>NC_134017.1:52977635-54337635 GCF_040712315.1 Castanea sativa
AAAAGTGTCTGAGTTGAATTTTATGGATAATTTTATATAGGTTGGACAAAGGTTCTATCTGCAGATAGCCATTTGAATGATAGGCATATGAGGTGTTTCTCCTCTTGAAAGCCCATTTAGTAGTTGAGGAGGAAGTTTGCCTAGGATGGACTGTAGTGTTGTAACAGTAGATGAATAATAAGTTGTGGGATGTAATGATAGTGTTGGGCTATTGGGGAAACACCACTTTTGGAACTTAAAAAGCTCTAAGCAATGGGTTTTATTTATTTTATTTTACTTTTATTTTTAGCCCCAGTAAGTAGTGGTTATTTTATCATCTTCCCTATAAATAGGATTAAGCTTCAACTTGGGTTGGTATTTTATATGATAGTGTAGACATAATAGCATGTTCCTCTTCCATTTATCTCATGTTCGCCTTGTTTTTCCTTGGACCTTTTTTTAAACTTACAATTTTCTATCTTAAATGGGGTACAGGTTTTCTTCTCTGGAATCAGACTTTCAGGGTTGGGTAGGAAATGAAAGTTTTGAGAATCAGGTCCAACAGATGCAAGAACATAAAACAAGGTTTGCACTAAACTTTCTTATGCAATTTTCAAATTAAATATGGCCTCTTATTTGAAGATATGAGAGTTGAAACCTTCAACCTATAAATTAGTTTCCCGAGTGCCACCACATTCATTTGCCATTCACCAATTATCATAAGCTTAGTTTGCTTATTGCAGTATGAGGATATAATGTCTTCTAGATTTACTATGCTGGGCCTATATTCATTAACTAACTTGAAGAAGTTTTTCATCCATATTCCGTATCATTACCATGGTATCCTTGCACATGATGGATTTGAACCTTTTTCACTAATCTCATATACAAAAGGATTGTTCAAAGTGCCTACATGTAAGAACTTTTGGAGTCACAATTGGTTAGGTAGATGTCAGGCTTAATTATAAGAAGTCAGTTCATTAAGGGCAGTTATATGTTTATACTATGTAGTAATTCTTTTGTCTTCTAAAACTATTAGTACTTATCAGAGAAAATAATAAGAGAACTTTTATAGCAATGGATTTAAATATATATGTATTGCATTCATGTAGCCTAAGTTTAGTTATCATTTTCAAGCCATAGTATTTTCAAGTAAACTAAATAGTTTTAATTTTTATTTAAGTATCCTGTGCATCACATGGGTTAGCAACAAGTATATATATATATATAGTCCTGAGGTTTATCACAAGTGTATTCCTAAGTGTGATGTTTTTTTGGTTTTTGGGCTCATAAAATCTAATGGACCCATAATAAGAAAGTGGGTTTGATTTTCAGATTAAAATTGGGTTCGACTTGGGTATGTGAGCAAAAAGTTCTTTGTCCATACTACAGGTATTCTGAAGAGAGAGAGAGACCACTAGGAGCAGAGGCTGAGAGGCAGTGTTGGTTGCTGGAGACCGGAGTGAGTAGACTCATCCATAGCTGTTGGCTTAATCGTATTTTGAAATTGGAACTAAGGACTTTGAAGTAGAAATGAGCTTAGTTTGAGACACAGAGAGATATCAGACATGGTGGGGCTTGCTGGGAGACTGTGGAACTTACAATATAAGAGCATAGTGAAAGAAGCATCGGGAAAAGCCCTTGCAGTGGCAAAGTTCTTCTGTGTCCTCCACGTCACCAACACCTACCTCTGCACCTTTGCCCTCGTAAAACGCTTTTCCTTAAACTTTACTAAACATGTTTTAGAAGGAAATGATAATAATTGAGTGGTTGCAGGCCTATGGTCCCAACATGGTCCTGACCTTCAATCTAACCGGCGATATGTTCCTGGCGGAGCGGCTCTCCATCAAATTTGGCAAAGTGGGCCCTGGAGATATTGTCCTCTTACGCTATCCTGAATCTCCTTGAAAAGTCATGGTGAAGTGCTTGTTGGGATTGGAGTCTTATTCTGTCACCTATGTTGTCGACCCCATGAAAAGTGATAGACGTGACACTGTTGTGGTATCTATTATCATTCATCACTTTAACTTCGTTCTTTTGGAATTTGGATTTTGTTGCTAAAGCTTTTAGTTATAGATTGTGCTTTGTTATAGCTAGTGTTAGTGTTGTCATAGGTTCCAAAGGGACATGTTTGGGTAGAGGGAGACAACATTTATAATTCCAGAGATTCAAGACAATTTGGTCCTGTTCCCTATGGCCTCCTTGAAGGAAAAGTATTCTGTAAGGTGACTACATTTCTTTCTTTAGCCCATTTAATGTTGAATTTTGATGCTGTTAATTGTACTTAGTCTTTGTCCCAGCCAAAAAACAAGAGGAGGTTATAATTTAAGTTGTTTTTCTGTTAAGAAATTCTGTTCTTTTGGCAATGGAATGTATGGTAATCGCCTTTGATTTTCTTTCAATTTACATTTGGGGGCAAATTGAAAGTGATGCTCAATTAAGTTCCTGTCAGTGAATATGGTTTTGTAGTCAAAGATAATGTGATTAAGTGTACATTTTTTCTGCTTTGGTTTTTGATGAATTTACTAGGCCTAAATCATGGATGGTACATTTCTAATTGACATTTTTTTTTGGGATCAATAATAGGGAAGATTTATTAGTAGGATGAGAAACCTAAGAATATGTCATTCTGAAATTCTAGTTGATAGAACTAGCATATACATTAAATTTAATGAAAACTATGAAGATATAACTTAGCATTGAAGAATGTTTGGATAGGTGGGCTTAAAGACAGAAAACAGAAGTCAAAAGTAGAAGTGAAGAACTACTAAAAATTAGTAACGAATTAATACCTTTATTGTGTGTTTGGTTAGAGGATTTGGAAAGGGAATTTGAGGGAGAGCCGGAATTTGAGGAATGGAATTTTATAATTCCTTTGTTTCGCTTGATGAAAGAATAAGGTGCAAATTAGCAATCCTTGTACAATTTCAATTGTTATATATGGATTGCTGAGCAATCAAGAAAGGGTCAGAGTAGCTGGATAAAGATTGAGATGGATGAGAGGCAATGCAAGACGTATGTAAGAAAAACATACTTGCGTCTTGTCATGAATTCTATGTAGCTTTAGAAGTTCACCAACTCAAGAAAAGATGGAGAAAAAACTTCTAGGATGAGGAAGCATCAACTGACAGAAGGATTTATGTAGTCAATTCAGCATAGTTGAGATTACACATAAAATGCACTTGTCCACACTCTACACAGTATCCATATGAAGTGCATGGTAAATCATTGCATTCGGGACAAGAGAATTTGATATGATATATGTGTGAATAACACCAATAGCCTCCTATAGCTCACTTTATACTCATGGTGTAACAATTATAATGCTAATGTTCTAGTTGGCTGGTTCTGGTTCACCTTAATGAAAATCAGTGAATTTGCAAAGTCTTGGTTTCTAAAGTCCTAAGCCTAGGAGGATGATTGCTTAAATTTCTACATGTATTTTATGTTTTGGATGGATATTTTGGATCAGAATGGTTTGGATGGATCTGAAGCTTTTTGTCTGGAAATCATTCTCTTGTAAAATATATTTCTGAATAGGTTTTTTTATTTTTATTTTTTATTTATTTAAAATGGGTATATGTGTTCTGAATGGGTATAATTTGTAAAAATATTGTTGTATGATTCTTTGTTCTTGATATTCATTTTATCAATTTCAATCGATAGCAAATCCTTGTACAACTTCAGTTGTTATATATGGAATGCTAAGCTATCAAGTAAAGTTCATAGTAGCTGGATAAAGACTAAGATGGATGAGACTTTAGAGGCAATGCAAGACATATGTAAGAAAAACATACATGCAGTCTTGTAATGAATTCTATGTAGCTTAGAAGTTCACCAATTCAAGACAAGATGGACAAAAGACTTACAGGATGAGGAAGCATCAACTGAAAGAAGGATTTATGTAGTCAATTCAACATAGTTGAGATTCCACATAAAATGCACTTGTCCACACTCTACACAGCATCCATATGAAGTGCATGGTAAATCATTGCATTTGGGACAAGAGAATTTGATGTGATCTATGTGTGAATAACCTGATAAGATCATATAGCTCACTTAATATTCATGGTTTAACAGTTATAATGCTAATGTTCTGATTGGCTGGTTCACCTTAATGAAAATCAGTGAAATTGTTAGAGTCTTGGTTTCTTAAGTCCTTAGCCTAGGGGGATAATTGCATAAAGTTGACAGCCAGTTGCAGAAGCCGTTGGTTATAGCCTTTAATTGAAGTCCTGAAAGTATGGACAGCTAATGAAACATTTGTTATTATTATTCTTATTATCGCCAACATTTGAGTGGGTGATTGGAACTGTTATCAAGATGTATCAAGTTCACGTTCATGTCATGACCTCTAGGACTTTAATGTCACTGGTTGGTGTTTGATATTCAACCCTTCATAATTATCATCCTGAAAATATCACTGTCAATCTGTTAAATTTTATCATTGCAAAGTTATAGATATGTGTTCATTTGTATGTAGATATGGCCTCCTAAAGAATTTGGATCACTAATGAAGAGCGGAATGAAGGATCCAGATTTATAAGGTACTTTTCTTGAGAATTCGTACTCTTAATGTTCCATTTTTTTTTTTTTGAGAATCTCTTAATGTTCCATTTGGGTGCACATTTCCCTAAACTTGATTTGTCATTGCTCGTGCTAATTTATGAGAGCTCTTTGTAAAGAAA
Source organism: Castanea sativa (assembly GCF_040712315.1). Lineage (NCBI taxonomy): Eukaryota > Viridiplantae > Streptophyta > Magnoliopsida > Fagales > Fagaceae > Castanea > Castanea sativa. The sequence goes on from NC_134017.1 coordinate 52,982,303, forward strand.
AGGGGCAAAACTATTATATGTGCTTTGTCATAGTACATTTATTTCCTCTTTTTATAAATGTTTGAGTGGTCTTGCGCCCTTGGCACAAGTGATATAAATTCTGTTGTAGATTTATTGATTTTCTCTCTCTTCATACGTAAGGATCATGTAATTCTCTAGGGGAACTTTGTGTGCACACTCGTGCATGATGTTTCTCCACTAATATAATGGAATATTATTACTTATAAAAAGAAAAGCACTCAATTACTATATATCCTAATATTAATGGCCTTTGCCATATAATCATTAACTCGTTTCACAAAGTGGCCAAATTTTCTTTTTGTGAATAGCACATTGTGTCAGTTTGGGTTTTAATACATTCATGGTTAGAGTAGAGTGAAGTGTGTGAGAGAATGAAAGGAGATTAGTATATCTTAATTATGTTACCTTATTAATTACATGAATTATGTGAAGCTATGTATATTCAAAGAAGAGCCTTATGTGGTTTCTCACTCTAACTTGTTGCTCTTTGGTTGCTCTTATCTTGTTCAGGCTTTGTGGTGGATGCTATTTAGCTTTACAATACTAATAACAAGTTACCTTTGGTGTCTTTTCCTGGACTTATGTCCTAACTAGCTAAGACTAACAAAGTAAGCACTTCTACAGTTCAATCAACAGTCTTTCTGTGTTATAGAGCTTTTTTTTTTCCTCCTATGATATTCAATATCTTTCAGGCTTAGATATTTGATTCAAACCTTAATTTTGCAATATATTGTCTACATTACCTAATGATTCATTTGCTGTTTTCTGTTTTTTCTTATTTCATTCCAATTAATCCTATGAATTGCAACCTTGTAATTTATTTTATTTTTATTGGGTGGGACTCTTTTTGGTTGCTACTGCAAAGATGTGTGGATGGAAACCGAAAAGTGATTGAAAAAAAAAAAGGTTTTGGGGGGGTCTATCTAAAAATGGTGAGAATTAGTTTATTTATGGCTTAGTTTGTGTCAAAATTTCAAGTCAAGGAAAACTTTAAGGCCCTGTCCGTTTGGAGTGAAAATAGGGAGGATGGAAAACAAAGGGAGAAAAATAAGGTGGAAAATAGCATTTTTCACTGTTCGTTTGGAGAAAAAAAATAGGAAGAATGGAAAACCCGGGAGGAAAAGTGGTCCTCTAATTGGCTTTTGCACTTTTACAAAAAAGCCCCCATCCCACCAGCCATTCATGACCACTTATTTACCCTCCCACCTACCCACCTGATGCTTCTCATCTCCTTCACAATACAATACAGAAAAGTGCTTCTCATCTCCTTCACCAACAGGTCCGGCCAGGTTCTCTTCTCTCTCTCTTTTTTTTTTTTTTTTTTCAACTTGACCTGATCTATTGTTTCTTGTCCTCATTATACTTCTCATTATCTATTGTTTCTTGTTGATTTTTTGGTTTCGTATGACATTACTTTTTTTTTTTTTTTTCTACCATGTCCTCATAGTTTCCGTTTGTTTTTTTCTCCAGCCAAAGGTTCTTTTGATTTCCTCTCCAGCCGAGATAGGTATGACCTTCTCCACTTTTTTTGCTATTTAATTTTTTTTTTCGGTCTTCCCAGAATCTTTCTCCTATATATATATATATATATATATTTTTTTTTTTCAAATTCTTTTTCCTTTAATACACACACCATTGTGCTATTTTTATTATCTATTTCTTATTTTTTGCAAACCCATTTGGGATTATTGAATCTATGCATATAAAGAATCCGTGTATTGTGTGTGAAAGAGAGAGGTTCATGTGCTTTGAAGAGGTTGGATTTTAGTAGACCATATCTGTAATATCATTCGTTTGTTTTTTGAAAGTGTTCCACAGAAATAGCAGGGTATCCAATGGGAGATTAATCTGCCAGAGCTATCACATTCTTTTACTCTTGCCTAATATATATTCACACTGTGGACCGAATCTCTGACTTATTAGATCTTTGCCAGGATTGACTCTATTAATTTACAAGGTGTGTTGCAGTAGTGTAATTACATTTTAAGGAAGTTAGTTGAGCTTGAAAGCATGTTTTCTAACTCTTTGAAGACTAGACAGTAATACTAACATAGTGACTCAACTATTAGTAGTTTGAGTTAGTCTTACCAATTTAGTCTCAATCAAAATTAGTCAAAAACAAAGTTATTCTAAAACATTTGTATAAATAAAAAAATTTGGCTTGAGAAAAAGTTTGAGACAATATTCTGTATCAGGTATGAAGCATGTCATACCTTTTCGTTATATTTTTTTTATTGATTTTAATTAGGAACATGTTACAAATATAGATGATATTGTTTACTGCCCAGATTAAGAACTTGAGCTTGACATAATTTCTTACATGATTAGTTATGTGTATTAGTTTATTTTTTATTTTTATTTTTTATTTTTTTATAGTGTTTCTTTGCTAGTTATGTTTGGGATGATAAGAACAAAAAAACAAGGGTAAGGTGCTTTAATTAGTAATTATTGTGACCAATGTGTTGATTATTTCTTACTTGTGATGGATATTTGGTAGATGGATAATCTATTGTACTTGTATGAGTTTTCTCATGAAGCTCAATGAACTGATCAGCATGGTTAAAAATATTGCAGAGAGATAAAGAGTTGTACGGGTCAAAGAAGAGTGGCTCAAAGCTGTTAAATTGGGCCAAATTTAGCTGGAATGTTTCAGTAGAAGGCAAATGCGCTGTTTGCATTTGAGATAGCCCTTTTTGTTTGTTTTCTGTTTTGAATGAATGGATGAATGTGGCATAAGATTGCTTGGTAAACATGTGGCTGAATAATCTCCCACCCCAGTAGTTTTTGTTGTACTACGTGGATACCTTACATAATGATATTTGGTTTTGGATTATAAAAACCGTCCAAGGTTGGGAAGTCTTTATATATTAGATTTCAAAAAAACAAAAAAAAGGACTCAATTGTCTCTTTGAGGTGTGTAGCATGCTGACCACGTTGACAAAATTGTTACGAAATCTTTTGCCATAAAAGTTTGCTAAATTCCTCTTTGTTGACCACGTTTTTGTGGGTTGAATGTAGTGTAAATTTGCTAACCACTTTTTTGCTAGTTACAAAATCATTTGCCCAATTAAATTTATATGTACACTATTATAATTTTTACATTATAATAATAAAAATAATAATAAAAATTTATATATATGATGTGGTAAATTTTATATTATTTAATGAGTATGAATAAATCTATTTCTTACATATTCTATAACAAGGGTATAATAGTCAATTTATATAAATTACATTTTTCATCATTTCATTTTTCTCTCCAACCGAACAAAAGAGTTTTCCATCCTCTCACTTTTCCACCCCTCCAACTGAACACACAAGAGAGAAAATTAAAATATTTTCCATCCTCCCATAATTTTTCACTCCTCCTACTGAACGGATCCTAACAGAGAGAGAAAGAGAGAGATGTACAATTAACGATTATAGATACATTGTGATCTTGAAGTCCAGGAGGTTTTTGAAGTTGGTTTTCTTAACAATATCTTTACTTGTTTGGAATAAGGTTTAATTGATTGCAGTCATAATTGATTAAAACTTAATACACTGACTATATCATTTGAGAACCTTTTCAATTGCAGGTGTCATATTCTTACCATCTCTAAAGTTCATAATGGCTTACAAGTTTAGAGGGGAGAATTATCAGCTCTTTGCGTTTGGATTTTCTACCTTGTTTACTATGTCTAGCTAACAGCCTTGTAACTTAGTGATTGACATTACCTTTTCTCCTTTATGAGGAGAATCAGGGTTTGAATCCCTCTCTACTTCATTTGTTATAACAATTGAATTAAAAAAAAAATGTTTACTTTGTCTATGTTTGCTGGAATGCTATTGCTAAAACGTATGAAGTAAATTAGATTTGTTATTATTGAACTCAATTGAAAGATTATTGCTTCCTAGGTATTGAACTAATTCATGGCTTTTATCCCTTTTTGTCACCCCCATCTCGCCACACGGAAGGGACATGGGAACGTGTAAAAAGGTAAAATATTTGCATTTGTCTTTATGAAAATGACCTGCATTTGTTAATTTAAGACTTGGCATAATTTTTTTTAGCTATTTACATATTGTCAGTAAAAGGCTACAATGAGAGTACTCTCGTTATATTGACGATGGACTGTTTCAACTTATGTACACCAAATACTTATGTAGCAGAAATATGACGACAATTGAATCAAGATGGACTCATTGGAAAAAGTTAGTCAATGATATGCAACTTTGCATACAATAATCAAATAATCATTCCACTAATTATAAGATTTAAGAAAGCAAGCAAAATGTGGTTGATATCAAATATCACTGGCCCCTTTTGTAAATCAATCAGTTCTTCATCAAACATGCCTAAGAAGGAGTAAAAAACTAATTATATTTCAACTTAGTATTCCCAGTTCAAGATTAGTGGTAGACATTTTGACAATGTTTTCAAAAATCACTACTAGTTGGCAACTGGCAATCTCGAAAGCTATGTAAATTGTCAATGAATTGATTGATGAGAGATCCAATGGGAATGGGTAAATGAGTATTTTCTCAAAAAGAATAAGAACAAAGGAGTGCCCAATCCATTTATAAAGATTGTCTATGATGTAGAAATTCATTAACGCAATGGCAAGAAAATTTATTTCTTACTAGTCTCATCACACGTGTGAGACTTTTCTTTTTTAGTGGTTCTATTTTGTAGAAAAAAACTGTATTTAATTATTTTATATATATATATATATGATTTTTATTTTAAAAATCTAATTTATAAGTGAATAAATCAATTTATAAATTAATAGGAGAGTGGTCCTATTTTTTAAGCAATATTTTAGTAGGAGTTGGAGTTGGAGTTGCATTTTTACCGGATTGTCCTTTAATTTTGTCTCTACTTAAATATAAGACTGTAGGGGCATCTTTGAACTAAAAAAATGAGTTTTTACCGGATTGTCTTTTAGTTTTGTCTATACTATTATTTAAGGGGCTTCCCCTGTTTGGATTCTACATTTTTTAGTTCAAAAATGCCCCTACACCCCTACGTTTAAGCAGAGACAAAACTAAAAGACAATTCGGTAAAACTGCAATTCTAACTCCTACTAAAATATTTCTTAAAAAACAGGACCACTCTCCTGTTAAGTTTTAAATTACTTTATCTACTTTTAAATTACTTTTTCAAAATAAAAATGATATATATTAGTTTTTATTTATTTATTATTTATTTTGTTTTTTTATGTGATATGTGGCAGTTTTTTTTTTTATTTTTAATTTTTTTAAGGAAACTGTGGGTGAGTTTTTTTTAAAGAAGGTGGGGTAGTTTTATTTTTTTACAAAACTTGGGATAGGCGTTTTTTAATAGAAAACCGTAGGGTAGTTTTTTTTAGAAGGTGGGATGGTTTTTTTTAGGAGAAAGTGGGGATTGTGGACAATTTTTATTTTTTCACTTTTTTGTTATTAGTTTTTGTTGATTTATAGTTTTAATCTTATTTTTTATTTTTTAGGAATAAGAATAAGTTAATTAAATTAGGAGTATTTTTGTAAGTTGAAAACACAATATCTAACTTTTTGAATCCTCTCAATATATAGAGAAGATAAAATAAAATAAAAAACAGTTTTTTTTTCTACAAAATAGAATCACTAACAAAAAAAAAGCCTCATCGCATGCGCGAAGCACATGTGATGAGGCTAGTCTCTATTTAAACATATGACTGTAGGGGCATTTTTGAACTAAAAAAATAAGAATCCAAACAGGAGAAGTCCCTTAAATAGTAGTATAGATAACAAAAGGCATTGACTTCCATATTTCATGCATTGCAGAAAAGGAAGGATTGGGTTTGGTGGCAACCTTTATTTACAGGGGACCATTAACATTTTATGGACTAGGAATGATTTTCAAAGGGAAAACTTCCAATAGTTGATTGCTAAAGAAAATATACTTTTTACGAAGAAATCTATGTATACTTGCAAATACTGAGAGAAAAAGCTATCTATTCTCTTGTACTTTAGTGCTTCATAACATATAAATAAACTCAAATTTAATTGTTCTTCTTATTGCACTATTATTAATGGGAGGTATCTCACCGACTGTGATTGATTTTGGAGATATATGTCTTGTATTTTGACAATGTTATGGAAGCAACTACATTCACATCAAAGTTATACCCGTCTATATAAAAGAAGTTTGATGTGCTTAGAAAAATATGAATAGCTTTAACCTAAACCCCAACATAACTTTAATATGATGGGCAATGTTTACTTTGAAGTTTGAACTTGCAATGTTTACTTTGAAGTAAAAAAATGAAAAGAAGTTTACTTTGAAGAAGTAAATCATATTTTTTACTTTGAAGAAATATAAGTAAATCATATAGACTGGAATAACTTTGATATGAAATGTTTACTTTTAAACATTGCATCAGAGTTTTGTAAACTTTGCATCAACATATGATTTACTCATATTTTTTTACTTTCAGACATTGCATCAAAGTTTACTTTTAAAAGTATACTTTGAAGAAGTAAATCATATAGATCGGTATAACTTTGATTTACTTTAAAAAAATTATGATTTACTTATAACTTTAACATCGTTATTTTTAGTTTGAAGAAGTAACTCAAGTGCCGCACAGCTAAAAAATGAAAAAAGTTTGAAATCATCATTCTCGCCATAAAATTGTCCTCAATAAAATAAATAGGAAGAGACCTGCATAATTAATTGTTTAGTAATCATGTCAGCAATAAATTGTTTAAATTCAAGGTTTTATAGTTTAAAATAATACATAAAAGATGAGTTTATGGATTCAATAATGAATAACATTCAATTAACATGAAAATTGGTATGAATATTAAGAACATATAAAGCGTGTAATTTAAGAGTGAGATTTTTAAAACATGAATTTTATATCAAGTTATTCGATGTAACATTACTTAGAGTTGCACTAAATGTACTTGAACTCAACGCATTGAATGATAGGTTTCTAAACTAGATCAATACTAGAGCTCTCTTTTTGCAAATTTCTTCAAGAGAATAATGTTTAGATTAGGTTATTTTTCTTGTAATTTGAGTGGAATATATTTTAGGACATTCAATGTACTCTTGTAGTTTTGTCAACAGATTATTAAATGAGGAGTTGTTCGGGTCATATTTTTGTATATTGGCAAACACATGATGAAATGCGCTTTATATGTAATTGAGTCTTAGTTTAAGTGTGTTTAAGGAATGTCCAAGTGGTATTATTTGAAAACACAAGACTGTACAAGAAACTATTCAAGAAAACAAGACTTTGATACCTCTCTCTACTTGTTGATCTATCGAGAATAAATGAATCTCGATACTTAGCTCGACACCTCTTGAACTATAGAGTTATGAGAAAACTTAACAGTATTTTTTGTTTCAGCCTATGATAACTTGGTCCAACTTAGGATTCGTGCACTAGGGTTCCAGAACATATAATTTGATTGAGAGAGAGAAAGGGAGAGGCTTGCTTTTAATTCAGAGTCTTGTATTTGTTCCTTAAGATTTTTGCCTCTAAAGTTCAAATTTTAAATTGTTTGATGACTGCACCAAACCAAATATGTATAGGGTATGCTGCTTTTATAGTTGCAGCCTCTTCTTTAGAAATAATGAGATATACCAATATTGGTGCAGGTCAAGGTGGATCTCCAGTGTGGAATGAGAAAAATACATTCAGGGTAGAGTACCCGGACAAGGAGACCAATACAAACTTATTCTAAACATCATGGATAAGGACACATTCTCTGCTGATGACTTCATTGGGCAAGCCACGTGAGACATCATAACATCATGTCTCTTTGTTACATTTTATGTACTTAATTAAGAGTTTCATAAATACTTCTCCTAAAGGTATAATTTTCTATGTGGCTTGGAGCCATTAGAAAAGACATTTGGACTTAAATAGTGAGGTAATTGATAGGAGGGACTGGAGGATATTGTAGAGCATGAAAAGCAAATTTTGATGTGCATTATATATATAGGGGATATTGGGCTTTTGCCCTTATTTTGTTAAAAATCTAGTATAATGTTCCTGTTTTGAAATTATTTAGGTCTGTGTCCTTGTTTTAGTACTCGGTTTTAAAAAAATTGAGTTACAAATGGAACTCGACATTAGCAATGTTGAGTTCTATGCATATTTTGCCACTTAATTTAAAATTTTTTTTTAAGGGAAACTCGATTTTGCTAAAGTAGAGTTTCAATTAAAAATTTACATATAACTTGATTTTGAGGATATTGAGTTTTATACCGAATTCAATTTTGTTAAAATTGATATATATATATATATATATATATATATATATATATATATATATATATATATATCTTTGTTGTTTGATTGTCCTTCCTCACATACTAGAAGAGTTTTCCATTTGCAGCATCTATGTGGAGGATTTAATGGCAGTAGGAGTGGAGAATGGAACTGCTGAGTTATACCCTCAGAAATATAGTGTGGTTCGCAAAGTCCAAAGTTATTGCAGAGAGATTGAAGTTGGTGTCACTTTCACCCGAAAGGTATTTTTGAGTCTTATATATGAGCTAGGAGTTGGTTGCGTCGATTATTAAAATGAGAATAGTAAACAACATAGGGCTGTATATATGCACTCTCTCCTCTTGAAAGAATAGAGTGAAGGGTGAGATTGTCATTTCAAAGCCTATTGAATGAGTGCCTGTTTACTTAGAAAAGTGTGTTTAGGTACAGTTCAATTCAATTTAGAAATATAAGGCATAACCGTTAAGGAACTATATCTAAGTTTTGCTGATTTATGATATTGTACCTCCACCACAAAATTACATATTTACTTCTAAGATGTATGCTACTCATATACTTATAATAAATAGTGATATATATATATACACACACACATACGCACACTTATAATAAATAAAAATAGTGCTGTTATTATTATTATTTTTTTGGTGATGAAAAGTGCCCTTAATTATGTTTTTGCTTGAGATTGAAATGGTTGGTGCATGGAGTGATAAATGATGCATTGAGTTCCAGAAGCCAAAGGAGTACATGACATCTTAATTACAATTTCTTGTTTGATTAATGTGGTTTTTCATTTTTTAAATATTGTAGGTAGAAGAGCAATATCATGGAGAAGAGTTGGGAGGATGGAAGCAAAGTTATGACTGCTAGTTTATCAAATATAGTTTGGTGATTTAATTGTGTCTTAATTGGATCTGTATGTAATTTGGGATAAGGGTAACATGAGTCTGGTTCAGAGCTTTTGGAATATTTTTTTGCCTAAAAATATGTTTTAACTTCCTCAACAATTGATTTTCTAGGAACTAAAATAAAATAATTAAAAAAAATCAAGGGCACAAAAAATAAAAAAAACAATAAAGAAAGGAACAAAATTTAAATCTTGCCATTATTATATTTTAGCACGAAATGTAATACAACAGCCACGAACTATTGATGTGACCAGTTTTTTATTAGTTTTCATTTACTTGCACCATGATAGAGAAATGATATGTCCACAACATTTTTACAATATTTTTACAACAAATCTTAAGTGACAGGTTGTTACTGGTTGTTATTGTTGGGGCAAAAAAGTAATCTTAGTGTTATATTCAAATTTGAACCAATAATAACTAACCACCTATGATTTGTTGTAAAAATGTTGTAAAAATGTTGTGGAGGTAGCACCTAACAATAATCTAGTACACCACCTTTTACGCCAAAACAGAAGGTATAACCTATTGTGTCATCTTTGTATGATTCATCCCCTTCAAGATAACAAAGAGACTCGGCAGTTTGAATATCATTTGGCGAGTGAACTAATTGATTATTGGCAACTACATATTGTACATTAGTCATGTAAGCAGTTCGTTGATATACACCATTATCAAATTTTCCACTACCCATTTGAGGGCTAGCATTATCATTTGGCCCAGTGAAAACATAGCCTCCCCATTTCAATGTGTTTGCTCCAGAATTTAACTAAAAAAATTGTTTGTCTGGAAAATATCCAACTGGATGAGGTTTAGTATTAAAATACACCCACCATTTTCCAGTTCTAGGTGAATCTGCTCCATTTATCATATAACCAAAAACAATAAAAAGGAAAAAGAAAAAAAATGGAAATCAGAAATTCTGCAAAAAAATTATTTGATAAACTAAATTTCTAATTGTAAACATGCATTCAAATCCTATGTTAAAAAAGAAAAAAGAAGAAGAAGAAGAAGTAATTATTACCTAAATCATGGAGAAATGCAGAACCACTCGATCAGCGGTACTGAAATCAGAGACCTTCTTTATAACACTTCCAACTGGAACTTTGGTATTAGTTTGTAATAACCCCAAGCAAGCAAGACTATGACATGGTGAAACTCCTTTGTTCTAGTCCATGTATAGTGTGAAATTCAAATTAAGTTAGTACCATGCATTTGTACCCAAAAAAAAAAAAAAAAAAATCATCCTGCCAAGAACCTTAAATTTATTTAAAGATAAAAAGTACTTACAGTCATTTGAAAAAACCAATGGATGCGTGTATCACCGTACACATTTGGGTTTACCTAAACAATATTACAAATCTATTTGACATATATCTAAAAGCTGAAACGTAGCATTTATTACTACTACGCTCTAGTTGAGCCACATTAGCGTTCATGTCATTATCATTTTTCTTTCCAATTTTTCTAATTTTTTTTTTAACATCTACTCATTTTTTATTATTATTATAAATATATACACTTTCTCCAACCTTTCTCTATCCCTTACTTTTTTATCTCCCCACTACCCATTATCCACTACCCTATATCTTAATATCACATTTTCATCTTCCCACTACCCTTTGCCTTATCTTTTCATCTCCCTACTACCCTCTACCTTAATATCACTTTTCATCTTTCCCTTCATCTTCATTTTTTTGCCATTTCTTATTCATAACATCTTACTATAAATTTGTCATTTTCTCTTCCATTCTTTACATACTTTTCCCTCACAAAAAAGGTTCTCTCTCTCTCTCTCTCTCTCTCACACACAGACACACACAATTTTTTGGTGGATTTTTATTTTTTATTTTTCTTTCATCTTTGCTTTAGGTTGATAAATTGTTGTGTTCTTTAGAACTTTATATTGAGCTGATGCGATTTAGTTTTGTGTTTTAGTTTTTTCCCTCTCTTTAATTGTTAATTTTATCACATGTGTTTTTCTTTAAATTCTTAGTTTGGGTTGCTTTGAATTCACCTATTTAGTTGTTCTATATATGTTATTTTTGTACAACATGACATATATTCTATGAAATTCCTTTTAGATTTGATATGTTATTTTTTCACTTGATTTTTTTTCTCTCCTTGTGTGCAGAGATTGACTTCTAACAAAAATTATTCTATTTATATATTTAGAAATCTATTTTTTCTTAATTCCAATAGTTTAAATTTTGTTTGGGCCATAAGGAACAAAGGAGTCCATAATGCATTCAAGTTCTCCTCATATCGTGATAAATTTGAGTAGTTGAATAGTGTTGTTTAATTTACCACTATTACATATTTTTTTCCTAAAAGCTACATATCATCGATTGTAACACCAAATGGATATTTTAAAGTTCATTTGCATGATTGCTTTGCTTTGTGGTGAGTTGAAACATTGTTGGGTAATGATGTTGTAAACACAAATTTCTCAATTGAAGAAAGATCAAACAAATTGAAAAAAAAAAAAGAGTTCTACAAATATATTTTTTGTATTAATCAAGTAATGAGTTCAATCTCAGTTTTGACAAATGCTCCTCTGATTCTATCTTCTTTATGGTCTTGACTCAAACGCGAAATTTTCTTCAATTTGGTTGAAAGATGGATCAAATGGTCTTCACAACAAATCTCTGGCTTTAAGCTTGTTAGAGATTTGTTGTCCTTCAAGTTCTTCAAGTTCTTCAAATGTTCTTCAAGTTTTTCAAAAATTCTTTTGACAGAATTTCTCCAGAGCTTGGGCCTCTTAAAAAACCTTTTTTTAAAATGAGAGGGGATGTCCTCTATTTATAGTGATTTTAGAGGATAAGCTCCACTTTGAGTTGATATGCTTGAAAGTATGTAGTAGACTTTTGACTGACCTAAATTCTTCTTAGATATAATTATCTCTATTTATCTATATCATATTTTGATAAAGATAATAATCAACAAAGATAAATCATTATCTCTATTTAGTTTATTTTAATAAAGATAATTATCCATAAATTTTGAATAGGAAGTTTATCTTTATCTTGTGGGCCAAATGACATGTGGCAAATTTTAATATGCCAGCGTGATGTCAATTTGGATGACACATGTCATTATCTAATTTAATTAATTTAATGACATTAATTTGGAATTTGCCACTAAATTTTAATGTGGCATTTTATAATTGGCTTAAAATTTTGCCTCTTACAGATGTATGTTAGATTGTATGTGCAGCCTATTGACTTGCAAAGGGTAAATACTATTTATGCTAAGTTTTTGTTTTTGGTATTCTATAGATCTATAATGGTTGATAAGTCTAATGAGGCTCCATTAATTTATGCGAGATTCAATCTCACCCAAATGACAAGCAATAAAACAAGACAATTCATGTTCAACTTTCAGGTTTATTCTTTCAAAAAAAAAAAAATGCTTAGCTTTCTGGAAACCACCAATTCATTTTGTTAACTCAACATCATAAAACAACTTTAATTTAATTATATGGATAGGGTTTATCATTTTTCATGTTGCAATATATATATATATATATATATATATATATATATATATATATATATATATATATATATATATTCAAGCTAAAATCAATAGCCCTACAACAATTGGCCATTTAAATTCAGTTATATCGTCCATATCATTAAATTATTAATATTTTCTCTATTTTTTTTAATTTTCTAAAAATTAATCATATAATGTTTTAATTTATTTTTTAACATTTACACTTTCTCCAACATTTCTCATTCCTTTCACATTTTCATCTCCCAATTAACCTCTACCTTAATATCACTCTTCATCTTTTTCCTTTATCTTCATTTATTTTGTTTCTTCTTATTCTTATCCTCTTATTATAAAATTTTCATTATCTTTTCTATTCTATATTTCTATGCATAATTTTCCCTCACAAAAAAGGTTATTTCTCTCTCTCAATTTTTTGGTGGATTTTTAAAAATTTTTTCGTGGATCTCTGCTTTAGGTTATTAATTTTTTGTATTTTTAATAACTCTACTTTGAGTTGATGCAATTTAGTTTTGTTTTTTTTTTTTCTCTTTGATTATTAAATGTTATCCTATTGCATTATAAAGAATATAATATAATATTATTTTTATTACATAGCATGATTTAGATAATTTTATCACATAAGAATTTTACATAAGTTACATAGAAAATAGTAAAAGAATAATATATATATATATATATATATATATATATATATATATATATATATATATATATATATATATATATATATGAGACAGCTCAAAAAAATTATCACGCGCAATACGCAGGTCTGCGACTAGTTATAAATAAAGTTGAAGCATATGTTGTAATTCAACTATATAAAAATAGGCAAGAGTCTTGTAGTTTAACTAATGAAAAAATTTAAGAACTTCTCTTTCATTGTAACTACTGAATTTATTGGTTTTAAAAAAAAGAATAGTTTTCAAATTTTTAAAAAATTAACTGGACAATTATTTTCAAATTCATTTCTCTTCCTTATTACTTACAGTCCACCCAAGTTATATTTGTTCGAAGTCAGTTCCAAACGTTGCTTCAACTGAGATTGCAACTGAACTATATTGGAAAGTTCCTCTAACCTTTGGATTCCATACACTCATTTTGGCTCCAACTAATTGATACTTTTTGTCTGGGGTTGTTTTTGTAAATATTCCTGCAAACTATGAGGATGAATTCCGTTGAAGGTAAGAAGACTTTAATTGTATTACGGAAAGGATTAAAAAAAAAAAAAAAAGTAAAAAAGACAAAGTTTAGTTCCAAATTTGGTTAAACTAAGCATCCAAGTTGTTAAACTAGCATCAAATTTCTATAATAAAAAAAAAGTTGATTTCACTCTTTTTTTCTCTAAAACAGTCTCTTCCACTGTCTAGTATATACGCAACCAACGAAAAACATTTTCTTTTTATTATTTATCTATTTTTATTACATATATGTTCCTTTTTTGTACATTTGTTATTGAGCAATTTTTTCCAGCAAAAAAAAAAAGAGAAATTGATATGGAATTTCCAAATGTCCAAGGCCAAACTGCAAGGAATAGGATCTTCTAAATTTCAATTACAATGGAAAAGAGTCATTTGATGGTTAATATTCAATTTCCTAAATTTGATAATCTACAAAGTTTCACACCATTTAAAATTTAAATAAAATGTTACATCCTTAGATTTGTAAAATTTATTATGAGATATAAATTTGATCAATTTCAAAATGATTGTGGCACGCACTATGTAAGCTTATGCATGCCCTAGTCATTTTCTAGGATACCTTGAAATTGAATTTAAATTTTGATGAAAATATGACGCAAATAAGGTAACAATATGAACCTAAATTGTATGATTTGTGAAAGAAGGATGTTCAAAACTAGATTGCTTGTATATATTCACACAATCATAGGTGTCTCCATGCTCAGTTTGCGAAAATCTTATTATTGTTAGACTAAATCTCAAGCTATAAGGAAATGAAAATACTTTGTTAGAATGAAAATCGCAATTGCTTTTGCACTAATTTGACATGGAATATTTAGAAGAAATAAAAAATTGATATAGAATAATAAAAATTACTTGCACAAGTAAAACTATTAACAAATATATAATAGATAATACCAAAATACTTTTGATGGGTTGGTCAAGTTGTATTTCTGAAACCAAATTACTGAGATTATTCCCCTTTATCATGGCTCTATTATGGAATGAACCAAAATATCACAAGACATATAAAATAACAAACGCTTTGAAAGCCATGGATCCTTGGACCTTAGTACTTGAGTTTGCTTTTTAATGTATACTTGTTAATATAAATATATATAGTTGCAAATGAGTCGAGTATTAAAAGTTCAAGCTTGCCTTTTTTTTTTTTTTTGAACACGAGCTGAGCTCGAGCTCATCACTAAATATGATTTTATGTTCAAGCTTGACTAATTTTCTTGTGAAGTAAGCTCGAGCTTGTTTACGAGTTACTTGATTAACTTATTATTTCTCTATATATTGTGAAATCATGACTAATTTGTTTTATCTCTTCACACTTTATGAATTTTTACTGCGTATAGCCTGTTTATGTCATTAATAAGGTACAAATAATAATTTAATATCAAATGAATCTATTAACAAATTTATTCAATCTAATTATAAGTCTATATTAATATAATTTTAGACAGTATACATATAAAATATTATATTATATATAATTAAATCAAGCTCTCATGTTAGCTTGTTCACGAACACATTATGATGTTTGAGCTTGACTCGTTTAATAAGCGAGCCTAAACATAAAATTTAAACAAGATTTTTTTTCAAGTTGAGCTCAAGCTGCTCACAAACAACTTAGTTTATTTACAACCTTATATATTACCTATTTAATCATCATGTGAATTGCTTTGATAATTTAATGAGTCATGTTATTAAAATGCATGAATTCCTTTTATTAGAAACAAAATAATGAAATATACATGAACAGTAAAGATTTGGATAACCTCGTATAACTTGGGGGAATATTTATCCTCATCATTTGCATTTATATGGTGTGTAGATTCTAAAAATATATAAGAGGTTATTTACATACAATATAAATGCAAATGATAAAGATAAAATTTCCCTTAAATTACACAGAGGTTATCCAAATCTTTATTGTTCATGTATATTTCATTGTTTTGTTTCTAAAAGAAGAAAGAAATACATGTATTTTAATATCATGACTCATACCATCGTGCACCCTTGGAATTAGGGCTAAGCATTATCCGGTTCGGGTTGGGTTAAGACCCGACCCAAAATCCAACCTGAAAAATTGACTTGAAATAACTCTCACTCGAAACTTGAACATTCAGTTCGGGTCGAGTCTCTTCCTTTTTTTTTTTAATAATTTTTTTAGCTATAATTCGTTATGTTTTCTTTCCTCTGTGAATTTAGTTGACAAAGCATGTTTCTTTCCTTAGAAATCCATTTTAGGAATTTGAATCTTAAAAACCAATATGGAAAATATAGGGTTTCAATGAGTTGTTTGAAAAATAATATTGAACTTGCATTAGGAAATTTTATTATCTCCTTAATTTAATTTCTTCCAAATGAGGAAAAAATTTCAAATTCAAAGACCCTTAATTTCACTATATTAGGAAGTTTACATAATGATATTTTTGGACTGTACTGCATCTGAGCATCTTTCTTTTGCATTTTATTTTTGGACCTTTTGATACAAGATACAAAGATAAGTATATGTCTTTTTTTCCTTCTAAACATATTTAAATATTACACAACTTTAGTCCTATCATTTGGTTGAAATATATTAGTTTTTGATCTGGCCACAGGAAAAATAAATTGATCGACACATTATTATAAATAGTTATTGAAAAATTTCTGTTATACCTTTATATAATATATATATATATATATATATATATAAACAGAGAGAGAGAGAGAGAGAGGTATACCTTGTTATCTACAAAAAATTATGAAAGTAGTTATACTATTGTTCCAAGGTTATACATTTGGCACAAATTGATTTATGAGTGGTACACTAGAAATAACATGAACTTGTGGGGATCGAGAGAGGCTGCTGAGTAGGTATATTGGGCTGTGTTTGTTTCGGTTGCAAAAGGAATACGAAAAATCTTTTACACCATGGGGCGTGTTTGGATTGGCCAGAAAATTCAGTCAAACGGAAAATTATTTCTATTGACCGTAAAATGTCAACCCCTAAAGTGTAAAATAGTTTACACTTCTATTTTACCTTCAAACCAGTTACATCCGTTTTCAGCCTACTTGAACTGAGAGAGAGAGAGAGAGAGAGAGAGAGAGAGAGAGAGAGAGAGAGAGAGAGAGAGAGAGAGAGAGAGAGAGAGAGAGAGAGAGAGCTTGAACCTGAGAACCTTGCCGCCGCTTGAAGCCCGTCACCACCGCCCTCTAGATCGAACTCTTGTTGTCTTGATCTTGTCACTGCTTGAAGCCTACCGATACTTGACCGATCTCATCGTCTCGATCTCATCACCCATGGCCAATTTCTCTCTTTCTCGATCTACCTCTCTTTCCCTTAGGTGAAAATATTTTATACTCGGAAAATATTTTACATGTTGCCAAACGAAGATTTAGTGGAAATTTCATTGAAATAAGAGTTTACATTTATTTAAGTACATCTTTTACTTTATTCTTTTAATATATGTCATATTTTAATTTTATTTTTGTGCCAAATAAGAGCTTCTTGATTGATGTCATGAAGTAATGATCAACGAATCCTTATCAAGTTAAAAGTTAGAACAATTACTTGTGGAGATACTTTAATTTGAGCAATATATTATCTTTGCTATGACTTTGGACTTTGATTAAGCTACCATGCATCGTACATGCATGGCACAGTTGCTCGTCCAGCATAGCCACTTTAGTCAGAGCTTAATATAATTTTTTTTAATACAAGAAAGAAATTCTACTTTAACCTAATCTGTGTACATGTGTGTAAAGTTATCTCTTAAGACTTAGATCGACTCCGATCCTTACCCCACACAACTATACTTGTAGAGTAACCATCACACCAAGAGTGTGTGATAGATGAACTCAATATAAATGAACATGCTTAAATGAATAATAACCTGAATTTAGGAGTCTAGACTCTAGACAATTTCTTCATTTATAACCATTGAAATGAAGAATTTGTTAAGAAGCCAAATTTTTGGTAACTTTAGCCAAAAATAATTACAAATTAAAAATATATTTGTATTTTATTTTTTAAAATTTTAAATAATGTAAATATAGTCTTAAATAAAAGAAATAAAATTTGAATGGTAAAATATGGAGAGCAACCTTACCATGTAATTTCGAATTTTATTACTAGGAAGATACTAAGAATGTTCTCCTACATTTAAAATTTGAAATTTAATACTTGTCTACAAAGAAACTAGCTTGTACTATACGTCCCGACCACCTCATAAAAAATACAGGCATGTAGGAAATTTCAGTCCACGCGGGGTAGAGCTCTTTTGCACCTTAGCTTTGCACTTTGACCTTTGCCACCAGTCCTTGGCACCTTGCACGGCATTATGTTGGCCGGTATATGGTTTTGCAGCAAAATTTTTGACTGTTTTTGCAATTCGCAGCTCTTGTTCATGCCCACTTTTACCATTATTTTTTCTATATAAAAAAGGAAAACAATAAAGTGTAATTAAACGATGTTCACATGGTTATTAGATTGAATTTTCTTTTTCAGATTATCAACCTTATCACACAATATTCTATTTCTTCTTCTATACTTCTTAATCAAAGAGTTAGACTCACATAGATTATTGTGTAAGATGTGATTCTCATTTTCAAAATATTTCAGCATGTGAACAAATATTCTAGCATGTTTCTCTGTTTTCAATAACTCTAGGAGTTCATTGTTAGGACACCCTCCAAACATACTCATAGAGTCATTGTCACAAACATTTAAATCACAATTCAACATAGCCTCCTTCATAGCTTCATCCATAGCTAAGGGGTTTAGGATTGCACTTAGGTAATTAAACCACAGCAAGTGCACGCGCTCTGATACCAATTAAATGTTCAATAAGTGTGTAAAACACCTATGAACTTTTAGACCCCCAATTTACAAATTACCAACACAATCTTATTATCAAACAATATATGTGCGGAATATAAAAATAAGCTAAATCAGAATTGGTAAAACAATCTAAACCAAAATTGATCACAACCACAGCAGCAATTAAAAGGTAAAGTTTAAGGGAAGAGAGATGTAAACACAAAGATAACACAACGATGTGTTATCGAAGAGGAAACCGAAGTCCTCGGCGTAAAACTTCTCCGCCACCCTTTAAGCGGTCAATAATCCATTAGAGAATGATGTTGGGATACATGAACAGCAGAATACCCTCAAAGCCTAATCTATCCAGTGTTCCTAAGCCCTCCAAGCTTCTTACTCCAACGAGGTTATGCTGAACTTTTGTCTTCTCTAGCTTATTGGATTCCGCTATAGCCCATAGCATCAACCAATATCAATTGGTCCCTTCCTAATTGCTTTCCAAGTACCAAATAACCTTCTCACAGATATGAGTATGGTGAGAAAAGGATTTGGCTAAATGTATCTCTTAAGGATGTAACAATGGAGAGGGTAAGAGTAGAGGAATATGGAGAATCAAAGGATGAAGATTGTGGATAAGTCAATCTTATTTTTCTCTGGAGTTTCTCTCTCAAAATTCTCTCTGGAAACTCTCTACATTTCTTGGGTATAAGAGTATTTATAGTAGGGTGTGTATGAAATGTGAAAAGTCAGTTTCAGCCAAACAGGGTATTCTGGCAACTCGAGCTCACGACTGGAACAAGTTGCGAGTATGAGTTGCGAGCTAACTGCTTGGCTAGTTGGAGGTTTTGTCCTGTAGTGTGACAGCTGGCGTGACCCTTCAGCTCCCCCTGCATGCTTCACACGTGTGCCTCTTTTGGCGACTTACCAGTCGCGAGATTCAGTCGCGAGGCTCTTCTTGGATGCACACTCTTGAGCTTTTCTTCACACTTTCTCACACACTACCCTTACATGATTCCCACCTAAATACAGGGTTTTTAAATGCTGAATTACAAGAAAATTTGGCACCGAATAAAGTCAACAAAATGATTGAATAAATTCAACCTTACAAGCCAAAAGGCCTTATTTGTCACTGATCACAACATTGATGTCTCTCCTTTAGCACGCTGATTGCTACTCAATGGTTAGTCCCACCATCTGCACCAAATGCGCCCACCTGGACTCCTCCAAAAAGGCACTGTGCTTCTCCTTCGCTAGGCTCAAAGCAAAAAAGTCCATCTTCCTCTATGCCACAGGGTAGCACCTCCATTCCGTAGGCTAAAAGCAAAGAAGTCAAATTTAAGGTAGGGGATTGGCAAGCTTAGCTTAATGGATTTTAATGATATATACATATATATATATATATATATATATATATATATATATATATATATATATATATATATATATATTTTGGTAGGTGGTCAAAGCTCTTCAAGCATCTAATTATTCTTCTTTCGTGTATGCATGTAAGTCTCATTCCAGTTTATACTACATTCTTAATGATTTGAAATGTAAATAGTAATAACTAGTTGCTAACTCGTGCAATGCACAAGAAAATTTTGCATAAATGTATGATTTACCATGTATAAGATTCAAAGCTAAAATTATTAAAGCATTGTGAAAATATTTGATCACACAACAAAGAAATATAAGAGAAAGATGTGGCTACCCTCAAAAGACTAATCCATGGCTATAGTTGACAAATTCAGTTATAGCAAAGAAAAAAAAATAGACGAACCTAAACCAATAACCCAAACAACAAATATTAACCTAGAAATTGTAATCCTAAGGTGAGTCTCTCTAATAACTCCTAATCGTAACATGAGTCTCTCTAATAACTCCTAATCCTAATGTGAGTCTCTCTAATAGAAGTTGTTGCTGCTCCATCTTCTTCTTTCTATCACATGCAAAGTAACAGGGACAGTCACGGACAACATCAAATTTCTTTATAGAGAGAAAAAAAAGGCATAATAAAACATAGAAAGGGCTGGGTGAATCCAAATAAAAATCAGAGAGAGCCAAAAAAAAAAAACCAAAGAGAAAGAGAGAGTGCATGAGAAATTGGCGGTTTTAGAGTTGAATTAGAGTTTTAGGTTTTTAAGAGGAACACAATCACTATAAATGTGTTTCTCTAAAAATCTAAAGACCCTAAACATGTTTCTCTAAAAACACTGAGTTAAAAAATTTTAAAAATTAATAATGATGTGCAATTTTGTTGAGGTTACAAAAAGTCAATTACTGGTCAACAGGCTTCGTTGTATAGTATATATAGATAATAATTTGTCAATAATAGCTCTTCCCTTCAAATGCTAATGACTTTGTACATGTATTAAGAAACTAACTGCTAATCTACAAAGCGACTGCATTTTACTTCAATGCTCATCAGTGTGACTTGTAGCTTTACTTCATCCTTCATATTAATGTGGAAAATTGGAATACGACTTAGCATTGCTGTTCTCAGTGGCGACTTCAGGAATTTTGTTCAGGGTGTTCCTATTCCACTTTGAAAAATTTTTGGGTCATTTCGGTCTATTTCGGGTGTTTCGGGACATTTTGGTAAATATTGGCCGCAATTCAAAATTTGGCAAGCATGAAGTTTGTACTTAAAAAGAAATTCTTAAAACCAAAACAAATTTGCATTCTGCACACCGAAAAACCTCAAAAGAAAAAAAAAGAAAAAAAAAGAAAAGAAATTAATGAACAAAGGTACCTGTACAATAAACTATAAGTTCATTTGAAATATTAATCAAATTATTAATTATTGTTGTTTACTTGTTTCATAAATTTGTTTGTCTTTTATAAACTATAATTTGTTGTATTGTTGTTTCATTAATTATTAAATTATAAAATTATTAATTTTTGTTTAGCTTAACATAATTTAATTTGTTTGTCTTTTATAATGTATTAGTTAATTAAATTATTAATTATTGGTGTTTAGTTGCTTCATTCATTTTTTTTACTAACTATTAGGAGTCTAGCACACACTCCACTGTGCGTAAACACACACCCCTGCCTCTGCATGCTTTTTAGTTCAAAATTTGTTTGGCATAAAAATTTTGAGGGTGTTCCTAATATTGCTTGAGGGTGTTTTTTTTTTTTTTTAAGGGTAAATAAATAAATAAATAAATAATTAAATTATTATATATAAAAAAAAAAAAAAAAAATTCAAGCCAGGGTGTTCCTAGGAACACCCTGGCTACTGAGTGGCGTCGCCACTGGCTGTTCTGCATCTTTATCTATCACTAAGTAAGCATGCCCATGAGACAATTGATGCATTTCATTCCTCTTTCTTTCTTCAATTCTGCAGAGATATTGCAGCCAGCCGTGAAAGTTGAAACCGTATCCAATATGCATATTATTAACCATCATTCTTACGCATTTCTTCTTTTGTTTATTTTTATTTTTAATTTCATTAGAAAAAACATTGTAAAGCATAAAAAGAAGTAGAAGTAGAAACACGGTAAAGCAAGAATTTTGAGCTAGATTTTTTCCCCTCATATTTAAATATTAATTAAATGATATATATTTAACTTTTGATAATAAATATTGGATTTCAATAATAATTTTTTTGGAAAACACTATTAGTTTAATTTTAATTTTGATAGAGAAATATAGGAATGGTTATTTTATTACCTCTGAGTATTTGGAAGATTGAAATATAGGAATGGTTAAGCTCTTAAACTACCACAAATAGAGTAGAACACATTCGAAAAGAAAATAATTCTATATTAAAATTTTTTTTAATTAAAATGTTTTAACCATGAGAGAAATAGATAATACATCCTATCTATATATTATTATATATTAAGAGTTGAAAGTTCAAAAAGAGTGTAAAACACCTTTGAACGTTTAGACCCCCAAATAACAAATTACCAATTCAAGCTTATAGACAAACAATGTACTTGCGGAAAATGTAAATAAGCTAACACAGAATTGGTAAAGTAATCTAAACCAAATAAAATCACATCCACAACAGAAATTAAATGGCAAACATTAAGGGAAGAGAGATGCAAACACAAGGACAATATAACGATGTGTTATCGAAGAGGAAACCGAAGCTTTCGACGTAAAACCTCTCCGCCGCCCTCCAAGCTGTCAATAATCCACTAAAGAATGTAGTTGGGATACATGGACAACAGAAGACCCTCCAAGCCTAATCTACCCAGTGTACCTAAGCCCTCCAAGCTCCTACTCCAATGAGGTTGCGCCGAACCTATTTCTTCTTTAGCTTACCGAATTTCGCTATAGCCCATAGCATCAACCAATATGAAATTGGTTCCTTCCTAACTACTTCCCAAAGTACCAAACAGCCTTCTCACCGATATGGGTATGGTGAGACAAGATTTTGGTAATGGACCTCTCAAGGATGTAACAATGGAGAGGAAGAGAGTAGAGGAATTTGAAGAGTCTTTATGTGAAGATTGTGGATGAGTCAATCTTGTTTTTCTCTAGGGTTTCTCTCTCAAAATTCTCTCTGGAAGCTTTCTACATTTCGTGGGTATAAGGGGTATTTATATTGGGGTGAGAAAGGAATGCGAAGAGTCATATTTTCCCAAACAGGGCTGGCTGACGACTTGGCCTCGCGACTTGACTGAGTCGCGAGTTCAAGCCACGAGCAAACAGAATGACCAGACTGGACTTTTTGTCCTATAGTGCTCCAGCTGGTGTGACTGTTCAACTTCTCATCATGCTTTGCTCGTGTGCATCATCTGGCGGCTTGCAAGCTGCGAGCCACTCGCGAGATCCAGCCGCGAGTCCCTGCTTCACTGCACATTCTTGAGCATTTCTTCACACTCTCTCACACACTAGCCTTACATGAATCTCACCTAAATACAGGGTTTCTAAGTGCTGAATTACAAGCAAATTAGCACGGAATAAAGCCAACACAACTGTTGATAAATTTCAACATTACAATCTCCCCCTTTGGCTATTTCGTGAAAAAACCCTGAAACAAACTCTAGACTTAACATGTGAGTTGGGAACAATTGAACAAAACTCACTCACACCTAACTCTAGAATTCGTGTAGCTCTTGAATCATAAGAACAAGTGTCTCCTGAAATACAACAACATAATATGATCATTGCATGCAGAAAAACTTGTAATACATATGAGACAAACACAATGCGATCAAGCACAATGGAGTAAAGTAATAGACCAAAGCTTGACCATACAAGCAATCACTATAAAATAGTGACCACAATGCTCATTCACACTTGGAATGAACATCCGGACATGCAAGCTATTAAGCTTAAATGTAAAGAATCATTTGCATGTCCAACACTTAACCAATGCACAATACAAGAAGTATATGCATCTAGGAACAAGATCCTACAAGGGCACAAGAGTGATGTACTAAAAACAGTGCATAGCAAAACATTAAGTACATAAGCTACAAAGCATAGGTACAAATCATAAAGTACATAAGCTACAAAGCATAGGTACAAATCATAAAGGCTGCCTAAGCATGGAACAAACCATAAAAGCCTACAGACCATAGAAAACAAACCCTAAAAGCTTACAAAAGCAACATGGGTACATAACAAAACATAAAGAAAAACATAAAGCAGAGAGATAAGATACACAAAGTAAGTCCTGATGTATGATAAAATAAAGCAACATGTCAAACATCAATGCTCCCCTTTGATCAAGCTATTTCTCCCCCTATCAGCATCATGTCCCCTTTTTTGGCATGGAATAGCTAGTCTTCATCGTCCTCTAGCTTCCTTTGAATTTGATCTAATTGGGTTTGGAGAGAAGTGAACTTCGTATCACAATGAATAGTGTGATGGTGCAGAAGAGAGACGAATCCTAACATCTTAGTGCTTATGTCATGGACGAATGTCAAAATGTTGTCTAACTTCTCATCATAGGAGGAGGAGCTGGTGCGAGAACCATTATGAGATGTTGAAGCCTCTGTCTTGATTCCCTTCCGACTATGTCCAATGCTGGCATTGAGTGTACGAATGTTGATTGGACTAGGCTTTGTGTAAGGAGACTCATCAGCTGATGGATAAATGCCTTTGAGTTTCAATATCCTTGAAACGAGGCAACAAAAAGGAATGCATGTCCTTGAGTCAGTTCTTGCAATAGTTTTGCGTAGCACATGAAAGATATGAGTGCAAATGTCGATCTCTTCATCAGTAATCAGATCATGTAAGAACAATGCCCTCTTTAGATTCATGTAACCGGTGCTGGATAGAGGATACAAATTGTGGAACATAATTATTGTAAGCACCTTTAGTTCCGGGGATAGGGAGGAAACACTGATTGAGTTCCCATAGTGTGAGAATTCCAAGGTTCTTCCAAGAGCATCCCGAAGTACATCGTCCTCTAGATTCAATTCATCATACACCGGTGGCTTGGTGAATATTGGCCGGTTGATGTGTAGAATTTTTTCCAGATAAGTGGGAGTTACTGAGAAAATCTTTTCTCTAACCCAGCATTTGAGTTCCTCTCCCTCAATAATGGCATTAGCATAGAACTCTTTCACCAAATTCTCGTATGCATCATCAAGGTAGGAGAGAAGAAAGTTCCAATCCTTGGTGGCAAGCCATTTAGGGATTTTGGTGTCCTGAAGAGATAGTTGGTCAACAACTCTTTCAATCAACGGAGTGACATCTTTAAAGAAGTTCTCATAGGTCTGAAACGCAGCATAAGATCTGAACTTGTGTGGATCATACACTCTTGTAGTGAATCGGGTTCGCTTTGGCTTTGGAGAGAGATCATCAACATCAATCACAGGCTCTTTCCCTTTGCTGTTGCCTCCTTTCACAGCTGCTCTTTTGAATGGAGACATTTTCACACTACATCATGTTACACCAAAGAGCAACACAGGCCACAAAAGACAATAAACTCTATTAGCTCAGAGTTAGTTCCAAAAACAGGAATATTGTGGAAAAAACCTAAAAACATGAGAGTAGGATCATAATCATGTCACAGAATGTGTGAGAATCAACAAAAAAAATACAGCCAAAGATAGATTGAAGCAATGCATATCCAACACAACCCATACGACAATCCAATCGAATCAACCAGTACCCATATGTGCGCATTAAGACACAAATATCCACATAGATATCCACTCCAAGAAAAACTTGGTCGAGAAAAATGAAATACAATGAAAGAGAAATGGAAACCATACTTTTTCTTGAAGATTGGTGAACAAGTGAGGAAGAATGTGTAAGAACACAATGTTTTTGAAAGAAGGGAAGATGAACAATTTGCGAGATGCAATGGAAAATGAAAAGCTGCAGAAACCATTTCTGGAAAAAGAAAACTTCATTGTGAAGAACACGTGATTTTCGCGATTGAGTCAAGTCGCGTGCAAGTTGCCAGTCTGAGTCGCCAGATCACTTAAAACTAAAATTTTGAAAAATTTAAGTGTTTTTCGCGACTGGAAGTTCTACAGGCGAGGAAGTCGTGAAGTAAGCCGCGAAAACCTCTGTGTACCTCTCGCGACTAGACCTTCCACCCGCGAACAAGTCACCACTCTAAGCCGCGAAAAACATAAATACCCAAATTTTGAAAAATATTCTAAGTATTTTTTGCGATTGGGATATTTACCCGCCAGTGAGTCGCGAGAAATCTCTGTATAGGCTCGCGACTGAGGCATGCGACTGGACCAACCTGCGACTGAGTCGCCAAAACAGGGCAGCACTGCTTTTGAAAATTTTGACATTTTTGAAAGAATAAAAATAATTTCCAAAAACAACTTAAAACACTCAAAAATCTTTTTGTGTCTGAACAACATAGATTGAGCATGTGAACACACATTTAATCAAGTACAATTACACAAATGAATATGGCATTCATTGATCATAGGCTTGTGTGATGTGTGTGGATATCAAAGATGAGATAGTCCTTAGTCTAATGTGAAGCTTCAATGATCAATTCAACCAAGGCATACACAATTAGCACCAGATAATGTGACTCATCTCAATTATAGAAGTATGCATATATGACTTCCCATAGAACTTGATAGCATGAGGGTGAAGCTTTTCATTTGGCTCCATATACATCATATCATTTGATCTTTTTGAATCAATACATCTCATTGTGAGATCGATGCCAGAAATTTTGATATTTCAATTGATGAGACAGCCTTTGGCTTTTGGGACATCATACAAATTTATAAAGGCCGCTTTCCCTTTTTCCTAGTTAAATACTAGTATGTGCGACGGGCTTTTGCAGCTCAATATCTCTTTTCATTTGGAGATTTACATTTAGTGAGCTCTTGTAAGCAAAAACAATAAATAAATGAGTGGGAAGATATATAGGCACAAGTCTATCCATGTCTCAAGATTGACAAAACCATTCACTAATCATTCATGACAAGTTTGAAGATCTATTTACAATAGTCACATAGATGTTAAGATTTCTCCCATAATGATATGAGTGAATAGGGAACAAGCTATGCTCATAGATGCACAAGACCATTAGTACAAAGATACAAGGCAAAACATGTTTTGAGACAAAATCCAACAAAGAGGATCAAACTTTTAGGATTTTCTACTTTTTATGTGTTTTTGGATTTTTGACACAAAAACAAGAAAGATTGATCAAAAATAGCAATGAGAAAACATTTAAAACGAAAACAAACAAACAACCAATAAACATAAAAACAAGCATATTCACACGACATAGGAAGAATTGATGCATGGACATGTTGTAATGTTTATGCATGAGTACCCTTTTTCACCCACACATCATGTGCTTTTGGGGTGATATCCCTATAGAATTGGGTACGAGAGTTAGAACTTTCAAACCTTCTTGTGAAGCTTTCCAAACAGTTGGTGAATGCACCAATCATCTTCATCACGTCTATCAAAGAGTAAATCGAAGCCTTCGGCGTAAAACCTCTCCGACGCCCTCCAAGTAGTCAATAATCCATTAAAGAATGTAGTTGGGATACATGGACAACAAAAGACCCTCCAAGCCTAATCTACCCAGTGTACCTAAGCCCTCCAAGCTCCTACTCGAACGAGGTTGCGCCGAACCTATTTCTTCTTTAGCTTACCGGATTCCGCTATAGCCCATAGCATCAACCAATATGAAATTGGTTTCTTCCTAACTGCTTCCCAAAGCATCAAACAGCCTTCTCACAGATATGGGTATGGTGAGAAAAAGTTTTGGTAATGGACCTCTCAAGGATGTAACAATGGAGAGGAAGAGAGTAAAGGAATTTGAAGAGTCTCTATATGAAGATTGTGGATGAGTCAATCTTGTTTTTCTCTAGGGTTTCTCTCTCAAAATTCTCTCTGGAAGCTCTCTACATTTCGTGGGTATAAGGGGTATTTATATTGGGGTAAGAAAGGAATGCAAAGAGTCATATTTTCCTAAACAGGGCTAGCTGGTGACTTGGCCTCGCGACTTGACTGAGTCGCGAGTTTAAGCCGTGAGCAAATAGAATGGCCAGACTGGACTATTGTCCTGTAGTGCTCCAGCTGGCGTGACTGTTCAACTTTTCAGCACGCTTCGCTTGTGTGCATCATCTGGCGACTTGCAAGCCACGAGCCACCCGCGAGATCCAGCCGCGAGTCCTTGCTTCATTGCATATTCTTGAACATTTCTTCACACTCTCTCACACACTACCCTTACATGAATCCCACCTAAATATAGGATTTCTAAGTGCTGAGTTACAAGCAAATTGGCATGGAATAAAACCAACACAATGGTTGATAAATTTCAACCTTACAAGAGTCATAACTAAGAGAAAATCCAATTAATTAGAATCCTTAATTGGATTCTAATTTTGCGCCACGTGTTCTATTGATTTATTTTTTTAAGAAAAAAATTATGCTAAATAAGTTAGTTATGTGCAAAAAAAAAAAAAAAAAAAAAATGAGGAGTCTACTAGAAATTAGCCATAAAAAAAAAAAAAACATCGTTGTTTTCCTCCTCCACGTCCAACACCAAACAAACATTCTGTTCTTTGATTAAATGAGAAAACTGGGTGTTAGTAACCTAAGTTTGTATTCTCCAATGGGGCAAACGTGATGTGGATGGGTTACAGTTGTCAGCTGGTACGTTCTTTAACCCAATCTCTTTCCTATTTTCTTCGTTTTTTAGTTTTAAAATGATAATATACAAGGTAGCTCATGCACACCACTTAATTTGTAGTATATTCTTACAAAGGGCCTAAATACTTTTGTTCTTCAATTAACAAAGAGAGAACATAAGAGCTAGATATACTTTTGTTCTTTAATTTGTGAACAAAGAGAGAATAGGATTGATGAA
This sequence comes from Castanea sativa, assembly GCF_040712315.1. Taxonomy (NCBI): domain Eukaryota; kingdom Viridiplantae; phylum Streptophyta; class Magnoliopsida; order Fagales; family Fagaceae; genus Castanea; species Castanea sativa. The sequence goes on from NC_134017.1 coordinate 53,011,264, forward strand.
GCAGGATGTTGTGAAATTTTAAAGTACTTGCAAATGTATGAACCGTACCGAAGTATAGTTTAACAAGAACAAGGTCAAATCCACATGGGCTTGAATGAATGTAGAAGAATTAATTAAACCTTAACCAAATTAATCTTAATCTAGTTTAATGAAAATTGATTTTTTTGAAATTAAATATACCAAGCAAATAATTAAACTAAGCAAAGATATAACAAAGTAGCAAAGAGATGTAAACAATCTAGAGAAAAGAATTAAGGTTTTAGAATCTGCCTTATAAGTCATATTAGCATATATTTATGATCATTAATTTTTTCCAACCATTGCATGATAATCTAAAAATCAATCTTGCTATTATGGAAAATATTATCATTAAAACTTCTATTTAAAGATCTAAAGCATGCTCTTCTTCGCTTCATAGGTATAAAATCAAATTATCAATTGTATCCGTAGCCAAACAAATCACAAGAAATATTCAATTTTAAAATCAAGAAATAATAAACCAAGCATTCAATTAATTAAGACAAATCCTAAATTATGAGAAAAACATGATTGAAGTCATATCTAGAATCCAATCTTAGTAAATTGATATGAAGTAAGAATAATTTAAATCATTAAAGAAAAACTATTGTAAGGACACAATTCAAATTCCCAATCTATGAATGAAAGGAAATGGGCTTGAAGGGCCTTTTTTACAATAAATTTGTAGAGGATGGGTTTGGAATCTAGATTTTAAGGATGGTTTTAGATAACAAGGAAAAGAACGGGCTTCGGGCCCAATGGCACGAAATAAAGAGTTATTTGCAAGAGTATAACTGAAAGCTCCTCCTCGGACACAATCCGAGGATAGTTTATAATAGTATTTTTCTAATGTTGGATACAAATATCGATTTATCATATACTATTGACCTTCTACTTCACTGAAAAAGCCTTCCTTTCTTCGTAGGTCTTCCCCTTTATTTATACTTCCTCCTCTTCTCTTCATCATCTTGCACCTCATGGTTGTAACGCTGGCTTTGGATACTTGTCCCATCAATTCTTTCCCAAAGTCCTCTGGGGTCAGGGACCAAGTTCCGAACCTAATGCTCAGGTCCCATCTTCCCCTCTCTGCAGTCATTTATATCAATCACAGAGCTTTTAATGCATGGGCGGTGGTAGCAGCTTTACCTTAGATATTCCACCGCTCTTCCTATTGTCCTCCACGTATATCGTGTCTTCCCGTAGTCATAGGATTTCTTATAGCATAGTCCTCGGACTCCAAACCTCTCTTCTTATAACCTTGGCTTAACAATTCAAGGACAAATCTATTCCTCGGACGTAATTGGTCACTCGTTTATCATATCTTTACTTGACATTTCTTTATTAGATACATTCAGATACTCCAAGATCATTTGATGTCCTCGGATTTGGGTTTCTAGCCCAAAAGATTTCGTTAGGCCGTCTTTGGTAAATTACTGAGCCCAATGTCCCTACAATAGCTCCTCGAGATTCTTTATTTCTTCACCTCGGGAGGAAAATATGATCTTGACCTAAAACACCTTTTTATCTTACGGAATTTTGGCAATATTGCTGACAGGGAAATAACTTTTGAATTACTCGTCGCGTGTTCCCGATGCTTCGATATGTGAAGCGCCCCCGAATCAATTACTGGCGCCTCTATGTCCCCCATGTTTCAAGGATGTGACACATATCCAACGGTTGAGAGCTATTCCTGTGTTGAGGTGGGAATTTGCCCGCTTCATAACTCCTTTTGATATATAAGTACTAATTTCCTTTAAAATTTTTCACACTACAGTAACCTTATAACGTACCTGCCACATTTGCCATCTTCCCGTACCTTCTCTTTTTATCAAATACCCTGTCTGAGGTGACCGTGCCTTCTTCTTTTTTAAAGTAAGTTCTTTAATACTATCTCCCATTCTTATCAGCTCTTTGTTTCTTTTGCTTTCTTTCCCTCCACATCTTTTTCTTTTTTCTCTGTATTTTTCATCCTCGGCGTAATTCTTTTTTAGTTTCTTCACACCCCCCTTTTTCAAAGATGGGTAGATTTGCGTCCCTGGTGGATTCAAACAAAAAAATAGAGCAGTTCAAGGCTAAGTACCAAATCCCTTCGGACGTATCTATTAGGTACTGTAACGAGGAGGAATATTATGTAAAAAGAAAAACGGGGGAGGTTGTAATCCCGATAATTGCGTTCATCGAAGGGGGAATGAAAATCCCTATGGGAACCGTGACTAGGGATTACCTTAGGGCCTTTAGATTAGCTCCTACCCAGTGCGCCCCAAATGTCTTTAGGATCCTAGGTTCCATAGATGCCTTAAATGAGAAGATGAACCTATGGCTCACTCACCACGATGTGAACTGGGTTTATAACCTCCATTACCTATCAAAGAAAGACGAGTATTGCCTAAAATCTAGATACCCAGAAGTTAGGCTAATTCAGTGTCTGTCCGAATCTAATAAGGGCCTAAAAAACGACTTCCTGATAGTATCAGGAAATTGGCACGACGGCCTCCCCTGTCTGACAAGGGAAGGGACTCCAGGTGAAGTTTTTGGCTTCTATATAGAACCCTTAAAATCACTATGTTATTATATATATATACTATTATTTTTTGTCTTTTTACTTATTCTTACCCTTTTCTATATGGATAATTCTACAGACCCACACGCAGTAGATCGTCATCCTCTTCTTGTTGATTTCGGACGGTTGGACAGGATCCTACAAGTTGAAGTTTTTGTGCATACTGACGGCCAACTCCGAGCGGCTCATCTGATCCTCGGCTACACTCTGATTTCCAAAGCTTTTCAGGCACCGAAGTGCGTGATCAAAGCCCACGACCCTTGCCTTCCTCGGATTAGCGTTGCCGTTGAAGGTTTCCTGCTACCGGAGGGGACTCCTATTCCTCAAGGTACTTTGGTCACCCAACCAATCCAACCACCACAACCTATTCCAGTTAGGATTCCCATAGTCCCTTTCCCCACACAATCCATCCCTGGTGAAGTTACGTAATTACATTCTACCGTAAAAGAAGAAGAAGAAGTAGTCGAGGTATCTGATTCTGAAGATGAGTTCGAGGTTTTTAATCAACCCCACTCTCCTGAAGATTCAATTCCCATCCTCTGCACCTCCTCACAAATTTTGCAAGCCACTACTCAACAGTCTGATAGTATGGGCATTCAACGTAAGATCAAGCCCAGCCTAAAAGACGTACTTGAGGGTGCTGACAAGGGCCTTAGGGCCCAAGAGCCTCCTAAAGAGATGCACCCTAGGACCCAAGAAAAGGGTGCCGACAAAGGCCCTGAGACTAGGCTCCCTCCTCCTCCCCCTCCCTTCCAAACTCAACGCACCAACACAGCTGACCTAAAAAGGAAAAGGGATCAGCCGAAGGGAAAGGAAGTGATGGAGGCAGGAAAAGGTTCTCTTCCCAAGGAGCCTGAGGTTGAAAAGGGTGGTAAGCAGGCCCGCACGGTGCAGACCAGGTCAAAAAAAAGAACCGAATCACAAGTGGTCGTGCGCGCCCCTTTATGGCTCCCTGATATGTCTATGGACGACCAGGCTATCACTGTGGACGCGTCCATCAGAAATTCTGATGAGGGGACAGCTGCATGCATCGCAGATGCATTGGAGCAGGCGCTGTTGCTCCCCGAGGACATGGGTGAGCTTAGAAAGAAAAGGGACCATAATGTTTTTATGATCTTGAAAAAGGAGCTTGCAATGGTGAGTTTTTCTCCTAAACTTTGGCTGTATGTTTTTTTTTTAAGTATATACATGTATAAGTTTTATATTTTTTTTTGTTCACAGGCCGTTCAATCTGCCCATAGGGCAGAAGAGATTGCCATCACTCATATAAATTCCGAGGGCCGAGGAATCAAGGCGCGAAACCGCCCAAAGGATTTCGACCTTCGAAGAAGAAGCCGCAGAGGTTTCACCAAATTGGTTAAGGCGGAGAGTGAAAAGGTGTTTAGAGGCTGATTTGAAAACAACAACTAAACAAGCCGAGGACCGCCGACTAATGCTCCGACAAGCCGACGATAACCTCTCCGCAAAGATGAAGGCTTATCGAGGACCTCAAAAAAAGATCTCGGAGGAATCCTCGAGAGGGTTAAGGAGATGAGGCCATCAAGGGCAAAGAGGAAGCCCTTCTAGAGAAGAAAAGAGCTGAAAAAGCAAAAGAAGAGGCCGAGATCTAAAGGGACCGAGCTGAACAAGAAGGTTACGATATAGGTGTGAAGGAGATCATGGAAACTTTCAAGGCTCAGGTTCCCGAGGTATGTAGGCACTACTGCCTCCAAGTGTGGAATGAGGCACTTTCCCAAGCTGGGGTTGATGCCTCTTCTACTCTTTGGAAAGCAGAGAGTGTCTACTATCCTCCTGCAATTCGAGCTTCTGACATTCCTGAAACTATCCATGAAGCTGCCCAGGTACCATCTGAGGATAAGAGAGGCGAGTTGGCTGAAGACTTAGCTCTTCCTGAAGATACCCTCAAACAAGTTGATCCAGTACAAAAAAAGGCACTAGAAGACATACAGCCTTTAAGTGATCTTCAGGAATCTTCAAAGGATGAGCTGGGTGACCAAGCTAACCCGATAACTTTGAAGGATGATCCCAAAGGCAAAGGAATTGCCGATGAGTCCTTGGTGCAGCTTCCACCTCCTCAAGACCCTAAAGGCCCTCTGAAGATTAAGCTGAAACAGTGACTGCTTTTCCACAGTTTTAGTTGTTGTTGTTTTTTATTTTTAAGTGTAATTTCGCAAGTTTTTTGTAATTGCAAAAGTACTATTTGAATCTAATATAAGCGCGAATGCTACTTTCCTTGTTAGATGGCCCTCACTTTTTATTTTGTTTTGATCATATTACTCCAAAAGTACTTTCTTTTTCCTCTTACTAAAGTTAAAGCCATAACCTAGATCGAAATTGATACCCTAGGCAGGCTTAATATGCTAGGAATTGCATTAAGTGATGCTCATGGATTTCTTATCTTTTTATCATTATGTCAGAGAGACTTTAAGTAATTGATTCTTCATTTTTAGACTTCTAGTTGATTTATGTCAAATATATGAAATAAGGCATATGGTCTGTTGACCTAGGCATACAAAGCTTTGAGGCTTTAACAAAAAGAAAAGAAATGTTAATTTTCCCAAAGTAGATGATCCGAGGACCAGACATAACTAAGGTTCTGTTCAACACCTGGTAAAAAATATCAATTTAGACGAAGTATGTGGTTCGAGGATCCAAGCACACCAAGCTTTAGTTTGATACTTAGATGAAACAATTGAAATGTTAATTTTCTCAAAGTAGATGATCCGAGGACCAGACATAACTAAGGTTCTGTTTAACACTTTGTAAGAAATATCAATTTAGACGAGGTATGTGGTCCGAGGATCCAGGCACACCAAGCTTTAGCTTGATACTTAAAGGAAACAATTGAAATGTTAATTTTCCCAAAGTAGATGATCCGAGGATCAGACATAACTAAGGTTCTGTTTAACATTTTGTAAGAAATATCAATTTAGACGAGGTATGTGGTCCGAGGATCCAAGCACACCAAGCTTCAGTTTGATACTTAAAGGAAACAATTGAAATGTTAATTTTCCCAAAGTAGATGATCCAAGGATTAGACATAACTAAGGTTCTGTTTAACACTTTGTAAGAAATATCAATTTAGACGAGGTATGTGGTCCGAGGATCTAGGCACACCAAGCTTCAGTTTGATACTTAAAGGAAACAATTGAAATGTTAATTTTTCCAAAGTAGATGATCCGAGGATCAGACATAACTAAGGTTCTGTTTAACACTTTGTAAGAAATATCAATTTAGACGAGGTATGTGGTCCGAGGATCCAGGCACACCAAGCTTCAGTTTGATACTTAAAGGAAACAATTGAAATGTTAATTTTCCCAAAGTAGATGATTCGAGGATCAGACATAACTAAGGTTCTGTTTAACACTTTGTAAGAAATATCAATTTAGACGAGGTATGTGGTCCGAGGATCCAGGCACACCAAGCTTCGCTTGATACTTAATTTAACGAAGACTATGAACGTAATGTTGTTATAACAAAACACGGCCGAAGTGCCTTTTATTTAATAATAGTACCTTCGTAGATTATTTACATTCCGTGGACGTTGTACAACACGTTCGTCCAAATCTTCCGCATTTTAAGCCCCTATTCCCCGCGACCGAAGTAATACGATAAGGTCCTTCCTGCTTGGGCCCCAATTTTCCCCACGCAGATTCTTCGTCGTGCCCAAAACTTTCCTTAATACCAAGTCGCTGTGTCCAAGAGGTCGAAGTTTTACATGAGAATCATACCCTCGCTTGAGCTTATGTTGATAATAAGCTAGTTGAACCATGGCGTTCTCTCGTTGTTCCTCAACTAAGTCTAAATTTCTCCTTAATAGATCATCATTGCTATCCGGAACGAAGGAGCTTTTTCGTGGTCGGGAACCCGCTTCTAAGGGTATTACCGCCTCGGCTCCATAAGTCATGGCGAAGGGTGTTTCACCTGTGGATCTTCGTGGTGTAGTTCGATACGTCCACAAGACATGTGGCGCTTCTTCCACCCACCTCCCCTTGGCGTCACCCAACCTTTTTCGAGCCCACTCACTATTACTTTGTCGATGCCTCGGCTTGCCCATTTCCTTGGGGATAACCGAGTGGAATATCTATTCGTGATGCCCGTATCACAACAGTATTTCCGAAAGGCTTTACTATCAAATTGTAAACCATTATCTGAAATGAGAGTATGAGGGATGCCGAACCTGGTAACGATATTTTTCCATACAAACTTTTTTGCTTCCATGTCTCTGATATTTGATAATGGCTCGGCTTCAACCCATTTGGTGAAATAATCTGTTTCGACGAGGAGCCATCGCCTGTTTCCTGTTGCTTTGGGGAAGGGTCCAACAATGTCCAAGCCCCATTGAGCAAAAGGCCAAGGGCTAGATAGAGGATTAAGGACTCCCCCTGGTTGATGTATATTTGGAGTGAATCTTTGACATTGGTCACACTTCTTCGCATAATCCTACGCCTCCCTCTGCATATTTGGCCACCAATAGCCCTGAGTAAGGGCTCTGTGAGCTAAAGACCTTCCCTCTGTGTGACTTCCGCAAATCCCTTCGTGTAACTCTTCCAAAAGTAGCTCTGTTGCCTCGGGATGCATACATAACAAATATGGTCCCGAAAAGGAACGTTTGTACAATTTCTGGTCCTCGGATAACCAAAAACGAGTGGCTTTTCAGCGAACTTTATCTACTTCAACTTTTTCTCTGGGCAGGATGTCATTTCTGAGAAATGTTACTATTTGATCCATCCAACTAGGCCCTGTCCTAATTTGAAGAATTCGAGTGGAGTTACCATCCGTCCCAGTGGGTTTCAACAGATCTTCAACAAGGATAACTCGTGGTAGACTTTGTGCCGAGGACGTTGCGAGTGTGGCTAATGAGTCGGCATGGGTATTGCCACATCTGGATACATGTAATAGTGAAAAAGACTCAAATTTAGATTGCATATACTTGACCTGGGTTAGGTATCCTTGCATTCTGGAATCTCTTGCTTCTAGCTTCCCTTCTACTTGGCCTACCACTAATAGTGAATCTGAGAACATTTGCACCATCTTCCCTCCCATTCTATGAACCATGTTCATCCCTGCGAGGACGGCCTCATACTCTGCTTCGTTGTTGGTGGTCGAGAATCCCAATCTCAAAGATTTCTCAAAAATAATTCCCTCTGGGGATATCAAAACTAGCCCTATACCAGACCCCCTCTGATTTGCTGCTCCATCAACATGCACTTTCCATAATGGAGGTTCTTTGCATGAAATCATGCCTACTGATTTTTTACCCATGCCTGATCCTTCACCATATTCTTCTAACGAAGGCTCAGCAAATTCCGCCACAAGATCCGCGATGACCTGCCCCTTTATAGAGGTGCGGGGCATATATTTGATGTCGAAAGCTCCTAGGACAGTTCCCCATTTGGCAATTCTTCCCATATAATCCGCACTTCGCAGAATCAATTTAAGAGGGAGTTGTGTAAGGACAACAACCGTATGAGATTGGAAGTAATGGGGAAGTCTTCGTGTAGCATGTACCACCGCCAAGATAGCTTTCTCCAGTGGCAAATAACTTACCTCGACCTCATGTAGAGACTTGCTTACATAATAAACCGGTCTCTGGATATTATTATCATCTCGGATAAGAACCAAACTAATTGCATGGTTAGCCACTGCAATATATGCAAACAGAACCTCATCAACTTCTGGTCGAGACATAACGGGCGGTCGCGAGAGATATTCTTTAAGCTGTTGGAAAGCCACTGCGCACTCCTCGGTCCATTCAAAGCCCTTCCATTTATTCAATAATTGAAAGAAAGGTCTGCATCTGTCCGCGGACCGAGATATAAATCGGTTGAGAGCAGCAGTCATACCTGTTAGCCTCTGCACTTCTTTAGGATTCCGAGGTGGGTGTAAGCTGTTTATTGCCTTAACCTGAGCAGGATTCACTTCAATTCCCCGGTGAGTCACCATATATCCTAGAAACTTGCTTGATCCCACACCAAAAGAGCATTTAGAGGCATTGCGCCGCAATTTATACTCTCTTAGCTTTTGAAAAGTGTTGCCCAGATCTTTCAGATGCGCAGAAACTTCTTTACTCTTTACCACCAAATCATCCACGTATACCTTAATAGTTTTTCCCAGTTGTGCCTCAAACATTCTCGTCATCATCCTTTGGTAGGTAGCCCCTGCGTTTTTCAAACCAAAGGGCATTACCTTATAATTATAATTTCCTGTAGGAGTAACAAATACAGTCTTCTCCTGGTCCTCTACGGCCAAAGGTATTTGGTGATAACCCTGGAAAGCGTCAAGAAAACTCATCCGAAGATGCCCAACAGTAGTGTCAACCAATTGATTAATCCGAGGCATTGGGAATAAGTCCTTCGGGCAAGCCTTGTTTAAATCTGTGAAGTCCACACAAACTCTCCACTTCCCATTCTTCTTTTTCACCACCGCCGTATGGGCTAACCATTTAGGATAAAACACTTCTTTGATAGCACCTGCTTTTTTGAGTTTGAGCACTTCCTCTTTTACAGCTTCGAAATGTTCCTTGGAGGACCTCCGAGGTGGTTGCCTCCTCGGTACTACAGCTGGATTGACCTTTAAATGATGACATATGAAGCTCGGATCAACCCCAGGGGCTTCATACGCATTCCACGTAAATACATCCATATTTTTCCTTAAAAATAAAATTAGCTCCGCTTTCTCTTCCTGTGGCAATTGAACTCCTACTTGAAAGAACTTCTCAGGGTCATCGTTTATGAGAATTTTCTCCAATTCTTCACATGCTGCTTCATCTATCTTGGCTGCGGCAAAAGACTTTGATTGCTATGCTTCTCCGTCAGCCGAGGCCGAGGACTCGGCTCGGTCGACGTTGCACTGCTCGTGACACACTGTCGAGCCACAGATTGACTCCCAAGTAACTCCACCACCTGGTCTCCAGAATGAAATTTAACCTTGACATGCAAGGTTGAAGAAACAGCTCCTAACGCATGCAGCCAAGGTCTCGTTACAATAGTCGTATAGGGAGAATAGGCATCGACCACGATGAAATATACGTCTACCACCTTTGGGCCTGATTGTATAGGCAGTCTAATTTGTCCCTTCGGAACGACAACTCTTCCTTTGAAGCTTATCAAGGGTGAGTCATATGCCATAAGATCTTCAACTCTTAATTTCAAGCCTCTAAATAGGTCAGGGTACATGATATCTGCGCTACTGCCTGGATTAACCATTACCCTCTTCACATCATAGTCCCCTATTCTTAGGGTTACCGCCAAGGCATCATCATGAGGCTGGATAGTCCCCATCTTGTCCTCTTTAGAGAAACTTAGAACTGGTAGGATGCTCGTCTTAATTCTCTTCGGCTGATCCCGTGACTCTTCGGCCAATGTTTGAGCCACAGACATTACCTTGAAAGGAGCTGAGCCAGTCCTTCCAAGTACCGCAAAAATCACATTGATTGTACCTAGAGGAGGTCTCGACGAAGGGCCGTCATGGTTTGCCACTCCTGATTGGCTTCCTTGCCCATTAGGCTGGTACAGGAACTGCTTCAGCTTTCCCTCCTTAACCAATTATTCTAAATGATTCCACAAAGTACGACAATCCTCGGTGGTATGACCCTTCCCCTGGTGATAATGACAATGGAGATTTTGGTTGCGTCTCAAAGGGTCCCCTACCATTTTATTTGGCCATTTGAAGAAAGGCTCATGCCTTATTTTTTCCAATACTCGCTGACCGGTTCTCCGAAGACGGTGTTGACCACCCGTGGGGGTGGACCACTCGCTTCGGAAAAATCCTTTGCAGGCCTATTGTTGTTGTATCTGTCCGACCTGAAATCCCTCATTTCTTGTGGGATAACCTTCGTTTTGCCTTTTCCCTGCTGCTGATCTTCCTCAACCCTTTTGTACTCATCGATGCGATCCATCAGTCGACGCACGCTTCTGACAGGTTTCTTCGTCAAGGACTTCCTCAAGTCATGCTCCGTCGGTAGGCCGACCTTGAAGGTCCTTATTGCCACATCATCGAAGTCTCCGTCAATCTCGTTGAACATTTCCCAATACCTGTCCAAATACGTTCTCAGGGTTTCCCCTTCCCTCATGGCCATGGATAATAAAGAATCCAATGGCCGAGGAACTTTACTGCACGTGATAAAGCGAGAACCAAATGCTCTAGTAAGCTCTTTGAAAGAACTAATGGAGCCTGCCCTCAAGCCATTAAACCATCTCATGGCCACAAGCCCCAGGCTAGAGGGGAAGATCTTGCATATCAAGGTCTCATTCTTGGAATGCACTGCCATCCTTTGGCTGAAATGGCTCACGTGCTCCACAGGATCCGTCCGACCATTGTAAATAGTGAAGGCCGATTGTGTGAAGCACCGAGGTAACCTCCCTTCCTCCAACCTGCGCGTGAAGGGTGACCTGGAGATTTGGTGCAACACCTTACCCATTGCGTCATTTCCCAAGCCCCTAGAGGAGTAGTCTCTGCCACGCCTCCCATGCAGATTGTCCTCTTCAGAAGAAAAAGATTCACCCGGGGGAGACCTAGATCTCTGCCCGTAATTGTCATCCTCGGATCCTTCCGAAGAGGGGTCAGAGACCGAAGGAGTTCGCCTTCGCCTTTCGTGACGCAATTTTCTTTTTAAGCCGTCGATCTCCTTCTGCATGGCCCTGGCATTCCTCTCATAAGGAACTCTGCTTCCTCCTTGTGAATGGCTCGCACTTCTGATGGTGTGCGTAGTATGTACACTACCTTCTCAGTTCTCTCCGTGATCAGGATGCAAGGAGTGATCCTCACGCTGGGAGCCTACGGACTCCGCGCTGCGTTGTGGTCCTGATCCTACCATGTTGTTCTAAATTTCCTTAAAGACTAAATTCCCACAGACGGCGCCAATTGTAAGGACACAATTCAAATTCCCAATCTATGAATGAAAGGAAATGGGCTTGAAGGGCCTTTTTTACAATAAATTTGTAGAGGATGGGTTTAGAATCTAGATTTTAAGGATGATTTTAGATAACAAGGGAAAGAACAGACTTCGGGCCCAATGGCACGAAATAAAGAGTTATTTGCAAGAGTATAACTGAAAGCTCCTCTTCGAACACAATCCAAGGATGGTTTATAATAGTATTTTTCTGATGTTGGATACAAATATCGATTTATCATATACTATTGACCTTCTACTTCACTGAAAAAGTCTCCCTTTTCTTCGTAGGTCTTCCCCTTATACTTCCTCCTCTTCTCTTTATCATTTTCCACCACCTGGTTGTAACGCTGGCTTTGGATACTTGTCCCATCAATTCTTTCCCAAAGTCCTCTGGGGTCAGGGACCAAGTTCCGAACTTAATGCTCAAGTCCCATCTTCCCCTCTCTGCAGTCATTTATATCAATCACAGAGTTTTTAATGCATGGGCGGTGGTAGCAGTTTTACCTTAGATATTCCACCGCCCTTCCTATTGTCCTCCACGTATGTCGTGTCTTCCCGTAGTCATAGGATTTCTTATAGCATAGTCATCGGACTCCAAACCTCTCTTCTTATGACCTCGGCTTAACAATCCGAGGACAAATCTATTCCTCGGACGTAATTGGTCACTCGTTTATCATATCTTTACTTGGCATTTCTTTATTAGATACATTCAGATACTCCAAGATCTTTTGATGTCCTCGGATTTGGGTTTCTAGCCCAAAAGACTTCGTTGGGCCATCCTTGGTAAATTACTGGGCCCAATGCCCCTACAACTATTGTGGAAAAAATCAAATCACATAAACAATACAGATATTCCTTAACAAAGTTTCATCCTCAACCCTAATTATAAATTTAGCTACTCATGGTAATTGAAATAAAAAACAAGAATAAAATACTAAACATTAAATTAGACAAATAAAATAGAGAAAGAAATATTCACAATGTTGTCATGGAGAAAAGCTATAGAGAAGTCACATGCGGCATGCCTATTGCTCCAATTTTTTGTTTTGCATCCCAGTCCTAGTTCTAGTCTCTTTGAATTTTGCCTTAAAGAGCCTTTAAATAGGTCAAGGAATCCTATTACAAGTTGAATACCCATTTGGAGAAAATTAATCCCAGATTTTTAGGCTTCAATTAACCGATGATTTTGGCCAAACTTGAATCATCTCGATTGGACCTCTGAGCCGAAAGTTATGCCAAAAAATATTAACTGGTGTGCAGGCTGAAATCCTAATCCGAATTGGACTTGGATTTGGTGCAAATTTCCTTTGATTCCTTGCTTCAATTAGACTTAAATTTAATTGGGTTGACATTCTTTAACTTCATCATGGCTCTTGTAAAAGTAAAGTCCATTAGCTTTCTTCTTTGCACAAATCCACTTATTTAATTCCATTCTCCTGCAAAAGACAAATTCATGCAATAAAATTCAATTAAGCACAAAATCAATTATTCAGCATTGAAAGCTCGGATTTGTGTTAAAAACACAAGAATTGTTTAGACCCCAAATTAAAAAATTACGGCTCGGTTGATTTTACTCTAACTTAAACTAAGTACGGAATAGAGTAAATGCGAGTAAATAAACAATACAACTACTCTAAGCCATATTCAACAAAATACAACAGTAAAATGAAAGCTAAAAGAGTAGGGAAGAGAGATGCAAACACAAGATAACACGCCGATGTGTTATCGAAGAGGAAACCAAATAACTCGGCAAAAAACCTCTCCGCTGCCCTCCAAGCGGTAAATTGATCCACTAGACAATAAGTTGGGATACATGAATAGCAAGAGACCCTCCAAGCCTAATCTACCCAATGTACCTAAGCCCTCCAAGCTCCTACTCCAACAAGGCTTCTCGGAACTGTGTCTTGTCTAGCTTTCCAGATCCCATAATACGCCTGATTGCATCCGCCAAGCCTCAACGGCTTCTTTTGACAAATCTCCAAAACTTCTTAAGCTCCAAAACACTCTCTACACTTTGAAAAAGTTTGGATTGTGTTTGGGTATAAATCTCCTCTCAAGGTATAGAAATGAGAGAGAGAAGGAAAAGAGACTACAATGATTTCTCACTAAGGATGGGTAGCTCTCTCTCTAAAAGATGAGTGCGTGTGTTGTAGAAAACCTATCTAGGGTTTTTCTCTCTGAATGACCTCTCATACTTTTGTGGGTAATGAGGGTATATATAGTATGGGTGAAGGGTAAGAAAGTCATGTTTGAAAATCCTTAAGGCAGAGAGTTTTGTGGGTCTCTCGCGAGAAGGCCTTACCTGCGAAATACTCGCGAAATTGATAGTCTGGCACGACTTTTCAGCTTCCAGTCATGTGCTTCTCATATGCCCTTTTCGCGAGAACCCTTATCGCGAGCTAGTCGCGAAATGCGTTGATCTTCAATTAAGCTTGAGTCTTCACCAACTTAATACTAAACCCAACACAATAAAATCTCATAAAAATACAAGGAAACAAATTTATGCAATTACAACACTTTTTGTCATGGAATAAAGCTAACATAAAATATAGTTATAAATCACAACTTTACAAGCATTATTCCAAAACCAAATATAAAATGCATGAATTAACTCAATATAAGTATGATAATGCTTTCAACAATGATATAAATATGCAAAATTAAGTTATTATTAATGCACATCACAGGATATAAATGAAATCATGAATTGCATTAATTTTTTAAGGGATTACAGTTAACACATGATCAATTGAATCGCATGATCAATGGGGTTGGCAAATATATAATGTAAAGAAAGATGGCAAAATAGAGAGATGTTAGGGGGGAATCATTCACTGGTCAACTAATTAAAGCTAAAGAAAAGGACATCTTATGAATTGTGCATGGAAAATCCAAACTAAGGCGGGGTGAAATTTGAAACCAATTCAATTTTAGTTTGATTCAATTATTGCTTAAGAATTTTTATGTAAAAAAGTTCTGAAATTTTAGTAATTTTGTTTGCATATGGTGGGTTGAAACTACGAGGGATTTCCCCCCCTAAAGTTGTGATTTGTAGATATTGTTTGCTTTTGATTAAACCCTAAATCATTTTACATATGCCAAGTGATTTTTTCAATGTAATTTTGCTATTCAACTGGTTAAACATAAGTGTATGGTTATTTTAAGTGGAATTTTGTAGTGTTGTATTTGAATTTGCAGATGGTATATAGTTGATACTTTGGGTACTGTGTGCTTAAGTTTTTTTTTTTTTTTTGCCCCTTATTTTTAGCTCTCCTTATTATAAAAAAAAAGTTACATTCTTTTAGTACATAACTAGAGCCTTTTGTTTTTTTGAGTGCGAAACCAACTGAAAAGGGAAATTGAGAATTCATATAAGTGGAACAAAATTTTTATTTGGGAGAAAGAGTTAAAAATTTGTAGGTGTCATGAAATAGAAAAATCGAAGATCTGCAAATTGTACTAAAGTTATTGAACGGTAGGGTGAAATATGGGCTGAAAAATAGGTGTCTAGAATCAACTTTGTTTTACAAATATCATGAAAATCATTCAATAACTCAAGCTTTACATCAATAACATTACTATAATATTGCGCATAGGATACATAATAGTTGGACAATAAAGGGAGCCTTTTTCCCCCCTAGTTGAAGGGCATTGATTTCTTGTGTTTGCATTATAATTAAGATAGAGAAATATGATACATCATTGGTTATAAAGGACCATCTCAAGGCCTAGGCTACTTAGGCCAAAGTCTAAGGACCTCACCACAAAAAGTTTCTACCCATAGTTAAAAATGTTGGGTATACACGAATGGAGAAGTCCTATGAAAAGAATAATAAATTGTTAATATAAAATAGTTAAGCTCATACCTATTGGTGTTAGCCGTTTTGGTTTAAGCGGTGTTTCTAGATGTTATATTAACTACTCTATGAGTCTCCCCAATATATTTATCTTCCTAACAAAAAAAACTCGCCCCCATTATAAAATGCCTAAAATTTTATAATAATTATAACCCTTCCCCCCCACCCCCCCGTTATTTTAGCAACTGAACATCTGAAAAAGTGCTTTGACCGGATATGTATACCTAAAATATTTTAGCATTTGTGTAAGTTCTTATCTTTACAATTTACTGTTCATGAGTTTGTAAGCTCAAATATAATATTTTATTCACTTCTCTCTCTCTTATGTGTAATTTTATATTTATTTTATTAGGTGATTTATATTATTTTATTGGTTGTATATAAAAATAAAAATTAAGATGTTAGGTGTATTATAAAATAAGTTGATAAAAAAGATAAAATAATATTTGGGAATGCAAAACATTTATTTTTTACTTCTTGAACGTGAATGAGAGCAACAGAAGTCTACAGAGCACCTTACCAAAACATAAAAACCAATTAATTTGTCCCTAAACAACAATAGATCTTACGTGCATGTGCATGCATGGAGCTTATAGAAGGGACCGCCACTTTCTTGAAGTCCTAAACACACGTATATAGTCCTTTGATAATGACCCAATTAATTTTCATTGGTATAATTGATATTTGGTTAATGTAGTTGTAATTAACTATTATGGATATTATAAAAATTAAGGGATGGATATAAATCTATTTTCTTTAATTATTAAGATTAGTAAACAAATTATAATTTAGTGAAAAATGATGAATTGTTTTTTTATTTTATTTTATTTATCTTCTTCTTAAAAAAAAAAAAAGTTCACAAATTCACAAGAAGAAAATAAGTCAAACAAGTTTGATTTTCCAAAAATTTTAAGTTACTGAGAGTTCTATTTATTCCATCTTATGGTGAAATGAGGTCCATCAAAAATATTGATAATGTAATCTATTTAGAAAATCAACCTAGTTGTTCTGAAATTTTTTTTCTATCTCTTTTGCTCATCTCTTTAAACATGGTTTAAGATATTGTGACATTTTAGTATTTTACTCTCTTTAGTGCCACTGTGCCACACATATAGCAGATTAGTTAGGGACCTATTCAGTGGCGGCGCCATGTTTAGGCCAGGGTGTTCTCAGGAACACCTTGACTTGAAAAAATAAAAAAATTTATATATAATAATTAAAAAAAAATTATTTTTTAACCCTTAAAAAAAATTTAGGAACACCCTCAACAAAATTTAGGAACACCCTCAACAAGAAAAAAATTTATTTGTTCTAATTTCAAGGGAAAAAAAAAGGCCAAATAAAAATTTTGAACTAAAATCTTTATAAAAAAAATTGTAATAAAACAAGCCCACCAGGGAAAAAAAAAAAAAAAAAAGCCCAACATCAATCCTAAACAACAGATTACAAACCCAATCTAAAAAAAAAAAAAGTAAAGCAAACCCAACATAGTAGCAAATCCACGGATTCTCAAAAAATAAAAAACCAAAACCCAATATACACGATTTTACAACTTAACCTAAAGAAACCAGAGCATGAGCAACAGATTCATCAAGTAAAGCAAAACAATTTATCAAAAAAAAACAAAAACAAAACAGAACAGAACAAAGTACATCAACGACAACAACCAACGACAACGGGTATGGGTTTCTCTCATATAAGAACCTCAGGTCCTCAGCAAAAGCGACTTAGCAATGCTGCAACAGCCACACCTAGAGCAGTCGACAGCTAGATCAGAGATTCCCTTGCCCAGATCGGAGATTGGCGACGGCGAGATCGGCATAAGAGGATAAGAACCTCAGGCAACGGCGAGATCGGCATAAGATGATAAGAACCTCGAGGTATTTCAGTTCTCTCTCTTTTTCTTTATCTCATCTCTGCTCTGCTCTGAGCCTCTAACTGAGAGCAGCATTCTCTCTCTCTTTTTCTTTATCTCATAGTCAAGCTTGTGACTATTTTTTTTGATAATGCAGTGTATTGACTTTAGACTTAAACTTACTGACTATTTTTTTGTCTTTTGAAATCTCTCTTTTTCTTTTCTCTGACTTAGACTTAGGCTTTCCTCTGGTTCTGTTTTGGCTAAGTTGGCTTTTTTTGTTAGTGTATATATGTAAATGTGTAATTGTGTATTTGTGTTGACTGTTGATTGGCTATTGTCTCTTGAGTGAGGGATGGGGGTGGGGCCGTGGCCTTGGATTGGATTGAGGTAGTGGTCCTGGTCCACTTAAAAGCAACACCCAAAAAAAAAAAAAAAAAAAAAAAAAAAAAAAAAACTATGTTAGGCAGTGCGTTGAGTCAGGGGATGTAGTGTATTTGTATTCTTTGCATTGTGCAAAGCCAACTAAAACACTGAGGTGTGTGCTAAATTGTTAGGGGTTAGTAAAGAAAAATAATGAAATAATTAAACAAAAATAATTAATAATTTTATTAACATTGAACTTATAATTTATTATTTATTTTTTTGCTAGTTTTTATTGACAAATACTTGATAAAGAAACCGTGTACCTAAAATTCAATTTTGTGTAAAATTCATCTTCATTTTCATCTTTTAAATGGATTTGTGTTAACTTTAACTTAGAAAATTTGCATTCAGATATGAATTTCCATGTTTTTTGGTTATTGTTAGCGTCAATATATGAATTTATTTTTTTATTAGATGGTGTAATTTATCATTCTTAAGGAACACCCTTAAAAAAATTCCTGGAGCCGCCACTGGACCTATTCGATACATCCAACTAATGGGGAAGTTAAGATTTTAGTTCGGGGGCCAAAATTAAAAGACAATATAAAAAATAAAACCAAATATATTAATCTATTATAATAACAAAATAAATAAATAAGTGTAACTGTTATACAAAATCTAATATAAACTTAAACTATAATTTTCTTTTTTCCATACATAGCCTAATTTAATCAAAGTAAGAGATTAGTCTAAATATATAATGCTTATACATTTAGATCTAATTTTATTCCTTAACATAAATTAAGAAAATAAATCAATTGAAAATGTTAAAAATTAAAAGTATAGTGGTGTACCTACAAAGTTATATACAAGTCCCACTGTCTTAATTGCATAAAAAAAAAATGTAGAATTCGAGATTTCTTTCTTTATTCTTCAAAGTATTTAAGATTTTGGTTTATAACAAAAACTCAAATTTTGAAAATGAAAAGTCAAGAGAAGCAGGAAAAAACACAGTAGAGGCTCTAGGGTTTTAGTACCATACGATGAATCAGGTAGTTTCTTTTTCATATAATTATATAGTCTAAAATATAATTAATGTCCCTCCACGTACAGTCCCCAGTTCAACATGCCTCTATGCTGCATGCCTGCATGGGCCTTATTATATATGTCCCTCTACGTACAGTCCACCCAATCATCAAGGCATGCACCCGTATCCCAGCTTCAATAACAACGAGTCACAACACCGCTACATTGCTAGGCACACCGCTACATTGAAGGTATTCATTCAGCTAACTCTGCAATCAATCCAATTGCTGCCTCAGGTAATTCTTGTAATTTGTTTCAAGAATGTATGTCTTTGAGCATGCAACATTCTGTGTTTGCTGTTAATGCTGTGAACAAGACTGCTTTCAATGGTGAAACTTGGGTTCTTGATATTGGGGCCACATATCACATCATTCACTCTGTTACTTTATTCACCAAAATCACTAGTTCCATAACTACCTTTGTTCAATTGTCTAATGGTGAGAAAGTCACTGTCACTCACATAGGAACAATTCAAGTAACATTTACCTTAGTTCTTGAAAATGTTCTTTGTGTTCCCTCTTTCTCATTCAACTTAATCTTTGTTAGCAAATTAACAAAATTCCTATCTTTTTATCTTGTTTTTCTTTCAAATTTTTGCTTCATACAAGACCTTTCATGTTGGAGAACGATTGGAGTGGGTAAATTGCATAACAATCTTTACTTGCTGTAAGCTTCAACACATTGCAAATCTATATCAGGAGCTTCTTCTATTTTGCAGTCAGTCTTTAGTTCACTTGTGAATTTTGTTTCCAATGTTCCTGTTGTTTCTAAGCCATATCTTTGGCATCTTAGACTTGGGCATGTTTCTGATAATAAGCTCAGTACTTTGCACAATAATCTTCCTGATGTAATTCAGTTTCATAGCAATAAAGATTGTGTTCTTTGTCCTATCGCTAAGTAGAAAAAGCTTCCCTTTCCATCTTTTAATCATATCTTTAATGATGCTTTTGATATTGTCCATTGTGATGTTTGGGATCCTTTTGTTAAATCTACTCAAGAAGTTTACAAATACTTACTCTTGTTGATGATGCCACTAGATCAACTTGGGTTTATCTAATGAAATGTAAATCAGATACTAGACCTTTGCTAGTTTCTTTTTACAATATGATATGTGCTCAATTTCACACTAAAATAGAAGTGTTTAGGACTGATAATGCTCCTAAATTTTTCTTGAAAGATTTTTTCTCTGCAAATTGAATTATCCATCAGCATTCTTGTGTAGCCACTCCACAACAAAATTCAGTTGTGGAGAGGAAGCACCAACATATCTTTAGCATGGCTAGGGCTTTAAGATTTCATTCTAATGTACCTCTTTATCTTTGGGGTGAGTGTGTAAAATGCTTTACATATCATTAACAGATTGCCTTCCCCTATATTAAACAATAAGTCACCTTTTGAGAAACTATATGGCAAAATCCCTTCTTATGAACATCTCAACGTGTTCGGGTGTCTTTGTTTTGCTTCAACCTTAGTTCATCATAGGTCTAAGTTTGATCCTAGGTCTGTTCCTCGTGTTTTTCTTGGCTACCCCTTTGGTGTTAAAGGTTACAGCTTCTTAACTTGTTTACTAAGAGAATTTTTATCTCAAGGGATGTGATTTTTCATGAAACTATATTTGTTTTTGTCTCAAATCCCTGTTCATCTTTCTCTCATTCCAATATTCCTTTGCCTCATTTGTTTCCATCAGTGGCTTCACCCCATGATCCCTTGGTTTATTTTCCAACTTCTGAATCTATCACTGATCCTATTCCTGCACAGGATCATGTCATTCCATCTGTAGATGCAGATGTTGTTCCCAATACAAATGTTGTTCCTCTTAATCCATCTTTAAGGAGATCCCAAAGGATTTCTAAGCCTCCTGCCTATCTACAATCTTACAAATGCTGCTCAATTCATTGTGATTAATCTACTCACTTCACTCCATCCATCAAGTCAGGTTCCTCATCTACCATTTCAGGTATCAAATACCCTTTATCCACTTATCTAAATTCTTCTAAGTTGTCACCATCGTATGCCAATTTTTGTTCCCTCATTACTAACATTCCTGAACCCAAGTCCTATTATGAGACTGTCAAAAATCTTAAGTGGCATGAAGAAATGTATGCAGAAATTACTGCTTTGGAGTCAAACAATACAAGGACTCTCACTCCTTTACCTTCTCATAAGAAGGCAGTGGGTTGTAAGTGGGTCTATAGGGTGAAATATAGGTCAGATGATAGTGTTGAGAGATACAAGGCACTTCTGGTAGCTAAGGGTTTCACCCAACAGGATGGTCTTGATTTTACTAAGACCTTTTCATCTGTTGCCAAAATGACTATAGTCAAAACCTTGCTTGCTGCTTCTACTGTTAGAGGTTGGCATTTGACTCGGCTTGATGTCATTAATGCCTTTCTCCATGGTGATTTACATGAGGATGTATATATGCAGCTTCCACAGAGTTTTCATTGCATGGGGGGGGGGGGGGGACTGGTTTGTAAGCTCAACAAGTTATTATATGGGCTCAAGCAAGCTTCTAGGTAGTGGTACTCAAAATTTCCATCCACAATTTTGCGGTATGGTTTCAAGCAGTCCAAATCAGACTACTCTTTGTTTACCAAGAAGTCTCAAAATTCATTTTTGGCCTTATTAGGCTATGTTGATGACATTCTCATTGCTAGCAATGATGTCAAGGCAGTCAAAGAGCTCAAAGTGTTCTTAGACCAGAAGTTCAAGCTTAAAGACCTTGGAAGTTTGAAATATTTTCTTGGTCTTGAAGTAGCTAGATTAGACAAAGGGAGAACTTTGTGTCAAAGAAAGTATGCCCTTGAGATACTTAAGGATGCTGGAAATATAGCTTGTAAGCCTTGCAAAGTTCCAATGGACCAAAATATGAAGCTAAGTAAATATCATGGACAACAACTACCTGATCCTGGAGTCTATAGAAGATTGGTTTGTAGGTTACTGAATCTTACTATTACAAGACCAGATTTGGCATATTCAGTACATAAGCTTAGCCAATTTATGTCTAAGCCTAGAAAACCCCACTTGGATGCAGCTTACAAGGTGTTGCAATATATCAAGGGTTATCCTGGTCAAGGGATTTTATTGTCCTCAAGATCAGATTTCCATTTAAAGGTTATACTGATGCAAATTGGGCAACATGTTTGGACACTAGAAGATTAATAACTAAATATTGTGTTTTCCTAGGTGATTCTCTGATTTCATGGAATCTCTAGATCTTCTACATAAGGATCTTAAGGTCTATCATCCACAACCAACCTTATTTTTCTGCGATAATCAGGCTGCAATATACATAGGGGAGAATCCTGTGTTTCATGAAAGAACTAAACATATTGAAATTGATTGTCACTTGGTTAGAGACAAAGTGCAAGATAGAGTGATTAAGCTGTTTTACACCCTACTCATACTCAATTAGCAGACTTACTTACGAAAGCACTTAATGCTCAACAATTAGCTTCTTTACTTATCAAAATGAGCATAATCAATATTCATGGATCTGGTGCTAACCTTGAGGGGGGATGTAGAGATATTAAGAGCAAGGTTAGTGCAGTGAAGCAGAGTGAAGTAAGAAGAAAGTGATGCAACAGTGAAGTGCAATGCATAAAATGATAGAAGGAGCTGTGCACCTTGTAGTTTAGGGCTTTAAGTTTAGGGCTTTATTTGTTATTTATGTTCACACGTGGATGATACACGTGCTATAACAGCTGTAACTACCTTACGCATAATTTGGAAGTTAGTTTCTTCCTTCAGTTAGTATCTATATAGGATCTTTTGTACAATTTTAATTCAATTGAGTAATAACAGAAATCTTCTAGAAGTTCTCTCTCTCTCTCTCTCTCTCAGCTTTCATAGCATTCTTTTCTTCTTCTTCTTGTTCTCTGTTTTCCATTCTTGCACTAGTCCTAGTTGACACAAAAAAATTTATAACATTATATATATATATATATATATATATATATATATGTGTGTGTGTGTGTGTGTGTGTGTGTGTGTTTTATCATAGTTGAGTTGTCAAGTTTTTACCTGAATTCATTGTTGACATGATTTTTTTTTACATACCAATTGGGACATTCCACCATACCCCCCATTTTTATGGGGAATACGGTACCCACCTAAATCTAAACCATTAATTCAATTGTGTTTTGATCTTGACCATTCATTTACTTTTAGTGATACTAGTTACCAGTAAAACATGTTACATATATAAACAAAAAATCAAAAAGAAAAAAGCAAATCAGAGACTCTTCTCCTACGCTTCTCTCTTCTCTCTTCTCTCTGCTCTTCTTCTACGCTTTTGTCTATTCTCTTGCTTGTTTCATCTCACTTCTTCTCTTCCAAACCAACCACAAAAAACCCAACGGCTTCTAAACAAAACCCTATGGAAGACCCACAAAAGAAGAAACAGAGTTATTCAATTCCCTCCTCGGCCAATTTCAATATCATGCTTGTATAACATGTTGATTGAGTTCAATTCCCTCCTCGGCCAATTTCAAGAAGAAACAGAGTTATTCAAGAACCAAAATTATTTTCTTGGTGTTTTTATTTTTTGCAGTAAATTTTCTGTATAATTATGTTCTTATCGTGGTCTACTATGTGGATATGTTTAGAGATTCATAGCATCAGTCTTAAAGTTTTAAATGAAACTGGAATATCAGTCAAGTGTGAGCATTTCATTTTGCACCGCTTAATTGGATATAGTTTGCAATTCGGCATGGTTGTTGAATTTTATTCAACAGCTAATACTGATGCCATTAACGTAAATGAGTATATCTATCATGGCGTGATAAATTTTTTTTCATAGTGATGGGTCGGTGCCCTGCTTCTCCTATATTTGTTTTATGTGAACCTCCCCTCTTTTTTATTAATGAATCAAAAATAAAGAACCCCCTGTTTCTATAGTGCATAGGCTTTATTTTATTTTTTTGGCCATTGGCCTTTTGGAATTGCGTTTATGTTTGGTTAATTGAGGGATTCAATCTGCGATACATAAAGTGTGAATTTGTGAATTATGAAGTTACTTTGCATTTTAGAGCCCGTTTGGTAATGTTGTTTTAATAAAGTTGTTTAAGTGTTGTAAAAATACGTATGAGTGAAAAAGTATTATGAAAATACGTGCATTGTTGTTTAAACAACGAAAACGATTGTTTAAACAACACAACCAAACACCACCTAGTTATAGTTTAATATATGAATATATTGCCAAAAGGAGGTAAAATTGTGAGGAATATGAAATTAAATCAATCAGTTGACTTTTGGAGGTCTTTTCTGGACATGGGTATGTGTCATGGATGCTCGTATATAAAAATCCTATCCACTGTCGGTTTTTTTCTTTTGAAAATAACTATAAAAGCCAAATTATTTTGTTAGTTAGCACAGTTTTGAAATTATTTAGGTATTTAACAACTCAAGTCTTTTAGACTCGATTTCACTGTAGCAAATCGAGTTTTAAAGACTCGATTTTCATGAGGTGTGTAGCTGAGGTGGATCAAAAAATCCACATGGAACTCGAGTCTCTAAGACTCGAGTTCCCTCCTCTAAGAACACAGACCCGCAACAGAAAATCCCAGAAAACAACACAAACCCACAACATTTCACAGACCCGCAACAAAACTAAAAACACAACACAAACCCTTTTCACAAACCCGCAACAGAACTGAAAATACAACACAAACCCACAACATTTCACAGACTCGCAATGGAATTGAAAACACAAACCCAAAATAGAAAAACAATAGAAAATATTCCAAATCCCTGAAAACAACACAAACCCACAACAGAAATACAATAGAAAATATCCCTTCGGTGCCAAGATCGTCAAACCCATGGGACTCCAGTGTCGAAATTGTGATTTTTGGGTTTGGATTTTTGCTCTGATTGAGATCGTGATTTTTGGTTTGGGATTTTGAGAAATGGGTTTGGGTTTGGATTTTGAGAAATGGATTTAGATGAAGAAGGAAGAAATGTCTTGGGTTTTTGGGGCTTGGAAGAAGGGAGTGGGATGGCAGATTGAGAAAGAAAAGGACGGCAGATGGAGAAAGAAAAGAAAAAGAACGAAGGAAGATGGAGAAAGAAAAGAAAAAGAACGAGGGAAGAAGATGACGAAAATCGAGTCTTAAAGACTCGATTTCCATGTGGATTTTTTCATCCACCTCAGCTACACACCTCATGGAAATCGAGTCTTTAAAACTTGATTTGCTACAGTGAAATCAAGTCTAACAGACTCGAGTTGTTAGATACCTAAATTGTTTCAAAACTATGCTAACTAACACAATAGTTTGGCTTTTATAGTTATTTTCAAAAAAAAAAAAACCTCCACTGTCTACACACAATCATTATGTTTATCACGTCGCCAACCAACATTAGTGCCTTATTTAAAAAATGCTCAACAGATTCAATTTAGTAATCATGAAAGAGGAGGGTTACAGAACTATCCCAGCTAACTCACAACCCTTTTTGACTTATACATAATGTACTTATAGAACTTTACACATTTTCTTGTCACTAATTGGAATGAGTAACTAAACAAAATAAATACACTAACTAATCTTAGAAGTAAGAGAAAAGTTTTCAACATATCAAGTCAACCAAAAATTTTCCTTGGATTTATCAAATAAAAATGTGATTAATATATAAAAAGATTTATCTATTTTACCTTGTATTATATTTGACAAAAAAAAAAAGGCATTTTGCACGTGTACAAATAATTTTTTTTTTAAAGATAATTACAACATGTTGCTAACCCCGCAACTCGAACCCTTTCCTTTCCTTAGACTCCCAAACAATTTGTGCATGAAAATGTGTCAATTCAACTACAAGGCTTTTGACATGCACAAATAACTTGAACATATATCGTTATATAGTTTTTTATTTTTCAGAGGGGCCTTGAACATACATAGCTGACAAAATGTACAATTGCATAAAAATGATAATGATCAACTTCAAGTAAGTTATGATCAATTTCATAGGTAGCGATGAATTTGCTGCATGAAGAAACCTCGAGAGGTCTATAGGTTGAGGTTCAAACATATGACATTCTCATTTCCCTCAATATCTTGCACACCTCTTAACACAATGAATCTTGACATCTCTGTGATTCTTGTTGGAGATTTAATAGGTTAACCCTACTTGATGTGCTCGCCCTATATTGTATATTAGTCTAACTTCTGAAACAAAGCTTCTAAGGGCGTCTAATTCGCTGTGATATGCTCTTGATATGATGCACATTACGATAATATGACATTAAGGTTTTTAATTTATTTTATTTTATTTCTAACATTATCATAATTTAAAATTACAAAATATAACATATCATCTTAATCTCATCACCTTCCTAAACAATGTAATATTGTATTCTTGTATTGAGATTATATTAATGTACGTAATATAACATCATGGCGAACTAAATGCCCCTCTAGTCTTTTTCAAGTTAGGGAACTCCATTGTACTCATTATCCTTAATTTTATAAAAGAAAATTGGAACAAGTAATACCAAAAGTATTATAAAATTGATAAGTTAATATTCAATGCTTATCTGACTTCATAAAATAAATGTAAGCTCTAGTTTTATTTTTAGAGAACTCTATCACAGAGTTCTTTTAAAACACTGTTATTATTTTCATGTGTGTTCTAATAAGTATTACTGTTTACTCAAAAAAAAGAAAAGAAAAGAAGGATATTTATCCCACATTGGTTGTGTGTATCTAGTGTCCACTGTTTATAACCTCAGTCTACAATTACAAAGGTTATGTCATTTTGTAGTTATACTTTAATTATGTAATGTATTATAAACCCGAATTAAAACATTGTTATTATTTTTGTGAGTGTTTTAATAAGTATTATTGTTTACTAAAAAAAAAGAGTTCTTTTAATCTCAACTTTTATTTTATACGACCCTTCTTCAAGGCCTGATTGCTCTTCTTCCCGCTCATGCTCCCTATCTTCATGCCTCTTTTGCCTTCTTTCTCGCCAAGTAGATCCCCAAGAAGACCTCCCAAAGCCACTTTCAGCGTAACTCCCTAATTGACCTCCGGACATTTTCTCGTGCACGTCTCAGTAGAACCCCAGCTTCATAGGAGATTCCCACAGACAACGCCAATTGTTCGTACCCAAAATAGGACTTAACGGGCTCTACCCATAATTGGGCTCACAATCTATTTGTATCATAGGCTTTGGATTTCCTACTATAGGTGGTCCTTTGCTAGGAAACCCAGACACTTGCCCTTGATTTTGCAAACCCCTCTCTCTCTCACAAGATCACTCCATCTTCTCTTGAAATAGACCCTCTTCTCTCACTGTGTGTTCTCCCCTCCCTTTTCCAACCCCCTCTTTCTCATTCTATTCTCCAATTTATAGCCTGAGACAAGTGGAGTTGTCATGATTATTCCTGATTATTAGTGGGAATGGGGGTCCAATTTTCCAAGTGGTCTTAGTGGATGTTCCGTTGGGAACAATGGTAAATGACATAACTAGTTCTTGCCACCAAAATGCTGTTAGGCAACAATACTCTCTAAGGTAATATCGGATCGCTGGGACCTTGTATCCTCGGGAAATATCACTCCCAAGAGGGGCTCACTTTCGCCGTCCAAAACATAGTGGCCTTAATACGGTTTTGGGTCTCGAACCGGGCTTCGAGGTGTGTTCGGACTGAGACCATTGATCCAACGGGGGTTGGGTCAGGTGTTGTATTTCAAGGCTAAGGTCCATGGCCGAATGGGCCTAGGGCCCTGTCCTGTACGTTACCACAAGGTTGGGGTCCAAGGCCCAATGGGCCTAGGGCCTTTCCCCTTACACACACACACACACACACACACACACACACACACACACACACATATATATATATATATATATATATATATATATATATATATCTTTGTTGTTTGATTGTCCTTCCTCACATACTAGAAGAGTTTTCCATTTGCAGCACCTATGTGGAGGATGGAACTGCTGAGTTATACCTTCGCAAATATAGTGTGGTTCGCAAAGTCTAAAGTTATTGCGGAGAGATTGAAGTTGGTGTCACTTTCACCCGAAATGTATTTCTGAATCTTATATATGAGCTAGGAGCTGGTTGCTTCGATTATTAAAATGAGAATAGTAAACAACGTAGTGTTGTATATATGCACCTTCTCCTCTTGAAAGAATAGAGTGAAGGGTGAGGTTGTCATTTCAAGGCCTATTGAATGAGTGCCTGTTAACTTAGAAAAGTGTGTTTAGGTACAGTTCAATTCAATTGAGAAATATAAGGTATAACTGTTAAGAAATTATTTCTAAGTTTTGCTGATTTATGATATTGTACCACTACCACAAAATTACATATTTACTTCTAAGATGTATGCTACTCATTAACTTATAATAAATAAAAATAGTGCTGTCATTTTTATTTATTTATTTATTTTTGTGATGAAAAGTGCCGTTAATTATGTTTTTGCTTGAAATTGAAATTAATGGTTGGTGCATGGAGTGATAAATGATGCATTGAGTTCCATAAGCCAAAGGAGTACATGACATCTTAATTACAATTTCTTGTTTGATTAATGTGGTTTTTCATTTTTTTAATATTTTAGGTAGAAGAGTAATATCATGGAGAAGAGTTGGGACGATGGAAGCAAAGCTATGACTGCTAGTTTATCAAAAATAGTTTGGTGATTTAATTGTGTCTTAATTGGATTTGTATGTAATTTGGGATAAGGGTAACATGAGTCTGGTTCAGAGCTTTTGGAATATTTTTCTGCCTAAAAATATTTTTTAACTTCCTCAACAATTGATTTTCTAGGAACTAAAATAAAATAATTATAAAAAATCAAGGGCACAAAAAAAAAAAAAAACCCCATAAAGAAAGGAACAAAAATTCAAATGCTGCCATTATTATATTTTAGCATGAAATTTAATGCAATAGTCACAAACTATTGATGTGACCAACTTTTTATTTTATTTTATTTTATTTTTTTGAGGGAGGACCAGCTTTTTATTGATTTTCATTTACTTGCATCATGATAACAATATTTGCCACCATTTCTGCCAAAACAGAAGGTATAACCTAGTGTGTCGTCTTTGTATGATTCATCCCCTACAAGGTAACAACGAGACTCGGCAGTTTGAATATCATTTGGCGATTGAACTAATAGATTACTGGCACCTACATATTGTACATTAGTCATGAAAGCAGTTCGTTGATAAATACCAATATCAAATTTTCCACTACCCATTTGAAGGCTAGATTTATCGTTTGGCCCAGTGAAAACATAGCCTCCCCATTTCAATGTGTCTGCTCCAGAATTTAACTCAAAAAATAGTGCGTCTGGAAAATATCCAATTGGATGAAGGTCGTTATTATAATACACCCACCATTTTCCAGTTCTAGGTAAATCGTCTCCATCCTGTTGATATCATATAACAAAAAACAATAAAAAGGAAAAGGAAAAAAAAACAACGGAAATCAGAAATTCTGCAAAAAAAATTATTTGATAAACTAAATTTCTAATTGTAAACATGCATTCAAATCCTATGTTAAAAATGAAAAAAGAAGAAGTAATTATTACCGAAATCATTGAGAAATGTAGAACCACTGGATCATCGGTACCGTAATCAGAGACCTTATCTATAACACTTCCAACTGGAACTTTGGTATTAGTTTGTACGAACCCCAAGCAAGCAAGATTATGACATTGTGAAACTCCTTTGTTCTAGTCCATGTATAGTGTGAAATTCAAATTAAGTTAGTTCTATGCATTTGTACCCCCCCCAAAAAAAAAATCATCCTGCCAAGAACCTTAAATCTTTAAATTATGTTTAGAATTATATGCAAAACTAAATTAATTAGGCTTCAGGAAAAAAAAATTCTAACATAAAGTTAAAATTTCATAAATAAACATGAATTCTAATATTAAACTCCAAATAAATTATATAACATGCAATGAAGAAACCCAAAAAAAAGAAAAAGAAAAAAGAAACTATAGTAGCTAAATATACAAATAAAACAGTAATTAAAAGACATTGACACACAAAAATTAATATCTAAAACTAAAGAAGCATACCTTGCTCAGAATTTTTTTTTTATTTCTATAAGATCAAACCTAACTCAGAAAACCTTGAATTAAAAGAACAAAATTTAAGTAGATTAGTAAAACAAAGGCCAAATAAAGAAAATAGGTAATAGGGAAACTCCTAAAATTAAAGTAATAACATCACTAACCATTTTAAAAACTCCAAGCGATGAAGAATGGCAACGCCCAACTCAACAACATCTTTGCCAAAGAATGCATACTGTGACACATCAAAAAACGTACCTTCTGCATCACAGAAGAACTCAAGTAAAAACCCGTCATTTCTCCAAACCTACAATTTAAAAAAATACCCTCCAAATATAAGAAAGACATTTAATGAAATTAATTATTCCCAATGAGAAAAATACACACACAACCTTGCATGCTTATATGCATACAGGGAAGGACAATCATAAAAGGGTTTTTGAACTAATCATAACCTTACTCTCAAGCCATTTTGAATTCAAAACAATTTTCTCAACAACAAAAAATATATCTTTTGCTAAAATCCACATTATAGTAAAACACAAAACCGTTAACTTATTTCAAACAAAAAATGATGTAGCATAAAACATAGCCCAAAGGTGAAACCATATAACTTATTTCAATGAAAAAAATTGGAGTGGATTTCATGAATTTGCACAAATAAGTCACTCTATCCAATATAGTGACAA
Source organism: Castanea sativa (assembly GCF_040712315.1). Classification (NCBI taxonomy): domain Eukaryota; kingdom Viridiplantae; phylum Streptophyta; class Magnoliopsida; order Fagales; family Fagaceae; genus Castanea; species Castanea sativa. The sequence goes on from NC_134017.1 coordinate 53,041,621, forward strand.
TTTTAAAATGTAGTACTATACAAAATATGAATGGTTTTGATTCATGGGCAACTAAACAGGCCTAAGAGATGTGCCTAATGAGGGAAACATGCAAAGAAAAATCCATTATCAGCTCAAATGTTATTTGCCTTAGTCAAATAGTTCGATAGTTGATAGATTCATAATTTCTCTGCAACTAAAAGTAATGGCTTATAGGCATGGGCGGAGCTGTTATTGGACTAGGGGGGGCAATGGCCCCCCTAATTTTTTTTATAAAAATATTATTATATTAATAGGTACTAAGTTTAACAATTTTGTTCAATAAAATTACACTTTGCCCCCCTTAATAATGCCATTAATTCTTTTGAGAGTAATCTTATAGCCAAAAACGTTTTTACAATGTTTATACAAACTATTAAGGTAGCAAATTCTTATTAGTTTGTACACTTGCATAACTTTTTATATATCAATAACCACTTATCACATTAGCAATTTGTAAAAATTTTGTAGTTTTAGCATTTTTCACCTTTTAAAGGACATAAAAAATTAATAGATTAAATCTAAAACAAAATATAAAAACTCAAAAAAATTAGCTCAACAACAAAAATTACCAATATAATAAAACTAAAAAAATTAAGTCCAATCAATATATTTTACCTAGAACAAACTACTTGGCCATTTAAAAAAATTTTAACAAAAATCCTTAGTAGTAAAAAAATAGACTCAAGGGTCAGAGCCACCGCACACAGCTAGCAGCAAAGTCGCCCCCCCTAACTCCAAGTCCTGGCTCCGTTCCTGCTTATAGGTATTTATCATTATCAACTCTGGAATGTGACAGAGACTAATTTTACAACAAAAGACTTGCATTTCTTCTCGGCGTCAAAATCAAGGTTATTGTTTCAAATTTGTTGTAGATTAATAAAGCATCATGGTATCAACTATCAACCAAACTCACTCAAGCCCTTAACATGTGGATTTGACACAAGTTAAGAGAAGTGTTCAGTTGGTGAATGGTGATATCCTATGTGATTTATATGTGGGCTCTATAAAGTTAGAGGAAGCACTAAACATCATGTGCCTGTATTCATAAAAGCAAGGACTTATAATAGCGTGAAAATACAAGTAAAATTTTTTATTTTTGGGAAATACCTATTGGGGAATGAGTCGTGGGCAACCTTGTAATCATTGTGGATTTGAAAAATCTTATCGCTTCTTGGCCTATGTTTGCTCCACTGCCTTCTCTCTTTTTTTTTCTAATAGCCCAAATACTGAACCAGAAAAGTTATAAAAAAAGAAAAAAAAAAAAAGAACAAAGAACGTGAAACTGAAACTAAAACTCATGAAAGCAAAGGAACAAAACCCAGAAACTGGAAAAAAAAATCCTAATAACAATTCAAGTAGAATTTGATCATTTAGGTTGTTTCCCTGATTTCAACAAATCCCTAAATTGATAGCAAACCTATATGAAGACAATAGGATAAGCGATTAGTTGAAGACAATAGGATGAGAGATTAGTTGAAAATTACCGAGAAAAATGTTCTGATATCGAGCCTGGGTCGGAGATTGAAAAAGTTGCACCCATGGTCGTACCCTAGCACCATCCTCAAGTTTTCAAGAAATTAAAACTTACTGACAACTGTGGAACCGGAAGATGGAGGGAGACTGGACTGACAATTTTCATCAAAATTTAAATTCAATTTCAAGGTATCCTAGAAAATGACTAGGGCATGCATAAGCTTACATAGTGCGTGCCACAATCATTTTAAAATTGATCGAATTAATATCTCATAATAAATTTTACAAATCTAAGGATGTAACATTTTATTTAAATTTTAAATGGTGTGAAACTTTGTAGATTATCAAATTTAGGAAATTGAATACCATCAAATCATTCTTCTCCATTGTAATTGAAATTTAGAAGATCCAATTCCTTGCAGTTTGGCCTTGGACATGTGGAAATTCCATATCAAATTCTCTTTTTCTCTTTTCTGGAAAACATTGCCCAATAACAAATGTACAAAAAAGGAACATATATATAATAAAAATAGATAAATAATAAAAAAGAAAATGTTTTTCGTTGGTTGCATATATACTAGACAGTGGAAGAGACTGTTTTAGAGAAAAAAGAGTGAAATAAACTTGATGGGACTGACGAAGTTAGACATAGACGAGGTGATCTTACAGACGAACATGACCAGTTATCGGCGTCATCAGAGGAAGAGTTAATGTCATTAAATGCTGCCAATAAAGCCTCAATCGTTATAGGACCAGCTAGACGAACCAACGGGAAGGCATTAACGCCCATTACTCCCCTAAAGATGTTACAAGAAGAATCATTAATACCCCAACGGGTATAATCCCCAAAGGTATATAAAAGCCCTCACAACACCAAAACAAGGTACAAAAAACAACATCACAACCTGAATCATTTTTATTGATATTTCGATTATTATCTTCTTCGGTACTGACTTTATCATCGGAGGCGTTGTGGCAAGCACCACACCGGTGACCACTTGAGTAAGTTCTTGCTCCCGCAGGGTCGTCAGAGTACTTCTAGGAGCCATCTGGACGAATCCCAGCAAACCGACGAGATACTGCTTCATCAAAACTTTTTTTTATTATTATAGAAATTTGATGCTAGTTTAACAACTTGGATGCTTATTTTATAATATTTCGTTTGAAATGATATGTTGATTAACTTGATTTACTAAAGTACATAAAATACTTAATGAGACCTAGCTATAAAGTAAGAAAACTAGCAGCCAAAACGCAATCCAAGAAGCTGCCGCCTGGTGTCCAATATGCAAAGATAGAGTTAAATGAGGCGTGCCCAAAAGGGACTGTCCCTGTTCTAAGAGTCGTAGACAAAGATCTACCTAACGATGTATCAAATTTAAATGAGTCTCAATTTCCTTCATATGATCCATTGGATGCTAATATAGAAGTAAGTGAGATAAGGTTTTTCTTTACTTAATGTTGGTCGCATTTTTTTTTTTTTTTTTGACAAAGTTTAGCTACAAAATTAGTAGTAGCCTAATGTTACAAATTTCTTTAAAAAAATTAGAATTACTACATATTTTGAAAATCTAACTATTGAATTACATATGTTTTTTACGATCTTAATACACATGTCAAATTTTTTGTCAATCAGATAATTATTTACTATATGATCTATAGATTTATATTTTATGCATAATTTTAAATTACAAAAATTTGCAGTTTAAACAATTTATTAATGATATACCTATTAATCTTTAAATTTTTAGAAATTTTGCAAGCATGAAGGTTATAAGAAGAAAATATAATCTAATTTTATATTTGTTAAAATTCATCTTTAATAAAAAGATATTAAGTAATGTTGTAATTTATGCTATAACTAATTTTGGAACTAAACTTTATCTTTTTTTTATTTTTTTTTCCTTTCCGTAATACAATTAAAGTCTTCTTACCTTCAACGGAATTCATCCTCATAGTTTGCAGGAATATTTACAAAAACAACCCTAGAAAAAAAGTATAAAGTAGTTGGAGCCAAAATGAGTGTATGGAATCCAAAGGTTAGAGGAACTTTCCAATATAGTTCAGTTGCAATCTCAGTGGAAGCAACGTTTGGAACTGACTTCGAACAAATACAACTTGGGTGGACTGTAAGTATTAAGGAAGAGAAATGAATTTGAAAATAATTGTTCGGTTAATTTTTAAATTTTTTTGAAAATTATTCTTTTTTTTTTTTAAACCAATAAATTCAGTAGTTACAATGAAAGAGAAGTTCTTAAATTGTTTTGTTAGTTAAACTACAAGACTCTGGCCTATTTTTGTATAGTTGAATTACAAAATAAAAGCCAATTAGGACTAGATGTAGTGCATAATTGAACATAAGTGTAGAATTTAGATCTCGGGCTTGGTGCAATGATAATTACCTTCCACAAAACAAGTCACTATGGTAGTTGGAAATACTATAGTATGGCCCATCTCTTTTTGGTTTCAAGCAGTCACAAATCACATAAACCTGCAAAATGATTTGGATTCCATTCTTTTTTGGCAAAATCTTTTTGTTGAGAAAAATATACTTCTATGAAACTAAAGCTCCAATTGTTTCCAATTGATGATGGCACTTAGAAAAGGGCGAGATTAAAAAAAAATTATTTTTTTGATAAGTGAGATTTAAAATGAATAAAAACCTTATGAGGGTAGTATGAGATTTTAGTAGCATAATAGTTTTCAATACATAAAATTAAATATATTTTTTTCCATATGTTCCACTTTTCACCGCATAATTAAGCATAATCCTCACATGAAGCTTTTTTTTTTTTTTGGTTTGTGGATATTGTTAATTATTAATTGTCTTGGTTATTTGTAGTTCTTTTGGGCACTAATTTATATTTGTCTCAATTTCGTGAAACTTTGACGAGCATTTTCTTTCATTGTTGCTTTTAATTATTTTTTTTTTAGGTTTGGGAAGAATTTTAGATTGCATTTTTTTTCTTTTACTTTTTTCCTGATAAAAGTAATTGCCTCTTTGCAGTAAAAAATTTTCAGCTGAGGTTTTGGTTTTTCTTTCATCAAGCCAGAGCAATCGTGGTAACTCTTGCTGCTACTATTGGCTTGCAAGAAGTAATGGGAGGACATGCACTATTATAGCAGTGATTTATCTAGAGAGTTTAGTCTGATTTGCATTATGGTTATTAAAATGTTCCCTCAAACATCACTATGTTAGCTTTTGAAGTTACTATTGCTATATAATTTTTTTTTTCTTTCAATGGCCTATTGTAGTAATTGTGGAAATTGTTATCAGATGAATAAAAGTATTTGGGGTGCGCAACGATTTGCTATACAAGATTTGATGATTAGTAAGTATTTGGTTCCAAGAATACTAAAGCCAAGAGTGTGAAGTAGTTGCAGATTTTTTTGGGGCTGTTTGCTTTTATGGGCAAATGTCAATTGGGCATGAGCTTTTTTATGGGATGTTATGCATCTAAGTATGCATCAAAAATGTGTTTGACGTGGTAGCAATATGAAATTGAGACAACTAATAATGAAATTGAAAATTGGGAAATGATTTTTTTGCGCTTTAGAAGCAAGTTAAATCTAGATTGGCTCTTCAATTAAAGAATCATATAGAATAATTGTTCAAATTTTTCTTTCAATTTTTTTTTTTTTTTTTTTTTTTTGGTGTTGAAAAAAGTGATATAAACGTCAACTGGTGTAAAATTTCATTTTGGTAAACTTTGTTGACCGTGACTCCTCTCTAATTGGCCATTGAAACAAAAGTGCGTAAATATTAACCTTAAACACATTCAATCCAGAGAAACTCCACTCTTAAGAACTTTTCACGGTTGGTTTTACACATACTCTTTTAGACCCAAACACATTATACCATTAAAAAAAAGTTTAAAATGATATTAAACTATAGATTTACAACTCAAAATGATGTTATACCTGTTTTCTTCTTTTTAATTTTTAATTTTCAATTTTAATTTTATTTTAATTTTAATTTTCAATAGAGTGTAATCCACTACACAATGATTACTCTTTATAGAATAAAAGAAATATTAAATCTATTTTTCAATAGCATTGCCGTGTATCGCACGGGATAGCGACTAGTTATAAATAAAGTTGAAGCATATGTTGTAATTCAACTATACAAAAATAGGCAAGAGTCTTGTAGGTTAACAAACGAAAAAAATTTAAGAACTTTTATTTCATTGTAACTACTGAATTTATTGGTTTTAAAAAAATAATTTTCAAAATTTTTTAAAAATTAACCGAACAATAATTTTCAAATTCATTTCTCTTCCTTAATACTTACAGTCCACCCAAGTTATATTTGTTCGAAGTCAGTTCCAAACGTTGCTTCAACTGAGATTGCAACTGAACTATATTGGAAAGTTCTCTAACCTTTGGATTCCATACACTCATTTCGGCACCAACTAATTGATACTTCTTGTCTGTGGTTGTTTTTGTAAATATTCCTGCAAACTATAAGGATGAATTCCCTTGAAGATAGGAAGACTTTAATTGTATTACGGAAAGGATAAAAGAATAAAAAGAAAAAGAAAAAAAGAAGACAAAATTTAGTTCCAAAATTAGTTATAGCATAAACTACAATCTTACTTAATATCTTTTTATTAGAGATGAATTTTAACAAATTCATAATTAGATTATATTTTCTTCTTATAACCTTTATGCTTGCAAATTTTTTAAAAATTTAAAGATTAATAGGTATATCATTAATAAATTATTTAAACTGCAAATTTTTGTAGTTTAAAATTATGCATAAAATATAAACTTATAGATTATATAGTAAATAATTATCTGATTGACACAAAATTTGACATGTGTATTAAGATCGTAAAGAACATGTAATTCAACAGTTAAATTTTCAAAATATGTAGTAATGCTAATTTTTTTAAAGGAAGTTGTAACCTTAGGCTACTACCAATTTTGTAGCTAAATTTTGTCCAAAAAAAAAAAAAAATACATGCACGACCAACATTAAGTAAAGAAAAACCTTATCTCACTTACTTCTACATTAGCATCCAATGGATCATATGAAGGAAATTGAGACTTATTTAAATTTGATACATCATTAGGTAGATCTTTGTCTACGACTCTTAGAACAGGGACAGTCCCTTTTGGGCATGCCTCATTTAACTCTATCTTTGCATATTGGACACCAGGCGGCAGCTTCTTGGGTTGCACTTTGGCTGCTAGTTTTCTTACTTTATAGCTAGGTCTCATCTGTTAAGTATTTTATATACTTTAATAAATCAACATATCATTTCAAACGACATATTATAAAATAAGCATCCAAGTTGTTAAACTAGCATCAAATTTCTATAAAAAAAAAAAAAATTGGTCTCACTCTTTTTTCTCTAAAACAGTCTCTTCCACTGTCTAGTATATATGCAACCAACGAAAAACATTTTCTTTTTTTATTATTTATCTATTTTTATTATATATATGTTCCTTTTTTGTACATTAATGTTTTCTAGAAAAGAGAAAAAGAGAATTTGATATGGAATTTCCACTTGTCCAAGGCCAAACTACAAGGAATAGGATCTTCTAAATTTCAATTACAATGGAGAAGAATCATTTGATGGTTAATATTCAATTTCCTAAATTTGATAATCTACAAAGTTTCACACCATTTAAAATTTAAATAAAATGTTACATCCTTAGATTTGTAAAATTTATTATGAGATATTAATTCGATCAATTTCAAAATGATTGTGGCACGCACTATGTAAGCTTATGCATGCCCTAGTCATTTTCTAGGATACCTTGAAATTGAATTTAAATTTTGATGAAAATATGACACAAATAAGGTAACAATATGAACCTGAATTATATGATTTCTGAACAAAGGATGTCCAAAAATAGATTATTCACACAATCATTGGTGTCTCCATGCTCAGTCTGCGAAAATCTTATTATTGTTAGACTAAATCTCAATCTATAAGGAAATGAAAATTGCAATTGCTTTTGCACTAATTTGACATGGAATATTTATAAGAAATAAAAAATTGATATAGAATAATAAAAATTACTTGCACAAGTAAAACTATTAACAAATGGGAAATTCTTACATAGTCCCGGACTACAAGGTCACCAAGCTGACCTTGTAGTCCCAGCCAATAAGAACAAAACAGCTAAGATAAAATTGCTGACTCATCTAAATAGTACTGCTCATGGGACTGATGTGCTGACTTCACGTGGCTGTGCTGATGAAAAAAAAAAAAAAAAAGCTCAACGTTAGACATCAAGTTAACGTTAAACGTTAACGTTAATGTTATTAAAATAATAAAATATAAAAAAGGTGTTGGCCAGCTATTTTCAGTGGAAACTTAGGACAAAGAGAACTTTTAGGGTTCTCACTCAAAAGCCACAAGTCTTACTTCCAGTTTACAGTGCCGACAAAAAAAATAAGTGCACAGTGTGAGTGTGTGACCACAAACAAATGGGTGATTTTTTAGTGAAATCAAGTGAAAAGTTTTAGTGCAAAGAGACAAAATCTTGTTCACATAAGCATGGAAGAACCCAATTTTTAAAGTAATGGAGGTATAATTTATTTTGTCTTTTTGTGTTTTGTTTCATTTTTTTTAAGAATGTATTATGATTTGTTGTGATATATTTGCTCTAAAATAAAATATATAGAAATGTAATGAGATATGAATTTAATTCTTTTTTTGGTGAAAAATTTAATGCTTTGTTGTGATATGTTTGCTCCCAAGTAAAACATATAAAAATGTATTGAGGTGAGAAGACATATGCTTTGTGAATGTTAATCTATTTATTTTTGTTCCATTCAATATGCTAATATGATTCTTATATGTTTCCAGGTGAGAAGACCGAGGATGTCATGCAGCCAAGAACTCTAGGAACTTCACAAATCCGGCACAAATTCTTGGCTTGGAGCCAAGTGACATTTATCATGACACCAAGTTTCTTTTGTTTGTTTTTTTATTTTTGAGGAATACATTTGTTCTCTTTGGATTTATTTTGACTTGTTGCCAAGTGAAAGTTATGTATTAAGGAAGAATATCTTTATGAATGAATGACAATTGCAGAGTACAATTTTAAAGATGGATTGCAGAATTCAAATAGGACACACAAATTCTCTGATAACAAACAATTTGAGCATTCAAAAGCTATCCTCAATCCTCACTGCTAGTGCTAACTCTTGCCTTGATTGAAAATACACCTACCAACTTTATTGATGTGTAATAAGTAAACAATGTATACAACTTAAAAAAAAGGTCCCAACAGAGGCTAAGAATTTGGCATCAAGTTTTTCCTTCTATTTTCTCTGGAACCGAACAGAGGCTGAGAATATGGCATCAAGTTTTTCCTTCTATTTTCTCTGGAACCAAACAGAGGCTAAGAATTTCATTGATGATTCAGAGCACTATAATCTCTTTCAATTTGATAACAACAGCCAGCAGATTGGACTCCTTCTGTAGCGCCTATTCTGCATTGGACTTTTTGAACAACATTTGTTCTGCATTCCAAGACTAAATGAGCCGAACCAAGACTCCTTTAACCACCTCTAGGCAACACTGCCAAATTTCTAACAGTCAACAACCTTCACAAAAAAAAAAAAAAAGAACTTCAAGACCAAAATTTCAATTGCCGTATCAGCAAAGAATTTATTTTAAAATTGACAAACATAGCAGCAAGTTGTTTGCCAAGCAAAGATAGAAGCTTTATGTTTCTACATGTGAAACTACAACAAAAATCCAACTGTTATCTAATCCGAAAAAACATTTAAAATAATAATAATAAAAAAAAACCCTTTACAAGGTAGTATACATTTTGTTGATAGATAATAGTATGAGAACAAAGGAATCTCCATCTTCATTGAGACATTTCATCAAACATGTACAGGGGAAAAATGGCACACAAAAGGAAACTAAAAAAAAGAGAATAAAAAGTCTTCTTGCAATGTCAGGAGTTGGAAAGAGAAGATTTTGGGGGTTTGAAAAAGAACAGATCAACACAACCCCTAAATCCGACAAATACTTTCCTTCGTTTTCCCAGCAACCAACCTAGGCTTATTGGAAAAAAAATCATTAAAATGACAGAAACAGATAGAAATTATAATAAATAACTAAATAAAAAAACTTACTGGAAGTGTCGGCGATGTCAGCGTCAAGTGAAATGAAAGGACAACCGAACGGTGATGATGATGAACAAGGAAATCTGAGAGAGGGGAAGGGGAACGGGTGGAAATGCTAGAGAGTTCCAAAATTAGTACATGACTGGATATTTTTTTATTTTTTTATTAAAGCTAACGTTAACTGATGAATAACGTTTGGGACATTTTTTATTTTTTTGAGGATGAACGTTGGTGGGCTGCCATGGTTGATGAGCTGTCCTCGTTAAATGATGTCAGCAGAATATTTATTGACGTAGTATTTTTCTATTGGCTAGGACTACAAGGTCAGCTTGGTGACCTTGTAGTCCGGGACTAGGTAAGAATTTCCCATTAACAAATATATAATAGAAAATACCAAAATACTTTTGATGGGTTGATCAAGTTGTATTTCTAATCATTGAGATTATTCCCCTTTATCATGGCTTTATTATATATGGAATGAACCAAAATATGACAAGACATATAAAATAACAAACGCTTTGAAAGCCATGGATCCTTGGACCTTAGGATTTGAGTTTGCTTTTTAATGTATACTTGTTAATATATATATAGTCGCAAATGAGTCAAGTATTAAAAGTTTAAGCTTGCTCCTTTTTTTTTTTTTTTTCTTTTTTCGAACACTAGCTGAGCTCAGCTCATCACTAAACAAGATTTTTTGTCCAAGCTTGACTAATTTTCTTGTCAAGTAAGCTCAAACTTGTTTACGAGCTACTTGATTAACTTATTATTTCTCTATATATTGTGAAATCATGACTAAAATTTTTTATCTCTTCACACTTTATGAATTTTCACTACGTATAGCCCTGTTTATGTCATTAATAAGGTACAAATAATAAATTAATATCATATGAACCTATTAACAAATTTATAAAATCTAATTTTAAGTCTATGTTAATATATTTTTAGACAGTATACATATAAAATATTATATTATATATAATTAAATCGAGCCCTCATGTTAGCTTGTTCACGGACACATTATGATATTTGAGCTTGGCTCGTTTAATAAGCGAGCCTAAACATAAAATTTAAACAAGATTTTTTCAAGTTGAGCTCAAGCTGTTCACAAACAGCTTGGTTTATTTACAACCTTATATATTACCAATTTAATCATCATGTGAATTGCTTTGATAATTTAATGAGTCATGTTAATAAAATGCATGAATTCCTTTTATTAGAATCAAAATAATGAATATACATGAATGGTAAAGATTTGGATAACCTCGTATAACTTGGGGGAAAATTTGTCCTCATCATTTGCATTTATATGGTGTGTAGATTCTAAAAATATATAAGAGGCTATTTACATGCAATATAAATGCAAATGATAAAGATAAAATTTCCCTTAAATTACACAAAGGTTATCCAAATTTTTAGTGTTCATGTATATTTCATTATTTTGTTTCTAAAAGAAGAAAGAAATACATGTATTTTAATATCATGACTCATACCATCGTGCACCCTTGGCATTAGGGCTAAGCATTATCCGGTTCGGGTCGGGTTAAAACACGACCCAAAATCCAACCCAAAAAATTGACCCGAAATAACTCTCACCCAAAACTTGAGCATTTAGTTCGGGTCGAGTCGCTTCCTTTTATTTTAATAATTTTTTTTGTAGCTATAATTCATTATGTTTTCTTTCTATTGAGAAATTTAGACCTCGATTGATAGAATTAATAAGTTTTAAACCCAAGTTGTTAATTAGATTTATTATGTATAAAACTTGTTAAAACAAACAAACATCAATATCATGTCAATATCATGCACAACGGAAAAGTAAATAAGACAAGATATGATGACCCGAGAAAACCAATGAAATAAACTAGTTTCATAGCAAAAAATCTGAGAAAAAACCTTCCCGAAAAGCAATTCATTATAATAAAGAAAAGTTTTAGATCTAGTACAAAACCTTTGTCCCTAGACTCTTCAATCCCCATAGATGAACTCACAGCAGAAACCTTCTGCTGCTTTAAAACCTCTGAACTCTTCAATATATGAACGTCACCCTTTTGTACGGATCCCAGTACGTGACTAACCAAATATGCACAACTCCCAATACCTGACTAACTCACCAACTTGAGGAAGATTCTTGGCTGCAAAGTTCTTCACTTCATTAATAATGAAAATCAAGAAGCACTTGGTTACAAAATCCTAAGACGCAAAGACACATTAGCTTCTTTCAGAGAGAATAAGGCATTCGGTCACTTTTTGCATCAATGGCGGCTCCAAGAATTTTTTTCAGGGTGATCTTTAAGAATGATAAATTACACCATCTAATAAAAAAGGAAATTCATATATTGACGCCAACAATAACCAAAAAACACGCAAATTCATATCTGAACAAAGATTTTCTAAGTTAAAGTTAACACAAATCCGCTTAAAAGATGAAGATGAATTTTACACAAAAAATGAATTTTAGGTACGTGATTTCTTTATCAAGTATTTGTCAATAATAACTAGCAAAAGAATAAACAATAAATTATAAGTTCAATATTAATAAAATTATTAATTATTTTTGTTTAATTATTTCATTATTTTTTTTTTACTAACCACTAACAATCTAGCACACACCTCACTGTTTAGTTGGCTTTGCACAATGTAAAGAATACAAATACACTGCATCATTCCCCTGACTCAACCCACTGCTTAACATAGTTTATTTTTTTATTTTTGTCTTTTATGTTGTTTTGGGTGTTGCTTTTAAGTGGACTAGGACCACTACCTCAATCCAATCCAAGGCCACGGCCCCACCCCCATCCCCCACTCAATTGACAATAGCCAATCAACAGTTAACACAAATACACAATTACATATTTACATATATACACTAACACAAAAAGCCAATTTAACCAAAGGAGAACAAGAGGAAAGCCAATTTAATCATCATTCCATTCCATTCATTTATAAACTCCCAAACAGACCCTAAGTTAGAGCAAAGAAAAAGAGAGATTTCAAAAGACAAAAAAATAGTCAGTAAGTTTAAGTGTAAGTCAATACGCTGCATTATCAAAAAAATAGTCACAAGGCTAACTATGAGATAAAGAAAAAGAGAGAGAGAACGCCGCTCTTAGTTGAGGCTCAGAGCAGAGATGAGATAAAGAAAAAAGAGAGAACTGAAATACCTTGAGGTTCTTATCATCTTATGCCGATCTCGCCGTTGCCTAAAGTTCTTATCATCTTATGCTGATCTCGCCGTCGCCAATCTCCGATCTGGGCAAGGGAATCTCTGATCTCGCTGTTGACTGCTCGAGATGTGGCTGTTGCAGCGTTGCTAAGTCGCTTTTGTAGAGGACCTGAGGTTTTTATATGAGGGAAACCCATACCCGTTGCTGTTGGTTGTTGTCGTTAATGTGCTATGTTCTGGTTTTTTTTTTTTTTTGATAAATGGTTTTGCTTTACTTGATGAATCTGTTGCTCATGCTCAAGTTTCTTTAGGTTAAGTTGTAAAATCATGTATATTGGGTTTTGGTTTTTTATTTTTTATTTTATTTTATTTTTTGAGAATCTGTGGGTATGCTACCATGTTGGGTTTGCTTTACTTTTTTTTTTTCTTTTTTTTTCCTTTAGATTGGGTTTGTAATCTATTGTTTAGGATTAATGTTGGGCTTTTTTTTCCTGGTGGCTTGTTCTGTTATAATTTTTTTTTTTTAAAGATTTTAGTACAAAATTTTTATTTGGGCTTTTTTTTTTCCTTGAAAGGAGAACAAATAAATTTTTTTCTTGTTGAGGCTGTTCTAATTTTGGTTGAGGGTGTTCCTAATTTTTTTTAAGGGTAAACAAATAATTTTTTTTTATTTTTTCAAGTCAGGGTGTACCTGGGAACACCCTGGCCTAAACGTGGCGCCACTGTTGTGTATATTGAAGAAGTGGGCATGAACAAGAAAAAATTTAAAATTTTTTTTTTTATTTTTTCTATACACTTGCACAGACTACCTGCTTATTTAAGCCCCAAGGCATTAATTCCTCGTCAGAATATTCATCTATACTCAAAGAAAAAGATGGGTCTTGTAAAGTTGGGGTTTACATCAAAATATATTGTTGTAATAGGTTAAAAATACTTTTTATTGTAAGAGTAACTTAAATGTATTACATCAGTTTAAGATTGTTGCAAGAATTACCTTGTTACATCTAAATGTGTTGTAATAGTCAAACCTTATTTTATGTGAAATATGTTGTTGCAATAAGTAACCATTTATTTCACATCAAAATATTTTGTTATAATAGGTAAACCCTTGTTTCACATCAAATGAAGTTGTTGTAATAGAGGTCAAGGATGGCTTGATGCATTCAGGGATTTAGGGCAAAAATTGAAATTGAGGCATTTTATATTTTTAAGGCAAAAATACACTTTTGGTCCTTATATTTTTTGTCAATTCTCATATTGGTGTCTACTTTTTTGGCCTATGTTGGTCCCTCAAAATCGAAAATCGTTACCATTTTGGTCCCTATTGTCATCTCAATAATGGAAATGGTCTACGTAGCAAACGGAGTGCACTGTTGGCAAATTAAATGCTAGTGTGGCTAATAAAATAAATTTATTTGGCATTTAAAAAAGCCACGCCAGCAAAATTTAAACAAAAATTTAATTAAATTAAAAAACAAACCTTCAATCTAATTAAATTAAATAATAAAATATTCTTTTGTTGCTTTTCATTATTAATTTTTTTTGGAAGAACATGTTCTTCCCCAAATCAAGATATATCCAATTGACTCGATAGCTTCGGCAGTCGATGGTGAAATGAGGTCCATCAAATAATATTGATAATGTAATTTATTTAGAAAATCAACCTATTTTGAAATTTTTTCTATCTCTCCTAGTTATCTCTTTGAACGTGGTTTAAGATATTGTGACATTTTAGTATTTTACTCTTTTTAGTGCCACTGTGCCACACATAGAGCAAATTAGTTAGGGACCCATTTGATACATCCAACTAATGGCGAAGTTAAAATTTTAGTTCGGGGGCCAAAATTAAAAGATAATATAAAAAATAGAACCAAATATATTAATCTATTATAATAACAAAATAAATAAATAATTGTAACTGTTATACAAAATCTAATATAAACTTAAACTATAATTTTTTTTTTCCATACATAGCCTAATTTAATCAAAGTAAGAGATTAGTCTAAATATATAATGTTTATACATCTAGCTCTAATTTTATTCCTTAACATAAATTAAGAAAATAAATCAATTTTAAAAGTGTTAAATACTAAAAGTATAGTGGTATACCTACAAAGTTATATACAAGTCCCACTGCCTTAATTGCTTAAAAAAATGTAGAATCCAATATTTCTTTCTTTATTCTTCAAAGTATTTAAGATTTTGGTTTATAACAAAACTCAAATTTTGAAACTAAAAAGTCAAGAGAAGCAGGAAAAAACACAGTAGAGGCTCTAGGGTTTTAGTACCATACAAGGAATCAGGTAGTTTCTTTTTTATATAATTATATAGTGTAAAATATAATTAATGTCCCTCCACGTACAGTACCCAGTTCAACATGCCTCTATGCTGCGTGGGCCTTATTATATATGTCCCTCCACGTACAGTCCACCCAATCATCAAGGCATGCACCCATATCCCAGCTTCAACAACGACGAGTCACAACACCGCTCCATTGCTAGGCACACCGCAGAAGAGAGTCCTCTATCTACCTCTATGTCCAATCTCCATCCCCTAGCCCCGATGATTATCTGTGTTTACACCTTCTTTTCTTTATCTATATAATAGTACAGCATGCAGTACTAGCAAATATATATCAGAATTTTGTTAAGTACGTAGTTCAATTAAAAGCAGGTTGAGTTAATGTATGATATATATTCCATTAATGTTCACCATTATTATATCCTTGATTTTAGCCTTAATCAGAGATATTGACCTCTATATATCTGGCCTCCTCTCTTGCATTACTGTTTATTTTGCATCTCTCTATTATTTCGTCATGATATCAAAGCGCACGCGGCACGTCTTTGATAATGTTAGTTTGCGTTTATCTTGAATATTTTTTTAGCTGATGAGTGTATGTGCCACATCACCGACACCGTACCGATCACAGTATCAGTGAAAGAAACACCAAAAGCTCACCTCGAACCTAAAAAACAACTCACAGAAAGAAAAATAAAAACGACAGAGAACTTTTGTTTGTCTTTAATTTCAACTCTCCAGGTGGTCTAAGAATCTTCTTTTTCTGTGCTGAATTAAAGGGACGAGCTGTCACACACAGTACCAGAAAGTCCACCGACCAAAACCCGACTACCAAAACCAATTAGCTAGCCTCACAGAGTTGCCATTCCATTCCAATGCCTTGAAAACCATAAAACCCATCTGCAAATCAGTTTTGGTTAGGCAGAACAAGTACAGTTTTTAAAAGAGTAATACTATGACACCAAAAAAAAAAAAAATCATAACTTTTTTTTCATGATCGTTGAGTTGTCAAGTTTTTACCTGAATTTATGGATCATTGACATGATTTTCTTACGTACCATATATTAATTAACAATCTACAATATCTATTAGCGAAGTATTAAATCTTTTGCCAAATTTCTTTGTGATTAACTGATTATCACTACAACAAATCTGACTTTTTTCAAGGGTTAAAACCCTTTGAAAAAGTATTAAAAAACCTTGAAAATAATTATTTCAAGAGTCCAATTGACCCTTGATAACCTTTGAAACATATACCGTCGAAAAAGAAATTTTGAAGGCCTTCGTAGCCCTCAAAACAAGTGCTCTAATCTTATTTTGAGGGTCAAGAGACCCTTCAATAACCTTTTACCAAGGTTTAAAAGATTTATATTACAACCATTGATAAAAAAAGGTTATTTAAGGGGTCTCTTAACCCTCAAAATAAGATTTTATTTTATTAAAAAAAAAAACCACAATCATGCACAAAATATATATATATATATATATATATATATATATATATATATTTATTTATATATTGCTACAATTACACACTAACATAACATTTGTTACAAAGTGAAAAAGGAGCATCAATAATTATCAAAGTAATGCCATAATTTGAGTAAACCTGTGATAATGATATTGGCAGTTGGCGCCATTTTGCTGAAAAGTGCCTGGATCTAGAACAACTTTTGAATTAAGCTTCAAAAGAGGAGGTGAAGGAGCAGGTGCAGATGAAGGGATTTCTGGTAGACCTAATCCAAGGAGATCATCAATTGCCAAGCTAGATTGTGGAGCAAGCCTTGGTACACTGGGGTTTAAAATGGTCAACTCTAATAATGCCTATGATGCAGCAGATACAGCTGAACCATCATATGAAGGAGCATTATATGCAGATCCATTGTTATTAAGACCTCTAATTTCCTCCTTCTCTGAAGTACTTAAAAGCAGATCCCTGTCATTTGCCTCAACTCTGTGAGCTGGAACAACAGTACCTGCTGCAGATTCTGCCCCAATAGATAGATTTCCAAGTTCGTCTGAAAACTCAAAAGGCCCCCGGTGCTCCTTATCAGTAAACATGTAGGAAGGCTGCAAAATTATGTGGATCAGTCAATTTGAACCTCACCCCAATCCATTATAGACAAACCAAATGTGATCACTGCCAATAAAGAGCACTTACATATACAGTGGGAAGGGGTGATTTTTTGGAATTAAGGTATCTCAATTGATAATGAAATAAATAATGTTGCCAATGAGCTCTAGCTCAACTGTCACCTCCTCCCATTGCAAGTGTTTGGTGGAGGGTAAGTTTGTGGGTTCAACACCCACTGGGTGCTTGTGTGACTTACCAATGAAAAAAATAAAAATCATGTCAATGTGTTCCAATATTTTTTGCATTCAATCCAGAACACAGCTCAACATGTGGAGTGGAATAGATGACTGAACTCATAGCATATGAGCCTACAATTACATTGTTATGACACATTTGAAGGTCTCAGGGATATTTTTGATAAGTAAGATCCCAGGGATATTAAACTGGCCTATTTGTTTTGAATAACCTACTTTTCACAAGAGAACAACTTTTAACAAGTAAATCAGATCCCCAAATTTGTTTTTTTAAGAAATCAGATCCCCTAAAAAATTAAAAATCACAAAGAAGTGTATATAAAGGACGAGAAGCCCATAGCCAAGGCATCACAAGAACACTATGTAGAGAAAGCAGCTTAATTACCTCAGCTGAATGTTCTTCATCCCAATTTTCAATTAAACCCTCCAATATATAAGGAGCATCATTCATTTCCTGTGAATATTCCCCCAGCATCCATATCAGAGCTGCCTTGGCCTTAGGTTCTTGAACATTTTTGCTGCTGATATTCCCAACTACTGCAATGCAATCCTGACTCCATTGTGGATATTTCCTTAGCAGATCTTTGACAAGCACCTACACAGAAGAACCCGGAATGTGCAATCAACCTGTTGAGATATAGTTAAGCAATGAACATACGTTTTGCAGGAATTAAAGGCATCACACTAGCATATTAGATTTACAATATAACAACTCACCAGAGCTTCAACAATCACATAGTCCTTTTCCATCTCCAGAAACTGAAGAAGCCTATCAACAATTGCATTCACATCATATTGTTGCAGTGCTATTTTCCCAACAGCCCGAATTGACTCTCTTGCAATAGGAATATCAACATTTGCAGCATATTCACATAATTCCGTCACTGAAAGAGACTCAAGGTGGTCATGCATCAGTGATACATGAAAGCTAACAAAGAATAATAGCACCTGTGACCAGAGACTGGGTCACCAAATATGACAGTACACAAATTTTCCCAATCCTTTTTGGTTTAAGACCCTAAGAAATGAAATTGAGATGCTGTGTGCTTACCAATTTCATATGTGTTACTCTCGTTGGACACTGTAGTCAACATTTCAAGCTTCAATTTTTTTACATAAGATGGCTCATTGTACTAGCAATAGAAGTGTTTGTAATCTGAGGAAAATATATATGGTGCACGCATCACCAAGAGATGCAGGTGGCTTAAAACTGCATATGATTGTTTTGGACTTCCTGAACTCACTAGTGTTAAGAGAGGGGCTTTAATACATTCATATACCTAATAACAGTAAAAGTTCTTATTAGAGAAAAGCTGACCACAAGAAAATAACTCAAGTGTTACAAGATGGAGTCAATTTTTTCCAAGATGACATGCATCAAAGAAGGTGTAACAATGTAATCAAGATTACCTGCCCATAAAATCATGTCTGTAATGATAAATAAAGTAGAATTGTGTTTCAATGGCTTAACATATACCGGGTGGTCTAAACCTCATTAAAATGAGGGCTGTCCAGAC
The DNA here is from genome assembly GCF_040712315.1 of Castanea sativa. NCBI lineage: Eukaryota > Viridiplantae > Streptophyta > Magnoliopsida > Fagales > Fagaceae > Castanea > Castanea sativa. Next base: position 53,060,525 of record NC_134017.1, read on the forward strand.
TAATAGTAATAGCCAAGAGTTATTTTTTTTATTTAAGATAGCAAATCCATCATTATGCAAATCCAAGGAACTCTATTGTAATTTAGATATACTACATAGTTTCTCAACAGTTTGAATTAAAAGTATGAAGAAGAAAGGCTTTGATAAGCACCTGCTAATGAACATCAGCCATGGACAAAGTCAACTGTAGAAATAGTTTGATGGTTGCTAAGACTACGGCACCATTTGCATGTTGAAGTCTATCTTCAAGGAGATTCATGATGTCAAATATCTCATTGTTATCTGAGGGTACATATTTAGCAGCCAAATCAAGTACAAGACATTGGGCCCATTCACTGAATTCCTAATCCTGCATATCAAAACATGAAGATGTCAGCTTTTTTATTTTAAATTTTCCTACAAATATTCTAGTAAGGGATGATAAATTGTGGTTCTTCTACATATGCTACAAGGAATTTCACTATTCAAAAAAAATTTTATCAACCATTTACCAAAACAATCTATAGTATCTATGGTACTAAATGACATTCACTCTGTAACTTCAAATGATTCTTTTTTATATATAAGTAATACTTCAATGCTATCATCCCATGCATGCAACAAGGCCCTTCTTCTCTACCTGTCAGCTTACAATCCAGCAGTACTAGGGAATATCATAATGGCCACATAGCAGTAAATTGATTAAAAACACTATAATCAAAGTTTTCATTATCCATGTGTAACATTGTCTTGGTTCAAGGTTTTGGATTTATGGTTTCAGAGACACTCACCAATTTCTAAGGTAATGAACAGAGTCTGATAATAACTTACGTTATCCAAATTATTCACAAGTTTATCATCTTTAATTGATGAAGCAGAATTTGAATGAGGGAGAGGAACATGATTAATAGAAACATTATGACTTGATTTTGATTTACATGCACAGATGCATGAATTGGCCAATTAAGGAGAGAAATTTCGAAGAAACTAAATATTTATGATAACTGAGTGTAACTAACAGCAAAGTTAACCAAGGAACAAAATAGCAATAAAATATAGTCATTTAAGAAGATATAAGCTGACTCATACAGTGGAACTCGAACATAACTAAGTACCCAACAAGAGAAATTACTCATACAGTGGACAAAGAATCATGTAGGACAACTTATAAGGATTAAAATGGCAGAGCTTACTTCCAATAGTGTACTTGCTTTGCAAATCCTGTGAAAAAGAAAAATGAAGACAGAGACACCATCAAATTATTTTGATGTTTTAACTTTTAATTCAGTGAAATGATTGCTTTAAATATTCACATTAGTATGGTAGCACTAGCAAGATAAGCATCTCAACCATGGCAAGATTGAAATCAATGAGATAGCCTTTATTTAGCTTCCAAGAGAAGATGAAGTTCCCAGGCTTAACATCTCTGTGAACCACTCAATGCAATTACAAAATAAAGACCTTTACAACTAGGCATTTTTTGAGACTTCTCTAAATGTACAATTTTAACTCAGATGGAAGGTCTTATTCCTATTACCCACATACTCAAATGGTGAATTTTCTAGCACTACAGGAAGTTTTACAAGTTTATAATGCATCAATATGATGCATTGACACCATGCCATAACTACACCGAGTTAATACTTTCAGGTCAGACATAAACATCTTATCAAAAAGAAAAAAGAATGCAGGCTCTGTAATCATTGGAATAGAACAATAACAAATATATGGGAAAAATAGATTGCCAATTCCAAGCTACATAACTTGAAAATGAATTTATAAACTTCATAAGCTCTAGTACATTTTATAAACAAAATGAGTGTAAAAAATCTCTGCAATGTAAAGAAGTTGAACAGAGCATTGAATTGTAATGACCCAAACCAAGTAAAAATTAAATTGACACTATTGATAAACCAATGCTCGTTTCCATAGGAAACCTAAATTTAACAAACACAGCAACACAAAAAAACCTCATAGATCCAACCCATACTTAAATTGATATTAGCGAAATACTACACCATTAACACTTACCAACTCATTTTTAAGCATTTCTTCAATATAATATGTTCAAACCATACTTCAGATTCCAAAGGACTGGTATGTAATTCCATTTCCAAAGTATCCAAACCCTAGCCCCAAATTATATTATTGGCAAGGAAGAGAAATATCAATGGAGAGAATGAGAGAGAGAATACTAAAAAATTCTTTGCAAAGTTCTACTGGTAATTTCCAAATTCAAAATTTTTTTTCTCGAGAAACAAACAGAGAGAGAGAGAGAGAGAGAGAGAGAGAGAGAGAGAGAGACCTGTAATCGGATGAAAGGGCGGAGGAGAAAGCTCTGACTATCAATGGCAGGTCGTCGTTGGAGATAGGATTGCCGACCATCGCGCCTCAACATATCGTCGCACGTGATCGAAATTAGGGTTTCCAAGTCGCCGGTCGGCAATTGACACTGAAGATCCACCAATGAGCCACAGAACTCTCCGAGCTTCACCATCAACTCAATAACAACAAGAAGAAAAAAAAATTGATTAATTATTCACAACAAACCAAACAAATTCACAAAAATCGAATCTGAAAATGGAAAAGCACACAAACCTGTGAAAGAAATAAAGTGATCGACGGTGAGGACACGTGTCAGGCCACCGACGTAACGAAGAGTGTCGTCGGTGTAGCGAGGGAGGATTTTCTCGCCATATCTGCAGAGGAATTTGATGGTCTCTGTGTTTTTCTTGTTGTTGGACTCCATGAAAGTTTTTGAAAGTTCGAGAGAGAGAGAGAGAGAGAGAGAGAATTTTCTAAGAGAGTGAGCAAAGACTTATTCCAAAATTGGTTTTCTGAATTCTGAGTTTGAGGGAGAGAGAGACTTTATTTCAAAGGTTGAAACATTTGGATATCTTTTATTAAGGGTTGCGTTAGAATTTCGTTCAAAAATGTAAAAGTTTGGAGGCAGCAATTACGTGGGATTTTAGTTTTTTAGTTTATTTCAAGGGTTTTGATGGCTATTGTAACAAGATTAGTCATATTTTAATTAGCGCACCAGTTTGTTAGCGTTTGTTTCAACCATTTTTAGTGAACCCTTGGAAAAACTGGGTTGAAACAAGTCATGTTTCTTGTAGTGTATAGACTTCCTCTTTTTTGGAAAAATCAATTTATAGACTTTCTTTTGTAGGCTGATCTATCCGAGAATCCAAGGACAGGGGTCGGTGATAGACTTTCTTTTTTGGAGGCGGTTTGTGCTTCTATATTATAAGTTGTCTCATATAAGTTGTTTCATTAAAAAAAAATTAGGAGCTTCAGCTACATAGAGTTGTTGTATCTAGAGTGAGTGGAAATTTCAGATGAGTTCATATAAATTCCTAGAGAGAAAATATTAGAGTATTTGGTGTAGGTCTCAAGTTAGGCATTAAGTTGAGAAAATATTATAATTGATTTTATAACAATAGATTTATTGGAGTTTGTCGTGTGTGATTAATATCTTGGCTCAGTAATTTTAGTGATAATATTTTTAAGTGATTGATTAAAATTTATAGTTGATTTTCTTAACTCACATAAGACTAAAATGTGACCTAACAAATCCTTTTGGCTTGTCTTCAAAGTTTAAATACATCTAGCTCAAAGTTTAAGTGATATCATAGTGATAATGACATATAGTCCGTGTTAGTCGGAGGTATGAATTAATGACACTAAGTCAGTTATATTGTAAATACGTGAAGTTACAGAAATGGATGGAGCTACTTTCATAAAGGGATGGATCGAGTTATATTTTTATAATGCATGATGTTGCATTCTTAAAAATTCCATCCATTTGACTTTTAAACCCTATTATAAATATGTGTTGATGCTCATTTTCATAACACATTTTTGTACAAGCCCAAATCTACTAAGCCCGGCCTTCTTGTGAGCCCAACTAATGCATTGTAATTTATTTTATTCTTTTAAACATGACCCAAGACCATTTGACACAAGGAGAATTTGAGGGAATGTGGTTTAGAAGGTATGGATATACCTTTTTTAGACCTTTTGCATGAGCCCAGGCCATACGTGTTGCAAAGTAGGTTGGGGATACTTGCAGCACCTATAGCTCATGGAAAGGGTCTAGTACCCAAAATTTTCACCCAAACGGAAATATACAATTCCTACTGCATGTGGCTAGCTGAAGTTTGTTGACTAGCCCATTTTAGCCACTAGAGCCTTGATGGCCTCTTTGGCAGCCCTAGCTACTAGAAGTAGCTTCCCAATGCTTTGAATCAGCTAGGGGAAGAGCAAGCAATGAGTTTTGATGAAAGCTTTCCGTTATTGATGCTAAAAGTAAGTCAATCTCTTATTCAAACAAAAGCAAACTGAACCAAAACACCATTTTAACATCTTATTGGTCCAAAATTGGCATAACATCATTTTAACCAACGCTTTAGACCATTTGTGTCTACAACAACGTTTTACAAATGCTGCCTAAACCCAGTTTATTTGTAGTGTAGCCAAAAATCAGTCCCTAAGGATGTCCCAAGCTTGATCTAAAACCCCCAATCAGATCAAACACAATTAATTCATGTTTTTCCTCTAAAACCACAACTTCAAAGCAATAATCATCTCAGCCACTTAAGAATTACAACATTCTGAAGTTTAGAGGTGAAAATAGTGGTACCAAGGAGTCTTTTCTCTCTCCCTCACTATCTCTCTCAAATTCCTCCTCCTGCTATATGTGAAAAATAGTTTTAGACTTAGTGTATTAGGCATATTTTCCATCTCTTTGTTGTTTTGCACTTTGATTTAGTTCTTGTGATGCACCACTAGCCTTTATTCATTGAATTGGACTTTTGAGCTTGAACTTTTCTATTTAATCATACTTTAAAGAATCTGAGGGGTGTTTTGTGATTGTTCTTGCATTTTTGGCCCTTGTCGCAAAACATCCTCAACAATATGTGATCTAATTACGAATGAAAATACACATGCATTCAAGAATTCATAGTATTGTATGAATGACCGCTTAGAAAAAATTAATATATGTTCCTCAAATTTTTGTAGTTTAAAATAATGCATAAAATATAAGTTTATGAATTGAATGGTAAATAACATCCAATTAACGTGAAAATTGGTATGAATATTAAAAAGATATAATTTAAGGGTGAGATTTTCAAAATATAAATTTTATAACAAGTTATTCAATGGTATATTATTATTTAGAGTTACACCAAGTGTAACTTGAATCCAACGCATTGAAAGATAGGTTTCTAAGCTAGATCAACACTAGAGCTCTCTTTTTGCAAAGTTCTTCAAGAGACTAAATGTTTAGATTAGGCTATTTTTCTTGTAATTTGAGTAAAATGTATTCTAGGACATTCAATGTACTCTTGTGGTTTTGCCAATAGATTGTCAAATAAAGAGATTGTTAGGGTCATATTTTTGTGTATTGGCAAACATGTGATGAAATGCACTCTATATGTAATTGAGTCTTAGTTTAAGTGTGTTTAAGGAATGTCCAAGTGGTATGATTTGAAGGCACAAGACTGTATAAGAAACTGTTCAAGAAATCAAGACTTTGATACCACTCTGTACCTATTGATCTATTGAGAATAAATGAATCTCGATACTTGGCTCAACACCTCTCGAATTATAGAGTTACAAGAAAACTTATTAGTAACTTCTGTTTCAGCCTATGATAACTTGGTCCAACTTAGGATTTGTGGACTTGGGTTCCAGAACATATAATTTGATTAAGGGAGAAAGAGGGAGTGGCTTGCTTTCAAATTTTGCCTCTACAATTTAAATTTTAAATTGTTTGATGAATGCACCAAACCAAATATGTATAGGGTATCCTGCTTTTATAGTTGCAGTCTCTTTTATAGAAATAATGAGATATATCAATATTGGTGCAGGTCAAGGTGGATCTCCAGTGTGGAATGAGAAAATTACATTTAGGGTAGAGTATCCGGACAAGGAGACCAATGCAAACTTATTCTAAACATCATGGATCAGGACACATTCTCTGTTGATGACTTCATTGGGCAAGCCACTTGAGACATCATAACATCATGTCTTTTTGTTACATTTTATATACTCAATTAAGACTTTCATAAATACTTCTCCTCCAAAAGGTATAATTTTTTATGTGGCTTGAAGCCATTTGAAAAGACATTTAGATGTAAACAGTGAGGTTAATTGATAGGAGGGACTGGAGGGATAATGTAGAGCATGAAAAGCAATTTTTGATGTGCAATATATATATCTCTGTTGCTTGATTGTCCTTCCTCCCATACTAGAAAATTTTTCCATTTGCAGCATCTGTGTGGAGGATTTAATGGCAGTAGGAGTGGAGAATGGAACTGCTGAGTTACACCCTCGCAAATATAGTGTGGTTCGTAAAGAGCAAAGTTATTGTGGGGAGATTGAAGTTGGTGTCACTTTCACCCCAAAGGTATTTCTGAATCTTATATATAAGCTACGAGCTGGTTGCTTCATTTATTACAATGAGAATAATAATCAGCATAGTGCTGTATATATGCACCTTCTCCTCTTGAAAGAATAGAGTGAAGGATGCGGTTATCATTTCAAAACCTATTGAATGAGTGTGTTAGAGAGCACGCTGCATTGTATTGTATAGCATTTGTATTGGTTTTGAGCATGTGCTGAATTGTAATTAGACGTGCTAAGCATTGTATTAAGCATGTTATAGTCCATGGCAGTTAGGCAGTTAGTTAGTTGTTTGGTATTAATCAGTTAGTTACGTGGTAGTTAGTTAGAAGGCAAGGCATGAGTGTATAAAAGAGCATTGTAATGGGAAGCAAGGTATTGATGAATAATATGAACATTCTTAGTTCTTAATCATTCCTTATCTCCCACCTTTCTTGAGGAGGCCCGGTTGTCCTTGAAATCAACCAGGAAATTCCTTTCTTAGTTTTAACCATTGATAGCTTAAAGAGTCTTAACAGAGTGTCTATAAATTGAACTTAGAAATGTGTTTTTAGATACAGTTCAATTCAACTGTGAAATATAAGGTATAACCGTTAAGGAACTTTGTTTAAGTTTGCTAATTTTTAATGTAGTTCTATTACAAAATTACATATTTGCTTCTAAGATGTATACTACTCATATACTTATAATAAATAAAAATAGTGTTTTCTTTTCTTTTCTTTTCTTTTTTTTTGTGATGAAAAATGCCGTTAATTATGTTTTTGCATGAGATTGAAAATGGTTGGTGCGTGGAGTGATAAATGATGCATTGAGTTCCATAAGCCAAAGGAGTACATGACATCTTAATTACAATTTCTTGTTTTATTAATGTGATTTTTCATTTTTAAAATATTTTAGGTTAAAGAGCAATATTATGGAGAATAGTTGGGAGGATGGAAGCAAAGCTACTACTACTAGTTTGTCAAATATAATTTGGTGATTTAATTGTGCTTTAATTGGATTTGTATGTAATTTGGGATAACGGTAACATGAGTCTGGTTCAGAGCTTTGGAATATATTCTGCCTAAAAATATTTTTTAACTTCCTCAGCGATTGATTTTCCAGGAACTAAAATAAAATAAAAATATTTTTTGCGGGCACAAATTTATTTTTTTTAAAAACCATAAAGAAAGGAAAAAAAATTCAAATTTTGCCATTATTTTAGCATGAAATGATTGTGGATAACATATTACTTGAAATTATTTTCTATTATTCAGATGAGTAATGTTACAGCCTTAAACTATTTTACAATATTTTTATAAACTATTGATGTAACCAGCTTCTTATTAGTTTTCATCTAGATTCACTGACATTGCCTTTTCATTTACTATGTACATTTATATTGTGTGCCATCTTTTCCTCCAAAACAAAAGGTATAACCTATTGCGTCGTCTTTGTATGATTCATCCCCTTCAAGGTAACAACAAGACTCAGCGGTTTGAATATCATTTGGCAAGCGAACTAATTGATTATTGTCATCTAGATATTGTACATTAGTCAAGTAAGAAGTTCGTAGATATATACCACTATCAAATCGTCCACCACCCATTTGAGGGCTAGTATTATCACTTGGCAGAGTGAAAACATAGCCTCCCCATTTCAATGTGTCTGCTCCAAAATTTAACTAAAAAAATAGTTTGTCTGGAAAATATCCAATTGATATATATATATAATTTATAATTTAATTGGTTTTAGACTCTTTGGTTTTTGCACCCAATAATTCACTTATTACAAAAATTAAAACTAAGATGAATACATGGCAAAAAATTGACTCCAATTGAAATTCAATTTAAAATCTAGGCAAAAATGCAAAACTGATCCTCTAACTTTTAACGTTTTTCATTTCAGTCCTCTAACTTTTAGTTTTGTCATTTTAGTCCTCTAACTTTCAATTTTTGTCAATCCAAGCTTCTATTAGAACTCAGTTAAGGCTGCTGTTAAATTCACTGAGAAACGATCGTTTTACCCTTCTTCTTTTTTCTTTTTCTTTTTTTTTAAATCAGAATTAAAAGAAAAAAAAATCTTAAAAAAAAAAACATTTTAAGGGTCATTCCCTTTGCCTGAAATCTTTTTTTTTTTTTTGAAAACCCCTTCCCCTGAAATCAAAACAAAGACACATTGAGACCCAAATCCCTAACATTGAGAGAGGAAGAATCGGTTTGAGAGAGAGAGAATTTGGGGTCGCCGGTTTGAGAGAGAGAGGCCGAGTCCATCTGAGAGAGAGGCTTAGTCGGATTGAGAGTCCGAGATAGACCGAGTTGCAGAGAAAGACCGAGATACTGGCAGGCGAGATTGATTTGGAGGCAACAGGTATTTAATCATTGTTCTTATCAACTTCTAAGTAAATTTTTGTTTTATTTTCATAGTTGAAGGATCAAGTATTAAAGCTTACATTTATAGGAGCATCAATGTCTAAAAGTTATCACCGTTCGTTGTTGTTGTTGTGGGGTTTAATGTTTTCTGGATTTGGGTAAGTTTTAAATTGTTTATTCCCTGATCTTTGTGAGATGTTGCTGTTTCTAAAGGCATTTGTGAGACTGGGTTATCATCATTTACCCAAAATTATTCTTGGCCGGAGCTGGAGCTACGAAGGTATTTGTGAGATGTTGCTGTTTCTAAAGGAAAACCGATTCAGTCTCTCTCTCAATTCGACTCACCCACTCTCTCAAACGGACTCGATCTCTCTCTCTCTCTCTCTTAAACCGGCGACCCCAAATTATCTCTCTATCAAACCGATTCTTCCTCTCTCAATGTTAGGGATTTGGGTCTCAATGTGTCTTTTTATATATATATATATATATATATATATATATATATATATATATATATATATATATATATATATTTATAGGAATGTGTCTTTGCTTTGATTTCAGGTGAAGGGGGTTTTCAAAAAAAAAAAAAAAAAGATTTCAAGGGAAGGGGAACAATGACGTCATTTCCCTTAAAATTTTTTCTTTTTTCTTTTTTTTTTTTACAGATTTTTCTTTTAATTCTGAATTAAAAAAAAAAAGGTAAAACGGCTTCATTTCTCAGTGAGTTTAACGGCAACCTTAACTGAGTTCTAACAGAAGCCTGGATTGACAAAAATTGAAAGTTAGAGGTCTAAAATGACAAAACTAAAAGTTAAAGGACTGAAATAAAAAATGTTGAAAGCTATAGGGTCAGTTTTGCATTTTTGCCTAAAATCTAATTAGATTTAGACTATTCGATTTTTACACTCAATAATTCACTTAACACAAAATTAAAAATTAAATGGAACACATGACACAAAAGTGAGAATCCAATTAAAATCTAATTGGATTTTCTCCGAGTTTTGACTATTAATATATATATATATAGGCGAAAATGTACTTTTCGTCCTTACATTTTGGGTCAATTCCCATTTTGGTCCCAAAATTGATTTCGTTACGAATTTCGTCCCTAAAAAAAGAAAATCGTTTTTAAAATGGTCCCTGCCGTCAACCCATTGACGGAAACCTCCTACGTGGCAGACGGAAGGTCCTGCTTGCTGATGTGGCGATGACGTGGCCATTAAAATATTATTAAAAATAATTATTTAAAATTTTTAAATGCCACGTCAGCATTTTAATTTTTTTTAAACAGAATCACGTCAGAAAATTAATATAAAAAATAAAATAAATTTTAAAAAAACCTTAAATCTAATTTAATTTTTAAAAAAATTACTTATTATTATTAATTTTCACAAAATCATTACACTTGTTCTTCATGCCCTTCCCAATCAAACCCAGCAATATTCTTCCCAATCAAACCCAGATTACAAGAACACAAACCCACAACCAATAACTCCAATCCAGATCACAACAACACAGACAAAAAAAGAAAAAAAGAAAAAAAAAAAAAAGAGATCGGAGACCCAGATCAAAATCAAGATCAACCCAGATCCACCGAGGCTCGTCACCTCTACCATTCAGATCTTCCTTCGACTCGGTGGACCTGAAGAAGAGCGTCGCTGCTTCGGTGGTGGAGGTGGACTTGCTGGGGTCGGCGGAGGAGAGAAAGGTCGATCTGACCCACCACGCAAAGCCAAAAGACCCGACCCAGAGAGATCGGAGAGAAAATCCGACAGCCCAGATCCACCGAGGCTCGTCACCTCCATCGTTCAGATCTTCCTTCGGCTCGTTCCCTCCACCACCCAGTCCGTCTTGTTCAACCCAGATCGATATCTTCCTCTCCTCATCCTCGTTCTCTTTTTCTCCACCGACCTCCGCCACCTCTTCTCCTTCTCCTTCTCCAACTCCGATCTCCGTCTCTCCTCTCGCGACCGCATGCGCGAATCCGAGCTTCAAGCTCTCTATTTGTGGAACCACTCTCAATCTAACTCCAATTCCACTTCCATTTCCAATTTCTCCCAATCTGACCTTAACCTCGCTGTGCTCAACCAGATTTCACTGAACAAACAAATTCAACAAATTCTCTTATCCTCACACCGCAACGGCGACTCCTCTCAGGGATCCGAACCCATCGATGTTTCCGATCCTCGCTTCAGGTTCGACGCGTGTGCCAAGGTGGGTCAGAAGAACAAGAACGAGCGAAGAACCATTGAGCGATGCACTTTTGTTTGTTTTTTATTTTTTTTTTAAATTAAAATTAAAATTGAGGAATTAAAAAAAATTTTAAAATTTTTTATTAATTAAAATGCTGATGTGGCATTTAAAAATTCTAAATAATTATTTTTAATAATATTTTAATGGCCACGTCATCGCCACATCAGCAAGCAGGACCTTCCGTCTGCCACGTAGGAGGTTTCCGTCAATGGGTTGACGGCAGGGACCATTTTAAAAACGATTTTCTTTTTTTAGGGACGAAATTCGTAATGAAATCAATTTTGGGACCAAAATGGGAATTGACCCAAAATGTAAGGACGAAAAGTGCATATTCGCCATATATATATATATATATATATACACACACAGGCACACTAGTATTATGCATGTGCGATGCATGAATTAATTGAAATTACATATAAATAAATTGAAATTATTCTTATAATTTGTGAGTCATATTAAAATAAATAAACAAAATTTTACTTAAAGTAAATTAAATATCTTAATGAGTCACATGAAAACAAAAATAAGAGAAGATATTTTAGTACCTCTCTTGAGAAGCTTCATTATCATCTCCATAGATTTTAATTGGTAAAAATAATTAAATTGAAATTTTAGTAAAAATAATTAAGTCCACACAATAATAATAATAATAATAATAATAATAATAATAATAATAGTTTCACCAAAATTATTTATATCACCATGTTCTTGTTTAATATTTTCTTTTTTGTTGAATTTGGATAAGATTCTTACATGAGTTACATCTTTAGTTGATGTACTCAAAATTTTACCCTTTATCATCATACAAAGAATTTCTCCTTCAAGTTGTTATATTATCCTCTTCACAAACCTTGCATAAGAGAACGAACTTATTATTTTCCACCAAATTAATGTCACTATATAAGAATAACATAAAATTTTATATATGGTAATATTACACTATTAAGAAAAAAAAATTGTAGTTCCTTTCTCGCCCACCTTTATTACTACCTTCACATATTAAAATTGGCTAAAAAATAAATAAATAATAAATTTTAGCTACAAAATTTATTATAGCCTAAGGTTACAACCTTACTCAATATCTTTTTATTAAAAGTGAATTTTGACAAATCCACCATTGGATTACGTCTTCTTCTTATATACTCTATTCTTGCAAAATTTCTAGAAAATTAAAAGTCTATAACTATGTCATCAATAAATTATTTAAATGGCAAGTTTTTGTAATTTAAAATTATGTATAAAATATAAGTTTATAGATCATGCATATAGTAAATAATATTCGATTAACACAAAATTTGATATGAGTCTTAAGAGTGTAATGAACATGTAATTCAACGATTAGATTTTCAAAATATATAATAATTTTTATTTTATTGAGTAAGGTTGTAACTTTAGGCTACAATCAATTTTGTAACTAAACTTTATCTATAAATAAATTGGGATTTTAGTACGAATGATTAAGTCCACAAATTTATTATTTAAACTTTAAACAGCAAAATCAAAACAAATCCCGTACAATGCATTTGCAATTATTATTTAAACTTTCATTCACATACACCAAAGAATAGGAAAATGCTAAGGTACCCCCCCCCCCAAAACGGGGGTACGGTACCCACTAGTAGGTAACTTGCTATATCAGGTTACTTTTTTTTCACATTTAATAGTTCCATTCTCATGTTGTGCAGTTTCAACATCACATGTGATAGTTCTTTTCTCACATTTGGTGGTTCTCTTACTTTTTTTCTCACATTTGACGGTTTCATCCTCATATTATGCAATTCCAACATCACATGTAACATTTCTTTTCTCACATTTGACGGTTTCATCCTCATATTGTGCAGTTCCAACCTCACATATGATAGTTCTTTTCTCACATTTGGTGGTTCCCTTACTTTTTTATCACATTTGACGGTTTCATCCTCACATTGTAGAGTTCCAACATCACATGTGACAGTTCTTTTGTCACATTTGGTGGTTTCCTTACTTTTTTTTTCTCACATTTGACGGTCTCATCCTTACATTGTGCAGTTCTAACATCACATGTGCCAGTTCTTTTGTCACATTTGGTGGTTCCCTTACTTTTTTTTCTCACATTTGACGGTTTCATCCTCACATTGTGCAATTCCAACATCACATGTGACAATTCTTTTCTTACATTTGGTGATTCTCTTACCTTTTTTCTCACATTTGACGGTTTCATCCTTACATTGTGCAGTTTCAACATCACATGACAGTTCTTTTCTCACATTTGGTGGTTCCCTTACCTTTTTTCTCTCATTTGACGGTTTCATCCTCACATTGTGCAGTTCCAACATCACATGTGACAATTCTTTACTCACATTTGGTGATTCCCTCACTTTTTTCTCACATTTGACGGTTTCATCCTCACATTGTGTAGTTCCAACATCACATGTGATAGTTCTTTTGTCACATTTGGTGGTTTCCTTACTTTTTTTCTCACATTTGACGGTTTCATCCTCACATTGTGCAGTTCTAACATCACATGTGACAGTTCTTTTGTCACATTTGGTGGTTCCCTTACTTTTTTTTTTTCACATTTGACGGTTTCATCATCATATTATGCAATTCCAACATCACATGTCACAGTTTTTTTCTCACGTTTGATGGTTCCCTTACATTTTTCTCACATTTGACAGTTCTATCCTCACATTGTGCAGTTCCAACATCGCATGTCAGAGTTCTTTTCTCACATTTGGTGGTTCCCTTACTTTTTTCTCATAGTTGACAATTCTTTTCTCACATTTGGTGATTTCTTTACATTTTTCTCACATTTGACGGTTCATCCTCACATTGTGCAGTTCCAACATTGCATGTCATAGTTCTTTTCTCACATTTGGTGGTTCTCTTTCTTTTTTCTCACATTTGACGATTTCATCCTCACATTGTGCGGTTCCAACATCACATGTGACAGTTCTTTTCTCACATTTGGTGGTTCCCTTACTTTTTCTCACATTTGATAGTTTCATCCTTACATTGTGCAGTTCCAACATCACATATAACAGTTCTTTTCTCACATTTAGTGGTTTCTTTACTTTTTTCTCACAATTGACGATTCCATCCTCACATTGTGCAGTTTCAATATCACACGTGACAGTTATTTTCTCACATTTGGTAGTTCCCTTATCTTTTTCTCTCATTTGACTGTTTCACCCTCATATTGTGCAGTTCTAATATTCACTACAAGAAACTGGATTTAGGCGACGTTTGTAAAACCTCACTAAAAACCCAAAAAAGGTCACTATAGACACAAATGATCTATAGCGACGTTTGTTTTTGCGACATTCAAAAACGTCGTAATAGAGCGGTCACTATAGGTCTATTGCGACGTTTCAAAAAACGTCGCCATATGTTACTCTTTAGTGGCGTTCAAAAAATTTTAGTGATGTTTTCTAAAACGTCACTAAATAATATAACATTTTCGTATATAATGTAGGAAAATACATTTAGCGACGTTTTTAAAACGCTGCAAATATTCACACCTATAGTGACGTTTCAAAAATGTCGCAAAAGCTGCTCATTATTTCTTAAAAAAATTTTAAAAATGCTATATAAACCTGTTTAAAATTCAACAATAACTAACACAAGCTTGTAATATATCAAATATACCTACTAATCATCAATATTCCACAATAACACATTAACCATAGATTCAATATATATATATATATTTGTTTAATACCAATACATGTATCACTTTAACTAAGTGGGTTGGTTGCCTAAGATTAATTGTAGCTATTAAATTAAGTTTCTTTGTTAGTTAAAAACCCATTAATATATATGTTTGGAACATAGTCTATTTTGCAATTCTATTGTCCATCCCCTGCCACTACTAGAAGGTATAAAATTGAAAAACAAATACTAACACTCTAAAGAAATACTTACAATGATTCAACCCTTGATCCTCAAGTCTTTTTGCCCAAGAAGTCAAATCTGAATAAGAGCATTCTCTACCAATTTCCAACCAAAATTGAAAAAGGCAAAAATTAGTACAAAACTCCATGACCCATTAAAGAAAAACCAAATCAAAGCAAACCCATAAGCGCAAAAAACAAATACTTACACTCTAAAGAAACTTGAACAACAAAAACTTTCCAACCAAAACTAAAAAATAACAAAAAAGCTCCATGACCCATTAAAGAAATGTCATATCAAAGCGAACCCATAAGCCAAGAACAAATACTTACACTCTAAAGAAACTTGAACAACAAAAAAGAGGGAAAAAAGTATGGTGGTGGCAGTGGGTCTTAGTGGAGGTTGATGACAGCCGCGGTGACAGTGGGTGGAAGGGAAAAGATGTGTGGTGGTCCTAGAGAAAATGGGTCACAAAGAAAACATTAGGAACAAATAACAAAGAAAAGAAAAGAAGGGGACAATGAATAGTGGGCCTAAGAAAGAAAAGAGTGGGACACGGAGTGGGTTAATGAAAAGAAAGAAAAAAAAAGTGTAGGCCAAAAAAAAAATAAAGAGGGAAAAAAAGTGTGGGAACCCGAAAACGATGGTGGTAAGTCAAAAGTTTAGAACCTATAGCGACGTTTTGAAAACGTCACTATAGAGTATTTGAAAGCATTTACTTTTCATCAATATAGCGAGCATTTTTTTTTCACCAACACGCTGAGACCATTTGTTGTAACCACTATAGCGATGTTTTAGAAAATGTCGCTATAGAGTATTTCTTTTTTAGTCCCATGCTCAGTACACTTTCTTTAATCACTATAGCGACGTTTTATTAAAACGTCGCTATAAACGAGATATGTGCTGCTAAAACTATACTTCTTGCAGCGTTTTAAGAAACATTGGTATTGTTTTGAGTTACAATGACGTTTTTTGAAAAACGTTGCTAAAATCTCAATCTTTAGCGGCGTTTTTAGAAAACATCATAGTATGCCCCTTATAGTGGCGGATTTAAAAACGTCACTAAAGAAAACGTCACCTATTGTTATATTAAGCAATACCAACATTGCGTCTATTCTATTTTTGTCACATGTGACAGTTCTTTTCTCACATTTGGTGATTCTCTTACTTTTTTCTCATACTTGACGGTTTCATCCTCACATTGTGCAATTCCAACATCACATGTGACAGTTTTTTCTCACATTTGTTGGTTCATTTACTTTTTTTCTCAAATTTGATGGTTCTATCTTCACATTGTTCAGTTTCAACATCACATATAACATTTCTTTGTCACATTTGGTTGTTTCCTTACTTTTTTTCTCACATTTGAGGGTTCCATTGTCACATTAAGCAGTACCAACATTGCATCTGACTCTATTTTTGTCACATTCAGTGGTACCCTATTTTTTATTCTCAAATTTGACAGTTCCATTATTACATTGGATCGTACCAACATCACTTCTGACCGTACTTTTATCACATTTGGTGGTACCTTATTTTTTTCCTTACAATTAACAGTTCAATCGTCACAGTAAGCAGTACCAATATCACATCTTACCATAATTCTACATTTGGGCTCATCACTGAAGTCACTTTTTTACAATTGACAGTTCAATCATCATAGTAAGCAGTACCAATATCACATCTAAGCATAATTCTACATTTGGGCCCATCACTGAAGTCATTTTTTTACTTACTAATAATCGTTCATCATAATAGTAAGTTATTAAAAAATTTAGATCTAAAATCTATAGAAAAAAAAAAAAAAAACATCTCAAGAATTTAGCCCAACCACAATAATTACTCTTGTTCACAATAAAAAAAAAAAAAAAAAAAAAAAAAAAAAAAAAAAAAATCAGCTAGAATTATCTTAGTTTCTTCCACAAATATTTGAATATACCAATTAACTTCTTACGTATCTCCCTTGGTAGCTTCCACTAGCTAAGTCTGAGAGAGCCCTAATAGCAATAAAATGTTTTTGTTATTGAAGACTTATCGGTGCCACAAAGCACTTATCTCTCTCTCTCTCTCTCTCTCTCTCTCTCTCTCAAGGTTTCACAAACTCTTCATTCTATAGTCATTTGGTATTTGTTCCTATAATATATTGGAATGTGTAATTTGAATATAATTGGCTATTAAAATTTCAATTTTCATCTCTATACTTTTTTTCATTTATATGGGTGGCTGATAGTAGCCCTCACTAACTCGTCATTGTAAGTAAGACCTATTTACTAGGATTTGAGACTAAGCCATATAATTTATGGCATTGTCTTCTTTTAGTTGCTTCAAAATCTCTCTCTCTCTCTCTCTCTCTCTCTCTCTCTCTCTCTCTCTCTCTCTCTCTCTCTCTCTCTATATATATATATATATATATATATAATCGTTTTAGAAGCAATTTTGATGGTCTTTATTTCTTGTATTTCTAGATGAAGTTGTTTTATAAACTCCAAGGATTCCGACATACGATAGCATGATAGCTTTAAAAGACTCAAAATGGTTGGCCTAGTAACACTTGGATTCTTGTAATGGTCAAGGTATACCTCCTTCTAAAACAACATAGTTGTGGTCAGATTCTTGATTTTATTATTTTCTAATGAACATTAATGTGTGAGATTAATATCGATATATTAATTAGTTAGTTAGTTAGTTAATTATTTATTTATACATATTTATATATTTTAAGCTTCATAGCAACTTAGCGCATCAACATGGTGGTAAGTCGGTTATATTTTTGCCGAGCAACTCGGGTTCGACTTCTAGCACTTCATGCCTGCAATTTTATTAATCTTTTATATACTACTAATTGATAGGATCCTATCAATATATATATATATATACACACACTACTGATTTCAAGTTGGTTTCCTTTTCTTTATTTTTTCTGGCTGGATTTTTTTTGTATTGCCGTTTGGTTTTTTCATGAAATATCGTTTTTAATTTTGTTTTTTTGTTGGTTTCGTTATTAATTGCTGCATACCATGACTTAAATTATTGTGTATTGTAAGATATACTTAAGTCTTGAAAGACTTAAATTATTATGGGGATGCAAGCAGATATGAAAGATCTGTTACTGAATATGGAAGCTACAAGACAATCTGTAATTGTGATTAGCTGATCAGTAGGTCTTTCTATAGAATTGTTATCTTCTCAGGTAATTGTACCCTTATTGCTGGAGGTTCTATGTTGCATTCTAACATCATGTGTCCTATCTGTTATAGTTCATGATCAGTAGGTGAATTTTCTGTTCTAGGTTCTGTCAAGCACATTCCTAAGGTATGCTGTTACAATGTAGTGTTAATAGTTTTGGATATATCAGTCAAGGGGTTTAAGATGAATTTCCAATAATTGCACGTCCATTCTTAGGGAACTTGTAAAAAAGTATATATTGAGTGATTGTAGAAGCTCATGTATTATATTTTATTTGTTTCACATGAAATTTTTTTTGCTGTTCGTTGTTTGGTAGATATGTCATGTAATTGGGCTTAGCTGTTTTGAGGCAAGTTTTACCCCCTTGAGCATTTTGGGCAGTGTATTTTATATTCTAATTATGTATTCCAGGACTAGTACTATTTGAGTATCTGATATATTGCTGGTTGGGTTCGTCAATTGGGTGGCTTTAAAAGATGCATTCACCTCTCACAAGTACTTGGGTGTCTCTTTCACCCTGTCATTTACTTGTCACTCTGTCTATCATTTTGTTTCCAGAAAGGAATGCTTGTTTTTGATGCGGCACAGGTTGATGGAATCCTGAAAAAGATTAGAGAGTTTAACAATGCTCTACTCTCTGACCCGGTATGTTCATCTTGAAGGATAAATCACAAAGTAAATTACAGAGCTCTATGTATTAGCAAATTAGGGAATTAGCAAACTTATATGTATATTACACAGCTCTATGCTTGATGCAGGACAGTCTAGGCTTCACCACCTATAGCAACTTGAAAACCTTAGGCTTCACATCATTGGGGTTGCTTGGAATTACCAACAAGCAGATAAAGAAATTTCTCACTAAGAAAATTTTATTCAATAATATTAAAAAAAAACCACCCGTATCATTTTTATAGTGCTTTTAGGATTACAAAAGTTTTCATCCCATAAAACTCTCAACTAAAAAATAATCTGAAATCTTATCCCTATCTGAATCCAAAATAAAATATAAAAAAATTAAAAATTTGAAATAATCCAATCCCATAAGACAAATGAAAATCTGAATGCTAAATTTCAAAATAACTTTGGTTGTGCTCCTTGCATCAATGCTATACTGAGTTCTGTACTCAGATGCAATTGTGGCACACTAACTGTAGGTACTATTTAGTTTTATTGATAAATTAATATGTTGTTTATGTAAATTCTAAATGCTTTGATTTTCACTTATTCTTGGATTGTATTGGAGTCTGATTTTACAGTATAATGCTTTTTTTCTTTTTAAAAAAATGAGTAACATTACGGTTCTAGGAAAATAGTTTCGCTCACTAAATTAATGTTATACTGTCAGTTTGCAGTTATTAATATTTTGAGGATGACTGTCCCGCACCCAGATGGGGAGATCGTACTTCTCAAGCATGTTGAAGCTGAAAATGGTATTGAAGTTAAAGATGAGACCTAAATATTTTTAATTTCTGAAAATATATCTGATCATTTTTAATTTCCAATTTATTTAGGCATACTTATCTTGATTTGTGATATACTTGGAATGGTTAGATACCATCCTGTACTTTGGAATATGTGCTTGTGCTATACTATTGAAGCCTAAATGGCTAAACATTTACT
Organism: Castanea sativa; assembly: GCF_040712315.1. Lineage (NCBI taxonomy): Eukaryota > Viridiplantae > Streptophyta > Magnoliopsida > Fagales > Fagaceae > Castanea > Castanea sativa. Next base: position 53,080,204 of record NC_134017.1, read on the forward strand.
GGCTGCAAGTGTTTCCTTCTAATTTACTTTGATGTCATTCAATGGCAAAGGAGATGCTTGAATCAACAAAACCGAGGATGACTAGCAGCCTGGCTACTCTAGTTTTATGGAGTCAGTGGTTGCATCTTCTTCAATATACTCACTTGGAGCTTCAAACGAGCCAACATGTTCTTTGAGGAGGACATATGATGACACTGAGGAATCCGAAATCCGAAGTGAGGTAATTAGAAAGGTAGAAGCCACATTTCCCCTGGTTTGTAATCCCTTCTTAACCATAGTCTCCATTGCTTTAAGAAGTTCAATTTTACTGCAGAATATTGAAGAACCACAGACAAAACAGGCACCTACTCATGGAGGTATGTACCAAGAGAAGCCGAATTATAGAAGTTCATAATTTTTCTGAAAGGGTAAGTAATGCCAATATCAATAAGCACCATTCCCTTGTTCCCTTTCTTTCTCCTCCCAACCACACACACAGAGTAGGAGATGATGTGTAACCATTTTATCATGAAAATTTGCAGAGGCGAAGATATAATATAAACAAAAAGATGCGTGCATTAAAAGAGATCATACCCAATTGCAGTAAGGTTGACTTCTGCATTCAATTGAAGAGGATGAAGAAAAGGGCCATTCAAGAACAAGCTTCAGCTTACTTGCATTCAGAAAGGCTTGCAGTAAGCGTAAAAGAGATCACTTTTGCGATAATTCATGCGAAGGCAGCTTTTATGCCCATAAACATTTCTGTAAATGAACAAAAACTTGAAACAAGAATGTATTTTGCTTCATTTGTTTTTGCAAGCTAGGTTTCTCTAATATAGTAGTATTTGATTGGTCCAGTAAAGAATTTTACTGAGGACAGATATACTTGCCTGTACCTCATCAACACAAAAAGAAATATTAGGCATCTCCGTTATCCCACCTGGGCCAAAGGTTGAGTCCATCTCATAAACTTGTAATTAGGTGCTCCGATAGTTTTTGCTCTATAGCTTCATTCTCAAATATATTGTGCTCAGCGAGCCCTTTTTTTACTAATGCCAATTGCAAAATTGAGATGTCAACCAATATCAAGATTGGTTAACTCATTAACATCCATTGCAATTTACAATAAACTCTTAAGAATCTCTTTGATTTTGTTTACCTGTGGATGCATTATATTCATGCCCCTTGCATGAAAAATGTGATTAATACCACCTACCTGAATCCAGCTACTTCCAGGTTTCTTTATTAAGCCCTTCTCTTTTATTAATGTTCTTACCTTCGACACATCATTCCATCTCTTAGTAGAGGCATATATATTGGCTAAAAGAACATGGTAGCCTGAATCTTTCATATTTTTATGGAGAATGTGCTTCCCAACAAGCTCAGCAAGCTCCACGTTGTTATGAACTCTACAAGCACCAAGCAAGCTTCCCAAAACATTTGTGTCTGGTTCCACTGGCATCATTTTCATAAAATGCAAGGCATCATCAATCTTTCTTGCTCTACCAGAGTGGCGTGCCATTTCTGGCTGAATATGATAATTATCGATCAAAGAATTATATAATAACAAACCATTGTTACTTATCAAAAAAATAATAATAATAAATTTACTCATCAAAAATAACAAACCATTGTCAATTAGACTTGCATGATCCTACAAGCTAACAACTTTTGATCTGCCTCAAGCTTTGGGTATCCATATTCTCTCATCAAATAGGTTATACCGTTATAGAGGGCAGTGGGAACTTTTTAATGTTGCATGTGTGTTACTCCAATAAATGAACAAATCATTGGGAACAACTAATAATACAAGAAGCAAAAGCAATTAACAAGAATGGCGTATATACACATTTTCATATACACAAAGAATGTTGGGACTTGGGAGTATTACACAATTATAACAAAGATAACAAAGATAACAAAGCAGGTCTCTTTTATCAAGAGTTGAGGAATTGAAAGGCAGCAGTGATGAAAGGCCTGCTCTATTTAGTGGCAACCCCTTTGAGTCAACAGTGATTGCATTAGCTAGTGGTTCAAAAACAGGTCTTCAAAATCAACCAGATGCAGAGTCAAGTTGCTGGTCATCTAATTCCTAAACTCAGTCATCATTTCATATTTGCAAAATCAACCAAATGCAGAATCAAGTTGCTGGTCATCTAATTCCTAAACTCAACCGTCATTTCATATTTGCTCATTACCTTGAAAACAACCAATACTCAAACAGCCGAGCCTTGCAGTTAGTACCCAATAGGTTCCACCTACAAATTGCCCATTCAAGAGTGGCTGTTCTCCATCTGCTTCAAAGCAAAAACAAAATAGATTCACATATTCATATTCATAAGAACAAGGAAAGAAATAACAAAGAAAGATGGGGTTTGAAGCCCTTCAAATGTATGCCATGGGAATATAATATATATGCATCTTAGCATCCACCCCACTCCCAACCAAATCTAATCTTATTCCAACTAATGGATAAGGGTTCCCACGTCTACTCAAGTTTCACGTCTCACATCCCAAGCTCAAAAGTGTAAAGATTTTTTTTTCTTTTTTTTTAGAAACCAGTGTGTGAGACAAACTGACGTTTTTATTAAAACATAAGAACACTAATCAAACAAAGCAAGGGGGATAATGTTCCCAGGTAAGTCTTCAACCCAAACTTGATGTTCTAGTTCTAGCCCAACCCAAGATTTCTTTGCCAAAGCATCGGTAACCTTATTATAATTTCATTTCACATGGCAGTAGTGATCCAGGCAATCAATGGTGGACTGTCAAGCCCTTCGGTGTAAAGATTAATTTGTCAAATATATAAGAACCAAAACTCAAACAAAACAATAATACCATAAACAAGCATCTCCTTAGCAACTCATTACATATCCTTTTAGTAAAGGAGAAACAAACTAAAATGGTCTCCCTTGCAACCCCATTTTATTAGTCTTTCTCTTGTTGTAATTTTGTTCTTTATGACCAGCTATTTTATAAATGCATGCTTGGGAATATGACCTGTGAACCAAATTAGCTTGTACACCAACTAATAGCTTGTTGGTTGGTTCTTTTTGTTTTTTGAAATCTCCTACTAAAGAAAAAGAAAAAAGAAATATGGATTGTGTAATAATGTTGTGTGTTGATTTTTAGGTTGAATTGGATATGTAGGTTGTTGTCTTACCTAGAAGATATGGTCTTGTTATATAGGTCTAAATTAATGTGGACCACTTTGATACACACAGTTGCGTCAAATAAGATATAAAAAGTAAAAGATAGTCATGATGTGTTAAGGCTTACACAGGGCATGACACATAATGTTCTGTTTTAGGACTCATTATTGAATTCATGAATCTTGATGTCCTTCATTGAGTGAATAAAATTTGTACTTAAAGAAATTGTAGAATTTTACCCCACTCTAGAATAACCAAATCAAAGAAAAATTAAAATACAAACCTAAATAACATAAATATAATTTTACCCAACTCTAGACATGATGGCCTTGTTTCTAGATATAATAGCCTAAAGGAAAAAACTTAGATACAGTACCTTATGTATTGTGAGTTAGGTTCCCTCCCTAAAAATCAACCATGTGAAATATGAAATATTATCACTACCCCATAATCTTCTCAATCAATTCAAATTAAGCTTGGACAAACAAGTAATAAGTTTGAAAAAAACAACTCAATCCCACTAAACTGTGACAAAGTCCTTTATGCACGTATTTCTAGTTTTTACCCATCAAATTAAAATTTCTTCCAGAACCCATTGGTTGTTACACTATTTATGAACAGTATAAAATATTACAACTTGCCAAACCTAGGACTTGGTTCTTGGTCTTCTTTCTTTGGTTATAAATATGCACAATTGGATTAGGCTTTGATAGTATCTAACTATTTTGTCAACTAGTTCTCCACTTTGCCTAAGTAAAAGCGTATTCAATATTCAAAGCCATAACAAAAGGCAACAAGTCCTTTCATTTCCTTTGTGTTCTACTGGTTTTTTTGTCAAAAATTTGAATTTTGTTTTTCCCTGAGATGGAGAGCCTTTTGGGTCTGCTTAGGATTCATGTCCATAGAGGGGTAAACCTTGCAGTCAAGGATGTCAGATGCAATGATCCTTATGTTGTTATCAAAATGGGCAAGCAGGTAAACACAGATTTAAACTATTTTGAACTTACACATAACTGTACTCCTAAGTTAAATACTTCTTGTAGATTTCTCCACATTCAAACTCAAGATTATTTTAAAAAAAATATAAACAAAAAAGGAAGAAGAAGAAGAAACCAAGGGAAAAAATAAACTAGAAATTGATGAAAAAAAGTTCCAATACGAGAAATTTTATTTAGCCTCAATCTCTCTGTACATTAACTTATTCATTGACCAATATTGGAACAAACCAAAAATTAAAAAGCGAAGACCAGATTTTATCTGACATAAAGATAGACAAACACTTGTTATATGCATACGCAACTCAATATGAACAAACTCATTTCAACAAACACCCTCAAAGCCTCAAAACTACTGTTGATGCTTCTTCTTCTTCTTAATTTTGGTATGTATTTAGGGCACTTCAATATTTTAATATAGCACAAACCAACTCTAAAATTGGTGTTCTTACTGCCAAGGTGGTTGAAAAAAAAAAATAATCTCCTAAGTCCATAGGTTCATAGTATCGTGTCATCCCCACACTCCCAACCAAATCTAATCTTATCCCAACTTATGGATAAGGGTTCCCACGTCTCACTCAAGTTTCACGTCTCACATCCCAAACTCAAAAGTGTATAGATTTTTTTTTTCTTTTTTTTTTGAGAAACCAGTCTGTGAGACAGGCCGATGCTTTTATTAAAACATAAGAAAAGTAATCAAACAGAGCAAGGGGGATAATGTCCCCAGGTAAGTCTTCAACCCAAACCTGACGTTCTAGTTCTAGCCCAACCCGAGATTTCTTTGCCAAAGCATCGGCAACCTTATTACAATTTCGTTTTCACATGGCAATAGTGATCCAGGCAATCAATGGTAGACTGTCAAGCCCTTCGGTGTAAAGATTAATTTGTCAAATATATAAGAACCGAAACTCAAACAAAACAATAATATCATAAACCCAAAAAGTTTAGAGAAATAACATAAACCCATATCAGTGTTAATCATATGTAAAGAGAGAACCTGAAGATTGTGGGTGGCGCCGTCAATTTAGAATGGAAGAGAAGAAGCGCCGCCGAGTCGTACGGGAAGAGATGAAGCACCGCCGAGTTGGATTGGATATGAGTGTGCCGCTGATTTGAATATGGATTGGAAGAGAATAAGCTAGAGAGCGGCGCCGCCGAGTTGGATTGGATGAGAAGAAGCGCCTCCGATTTGAGGTTGTGGGTGCGCCGCTGTCTGGTTCTTCTATTGTGGGTATGGTTTTAGCTCTGAGGGTTTTGTGGGTGCGCCGCAGATGTGGTATCAACTATTTGATTTGAGGGTTTTGTTTAGAGAGGCAAACAGAGCAATGAGCAAACGAAGTAGAGAGGTAGAGAAGCAAACGTGAGAGTTGAGACAGGAGAAAAGGCTGAAAAGCGTGATGAATGTTTTAATTTTTTGTTTATATATAAACCTCGTTTAATCGGCAACCAAAAACCTTTAAAATTACATCAATGCTCAAGATCAAAACCATATCATATCATATACTATATATAATAGTAGAAGCGGAGAGAAAGTTAGTTTCTAAATTTAAAGAAGTATTGACAAATATGAAAAAAGACCCCTTAAAATGCTGCCACGTATACAGTTTTAAAGTGAAATAGCTGCAAATTACAATGTTTAGGGTTTAAAAACTCTGCCACAAGTTTCATTGGTGTTTTTCCTTTCTCCCATTAATTTGAGATCGATATACATCTAAATCAGTGCAGTTTTTTTCAATAGAATTCATCTTTTGAAAATGACTTTCAAATATTTACGACTGAAGAGTTTCTTTCTTTGACCCGAGGATTGTTAATTAATCCCATAAGAATTCTCACTTTGTGTCAAAAAGTATTACTGTTTGATGTTAATTTTGCTTTAAGTATTTATTTTATATATCCTTGGCTAATGGAAGCCAAGTTTTTTAAGTTAGTTCCTACATTTAAGGAGGTATTGACAAATAGGAAAAAAGACCCCTTAAAATGCTGCCACGTATACAGTTTTAAAGTGAAACAGCTGCACGTTACAATGTTTGGGGTTTAAAAACTCTATCACAAGTTTCATTGGTGTTTTTCCTTTCTCCCATTAATTTGAGATCGATATACAACTAAATCAGTGCAGTTTTTTTCAATAGAATTCATCTTTTGAAAATGACTTTCAAATATTTACGACTGAAGAGTTTCTTTCTTTGACCCGAGGATTGTTAATTAATCCCGTAAGAATTCTCACTTTGTGTCAAAAAGTGTTACTGTTTGATGTTAATTTTGCTTTAAGTATTTATTTTATATATCCTTGGCTAATGGAAGCCAAGTTTTTTAAGTTAGTTCCTACATTTAAGGAGGTATTGACAAATAGGAAAAAAGACCCCTTAAAATGCTGCCACGTATACAGTTTTAAAGTGAAACAGCTGCACGTTACAATGTTTGGGGTTTAAAAACTCTGTCACAAGTTTCATTGGTGTTTTTCCTTTCTCCCATTAATTTGAGATCGATATACAACTAAATCAATGCAGTTTTTTTCAATAGAATTCATCTTTTGAAAATGACTTTCAAATATTTACGACTGAAGAGTTTCTTTCTTTGACCCCAGGATTGTTAATTAATCCCATAAGAATTCTCACTTTGTGTCAAAAAGTGTTACTGTTTGATGTTAATTTTGCTTTAAGTATTTATTTTATATATCCTTGGCTAATAGAAGCCAAATTTTTTGCCATCATCATATGGGAAATAGCCAACAGATTGTTAAAAACTAAAACAATCTTTCATATTTTTTGCAGCTCAAACCATATTACAATGTTTTCTTCTGCTTCTTTTGTATTCTCTCTTTCATCTTTCTTTGCTTCAGTTTTTAAAAACTTCTTACCCTTTCATTTTGTTGAATGCTGAGTTTTTTGCCTGGTACAACACGGGCATTTTGCAAGAAGAGTTGCTGCATCAAACTAAGAGGTTTAGATAGCTTGATTTTCTCTCTATCTACTTCATAATTTTAATTAAATTTTCTCTGTTGATCTGTTTGGTTTTGATTAGCCTCTGAATTGCATATTTTAATCTACTTTTTTCTTCATTTTTTATTAATTCAATGTATTCTTATTTTGTATTTTACTAAATTGTTAAACTGTCATGACTTTTTTTTTTTTTTACTATGCTTTTAATGGCCTGCATTTGGTACCTCCACCATATTCACGTATTTGATTGACTTGAATTGCCACATTCTTAAACAAATGGCACCTTTCTCAAAGAAAATTTGACATCCACTCTGTTTTGCTTCTTTTTTGCAGCACCTATACCCAAGGTCAACATTTTGTTACTTGATGTGTTATATTCGTTACTTGATGTGTTATATTCTTTACCTTGATGCTTTCTTTTTGATTTATCATAACCCAACTTTTTTGTGAGTGGTGTAATGGGGTTTAGCCCTTGAATATATGTAGGGAAAAACATGTTTGCCATTTAATAATGGTTGAATATTGATTTGTTATGAATATTAATGTTTATGGCATGGACAAGAATAGTAAAACCCTAGAATCATGAAAGGCCATCTATAAATCAGATTGACCTCTATATATGCTAATTATTGAAAAACTAGACCGAACTATTCACTTAAAAGGAACATTGACAAGATAATTGAAAGATAAAACCATTTTACAGTTTAATACAGTTTGCTTGAATGTTGTTTTTCTTTTTACTTATCTCATATTTAGAATTACATTTTGTTCATTTACTGTAATCCTGTTTTAATTGGCTTTGATTTGCATGTTTTAGCCAGCTTTTGTCTTTACAAATTGATTTCTTTAGCCAATTCTCCCTTCTACTTATTTCACATCCTCACCGCTATTTTTTATTATTTGAATTTAAATTAAAACTGGATGTTTATTCTCTCTCTTTCAATGTTTTGGACTGAGATTATAATCTTCGATTATTTACTATCATCAAGGACAATCTAAGTCATTAGATGATCTGCATTCATAGGGATAGGCAGTTGGTAAAAGAAAAAACGGCAAAATAAAACCTCGCCCTCTTTCCAATAATTAATTTCACACCCACTTTGTTTTGCTTCTTTTCTGCTGCACCTATACCCATGGTCAGCATTTTGTTACTTGATGTGTTATACTCTTTATTTAGATTCTTTCTTCTTGATTTATCATAATTCAAAGTTTTTTTTGGGTGGCATCATGGGTTTTAGCTCTTGAATATGTGTAGGAAAAAACATATTTGTTGTTCAATAATGGTTGATTTCTTACCATTATTTTTTCAATGTTTGTAGGTTTTCGTGTTTTGGGCTGCTCTAAATAAGTATATGATTCATAAAATGTTCCTTGTTCACATAATATTTAACAATGCTTTTACTTGGTTCTCTTTTAAAATAGCTTTTTTGTTGTTTCCTATTGGCTTTTCTTTTATATATGGCTGTTAGAACATTTTTTGTGATGTAATCTCTAATCACCAATTTTTTGTATTCTATGTTTTGTTAATAGCCATATTTGTAAGATGGATAGTTTAAGAACTGAATGTTTGAGAAGTAAAGTTATTTTGTAATTTTTAGTAAGTAAAATTATTGGTTTTAAATGTTGATTACTGAGTTTTTGCAGATTGAACTACATTTTCTCTGATCGCCTTTGTTGTTTTTCTTCTTGATAATTAATTTTACTATTATTTCATTATTGATATATGCCTCTGATTTTCTAGAACGCTTATTAAACTTTGTTTTTTTTAAGCTTTGTACCGCTACTTATTAGACTTTGTTTTTTTTAAGCTTTGTACTGCTGCTTATTAGACTTTGTTTCTTCTAATTTTTGTACTGCTCAGGCTATTAGGCACAGTTTATTGGCAGGCTTTTCAAAATGTTGATATTGTTAGCTTTGTTTATTTTGTTTATTCATTTTATTTTTATTGTGTGTATCTTAGTGTTTTGGATTGGGTGCTTATAGATGCTTTAATTTTATTTATTTATTTTATGAATAGAAGATTGAATTAATAGTGGGTGAAAAGCTTCATGAATTCCATTACTTGGATGTGTGTATAATCTAATCTATCTCTGTGTAATTTTGAAGCAAAGTCTAAAAAATTTGAGGAACTTTAGTGTAATCAATCTTGATTCTTGCTGTCTTATTGAGTGCTTATGTTTAGGTGCTTTTGTTTATTTATGTTTTGGCTTTCATGAAAGTGTTAAGAAAAAATTTAAGAGGAAGGCATATTTGATTGAATGAAGGGTTTGTAATAGCCAAATCATGGTTACCAATTGAAAATTAGTCTCTTAAATAAAGATTGACCATGTCAATGACGTATATTAGTACTTTATTAATTTGTTTTACATATGATCAAACATACTTGCAAATTAGAACAACATTGTTTATATATGTATTTCGGTTTCTTGCATTTATCCCTACCAATGTTTGTTTGGTGTTGATTGAAAATTTGTAATATTTCGATTTATATAAACCTGCCATGTTTTCTGAATTTTAAATAATTATATAACACACTATCACATGTTTTATAGGATCTCAGTTTATAGCAGCTCATTTCTGACTTTTTGAAAAAAATGGAAAATGCAAGACAAGCGCGATTAAAAAGACGGATGCTAATGTTTGAGAGGCGATCCAGCTAAAAATGGTATGAAAGGAAAAATAGTTTACAAAATAAACTTACCTAGGCTAGGAAATCCAGGGGAATGGTCACTGCTGAAAAGAGGAGGAAAAAAAAAAAAAAAGAGAGATAGAACAGCATTAACGCATGACTGCTCTATGGTGCATTCACCTGGTACAAATATGGATTTTTATGCGTCAAGAGGTTCGTTTCTCTTTCTGCCACTTTATACTTATAAATTTTTTAAATAATTCTTCATAAAAATTTGAAAATAAAATTTTCAATTCACATTTGATTATTAGATATTGATGTTAGCATGGATCATTCCTATGAAAAAACTAGATTGAACATAAGTACAGATGATAATTTGGTAGAAGATGGATTCAACAATTGTGATATACCTCAACAAATCCAACAATCAGAAAATGAGAGTGGTTGTGAATACAGAGAAAGGGAAGGAGGGAAAAAAAACTTGGGAAAAAAGTGACGTATAAAGTAACAAACTCAAGTTCAATAACATTAAAAAATAATTCTATGCTCTATTTCATATATAAGTATCAATAAAATAGAACATGATGGTTATCGGTAGTCTGCTACTATTGCAACTGAAATCTTACAGTCACTTGGGGGGGGGGGGGGGGGGATGCTAGAGATCACAAACCATATGAAAGAGCTCTATTTTGTATATTGAAACTTTTATCTACAGAATCATCACTAACCGCAACTGAAATTCCCTTAAGAAAAATGTAAGTTTTGAAGTAGACTAAAATGTAAATTTAAAAGCCTCAAAAAAAAAATTTATAAAAAATTTTATTTAAAAATGCAGTAATTAACCAACGATCCCATAATTTTACTTTAAAAAAAATTAAAAATTACTATACACTCTGAACTTTCAAATTTTAAACCATCCAAGTTGAAATTTGGTATATTCAGCAAAAAGTGAAAGGGTAAGAAGGTTTTTTTAAAATGACAGAAAATAATCATACAACCATATAAAATAAATAATCCTTTAATATGCAATAGCACTATTTGTTTTAAAAAATCTGATAACCCAATATTGTCCATTAGAGACACCTTCTTCTTTTTTTGTGAATAAAACTATAGCGTATACTTTATTAATAATATTATCATTAAGTAATAGGTACATCACTGTCTATTAGACTCATAATACATAGAAGGGATTCCTCTAGCCAATATATTACATTAATATAGTTCTTTGCTTCATATGCTGCTTCGAGGAAGATAATAAGAGAAAAAATTATTCTTGATAGAAGAGTCAAGCCCACTACTATCATTAAGGATTTGGGCAATCTGCAAATTAGTGGAACAACTGACTTTAGTTCATCTATCAAATTTTTTACTACACACTATACTTCAACTTCTTGAAGCTCCAAATTCACAAAGCACTACACTTTGTAATCTTATAGCCTGCACTTCAATATGGTCATTCCCTACTTCTAATTTTACACACATTGCTCATATACATTGGCTTGCACTCTACCCCTAATCCATACAATCTATTGTTATGCGATCCACACAAATATTCTACAAAAAAGTACAGCAAGCGCATATGACATCAAGTGCAACCAATCAAATAATTCAGCAATTTAGACTCAACAAATAGCACTCCAAAGCCTTTCATTTGGGAGGGAAAAAAGAAAAAAAGAAAAAAAAACATGACAATAATAAAATGCAAGATCAAACATGTAAAGATGATGCAAACTCAACAAACACACAGTAAAGTCAATGCTCATTACAGGCGTTTTTTAAAAAATAACTAAAAAATCCAAACAATATTATTAGTTAGCAAACGTTTGAAACTAATTTGGTTTCTAACAAATTGAGTCCAAGGGACTCGATTTTGGGCTCATAAACCGAGTATAATGTACTTGATTTTCCCATCGTGGCATCAGCTAAGCTGGAAAAGGAGGCCATGTAGACATAGAAATCGAGTTCTTTGAACTCGCTTTTGGGTCATAAAAATCGAGTCCTTTGGACTCGATTTCCTAGTCCATCCCATCGTACTTTTTCACTGTCAGGTCACGAACGCACATGGATGACTTTAAAGGAAATTGAGTATACAGGACTTGATTTCTTTGCTTTTAAAAATCGAGTCTACTAGACTCGATTTCAGTGAATGGTCCCCAGCCCATCCATGTGTCATGTGGGTCCCAATTAGGACCTTTTTCCCCTTTACCCGGATCACAAATGCATCTTCAGCTCTCTAGTGCCACTTTCCTCAAGCTCACACTCACACTCACATTCCTCAAGTCTCACACAATTTGTCACATTAACAACAATCTCTCACAGGTAATGTTTATACAATATTGAAAATATTTTTTGTTAGTTAATAATATGATTATTTGGTAGGTTTTTTTTTTTTTTTGTTATTAGAACATATTAGGTAAATTTTTTTTTTGTTAGTGGAAATATTGTGATTAATTTATTTGTTAGTATATTGTGATTAGTTTATTTGTTAGTATATTGTGATTAGTTTATTTGTTAGTATATTGTGATTAATTGCTAGTTTTTTTTTAAATTAATATTATGATTAATTATTGGGAATTTATTTTTTGTTAGTGTATATTGTGATTAAATTATTTGCTAAGTTTTAAAAAATATATATATATATATATATATATATATATATATATATATATATATATATTGTGATTAATTATTGGGAATATTCGTTTTTTTTTTGTTAGTGTAAATATTGTGATTAAATTATTTGCTAAATTTTTTATAAAAAAAATTAATATTGTGATTAAATTATTGGGAATATTAATTTGTTTATTTTTTGTTAGTGTTATATATTGTGATTAAATTATTTACTAAGTTTTTTTTTAAAAATTAATATTGTGATTAATTATTGGGAATATTTGTTTATTTTTTGTTAGTGTAAATATTGTGATTAAATTATTTGCTAAGTTTTTTTTAAAAAATATTAATATTGTGATTAAATTATTGGGAATATTTGTTTATTTTTCGTTTGTGTTACATATTGTGATTAAATTATTTGCTAAGTTTATAAAAAAAAAATATTGTGATTAATTATTGGGAATATTTGTTTATTTTTTGTTAGTGTAAATATTGTGATTAAATTATTTGCTAAGTTTTTTTAAAAAAATATTAATATTGTGATTAAATTATTGGGAATATTTGTTTATTTTTCGTTTGTGTTACATATTGTGATTAAATTATTTGCTAAGTTTAAAAAAAAATAATATTGTGATTAATTATTGGGAATATTTGTTTATTTTTTGTTAGTGTAAATATTGTGATTAAATTATTTGCTAAGTTTTTTTTTAAATTAATATTGTGATTAAATTATTTGCTAAGTTTTTTAAAAAATAATTAATATTGTGATTAAATTATTAAGTTTTAGGTTTGTGATCAATTGTTAGGAATATTTAGTACTTTTAGGTTTTTGTCATTGGTATGAAATGGATTATGAGTTTGATACCTAAGACACCCATTTGTAGTCTTTTTAGCATAAATTATTTCAAGATATAGTTGTTTAAGATTTGTAACAAAGATTTCAATAGGTAACTAGTTGGTATAATATTTTTGTTCATCATATCTTATTTGAATGGGTTTTGAAAGTCATGCCTCTAGAATGATTTGGATGTGAGTATATGCAAATTTGGTTGAGGTTAGTATTGTGGGCATGTCATACGCAAAGTTTTGTGATTGATGTTGATTAAGAGTTATAAATTTGTCACTAACACAATTGCACTTGATGATCTATAGGTTGATAATGATTTATATAAATATATACTACAGTGGATCCCTTAGCAATGCCAACCCTTATGACGGATTTTCCTTTCCAGGTCTGTGTATCCAGTGCTGTTATATGATGATACACTATAAGTTAAAGACCCTGAGTGATTTGAAGATAAAAATTATGGAAAAGTTGCAACTGAACCCTGCTTTGCATGACATACATATTACTTTCCATTCTCCACATGAAGTCCTCAATCAATGCATTACTTACAGATATATGGTGATAATAGAAGGCAAACATGTGAAGATCATGTTTAAGAAGATGCATCAATGGGAACAAGTAGCAAATTTTGAGTTGTACGTCACTTTGGAGCCGCTTGCGGAAGTTGGCGTAGAGGATATTGTACAAACAACTACATCTCTATAGTTTGCAATCCTAGATGATCAATGCACCACATTGGGAGGCTATACACCCCCTTTTCAAGAGACACCAACAACAGTTGAGAGTGAACCTGGCAATAGATATGAAGATCAATTTTGTACACATCGAGGTGAATCCTCTACACTTTCAGTAGTTGAAGATGAAGATGAACATTGTGTTGGGGAAGATCTTGACGATAAAGATAAGTACGAAGAGAGGATTGAGCGAGGCGACTTTGACAGAGGTGTTGATGACCATGAAATTACTCTCAATCCTCATGTTCATGATATGGATGAATGTGATGAAGATGATGAAGATGATACGAACGCTACTGTTAGAGTTCAGCATGTTACAAATGCAACCCCCATTTATGAACCTCCCGCCTTATCATTTTATGAAAATACTTGGGAAAATATGGTTGATCCTGAAGTTGGTGAGCAAGCATTTGCTTCTTCTTGGAATGCGGATATGAATTTTTGTATGGGGTTGATTTTTGCCAATAAAGAAGCGGTGAAACGTGCATTAACAATTTATGCCGCAAAGCATAACAGAAACTTTCTGACTAGTAGGTCAACCAAAAGCAGATTGTGTGTGAAATGCATGAATGGGTCATGCAAGTGGTACGTTGGGGTAGTCATGAAGCCTAAACAGGGAATATGGAAGGTCACATCTTATGGGGGTCCTTACAGTTGTATGACTCTTGGCATGGCTCTTGATGGTAGAATGATGGATTATAATTTTCTTGCAGCAGAATTTGTTCCAATGTTGCAAAAAAATCACATGGCAACAATTGATCACCTTAGAGATTACATCAAAGGGAAGTATTATGAACATAAGCTTTCTTACTATAAGATATGGGATGCGAAACAAAAGGCTATTGCAAAGATATTCGGCGATTGGGAAGAGTTTTACGAAAGGTTGAAAAAGTTGTTGTTGGCATACTTGGATCAAGAAGCTGGCACTCGGTACTGGTATCTCACTGAACCGAGGGAGGAAGATGTTACAATATTGCGCTATGTATTTTGGGCTTTCGCTCCGTGCATTGAAGGATTCAGACATTGTAAGCCAGTGATCAGTATTGATGGGACCTATTTGTATGGTAAATATTGAGGGGTGTTGATGATTGCAATGGTCACCGATGCCAACAACAAGGTTTTACCTCTCGCCTTTGCTATTGTGGACAAAGAGTCAAGGCCTAGTTGGAGGTGATTTTTAGATTGCTTCAGGATCTCACTGGGGGATGTGATAGCAAATAAGGACATCTGCATAATTTCTGACCGACATAAGGGTATTCGAAACGCAATTGCAAACTGGCCTAGAGATGATGATGGACGAGTACAAGTATACCATAGATATTGCCTTCGACATGTTGCTAGCAACGTCAACACGCATTTTCAGGATTCCATTTTAAAGTCATTGGCCTTGAAAGCGGGGTATGCTACTCAGGAAGCTAAATTTGAGTTGTACATGCAACCTATCAAGGAAGCCGAGATCGAGGCCCTTAGGAAGAAATCAACCACCAAACAACGGGTAAGTGAACCCGAATTATTCATCATGCCATGCACATATCTAATGAAAGAGAATCTAGACATGTGGACCCAGCTACGTGATGGTGGATACCGTTATGGGGCTATGACAACCAATGTCTCGGAGTGTTTCAATGGAGTACTTAAAGGTGCCTATGGCCTGCCCATTGCTGCAATGGTTGAATTCACTTAGAGCAAACTTGTCGCGTATTTCCATGATCGACACAAAAAAATTACTCATGATCTCTTGGAGGGCAAGGTATGGAGTAAATATGCCTTAGAAATCTATGGTGCAATTCTGGAAAAATCTAAAACACACCAAGTAAGGCCGTTTAATAATGTCCATGGTATATATCAAGTAACGACTGCGTACAACATCCATAACTCTGGAGGGAGACATCATAGTCATAAAATAAACATATTGGCCAGAGCATGTGGTTGTGGAAAGTGGAAAAATCGAAAGATCCCTTGTTCACATACAATTACAGTTCTTCAGTACTTGGGGTAAGATGCAAGTGCATATATTGACCCATGTTATAGTTTGGAGAACGTCATTCACACCTACTCACACCAATTTGTGGTGCCAAAGTCAGAGTCATTGTGGAGGGATGTGGAAGGTCCAAAGTGGGTGTCTGACCCAGACCTGTTGTGGGGCAAAGGTCGACCTGTGAAGTCTAGGATACGGAATGAGATGGATAGGGTCCGGCGAAAACCAGGAAGCCAAAGGCCAAATTTTGACTTGAGGGAGATTCAACAAAAGCAGAGTTATGGACTGTGTCATCAACATGGGCATAACCGTAGAAGATGTCCGCTTTCCCGTGGGACTTTGACAAGCAGTAATGACCCAAACTAGGTAAGTGATGCTTTTATATAAAATGCCATGATTATATCAATTAGCCAAGTTGCATAGATCATGGAATACCAATTTCTATTGTGTTCTCTTCAAATTTGGATAGTATCGAAGAGAGCTAAAATATTTTTACTTGTGACTTGCAGGCGCAAAAGCTTGCTAATCTCAAGTTGGAGCAAATGGAGCAAGGGAGTTTTAGTAATTTCTCAACCTCCTTTCACACTATTAATGGATAATTACTAAAAGATATACATTGTCTATAGGTGTATTAAAGTTATTGGAAACTTACAATGTGTTTTTGGGTGGTAGTTTCTGAAAAATGGATAGGACCATTTTTCTCTTTGCATTTTTTGATGTAATGTTCTTGTCTGTGTTCTTTATTTGGAGTAGACAGATAGGTTTCAATACCTAATACCCTTTTTGGTTACAAAGCAGACATTTCTACTTTTTTTCCCTCCTTTCTGAAGTAGCTTTCAGAGCATAGAGAAGAGTGGTTTAACAGAAGACGAGTGACATTACACACAAATAAAATTGATGTTGCTGTGTTAATAAAACCAAAGTATAATAAAAATCAATTTCCAAAGAAAACTTACCTTGCTTGTTCTGTTGCTTAATTTTTTTTAATAATAAGAAACAAAGCTAGGTTTTTGTTTGTAAGATTTGAAGTTATAAACTCATAAAGGTGATATATGGGTGCCCATATTCCTTGAAGGTTTGCCACTTTGAAGGTTAAAGGCTTTTGGAATTTATATTCAACTTTCAAGGGCAAGAAATTGTGTTGATTTTTTTGGGGTGTTTGTTTTCAACTTTATTACTATATCATTAATCCTATTGGCAATTGCAATGAGGAATGGAATGTATCTCAAATTTTAGCCTATTTGAAACCCTTTATGCAGCTAAGTAGCTTGTTTTAATGAATGACATGTGAAATTGTAGAGTTTGTTTAGACCCCTTAAACCACAATTGGATTAACCTAGTTAACAAGCCAAGTTATTACTTAGTCCAAATTCCAGATCATTAAAGGTGATATATGGGTGCCCATATTCCTTGAAGGTTGGCCACTTTGAAGGTTAAAGGCTTTTGGAATTTATATTCAACTTTCAAGGGCAAGAAATTGTGTTGATTTTTTTTGGGTGTTTGTTTTCAACTTTATTACTATATCATTAATCCTATTGGCAATTGCAATGAGGAATGGAATGTATCTCAAATTTTAGCCTATTTGAAACCCTTTATGCAGCTAAGTAGCTTGTTTTAATGAATGACATGCGAAATTGTAGAGTTTGTTTAGACCCTTTAAACCACAATTGGATTAACCTAGTTAACAAGCCAAGTTATTACTTAGTCCAAATTCCAGATCTAGGTTAACACAATCATATAATCATATCAATGCAAAGTGCGGAATATAAAAACAAAAAGATATGATGACCCAGGAAAACCAAACCGGTAAAAATCCTGGGGATGATTTAACTTAGCTATCCTCAAGGTAAACCTAAATCCACTATGAAAGAATCGAAGTTGTACAATAGTGACTTAGAGCACTAACATCCTATTGCTACCCACTAGTAGAACTACTAACATGATCACGTGCAAGCTCCAAGACCACGGACTCCTTCTTTCTTGGATTCTCCAGCAAGTACAAGCACCCTTGCTTGTGTATCTTTAAGCTCTTATGGCAGCAACTGAACGATCATCAAACTCTCAAAGAAATCTCATTCTTGATAATCTCAAGCTTATGTGAAGGCAAGCACCTCTCTGATCTTACAAGAGATTCACACAAACAGCAATATGAGTAATCTCAAAAACGTGACTAGGGTTTGCCTTTTATACTTAGGGCAAAACATAAAACCCTACACGTCATATAGGCTTAGGGCTGAGTTGAAAAATCTGCAAAAAAAAAAACAATTTGCACGACTTTCGATCGGTCGAGTCTAATTCTCGATCGATCGAGTCAGGCAGAAATGCACATTAAC
This sequence comes from Castanea sativa, assembly GCF_040712315.1. Classification (NCBI taxonomy): domain Eukaryota; kingdom Viridiplantae; phylum Streptophyta; class Magnoliopsida; order Fagales; family Fagaceae; genus Castanea; species Castanea sativa. The sequence continues at coordinate 53,098,400 of NC_134017.1, forward strand.
TTCTGCAGTTAACTCAATTCCAACTTTACATAAATCACATACTTTGAGCAAATTCAAAACACAACTAGACGCCTGTTTTGATCATGGTTTGCCAATAATACATATTAGAGTTCTAATACATTAGTTCCTAAGTACTTAGAACCTAACAGAAATAATTGATTTGGTGCGTGTAATTTCTTTTGTTTAGGTATTGACAGGGAAGCTGGATGCCTCAAAGTTGGAGGATTCTAAGATTTTAAGCTGAGAGAGACAAATTGATGGTACTTCTATGAGTAGACTATGAGCTGAAAGGACAACTTGTGGTACATTATATTTTAGAATGTTAATATGATGCCTCCTTTATCATTTAATGATTTTCTCGATATAGAAGTGGTCTAATATGCATCTTTGCGGGTTACCGTCTATAAAATATGGTGATTGTGATCTTACACAACATACATAGATTTGCCAATGTACTTGCAATTGCCTTAGAGGAATGTTCTCTAATTTTGGATTATGGTGCTCCTTTCTCTGGGGTATGACTGTATGGGGATTTGGGGTTGTGCTTAAGTGGGTTAAGATCATGGAATACTTACAATCGTGAGGGTTGAACCACCAAGGAAGCATAATGCTTTCCATATTTCAGCTTTAATAGGCAGCCTACGAGCTCTACCCTTATTGTCAACCTCTGCTATTGAAACAAAACCTTGCATTTCTAATTAATTTAACAAAAATCAAAATTAGAAATAGAATATAAAAAAATTCCTATGAAAGTACCCAGAGTCACATATACAACTTATTTTAACAAACTATCTGTTTAATGAAGCATAACTTAGAACAAAAGAGAAATTTAAACCCTTGCAAAGACAACTGTGTCCATTTTCATGAATAAGGCTATATTTGCAGTGTAAAGGCTGAGAAAATAAATATATAATAATCATCATAAAACCAACATGCACCTGTGCCTATGAGTGTACAAATTTATTGCTCCAACATCCTGCCAAGTTTCTATCCCTAATTACCTGTTTAACCAAAATCCTTCAAATTCCTTGTCTCCCCAACAGAATATTGTGCGAATACCAACATTGTGCAATCTCCTTCTCAATTCCATGTACAATAAGCAACCCAAACCCTGAAAATTATTGACATGTCATTGATGTCGATTAGATTTAAGGGGAAAAAATCAAAGGGAGGGAAGGATATATGCATATAGCAGTATTGGGATTAAAAAAAGATTTGCAAAACATCAAATTGTTTGCAATGTAAGCATTGTTACAAAGAAATCAGCCAATTGATGCAACTTAAACCTCAACACAAGTAAAAAGGTATACAGTTTTTGATAATACAAGCATAATAAATATAAAATCAACTTTAAAACTGAAAAGTAATTGAACACCAAAAAAGTAATTGAACACCATTTGTAGGCAAATGGGGTGCTAACCTAATGGGGTGCTGACCCTAATGCATTTGACGCTTATGCTGTCTTGTATAGTGTTTGGTAGGTGGGGGAGGGGGTACCGCATCTCCTTGGTCAGGCTCCTCGCGTTGCTACAAAGACGAGGTTACAAAGAAACAATGGATTAAATGAATTCTATTACCAACTATAACAGCAGTTTTGAAAGTATTCAAAGCTAGTAAATGACCAATCATACCGTGGGGCCAGCCTTGTGTCCTGCTTTGTGACCACCTGTCCCATAAGGAGGTGCTTTTCTTATGCGTTTAGGCCGACCTTATGGGGGTGAGTATAACCCAACTCCTTGCTCATTCTCGACATGCACAACTGGCTATTTTGCTTAACTCCCAACAACTAAAGATCCTACAACTGCGGGGAGGATGGTGTAGCGGACGAAATGTGAGTGAGGCTCATAGTCATAGGAGTTGTATGTAGTCTAAGAGTGGGCATGAATGACATGGAGTCACTATGGGGTGGTACATGGTGTATATGATCAAAGTTGTACGAGGGAGATTGAGTGTGCATGACAAGAGGGGTCTCACTGAAATCTAAGCCGAGATCAAAGGATGGCAGAGTAAGTGAAAGATGAGTGGGGTCAGAAATAGTACATGGGGTGGGTGAAAGGATCTCGGGGTGAGAAGATGCATGAGCAGTGGGTCGAGGGATCTCTAGGTTAGGAACTGCATAAGTAGTACGTGGAGGGATCTTTGGGGAAGGAGATGCATGTGGAGGTCGAGGGAACTCTGGGGCAGGAGATGTATGTGGGGGTGGAGGGAACTCTAGGGCAGGAGATGCATGTGGGGGTGGAGGGGGATCTGGCCTACTGGCTGGCTGATGGGGTGTAGCACGCTAGGGATCCAGCCTATTTACAACTTGATGGGGTGCACGACGCTGACCATGGCTATGGCTAGCAGGAGTTGAGCTCATGCTTGGTTGTCCAGTATCTTCTAGCGCTTTTGGATTTGCCCCATCGGTATCTTCCAAGGGAAGTTGGGCAGTTATACGGTGAAGGCGTTCCACTGCCTTAAGTACAGCTGTAATCTGCTTGTACTCAGGACTGCCTACTGCATAATGCGTCAACATCTGCTTATGACTTTTTACCTGCAAGTAAATAAATACAATTAGTACATCTAACACAACAATGGTGATACGCAAAAAAATTTGAAAAGAAAGGTTGAAGCAATTACCATAATAAGAAGTGCAGCGATAGTGTGGTCAATGAACCTCCAAGTCACCTTCTTGTACCAATCGAAGTATGGATGAGCAGGCAACATATCACCCTCTAGTCGTGCTCTCGTAGATAGTGATTGTGCTCGACTATTCCATTCTTGGATACGGCCAGCATGTTTGTCCCTCCAATTCACGTTGGTCTTCCCCCTCAGGTCTATGGCATGAAGGGCATCGTCAGTATCAACATATGGAGGGATTTCTTGTACCATCCTAAACTGACGAACAACATGGTCCGATGTATGTTTCTCTACTAGCCAGAAACATACAAGCGGCAACCTCATCGTCCACACGTCCCTGCCTGCGATACAGAACGCAGGCAGGTGGCCTAATTCAGCTTCATATGGTTGCCACACCACCTAAAATAGCCAAATAAAAGGGCAGCACATTATGGAATGTTCCATTATTTTCAACTATGCGCTATTTTACAGTTATAACAATATACAATAGACATAAACAGTAGAAGAAACACAATTTGGGTACCTGGATGCATAGAATCTAGAAGCTGACGGTACCGGACCAAACAGATTTTGGGGGGGCTACTCTTCGTGGTATCGACCCACACGGTCCTACAATCGTAAATTTAACATTACATACCACTAACTTTATACCAATACATGATTATCTAAACATATGATTACTGGTGGAACTAGAAATTAATAACACTTGTATACATCAATCATAAGATATAACCTCAATGGTTGTAAAACGATATATACAAATAAATAAATAAAACCCTATTAACATCTCTAAATTTGAGGAATATCAAGGTATGGAATTTTATTTTCTATGTCTAACAATGTGTCATGTCGTTTAAAATTATGAATTTATTTCCAATAGAGAGATTCGGTGAAAGAAGAGACTTACTTGATGGACAATGGAGAAGGTGCAAATGGTGGGCCATATGCATCATTTGATGGGAGGTCCATCCTTGGGCACAAAAAAGGGCATCTGAACCATGCCCAATACTGAACCAGTATCAATGCCCCACCAATCTGATTGGCACCTTTGTCAGTTGCCCTACATAACTCTCTGTACAACCATGCAAGGCAAGTGCTCCCCTAACTGTACCAAGGTGGATTGCGAAGGTCCCTCAACATCTGCAACCACATCGTATGCACCCTATCGCTAGACTTATCGGCAAAAATTGTGCCCCCCAAGAATATGCTAGAATATAACACCGTGCATATTGATGCACAACCACCTCTGCTGCACCATCGAGCAACCCTTGGTCAACTTTTTGAAGTAGCCTGTTAATTAGGATCCTTTGTCCATTAAGCACCACAAAATTAGTAGCAATTCCAAGCATATTCTGACATTCATCAGCCCATGTCAAGGCTGTTGTTCCAACAATTGCCTCACCATTGATTGGAATCCCCAAAAGAACCTCAACATCCTATAAGGTGATCGCTGTCTCACCATGTGGCAGGTAGAAGGTGTGGGTTTCAGGCCGCCATCACTCAACGAAGGCCGTTATCAAGTTAGGATCAAGCTCTCTAGGTGGGGTCCTATGCTGCCCCTCTAATCCAACTCTCTTGACAATGTCGAGGACGCGATCATCCACCACTATCGAGCATCGTTTTTGGAACTCGTCATTACAACCACGACATTTCAATGCCCTCAGATCTTGCACATGATAGAACCATGGTGATGAGATGCAATATGCCATAACCTTTGTATATATAATTGTAGCTATTGATCCCAAAAAACAAAAATACCATTGACAAACTTAGAGTTTTAGAAATGAGAAAAAAAAATCAACATAATGTAAAAGGATAAGAAGAGAATATAGAAATTTAATAGGTGGTCGGTTTTAATTTTACCTCGCCTTTCCAAATAGCACACGACCGATGTTCTTTTAGAAACCTTAACACCAAACCCTCCATGGGACCAGGTTCGAACTCTTTAGGGATCTCAGCAGCAACGGCAGCCATACTGCATGAAGTTTAGGGAGTCAAGAGTAATATAGATGATTTCAACTATGGTTTTAATATAGATGATCATAACAACAACAATAATAGGAAGACTATCACCATATGCAAACATATAGTTCTGTTCACTGTTTGTGTGACAAAATCTATCAAGTACAATGCATGCCAATAGAAAATCATCCATTACCAATACACAAAAAATGTATTGATTACAAAAATATTATTTAAGATGAAGATTTCAGATTTACTACATCATTTTGGACACCCTTTAATGGTTGAAACTTTTTAAAAACTAATCAATATATTTCTCCACTATCAAGCCAAGTTAACTTTCTGAATTTGGTATTATTTCATAATCATCCTCCTCTTTTCTTACAAAAATAGAGTTAGTGCATGAGTCTTGACCAAAGCCTACCTTTAACCTTTGGCTAGGTAACCCTCATAATCAAATATAAGTAAATTTAACCATTTGCCTTAAAATTTGTGTTTTCTGTGTTCATCAATGAGCATTTGAAAAAGGGTAACAAAAAGAAGGTCATGTTTGAACGGACATGATCTATATTGCTTGTTTGATCTAGTAGATAATCTATAGTACATGCGAATCCAAAGTTCGCCTTGCTGTTTGTGTTATGGTTCGAAAAATGCACACACACACACACACACACACACACACACACACACACGTGTGTATATAAAAACCATCAAGATTTTAATAGTATAGTAACCACTATGATCATGCTCAGATTAACAAAGTCAAGAGATCTTTGATCTTGTTAAGGCCTATATTAGCAATCTGACTGCTTGGAGAGTAAAATTTTAAATTAGCAATAGCAAACCTGCATATAAATGAAAATTACTAATGCTTTAACAAGGAGATAATGTAATATCACTGCTGATATGGTTATCCTTTACCTTTAGTAGCTTTATACTTCTATTGGTATGTTTTAATAAAAAATAATATATTAATTATATTAATTTTTGTTTTTACAAAATTTACTATGGAATATTATACCATATTTAAATTAGAAATCTAATGTTTTTTTTTTTTTTGGTTGACAAACTAGATAATGGGATATAAATTTTTTTTGATCCTTTTAACACTACAAAATATCAAGTAAAAAAAAAAAAAGCATGTAGTGTAACAAGAACACATATATGATGTATCTAAAGCAAACACAGGAAAAATAAATAAATCTGGAGCATTAATAAACAAAAAATTTATTTTGATCTAATCAAAGCAAGCAGATTGAGAACGGGTACCTACCTTTAGATTGAGGTTGAGCAGTGGCGCGAGGTTTTAAGAGTGAGAGTTTCAGTGATGAGGTTGAGCAGTGGTGCAGCGCGAGGTTTGAAGGAGAGTGAGAGTGAGGTTTTGAAGAGTGATGAGGGGCGCGAGGTTTGAAGAGTGAGAGTGAGGGACTGTGAGGACTTGGAGTGGTGCGAGGTTTGAAGAGTGAGGGTTTGAAGAGTGATGAGGTTGAGCAGTGGCGCAACGCGAGGTTTGAAGGAGAGTGAGAGTGAGGGTTTGAAGAGTGGGAGTGAGAGTTTGAAGAGTGATGAGGGGCGCGAAGTTTGAAGAGTGAAAGTGAGGGACTGTGAGGACTCAGAGTGGCACGAGGTTTGAAGAGTGAGAAGGGTTTGAAGAGCGAGGGATTGTGAGGACTCGGAGTGGCGCGAGGAGTGAGGAGGGTTTGAAGAGCGAGAGAGTGTTTGGGTTTAAGTGTTTTTGGGTTTGAGTGTATTTGGGTTAGCTGTTAAATGTGAGGGATATGGCTGAAATGAAATCAAGTTCGGAGGGCTCGGTTTCCATCAAACTAAATCGAGTCTAAGGGACTCGATTTTTGTGACCCAAAACCGAGTGCACTAAACTCGATTTCCAAGCCTACGTGGACTATTTGTCCACCTCAGCTGATGGCGGAACAGGAAAACCGAGTGCAATATACTCGATTTACAAGCCCAAAATCGAGTCCTTTGGACTCGATTTGTTAGAAACCAAATTTGTTTGAAACATTGGCTAACTAATAATATTGTTTGGATTTTAAAGTTATTTAAAAAAAAAAAATTCCTCATTACACATTACACATTACACAAACACAATCTCTAGATAAATGCTAAGATAGACGATCTATCTTTTGCTTTTTCACAAAGCTCAACACATCATACTTCTCACTTTTCAGCAACATCACAAAAGGGGGAAAATGTATTTATTTTAATCATTTGATCATGTTGTTAAAAATGACAGCAAATTAAGTATCAAAGAAAAAATATTGTATATTTGTACAATAGAAATACAATAGAAATATTGTATATCTAGAAACCTTGTCCTATCGATAATGGTCCTAAATTTATATATGCACTAGCCGCAGACCCACGCGATGCGTGGGAATATATAAATATTTTGTAATAGGGTGTAATATATAAAAATTAACAATTACTTCAAATATTATTTATTTTTAGAAAAAATTCTACAAGTATTTTTCATCTTTTTATATCTACAAAGTACAAATATATCATACTATTATATTTTGTATGTTTGATTAATATTTTTTTAAGATGAACTATATTTTTCTAACTTCTGTTGTAGTGTGTTATATTTGATATACAACTAAACTTTATAAGTTTCAAATTTATTATTCAAATTTTTCATCTCTTAAGGAATAATGAGATTATCATAATAATAAAAATTCATCACAAAATTACAATGTTATCTTAACAAAAATTAAAATGAAACAAAAGGAATAAAATACATACTTTATATAATTTATTACTCAAAATTGGTAAGTATATTCAAATTCATAGCCATGTAGAATGTGTTTTGACATAAACTCAAATTCATATTTCTAAAAAACTAAGTATTAACCCAAATCAAAATTCAACCAAAGCTTTAAAAGGGAGAGAGAAGACTCTGTAATGGGAAATTAAAAAAATATATATATCAAAACACATATTTAAAAATAAAAAAACCATCAACCTTAATCAGAATCATAAGAAAGAACAAAAATCCACAAGAGAGGGAGAAATAGAGTATTTACAATTTTTTTGTGGGGAAAATATGGATTGAATGGAAGAAATGATATCGAATTTATACAAAATAAAATGGGGAGAAGAAGAGTCAAAATATAATACAGAGAAAATGATGAAGGAAGTATGACAGTAGAGTAGAGAGTAGTGGGAAGATAAAGATAGTAAAGTAGAGAATGGTGGGGAGATAAAGAGATAAAAATTTAATAGACCCTCACTTATACTAATTTCCATCAAAGACCAAATTCTCAAACGCATGCCATTGATTCTACTCATGTCCACTACACACATTCATCAACGTGTCTATATACAAATCACTCACTTGCCATTACATTCATTTGATCAATGTTTTGAATTTCCACAAAGAATCAAAATAGTGCATATACAAATTGTAAGTGTGTGAGTCACTTATATTATCATGATGTTGTGATCAAAGTTAGTGGCAAACTTATTGAACTCAACCAATTGTTTTTGCCTCAGAGAAGATGGCTATTAGCATTCCAAGTCATGAAGTTTAAATGGCTATGGGAAATTATTATAATGTATCAGTTGCTATGCCCCAAAAATAGCAGTTACTCCTACCTTCATTGCATCACATCAGCTATATCATATTATGTTTAATAAGGAAAGAAACAGAAAAATATGAAATTTAAAACTCAAGTATAGGAGTATTGTTATGTTTTGTCTAAAACTCATGTACACAATATTCTAGACCTTCACTAGGAGACAATTCCAAAAAGAAAATCAAGTAGTTGAAAGAAAGTAGCATAATCCAAAATCTAAAACTAAAAACCCAACTGTTGTTCATGTACACAATATTATAGATAGATATTCAAGAATCAAGAACCAATTAGTTTCTCCATTCGTATAACAATTAGCTTAAAGCTAGATACTAATGGAATTTTAAAAGAATTCAGTTCTTTGAATTTCCTCACTCCTAAAATCCCAAACAATTTCTCAAAATCTAAACAATCCCCAAAGTTGTTCGTCAACGAAATAGGCCAACTAAGGTCCAAAACACAAAAATTCCAGCCACAACACAACAATCTACTTAAGCTGGTGTGCTTTGAAGAATTAGAGTTTCATTTTAAAAAGTTAAGATAAAAAGATTTAAATTGTTACACCCCAAGTTCTATACAAAAAAAAAAAAAAAATTAAGCTTCAAACTCTACTTTTTTTTCTCTTCCATTGGCCCACAATTTCTGGGACACCAAACAGTCCAATTAAATAATAAACAACAAATTATTAATATAAGGAAAGAGAAATCTTATATAGCTAATGTGTGTTGAACCATAAAGAGCAAATTATCAAGCAACACCCAAGAAAAACAAAAAAATTATTCCCCTTTCCTTCAAAAGGTTCTAAGAAAAATAATAATTACCAATTGATTGGTATGAACTTCAATAGAATAAAAAGCTTTCAGTGATTGCAAGGCTTAATTGTTGATATCTGTCAAAAAATTGACAAACAAAACAAAGATAAAAATGAAATTTAGGTCAACATATAAAATGATAGGAAAAGGAGAACAATAATGATTTATCTTTGATAAAAATGAATAACACGCTTACTATAAAATAAAGACCAAAACGGAAAACATCACATTGAAGTTAATTATCAGACAGAAAAACATTATGGCAAACATATTGATAGTAACATTCCTACAATCTAGAGAAGGGCAACCATAAAGCAATTTATAACAAACATGATCAAATGCTCAATTCAAATCAATTTTGAAAAAGAAAAAACATATTTGAATAGTTTTGAGACCATGAAAACTCAAACTCATTCATCATGAAATCCCAAAATTGAATTACATTTTTTTTTCTAGTATTGAGATGGAAATAAATAAATAATAAGAATAATACAGCAATAACAAAAAGAACCATTAGTAGAAAAAAATTGGTTGAAACAATAAAATAAAATAAAAATCAACCCAAAGAGAAACAAAATTGGAGAAAGAGAGAGAGTATTGACCTTTTTGTCGTGGATAACTTGGAAAAAATAGGGGAGAGAGGTGTAAATGAAGCAAGAAGAAATTTATATGAATTATGATGGAAGAGAAAGGGTGGAAGTAGATGAAAGGTTGAATGAAGTGAAACTATTGAATTTAAGAAGATATCATGGAAATTTTTTTAAAATCTAAAGAAAATCAAATGAAAATTTAAAAAAATAATAAAATCATTGGAGGGGATGAAATATTGAACTAAAAAGACAATAATTGAAGAAGATGAAAAGTTGAACAAAGTAAGAATTGCACAAAAAAAAAAAAAAAGATGCTAAAGGTGTAGTGCATAAAGACTTTATAAAATTTATTACAAAACTCCAATATTATATATAGTATAGATATGTGTAAGGACACAATTCAAATTTCCAAACCACAACTGGGAGGAAAATGGGCTTGAAAGGCCTTTCTTCACAATGAATTTGTAGAGGATGGGTTTGTAATTTAGATTTCAAGGATGGCTTTGGACAATCACAAAAAGAACGGGCTTTGGGCCCAATGGAACAAAACAAAGAATCGTTTGCAAAGAGTAAGATTGAGAATTCCTCCTCGGACTGTTTCCGAGGATAGTTTCTAATAGTATTTCTTAAGTGTGGATACAAGTATTGATTATCATACCCTTTTTCTTTCTCAAAAAGCCTCTCCCTTCTTCCTATGCCTTCTCTCCTATTTATACTCCTCCTCTTCTCTTCATCATCTTCCACTCTCTCACTGCAACCCTGATTTTTGGATACTTGTCCCATCCATTCTTCCCTAAAGCCCGCTGGGATTTGGGACCAAGTTCCAAGCTCTATGCTCAGGTCCCATCCTTCCATCTATGCTGTCCGCGTATCAATTAAAGAGTCTTTAATATATGGGCGGTGGTAGCAGCTTTACTTTAGACATTTCACCGCTCTTTCTACTGTCCTCCACGTACACTGTGTATCCTCGGCTTAACATTCCGAGGACAAATCTACTCCTCGGACGGTATGGGACACTTAAATACTCCACGATCATTTTGATGTTTTCGGATTTGGGTTTCTAGCCCAAAAGACCTTGTTGGGCCGTCCATTATAAATTACTGGGCCCAATACCCCTACAATATGTATAGACATTATTTTTGGTTTTTTTATTCTTCATTGATAATATTATTTAGTTATAAACATCTAAATTAAAGTAGATAAATATGTAAAGGTAAAATTATATATAATGTTAGACCACCAAAGATGAATATATAAAGTCAATAATCTATTTATATTTTTTTTGTTAAACACATCAGTAATATAAAAAATAGAAAGGTTTTAAATATTTAAAAAGCATTTTTAGTAGATTTTAATATATAAAAAAAATCTCAATATTTTATGTAACTTTTCCCATAAAATCAATATTGTTGACATCCTTTATATTCAAAAAACACTGAAACACATAAACAAAGAGATTAATTGTGCAGAATTGCAAGAGTATATGCGTGATATTAGTATTTCATTTACAACATATACATGATATATACATGATTCATGGTCAGTTGGTATGAACCATAATAATTACATCCTCTTCAATGATAGTAGCGGCAATTTCAGGTTGCATTAGTAACTTAATATCATCTTTAACAGCGAGGCCATCTCTCCCCTATAGCCTTTAATTTCATGCACACTTCAAGCATCGTTAGTTGCTATGAACTGTGACAATTACATCCTCTTCAATGATAGCAGTGGCAAATTTAGGTTGCATTAGTACCTCAAAATCTTCTTTAATAGCGAGGCTATCTCTCTCCCCGATAGCCTTCGATTTCATGCACACTTTAAGCATCATTGGCCTTCTATAGGTACAAGGCTGAACACAGCTACAAGCAATCCTAGGGAACTGAAGTATTTCACCATCATATCCTTTCTACAACAAAGATTTATCAATGACATCATACAGACCAAACGTTGATTCCAAAAAGTTATGAAAATTAGTTAAGAATTATAAACCTAAAGCGGAGATGCAAGTAAAATAAAAAAATCAACAAAGAGAGAGAGAGAGAAATAACCTTTTTTTATGAGAAACAACTATGCAGAGAATGGAAGAGAATGACAAATTTATAGTGAAATAGTGTGAATAAGAAGAGACAAAATGAGAGAAGATGAAAGGAAAGATGAAGTGTGATATTAAAGTAAATGGTAGTGGGGAGATGAAAAGGTAATGAGGGGAGATGAAAAGGTAAGGGAGGGCGAAATGTTGGAGTAAGTGTAAATATTTATAAAAAAAATGTAAATGTTAAAAAAATTAGAGAAAAATTGGAAAGAAATAGGATAATGATGTGGTGGCAGTAAATAAATAAGTAGTGGGCTAGATTTATTATAGGGTGATAATTGAAGTAAATAAATAAGTAGTGGGCTGCATTTATAGGGCTGAAAATTGTAAAAACTATTTTAAAATTGTAGGACAATTTATATTAAAAAAAAAAATGACGTGGCAGCTGATGTGGAGCAACGTGAGAGCAATAGCATTAAACGCTACGTTTCAGCTTTTAGTAATATATAGATTTGTTTGACCAGTACTAGTACTAATACTAGTGTGTCACAGTGTAACATATGGCTGTTCTACAAGCCCAAGAAGAGAAGGAAGAACAAGTTCATGCAAAAGAAATGACTTTTTTCTTGGAGTTGGCAAATGGTTCTAGCTAGGTGTCCAGTTTCTGAATCTGCTTTTGTGCATATGATGAACAAGTGGAAAAGTAGATCCAAGAGCTGAACGTGGGTGCTCTATAACTGAGAATCTCCACGTTACAGTTTTTTAAGGAAGTATTGACAAGTAGAAAAAAAGACCCTTTAAAATGCTGCCACGTATACAGTTTTAAAGTGAAATAGCCCCGCGTTACAATGTTTGGGGTTTAAAAACTCTGCCATGCTTGCACAAAAAAAACACCGTTTGACTGTTTTTTTTTTTTGGTATATTAAAAAAAAAACGGTTAAAATAAAAAATAAAAAAATGTTGCAATTAAAAAAAACCCTAGCCATCTATTTTCATCAAACTAGGGGAAAATGGGCCATTAGGCATGGATGCTGAAGAATATAGTTAGTAGGCTCCGGAAGGAAAGTATATAAAATACTAACATCTCGACTCTTAGAGAGTCGATTTTCAACCTAAAAATCGAGCCTTAAAGACTCGATTTCCATGTTCTGATCAAATCTGACATGGCCATTTTCCACGTGGTGGCCACCTGGAAATCGAGTCTTAGAGACTCGATTTACTTGTGAAAAATTAAATACTCTAATTAGACCAAAGGGGACTCCAGGTAGATATCGAGTGTTTTAGAGTCGGTTTTTAAAGGAAATCGAGTCTCATAGACTCGATTTGTAATGTTTGGTCCACTTTAACCCACGTGGCTAGGGCAGCTACTTTTTATCACACCATACCTATTTTCTAAGGTCTGCCGTTTGCCACACCAAAAAATCTAGCAGCTCTCTCTTCCTCTCTCACTCTCATACGAAACTTCAAATCAAACTCACCCTCCATTTACACATTCTCATGTCAAGTAAGGTTTTTATACACTCTCTCTAGTTGTTAGTTTTTTTTTTTTTTTTTTGTGTGAATAGTTGTTAGTTACATATATGTAATGTTAGGGTTTTTTTATGGATAATTGTTAGTTATATATATGTAATGTTAGGTTTTTTATGGGTATGTATCATGAGTTTTTTTGTTTGGTTTGTTATTTTTCTTTATATTTTTGATAGAATGATTTGAAGATTTGTGTGTTTAGTTTTAATTTTTTTTTATTTGAGTATGATTAATGATTTTTTTTTTTAGAAACAAATGGTAATGATTGAGTATATATGCTAATGTGGGTACATGCATATGATGTAACAAGTTAGTGTATATATGCTAGGCTTTTTTTTTTTTTTTTTTTTTTATAAGAAGTAAAAAATATTTAAGATATATATTTGTATTGTTAGGCTTTTATCATGGCTATTTTTGTTGTTGTTTGGTTTAATATTTGTTATTATTTTTTGGTTAGAATGATTTGAAATTTTGTAGTCGGGGTAAGTGTTGTCTTTAGTTTTTTTATTTGTTTGAGTATGAAATGATAATGATTGATTGTGTTTGTATGTGATGTGGAGTGAGTATATGCAAATGTGGGGTGTGTTGGATGTAAGAAGTTGTAATTTTTGTACTTTGAGTACATAAAAATGTTTTGTAATTGTGTTAAAATATGTCACTAACATATTACCCTTGACTCTAATAGGTTCACAATCTCTGAAGAATATTGACATAAATGTATACTACGGTGGTCCCCTTTTCAATCCTGAACAGATTGACGGATTCGCATTTCAAGGGCCGAGTATCGAATGCTATTACATGATGATACGTCGTAAATTGAAGACATTGAATGATTTAAAGATGAAAGTAATGAAAGAACTGAGTTTGAGCCCTACTTGTTATGACATAAATATTATTTATCGTTACCCACAAGAAGTCCTTCATGAACGGATAAATTACAAGTACATGGCAATCAAAGAAGATAAACATGTAAATGTCATGTTTAATAGGATCCATAAAATGCCCCAAGTAAATGCTGCTGAGTTGTACGTAAGTTCCGAGCCGCTTGCAGAAGTTGATGTCGAGGAGTTGCAGCAACAAACAACTACATCTTTGCAATTAGACGATGGGTGCACTACAATGGGAGGTTACACATTCTCATCTCAAGATTATGCTGCCCATACTAGTGAAACACTTCAACCTCAAGAGACATATTTAGGGGTGGAGGACGAAGATCATTTTGCGAATAATGATGAAAATCTCGATGATATGGATGAGTACAAAGAGAGGATTGAGCGAGGCGACTTTGAGAAGGATGTGGATGACCATGAACTTGCTTCCAATTTTGAAGAGGAAAATATGGAGTGCCATGATGAAGGTGATGCGGACGATGATATTGGCGTCCAGCATGTTACAAATACGACCACTGCCTACACACCTCCTGCCAAGTCATTCTCCGCAAATACTTGGGAAAATATGGTTGATCATTCACGTCTTCAGATACCATTTGTTTCTACTTGGGAAGATGAGATGCATTTTAATAAAGGGTTGACTTTTGCAAATAAAGAGGCGGTGAAGCATGCATTGATAATATACGCAGTAAAGGATAATAGAAATTTTATAATCCGGAGGTCGACCAAAACTAAATTGTGCGCCGCGTGCATTGACACCAACTGCAAGTGGTACGTTGGGGCATTCATAAAGGCTAAATTAAATGGTCTGTGGATGGTCACGTCTTATGTGGGTCCACATAGTTGTATACCCTTTGGCCTGCAAAGAGACGGTAAAATGATGGATTTTAATTTTGTTGCATCAGAAATTGTGGGAAAATTGCGACAAAATCACACTGCTCATATTGATGAGCTCCGGGGCCACATAGATACTAAGTATAATCATAAGCTCTCTTATTATAAGGTATGGGATGCAAAACAAAAGGCAATTGCTAAGATATTTGGAGATTGGGAGGAGTCTTACCAAAGGTTGCGAAAGTTGTTGTTGGCATACTTGGATCAGGATTCGGGTACCCAGTACACGTATTGGACCATACCTAGCCCCATAAATGGTACTACGTTACTGCGCTATGTATTTTGGGCATTCGCTCCATGCATTGCTGCATTTAGATATTGCAGGCCAATGATCAGTATTGATGGGACTCATTTGTATGGTAAATATCGAGGGGTGTTGATGATTGCAATAGCAACGAATGCTAACCAAAAGGTTTTGCCTCTCGCCTTTGCTGTTGTGGACAAGGAGTCAGGGGCTAGTTGGGGGTGGTTTTTAGAGTGTCTCAGGAATTCGATAGGGCATGTGATACCTAACGAGGGCATTTGCATTATTTCTGACCGACATAAAGGTATCAAATGCGCCATTGCAGAGTGGCCTTTAGGTGATGATGGAAAGTTACAGGTACATCACCGATATTGCCTTCGACATGTTGCTAGCAACTTCAACACACACTTTGATGACCGGACTCTAAAGGCATTGGCCTTGAAAGCTGGATATGCGACTCATGACGCTAAATTTAAGTCCATAATGCAAACTATTAAAGATGTCGAGATTAATGCACTGAGGAGGGTAGACCCTGATGATCCCCATCTTGATCGCTATATGCCATACACATATCTAATGAGTGAGGATCTGGAGAAATGGACCCAGTCACATGATGGTGGAAGACGTTACGGGGCAATGACAACCAATATCTCTGAGTGCTTTAATGGGGTACTTAAAGGTGCCCGCGGTTTGCCCATTGCTGCAATGGTTGAGTTCACTTGGTGCAAACTTGTTGCATATTTCCATGATCGACATAAAGAAATTACTTCTGATCGCTCTCAAGGTAAGGTGTGGAGTGATTATGCAATGGGGATCTATAACACAAATTTGCAAAAAACTTCAGGACACATTGTGAGGGAATTTAATCATGAAACTGGTGTATATCAAGTGGTTACCCCATACAACGACCATAGAGGTGGAAGGGGAAACCACAGTCATGAAGTGTGCGTATTTGCTAGAACATGTGGTTGTGGAAAGTGGCAAAACATTAAGATCCCTTGTTCACATGCAATTAAAGTTTTGCAACAACTGCATCTCAATGCGACCAGCTATATTGACCCATGTTACAGTTTGGAGAACGTCATTCACACATATTCACATCAATTTGTGGTGCCAACGTCAGAGTCATTGTGGAGGGACGTTCGCGGACCACGGTGGGTGCCTGACCCAAATCTGTTGCGGGCCAAAGGTCGTCCTGTGAAGTCAAGAATAAGAAATGAAATGGATGGGGTACAGCGAAAACGGGGGATCCGAAACCCAGATTCGGACTTGAGGGAGATTCAACACAGGCAGCGATGCAGAGTGTGTCATGAAGAGGGGCATAACTGCAGAAGATGTCCCAATTCCCTTGGGGGTTCAACAAGCGGTTCCCGTGGGGCTTCGACAGGCGGTAGTGCTACAAACTAGGCAAGTGCCTTTGTTGTTTTGATATAATATGCTCAGAATCTTATTTGGTTTTTGTTCTTTGCATTTAGGAACTAACAATCGCATTTTAATGTTTTTCAGGCGAGCGGAGGCTCGATTTTGGAATGGCATTGTACGTGGGAGTTATAGTTATCTTCGGTATGGACAAGTGCTACGCGACCATGTTGTATCAGTATGGACAAGTGTTAGGCAACTATGTAGACTATGTTGTATCGACTTAGTTGTTATTTTGTTTATTACTGAATGTTGTTGTAATTGAAAGTAGTAGCTATCCATTGTACTCGTTACATTAGTTTCGTTGTGCAGCTTTTGCCTATAATGCCAGCAACCGTACTACTTTGGCATTAGTAGCACTTACTTCGGCAAGTTCAACCACAGGGGCCTTGTTTGAAGCAATGATAGCTAGTTATCAGATTATATGGCGGATGTACTCTGGTTAAATTTGTATGGTCTGTAGCTAAGAGGGCAACTATATTGCCCATGCCCAGTAACTATTTTAATCTAATTTCTTGCATTCAATGTACTCTTCAATTAATGTTTGTATACATTGCCCATGTGATGTGTTCTGGATTTGGTTTACAGCTGCAGGGGAAGAAAAAAAAAATTTTGCTATACTGCTGCAGGGGAAGAGTGTAACAGAAAAAAAAAAAAAAAAAAAAAAAAAAAAAAAAAAAAAAAAAAACAAACCAGTAGAAATCGAGTCTCTAAAACTCGATTTCTAATCAGATGGCATAATAGTAATAGTACTAGTACAAATCGAGTTACAAAAACTCGATTTGTATACGACTTATTTACGAAAAGACCACTGAAATGGAAATCGAGTTTCAGATACTCGATTTCCACTGGGAATTTTTCCAGTGGCACTTGCCCGTAAATATTTTTGAACTCTCTACCTGCCGTGCTCACTGGTACCGAACTCGAGTTCCACTGATGGAAATCGAGTGTCTAATACTCGACTTCCAATCGAATGGCATAATGGTAATTACTGCTAGTACAAATCGACTTTCAAACACTCGATTTGTATGGGACCTATTTACGAAAAAAACCACTTTAATGGAAATCGAGTCTCTGACACTCGATTTCTACTGGGAATTTTTCCAGTGGCATTTAATCGTAAATATTTTTGAACTCTCTGTCTGGCGTACTCGCTACTAGGGAGCTCGAGTACTGAATGTAACTCGAGTTTCTAAGACTCGATTTACAATGTAAATCGGGTCTTTAATACTCGAGTTATCTTGGTTTGTTTTTTTTTGTTCTTTTTTTTTTTTTAATCGCAGAACTATATTTCAAATTAACAACCCCGAAATTGCAAATTATAGTACCTATCTATCTTAAACTTTCAATGGGTAATTTGAGACTCTCGAATTAAATAGTTTAGTTTACAATTGTAAGATTTATTTTGAAACCAAACCACCTTAAATCATAGGATTTAAATTTTATTAAAACCAAAAACAAATGAAGCAAACTAGTAACTTTTTTATTTTTGAGAAAAAGTCTAGAACCAAAAACAAGAGTTCCATTGTTTTTTTTTGGGGGGGGGGGGGTCATTTCATCAAATAGTTTTTTTTTTATATGTTAAAAGGGATTTGTCTTTGTTTATCCATAAAAAGTACTAATTTGTAGTACATTTTTCATTTTTCATAAAATTTGCTAAATTACTATTTACTATACATTGAATTTTTTAGCCTTAGAGCATTCGTTAACCAAATAATACAATGCCCATGATGTAAAGAGATGGATGAAAAAAAAGCATAAAAATCCTTGATCATGGTCTTAATTGTCTTATGTGGTATGATAAATGTGGAACAATTGGACAGCCCAGACAATTCTACCAGCAGAATTTTGGAATGAAACTTCGACTCATTTCAAAAGAACTATTTTCCATTGCCATTCTAATTCTATCATGTGATTGCCACTTGCTAGATAGTAGGTAGCCTCCAAAAATTTTCTTAGTTATCTTTTCCATGATACACTACGGGGTCTGGCAGAAAGATAAACGCTCTAGAACGAATAAACGGCCCAAAATGTAAATTCTGGGCCTTGTTAACTATGTTTTCACTGTGGGGAATACAAATCTATCTTAAAAATTAATAGAAGAAAGCAAAAACATTGTGAACACAGCTCTAATGCACATTCAAACATCAGCAATAAGTTCTGCACATTCACTAGGCAAACAAAACAACTCGAGTTTATTGGGTAGGGAATATTTTTAAACACAATCAATCTCTGGGATCATTAGGACTAATACTGGCTGTCTCCATAATTTATATAGTACATTCTCAGCTTTGAAATAACATTGTGCTCTATAAGAGAAACTGGTGCAAGCAAGCATGCAATGCCACACAACAAACTGCTTTCAAAGCAAGAGTTGCCGTTACACTGGTACAGTCAAACCAATGACACCTGCATAGACATTATCACAATGAGTACAGACAAGAAAGATTTTTGAGTACGGACAAGAAAGTTGAGCAATTATGAAACACAGAACAAGAAGTTGTTTATATATAGTGCAGATGCCGCATAGAGGATATACATCTTAGATCTGTACATATTGGGACTCAGATTTAAATGATGCCCTTATGGTAGTCCAAATGGAAAGTCCAACAAACAATGGCATTGTATTCATTAAGTGTTCAAAAGACTAAAGTACCAGAGGTGATTTTGTTTGACAATTATTTCTAAGATATAAGCAGGATAGCATTCCAAAAGAAATCTCACAATGAGTAGTCCCAACTTCCACCTCAAGTTAAAATCTCCATTTCCCAACCGCGTCACATGAATTCAGGAATGAATCAGATGTGGGGGGATGTGTATACTGTATAGGCATTAGATCTTGTATAATCTTTGGATACAAAGATAGGCAAACTTATTTAAGTGTCTGATCTTCATCCAAATAAAGTTTACAATGAGTAGTCCTACTATTCCTCTATCGCCAAATGGTCAACAGCACACACAATGGAGTAGATTCCAAATCTTCAAACGCCTACGAAATGAAACATTCCTTGCCATCATTCCAACAACTAAATCATTGTCCAAGTATGACCCAGCCAAACCCCAAATAGACTAAACACTAATGACTACAATTCCCTTTCCAATGAATGATGTAAAAGAATTATTTATTCTTTACTATAAGAAGGTGATCAACAGATTCTCCATTACTGTTGCACATGCAATAACAATCAGCAATCATAAGGGAGCATTTCTGAAGATTATCCACTGCCAATATTGTACTCCATGACGCTGTTAAAGCAAACAAAGCAATTTTACAAGGAACCTTTTCACTCCAAATACTCCTCCATGGAAAGTGAACTCCTATAGATCCTCAAAGACTCATAGAAAGAACGTACCTCGAACTTCCCACTCTCAGATAACCTCCATGAAGGTTAGACTCCAAATTGGCCTTGAGGAAGGTGAGAGTACAACAAATCGAAGAAACTATTCACAACTTCCAATTCCCAATCTTGGAAAGACTGACAAAAGTGAGGATTATAAGTACATCTGCCACTTGAAAAGAGGCAGCAGAAGCATCTTTATCTGCCACCACTCTATAAAACTTGGGGAACATATCCTTAAGACAAGAATCACTGAACCAAAGATTGTGCCAAAACCTGAGTTACCTAACCTAGAGCCATCCCCAACACTCACGAAAACCACATAAAACATCTCAGCCTCATCTATACGTTTGTGACTATATATTTATGCTCAACATGCTCAAAGAATTCATGGAGTTGATTAATAGAAAAATTGAGGTTTTGATTATTGAGGCATGTTTCCCTTGGTGTGTTCTCTTTCCCTCTATCTATTGTTAGCATTCTGTCATTATCACATTAGTGTTCACATGGACTTTTCATGCTACAACTTGTCGACACATTTATCTTATTTTCTTCTCACCTATTTTGCAACTCTAAATGAAATATTTTCACTTCCTTACTAAAACCCTAATCATTTTCAAACCCCAATCCTTTTTCGTAAAGTTTTAAACACTAGACCTAAATCCACAAATTCTTCTAACCCAAAGCCTAACACAAGCACACAGACACAGATTTCCCAACTTTAGTTCATAATTTTACTGAAGATTATGTAAGACACTAATAGCCTAACCTCTTTTCTTAAGTAACCCACCCACTCCTCCATTTTTTACTCCTATGTCTTCCCCAACTCTCAGTATATGTATGGGTGGGGAGGGGGGGATAAGAAAAGACTTGCACCAACAAATCTCAAAGGAATTTAAATTTATTTCAAAGGAATTTTAAAATCTTTAATGCTATCATTTGGTTGCATGATAGCACAAAATTCATGGAATTGAGTCAATATGATCCTAACTTGAAACTATTAATTGGAGGGAGAGTCAAAGAAGAGATGATTGTTGATTTGAATTTCTACATGCAAGAAAACCAGGCGTGAGTCTGAAAATAAAATAAAAACCAAATTTTTGCATACCACAAGCCAGTGGTCAGACTTAGTTCATGTCCACCTGCAGATGCAGAATCAAATAAGAGTAAGGGGTCAAAAAAAATACATTTACAGCAACTTGAGGGAATCCAAGAAAGAGATAAAAACTTTACTGTAACCATTTAAGAGAATAGATACTCCTACCATTTAGGGACCTAAAACCTATCTGGTCCACTCATTTTTTCCTTGACAATGCCCTTATCTACACTGATATATACCACTGGTGATGTTAGTTAAGAAGATCCTATGGATAAAAAGTTACTTTCCTCTCTAATGACCTGCCCTTCCCTTTCCCCAAACCCAAACCATACACTCTGTTGCAAGTTCAGTCTCTCGTTATAACAAATATAAGACTCTCAAGCTTGCAAGAACAAATTTCCTCTGCAAGCACAGGTGCAGACTGCAAGCTAATTGCTTGATAATTAATAAATACTTACCCTTTCCAAGGTCATCCTCAAGCTCATGAACCACAAGGGCTCTCCCAACAACTGCATTAGGACCAGATAATGGTATCTGCACATTTTAGCCAAACAGAGTAAATTCTCTAATATGAACTACAGTTCCATATAAAAAACAGAGTAAAATGATTCAAAAGCCATACCAACATGACCACAACCAAAATCATAAATAAACAAAAGACAAAAACACATTATCACTTAATCAATTTAAGGATGTAAGCAGTACCTGATTATCTACAATTGTTGCCTCTACCACCCCTGTATTACCAAAAGATATGAGACACCCAGTTTGCAGGGCACATCCTGAACCTCAGTTTTGGTTGCAAACCAACCTGCTCAGTTTTAGGAGTACCTTGAAATCAAACTAACATAGAAGTCTATTAGTGAAAATTCATATTTCATATGTAGGCTGAAAAGGTTATTATTGTTATTAAATAGGCTGGTGACAACTGTTAGACATCAGTGTCTGTCTTAAAATTTCACAACCCAAGGTCTTAGCCACACTACATTCTTCTTTGGGATGGGTAGTAGCAGTTTTCTTACAATCAATCTTTGTTTCTCTAAGTTGTGAAGAGTATTATGGCCATGTATTTTGTGGCTTGAGAACTTAAGTGACATATAGTGCCAACTAGAATCACAGCTAAAGTTCATAACAAAAACCTGGCTATAGGTAAATTGGAACTTTTGCATTGAATTACAGAAGGTATTCTTCTTTTTCTCATCAAATATGTTGTTTATGCAGAAATTTGAACTTAGGCAAGTTCTAAAATGGACAAATGTCTATGGATATTATTTACCTGAGGACAAGCATAACAAGAGATAGTTCTTTAAGTACTTGAAAGGTTTGTCATTTCCGCCAACTTGAAGGAGACAATGTGTCTCATTTCCGCCAACTTCAAGGAGACGCGGAGGCTCAGATTCCACACGTCATTCCCTGCCATATACACACAACACAGAAACACAACCAATAATAAACATAAGACAAATATATGAAATATGTGCCTATCTAACATAGAAATCTTTGTCTCTCTTCTGTCTAATTACCTTTTTTGAACCTTATGCCATCGCGTATAATGAGGAGGAGGTCTTGCATGCCCTTCGTCAGATGCCTCAGGCCCAGCATTGTGTCCATGTTTGTGCCCCCTGTCCCACAAGGAGGTGCCTTTGCTATGTGTTTCGGCCGACCTGCTGCCTCTGCAGGTAATCCAACAGGCTGCTCAACGTGAACATGGGGTGGGTCAATGCCCGAAGAAGGGCCAGTGGATGTACTGTGGGAGGGTGGCTGCATGTGCATGTCAGGAGGGGTTAGATCAAGACCCAGGTCAAAGGATGGAATGGGTGACAGCTCAGGAAATGACCGTGGGGTGGGTGGACGGATGTCAGACCCAGGACATGGATGTGGAGTGGGTGAAGGGATGGTGGTGGGGCTAGGGGATGGATGTGGGATGGGTGAGGGGATGGTGGGGCTAGGGGATGGATTTGGGGTGGATGGGTGGGGATCGGGGGTAGGGACAACTCTCGGGGTAGCAGCAGACGAACAAGACCCACGTCCGACAAGAGCTCTGCTCGTGCTTGGGCTTTGAGTAGGCGCTACCGCAGGAGTAGCTGCCTCCTCATTCGAGGCCTCAGGGATAGGAGGTTGTACACGGCCAATCTCCTGCACTGCATTTAGCACATCAGTAATGTCCTTGTGGTCCTCCGTGCCCACTGGGTGACGCCTCAACAAACGAGCATATCCTTCAATCTGACATGAAAAAACCAGGTATATTAGTAATGCAATACTAGGTAAACCTATAATTCAATCGATAATAAAATAAACGTTGGTTTTGAAGGGTTCTGCTAGTAATAATTGCAAGTTATAGGGAGACCAGGTGTTACCTTTGACTAAATTTAAATTATCTTTTATATTAAAGATGTAGCTAGCGCATAGAGTAGACAAAATGCTAATTAAAAATTGAACAGATGGAAAAGTTACCATTATAATCAATCTAGCACCGAGGACATTGATGAACCTCCGAGTTACCCTTTTGTACCAATCGAAGTACTCATGTTGTGGAGGCATATCACTAAGCACTGCCTCACAACGCTGTTGAAGGAGATTACCCCACTCTGTAATATGCGCAGCATGTTTCTGCATCCAATCAACACCAACCTTCCCCCTCAAATCAATGGCATGAAGCACTGTATCGGTGTCAACATTACGGGGAATTTCTTGGATCATCCCAAATTGACGAACGACACAATCCGGTGTATGTTTCTCTACTAGGTGGAAACATACAAGTGGCACCGTTGCCGTCCACACGGCCCTCCCTGCAACGCACCACGACAGAAGGTCCTCGAATTCAGCTTCATACGGCTGCCATACCACCTACGACAGCCAAAAAACAAGCAACACATTAGGCAACAATGTTTATATGTCAAAGTTCACCAAACCTATATCTTGTTCCTAAACATGTTAAATAAGGCATTTTCATACCTGGCCTGGCAACATTGAAGTTATTTGCTCGCGATACCTATCCAGGAAGATGTGGGCGGGCCTGTTTTTCTTGTTTGGGACCCACAACCACCTACAATCCAGAACAAGGGATCATATTAACCGATATAATTTAGGAAATTTGACACAAAATTATAGTGTATAACCTCTATTTCAAATTGTTTAATATAGACTTAAATAATTCCTAGAAGCTTTTAAAATAAATAAATTGAAGTTAAAGGACTCATGAGGTAGCGACTTACTTCAGGGACAGTGGACCACGAACTGGAGGACCATAAGCATCCACTGGCGGGCCATGTTCAACTGTCGGGCACAAATATGGGAACCTGGCCCAAGCCCAATACTGGACTAACAGCAAACACCCACCAATCTGATTAGCTTTCTTATCGCTTGCCCTGCATAACTCTCGGTACAACCATGCAAGGCAAGCACTTCCCCAGCTGTATCTTCGTGGGTTGCGAAGGTCTTCCAACTGCTACACCCACATTAGATGCACCCTATCGCCAGATTTGTCCATGAAGATTGTGTCCCCTAGTAGCGCTAGGATGTAGCATCGTGCGTACTTATGCAACTGATCCTCTGTGGCATTAGGCGGCAATGGATTGGCAACAGCTTCCAAAAGCCGTTGGATGAGAATCCTCTGGCCATGAAGTTCCTTTCTCTGATTATTTACAAGTCGGAAGCCAAGAAATTCGTCACACACATTCTCCCATTCTTTCTGCGTGCTCCCTGTAATGACCTCGCCGTCAACAGGAAGCCCGAGAAGAACCTCCACATCTTGCAATGTGATGGTGACCTCACCATGTGGCATTTGGAAGGTGTGAGTCTCCTGCCACCATCGCTCCACTAAGGCCGTTATCAGGCCGTGGTCAATCTCTCTACCCGGGGTCCTGAGGAGTCCCTCCAAACCAAGTGCCTTAATGATGTCAATGACTCGGTCTTCCACCATTGGCTCTCGATCGGAGAACTCTTCAGTACGGGCACGACATTTAAGGGACCCTGGATCCTGCATAGAACAAAACCATGGATTAATATATGGCAGCAAGTACGTGTACATTGTATGAATCAAATGCGTAAACATTCATTAAATATTAGGTGTTGTGCTTTACCTGCCCATTCCAAATAGCTTCTGGCCGATGGTTGGCCTGCAACGTCAACACCGACTGGTCAATGGGGCCAGGCTGTGCGTAGTCAATCTATCCAGCATTTGCAGCAGCCATACTGCACAAGAATGATAAGCAATTAGCACGTAATAGACATTGAAAACAAAAAGAAAAAGAAATGAATATTAATTGGTGCTGCACTTGGAATTGATTTCAATTTTTACAATGAATCAATCATTCTTAATTAAATGGAAGTTGTTCCTATATTTTATTGAAAAAATCAAAGTACCATATTTGTCTAACTATAGAGGAAGTCAATGAGACAACTCTAAGGATAACAGAGCTACCAATCCGTAGATGGACACAAGATTACAAGGAATTCCTGGAATCTATTTCTTCTAGTAATAAAGAATGCAAAGGTCCCTTCATTGAGGTAAATTTGCTCAAGTCCTTGAGAATTATGTTATCCCCCACAATGTGAATTAGATTGTACCCAGTTTCTCATGAAAACTAATGCTGGCTGCAGGATTTTGATATGAATTGTGATGACGTAACAGTAGAATTTGACATCTTCTTGACCCCTGAGAACTTGATTAGGGTCACTCAAAAGGGCTTGCTGAAGAAATTTAAACTAACCACTACAATTAGCACAACTAATATGCACCTATTTGACTCAAGAGGCGTGATTAAGAAATATGACAACCCAGAGCAGGCTCTAGGAGCTGTCTCATGCCTGCATCAAAACATGACCCTCATGTTTGTGCCCGCATTGTTAAATCATAAAATTCCTAGGTGCAGCTTTCTTTCATGCTGAGATTGATAAATGCATGCAACTGCCAAAAGGAGGAGAATAAGAATAAAAGTTTATATATGTGCATGCATGTATGTATATTATTATATAATATGTATCCGCATATAACTCTCATTTTCCTAACTTTTTGCTTGTGAAGATTTACAAGTTCACTTTTGTTTTATTTCATTTCAACCTATGTCCAGTATTGGATAAGGAAATCAATGTCAAGAGTGGTATCACAACATGCTAGGGGAATTCAAATCGTCATGCAGCTGGTGGACCCACCCCCGCTGGCTCAATTGCCGCGCTGGACTCTCCGCTCCATGTGGGAGTTGGCTTCTATACTCAATTTCTTGCATGTACTGTCTTTGATCTCCTCCTTTTTCTATAAAAGCTTTCAACATTAGGGTTTGGCGTGTGTTTTGTGTTTTTTATTTATTCTTCTTATTGTTGTTTTTGTGTGTTGAAGGTGTTTAGGCCGCTATTGAATATCTCGATTGAGTTCTCGGCTGAGGAGTTCGAGACGGCTTTGATTACTCCCAATGATACTTTGAGTGACATACATATTCCTTTATTGAAGGTTTGTTTGTAGCTTATTAAAATGTGCACTTTGTGTTTGTGTTGTTGAGCTAGTTTGAATGCAAAGTTTTACAACTTTAGTTCTATGCAATTTAAATTGAGTGCTAAACTGTAAAAGAGGGTAAGTTTCAAAATGGGTTCTTGTTGTTTGCTTTTGTTGAGTATTGGAAGTGTTTCTTGAAAGAAATAAGAATGGCTTAGTAGAATGTAAGAGTTCTTGTATACTTTGATTATTAGTAATGAACTTTGTATATGCAGTAGTTTCTTGAATGGTAGGATAGGGAAATGCTGGAATCCTCTGGTCTGATAGGTGCTATTGTTATATTATTCTTACCATTCTTTGTGGTTTTGTAGACTTTTTTAAGTGCTGGTTAGAATGCCATAAGTCTAAGAAATCAAACTAAACTGCTTAAGCAGTGGGTTTTTGGACTTCCAAACTCGAGCACCTGTCTTAGTAATGTTTTTCTAAGCTTAGAAGAAGTGAAGAAGGGAGTTTGGAGGTGTTTTTATTAGGCCTCATGTGGTAGGGATTGAAGCTTTGTTGAGCTGACTAGAATATCTGGAAGACAAAGATTTAGTATTTTTATGCAGAAATATATTGATAGCAGTTTGCTTCTAAACTTCATTTGAGATTTTTGTTGGAAATGTAGGATTCCCACTAAGTGCAATGAACCTGCATGATTTAGCTGCTGGTTATAGAACATGGGGTAGTGGTTTGCACCTTTAGGTTTTGCAATGTATGTTTAATTTGTTATTTATGCCCACACCAGGATGGGGACTTTTCTGTAGGTACTTTTTGGCACAAAGCTGGGATAGTTTTTGTTGTAAAAGGAAAAGGCCCAAAAGAGCTCATCTTTCTTTCTTTCTTTTAAAGTGCTCTTCCTCCTGTCTCTTGGTTTTCTGCTACTTCTAATTCATTACAAGCATGTTAAATTCCCATGTCATTTTTTGGAGATAAAGATTGCACTTTTTATCAGTAGAATCTCCCGAATAGGTGGTCATTGGCCAAATAGATGGTTGTTGAATGTGGTTCTTAATTTAAAGTACAAGATTCTAAATGGAATTAAAGAGGGACAAAGGAAAGTATATAAAAAACTGCATTTTATTAAAGAAACAAAACAAATCATAATAATAAAATTACAAATGTAAAAGAACAGCAAAACAACGCACACAAAATTCCAATGAGGCCGGCTATGACACAAATTGACACACTTATACTGAAAACGGTAAGAGCAGTAGGCTCTTTGTCATAATTAATGGAATAACCATAGCTTGTCTAGAACTTAGACTTGATATAGTTGATAACATTGATAATATAGTTCCAATAGATCAAGTTTAATAATATAATTGTGAACAGAAACCACTAACCCACATGAAAAAATCACACAACTAAGAAAAACATACCTGAGAAATGAGTGAGAGTGGAGAAGGTGCTTGAGAGTGGAGACTGAGTGAGTGAGTGACAGCTCAGGGGGCGAGAGGGTGGTAATCCTTGGAAGACTCTTGAGTTGTAATCCTTGTTTTCAAGAGAACATATTGAGCCCGTCAAGAAGTTGAAAGCTTTACCAATAATTAGAGCACTAATCAATAGCAATTACATGAAATTCCATCATATAAACTGGCTTTTTGGTGGAGAGGCTATTTGGACAATTTGATATAATTCATGTTTTTAAGTCATCCTCAATATTAAGTACTTACTCCAAGCTAAGACCCAAAAAGCTAATAACATAACTCCACCACAACATGCTATTTGTGTAAAAATTTGTTTAAATTACATCAATTTATCAACACAAAATCAGCTACAACATGAAGTTGTACTCCATCACAACATGCTATTTGTATAACAAATTTGTTTAAATTACATTGATTCATCAACACAAAATCAGCCACAACACGAAGTTACAACTTGCTCAACAATTGGATTATACAATAACAACAACAGAAGGGCAAGAAGAATTATGCCATGGTAGAAACAGGTTCAACCAGACTTCGAATTATTAGGTTTTACCCTTTGCATAAGATGAATCTCTAGAAGAGAATCAGCCAATTAAGAGGGTACTAGTGCATTTCTAAGTATGGTGAATCTCCCTCAACACTGCACAACATGCATTTCTAAGTATGGTGAATCTCCCTCACTTCAAGTTTCTGTCAGTGCATTTCCAAAATCAACATAAAAATAAAATAAAATAATCAACTACTGCCAAACCCAAACCACAATAGTAACTAACAAAGGTAATGAGAGAAAACTAATACATTGTGACGAACTTCAAACTAAGAGCTTATTATTAAGCTAAGAAGCAAAGTTGTTTCAGCGAGAGAAACTAAGAAAAGGATTATTGTTAGTGCTATAAACCAAAGAAAAGCGATATATAACTTGGTATCAAGATTTCTTAATTGCCAAAGCCAAGAGACCCGTACACCCAACAATTACAAGAAGACCACTTTTCATTCAATCACAGCATTTGGCCATATCCCAAGACCCCATTTTTCAAACTCAAGCCAAAGGGGTTTCGGTGTGTACAATAACATAATATATATAGTTTAAACTTCTACATAGCGGTGTGTACAATAACATAATATATATATATATATATATATATATATATATATAATTGAGAAGATGCAAGAAAAGTTTAGGAAGAAAGTCTACATGTTTCAACTATTCAGGGTGCATATAAATTTGTAGATGAATTCTTCTACATTACTTGTTCCTTCTATATCTATGCAGTCTTAACTCTTACGCACTAAAAATTAAGTTATGCTAGATAGACAAACAGGAGGATAAATGATGTTTTCCTTTCATTAAGAATTTCAATAAGAAAGCACGAGTTCATCAAATAGGGAACAAAAATCAAACACATATCCATAAGAAAACGAGTTGTGGATAGGCCTGGCACCTAGCTATCTTTTTAACAGTGGACACCCAAGGACTTCATCTAATAAAGTTTGCCAAGCAAACATAATGTACAAGGCTAAACTAAATTCTAGTATTACATAATTTCACATTTCATGCAATGCTTCTCTCTATCGAAAGAATGGAATATGAGACTTCAAATACAAGTTGAGAATATTCCATAAATTTATGAAAACTCTTTATCATTAACAGAAAATTACAGAAGAACAAGATTATGCAAGTTGAAATTTTGGAGCATTATTAAATTACAAAATCAGCATTTCTCCAAATCATAGTACTTTGGAAACATAACTGAAACATACAAGAATTGTAAAGTAAAAAGGACCACAATTTGACATCTGGTATCAAAAAAAAAAAATCCAACAAAATACAATCTCAGGAACTGACAAAGGTTGAAATAAGGATGGTTAAGCTACCAAAGAAAAATACCCTGAATGGAGAGTCAAACCAAAATGCTATTCAGCTAGTGTTTTCACAGGATAATTGTGAATACTGTCTTCCCAAGGACCGTTATGAGACGGCCTCACATTCCGAAGTGCCTGCCAAACTGCACTATTTCAAACTCAAGCAAAAGGGGTTTCGGTCATGTCTAGAAAAAAAATAAAAATCGAAACAAAAATAAAAAAATGAAATAAAGAATAGAAGCACCAACCGTTTTGACGCCAGTGAGAAGCACCACTAGCGACAGTGGGTGGAGAGCTACGACCGTGAGAAGGTGGAGAGGTTGTGAGAGAGGCGCGAGAGGGAGAGTGAGAGGGTGAGTGACAGAGAGTGGAGAGAGGCGCGAGAGAGAGGTCAGGTCTGTGCGAGAGGCTAGACTTGGCTTAATTTTGAAAAACCCCTATTAGAAATCGAGTCTCAAAGACTCGATTTCCAGGTGGATCAACTCACTTCAATAACTTCCACGTGTTGTACACGTCACATGTAAACTGAGTATTTAAGAGTCGATATATAAATCGACTCTTAGGAACTCGATTTCCAGGTGGCCGCCACGTGGAAAATCGCCACATCAGATGTGATCAGACCATGGAAGTCAAGTATATAAGAGTTGATTTATAGGCTTAAAATCGACTCTTTAAGAGTCGAGATGTTAGTAATCTATATTCTTCTAAACCACTGCCTACTAACTATATTCTTCCATAAATATGGCTAATTGCCCATTTTCTCCATCAAACTACGCTTAACATCTTCTCTCTCTCTAAAAGAAAACGCCTACCAATACTGCAACACAGAGAAAGGGAAGGAAGGATAAAAAAAAAACTTGCGATCTAGTGGAGATTCGTATGGCCAGCCATCGCTATGTGATTTGCTGCTCTGCCTCATCTCTCCTCTGCAACCAAATTTCTTTAAAGGTCAGCGTACTCTTTGCTTCTTCAAATACTGTTTTGGTTTTCTAAAACTTTTCGCCATTGATTTTCCTTTTCGAATTAGCATATTAAATCTCCTATATGTTTATGTTTTTAGTTTAACACCAGATGTTTATACTATAAGAATTACCATCTTCCTTTTCTATATATCTGTATTTCAAAATTTTTTCATACCAAATTGTCTAGGGTTCTTCATCCATTCCTTTTGAAATATAGATGGGTTTGTTTCTTTTTGTATGCAAAAATTATAATTTCCGGTGTTAAGTAATGGTAACAAAAGGGATCTTGCCATTGATTTTAATAGCCAAATTTCAACTTGGATGTTTATAAGTCTAAAAAAAGCTTAATAAGCGATACAACTTGCTTTGATTTGTTACGATTTAGGTTTTTTGGTTAGGAGTAGTTTTGTTTAATTTATGTAAATAGACGGGTTAGCTTTGGTTTAATCTCTTACCCTATTGTCCTCTTTGGGTTTGCTGTCAATTTAGGTATTCAAGATACGGAGATAGAGATCGGCGCAACGCTGTGACCAGCATAATCCGAACTAAACACAGACCAATGAAAGGTAAGTATCAATTCTCTGTGTTCAAATTTGAATTGAAATTTAAATGTCTCATTCTTTAGATGCTTTGTTGTGAATATAAATTCTTACGGCATGGACAAGAATGGCAGAACCCTAGAATTGTGAATTGTATTCTATCATTATTTACTGCTTTCTTTGAAGTAGAAATTTAGAAATAATACTAAACAAAGGTGCACGTCATCAGGGACAACCTAAGCCATTAGATGATCTGCATTCACAAATGCATAATAGTGAAAACTTTTTAAAATTGACAGAACCAAATCACAAATGCATCCTATGTAGACCACTATCTCTTTTTTAATCTTGTGCTTCTGAACGTTCATTTACTTAATTAATCACTTTTCAAGCCCTTTGAATTGTTGCCTCTCCTCTCTCTTTACTGTTTGTGCTAAAAAATCATGTTCCCCGTTTGATTATGAATGTATATTTGTTTTAAAGAATCAGTGAATTTTTTTTTATAGTAAATTATGTTTTTATTTTTCCCTTATTGTATTTGATTAAATAGCCAATATATTGCTTTAAATTATGTCGTTCAATATTTAGGGATTAATTCCTAAAGACTGTTGTGTGGTGTACACATTAATGTTTCTATTAGTTTGTTAATATTTAGAATAAAACTTTTTATTTTAAAAGCAAAAAAAATATTAGCATAGATGAGAAAACTTGGCTAATCTTGAAGCGAAGTTTGATATGAAATGGGTTGTTTTTTTGGTGACGGTTTGCTCTCTGTGTTCAGCAAGAAAACAAAGAGATTAGGATGTAATTGATGTTATTTTGGTTCTTGGATTATATTTTGACTAACTGAAGCCAAAATCCTAAACCTTTATTTTTTAGAACTTTGTTTTGTTTGTGTAATGATGCCAAATCTTTCTTTGTTTTGTATGTGTAACGTTTTTATGTACATATATAGTTTCCTTGCCGCCATCAAATTCAAAGAATCTGCAACTAAAGCCAACCTTCTCTGAAGAGAAAAATCTGAACCCTAGGTAAGAATTCTGATATTCTTTCAATTGAAAACCTACCTACCCTGTTATTATTTACTTTTGGTGTTTTAAGTTGCTATGGTTGAATGGTTGGCCTTTAGTTCGTCGGCCTTAAAAGGGTTTCATAAAAAAAAATTAATTATGTTCACTTTAGGGGCTATGGTTTCTTCTGTTTTATATCTTATTGTGGTAGAAGTTGAACACTTTAGTGGGTTTTCAAACTTGGGCTTCTTCCTCTAGAGGGGGAAGATTGTTTCTTTAATTTGCTCTTAGGAAGTTAAATTATGCAAAATTTTGTTAGTGGTGTTGCTTTTTTTGGTGCCGTCAGCCCAAAAGATATAAGATACAGTGATTGATAATCTAAAGTGGTGCTTACTTCCTAGAAATACCAAAATTAACTGTTGCACCTTAACTTGGGACTTCTTTGGCTTGAATTGTTTAAAATTTTGTATGTTTGAAGAAATTCAGTAATATTATTATACTTTTTTAGTATTCCTACTTGGTTTTTGAAGATAGCTTTTTCATTCATGCTTTGTTTGCCAATAGCTGCTTCTTTCTAATGGTCAAGGTTTTGGTGACTACATTTTTGCACTATCAATGTTAAAGTTGTTCTGTGTATACAAGTGCTAATGGCATTACTGTGGCCGCTGCTTCTAAAAGATAGCACCCTAAGGCTGTGAAAGGTCATTGAAAAATGCCAATTAGCTGTAAACTCAGATGGCAAAGAAGGAAAGCTACTAAACTAAAGTAATAGAATGAACTCTTTATACATAAGTGTATTTTTTGGCAGCGTATGCCTAAGTGTTTGTTGGTTTTATTCCTTATTTCTATGCCATTACTCTTTTGGATGCATCACTGTGCCTACATTTTGTTATAGCAATTTGAATGTTTGCTCTAAAAAAATGATACTTTTTTCTAGCTATAGTTTGAATTTGGTGTCTCTCCTTAGTTTCTCTTTGTTTGCACCATAATTGACAGCAAAAACCTGTATGTTTTTATTTTTCCCTTATTGAATTTGATTAAATAGCCAATATATTGCTTAAAATTATGTCGTTGAATATTTAGGGATTAATTCCTAAAGACTGTTCTGTGGTGTACACATTAATGTTTCGATTAGTTTGTTAATGTTTAGAATAAAACTTTTTATTTTAAAAGAAAAAAAATATTAGCATAGATGAGAAAACTTGGCTAATCTTGAAGCGAAGTTTGATATGAAAAGGGCTTTTTTTTTTTTTTTTTTTTTTTTTTTTTGGTGACGGTTTGCTCTCTGTGTTCAGCAAGAAAACAAAGAGATTAGGATGTAATTGATGTTATCTTGGTTCTTGGATTATATTTTAACTAATTGAAACCGAAATCCTAAACCTTTATTTTTTAGAACTTTGTTTTGTCTGTGTAATGCTGCCAAATCTTTCTTTGTTTTGTATGTGTAATGTTTTTATGTACGTATATAGTTTCCTTGCCACCGTCAAATTCAAAGAATTTGCAACTAAAGCCAACCTTCTCTGAAGAGCAAAATCTGAACCCTAGGTAAGAATTCTGATACGCTTTCAATTGAAAACCTACCTACCCTGTTATTATTTACTTTTGGTGTTTTAGGTTGCTATGGCTGAATGGTTGGTCTTTAGAGGGGGAAGATTCTTTCTTTAATTTTTGGTTATTGGTACTGGATTTACATTACTTTGCTATAATTATTATTATTTTCATACATGATGCATAGAATTGGATCATGGGTGAATTATAATTGAATTCATAGATTCATGGGTTTAGATGTAGAGGGTTTAGATAATTCAAATTATTGGACACATTGAATTTTTATGTTCCATATGTGTTGTGATTTGTGATTTAAGAATATTGTATATTTTATATCAAGCTGAATTGCATGGTGTCATTTCTTCAAAGCACTTAGGTTGTCCACCTATTTCAGACCTTTGTACAACCCCTTTCTATTTTCATTTCAAGCCATTGATATCTACATTACCTGCAAGGTCTCTATCTTTCTCCATGTATATGTGTATGTGTGTGTAAAGTTTGTGTCTTTTCTCTATTTATGTGTGTAAAGTTTGACTCTTTCATGGCTTTTCAATGGGTGGTATTTTCCTTTTGGTTGGGATTGTTTAGGTGTTTCCAGTTAGAGTGATTTTTATAAAGTATGTGCAAATGCAAGATGCTTGGTGGGAAAGACAATATGAATTTGCGGCTGAGAATTTTGTTTATATAGAACATGCTAGCGTTTACATGTATTTTTGTGTGGTTGTCATTAGAATAAATAGATTACGACTTTGAGAATTTACTTTCTGACTTAAGTGAATTATAAATATTGGGGTCTTGAAGCTTATTTCATCATAATTTATCACAAATCAATTGATACTGTATGACCTATTAGCTATATATCTTTAAAAGAAAAAAGTTTGTAAAAGGAGTTTTATTTTTAAATTAAAAAAACAATTTTGCCCTGTTTGAAGTTTCTCAATGGGTATCACTAAGACTTAGTAAGAAAACCACAAATATGATAAACCATATGTAAATTTACTTTAAACTTTAAGCTTTGAGTATGTTTATCATAAAATCTCATACCCACAAATATGTTCTACCACAATTTTGATGAAATATGTTTCTGTATTTTTAGTTTAATGCTGATGACTTTAGAACCCAAAAAAATAAACCAATGCCATTTGTTATGAACTCAGTTTTTTATTTTTTGGCTTAAAGGTTGATTATTATTTTCTTTGGTTTTTTAATACTTATGAACTCTATTTTTTTGTCGATAAGATTCCTCAATTTCCTAATCCCTTCCAAATGTTTGAAGAAATACTTTAACCAAACGCATTTGATTGGGTTTTACTGATTTTTGCAGCTTGGTTGGTAAGTGTGTGTGTGTGTGTGTGTGTGTGTGTGTGTGTATTAGTGTGAATTTTGTTTACAAAATTGTACAGCATGGTATTACTAGAAGAAAATCCTCCTAAAATGCAGTTAAATTAATATATAAAAAAAAAGTGCTTTTTTCCCCTTCTTTATTCAAATATCCTAAAAATTTAGGGAATGCAGGGGTTGTTTAAAAAGAGAAATTACAATTTTACTTATATGAAAAAAAGCAATCAATTCAGCTTTTTAGTCATTTTGATGCTTTGTATGTGATAATTGATGCTCAATTTAATTTTAATTCTATTTAGATGAATTTAGAACAGAACCCTGGACAGCATCAGTAAAACAAGATGCAGGAAGTGGCAGGAAATGAAGCCATAAACTTATCGAACTATTATTAAAGAAAAATATTGATTTTACCCCCATTGTTAACACAGGTCAAATAACCAATTTGAACCAAACAAATAAAATTGAAGCAATGCAGGGTACACTAATCTATAGACACAAAGCATCCAAAAACAGGTGAAGTTCATAGAGCTTGCCACATAGGATTAGATTAGATAGTTGCAGATAGTTTCTGTAGCTGTCTTGGACCTCTTGGTGTCTGTACAATGTTGTTTGCTTCTACTTCTATTGATCCACTAATTCACTAATTGTCTTCGATTAATGTTTTTGATTTGTCCATGGATCTTTATTATTATAGTTTGCTTGAATGTTGATTTCCTTTTTATTTATCTCATACTTCGTTTTACATTTTGTTCATTTACTCTATTCCTGTTTCAATTGACTTTGATTTGCATGTTTTAGCTAGCTTCTGACTTTACAAATTGATTTCTTCAGCCAATTCTCCCTTTTACTTATTTCACATCCTTATCACGACTTTTTGTTTCTCGAATTTAAATTAAAATCCGGATGTTTATTCTCTCTCTTTCAATGTTTTGGTCTCAGATTATTATTTTTGTTCTTTCTACTTTACTAACATTGTAATTTTTTTCCAAATTGGAATTATTATATTCTTTGTTTATTTACTGCCTTCTTTGAAATAGAAAATTAGAGATACTAAACAAAGGTGCACAATGTCATTAGGGACAATCTAAGTCATTAGATGGCCTGCATTCATAGGGATAGGCAGTTGGTAAAAGAAAAACCGGCCAAATAAAACCTCTCCCTCCTTCCAATTGTTAATTTGACACCCATTCTGTTTCACTTCTTTTCTGTAGCACCTATACCCAAGGTCAGCATTTTGTTACTTGATGTGTTATACTCTTTATTTTGATGTTTTCTTCTCGATTTATCGTAATCCTGTTTTTTTTTTTTTTTTTTTGGGTGGCATCATGGGGTTTAGCCCTGGAATATGTGTAGAAAAAAAAACATGTTCGTCATTCAATAATGGTTGATTTCTTAGCATTTTATTTTTTTCAATGTTTGTGAGTTTTGCTGTTTTGGGCTGTTCTGAATAAGTATATGATTCATAAAGTATTTCATGTTCACATAATCTTTCATATGTGCATGCATCCATCCTTTGGTGTTAGTTCTTGAGTTTTTATTGAAAATTTTGTTTCGCAATCCAATGAAGATATAAAAAGAAGGTAGTGGGCTGATTTTCTATTGATGAGTAATGGAATCTTAGGGATGTGCTTTAGCAATACAACATTTTGAATCAACAGAAGGGGTCACATATTAGGTTTTTCTTTCTCTGCTAATGGAGGTTATATTTATTATGTGTCCATTAAGGGTTCATTTTCTTAATAGGTTGTAGCTTTCTTTTAAGACTTTGCTAAATACTGTTTTACTGCATTACTCAATCAAGGTTTAAGGTTTGGCTACCTTTTTCCCTAAATTCCTTTTTTTTTCTCCAATTTCTTGAGTTCTGTTTTATTTAGTTCTGTAGAGTGTGGAGTGACATGATTTGGAGGTAATAATAGATGAAGCTGTGCCTTTGTTGTTTTCTTTCTTGATATTTAATTTTACTATTGTTTTTTTTATAGATATGTGTTGGATTTACTAGAATGCTTATTTTCTTAATTTATTTGGTTTAATTGTGTATGTCTTAGCGTTTTGGATTGAGTGCTTATAGATGCTTTAATTTTATTTATTTATTTTATTTTGTATAATCTAATTTATCTCTATGTAATTTTGAAACAAATCCTAAAAAATTTGAGGAACTTCAATGTAATTAATCTTGATTCTTGCTGTCTTATTGAGTGCTTTTGTTTCTTTATGATTTGGCTTTCATGAAAGTGTTAAGAAACAATTCAAGAGGAAGGATTATTCGATTAAATCAAGGGTTTGTACTAGCCAAATCATGATCCATATAAAACTTAATTTGTGTGTGCAGCAGCCAATGTGGCATGACCACAAAGCTGAAGCTGCAAAAGGGTATCAAACATTTGCAGTGTTAATTACTTTTTAATCAACATTTAGTTTTAGTATGAAACTTCATAAATTAACTGTGACTAAGATTACCAATTGAAAATCAGTCTTTTAAAGAAAGATTGGCTATGTTAATGACGTATATTAGTACTTTATAATTTGTTTTAGATATGATCAAACATACTTGCAAATTGGGACATCATTGTTTATTTATGTATTTCGGTCTCTTGCTTTTTTCTCCACCAGTATTTGTTTGGTGTTGATACAAAATTTGTAATGTTTCATTTATATAAACCTGCCATGTTTTCTGAATTTTAAATAATTATAATTGATTATATAACACACAACCACATGCTTTTTAGGAACTCAGTTTGTAGCAGCTCATATATATTGACTCTTATCAGAAATTTTGTATTCATAATAACATTTTTCCTCCCACATGTTAATTCGAATTAGACATTTCTGACATAGAAAAAAATGGAAAATGCAAGACAAGCACGCCTAAAAAGATGGATGCTAATGTTTGAAAGGCAATCCAAAAGAAAATGGCATGAAAGGGAAAATAGTTTACAAAATAAACTTACCCAGGCTAGGAAATCCAAGGAAATGGTCATTGCTGAAAAGAGGGAAAAAAAAAAGGAGGTATAGAACGGCATTAAACTATAATTTGTGTATATACCAATTGTACACTATCTTTCTCATATAATACATGCTAATGATGTACAAAATATCTCAGATTTAGTAGTAAGAAGAAGATTACTAATTTTGCGAAAATCTTAGTGTCAAAGATTTTGTGCTTTTGAACGTTCGTTTACTTAATCAATGACTTTTCAAGCTCTTTAAAAATTGATTTTATTAGCCAAATTTCTCTTATACTTATGAGATTTCATATGATCCCGCGCATTTTGTGGGTTAAACACTAGTTAAATAATTGGCTCAGATATAGGTGGGTACCGTACCCCTTTTTTTTTGGGTATGGTAGAATGATAAAAGATTATGTCACTTGTCATCGTTGTATTCATCCACAAGTTATAGGATCCAACTTTTATATTATAGGCGAAAATACACTTTTAGTCCTTACATTTTGGACTGATTCTCGATTTTGTCTCTAAATTGATTTCACTCTTAGGTCAGTCCCTGATTTCAGAAAATTGTTTTTATTTTGGTCCCTGCCGTCAACCTAGTAACAAAAAATGCATACGTGGCAAACGGAATGCATTGTTTGCTAACGTGGCTAATAAAATAATAATAAAAAACCACCTCAGCATGCCATGTCATCGTCTAATTTAAAAAAAATAATAATTTATCAATTTGAAAAAAAATTAAAAATACATAGTTTCAAATTTGAACATGAATACACAAGAACTCAAGAACAAGAACTCAAATCTCAAGAACACAAAATTCCTGGGTATTCAACATCTTTCCTAGAAAATTTCACCAAACACTAAAAAAATTCTCATCTAAAAAGCTGATGCCTAAGATTTTCATTACAACATTTTCTTTCCACCCAAAACCAGAAATTTTCTTATGAAACAAACACCACAGACCCAGCCAATTCAGCTCACAATAACAACAAACCCAACCAACCTCATAAATTTTCCCCAGAAAAACAAGATTTTCTTTCAAACCAAACACTAAAAAAACTCGCATTTAATAAACCTATGCTTAAAATACATACAAAATACCTATCCTCCACCGAAACATCCAACAAATTAAACTCATAAACCTAGAAAAATCATCAAATCCACATGAAAAAAGACAAACCCAGAAATTTAAAATAAACACAGATCAGACCGCCAATCAAAAACAATGGCAGTGATACCCTTGGCTCGCGAAGAGAATGTGTACATGGCGAAGCTTGCCGAGCAAGCCCAGTGGTACGAGGAGATGGTGGAGTTCATGGAGAAGGTCTCGGCGGCGGTGGTGGAGTTTATATTGGAAAAAGCATACAATCTAATGAACTAAAAACTCATGAACCAAAAATCCCATCAATTGATGGTTTCAATCTTGCACAAAAGTATTATAAAGCTTGAGTTATGGCATTTGTCGGCATTTTTTCAGATTTAACTACAAAACTCAAACTATATCATTAGTAAGCAAAGGTTTGAAACAAATTTGGTTTCTAACAAATCGAGTTTATTGGACTCGATTTTCGGCTTATTTTACTCCATCATACCCTTGGCTGACCTGGACTGGGACTGGCTGAGCTGGACTAGCAGTCCACGTAGGCACAGAAATCGAGTTCATTGAACTCGATTTTTGGCCATAAAAATCGAGTTCAATGAACTCGATTTCTTTTGCAGACAGGCGGAGCTGACTTTAAATAGAAATCGAGTCCATTAAACTCGCTTTTTATGGCCAAAAATCGAGTTCAATGAACTCGATTTCTATTTTGCACACACCGCGTGACTTTAAATTAATCAACTGGGCTCATTGGTCACGTGATCAGTTAAAGTAAATCGAGTCCAGTAGACTCGATTTTTGGTCACCATAATTTTCGGGCACGTGGACGTAACTCGAGTAAAGGAGGCTCGATTTATTTGCTTCTAAAAATCGAGTCTCCTGAACTCGATTTCTGTGAATGGTCCCCAACCCATCCACGTGTCATGTGGGTCCCAACTGGGACCTTTTTCCCCCTTACCCGGCTCACACCCTCTCTTATGCTCTCATTTTTGTTCTGCTCTCACAGCAACATCACTCACACAACCCTCATCACTCACACAACTTACTTCATCACTCACACAACAATTACACTCAACTTTCATCAACTCTCAGGTAATGTTTTTTACAATATTGATGATATTTTTTGTTAGTATAATGGTTATTTGCTAGGTTATTTTTTTTAAGAAACAATTAGAACATATTAGGAAAATTTTTGTTTTTTTGTTTGTTAGTGTAAATATTGTGATTAGTTTGTTTGTTTGTGGGTAGTTTGTTAGTATATTGTGATTATTTGTTAGTTTTTTTTTAATTATTGGAAATATTGTGATTAATGTTATTACAACATATTTGGGAATTTTTTTTTGTTAGTGTAAATATTGTGATTAAATTATTTGCTAAGTTTTTTTTAGGAAATTAATATTGTGATTGTAAATTGGGAATTTTTAGTACCAAATATTGTGATTAATTATGTTATTACAACATATTGGGAATATTTGCTTATTTTTTGTTAGTGTAAATATTGTGATTAAATTATTTTCTAGGTTTTTTTAAAAAATTAATATTGTGATTAATTATTGGGAATATTTAGTATTGGGGAAATATTTAGTACCAAATATTGTGATTATGCTAGGTTTTTATTCAAAATTAATATTGGGAATATTTAGTACTAAATATTGTGATCAATTGTTAGGAATATTTAGTACTTTTAGGTTTTTGTCATTGGTATGAAATGGATTATGAGTTTGATACCTAAGACACCCATTACAGTCTTTTTAGTATAAATTATTTCAAGATATAGTTGTTTCAAATTTGTAACAAAAATTTCAATGGGTAACTAATTGCTATAATATTTTTGTTCATCATATCTTATTTGAATGGGTTTTGAAAGTCATGCCTCTAGAATGATTTGGATGTGAGTATATGCAAATTTGGTTGAGGTTAGTATTGTTGGCATGTCATATCCAAAGTTTTGTGATTGATGTTGATTGAGAGTTATAAATTTGTCACTAACACAATTGCACTTGATGATCTATAGGTTGATAATGATCTATATAACTCTATACTACGGTGGATCCCTTAGCAATGCCAACCCTTATGACGGATTTCCATTTCAAGGTCCGGGTATCCAGTGCTGTTATATGATGATACGCCATAAGTTAAAGACCTTGAGTGATTTGAAGATAAAAATTATGGAAGAGATGCAACTGAACCCTGCTTTGCATGACATATATATTACTTTCCGTTCTCCACATGAAGTCCTCAATCAACGCATTAATTACAGATATATGGCGATAACAGAAGACAAACATGTGAAGTTCATGTTTCACAAGATGCGTCAATGGGAACAAGTAGCAAATTTTGAGTTGTACGTCACTTTGGAGCCGCGTGCAGAAATCGGCATAGAGGATATTGTACAAACAACTACATCTCTACAGTTTGCAGTCCTAGATGATCAATGCACCACGTTGGGAGGCTATACACCCCCTTTTCAAGAGACACCAAGAACAGTTGAGAGCGAACCTGGCAATAGATATGAAGATCAATTTTGTACACATCGAGGTGAATCCTCTACAGTTCCAGCAGTTCAAGATGAAGACGAACACTGTGTTGGGGAAGATCTTGACGATAGAGATGAGTACGAAGAGAGGATTGAGCGAGGGGACTTTGATAGGGGTGTTGATGACCATGAAATTACTCTCAATCCTAATGTTGATGATATGGATGAATGTGATGAAGATGATGCAAACCCTACTGTTAGAGTTCAGCATGTTACAAATGCAACCCCTGTTTATGAACCTCCCGCCTTATCATTTTATGAAAATACTTGGGAGAATATGGTTGATCCTGAAGTTGGTGAGCAAGCATTTGCTTCTTCTTGGAATGCGGACATGAATTTTTGTACGGGGTTGATTTTTGCGAATAAAGAAGCGGTGAAACGTGCATTAACAATTTATGCCGCAAAGCATAACAGAAACTTTCTGACTAGTAGGTCGACCAAAAGTAGACTGTATGTGAAATGCATGGATGAGTCATGCAAGTGGTACGTTGGAGCAGTCATGAAGCCTAAACAGGGAACATGGATGGTCACATCTTATGGGGGTCCTCACAGTTGTATGACCCTTGGCATGGCTCTTGATGGTAGAATGATGGATTGTAATTTTCTTGCAGCAGAATTTGTTCCAATGTTGCGAGAAAATCACACGGCAACAATTCAACACCTTAGAGATTACATCAAAGGGAAGTATTATGAACATAAGCTTTCTTACTATAAGATATGGGATGCGAAACAAAGGGCTATTGCAAAGATATTCGGCGATTGGGAAGAGTCTTA
Organism: Castanea sativa; assembly: GCF_040712315.1. Classification (NCBI taxonomy): domain Eukaryota; kingdom Viridiplantae; phylum Streptophyta; class Magnoliopsida; order Fagales; family Fagaceae; genus Castanea; species Castanea sativa. Next base: position 53,140,942 of record NC_134017.1, read on the forward strand.
CGAAAGGCTGAAAAAGTTGTTGTTGGCATACTTGGATCAAGAAGCTGGCACCCGGTACTGGTATCTCACTGAACCGAGGGAGGAAGGTGTTACAATATTACGATATGTATTTTGGGCTTTCGCTCCTTGCATTGAAGGATTCAGACATTGTAAGCCAGTAATCAGTATTGATGGGACTCATTTGTATGGTAAATATCGAGGGGTGTTGATGATTGCAATGGCCACCGATGCCAACAACAAGGTTTTGCCTCTCGCCTTTGCTGTTGTGGACAAAGAGTCAGGGCCTAGTTGGAGGTGGTTTTTAGATTGCGTCAGGTTTGCACTGGAGGATGTGATAGCAAATAAGGACATATGCATAATTTCTGACCGACATAAGGGTATTCGAAACGCAATTGCAAACTGGCCTAGAGATGATCATGGACGAGTACGAGTATACCACAGATATTGCCTTCGACATGTTGCTAGCAACTTCAACACGCATTTTCAGGACGCCACTTTAAAGTCATTGGCCTTGAAAGCGGGGTATGCTACTCAGGAAGCTAAATTTGAGTTGTACATGCAACCTATCAAGGAAGCTGAGATCGAGGCACTTAGGAAGAAATCAGCCACTGAACAACAGGTAAGTGAACCTGACCCATCCATCATGCCATACACATATCTAATGAAAGAGGATATAGAGAAGTGGACCCAGCTACGTGATGGTGGATACCGTTATGGGGCTATGACAACCAATGTCTCGGAGTGCTTCAATGGAGTACTCAAAGGTGCCCGTGGCCTGCCCATTGCTGCACTGGTTGAATTCACTTGGAGCAAACTTGTCGCGTATTTCCATGATCGACACAAAAAAATTACTCATGATCTCTTGGAGGGCAAGGTGTGGAGTAAATATGCCTTAGAAATCTTTGATGCAAATTTGAAAAAATCTAAAACACACCAAGTAAGGCCGTTTAATAATGTCCATGGTGTATATCAAGTAACGACTGCATACAACATCCATAGCTCTGGAGGGGGACAACATAGTCATGAAGTAAACATATTGGCCAGAACATGTGGTTGTGGAAAGTGGCAAAATCGAAAGATCCCTTGTTCACATGCGATTACAGTTCTTCAGTACTTAGGGCAAGATGGAACTGCATATATTGACCCATGCTATAGTTTGGACAACGCCATTCGCACCTACTCACACCAATTTGTGGTGCCCAAGTCAGAGTCATTGTGGAGGGATGTGGAAGGTCCAAAGTGGGTGCCTGACCCAGACTTGTTGCGGGCCAAAGGTCGACCTGTGAAGTCTAGGATACGCAATGAGATGGATGGGGTCCGGCGAAAACCAGGAAGTCGAAGGCCAGATTCTGACTTGAGGGAGATTCAACAAAAGCAGAGCTGTGGACTATGTCATCAACATGGGCATAACCGTAGAAGATGTCCGCTTTCCCGTGGGGCTTCGACAAGCAATACTGACCCAACCTAGGTAAGTGATGCTTTTATATAAAATTTCATGTGCATATCAATTATCCAAGTTACGTAGATTACTACCATTGTTTTGGGTGTTGGTATCTAACAACAATATTTCAATTTTTCTTAGGTATGCAGATACTCGATTTTGGAATGCCATTGTAGATGTAAATTATGGTTCTCTTTATTGTGTATTTGAACTTACTACTAGGTTGTATCGGCACAATTATTATTTTCTTTTATCACTGACTGCACTTGTAATCGAAGAATTCTGTATCCAATGTACCCATTTTCTTCCTCATCTGTATAGCTTTGGATTCTTTTACCACCTTATTTTCGTCAAGTCTTGTCTTATTTTTACTCTGCATGACATTGTTCACTTACTTTTTATAGTTTTTAGTCTTGTTAAGTTGATGGTGTCATTACTTGTGAGGAAGGAAAATAACCAATAAGGTGGTTTTCTAAAAGTTTTGCTTATACTTCAGTTAACATACTGAATAGAGAGAGCAAAAGGATCTGTTTCTGCACTACAGGGAAAAAACAAGGAAGACAAAAAAAGGAAAAAAAAAAGTAAGCAACAAAAAAGGTAAGAAAAAAAAGTAAGCAAAAGAAAGGAAAAAAAAAAGTAAGCAAAAAGAAAGGAAAAAAAAAAGATAAGAAAAAAAAGTAAGCAAAAGAAAGGAAAAAAAAAACAGTAAGAAAAAAAAAACCAAAAAAAACCAAGCAAAAAAAGGATACGAAAAAAATTAAGGGAAAAAAAAAAGAAAAAAAAAACGTAAATATGTAGAACTCGAGTTCAATGAACTCGATTTATAAGACATAAAACGAGTTCATAAGGATCGACTTTGTCCCAACTCTCTGCCTGAAAACTCGAATTTTCGGTACTCGAGTACTCAATGTAGAACTCGAGTTTACTGAACTCGATTTATAAGGCCACATAAATCGAGTTTACTGAACTCGATTTATTGGTGTTTTTTTTTTTTTTTTTTTCCCTTCTGGTGGTTTCCTGTCAACCCCTATGTGTCAACCTCACAAAAAAATCTTGCCCCATTCAGTCCTCACTCATGATTATAGAATGACATGATTTATAAATGAGATTGACTTGTCCAAAAGGCCGTATTAGAAGTTCCCACAAGTTACGAGTACTCATTTGCTAAAATAGGTGGACATAAGTATTGTTGAGATTGCCAGTTCAACATACGCACAAAATTCCTTCACACCACATGTACTCATTTTGCACTTTACACATTGCCAATAGAAGTAGCTTAAGTTCTACTTGTTAATGATTGTTGTGGGCACCAAAAATTAAATACAAATAACAGTTAACAGTTCCAAATAAGACTATACTCAAAAAAGTAAGATTAAGCAAGCAGGTTACAACATGTTGAAATGAAATAATAACAAAAATCGAATTTTCAAACAAATTTCTTTTACACCATGCAATTTAGCAGCCAACTCTTTCAAATCTTTCACTTCCTCCAGAAGCTTGAAAGGTGTAGACTCTATAGATAACAAGCATAGAAGACAACTCCATCTGTGAAGGTGGGAATGGATAATATCGCTCTACCATAAAGATCAGAGTTTTTTCTCTCGGGAAGCAAGCATAGAAGAAACTGTGGACCACCAGGAAGTTTTGATTGTATATCCTCAAACATCTTCTCCACTGTAGCCATGGGTGGAGCGTGTCTCTTCCATAGATTTTCTTGAAACGCATCGACTGGAGCATTTATTTGCTACAAGAACATAAGAAAGATAACTATCAATTATCAAACAAGGCATTATAGCATTCATATCAGGAACATATACTTACAATTCCTTTCAGATCTTCATATTTAATTAGATCCCGTACAAGACTTTGTGTATCACAACACGCTGAGAAGTTCACTACAGCCCAGCGTTCAATCTTTGTGGGCTGCACTACTTTCTACATGGAATGTTGAAAATACCGTAAGAGTATATGTTATCAAAATCTGAAATAGTAACAAAAAAAGGGAATACCTTATTGTTGAAATTCCATCGACCAACTTTCTTAGCCTATGAAATTGAAATCATCACTGAGGTAAATCTTATTGAGGATTTGACAGAAGCATCAATTTGTTGTTGCCTTCTTTTTTCCTCAATTGTTGTTGTATGGGAGAAGCATCAATGTAATTCTCAAAAAGGGACTCACCCTATAAAATTATTATGTAGTTGACCCAAGAAAGAATCCTCAGCTTTGATGTAGTTTTTTAAACAAGTAAAAAAATATGAAATTGCAGGATTGTGTCATGGCTGCTCTTGAAAACAAAACTGTCATTGTAGTGACTCACCAAGTGGAGTTTCTCTCAGAAGTTGATAAAATTTTGGGAAGTATTTACTAAATTCTAAAAGTTAAGATTATTTTTAAATTTTGTATGCATAAATTTTTGTTATCCATGGCTAATAGTATTCTGTTTCTTAACTTTCCAGGTTATGAATGGTGGTCAAATTACTCAATCAAGAAGCTATGAGGAGCTCTTCAAAGCTGGGACAGCATTTGAACAGCTTGTGAATGCTCATAGAGATGCAATAACAGGACTGGATCCTTCATATCTAGTCTTGTCCATAGGCTTTCCATAGGTGTCAGCAAAAAGGACCATAAACTAGAAAGATGCTATTTATGACATCTATAGTGGGGTTGTTTGGTGGAACTCTCAGACAACTTGTCCTTTTAACTGCATGCCTTTTACACCTTTTTCTCGGGCACAGAAGGACATGCTATAATTACAACTCATATTGGATTCGAAGGAAAGTTGATGACAACTGCAGTAGATATTGTTCTTTAGAATATTAACCATTCTATGCTTGGAATAAATTTAGGTAGCTTTAACCACTCTAACCGGAAAGAAATGCTTTCAACAATGAAGAAAAAATAAATGCTCTAACCTCTCACCAAACACAGTCCTTTTACCACACACAGTCCTTTTACAGCAAACTAGCTAGTAACTCCATTCTGGGTTCACTTAAGACTTGAATCCTAAATACCACTACCATTTCAACTTCGCTGCCCTCCAATCTTAACTTCTTTCACCAATTCTGAGATCATATTTTGTAACATTAAGTTATCTTTGACAAATATGTGAGAGGTTATCAAAATGTAAACCCCATACTATTTAGGCTTCTTTTATAAGTAGGTTTTTTGGTCAAGGGACGGAGAAAATTCGAACTACTGACCTCCACCTAATAAGGCGTGATCTCCAGCCAAATGTGCCACCTCTTGAGGTTTGTTTAGACTGACATATGGTATCCTTAAGAATTTGGAAGAACCTTTTGGTTTCTGATATAAACAAAAAATTTCAGCCTATGAAAAACCCTTCGCCCTCTGAATTTTGTAAGAGACCCTGGCTATCAATACTGGCGTCTATAAAAATTTAGCCCACTACTGAGAAAGATAGGAAGAAAGACTTATCTAAAAAAAAATACATGCTGAAAAAGACATTTAAATTTCCTATCAATTAAATCTAACACAATCCAAGCCCTGACAACCTAGCATCCATGAATCTGAAGTACAATAAATCAGCCATTGTACATTGAGTATTAATTCCCTAAAGAGGTAAAATATAAAAAACCAAGCAATTTGAGTGTTTAGGTATTCCGATCTCCCAAAGATACAGAACCAACAAAAGCAAATTTCTAAATAAAATAGAAGAAGCAGAGAATTAACCAAACCTTTCAAGAAATTAATAAATGTCACTACTGTCAGAGAATAATATCTAATATTCACAAATTTAACTAGCTGTAAAATTTCATATGAACTAGAAATCATTTTAGTGAGTTCATTGCCCAAACACCCATACAAATAGATTGTTAAGACATAAATGACAGCTTTTACCTGCCGAATTCGTTCCATTTTGGAAGCATCATAGACTGCTAGCTGAGTCTCATGGCACACCAACATGCGGACTTGATCACAGTGGAACTGCACACTACTGTCACCAACAGGCACCCTTCCAGCAGGTAGTTGAATTGTAATTGATTTCCTCTTCTCCCAAGATTCAAAGTTCCAAAAGCAAATCTGCAAAAAATGCACAGTATTTTCAGCGTGAGTGTAACAGTGCATTAAGACAAATGCACAGTATTTTCAGCGTGAGTGTAACAGTAGCGCATAGTACCTTATTAATTTCTTGTCTTAACTTGTCAGTGATTTCTGTTTTCCTAGGCTTCATCATCTGCCCCATTAGTGACAGTATATCTTGCCCACCTTGAGGCCGTGCATTTGCAGCATCCAAATCATGTAGTGTTACATCCTGTTAGGGATTGGATAAGCAAACATAAAACTGAACATCAAAATAGGAAGCCCATTACATCGCAAAAAAGATCAGTTTATGAGTCTTCTGATAAGTATAAACTTCCAGTACCAATAGTCAACATCAACATAATCTAAGAAAACCAAAAGAAAATTCTATCAGAAGCACAACAATATATACATACACACACACATATATCAACCGAAAGCAATGCTTATATACATTAAGCTTAGTCTCACTCTTTCTTTCTCTCTTACTTCTCTTTTTCTTTCCCTTTTTTTCTTTGGCTGAGCAAAATATGATTGTGTGAACCACCCAACTCCACCCCCCACTTTACCACTTAGAACAGGCCTAATGGTTACAAATCCTATAAGAAGCTCAACAACTTAGTAAGCCACCAAGAGTCACAAGGTGATAAGTTCAACCAACTTAAGAGGCATTAAATTATAACTATATCATCCTTGGGTCGGCTGCAGTCATAAGAGAAATTCAAGCAACTTCAAGAGTCAGTTACGTCTCGTCAGATAATTTCTGTAATGCATTTCCCTCATAGTTCAAACACATGCAGCTTAATGACAATATTTTGATGGCATACGCTTCACACAATGTCGATATGTCACACATATGAAAGAAATGCTGCAATTCATACTACACTGACAGTCAAAAATTTGAAATGTGCAACTATCTTGAATCCTGATCTCCTATGGAACACACATAGTCAGGAAATGTCCAACACTATTATTATAAATTAGTATGTCACTTATGAGTTTAAAAATATGCAAAATACACAAAAAAAACTAGTAGCTGAATGAAAACAGACCTGAACTATCTCCTTCTTTTTGTGAACCTTTCCTTTAGGAAGTGGAACATAGTCTTCTGCTTCAAGGTCAAATTCTGTAGCAAAAGCATCACTTCTGCCCACCCTCTTTACTGCTCCACTATTTGCTTCAATATATATAACATCACCAACATTAGTGCAACATCGTATCAGGTAAACCAAAAAGGGATCAAACTATAATCAATTTTTAAATTAGATTCTCCTTTGAGCACGCCAAACCCCAGGTTAAAAGTTCTAAAAAAAATAAATAAAAACAGCAGGAAAATGAAGAACAGGGATCAAAGTGACATGACATCAGATTGAGTTGCCTGTCCTAAGTTAAATGAACATAGTCATTAACAATTTTGCATATAACAGCTTCACACACACTCCATGGATAAGAAGGATGAGTAAATTTAATATACTTTGCAAAGAGATTATACAGAGTAATTCGGCTTATATCAAAAAAGCAAATATATTTCTATCATTGCAACAATAACAGCAAATAAATAAAAGGAACCTACCTTCTCCTTGATCAAGGCATCATGAATTGTTGGGTCCAACTTCAGTTGCTTGGTTCCTTTCACAGTTTTTAATCCAATGATCACATGGCTAATACTTTTACCATAGCCACCTGTCACACTCTCAGCTTCTTCCGGGGAAAGTTCAGTAATCTATGACAAGAACGGCAACATATCAAAAATTAAGAAGTAAAGATAAAAATAACACAGAGATTATGGTCACATCAAACTAATATCAAAGAAGCATTAGTAACTTGCCTCAACTTCATAGACTTCTTTATTTTCCTTGATACGTAGACTAATGGCCCGTCGAAAGTTTTCCATCAAAATCTCAGTTTTCTTTACTTCTGATGAGTACACTTCTGACCCAACCATTGGGCAGAATGGAACCTGCAAAATAACAAACAAGATTTTTATTTAATAAGCCTGAAGGACCATCAATCATCTAATATCATAATGTGGGAAAAACATGAAACATCAACAAAGGTCTGCCACTTTATAATAATAATAAAACAAACAAACACACACGCACACACATGAAGATCCGTTATTCACATAAAGATCCGTAAGAATGTTGCATTTTCAAAAGTTAGTAATATCCAGTTATTCAGTCCAAAATGAAAGAAGAATTTGCAATGAAAGATTACCTGATGCAATTGGGGCAGCCACAATTTTGCGGTGATCATCCTTACTCAGGAACGTTGATGATGTAAACCAACTTGGGGTAAAAATATCAAGACTGTTCTTAGGAGGCTGCATAGGGTAGAAGCTATTAAATAAATGCAACGATAAAATGCATGTTAAAGAAAATTAATTTGTGAATTTCTTTTAAGATATAGCAGATAAAGGAAAGGCTCACGAGATTTGGCGGCCAGATTTTAGTACAGTTGTCAAGCTACTACCTCAGCCACTTGGATGGCAACTTTTCTCTCCTCCACTTGCGTTACCCGGCCAATCGAAACAAATACCTCAGCACCACAGTCCAGTAGATAGCATTTGTTGTTTTCCAACAGGGAATTGGATAGTTCATTTTCTACTATCTTCACCTGTCCGTCAGTGATGCTGTAGAAACCAGCAAGCCAAGTTAAAATTATGTTGATAACTTTAGTCAACATGAAACACTGGCATGCTATCTTTCATCCAAACAAAAAAAAGTAAATGATGGAGCAAGAGCAACTAATATATACCTTTTTCATTCAAAAAAAACCTAATATATACCTTTTAAAATCATAGGCCCTCCATCCTAATTTGTATGTCTTGGTTTGAAAAGGCAGGATGTTTAATAAAGTTAAAATGTGTCCTGATTGGTTTTTTGAATTACTATTGGATAATATTGGAAGATGAAGGTTTAAATGCTTTTACTTTTTGAAAGTGGATACTCACTAAGGGACGCTCCAAAAGGAAAGCAAGACATTTAATATGGAATGAATGAAATAACAAAATAATGAAAAGAGGAAAAATCAGTTTCTAATTGACCAAACACGGATGAAAGAAGATTTCCTCACAAAAATGTGAAATCTACAAGTTGTAATCTCCTTGGTCAGAAATAAAAGAAATGACAAAAAAACTTGTTTCTGAGCTCCTAGCCCAACATGAGCATTCTATATAAGGAACTAACAAAGTTCATATCTCAAATTAGTTTTCCTTATGTTATTTGTGAATTATTTGTTCAACTTACTCCAGTGCTCATATTGGATTCGAGCGCCGCTTGGATGCGTGTTTTCCAAGAAAGATTCTTTTGAATCTCATCATCATGCAGTGCATCATGAAGTGTCCGATTTCTGCAATACTCATATACAAGTAGCTGCTGGCCATGCTCAGCACAGTAACCCACAAGCTCCGCAATATTAGCATGGCGAAGTTTAGAGATACTAGAAACTAGTTCAAAAAAATCCTCATCACTCTACTGCCCATATGGAATCATAAAACTTGAGAAAGATAAACAGACATGCCAAAAATTATCACTAGTACCTGCTTTTTATAGCTTGAAATATAACCACCCAAAGGTTCATGTTGAACTTCAACTCCCTCAACTTGCCTTAGTGGAGGAAAAAGCAATGCAGGCTGTGAGAGTATGCGGAAAAGTAAAGCTGCTTTGCGGCATCGGCAGCTATACCTGCTCTCATGGACATTGCAGTCCCAATGGCACGCAAGAAATGGAAATGCATCCAGTTCCGAGGAAGCTACATCAACAAAAGAATAGCAGTTAATACCAAAAGACAAAAATGCTATATACATTTAGATTGGCTGTTAACAAACTGAAACATCAACAATACCAATTATGGTTAACTTGAAAACAAGAGCAAATTTGTCCTTATAACATATGGTGACACATGAGAATACTTGATGGAAGTATTTGTGTAAATTTAATCTTCCAAACCCTTTTCCAACAAAAATATTGTATTCTACAATAAGGATAGTAGTCTAGGTAGGTGAGGAATGCATGAAAAGCAATAAGAGCAACGGCCTATTAGAGCTCTAATACAATGTTGAACTACTAATTAAGGATTAAAGCATTTATTATCCTAATAAATTAAAGGCCCAAGTATGTATATGTGTGTATATATATGTGTGTGTGTGTGTGTGTGTGTGTGTGTGTGTGTGTGTGTGTATCAGGGGAAATAAATGAACAAAGGTGTTCAGTTACATTCCAGGGGAACCTATATGGAAAGAAGCATGAAGAGTAAACCAGCAGGAGGTAGAAGAAAAAGATACAAGCAAACAAGATATACTACATAACTGAAAACTTGGGGACATAGTGGTAAGTTGTTTGGAAGAAGAGACAGCCTTGTAGGTGTTTGCTTTCACACTTAGAGGTGAAACAGCTAGAGAACTCAAAAAAAAAATTTACTTATGAGGATGAAGAAGAATCTACCAAATTACTTGAAACTTAGGTAAATAATGATGGTTGGGAGGATTAATAAAGGGACTACCTCACAGGAACAAGAGGAAGTTGAATGGACGTTGGATAACAACCAGGATTGGCAACTAGGCGTGCACTTTTAATTTCCTCTCTCAAAACCTCTGTCAAACCATATACAACTTCTTTCTGCATCCAGGTAATAAAATACTCATGTACATAAAGGGAAAAAACCATGTGTACAAATAATTTGTAAATGTGTAATTAAAATCAAGCAAGAAAAAGTGTGCAACCCTAGTACACATGAAATCTGTGAAGTAAGTTAACCATAAAAAATAAAATTTTAAATAAAAAGTGCAAGGATAAGGATGCCAGAGTTTCATGCTTTAGTACCCTTGCCCCACAACAAAATGGACTTAATGACAAAATACTAATTGTACCAGTAGAAATTGGATGCCTTTCTGTCAAGTGGACTGCCGTTGGTGGCATTTATTTTAGCTAGGCACTTCCCAGTCAAGATGTTGCTGATGTTAATAGACCCAGCTGCATCAAAAAAGAAAACAGTAAGAAAACATTATGACTCAACCCTCCAAAAATATTCTCCTCATGAAATGAGAACAAAGCAACAAACAGTGATGAACTGACAACTCTGATGCTATATCCATTTTCTTAGTAAGAGACAAATGCAGAAACGGGATGAAACTGCCCATCATTGTTTTTAATCAAGAAAACAAAAGTGGGACAAAGTAAACAAGCTCAACTAAGAATTAATAAAGGTCTAGAAAACATTCACAACTTGCAATTACTCTTTTTTTATCAGTTAAGAATCTTATTTCTAACGAGCTACCTCATGTATCAATTTGCTATACTACTATGCCCTTGCTATATGTAACAAAGTGAAAAACCAATGTTCAGCTATGTCGTCCACTTTAATCCTAATAGACCAGCTAAAACACGAGACATAGAATGGATCACAATCTGAAGATAGTGGCATACAAATAATTCATACTCAAATCAGGGTTTAGAACAATGAATTTAGCAGAAAAAAAACAGTTGTCAATGAGATCAAATGGGGTGCCACACCTCAGGATTTTTTATTTTTTATTTATAAGCCATAACATACATGCAGATTGACTTTTTACTGTCCACTGAACAAGAAAAACTTAATGGCTGCCACACGGGTCCCAGAACACTTCACATGGGGATGCAACATGAAAAAATTCTTGCGCACTTAAAGATGGACATAGCTGCTATGAATAGCAAAGAGTTTGTATCGATGGATCGAAAATAATAAAACTAACCCAAAATGCAGAGAAAAGGTAAAGATGCATAAAAAAAATTTGAATTAACCCAGAATATGTGATAGTAACATACGAGCTTGTCTGCAGATATGGGAAAAACTATGAGTAACTTGCAGGAATTTTTTTTTTTTTTTTTTGGCCCTAGGAGGAGGGATAAATCTCTCACGTTAATTAATAGGGAATTTTGCAGCTCAACCACTCCATGTTGAGGAAGGAAAAAGGTTCTCATGTTGTGACAAAGATGAACACCCATGACAATGTCTGATACTCTAATTAATAGAAAGGAATTTCTCAATTATTCAGGTTGCAACAACATGACAGAGGTAACATTCATGTTCAATTTTCCTATTCTGTTTACTTCCACTGTCATGGAGTGTCAGGAAGAAAGGGCAGGCTACATAAAGATGTTAAAATAATTAATAAGTTTCACCTTATCATCTTTCATGGATTTGTGAAGGAAAATATTTCAACCCCGTCTACCAAGACTGCGAGGAGATGCCGAGCCTGAGGATGTGGAGAGTGGCCTCTTTACAAATGGATGGTCTAAGAGCCGAATGACGGTGGGACGATGATCTGGACTAACTTTAAGGCACTGCAGGATAAAATCCCGTGCATCTTTTGAGAGAGACTTAGGAACAGGGGGTGCCTCACCCTTTCCAATTTTAAATAATGCTGCAAACTGCCAAGTCACAAAAGTAAATAACACAGTTAATCTCACAAAACCAACAGTCATGCACAAATCAAATTGCATGAATAAAAAAAGGAGTGAGATATATCATGCAGGTTCCACTAAAGGGCATTGCATCAGCAAAGAGAAAATTATATAAATTTTTTTAATAAAAATTGCAAAAATAGAATACACACATGCATGTGTGTGTGTGTGTGTGCATGCAAGAAAAATTGACTTCAAACTGAATGTGTTGAATACCATAGAATTTTCTCAAAATCAACCAAACAAGTATATCTAAACAATTATAAGAGAAGAACATGTTTCACTAATACATAAACCACATCACCATCATCATAACAATAAACATCAAGGAGAAAAAAAAGAAAAGCACGATACTCACACATTCCAATTCTGCATATGGAATCTGGCGGGTTAACATCTCCAATACAGTGCATCCAAGACTCCATATATCAGCTGGAAGTCCATAACCCTGGTTCTTCCTATTAACAACCTGTACATGCACAGCATGATAATCAGAAACAATTGATACTTTTTTTTTTGTATATATGAATAAAAATGAATTCTTGGAAAAGTGCAAATAGGGGTAATTGATAAAATTTACTGGACATTATATACTCCATATAATCAGCATGCAATCTCCCCAACAACAAATGGCAAAGTTCATAAAATGTGTAATATCTTTTAAGTTCAATTCTTTCGAAGGCAAAGAAATGTCCACTAAATATATATATGCCTCCAAAAAATAGCATTAGGCCATCTAAACAAAAAAATTCTAATTGGAGATAAAGAAAAGGCTGGTATTACACAAATTTTGTGATACTCCACCAAAAAAGCAGCAGTATAAAACCCATCATCAACCTTCAATGTCCATCAACTTATTGAAATGATCTAGCTTAAACATATAGATGATGTAAAATTATGGAAAAGATAAGTTCAGATGCACGATGGCAAAAGTTGATATATGATCTATTTTTTCAGTAGCCTATGAAAGATACAAAGAAGGCCTATGAAAGACTCAATAGTAACTAAAGTAGACCATGAAATACAAAGAAGGCCCCACATCGAAAGAAGACAGCAATTCTTGAATTGTTTAATGTTCAATGTTGTTTTCCTCAAACTCTTTACCGTTTGCATCAAGTTGGTAGTAAAGGTTAGTTAAGTTCTGCTTTCCCTATGTAGTTCATTTGTAGAAAATAATTTCACATTAAATCCAAAATGATCTGAGATGGGACAATCCACAACTCACAAGGAAGGTTACCACACCAGACAGGCTCTTAGGTAAGTAGCTGTGGTCAAATGCATAAGGCCCATATGGTTATGGACCAAACTGCAGCATTTTAGATTCAATTAGAATGAGAAACAAGGTTATCAAGTACAAACACAAAATATCAAGATTACGTCGAACCGCAAGAACAAAATAACATAATCATAACGGTGCCTCTGGCCGATACACACTATTTCACCGCACACTTTGGATTGCCTGCATTTTCTTTGATTTCTAAGGCTATTTTAGCTTTCAATCTAATTGTCGATTACTAATATGAACTGGTGAACTCAGCAACAGGATTGAGTCTATGAAATGGATCTATCAAAGTTTGGGAAAAGGTTTTTCTAAAAGTGGCAAACTCAATGCTTCCAACTGCAATTACCAACGATGATGGTTCCTAACCGAAGCGGTCAAGCTATACAGACATAAAGAATGCCGGTCCATGACTTACACACAAGTCCTAACAAATAAAAGAGCCAAATCATAATGCATCGGCAATAATCGTCAACGTAGCCGACATGCACTCAAATAAGATAATATTTAAAACATGTTTTCTCCAACGTTTGAAACTGACCATAAAAGAATTCATTGTTACAGGAACCACTTGTTAGTCTAAAAACATAAAAGAAAAGAGTAAAGCCAAACCTCGGGGGCCATCCAGAATGCGGTCCACGGCAAGATTTAACATCATTCAATTTGGTAGCCTGAAAAATGGTACACAGCGATGTTAGACAAAGAAAAGAAAATCGTTTCAGAAGTTGTTTAAGATGATGGAAAGAAACATGATTGAGGAAGCAAAATTTTAAAAAAAAAAAAAAAAAAAAACCTTTGCCAATCCAAAATCTGCAAGCTTCACAGATCCACTTGCATCCACCAAGATATTTGCACATTTATTATCCCTTCAAAACATGAAAGAAAAAGATGAGTGACTGTGAGTTTATCTCTACATAGTGAAACTGCCAATCACCTCTACATTCGAAGTCAAGATTTCCTTACACAAGACATTGATAGGGGGGGGGGGGGGGAGGATTTTCAAAAAGGCACACCAAGCAAGCTAGTAATTGACATATTGAAGGGCAAATGAAAAATTAAGAAAATCCCTAGACAAAAAATATCATACTCTTCTAATTCATCAAAGTCCAAATGGTCAATGTTTATATAGAAGGAAAAAAAAATGAAAGGGGGGACGATTTTAAGGTTCAAAAAGGCACACTAAGCATTCAACCTTTGCTATAGAAAAGCCATAAAAAATAGTGATTTCCTAAACAATGTTTTTTTTGTACAAGTAATCAATAATGTTATTAGATAAGAGGAAGCTCACATAATAGAGCTTCCTAACATTCATAATAGTAGATTCCAGCGGTCCATGAACTCCACCAAAGAATTACAAGATACTCCCCCAACAATGGTAAAACATTCAAACAAACAAAAGAAAATAGACTTTTATCTCAATAGTAGTCACTAGATCTCCCTGTGCCTTCCAAGGTTTGTTGTTTTACTCTCTCCAACTTGTCCACATAAGACAATAAGGACTTGCATTCCAAATGACACTATTACTATGCTGGCCATACAACCCTTCCAGCAAAATAAAACATTTGTTTACTTCTTTGGCATCACCCAATGAAAACCCAAACACAGAAAATACAAAGGACCACATCTCGTGAGCAAGTGAGAAATGTAACAATCAATTATCCACAAATTCACATTTGCCCTTAAACATGCAATGCCGGTTAACCAGAATAGTATTATATTTAATAGATAAGCCACATTAAAATTTTTACCCAATGCAGCTGTGGCCACAAGGAAAGCCACTTTCTTAGGCACTTAGCTGCCCCATGCACACCAAATGGCTACTACCAGCACCTCTTAAACATTCATAACGAGAGCATACAACAAATTTACCATAACAGTTTGGAACCCATCACAAGTAAACAGATCCCACAACAAACATAAAATTAGGATACAACAAACCCATTAGGGAAGCCACCCTCTCCAATTTCCAATCATGATTGGTGATTACCTAAATCCTTGGAATAGCACTAACTAAATGAGAACTTGTCCAGGCTTCATAATTTCCTAGTTGTTGTTTTCATTAAGTCCCTTGGTATGTTAGTCCTCAAGAACCTCAATCAAAAATATTCAGGACTAGTGTAGCATAAACATATAAAAAGAGATAACATAAACCCTCAAGCATATTGATAAGCCTTACAAATCTTGCAAAGGGTGCTGAGTTGGGCAAAATATACATGCTGAATTGAACACCATTTGTAGGCAGATGGGGTGCTCACCCTATGGCACTTGACGCTTACGCTGTCTTGTATAATGTCTGGTATGTGGGGGAGGGGGTACCGCATCTCCCTGGTCAGGCTCCTTGCCTTGCTGCAAAGACGCAGTTACAAAGAAACAATGGATTAAATGAATTTTAATACCAACTATAACAGCAGTCACAGAAGTATTCAAAGCTAGTAAATGACCAATGCATACCGTGGGGCCAGCCTTGTGTCCTGCTTTGTGACCACCTGTCCCACAAGGAGGTGCTTTTCTTGTGCGTTTAGGCCGACCTTGTGGGGGAGACTGTAGATCATCAACTTGCTCATTCTCGACATGCACAGCTGGTTGATTTGCTTGACTCCCAACAACTGAAGATACTACAACTGCGGGGGAGGATGGTGTAGCGGATGGAATGTGAGTGAGGCTCATAGTCATAGGAGCTGTATGCAGTCCAGGAGTGGGCATGAATGACATGGAGTCACTATGGGGTGGTACATGGTGTATATGACCAATGCTGTACGAGGGAGATTGAGTGTGCATGACCTGAGGGGTATCATTGAAATCAATGCCGAGATCAAAGGATGGTGGAGTGAGGGATAGATGCGCGGGGTCAGAAAATGTACATAGGGTGGGTGAAGGGATCTCGGGGTGAGAAGATGCATGTGCAGTGGGTACAGGGATCTGTAGGTCTGGAAATGCGGGAGTACTACGAGGAGGGATCTCTGGGGAAGGAGATGCATGTGGGGGTGGAGGGAACTCTGGGGCAGGTGATGCATGTGGGGGTAGAGGGAACTCTGGGGTAGGATAAGCATGTGGGGGTGGAGGGGGTTGATTTTGGCCTTGATGGGGTGCAACACACTGGCCATGGCTATGGCTGGCAGGAGTTGAGCTCGTGCTTGGTCGTGCATTATGTTCTGGCAGTTCTGGATTTGCTGTATCCGCATCTTCCAAGGGAAGATGGGCAGCTAGACGGTGAAGGCGATCCACTTCCTTCAGCATAGCTGTAATCAGCTTGTGCTCAGGACTGTCTACTACATAACGCATCAACATCTGCTTGTGCGTGGCGACCTGCAATTTTTGTAATACAATTAGTACACCTAACGCAAAAATGGTAATACGCAACAAAATTTGGAAAGAAAGGTCAAAGCGATTACCGTAATAAGGAGAGAGGCGCTAGTGTGGTCGACAAACCTCCATGTGACTTTACCATACCAGCCGAAGTATGGATGAACACTCGACATAGCACCCTCTAGTCGTGCTCCATGACATAGTTTCTGTGCTCTCGTATTCCATACTTGGATGTGGCTAAAATGTCTGACCCTCCAATCCACTTCAATCTTCCCCCTCAAGTCTATCTTATGAAGGGCATCGTCAGTATCAACATCTTCGGGAATTTCTTGCACCATCCCAAACTGACGAAGAACACGATCCGGTGTATGTTTCTCTACTAGCCAGAAACATACAAGCGGCACCGTCGCCGTCCATATGTCCCGTCCTGCTACACAGAACGCAGGCAGGTGGCCTAATTCGGCTTCATATGGTTGCCACACCACCTGTTGTAGTAAAAAAAAAGCGCAGCACATTATGGAATGTTCCATTATTTTGAATTGACATATTTTACAGTTATAACAGTATAGACTAAGATAACATTACAAGAAACACAATTTGGATACCTGGTTGGGATACATAGAATCTAGAAGCTGACGGTACCGAACCAAACAGATTTCGGCGGGGCTATTCTTCGTGCTCACGACCCAAACCAACCTACAATGAAGAAAGAGGAAATCAATATCTACCAAATATGCAATGTAATAAAAAAGAAAAAGGATATGTATGTTGAATAATGCTAAGTTCAATGTGTCATATCGTTTAAAATGATGGATCCAAAAAATAGAGAGAATCGGTCAAGGAAGAGACTTACTTAATAGACAATGGCGAAGATGGTAATGGTGGGCCATATGCACCATCCGGTGGGAGGTCCATCCTTGGGCACAAGAAAGGGAATCTGGACCATGCCCAATATTGAACGAGTATTAAGGCCCCACCAATCCGACTAGCGTTTTTGTCGCCTGCCCCGCATAACTCTCTCGTACAACCATGCAAGGCAAGCGCTCCCCCAACCGTACCGAGGTGGATTGTGAAGATCCCTCAACATCCGCAACCACATCGTATGCACCCTATCGCCAGGACTTGTCAGCGAAAATTGTGTCCCCTAGGAGTGCTAGAATATAACACCGTGCATACCGATGCACAACAACCTCTTCTCGCACCATCGGGCAACCCTTGGTCAATTTTTTCAAGTAGCTTCTTGATTTGGATCCTCTCGTCCTTTAAGCACCACGGAATTAGTAACAATTCCAAGCATTTCTTGACATTCAACAGCCCATTTCAAGGCACAAGTTCCAACAATTGCCTCACCATCGATTGGAATCCCCAACGTAACCTCCACGTCTTGTAATGTGATCGTCATCTCACCATGTGGAAGGTGGAAGGTGTGGGTTTCAGGCCGCCATCGCTCAACAAAGGCCGTTATCAAATTATGGTCAAGCTCTCTAAATGGAGTCCTATACAGCCCCTCTAATCCAATTCTCTTGACAATGTCGAGGACGCGATCATCCACCATCGGGCTTCGTTTTCGAAACTCCTCATTACGACCACGACATTTCAATACCCCCGGATCCTACACATGATAGAACCATGGTGATGAGATGTAATATGCCATAACCTTTGTATAAATGATTGTAGCTATTGTTGGGAAAATAGACTATAAGTTCTTCAATTGGAATTTCCATGAGTTTATGACAACTTATTTAATGAAGGGTTTGTAGTCTTCTTATTTTTTTATACAAAAACCAAAAATACAAAAGCTATATATCAAGATTAAGGTTATGCTCAAGAAGAATTAGATCAACAAAATCAGGAGTATAACCTAAAATGAAAATGATAAGAGGTAGATAATTATTTAGAGACCATTTTGCAAGATCATTACTATGCATTCAAAGCTAGTGATACCATTGACAAACTTAGGATTTTAGAAATGAAAAAAAAGAAAAATCAACATAATGTCAAAGGATAAGAAAAGAATATAGAAATTTAGCAGGTCGTCGATTTTAATTTTACCTGGCCTTCCCAAACAGCAGATGATCGATGTTCTGTTAGAAACCTTAACACCGAAGGAACCCTGGGACCAGGACCGAACTCATCATCCACCCCAGCAACGGCAGCCATACTACATATTAAATTAGAAGAAAATGCATCAATTGCCTAAAGCTTTATATCTTTGAAGTTAGCATGATTTCTTTAAAGTAAATCCGTCCCCAAGTCTCATTTCCCACAAACAAATACATACAAGGAATTTCTAGCAGATATTACCAGGATATTTTTTTGGCATGACCAAATTTGTTGGTAGTATTCTGCTGTTTCTAAAGATCTGAAACGTGTCCCATTAAATTATGCCTACTCTTCCAAAATGGCATGATTAATTCAGCCCATAGTTTGTTCTTTTATTTTTATTTTTTTGAATAGAAGATAGAACCAACCCAAAGTTTATGATTGCAGTAAAGTTGGCAAGTAAAGCTGGAATTCTTTTCCTCTATAAAACGTTATCGGAATAGATTTTAGTTGTAGGAAATCATTCTCTTTTCTCAGTTTATGCTTTGATGGATGCTTGTAATTTGTGTACTTCATTGTATTGGTCCCCAGGTGTATACAGGATGTAATTTGTGTACTTAATTGGATGACTTTTTTTTTTCTTAGTTGAATAAAATTTACATTGCTTATCCGCTAGGGGGGGGGGGAGATGGAATTCTTTTCTTCTGTCTTTCCTACTTTGTTTTTTCAATACAGTCAATATTTGGGGACTGAACAGAACCCATTGCAAGTATATAACATGTCATGTATTTATACGACTGTATGCCTACCATCAAGTAGCCACTGTTTCTTCTCCTGGAGGCTATGCCCGATGGACTGCACAGTGCAGTTCCCTATCTTAGCTCTATTGTGGGTACCGATCTGTCCCCATCATTTCTACTTGTAGAGTTCTTCATTGTGTGCAAAAATTGGATAAATTATTGCTAATTTAACAAATTCACTATGGCTTATGACTTAGGAATAACGCATATTAAGTAATTAATTACTATGGTCTAATAAATATGAATTCCATTGATGTGATCCTCCCAAACTAGGTCCCCATTCCGAACTAGGCGGTAAGTTCCTTTTGACAACAATGACTTAACCCTCTCCAAACTTCTCCACATCCATGGTGCTTTCTTTGTTGAACTTTTCCTCAACTAGTTACTTCCCAACCTATATTTTGCTAATAGGATTCTAACACGAGTTATCCTTACGTGATAGCATACCAAGCAAGTTTGGCAAGTATTGCTATATTGTTTGTAAAGAACAAAAAGCCTAAACCCTTGTCTCCTTCAACCAACAGCTTACATAGGGATGAACATACCAAAGGTACGAGATGGTTGGAGGACTATTTTCGTTGACTTACACCATAATCCCCTAAATATTACATCCATATATTCACACATGCTTTTGGGGATTGAAAGGCTAATGTAGTATCAATTGGGGTGGCCTAGGCCACTAATTTAGTAAGTGTAGCCTACCTATGATAGTTTTTTACTTTTCCAACCACTAGTTTTAACTTAAGGAGCCCCTAATATTTGACCCCATAATGTAGCTTAATTAGTGCCAATTGGTTTTTAACTTGCTTTAGAAATTTTTAGTGTACTACTTTGAAGGGAACCCCCCCCCCCCAAACTTTTCCAAGTTAATGAACTGACATGACTAAGCACGATAGGTGTTTAAGCACTTCATAAAAGTATTAACCTCATCCATGTGAATAGCTAGTTAACTATTAAGTAAATTTCTATATTATCTGTTAATTTTTCAAAGAAAAATCCTCAACTAGTTCATTTATGAAATTGAAATCCCATGCACACTTACACCATCAAACTAGTTGAGCCTAAAAGCAACTCCTGTTAGAGAAATCTCTCTTAAAAATGTGTGATAATATGGTGTCAAATATGATCATAATAATGATAATGATTTTCAAGGGTGCTAATTTTCACTAGTTGTGTCTCAAAGTTATTTGTCCTAAGTAGCTAAATTCTCTTGGTGTCAAGTGACCCTCCTTTATTAAAAACATTAGTAAATTATATAATCCCCTATAATTTTCTATTTAATTTAATTGTATGGTTAAAATATTTGTCTCTAGTTTATATTATAATTCTTAATTAAGTTGTTCATCATATGAACATTATATTAGTTTGAAGGAAACAAGCACAATTATTGTTTCTAAATTAAAAAAAGCACAATTACAGAAAAACCATAAAAGAATTTATTTATTTATTTTTTACAATTTTTTTAAAAATGAGTGATTTTTTAACCAATAAGAGGATGGATAATTGTTAGTTTACATTTATTGTGCACATTTGCATAACATTGTATAATATTATACAAAGTTCATGCATTTGTTTATGTTAATCTTACATATAGAAGGTAAACTAATAGTGCTAAATTTTCAACAACAAAAAAAAAGTGAAAAAAAAAGAGTACCAAATGGGCATTTGACACCCATTTTCAAACATAAACGTTAGTTAACATCGTTTTCAAACTAATTAGCAAAGTAACATTTCGAGTTTTTTGGACTCGATTTTACTGTGATACAATAATTGTTCAACACCTATAGTATTACATGCAACAAAAACAAATTCTTATATTTATATATATATATATATATATATATATATATATATATTATCTACTTCATTAATTATTTATCCAAATTTTTATCAACTGTATTTCTTTTGTAAAATAACCCTAAAACTAATCATAAACTAGGACATATGCAAAAACCAAATCTTGCTGGACTTTGAACATATAGCACAGATTATCCTCCTCCTCCTCAACAAATGCCCTCAAATTTCATTAGCCAATTAATAGTAAAAATTAAATTATGTAAATACAAAATCAACCATTTATTAACACAAGAATAAATTAAGAACCAGAAAAATGAAGGGGAAAATTAGTAAAAACTTACATTGCAATGGAGATGGTTTGGGTCTTTGGGTCGGATTTGGGTGTGTGGAGAGACGGTGGGAGAGTGTTTGAGAGACGCTGGTGTGACTGACAGACGGTGGAGAATGAGAGAGATTTGACAGTGGGAGACGGTGGAGAAACGGTGGAGAGACAGTGGAGAACCGGTGGAGAAACGGTGGAAAGACGGTGGACAACCGGTGGAGACCGAGAGATTTCACAGTGAGAGACGGTGGAGAGAGGTGGAGAGACGGCGGAGAGACTGAGAGCTTGACAGTGAGAGACGGTGGAGAGACGGGGAGATTGACAGTGAGAGACGGTGGAGAGAGGTGGAGAGACGGTGGAGAGACTGAGAGCTTGACAGTGAGAGACCGTGGAGACTCAGAGAGATTTCAGAGTCAGACTGAGAGAGACGGTGAGAGTGTTTGAAATTGAGGGATTAAGTGGAATTAAGCTTCAAGGAAATCGAGTTCAATGGACTCGATTTACTACATTTTTAATTCGAGTCCAATGGACTCGATTTCTAGCCGACGTGGCCTCCCTCTCCACGTCAGCTGCTGGCAGATGAACAAATCGAGTCCATTGAACTCGATTTCTTTGCCCAAAATCGAGTTCTCTGGACTCGATTTGTTAGAAACCAAATTTGTTTCAAACCTTCGTTTACTAATGATATAGTTCTGATTTTATAGTTATTTAAAAAAAAAATTCGCATTTGTCTATAAACAAAACATCAAACATATGACGAACAAATCACCGTTTGACCTAATGTTTAACCTATAAAGATTGAAAATTCAAACAATAAATTAAGAAAGTGCATCGCTAACAAAAATAAAGCGACACTAACCTTTTGCATTTGCCTTTATATTTGTTGGGCATTTGCCTATTTCCATAGCGTAGGGCCATTTCATGGTGGCTCATAAAAAAACACCTATATCAATATCATAATATGCATTACATGATCACTAAAACTATCAATGTTCATATTTTAATAATATAACTTAAAAGGAGAAAGGAAAACAATTATATTTGATAAAAGAGTAATCCTATTGTGGTGGTCACTTCATAAATATTCGAGCTTGTGGGGTGTGGAGGATAAGGGTCGGGGTTCAAATTTCCAGGAGGGAGCTTCACACACATATACACTTAGATTAGATAAAATAGAATTTCTATCTTGTATAAAAAAAAACCCATTGCTTTTAAAATATTGAATATATTTATTTCATATTTACGTGAAAGTGGTGACAGTAGATTGCATCCCATTATTTTTATAAACTTTAATATATTTATTTCACATATATGTGAATTGTTGATCTCTAAGGGTCCATTTGGATGGAGGAGGGAAGAAGATGGACTAGAAGGAAGTAAAGTAAAGTTGGCTGAAAATAAACTAATTTTTTGTCAAATCTACTCTATTCTACACCACTCCCCTTCCCTCCCTCTTAATCCAAACAAACCATAAGAGAGAGAGAGAGAGAGAGAGAGAGAGAGAGAGAGAGAGAGAGAGAGTTGGAAGCGTTACTACGTTAGCTTAAGGTAAGGTGAAAATTGTCGAGGCATTAAAGAGGGCCTTTATTTATTTTGTTTGTGGAGTAGAAGGCATTAAAGAGTAAGACTAACAGAAGAAAGAAAGAGAAAATGTAACGGGTAGAGTAGACTAAACAGTTTTATCCTACACCGGGAAACAAATATAAGAAGAAAAAAATTGAGATGGGCTTATTCTCCATTTAATTTTTTTTCTATTAACTTTTTTACATCAAGGTGTAACTTATTTTTATAATATCTATTAAATATTGAAAGGTATAATAGATTTAGTTTTTTTTTTTTTTTTTGATAAACAAAACTAACTAACACACACATATAGGGAAAGGGATTTACGATTTTTTTGGGTGTAATTTGAGGGAATATTTACTATGAAATTAAATACATAGTTTACATTTAAGGGCATATTTGTGTGAACATTTAAGGCACATAGTTGGGACTAATAGTGAACATTTAAGGGTGTTTATTTTTATTTTTATTTCTATTTATTATTGACACTTGTCAAACATATTGACATGTACAAATAATTTTTTGACATGTGGTGTTTTTTGTTCATATAATCAATATATATATATATATATATATATATATATATATATATATATATATATATATATATATATATATATAAACAGAGACCTCATGTAGGAAAGCATGAGGTTCTGCCAAGTGGCTCATTTGTTGAGTTTCTCTTATTTGAGTTTCCACCTCATCAAAGTTTACATTTATGTAAAACTTTTAATTCATTGAATGTGTCAATGAAGTGAATACACATTAATTATCTATAAGTATACACTAATTATATATATATATAGGAATTTTATATGGTTTTTTTAAAAAATATGTATGTATAAGAAAGAAAAAACATCACACGGGAGATTATGCGATTCTGTCATGTGACGCTTTGTAAGAGTAATTTTTCATTTAGTTTTACACCTCAACTTCTTTAAATATTTGGATTATAATAAAATTCTATTAATAGGATATCACTATTTCCACTGAGTGTTTAACTTACCACTATTATACTTCAATAACATAAATGTGACATCATAAATTTTAGATGATATTTCCATAAGCCAACTAAACATTTACAGTTTTCTCAACCAAAAAAAAAAAAAAAACTAAACATTCCCATGAAATTACAAATTTTTTATGCTAACTTCAAGCCAATGTAGAAACAAAAATTATGATTAAAAATTTCAGCAAAAAAATAAATGATTAAACAAACAATCAACTTATTACACCACACTTTTTTTTTAAAGATATTACACCACATAATAACTAATTTCTAATTTATGTAACTTTTTCTCTATAGTTTAAATTCTCCATTCCCTTAATTTTGAATTGAATTATTAATTTAACAAAAATCTTTTCATGTTATTGCAACATTACTTCATGTTGTTAATTTAAAATATTTTGAATATATTAAAAAGCAGAGACCTCATGTAGAAGAGTATGAGGTTCTGCCAAATGACACATTGGTTGAGTTTCTCTTATTTAGGTTTCCACCTCATCAAAGTTTACATTTATGTAAAACTTTTAATTCACTGAATGTGTCAATGAAGTGAATATACATTAATTATCTATAAATATGCACTAATTATATATATATATATATAAGAAAAAACATCACGTGAAAGGCTATGCGATTCTGTCATATGTGGCTTTGTAAGAGTAATTTTTCATTTAGCTTTACATCTCAACTTTTTTACATATTTGGATTATAATAAAATTCTATTAATAGTATATCACTATTTTCACTGAGTGTTTAACTTACCACTATCATAGTTCAATAACATAAACGTGACATCATAAACTTTAGATGATATTTCCATAAGCCAACTAAACAATTATATTTTTCTCAACAAAAAAAAAATCATTCACATGAAATTACAAATTTTTTATGCTAACTCCAAGCCAATGTAGAAACAAAAATTATGATTAAAAATTTTAGCAAAAAAATAAATAATTAAACAAACAATTAACTTATTACACCACATTTTTTTATAAGATATTATACCACATAATAACTAATTTCTAATTTATGTAATTTTTTCCCTATAGTTTAAATTCTCCATCCCCTTAATTTTGAATTACATCATTAAATTTAACAAAAATCTCTTCATGTTATTACAACATTATTTCATGTTATTGCTTTAAAATATTTTGGATATTCTATATAAAGTTTTCACATAATAGCTTAAATCATTATCCACGCATTGCGCAGGACCATGGCTAGTATCAATAAAATATAGGAGATTGCCACATGTCATTGTAGTATGTTTTGAGAATGAATACATGTCATCATTTAGGATCCAGCTTTTATAATATTTCCCCCTCAAAAAAAAAAACTTTTATAATATTAATTATTCACACTTGTCAAACATATTGACATGTACAAATAATTGTTTGACAATGTGGTGTTGTTTGTCCATCAAATATCAATAAAATATAGGAGATTGTCATGTGTCATTGTAGTATGTTTTAAAAATGAATGTGCGTCATTGTTACATGTATCCACCAATTTAAAGATCCAGCTTTTATAATCTTCTATATTATTAATTGTTGATGCTCATTTTTTTTGAAAGCCCAGCAGCAGGAAGAAGCCTAGCAACGTCGGCAAGAAGAGAGATAGTTGGTTGATAGGAAAGAACCATTAATGGCAGGAATAACGGATTATAAGCCTATAAAATAAATAAATGGATCTTGAGAAATGCAAATGGGCCCAAAGGAGGAAGTGGTAAACCCATGGGCATTATGTAAAGAAGAAAAAGCAAGAATGGGCCGCAGTAGGCCCAAAGTAACAAAGTAAGAAAGAAAATGGTTGTTGGAAAGCCTATGAGCCCCAAGGATGAAGGATAAAATAATTGGGCCGAGAAAGCTCAAAAGAGTTAGCAAAGTGCTAATGGGAATGCAGAATTAAGAAATGGGCCGAGGACGCCTAAGGGAAGCAAATGGGTCAGGGATACTTAAGGAGAAAGAAATGGCACAAAAGAGCCCACAAGCAAACTGTCTGAGGAAAAAAGCCCAAAAGCAGAATGAACGACCATACAAAGTCTTTGAAAGAAGGATGAGCAACAGGCCCAGCGAACACAGGTCAAATAACACCGTGGCAAGAATAGCAGAGTGGTGGGGCAGGAATGGCAACAAGACTATGGGTGGAACAAGGAATGGACTAAAATGAAGAAAACTCAAGCAAAGCCCAACCCTTGAAAAGAAGCAGGCCAATAAAGAATGAAAGACCAAAAGACAGCTCACGCCATAAGAGGTCAAGGATGGGCGGCAAAATGCACAAACGAGCCCCAGATCATGCCAAACGCATGAGCAGCAGACAAGTTTAGGACATACACAAGAAGTGGAGTATGCGCAAGACCCAGGCACTACCAGCCTGTACCCAACAATACAGGAGTAGTGGGTCATAGGTCAGAGGTAAGAAAGGGTATAGTTTGGCGGTAGGGAGAAGGGATAGCCTATTTTAGGGTTCTTGTTCAAGCTCTTTTGGGAGAAATGTCCTGCTAGGATGACATATCACTCAAAAGAGGGAGGATGAGTTGGAACCATTAGATGCATGCCATAAGGAATAGGAAGAGAGAACATCCACACCGTGGCAGATTAGAATATCACGGTGAGCAAACAAACAAAATAACATTTTTTGTCTGGTAATGGGGAGTGACACAACCAGCATAGGTAAGTGATGGTTGTTGGGCAGCTGACAAACCATTGGTGGTCGGCAAAGACACCTAGCCTAGACAAAGGTTGTTAAGGGGTAAAATAGTAAAAAACAGTCATGGCAAGCAATATATAAAGGGCCTTTGCCGTGCACAGTAGGGGGATCGCAACAGTAGCAATCACCACAAGAGTGATCATCATCGCATGAGAAAACACAAAAAAAGAAAGTGCAAATTAGACAACTTTCGTACCAAGCAAGTGTATTGCTGAAAATATCCTCCTAGCTCAAGAATTGGTTAAGAATTATCACAAGGACAGGGGTATTCCTAGATGTGCTATGAAGGTAGACTTTACAAAGGCCTATGACTCAATACATTAAGATTTTGTTCTGCAATGTCTACATGCTATTGGAGTTCTTGACAGATATGCAGCTTGGGTTAAGGAATGCATCTCATCCCCTTCTTTTTCGATAGCCCTAAATGGGAGTTTGGTTGGTTATTTCAAAGTGGCAAGGGCCTTAGGCAAGGAGATCCCTTATCTCCTTACCTCTTTGTCCTAGGAATGAAAGTACTACCCCCAAGGTAGTCAAAGGCGAAAGGCGCCTTAAGGCTTTGTATTGCTTGAGGCGCCAAAAAGGCGCTAGCCCAAGTGAAGCGAGGCGTCAAATTCTAAATATAGTTATTCTACATATAAGGTTCCAATCTAATGTATTTGATGTATAAGAATATTTTATAAACAAATCTAACTTTGTTCCTAATAGATAGGAGCTGGTCTATAAAACTAGTTTTTGGGTTTGAATCCCAACTAAAAAATTAGTTTCATCCAAATATCAACTAAGTATGAATAATAATCAAATATCAACTAAGTCTAAATATTAAATCATAAATCACCATTAAAAAATTAGACTTCATCCAAATATCAACTAAGTCTGAAAATTAAACCAAAATATTGTTCATAACTTCAGATTAGAAAGAAGAAAACTCTTGAACAAAACATTGAACTTCATGTCTATCCATGAGAAAATAAAAGCATTTGAAGACTGAACATTCTAATAGGCTAATAGCTTGAATGTGGTTGTAATTTTTAATCTAAAAGGTAGAAGTTTATTAGTCTGTTAAGCCACATGTACAGTTTGTTAGACTGTTAAATTTTCTTTTCGCACATCTTTGGTTCTCATAAATAAAGAACAGAGCAATGTATTTCCTTCTCTAAGTTTATACAATCAATTGCAAATAGCTAAAGTTTTCTCTCATACCAATTAGTATTTTCCTATTATGTGGTTAATTTCTAATAAAATACCTTTATGTTTAATATTCTTGAATGAGAATTTTTACCTGAAACATAAATCCAATCCCTATGCCAGTGATAATTCTACCAACAAAGAGAATCCAGAGAACTTTCGTTGAAGAGCTTAGTGAAGATCCCAAGAGTAGCGAACTGAACCCCAACAACAGAGGCCATTTTCTTCCTAGCTTTTTATAGAGGAAGACAGATGCTAAGGCTGCAACAGCAGCTGACCCGAAGAGTAATGAGAGGTAAGCTTCTATAATATTGTCATAATAGACACAGAAGTTATCCTCCCTGGTCTTCATCTTTTTATAGTTGAGCTTATGGAAGAACAATTTAAAGAAGCTATCCATATTCACGACACCACCTGAAACCAAAATAACATAGTTTAAAACCATGGTAAAATTTCAAATTTAGGTTTCCTTTCCTTAATATAAAACACATTTTGCAGTAGAAAAAACAAATCTACATTTGGCTATATTTGGTTTTAAAAAAATGCAAGTGAGAAAATTCTATGCAACAAACAACCCACATATGAAAGTTTCATGAAATTGTTATCACACTTACCCGTCTTATCAAGACAAAAGCATAAAGTAGTAATCCATTAAGTATTTGAAAGAGTCCCCAACGCACTAAAAAATTGATTCAATCTTTTAGGCTATGTATTAACAATAGAGGGGCTGATCATAGTCTATAGATACCAGACTAGATGGTTCCAACTGAATTAATCACAACCTCCGTCTCCATACAGTAATTGATTTCAAACAGGATCAAACCCAATGCAATTCAATCCTTCTTCTTGGCAATGATTCACAAAAAATAAAAACCACGCTAGACTGAAGCCCATTGCATAGGGACTACCTGTATAAGGGAATGACTGAGGTAATTGCAAATAGATTGAAAGACACAGTGGCTCTTTCAAAAGGATGCACTCCCAGTCTCACTTGTATAAGAAGAGACATTGATAATTAACCCAAAGAGGCTAACTACTCAGCTGAATGATTAGGTGAGCCAGCCATGATCACTAAACTTTGCCAAATGGGGCATTTAATAATGTTAATCAAATTTTCTATATGCTCTATAGAATGTTGAGGGGTTTACAATTCTACATGCAGCGGGCCCTATGCTTCTAGAAAGCAAGAAATTCCTCAAGAATACACCCACCAAAGGGTTAATCTTGCAAATCTTAGCTTCTTAGAGCCATGAAACCTTCTAGGATGGTGTAGAAGTGTTTTAGACTTTGCTGTACAGCATGAAAAGTTCTTTGAGCTAGGCTCCCACAAGTCTTCCTCCCAAGTAAAACAAAAAACTTGGAATCATTCTCTAAGGTGACACCAAGCCAGTAAGTGCTTAACATTACCTTTATCCTTACTTTTATAAGAATGAAATAGATAAAAGAGTCAAACATTTGTTGGAGGGAGCCATAAAGCCAAGCCAAAGTCCATTCTCACCACTCACCTTATTGGTGAGGAAGGCCGGCAGAAGTTGGCATGTGCATTGACTACTAAGCATTGAACAAGGAAATGGTGAAGGAAAACTGGACAAGTTCTGAATTTTGACAGTGAATTACGTAACAAATACACATGGAAGAGAACATATTGAAGATGGTGTTTCGAACACATGAAGAGCACAACAAATTTTCAGTTGTACCCTTTGGCCTAATGAACCCTATCTTTAGACCTTTCTTCTGAAGGTTCTCATTGTTTGTTTCAGCATTAATGTTTTTTTGGAAAATGTCATTTTCCAAAAAATATTTTTTGGAAAACTATCTTATTTTTTGGTGTTGGTGATGAGCTTGAGAACATTTTTTGGTGTTTGGTATGCACAAATTTTTTATAAAATTTCTTTTATAATTCAAAACATATATACACATGTATATTGTGTAAACCCAACTAATGTAATTAATAGATACAAGAACACCGATTATCTAATAGAATTTAGAAGAAATGAATGAAAAAAATTCACCATTGACAGCAATATAATGAAAGAATTAACATTTGGTGGAACCTTTTGAAACCATTTGAAACAGCCAAATCTATAATCTTTAAAATTAAAGAACTATAATAGTGTGATGCAAAATTGTAATAGACTTTGTAATACTCCCAATGTAGGCACAACCCAAGCAAGCAAGAGAAAGTCCTAGACAAACATGACTCATGCCATAATGAATGTGTACCTTACGATAATAGTAAAGACGCCAATTTCTTCATGGAGTTAACAAAAATAATCATACATAACATAAGAAAAATGGAAGGCGAACCATAAATTTTCATAGCCAAGAATAAAACATCTGACATACCAACTAGACAGTAAGCCCCATGAGACCCCAAATAGAGGAAAACAGAGGATCCACAAACCCCTAGGGTGATCACACATGCTAGAGT
The DNA here is from genome assembly GCF_040712315.1 of Castanea sativa. Lineage (NCBI taxonomy): Eukaryota > Viridiplantae > Streptophyta > Magnoliopsida > Fagales > Fagaceae > Castanea > Castanea sativa. The sequence continues at coordinate 53,171,311 of NC_134017.1, forward strand.
TTCCCAAATTATTTTTTATCTAAAGTATAATTGTATTCTCAACAGTTTCACAAATTATGGCCCTTTCTTTCAGCAATGCTTCTAGCTTCTTCTTTCTTCTGACTTCACAGTTTTGGCTCTATAGGCTTTTAGGTTTAGGTTCTGGCTTCTTATTGTAGCAGAACATTGCAATAATATAGAAATTCATTTTTATTTTTAATGAATACAATGGATTTAGCCTATATACTAATACCACAGCAGGTATAGTTTTGATGTTTATTAGCTTCTTCATGCTTTAAAAGAAAATTCCAGTAGTCATATTTGTCAAATGCAAATTTTTCTTTGCCAGGAGGCAGGAGGAAATGCATACGTTCTTCTTAGAATCTAATGTCTCGCATGCTGGCCCAGTTTGCTAGACTCAAAGGACACGCAGTTGCATCTACCCCAATTCATTTTGTGGTACAGGTTTTGAATTACGAGCCCGAGTACTTATTGTTGTTGTTTTTCTTATTAGTACTATTTCTAAATTGGAAATTTTTATATTTTTTTTTCAGATGGGTTAAATTAGATAATGGTCACAAATTGCAAGAGGAAGGGTAAGGGGAAATGGATGTATAAGAAACCAATTTTTTACACTTGAAACCTTATGTCATATTCATTTAAAATAAAGTAACTTATAAAACTATATAAGCCTATTCCATGGAAATTGATCTACCGCATACATGTTCCTGAATTTTATACCATCATATTTGTTCCAAGTAACACGACTCACCATTTTGTGATGTTATCATTCATCTTGATCCTGAAAAATTCTTATGCTTCAATTTTTTTAATTAATGAAAGTGCAAAACAAGACTGTTTTTCAGTGTTTTAAAAAGCATTGTGCCTCACATTTTGCATATTTTACGTATTTGAGGATTTGCATTCTATTTGTGGCTGGATTTTGATAGAAGAATTGCATGTTCCTATCAATCAAAGAAATATTTGCGCTAGCTCTGTCAATCAAGTGAAACTCATTTGGGTTCTATTCAAAAGTTTGTTTCCTTAATATAATAATCACCATATTTAACTTACGTATGACGGTATGAATTATAAAATGTATCTATTTTCATATTTTAAAAGGTAGGCATGCATTTACATAGGATTACAAACTAGTTTATATTTAAATTCAGAACTCAAAGAAAATCCAATTAGAATTCTCAATTAAAATATAAGTTTGTGCTATGTGTCCCTAATTTCTTCTCAAATTTGGTGCCAAATGTGGGGACCACACCGTAACTATTTAGATGTCTATTGAAAATCTATGTAAATTTATGAGATATGTTAAATATAAGTCTTTCCCATTTAGTTACAAATCTTTCTAGACTTCTAGTACTTCACGAATCATGATAGTTACAAATTTAAGTATTTTTCTAGACTTTGAGTACTTGACAGTCTTCACCATCTTATGTGTCCTTTTGGAGTCGTTTTCAATCCCTTTTTGTGTGTGTTATTCCTTTCCTAAGTTTCATTTCCCATCTAACTATCTAAATAGACAAGAAATTCACATCCCTTTTTGTAGTCCTTGAATTTAGTTTCCCCTCTTAGTCTCAATCTTTGCCTAACTTCACAATTTAGTTCTATTAAAACTAAGATTCTTCCCTATCATTTTTAATGTCTCTGTCCAATGTCTATCTCCTACAACCTAAAACTCTAGGTTCCCTTAAGAAGACTGAATCTTCTTTGAGAAGCTTCAACCCCTCTCTCTCTCTCTCTCTCTCTCTCTCTCTCTCTCTCTCTCTCTCTCTCTCGTGAGGTCAAGAAATTCCACCAAATCTGTCCTAGATCTCTTTGCAACTTCATCTATCAGTGAATTAGTCCTAGATTTGGATGAGTTTGATGCTAGCGAAGAAGATTTAGAGTCCGGTGTTCACCGAATCACTATGTAATCTAAGAGTTCTAGTGGGTGTTCAAAGAACTCCAGTAATGGCTCTATATTCGGCATCGTATTTGGCATTACTACCATCTTTGCTCCCTACCTCCAAGACGTTCACTGTCTTCACTCACCACATGTAAATTTCCATGTTTAGAAAATTTTCTACATATTTTTATATTTGTTTTACACTATAGTTTGTTTGATATCGCAAAATCATCTTGATGTCCAATTTGTTGGATCCCAAGCTAAAAAGCTTGACTTGAGAGTGAGTTTGAACTTGATATTAAGCTCGAGCTTGGCTTGACTAATTAATCAAGCCAAGCTGAGCTGAGTTGAGCCATCTTCAAGCTATTTGGCTTTCTCACAAGCTAGAGTTCAAACATTGTTTTTAGACTTGTCTTGAACTCGAGCCAAGCTTGAGCATTTGATTTTTATTGAAGAGCTAAACTCAAACATGCACTACTCGACTAAGCTTAGCTTGTTTACAGCCCTACCTAATGTACTTTGTGAGAAAGACAATATCAAAATTGGGCTTCAAAATTGCACCACATCAATGATTAATACATCAAACATATTTGGTCATGCCTCTCGTGATCCAACACTATTATAAGTTAGATCTATGTTTCATTGGTAAACTATAATGATTATTTGAAGTCTGTTGAAGTTCAAGAAGAGGTAAAACAAGAAGCTGCAGAAGTGGTTTATGCAAGGATAAAGAAGAAAAGCAGAGTAGACAAAAACGACATCATTTCAAGTAGAAGAAAGAAGAAAAGATTGAAAAGGTTGTGTTTTGATTTAATTAAGAAAGTGTGTGATGAAAACACACGTGTATAAGTTTGTTGTTTCTATTAGTTAGTTCTCCTCTGTTTTAGTCTAAAGGATGTATATAAACAATGTAAATGATGATTGTTAATCAAGCTTTCAGTTTCTTCCATTCAGATCAATAAGACTGTTTCTCTCTAGAAAGTTCTTTTCTCTTTCTGTTAGGAGTTAGGACCTCCATATCCAAACCTAGAAATTTTACATGGTATCAGAGCTTTAATGGCTTCCACTGCAAACGCAGAAACTGGTTCAGAAATTTCAGTTTCTTCTTCTCACAATACTTTTAATCCTAGAGGCTCTTCACAGAATTTCAATACACCTTCTTCAATGGTTGATGAAAATTCCAATCCATCTAACCCCTATTTTCTTCCTTCGGCTGAGTTTAGAATTGATACAATTCACTAATGGTAGATCAGATACACTTCTCAATAAATAGTACAATTCACTTACACTCAATCATTGATATAATCATTTACACCATAATTGGATCACACTCAATCATTGATACAATCATTTACACCACAATTATATCACTATAACAAACTCAAAACTGACTCAACCATTTTGGTCCTGAGAACTATCCAAGTTGGGTAAGAGCTGTGTTTCTTTCCTTGGGTGGAAGAAACAAGTTTGGATTTCTCAATGGTTTAATTTTTGTGCCCGATCTTTCATCACCGTTGTTCAATACTTGGCATAGAGCAAACACAACCATTCTTTCATGGTTAACCATTTCCCTGAGCAAAGAACTAGCGGCTAGTGTTATTTACATCAACACAGCTAGGGATCTTTGGCTTGACATGGAAAATAGGTTTTCCCAGGGAAATGCTACAAGATTGTTTGAGCTCAAGAAGGGAATTGCAAGATTCTCTCAAGGTCAACTCACTATAAGTTCCTATTTCACTGAGTTCAAGATTCTCTGGGATGAATTGGTGGATTATCAGCCTTTTCCAGTTTGCACTTGCACTTGCACTTGCACTTGCACTTGTGGTGCTCAAAAATCACAGTCAGATGCACACGTGGAAAAGGTGGAAATTCCAAGAAAGAGAGCCCCATCCGCAGATATTGTGGTATTGTATGTCACATTGCAGATAAATGCTACAAGCTGCATGGATAGCCACCTGGTTATAAACCAAAGGGAAAATCATCAGCAGATCAGGTCTTTTCTGGAATTTTTGGGAATTCTATGCCTTCTAATGGTAGTTCTGTTGGGAATTTTAACTCACAGCTTGTTCCTGCAAAAGTTGCTGAGATGATGAACTATTCTCATCGGCTTAATGATTCCTGCACTTAGTTTCCACAGACTCATTACAATGGCACTATGACTCAGATTCAGCCTCAGCAGTCACAGTTTGCTGCTCCACAAGCTTAGTTTTCTACTCCTCAGTGCCCAATTTCACAGGCAGTGTGAAAAGCTGCTGTCCTTTCTTAATTCTCAGTCTCAGACTTACAGAGAAGCTCCTGGTCATCAAGCAACTAAAACGCTGAGTCCTCTCAATGCTTCTAGTGCATCTACTTCTTAAACTCATTTCTCCAATAATTTTTGAGGTAATCCTTTTTGGTACCCTCCTAACATGTCCCATAAAGTTTTCTCAACACATGTTACTTGTATTATCCCTTATAAATCTCCAAATTGGATCATTGACACTGGTGCCACTGATCATATGGTGCATTCATTATCCCTTTTAACCACTATTACCTCAACCTTAAATAGTTTTGTCTATTTGCCCAATGGGGATAAGGCTCTTGTTACTCATATAGGAACTGTCCAGATTTCAGAAACTTTAACTTTTCATGGTGTATTGTGTGTTCCATCTTTTAGTTTCAATTTGATATCTGTTACTCAGTTGACTAGGGTTGTTTTTTGTTGCCTTATCTTTCTTGGTTCCTTTTGTTTTATCCAGGACCTTGTTCATTGGAACACGATTGGGTTGGGTAAGGAATCAAGAGGTCCTTACTTGTTGCAGTCTACTCCAGCTATTTCTTCAGCTCATTCTGTCCTTGGTACTACATCGAGTTTTACTTTTCCTGCTTCTTGTGATAATTTCCAATTTTGGCATTTTCATTTAGGACATCCTTCATATGCCAAATTGTCTTTGTTGAATAAGCTTGTACCTGATGTACATGTAAGCAAATCTCATTGTTGTGACATTTGTCATTTCTCTAAACAAAAAAGGTTATCTTTTCCCTCAAGTGTGCATGTTTCCTCATCTATTTTTGAACTTGTACATGTTGATCTGTGGGGACCTTTTTATGTTCCTACTGCTGAAGGTTTTGGATTTTTTCTTACTATTGTTGATGACTTCTCAAAATGTACTTGTGTTTATTTCTTAAAAACTAAATCTGAAACTCAAGTCATGATTCAACAATTCTGTAATATGGTTGAAACACAATTCAATACCAAAGTCAAATGCATCAGAAATGACAATGGAACTGAATTGACCTATACAATTCTGTCTAATTCTGTCTAATTGACCTATACAATTCTCTCTCTGTGTTTCTGTCTAATTCTTCATGGAGGCTAGGTCCCCTTGAAGTGACCTATACAATTCTTTCTTTTCTCAATTCTATAAGCACATTCATAACATATAGGAGGCTTTTGTCAAAGCTTTATGAATTCATTTTAGCACTATTGCATACGACGATCCTATAGAAGAGTTAAGGAGGTTGTGACAAACATTGACAGTGCCACATCATAAGGCCCAATTTGAAGCACTTTCAAATGGAATCAACGACCATTTAGAGGATCATAAGTTGAGTTGTTTTTTGAGTGGCCTATGCAATGAAATTAGCTCCAATTAAGGATGTTAAACCCACACTTTGCAGAATTCTGCATTTGGATTAGCTAAAATCCAAGAGGAGTATGTGTTGGTAAACAAGAAAAGCTCCAAGGTAGTAGATGAAGTGGGAAACCCTTCCAATCTTGGACCACCTCTGAAGAATGATGACAGGGTGGACTAGAAGCTAAACAAACAATTACAAAGGATATCCCCATTTCAAATGGAGGAGAGGTGGAAGAAGGGCTATGATTTAATTGAGACAAACCATGGCAAGCTAGGCATAAATGCACAAAGGAAGTGATCAAAAGAGTAATGGTTTCCTCTTAAGAGAAGCAAGGCAAGGAAGCATAAAATATTTCTCTCTTTTCCTTGATTGGAAATCCAACCCCAAGAGCAATGAGGGTTTTAGGTCAAATTAAGGGTCAATGGGAGGTGATTCTCTACAACTTGAGAAGCAACCATCCTTTTTTGGATTCATCTCAAGTGTCCAAGATGAACCTACCAATGGTCACCACCCAAAGTTTTGAGGTAAAGATTGCTAATGGGGATGAAATCCACACCAAAGGCACCTGTAATGTGGTATCTTTGATGGTAGAAGGTCAATATTTCAAGGTACATCTTAACATTCACCTTGGTGGATGTGATGTAGTTTAGTGACCCTTTGGTTAAGCACTCTTGGCTTCATCCAATGAGATAGAAGTCATGAAATTGTTCTCACAGTTATCGATCTTATCGAGCCAAAAGCATATAGTAGTAGTCCATCAAGTATTTAAAAGAGTCCCCGATGAACAAAAAAAAAATTATTTCAATCTTTTAGGCTATATATCAACAATAGAGGGGCTGCTCATAGTCAAAAGCTACCAGATTAGATGGTTCCAACTGAACTTCAATTTCTACTTAGTTGATTGATTTAGGGGTAGTGCTGGAACATAATTAATGACAACCTCCATGTCCATATGGTAATTGAAGTCAAAAAGGATCAAACCAGATGCAATTCAATCCTTCTTCTTGGCAATGATTCAGAAAAAATAAAAACCACGCTAGACCAAAGCCCATTGCTATGGGGACTACCCTGTATAAAGAGTATGCGAAAGGTAATTCCAAATAGCAGTGGATGGCTACACTGATTTGAAAAGAAGTAAACCTATGTCATGCACATTTGATGGGGAATCCAGGTCTGAGGTGGCAGAGTGGGAGTCAAAGCATGAGAAGTTTTACTCCTTTGAATATCAAAAGGACTGTTTCATAACAGAGAGGCTATGGCACCCTTGAAATAAAGCCGGACAACTGGGTTTGATGGGTAGAACCTAGGAAGCACAGACACGGACATGGGTGCGGGTCTGGACATGGGTAGAACATGGTAACACGAGCAATTTTAAAAAAATTATAAAAGAAAACGACCGATACAACACCGGTATGATATGGGTACTGACATGATATGACATGCCAAAGAGTGAAAACCAAAGAAACACAATTATAACACTCACTCTTAGTTTTAGTTTCTCTATCAAAAAGAAAAAACTCGCAGTTTCTATTTCTAATTGTGGCAGAACATTGCAATAATATAGAAATTCATTTTTATTTTTAATGAATACAATGGATTTAGCTATCTAAATAGACAAGAAATTCACATCTTTTTTTGTAGTCCTTGAATTTAGTTTCCCCTCTTAGTCTCAATCTTTGCCTAATTTCACAAATTAGTTCTATCAAAACTAAGATTCTTCCCTATCATCCTTAATGTCTCTATCCAATGTCTATCTTCTGCAGCCTAAAACTCTAGGTTCCCTTAAGAAGACCGAAGTTCCTTTGAGAAGCTTCAACCTCTCTCTCTCTCTCTCTCTCTCTCTCTCTCTCTCTCTCTCTCTCAATTGTCTGAATAAACTTGAACCAAGTATTCAATTTCACAGCTATTACAAGTTTAACATCATATAAAGACAACCCAAAGTAGTCATATATCCTTTATTAAATCACTAGACAATAGGGAGACAAATATTGCCAGTGTGTGCTCTCATGCCTAGCACATGTGGTAGCAGCACGCCTAGCACATGTGGTAGCAGTGGTGAGTCTTGTAGTGTCCTTACAGGAGTTTAAGTGACCCCCTGGCGTGAGGTCGTGTGCTTTTGTTAGTCACCATAGTGAATAAGTGTTGAAAGAGTCTAGTAAGCCCAAGAGACTGACTTATGGCAAAGGAACTTGAGAAATTGTGGAGCAAATTGTCCTTTACAGGAACTAGTTATTTTTTTGTGTATTGACAAATATCTTTGCTTGTGAACTGAGAATTATGCCACAATGAAACCACAATCGCTTTCCAGTACTACGTTTTTTAGTGAGCTAAACTTTGTAATGTATTCAAATTACTATGATAATAAGTTAATAGCTATAAGGTTATAACAATAAATGAATACAAGTAACATTTTTTTTTTTTATGGTTCAACTGTTAGCAAGAGTAATGCAATATCCCAAAGAATCACTAATTTACTATTTGTACGAGACTATTTAGACTAATTTCTCAAGAACAAGAAAATCATGATCTACTAATAATAACCACGGTATAAAAATGGCAAATCTGTATTATAATTGCGTGGGTTTGGAGAGATTGAGAAAGAGATGGCAATTTGAGTCTAACCAAGAAACTAGCCTCTTTGAAGGTTCACTTGGCCTATTTGTTATGTGATTCCAAACAACAATTTTCAGTGTTTAGACACTGAAAACAGTGGTTCTAAAGAAAAAAAAAAAAAATCATTTTGGTAAGGGTGTTTTTTTAAGAGTGTTTGAGTTATATTACTCATTTTAAGGTGTTTAAACACTAAATTTAGAAAACTCCTCTTACCTTCTTTTTTTTTTTTTTTTATGGAAAAACTTTCAAATTTCAATTAAACTTGGGTGGTACCCACAGAAAGTACATCAGAAAGAATTTGTGATACAATGACAAGGGGAGTATCCTCCACCCATATTGTACAGTCAATTACATCCTTTGCATGCTTTGCCATTAGGTGTGCTGCTACGTTGTTGTCACGTCGAGTGAAGCTTGTGTCCCATGAAGTGAAAGTAGGCAGCCACATTTTTGTCCCCGTGATGACCTGTTGGATGGAGATTGGGGCGGGTGTCTCACACTCAAGGGCTTGAATAACAACCTGTGAGTCTCCTTCAATTGTAACCTGCGTTAGGCCCAGCTCCCATGCAAAAATGATTCCACACTCCATTGCCTTTGCCTCAACCTCAAGCGCACCCAGTGGGAAGTACAGCTTTTTTGAGAGTGCCCCCATGATTTCACCTCTGTCATTGCGAACAACGACACCAATTCCACACTGCCCAGTCTCCTTAAACACTGCACCGTCGACATTGATCTTATACCAGTCAGTGGGTGGGGGCTTCCAAGAGGTTGGGGTGTGGGTGGGGCGAGAAACGGGGAGGTCTGCTGCTTGTTTATATTCTTCTATATACCTGTGCGCATTGTTGACAATCACTATAGCAGTTTTGGAGGTGCCACCGTGTTGAACCTCATTTCTATTATTCCAAATGCCCCACGCGGCAGCTACAAATACTTCTAGCTCGGTGTGGTCATTTTTTTCCTTGAGTACCCAGAAGAGGTCCATGAAATCCTTTGGCTTCCATGAGGGTCTTGGTGGTTTGACAGTGAGGGTAGTCCAAACCTCCCTAGAGAGGTCACAACTCCAGAATGTATGTTTTGGAGTTTCAGTTGCTTCGCACAGGCCACAGTCAACGTCCATTGGGATGTGGCGATCCCTGAGGCGAGTTTTGGTTGGCAGGATATTCTTGCAAGCCCGCCAAATGAAGGTTCTGATCTTGTTTGGGCACTTTAGGCTCCAAATGGACTTCCACATTGTCTTCATAGTGGAGCCATCTGAGCATTGACCATTGTCTTGGGTGACTTGAAGTCTTTGGGCGATGCGATATGCACTTCGCACAAAGAAATCACCGTTTGGTGTGGCTGACCAAATTTGGCGGTCTTCTGTAGGGAGTGCACTAAGTGGAATGCCAAGAATTATTTCGGCTTCATGGGGAAGGAAGGTGCTGCGGACTACCTCAGTTTTCCATACGTGCAGGTGATGATCGATGAGGCAGGAGACCAGGTCACCGTTGGTCGAGTGGAGGTCAATTCTTGGGCTTACTACTCTGTACGCTGAAGGGGTGGGCATCCATTTATCTTTCCAGATATTGGTCTGCATTCCATTGCCAATGCTCCACCTGACTCCTTCAGATATGAGTGGCTTGGCTGCCATTATACTCTGCTAGGCATATGACGATCTCTTACCAAGTTGAGCTTCAAGGAAGGTGGAATTGGCAAAATATTTGGCTTTGAAGACCTGGTAGAATAGAGTGTTGTGATTTTTCAGGAGGCGCCATCCTTGCTTTGCCAGGAGTGCTAGATTGAAGGCTCGCAAGTCTCTAAAGCCCATTCCCCCATCAGTTTTGGGTGTGCAAAGCTTGTCCCAGGCTACCCATGGAATTTTCCTCTCTTCTTTTTTCTGCCCCCACCAAAATCGGCTGGTCAGAGCTCCCAAATCCTTGCATAATGAGTCCGGAAGCTTGAAACAGCTCATGATGTAGGTGGGGGTAGCTTAAGCAACAGCTTTGATAAGTGTCTCTCTCCCTGCGCTTGACAACAACTTCCCTTTCCAGCCTGCGATCTTTTTCCCAACCTGGTCCTTTATCCTATTAAAGGCTCTCTTTTTGTTCTTGCCGATAAGTGAGGGTAGGCCTAGGTATCATTCATGCACTGTTTTATGATTTGAGCACCGAAGAATCTCCCAGACTCTTGTGCATTCGTTCATGTTGGCATTGCAAAAGATAAGGCTATCATCTACGAACAGCAGATAAGAGATGGATGGTGCGTTTCAGCATACAGCAACACCATTGATGTGCCCCTACTGTTGTCCCCTGTTCAGCATTGCCGAAAGTCCCTCAGCACATATGAGGAAGAGGTGAGGTGATATGAGATCGCCTTGGCGGATGCCTCTGGATGGCCTGATCGATCCTTTTGGTTCCCCGTTGATTAGGATGGAATAGTTAGCAGTTTTAACACACATCATTGTGAGAGAAATCCATCGCTCATGAAAGCCCAGTTTACGCATGATCATTTCCAGACACGGCCATTCAACTTGATCAAAAGCCTTACTCATGTTAATTTTGATTGCCATGAGATTGTCCTCGCCCTTCCGTCGCTGGTTAATGTGGTGCATTGTCTTGAAAGCCACAAGTACGTTGTTTGTAATCAACCTGTCAGGGAGAAAAGCACTCTAGGAGGAACTGATAATGTTAGGCAGCATTTTCTTAAGTCGGTTAGCTAGGACCTTAGAGACAATACGAGATAATACATTACTTAGGCTTATGGGGCGATAGTCTGTGATTTTCTGGGGGGTTTTTTTCTTTGGGATGAGACAGATATGGGTAGCATTAATATCAGCAGGCATATTCCCAGAGTTTAAGATATTTAGCACACATTCAGTAGTATTTGGACCAACGATATTCCAGAATTTTTGGTAAAAGACAGGGGGCATACCGTCGGGTCCTGGGTGCTCAATGGCACTTTTGTAAATATGTTAAAAACTATAGGGCCCACTTGATTAGACAACACATAAAGCTTCCTTCTTCAATTCCAACTAGGGGCCCACTTATCAACTTTTAAAAAAAAACACATGTAATAAACACACAATTATGTTTTTTCACACATTGAAACATATTATTTAAAACATAGTACGAAACACGTTTTTTGCTTTATGAATACTATAAACACTTGTTTTTACAACATTTTTTGAATTATAGTTTTCACATCATTTTAAATAACGATACTATATATCTCCAACCAAACTACCCGTGTTTCTTTTCAATTTTTGCTACTAGCAGCCAGTGTAGGACATGGTGAGGACAAGGAATAGGATTCATGCAAGCAAACTTACCTGAATGATGGAGTCAAATTTTCAAGGTCGTCAAGCTAAACATATCAATAATTGTTAAGTCCCCAAAAATAACATATAATTTTCTTTCATTAAATCATGTTAATTATCATTTAAGTTATTAATCATAATTAATATTCTTTAAAAGTTTTAAATCAATTTTTTTTGTTAAATATATTAAAGATTATTATTAGAATATAATTTTTTTTTTTTTTTTTTTTGAGAAACCAGACCAGAAAGTCTGGGAATTTATTCAAAAACTTAAAAAACTTAGGGAACATCCCTTACAACAGTATCATCCCTTAACACAAGAGGGGTAATATCGGGTGGAGTGTCCTCCAACCAGACCTGAAGACCTGTCACTGTGCTTGCTTTTTTTGTGAGAGCATCAGCAACTAAATTACAAGCTCGGGATACATGATTAAATTCTACCAATTGAAAACCCGAAACTAGTGCACGACTGTCCTCTATAATATTTCCATAGCTGGTCAGATCACCGTTGTCCTTGGTGAGCGCATTTATGATCACAGCTGAGTCTCCTTCAATCACCACCCGAGGCAGACCAATTTCTGCAGCAAACTTCACCGCTCGGCGACACGCTAGAGCTTCCACAGCTGCTACTGATTGAGGCAGCGAAATTGGCATCGAGAGAGCACCTATAACAGTGAATGTGGCTACATCAAAGTTCACCTTATAAAAATTATGTTCAGGGGGTCTCCATTGCTGCATAATGGTTGGACCAAAGGGAGCTGGGAACTCGGACTGAACTGCAAGGAAATCTTGGAGTAGGGTACCAGCCATACTACAAATCTTGGAGAGTGGATGAACTTGTCGACCAAAGTGCCTAGCATTACACCTATTCCACAGTAGCCATGTCATGATTGAGAAAAGCTCCAGTCTGAATTCGTCCTGAGAATGCATGAGCCTGGAAAGAAGGTCGCTGAATGACACAGGCTGGACTGATGCGTCTTGGTGGAACCACTCCATTGAATGCCACACGCAATTTCTTTGCAGAACCAAAGAGCGTGCAATGTGTCCTCTGATCGATCTTGGCAGCCCTCACAGATATCTGTTGTGACGATATGGCGATGATGGAGATTCTCCATGGTGGGTAAAGCATTATTGCAAGCCTTCCAAACAAAATGCTTGATTTTGTTTGGAGTCCGGAGATGCCAAATTCTCTTCCAGAACTGTCTCTGAGCTTCCGGATTTGAAGAACCTGCACTAGAAGCTGAATCACAAGATATAACTAATTTGTATGCGCTGCTAGTAGTAAACATACCCGAGGGAGTACAAGCCCAAATGATTCGGTCAGGGGGAGCCTTTCACTCAATGGAATTCCCAGAATTTCCGAGGCTTCATGGGGCAGAAACATTTGTTTCACCATATTAGTTTTCCAAACCGCATTGTCTTGGTCTATGAGCTCACTCACCTTAGCATCAGGTGGTATCTGAGGGATTAGGGAAACAATAGACCTGCTCAACTGTGAAGGCAACCACTTGTCCTGTTTTATGCGCACTGATTCACCATTGCCAATGCGCCATACCATCCCTTTACACAAGGACGGACCCATGTTCGGGCAGAGGGGGGCCATGCCCCCCCCCCCCCCTTCCCCCTCCAATTTTGGAAGAAAAAATAGCACTATATACAAAGATTTCCCCTAAAAAAAATATATTTTTGGCCCCCTTCCTTCAAAATCTTTACATTTTAACTTATGAAAACTAAAAAGAAAATTGCAACATCCTTTTGTCCATTGCATATTGATCCAAAAATATGAAGCCCGTGGAAACTATGATCAAATGTGTGCAGCGGATACTAATGCTTATTTGTAGGTTTATTTTTATGAATTATTAACTATTTTTAAAAAATATTTTATTAACATTAATGTTGTTGTAGCTTGTAGGGTATGTTTGTTTGGTTTATTTTTTGGACTAAATTTTGAAACAATAGAGCTATATAATATGGGAATAACGAAACTTTTACTTGAATTGTTGATGGTGGGAAAATTATCTATAATATTTGATTTTTTTAAAGAGAAAAAATTACAAATAATTTGAAGCTGATAATGCAACATTGCCTCTAGTGTTGATATCTCAATTCATGAAAATTTTCAAACAAAATTTCAAAAAATTACCACTGATTAAATTAGTATTCGGTCCAAATTGTGAAAATATGAGATCATAATGTTAATGAATGTAATGAAATTCAACAAAGCTTGAGTAGATGTTAGTTTTAATTTTTATAAACTTTTTTGGGTTTATACTTTGGCCCCCCCCCCCCCAACTTTGAATTCCGGTTTCGTCCCTGCCTTTACGGATCGCGTCTCTTGCACTAAGGATCCTCTTCCAAGCATAGGACCCAACCCTTGAGTCTTCCGCCTCCAAAATCGAGCACTCTAGGAAGAATTTAGCTTTGAAAACTTGATAGCACAAGGAATCCGGGTTATTGATCATCCTCCATACTTGCTTAGCTAATAGAGCTTCATTGAACTTCTCAATTTCTTCGAAGCCCATTCCCCCAACTTCTTTGGCTTCACATAATCTCTCCCACTTCACCCAATGCACTTTTCTACTATCACCGATATAACCCCACCAAAACTTACGGATTAAGACTTCCAATTCTTTTATAAGACCCCTTGGGAGCTTGAAACAATTCATCGTGTATGTCAGAATTGCTTGAATGACTGATTTGATAAGAACTTCCCTCCTGGCTTGGAATAAAAGCTTTTCCTTTCATCCTTGAAGTTTTTTCCACACCCTTTCCTTCAGGTATACGAAGCTTTGCCTCTTTACTAGGCCTACAAGTGCAGGCAATCCTATATATTTTTCAAATTGTCTAATAGATGGGACACCTAGAACTTGTTGGATTCACACCTGAGTATCATGAAGAGTATTTGAGCTGAAAAAAATGTTTGTCTTGTCCCGATTAATTTTCTGCCTTGAACCTCTCTCATAAATAGCTAGGATATCAAGGATTTTTTGGCATTCTTCCTCCTTTGTTCGACAAAATAGCACACTATCATCTGCAAAAAATAGATGTGATACCCTTGGGCCATTTCTACAAATTGACACCCCTTGGATGAGCCCCTCAAATTTAGCTTTGTGAATCAAGCTTTATAGCCCCATAGCACACATTAGGAAAATGTATGCAGATAGTGGGTCACCTTGTCTCAGTCCTAGACTCGGTTTGATGTTTCCTACAGGTTGGCCATTAAGAAGAACAGAATAGGAGACAAAACTTAAGCAAGACATAAAGTAATACAAATCAATTAATTTCAAACTCAATTACATCTATATATATAATAACAGGTAAAACTGAGAGAAAATCTAATTAAATTTCAAATTGGAATTCAATTAAAGTCTAATTTTGCGCCACGTGTCCCATCTAATCTAAGTTTTTAAATTTTTGTGCCAAGTAAATTTATTCAATGTAAAAATTGGATTTTAATTAGAGTTTAATTTTGTGACATGTGTCCTATCTAATCTAAATTTCTTAATTTTTGTACCAAATGAGTTAATTTAGTGTAAAAACGAGGAGTCCAATATAAGTAAACCATAAAAAATATAATTTTTGAATGATTTTATATTTATGAGCCTTTTTTTTTGTATAACTAAAAAAATTTCAAGTTTATAAGTCATATATATATATATATATATATATATATATATATATATATATATTAATAAGTAAACCTGAGAGACAATCCAATTAAATTTTAAATTGGAATTCAATTAGAGTCTAATTTTGCATCATGTGTTCCATCTAATCAAAATTTTTAAAATTTTGAACCAATTTAGTTAGTTTAGTGTAAAAATTGGATTTCAATTAGATTTTAATTTTTATGGCACGTGTTCAATTTAATCGAAGTTTTTTAATTTTTGTGCAAAATGAGTTATTTTAAAGTAGAAAACAAGGAGTCCAATATAAATAAATTATAAAAAGAAACATAATCATATATCTAAACACTAAATATAAAATTAGGAAGAGAGAGTTTGAATGATTTTATATTTATGAGCCTTTTTTTATAACTAAAAACAATTCATTTGGCATAAAAATTATATATATATATATATATATATATTAATAGATAAAGTTTAGAGAAAATCCAATTAGATTCTACAATTGAAGTCCAATTTTGCACCATGTGTCATAAATTATTTATTTTTAAAGAGAGTTTTAATTCTTAATTTTGGAATCAAATGTGAGACCATATTATAAATATCCATTCAAGTGAGTTATTTTGTACAAAAACCAAAGAGTATAGAATTAATGAACACAAAAATAATTTTAAAATGGAGAATTTATATTTTCTACCTAATAACATTCTTACAAGACTTTTTGAAGAGTTAAAAAAATAAGAATGATTATCAATAATATTTAAATTATATACATAGGATTATTATACTATACATCTTAATGTATATCTTTTAAATATATCCATGCATATGCATGGGGTTACAAACTAGTTAAATAATCATGTATGAGACTTGTTTGAAATGTCACATGGTTGTAGGCCAATTAGTTGCAAATGGGTTTCAAAACCAAACAAGATTCTAGAGGTATAAGGTTATACTTGTTGCTAAAGTATTTAGCCAAAGATAGGGAGGTCTAGGGCTGCTCTTTTGCTAAAGATATCATCAATATGAGCACATTAATTCAATGCAACGTAATGGCATTGACAATACAATCAATTGCTTTTGATGATTCTACATGACTGACGCACAAATTCTGTGTCATTACAAGACATTTGATTAAAAAAAAAAAAACCATTATTTATGGTCACTCTTTGATGAAGTTTTCATTCTATTTCTAACAAACAAAATACTCAAGCTAAAAGCTGAATTTCACAGTTCTCATATAAACAATTAAAAGTCATTTGTGACACCTCTACTTGTAGTCTCTGATCAAGCCTTCCCAACAAGACTCGAATTCTTATTCCATATCACAACTATGCAAAATCTTATTGAACTGGCTCTCTAGTTCAACATTTTCATAATAACTTGCTAAATGTTGTGCTACATTTTTTACTAGGTGTCATTTGCAAAGGCAATGACATGTCTCATGAATCCCTATCCAACAAATTAGACTACACATCAATATATATATAAAAGCAGAGACCTCATGCAAGAGTGCATGAGGTTCTGCCATGTGGCGCTCTATATGAGTTCTTTGCATTCCTCTTTATTATGAAATGATGTTTTCCAACTTCAAAAATTAAAACAATGCAGCTTTTATGTTTAGCACTTATTGCTTCATCAAAAATCAATTCACTTCTTCCTCTCTCCTAATTCTTCACTTCTTTCCATAAAAAAAAGACTATTCACTTCTTCTGGACAAAAAAAAAAAAACTTTCACTTTCCCGTTCAAATTTAAATGCACACTATGGATAAGCACCTGGCAAAGTGAGACCAAGCTTTGCACTATTACACCTTTACAATAATATTATACTTTCCAAGTAATTTCTGTTGAGATCAAACCCATCTTAAATTTTTTAAATTTCATTCATTCTCTTTCTTAACTCTTCAGTTCTTTCTACGTCTCTTAAGTCTTAACTCTTCACTTCTTCTAGCAAAAACACAAACAAAAAACTCTTTCACTTCCCCTTTCATTTAAATGCACACTATTGTACCTATTTCTTTTGAAAATTATATATTGATGGATCAATGATTCCTCTTTGAGTTCATGGACAAAAGCTCCTTTCTTAGTGTCTATAAATAAATACATATTGCCAACTCTCTCTCTCTCTCTTTGTTTCTTTCTTTCAATTTTTTTTTCAAAATTTTATTTGGGATACTAAGTTTGCGGTTTGCAATGTTTAAGGGAAGATAGACTCGGGTAGATTGAAGCTTCAACTTTACCATGTTTTGGCCGGGGACTAAAGTCACTAAACACAAGGAGAAAATGCCACCAGCCCCTAATTTATCAAACCCTTCGTCAGTATCTAAGACGTACAAAATACTAATACTCAATTTGTTCATTCTTTGTTGTTGTTTGGTAATGGGTTTTTGATTATCGAACTAGATGGTGGTTTGTTTCTTTTCATTCGAACTGTTTACTGGTTGAGATTTTTACTGAGCCACACTGTTTTTGTAATTTATGATTTGGCTTTTGGTGAGTGATTTAAATATATTACATGAGGATGTGATTAAGAAAATTAGTTGAATTGGGTAATATTTAGACCCGAAGGCAAAGACAGGTTGAGTAACTAATTTGGTTTTGTTGGGCAGGTAGAAAGATCAATGAGGAAGAAGCTTAATCAATAAATCAAGCTCCTCCAAGCCACATGTAGTCGGAGCACAAATACATGTATCTCTATGGATTGGGTCACATTCAAAGCGCCAATGGAGGCAAAACTTTTGTGGGATTCAAAGTGCAAAGAGCCCAAGAGTAATCATATATTTTATTTTGAATCCATAGTATTTGATAAAATGCTTGACAGAAAATTTATAATTTTTATTTAGTTGTATGATGTAGCAGCCTATATAATTGACATAAGTGAAACAAATTAAATTAGCTACGGGTAAGAAAGAAGTTATTATTTTTAGGTGAATAATTTTCTTTTACCTATTGAGGGGTTAAGTATTATTTGGTAGCAAATTTTTAAAATAATCACCACAATCTACACATATTCTATGTCCTACTAAATGATAGAAACTCAATTGTTAAAAATAAGAACAAAGAAAGAAACAATAGAACCGCAAAGGTACAAATTAAGAACTAAGTGGGCAGAAAAAAATTATGTGGTGTCTCCATTATTTGAAGGTTAGCCTAGAATCTATATAAACTCAAAATGGTATTAAAAAATTGTTAAATATATTATACTGGTACACCTCTGTTAAAAAATTGTTTTATTTATTTATTTATTTTTTATAGAAGATAGAATTTCTATTCTAACCCAATCTAAGTGTATATGTGTGTGAAGGTCCCTCATAGAGACTTGAATCGCGACCCTTGCCTCCCACACCCCATAAGTACTTATACTTGTGGAGTGAGCATCGCATCAAGGGTGTGCGGTGGTTAAAAAATTGTTAAATATGTTGAATCATGTCTACCTCAACCATCATTGAAACTACTTGCTTTATTTATTTATTGGTCAAGTATCATGTACGACTGTCTGCAAGAACCTTGACAATATCAAAGAGCATTCGTTGCTTTGCCTAGACATGAATCACTATGCAAACTTAGCACTGCTATAGTTAAAATATTATTGAAGATGCTTTTTAGGGTCAATGCCTTAGTTAGACATTTCGTATGACAAGGGACAGGTTCAAGGAGTTTGATATGCATAATGTATGCTTGCAATTAATTGGTTTATGATCAACTGAAGATGCTTCATAGGGTCAACGCCTTAGTTAGACATTTCGTATGACAAGGGATAGGTTCAAGGAGTTTGATATGCATAATGTATGCTTGCAATTAATTGATTTACGATCAACTGATAGTAGACAACAAAATATGCCTACATGCTCTGACATTTCTACTATAATTGTTGGTGATTTTAGCAATGAAAATATCCACTATTTATATTATAATATATGTACAAAAATTTCAAAAACCATTTTACATAAAAGCTTACAGCATTATCCGCGCAACGCGCGGGCAACCTTCTAGTTTATTCAGAAATGAAGCCTGCCATCCTCATCCAACAGCTTTAACATATAAATTGGAACTAACAGAACCTCATAACAAAGAGGGAGAAGGGTGTTAGGAGAATGACAATAAATTCACTATAATTTCTAGTACTTATTGCCAAAGTCATTTATGTTCTGAGTAGATATACTCGAACATCAGTTCATTATGTTCTACATTGAATAATGTTGTATTACAATGGAAGTATGAAAGAAGAGGCACATTAGCCTTGTGTGGGAGAGAAGGTATACATTAAACTTCGATCTAAAACAATGTGATAATATTTAATATACATTGATTGCTTTCATGATAAAATGAAAAATGTATCCAATGCAACAAGAAGTTGGGTGAAGGTCAAAGGAATATCAAATCCACCAATGCTGCTGGAGCCTTCATCAAAATAATAAAAAACTCTATTTAATCTCTCATGCTGTACATCAGATTGTTAGCCAGGCCTCCCACTTAACAACATCTATAAATCAAGCATTCCAATCTCAGCTTGAACTTTATATAGATACACCGTACAATACCCATTAATTGTGTTCCAATCTCAGCTACACTTTATATAGAAAAAATCTGATAATGTTCCACCAGGCAAGCTTGTGTGGAGAAGGCTGTTTTTGCCAAAAGAGAAGTGAATCATCATCAGCAAACAAGCTTAAGGCTGGTTTGTGGCCCTTGCTCTGGCCACAGACTTTGCGTAAAGTTCCTCATAGTGTGCTGCTGATGAATCCCAACTAAAATCTATATTCATGTCATTCTGAACAAGCTGCTGCCATTTCTCAGGGTTATTCTTGTAGAGGTTAAATGCACGTTCCAAAGCATTGTTTACACTCTGTCAAAATAAAGATGCATCAGAACAGTCCATCCACACCAGAGGAGGGAGGACAAAATAGAAGTCTCTACATATGATGCTAAGATTCGTAGCTGACTGCAATAGCCTAAGGCACTAACAGACTAGAGCAGCAAATTGCCTGCTTAAAGTCTCAAACATGGATGCTAAATAAAAATTAATGAACACAAATACAGACAAAGAAGTACTCAACTACAAGCCAGTATTCCACTGATTTACCTGTTCATCAGGATTTAAAAAGGTAAATCCGTTCCGGAACTGGAGAGGTATAGTATCATCATCAATGTCGAAAACGCTACACAAGAAAAAAAAATGTTCAAATAAGATTTTTCTGAAAGGAATAAACTTGAATCACAATATGGGGACGCTATATGGGAGGCTTAACCCACCTGTCATTCAGACCACCAGTTTTTCTTGCAATTGGTACAGAGCCATATCTCATGGCTATCAACTAGAGAAAATATACAAGGAGTTAACACAGAAAATAAAGCTAAAAAAACATGATAGGATTTTGATTCAACACTAGTACATTGAAATAAGGTGTTTAGCTAGAGGCATATATGCCACAGATGAGGATAGAGAACATAGCTAAAGTAACATCATCCATTGATTTCAGGAGTCATCTTTTCCACATCTCAGTTTTTAAATGAGAAGTGTAGGGGCTGTGTGGCTTCTTTAAGTCTCTCTCCATTAAGTGCAATTTGATAGAGAGAAATGTGCTCAGGCTGTTTTCTGTTCAAGTAGCCTTACTCAAGAATAAGTGCAGACTTTACCTGTGTAAGGCCACATGGCTCAAAGATGGACGGGATGATGAGCATGTCAGATGCTGCGTATATGGAATGGGAAAGAGATTCGTCATACTTCAATATTAATCGAATGTCATCATGATTCTGAAACTGGTGTGCGATACCCTCAAATTCCCTCTACAAGATAAAAAATTGCAATAAACATAGAGCGAAAACACAAATCACTCAGCATAAATCTAAATGGCTAAGTTGGCAAACAGAACTTTCATAAAAAAAGGTTTGCAAACAAAACAGAGAAATGAGACGGAAGTCTTTGCCTTCTAATAATAGAAATCATTAGCATAAGCGCATATAGTCACCATATGGAAGAAGCAGCAAGTGAACTTCAAATATTAAGATATTCATTACCAAATGCAATTAATATGAACATGGAAACTGAACCATTGGCTTTTCTTTTTAAATCAGATATATTAAATTGACACATTCATTACCGCATGTAAATGATCTTGACATGTCAACTAACCGATGACTTTTAAGTTTGGAAAAATTAAATATATAAAAATTTAAATGGACATTCAATTTTTGTGCTCTGTTAAGGGATGATATGAGAGAGAGAGAGAGAGAGAGAGAGAGCTGTTATGGTGAGTTTAAAATTCCAAAAAGGATATGTATTTGACAATCATTATATGCACTTTTTTCCTTTTATGGCTAAGTTTCAAATGCATTTTTTTTTATAAGTAATAAAGATTTATATTCAAAAACACTACCTTATGCAAAAAAACATAAAGCAAAGAGAAAATTACAAAGAGAAAAGAAATACAAGAGAGGAAAAGAGAAGAAAAGAAACTAATTACAAAGAAGAGAGCTAAGGAACATGGGGAGAGAATCACTAGAGGTGAGTCCCCAAGCCCTAGACCAATCAAACAGAGAGCCATTGAAAGAAGCTAATAACTGGTCATCCGAACTTTCCATATCCTCGAACGTCCTCCTATTTCACAACCTCCAAAGACTCCACATTAGGCACAACGGAGCTAGATTCCAAATGCTATACGAATGCTTTCCAAGCCAATTACGCCAGCCAAAAAGCATATCCGCAACTGATCTTGGCAAGACCCAAGAAATCCCAAACAATCTAAAGACCAAACTCCACAACCGATAAGCCTTACCACAATGAAGTAGCAAATGATCTACCGTCTCCCCATTACAACAGCACATAATGCACCAGTCAACAAAATTCATCCCTCTACACATCAAATTGTCACCTGTAAGGATCTTATCCTATACAACAGTCCACACAAAAAAGGAGACACGCCGAGGAACCTTAACCTTCTAGACTCTTTTCCAAGGAAAAATTATGGGTAAGGGACTTCGTAACTTATTATAGAATGAACGGACATCAAAAACCCCATTTTTAGTCAACTTCCATCGCAAACGATCTCCATTCTCATTGGGAGGTAAATTTGAAGCCAAAGTACAGAGAAATTCCTCCACTCCACTCATTTCCCAATCATTTGGTCTCCAAATAAACCAAACACCCCAGCTTCTCTGTTCCTCTATCCCCAACAGATCAAGAGAAGAGGTCACCGATGCCTTTTTATTGGAGGCAATCCCATACACACTCAGAAAAATCAAATGAAGTGGAGAATCCCCACACCATTGATCAGTCCAAAGCTTAACTCTATCTCCCGCCCCTACCTCAAACCGAATATTTTTGCTAAAATCCTCCCAACCCATACGTATACTTCTCCACAAACCGCACACATGAACCCCTCTATCTAGCTTGGAGGTCCATCCCCCCCATTCTACCCCAAACTTTAGAGCTACAACCCTTCTCCAAAGCTTTGTCTCCTCAATCCCAAACCGCCATAACCACTTCCCTATTAGGGCTTTATTAAAAGTAGTTAATTTCCTTACTCTAACCCACCATTTTCCAAAGGTGCACACACCTTGTTCCATCCCACCAAATGTGTCTTCGAATCCCCCCACAAAAAATCCATTTGCATCCTCTCAATTTTATTAGCTATATGTGTGGGGATGGTAAAAAGAGATAGAAAATAAGTAGGAAGACTTGCTAATGTACATTTAAGCAACGTCAGTCTTCCACCTTTTGACAAATACATCTTCTTCCATCCGGCCAACTTACGCTCAATTCTCTCCATGATAGGATTCCAAAATGGTAGGAGACTTGTGAGACGCCCCCAATGGCATACCAAGATAGGTCATTGGCAAAGACCCAATCCGGCAGCCCAAGATTTCTGCCAAGACATGGACATTAGGAACCTCGCCAATGGGAACCATCTCACTCTTTAACGCATTAACCTTCAAACCTGTCACTGCCTGGAAACAAAGAAGAAGCATTCGGACATGTAGAATCTGTTCCTCATCTGCATCGCAAAACAGAATCGTGTCATCCGCAAACAAGAGATGCGAGACGCATACCGCTCCACCCTGTCTACCATTAGCCCTAAAACCTCGGATCAAACCAGCCCCTTCAACTCTTTTCATCATCCTACTAAAGACCTCCATCAGTACCAGAAAACAGCATGGGAGATAGCGGGTCCCTTTGTCTCAATCCCCTCGAGCTCCCAAAAAAATCAGCTAGAGACCCATTAAAAAAAACAGAAAATTGGACTGTAGATATGCAAGTGCGGATCCACCTACACCACCTCTCCCCGAATCCCATTCTCTTCAAAAAATCTAGAAGAGCCTCCTAATTCACATGATCGTAGGCTTTCTCAATATCTAATTTACAAATAATCCCTGGAATCTTACTCTTCACCCTACTATCAACACACTCATTAGCAATAAAAACTGAATCAAGTATCTGTTTACCACCCACAAAGCTGTTCTGAGACTCAGATATCAGTTGATCCAAAACCTCTTTCAGGCGGTTAGCCAACACCTTAGCCAAAATCTTATAAACACTCCCGACCAAACTAATAGGTCTAAAGTCTCGAATATCGAAAGCATCATTCTTCTTTGGGATTAAGGCAATGAAAGTCGCATTAAGAGATTTTTCAAACTTACTGTGTTGATAAAACTCTTCAAACACAGCTAAGACATCTCTTTCCTCAACTCCCCAACAGTGGTGGTAGAAGGCCATAGAGAAACCATCAGGGCCTGCAGCTTTATCTCCTTCCAATTCTTTGACAACTCTAAGAACCTCTTCCTTTTCAAACCTCCGTTCAAGCCAGTCCCTCTCCAACCCCTCTATCTGATCAAATTCCAAGCCTTCCACAAAAGGCCTCCACTCCTCCGTCTCCTTGTACAAGTTTTTGTAAAACTGTACAGTTTGGTTTGCCATCTCAGATTCATCCTCATAAATAACCCCATTTACCTCCAACATACTAATATGATTATACCTTCTTCGAGAATTGGTCATCTTGTGGAAGAATTTGGTATTGTTATCTCCTTCCTTAATGCAAAGTATCCTCGATTTCTGTCTCCACGGAACTTCTTCCAAAGAGAGAAGGTTTTGTATTTGAGATCTTAATACAACCCTCTCACCTATCTCCACTTCAAAAAGGCCATTCACCCCTTCCTTAGCATCCAATAATTTCAAAGCCTCCAACAGTTCTTTTTTTTGACAGACTACATTTCCAAACTTATTACGATTCCACTGAATAATATCTTCTTTCAAAGCCTTTAGCTTCTTGGCAAGTACAAAACTAGGAGTACCTGAGAAGGAGTATCGATTCCACCAAGAATAACTTTATCTTTAAACCCATCCGTCTTTAACCACATGCTCTCGAACCTGAAAGGACTTTTCCCCCTTAAAATCCCTCCTGCCTCCATTAGTATGGAGAAATGGTCTAAAATAGGACGAGGTAAAACCCGCTGGATCACATCCGGATAATGATCCTCTTAGTCATGAGAAACCAAAGCCCTGTCTATCCTAGACATTGAGAGCAGATCTGAACCACTAGACCATGTGTAACTCCCTCCTTCCAACGGCAAATCTATCAAACTAAGCTCCTTAATGAACTTAGAAAAATTCTCCATAGCTGGGGTAAGGCGGGATCCCCCCAGCCGTTCACTTGGGAAGCGAACGATAATCCCATATATAACACCATGGAACTTCCCAAAGTTGCTGAATACCAATCAGCTCATCCCACATCTACCCCCTCACGTTATTATCATTCGGGCCATAAACCCCAGAACATGCCCAAATAAAACCATCCCCTATACCCTTCCATCGGACTGATACAGAATATTGACCTACCATTACCTCCAACTTTTCTAAAGCCCTCTTATCCCACATCATCAAAACCCCACCAGCTGTCTAATCCGCATCCAAAGCTACCCAATCTACATAGGGACAACTCTACAAGCTGCAAATCAACTGTCTATCCATGCCCGTAAGCTTAGTTTCTTGAAGGCAAATTACATCACAATTTCACTCCCGTAATAAATTTCTAACTACCAACCGTTTCCGAGGATCATTCAAACCTCGACCATTCCATGACACCATTTTCAACTTCATCGAAACTGAAAACTCCCTCCTACCTCAGAAACGCGGTCAAAGAAAACTATCTCCCATCATAATTAACCGAGGAAATCAAATTCCTCAGCTCCCTCTTCCCTTTATCCTTAGAGACCGCTTTTCGATTGGCAGCATCTTTCCTATTCATCAGATTAGCAGCCTCAATCTCCATTTCAAGCTTTTGTAAAAGCAAAATACACATCTTCTCGTGTCGATCCAACGAAAGCCCCATCATCTTACTGAAACCGGGGAGTCTGTGTTTCACCCACTTAGATACATTTAATGTCTTATCAAACCCCATCACCTCAATATTACCATTCAATTCAGCCGGCACAACTAACTCCAGAGGATTAATAGTCAACAAGGGGGAGAAACTATCCACACAACCCAAACCCTCATCTGCACTAATTATTTCTACCTCAGTCAATGCCCATACCGACTGGTCCACCTGATGGGGGGTGTTTATCCCCTGCTTATCACTAGCACAATCAACCTGGCCACCTTCATCTCCACCCTGAACACCCACCTCCTCATTCCCAACTCTCGAAGGACTTGAATTGTAATTGGAAACCACACAACCTGTTAAAGCCCCGTCACCCCCTATTTCTGCCTTACCCAGTGTGACCGAAGGTTCACCGGCGCAAGACCCATCAAAAATAAGACGCTCAACCTCCACCGAGGTCATCACAAGGCAACCTAGATTCTCGGTTAGAGGAAGAGACCTCGTATCCATCCTCGTGGTGTGGATTAGAGTTGTATCGGCCCTATCTAGTGTCGCCGGTGAGTCCGCGGTGCGAAACCCATTGGAAAAGGTACACTAGGTCTTCACCGGTGACTCTACGGGATGATCCATCACCTCGGTTTGACTGCCGGCCTTCTCCAGCGGCACCAGTGGCTCCTCGGTGTGAAGACCACCAGCACTTGTGGTGTTGATCTCCCTCGTAAGCTCATCACGATGATCCAACAACCCAACTCGAGCAACCGAAGCTTCGTGAGGTCTCACCGATGCTTGTGCTTCGTGGTTTGATAGGCTTGGGTCACTTAATAAAGAGTTTTCACTCATATCCAAATTGAATGGGCCAAAGGGCTTTGGATTAGAGAGAACTTGAGGGCCCACTTGAGTGTTGCAATATTGTTTTGAGCCCACTACCACCTTATTATGGACCCGTGACCCACTAGAGGGATCCTTCACTATCTCCGTCTGACTCCTTGTGGCCCAAGTGGAATTCCCCAATTCCCTTTTATCAGACTTCCATGCACCACGCCTAAATTGGTCAGATCCCAGCACAGGATATTTTTGACCCCGTGACCCACGAGAGGGACCCACCACCTGCTCCCTTTGATTTCTTGTGACCCAATTAGAACTCCTCAATCCACCTTTATAAGGATGCCAGGCAACACTCCTTTTTCCTTCCCCATTCACTTCAACGGTCAAGCCTCCTTCATTCCAATAAGGATTCCTCAGTTCACACTCATTTCCATAAACAGCTTCATTCAACTTTGATTTGAATTTCGATGAAAAGCTCCTTCTATATCCTACCGGATTTGTCTCTCCCAATTCAAATTCCACATTAGTGCTCCAAGAACCCATATCTCTTCCTCCTAGAGTCATCGGACCTGGTATGTTCACCGGCACCTGATGTCCACGCACCGCTTCGGCAAAAGATTTAAGAGGAAGAACCCCTGAGTTATCCTTGTGAAGCTGAGCTACAAATTTCAAATGACCAGAACCTCCATTCACATAGTTTTCAGGTTCAACATCTTCCTTAATTCTAACCCAAACACCCTCCAACCATTCTTTGTCCGACCTTCTGGAGAAATAATGGACCTTCTAGACCCGCCAACTTTAAATTCAAACAATAGAAGGAACAAGCCAAAAGAGTTAAGAGCACCGTTGGAGAGTGTAGGCTACATCACCTTCCTTGAACGTATAAAAATACTTCGGACTAACCCCTACGACAATCTGTTCTAAACTCCTTATCAGCCATTGTGCCGCGTTCTTGCCCATGAAGATCGACTTCATGAAGTACTTACTCCGCTCAAAAATCCTTAAGGAGAAATACCATCCCCCTTCCTCTACCACCAGTTGAAAAAGTTTGGATTCAATAAAAAAACTGCAAGAACCACCCATAATGGCTGCTAAAAACTTACCTGACCAGAAAAAATACAATGGGTTTTTAATCCACTATTCATCCTCCACCCATTTTCATAGGAGAAGGAACCACTATTTGAGCTAGAGGTCATTGTCTTCAGAATTCATAAATTTTCAGAAGAATAATTGTGCTTGCTTCAAAGTGAACTGTCATCTATCCTCTAATTTCATAATTTGTCTAATTCAATTGCATGAAGCACATAAATTCTGAATGGTACCAGAGCTATGCACTCTAACAATAATTGCATTTGTATTACTAACACAATAATATGGTTTTATATTTTCTCATTATTACTGTTAATACGTGAGACCATTAATACCATAAAATGATTCATTAAAGACATATTCTTATATTTTATATAAAAGCTGAAGTTTAGATTAAGTTCAACTCCAAAAATTCTACAACTGTCTAAGGTTTGGCATATTGTATTCATGTTGTTGTGTCACGACTCAGTCCTACACAGCCGCCATGTATCAATTTTTCTTTAAATATTTTTATTGAAAAAAAACACAATTAATTAAACGCATGAATTATTATTATTATTATTATTATTATTGTAGGGATGAAGGGCCCAGATAAGAATACTGGGTCGTGAGCCGCACCCGAGGACGTCAAATAGCCCAAGGACAGATAAGTACTAGTGAAGATAGATAGATTATTGGGCCAAGGAAGAGGTCAAGTCACAATGAACAAGTGACGTTGTCCGACGAGCGATACCTCCTCAGCCAATAGAGTTGAGGCCTCAAGTCCGACCATCCATCAAGTACTAGGCAACAAGCAACCGTGCTTAGAAGGATAAGCATTCAAAAGAGATGAGTTAATAGAGAATTGAGAAATATCTGGGAAGAAAGCTGCTCCCACCGCATTGAATGCTCTGTATCTAATCCCCTGACTGCATTAATATGGAAGTGATACCTGAACAGTAACTTTCAGCCTTACAGCTACCTACAAAGACTTTAGGAAGGTGCTGATGGGACAAGTATCAAGGAAATTAGCAATCTGACCTACACGTGAAAGGCTGAGATGAAAGAAGGGAAAGAAATATAGAAGGGGAGAACTTCATTACAGGGGGATCAGAAAAAGGAGTGAGAAGAAAAACCACTGTGTAACCAAAAACTTGAACATTGGTATAAGTCTAAAAGAAGTATATAAGAACACACCTTCCTCGAACCTAACCGATGAGCATTTTTCTTTTTCAAACTGTTTGTCTTGTTTATCCTAACACTAACTAGCCTATTTTCTAACTCATTGAAGGTTCAATATCAAGCCCACTCTCTAACAAATTTATTGTTTTGGGCTCATTGAGCCATTGCCTAACCATTTGGGTTGTCGACCGAACCACGTTCATGTCTCATTAATTAAAATCATTAATATTCTATTAGACCAATCTTTCAATGAATCAATCATCTCTTTGATCATTGCACTTTTTAGTTATTAATAAATTACATAACAATTACTATAATTCAGTAATTTTTGAATTTGACTACAATAGTATATACCTAATTGATTTGTGATAAGTAAAACTTAGTTAAAAATTTTTAGGTATTATTCACTAGTAACAGTATCACCAGGTTCCCCAATTAAATTCAAACATATTGTTGTATTAAATTTAATTATTCTTAGGAAAGATAATACTGTTTGTCTAACATTGATCAACGCAACTAAGTGTTTGAATTTAATTTGAAAACCTAATATATAGCACCTAAAGAACTATAACTAAGTTTTGCTCATTTTTTATTCTTGTTAAGTGCTATATTTTTTTAATTCAAATTTCATTACAGTAGCTATAGAGCTATTTATTAGCTGATCCCAAAAATTTTGGGATTAAGGCTTGGTTGTTTTTATTGTTATTGTTGTAGCTATATAGCTATTCGATATACTTTATTTTACTAAGGTTGTTGAAACAAATTATTTACTTGGTTGCTTAAAATTATCTTTAATCTTTGTATCGATACTTTCTCCTTTGTTAATATGTGGATTTATCTGGTCTTTGTTTGCTCAGGCAGGCTCTTTATGGGTTGCTTGGGTGAAAGCTATGCTTTTGGAGGGTAGGAGCTTTTGGATTGTCAAAATCCCTCAGGCTTGTACATGGAGCTAGAGGAAGATTCCAAAACTCTGAAATGAAGTTAGACCTCTTATTTGATTTGATGTTGGGCATGGATCTATTATCTATCTTTGGCATGGTGGTGGCATCATGATGGTGTCTTTTAAGAAAGATATGGTCATAAAACAGTCTACGACTTTGCTAGCTTGTTGACTGATTTGGTCTCTAGTGTTTTGCAGAATCAGAAGTGGCACTGGGCTCCACAAGATCTGATAATCTAGTGGCCATTCAGGAACTAAATTCTCATTGGTAAAATTTGTAGATGAGGATAGGCCTTTCTGGATTCCTTCTAAATCTGACTTTTATTCTTGTTCTAGTACCTGGTCCGGCATATTAGAAGGAAAAATCCAGAGGTCAAGTGGTATCAATTGATCTGGTTTTTAGGTTCAATTACTAAACACACTTTCATTGGTTGGCAAGTCAGAATAGGCTGTTGACAAAGGATAGGCTTCTACCATGGGGAGTAGTAACTGATGCTATTTGTGTTTTCTGCAAAAATAGAATTGAGAATAGGGAGCACCTCTTCTTTGAGTGCTCCATATCCAGAAGAGTGTGGAAAACCATTATGGGCTGGTGTTTTATTATAAATCTTAAATTCCATTGAAAGGACATCATGTTGTGGGGTGAAGACCAGTTGAGGGGATTGAGTGTTTGAAAGCTGTCCTTTGCAAAATAGCTCTATGGTCTGCTGCAAATCATCTGTGGAAGCTAAGAGATAGCACGACTTGTCAAGGCAGAATCAAGTCTGAAGAGACTATTATTAGAACTATCAAATAGGAAGTTAAAAATAGGGTAGAAAGCAAGGACTGTTTCTGCAATTTTGTTTTGAATAGAGTGCTGTGCTGCTCTCGGGGCATATCTTCTCCAAGCAGGGGCGGCTTAAGGTACCTTAAGGCCAGGCCCTGACCTGGCCAATTTTTTATTATTATTATTATTATTATTATTATTATTATTATTATTATTATTATGTAATTTCTAATAATTTTTTTTAAGCACCTAAAATAAAATATTGAACCCCCTAACCCTAAATTTTGTTTAAACCCAGCTGATATAAGTTTGAATATGATCATATTAACCCTACTTTCACAATATTCTTACTATAATTTAACAATAAAGGTTAAGTGGCAACTTGTAACTAGTTTTTATCGAGACCCACAACTAACATCACATTTTTCCCACCTTTAACAACTTGTCATCTAGGTTTTATTGTGACAGTGTTGTGTCAATAACACTACTCTTAAAATATTTAATTTTATAAGAAAGAAAAAAAAAATGTTTCAAATTTTTGCTCATTTGTTAAAAAAAAAAACCTTTTTTTTCTAGGACTTTGGCTTACTTTTCCATTGACAGCAAAATAAAGTTGTTTTTTCCTACACGTTTCTTTTTCATCAACAAAAAAGTACACCACTGTTACAACCAACAGATTTGTATCTATATCTATGATTATTTCCTCGTTCTCTCTATCTTTCTTTTTCCCTTTTATGTTTTCTTAGTTTTTATCTCTTTTTAATCAAGTAGTTTGATAAATGCTCTATAAATTTCCAAATCTAGGAAGTCTTTTAGTGCTTGCTTCAATTTCAAGAGACTAACCATGTGTATGGTTAGGAAATCATACACTCTAAAATTAAAAGCTTATATCATTTACTATATTTTTTTTCTTAGTTTCACATTTACTATTAGTTCAGCTTCAAGAGACTGACCACGTGTATGATTAGTTATTTAATTATATTTATTTATGCATTCAATGGTTGTTGTCTTACTGATATCTATACTAAATTATATTTAGAATACTATTTTAGATTATTGTATAATGTATATAATATGAAAGTTGTACATATAAAAAAAAAAAATTAATTTTTTTACTTGTGCCCATGACAAATTCCTAGCTTTACCACTGTTGACCCCCTAGGAAAAAAAAAAGTCCTGGAGCCACCATTGCCTCCAAGCCTTAGAAATTCTCCTTGCTGCTAGCACTTTGCTTAGGTTTTTATTTTTCCCCTGCTGTATTAATCTTTGTCTTTGTGCAGCTGGCTGTCCCAGCAAGATTTGTGAAGTTTTTCCTGTCCTAACTTGCTGTAATATTTTCTTTAAAATATAATTGCTCATTCATTAAGAAAAAAGGGGTAAGCCATATCGTGAGGGTTATATTATCATGTTAGAAAGAATATTTGGTGAAAGAACAAATGGTGACAAACGGCAGAGTATTCTGTATGTTTAACGTAGTGCACAGGGAGATATAGGTATGCACATCATTTCAAGGGAAGGAGTTTCTTCTTACAAAGTTGAAGTTCTCTCTCTCTCTCTCTCTTAGTTTCTTCTTCTTCTTTTTCTTCTTTTTTATTTATTTATTATTATTATTCTTTTTTCTATGAATGGATTTTGGCCTACTATTTCATTCTTTACTTCAACTTGCTGGAGTTCCTGGATAACTTGAATTTTAGATAATATTTTCTGTACTTGTTTACTTTCATTTCCTTTTGCCTCTTCCTTTGTCAATTCCCCATTTACTAGGGCTGTGCCCCTTTCTCACACTTTTTCTCGATATAGCTATTTCTTAAAAGAAGAAGAAGAGAAAGATCTTTAGAATTTTAAAAAAGAAGTTTCACATGCAAATTTGGGTCAGAAAGAAGTTTTCAAACTTTGTAGAATAACACTACTGAATTTTCCATTCTCAATTTTTTTTATGCTGCTGATATTGATTCTCCACATAGTAGTATTGATGTTAGAAGAATGAATAAGAAATTAATAGGATTAGACCTTCAAAATAAAAGTCAAACATTTGATTAAGGTGAGGTTATCCTTTTACTGCCTATCTTCTTTCTTTTTGTGAGTGTGTGTGTGTGTGTGTGTGTGTGGGGTGGGGGGGAGTCTACTTGTAAAG
Organism: Castanea sativa; assembly: GCF_040712315.1. Taxonomy (NCBI): domain Eukaryota; kingdom Viridiplantae; phylum Streptophyta; class Magnoliopsida; order Fagales; family Fagaceae; genus Castanea; species Castanea sativa. The sequence goes on from NC_134017.1 coordinate 53,203,571, forward strand.
AATTTAATAAAGAAAAAGTAAAACATTACCTGAATATGTGGAACTGGACTTGAGCCAAGAAGTACAAACTGTCCTCCCAGCTCCAACGTTCGATATATCGCATGTCTAATAAGATGTACACCTTTCTGAGGCACCAATCTTGTTATGCAGCCTAACTATTGAATAAAAGATCAAACAAAATCAAGTAAGATTTCAAGCAGATTCACCAACTATAATCAGGATTAAAATATATATATATATAGAAAATGGCAATTATGTTCTTTTTCTTTTCCTTTTTATCAAGTGGAAATGTTAGGCTACACAGTCAGAGGTAGCCTTCTCCCTCCCACATCCTTCTCTCATGTGATGAACCCAAGAACTTTCTTACAAGGCCAGTGACAATGTCGTTTCTTCAAAACACAATGGTCCTACATGGGAGTATATCACCAAAAAAATTATGACATACAAACCAAACAATTAAAAGGTCCCTTTTAAGAACATTATTATGATATCTCAAATGCTCCCAACAATAAAAGAAGAATTTAAGTGCCCTAATATTTATCCAAAAAAGACTTCTCTATCTATTGAATCCTTAACATGGATTTTATAAAAACAACAAAAAGGATCCTAAAACACAGTAACTTAGCTGCAAAGATTCTGGCAGTGGAATCACATTTTGTTGCCAGGTATATTGTTAAAGGATGCATTAACATGAGCTCAGTACAAAAACTTGAAAAAAGGAGGGCAGGGAGGCTGTTTAGTGTTTATAAAGCAATTAAAGAGAACAAAAATAAAATGGGAGAAATTTTCGAATCTAAGTTCTCCCAATTGTATACATTCCTGTATTTTAGCTGTAAGTTCAAATGGAAGTTTCAGTCCTGATACCAGTATGAACTAAAAGCAGGGCATATATGAGACAGTTGCATGTCTTAAGCCTCCATGCTAACAATTTCTCATGTTTGTTTGCCTGCTCAGCCGATAGGAAAGCCTCCATCTTTGATTCCTTGGATTACAGGCTGGATGGGGGGAGGTTATGAGCTGGGATGTAAGTTTTCAAAGGGACTTCCATGATTGGGAGTTGGGGTCTGTTAATTTCTTTTCAAATCATATCTTATTCATAGGTGCCTAGGGGGGAGAGGGGTGATAAGATGAAATTGTGCTTGCGGGGAGATGCAAGTTTCATGTTTGTTCTTAATACAAAGCTATCTGTGGCACAAATGGCAATTTTTTCCCTTAGAAGAGTATATGGTGTGTCTAGGCCCCAAAGAGGGTTTTTTTATTTTTATGGCCAGAAGCTTGGGATAAAATTCTTACTATTGATAACCTTATTAAGAAGGATAGGATGGTGCTGCTTGTGTCAATATAGCAGGGAAATAGTGGACCATTTATTACTTCATTGTGACGTTACTCATATCATATGCTGTGGAGTAAAGTTCTTAGCATGTTTGGAATTTAGTGGGTGATGCCTTTGACAGTAAAGGCCCTATTGTTTGGGTGCAGGAATTGGTTTAGAAGCATTCTTCAGACATTTGGAATTTAGTGCCACCATGTTTGATGTGGTTAGTGGGAAGGAACGCAACTCTCATATGTTTAATGACATTGAGAGATCCCTCGATCAATAGAAATCCTTATTGATTCAGACCTTGTTTGATTGGTCTATAATTAGGGGTTTCACTCATTTTACTTCTATTTTTGAGTTTCTTAATTCTCTTAAGAGTTTCAGTTTGATTCTTTGTAATTTGTTAAGATACTTTGTGTTCATTATCGTGAACATGAAGTAATCCCCCATTTCAATAGAAATTCTTATTCACTTATAATAAAAATTAACAAAAAAAAAACTTTTTCCCATGTATGCATGATAATACAAAGCTTAAAGTACAGCTCCTAGGATCCCAAATGTAATTTCCATAGCTGGTGACAGTATATTGTAAAACCACAAATGTGGTGAGTCAAAATATAACTTTTTCAAAAGGGGTAGCATATTATACTACTATATCAGTGCTACATATTAAAATGTCAACAAATATGAAAACTTAATGTGATATGATGATGTCACCATTTGATAAACTAAAATTACCAGTGGCTTCCTGACATCTGCAGAAGAAAGCCCTAGATGCCTTCTCATAGCTTCCTTATTTTCTGCTTTCCCTTGAAGATCATTTGCAGTGTACTGGACTTCGAGAAATGTATCAGTGGCAGGATTCCATGCATCAGTATCAATTCCATTTAAAATCCCAATGAACTTTTTTGAGTGAAAATTAAGTGTTGAATGGAGACCTTTTCCTCCCTGTAAATCAAAAAATAACAACATATAAGGCCTTCATGAAAGCAATGAGACTGATATGAATACTCCCTTACACATCTGAGCTGATTTTTGTAAGACATGGTAGACACCCCACCCTAATCATCTTGGATCAATTTGAAGCCAGGAATAATGTTATTCCATCATGTCATGTAATGTCAGTACATAGAGGTTACATGATATTTAATTACCTGATGTGAATGAAAAAGAGGGACTTTTTCGAGGAAATTTGCCATTTAACATTATTTTTGGAACAATTTAGTTGTCAAGTTTGCAAAACTATTTTGCAAACTAGCACCTCAAGGCTTTGAAACTCGAGTCTCTAAGCCTCGAGTTTCAAGTGGTGGCTTCGTCTGGGTTCTTCTTCTTCTTCAAATCTGCCATGGGTTTTTCTTCTTCTTCTTCTTCTTCTGGGTTCTTCTTCTACAGATCTTCCGTGTGGGTTTTCTTCTTCTGGGTTGTTCTTCTTTTTCTTCTTCTTCTCATCTGCCATTGGTTCTTCAGATCTTCTTCTTTTTTCACTGTACTCGAGTCTCTAATACTTGAGTTTTTTTGCTGAGCTCGAGTCTCTAAAGCTTGAGATGCTAGTTTACTAATATGTTAAAAAAAAACATACCAACTAACAAAATAGTTGCTAAAATCATGTTAAAAGGAAAATTTCCCCAAAATTTTCCCCCTAATCTTCTCAACTGGAAGCCCAATTATAATAATGACTATAGAAGCAACCTCAAAGCATTCTTGTGAATTTTTAAGGTAAATGCAACAAAACCAATGTAAAGGCAAACCTCATACCTCAGCAGTCCGCACCTCTTGTGCATAAGTAGGCGAAACAGTAGTCACAATATTAGAAAATACAACTCCACCCTGAAAATAGGGAATCCATAAGACATAATGAAATATTTGCATGTCTTTATGATATCAGTAATAAATGTGATTCTCAACAAAAAAAAAATATATTAGTAAATATGTATCAATAATTACTATACCTTAACAGGATTGACCCTGTCATGTGCAGAGTTGTCCTGCATTCTATCTGGTCTGTTTAGCTGATGGACATCAAGACCACAAGATGCCAATTCTGCAGCAGGAGCAGTCCCTTGGTACTCAAAGTTGTGGCACGTGAAACATATTCTAGCTGAATTCAATCCTTTAGGGGCATATAAATCCCAGTAAAGTGGTGCCTAAGAAGGCAAAAAAATTTCATTTAAAAGAATAAATATATAAAAATAAATGCCAGACATCAAATATAGCACAAGTCAACAATGAAGATTATATGGTCCATACAACAAAAGCTGTCTGCCAATCATGGCAATGTATTATGTCTGGTTTCTTGCCAGCTTGAAGAAGCAACTCAAGTGCCGCACGGCTAAAAAATGAAAAACGTTTGAAATCATCATGCTCGCCATAAAATTCTCCTCTCCAGAAGAATTTGTTAGGATGATGAGGTTCAATAAAATAAACAGGAAGACCTGCATAATTAAATTTATAATCAGTATTTGACTCTAAAACATAGAATTTTTGTAAAGTCCAGGTTCTAAAGTATACAATGCAAGCAAAAACTATAAAATTCTTAACCTTCAACGGTGCCAACCCAGATTTTATTTTTGAATAGTTGACCATCAAAATATGACTCTACCACCACATCCAGGACCTGTATGAGTTAATCAGATCATTGAGATATTCTTGAAATTCAGGTACTTCAAAAAATTATCACCAATAATAACTCACCCTTAAGTCACGAATACGATCGTATTGCATGCAATCATATTTTGGAAGAACAATTTCCACAAGGTGTCCTCTTTTTTGCAAAGCTTTACCAAGACCAGCTACAACATCCCCCAAACCACCAACCTACAGAAGCAATGTAGAATCTTGAAGAAATCATAGAACTAACACTAAAAACTAAGCAAGAATAGAATAAATAAAATTTTAAATCATAGTTCATGATTCATGATTATAGCACATTAGCACCTATCCTTTCTCTTGTCCCAATAATGTTAAAAAATTTTAGCATCCGAGTAAATGGTTCAATGCTGAAAACTAGATAAAGGCCAAAAAAAAATCATACGCTACTTTCATTCATGCAAAATATAGCGTAGTAAACATGCTGAAGAAACATTTTAATAGCTGGGTAATTTGAGATATGTGTGGCAGATAAGATCCAACAAAGAGCATTTGTGGAGCATTTTGACTTGAGTGTTAAGCCATTATATAGTCTTCTGTATAATCTAAAAAAACTTGTGAAGGAAAACTTGAAATACCAAATTGAGCACAAGCCAAGATAAAGCCAGCTTCAAACTACCTAAAAAAAGCTTAACCAACTTTGGTGCACTGAAAAAGGAAAAATAAATGTGTTTAATAATCTAAGGCACAAAGATAAGGTACTATCAGTGGGAGACATACATTTCCATCTCAAAAATTTGGTGGAAGTTCAACTTTTGTCCTTTTAACAATTTTAAAGGTATCAATTTCATCCTTCTATCCATCTGCTATTAAATTTATGCCATGCTATACAACTTTTTAACATATGTGCCATGCTCAATCTACCATGTATGCAATTTCTTTAATGGCAAATGTTCAAAGGATAAAATTGATACATTTTAAATTTGATGGACAAAATCTAACTCCGACAAAATTTCAAGGACAATAAGGTATGTTAGTCATAATTTAATAATGATAATAATAATAACTTTAAGGTTATGGTTTGGTAACCTTTTATTTTGGAGTTGTTATGTTGTTATTGAAAAGGTAGTAAGGGGACTGGGGACCACTTCCTTGTTGGAGCCATATGCCATTTTCCATAAGAAAGGATATACCATACATAGTTCAACCAAAGAGTAGAAAATAACTGTTAGTGCTGCAGCAACTTGTCTACAGTACACAAGCACCATTACAAAATTCAGCAAGGAAAAAGAAATTGCATTCTGAACCCAGAAGCTATACTACAGCTGACATTATAAATTTATATGTGCAATCAAGCATCTTATCAAAGAGGCTTAAGTGAAATAACAGGTTCTGTATACACTAATATAATTTGACATAAGATATTTCCAACCAAGACACAAGTTCCTTGATTGGTCCTTCTCACTTATATTTCCATAAAATAAATGATACACTACAACGTAGGAGAGAATTTTCAATAACATCAACATGGACATTTTGAGTGTCACAGACTCCTCTAGCAATATTTGACCGTCTATTCAGCAGTATGTAATGTAATTCTAAATCAACATAAAAAGACCTTCAGGTCCTTCACTGAATTTTTCACAAAGATCGAGTAAAGAAAGAAAGGAAAGACCATAGTGCATAGTTGAGCACACCTTAGCAACTGGTGCCATCTCTGCTGCGATATGAATTACATATAATCCTGGACTGATCAACAAAGGGTACAAATTAATGAACAGCATATATATTCACCACAATTTACTATTAAATAATTAATACCGTGTTGGTGATGATGTCAGCCTGAGAAATGTAGTTACAGCCTCACTTTCATTCATTTCCTTGCATGCCATGTATGCATCACAAATTTGTTTATCTTTCTTCCAAACCATTTCTCTCAACAATTTTGCATCATGGGTTGATATTTTTTTCTCAAGCAACCAACCATCAATTATGAGCAATAAACGACTCCAAAATTCTGAAGGCATGTCATCCACAGGTTCATCTAGTGCCCTTTTCTTGCTTTCTTCTTTCAGATTATTAAGTGTTTCTTGAAATTCGTTCACTGATTCTTGATATAATTGAATGTAAGAATGTATCTCTTCATCAGACTTTTGAAGACGATCCTCCAAAAGCTTGATCTTTTGTTGCATTAATTCATTGTATTGTTGCAATTTTTCTGATGAGAGCTTATAGACATTAACTTCTTCAAGGGATTCTTCCAATTTATCAACCTTCTTTCGGAGCTCCTGATTTTGCTGCAACACTGTAATAGCTTGATCTGCTGGTTTGGTTGCCTTATCTAGCAATTCTTGTAAATTCTCCACCTTCTCCCATAAGTACTTGTATTCAACTTTCAGAGAAGAAAGTTTGGAAACATCTTCCTGCGAAGCAGAAAGTTTAGACTCCAAGTCTTTTAGGGAAGATTCTAACAATGAGCGTTGTCTTTCCAGCATAAGCACACGTTCATCAGTGTTCTTGACATAAATAAGCTCAGACTTAAGTGCTTGTATATCATTCTTCAGGAAGACATTTTCTTCCCTCAATGAGCTAAGCTCCTTGGTAAGAGGATGAAAACTATTATTATGTATTATAGAGTCTTCACTACTCAAAAGTTTTTCATAATTCTCATACATATCAAGCTCAATTCTTTCAGTACCACCCCTTTGAGCGAATTCATTTCGCAACTTCTCTAACTGGTCTTCAAGGAGTTCCACACGTATCTTTTTTTGGGCGGCAACTTGAATCCGGGCATCAGTTTCTGCAAGTCTCATCTCCAAAGCATTGATCTCTCCTTGCAGTGTCTCCTTCTCAGTGAGAATCTTTTCAACATCTTCAAGCGCACGAACCCGAGCTTGATTGAGAAGCAGGATATCTATAGCAAGAATGGAAACATAGGTATGTATTTCACTGTAAATTGATATAAATATGCTAAACCAAAGAGACAGATACCGATGGATTATAAAAGTACAGAAAATATCCTACTTTTCTCCGCATATCTTATCATGCCAACCAAATCCTCAGATTGTACACTTGATAGTTGCTCTGCCCCACCAACGTTTATAGCCTGTGAGACAAGCAATGAATATAATAATTTTATTTAAGTTTACAACGATTATCCTTAGCTTTTCTAGCCAATAAGAGGAAATGAAAACAGTTTTGTTGTAAAAATCAACCGAGGACTTTTTTTATGAGTTTATCAATTGATGATTTAATGCAAACTATAAGAAATGAGACTGCTAATTTATTATCCAAATACTATTAGGACACATCACAACCTTATCAGTTATCCCAACAATTTAGGGACATTTACAAGATCAATATTTTAGTTTATAGGCCATAACTTGCAGTGCATGTGCTTTTCCTAATTGGTTATCTCAATATACCAGCAGAATATTCTAGAGAGTAAATGCAAACAGGACAATCATATCTGCTCCTATATTACTTAATCACCTGTTTGACTATTGTGTTTCCTTTCCATTTGTTTCAGAAAATATATTTGATCACTCCAACTCTTTTTTTGGATTGCAATTATGGTAAGATAATTGGGGAACACTAGATATTAACGCTGAAAGAACATTTTAAAATTTACCCTTTTACATACAATCATATCATATAACTTCAGATATTGAACCCATAACAGTGCAACATAAATTTACTGTTTTAGAAATATAAAGTTGTGCACTGAAAATTAAACTTAGAGGTAGTACACATCAAAAGACTCAATCAGAAAAATGTGAAGAAAGACAAACATAGCTGGCCTTTCACTATATTGATAATTTGATATATCCAAAGTACCTGAATTTAAACTAAAGAACTGTCAAATTTTGAAATATTATGGAAACTAAAGAGTAGATGAGAAAGGAAAAATGGAAGGGATTAACAAGGTTTGGTCATTAAGACCTATGTCAATAACACCAAAAGCATAAGGGCTACATCTTTCAATTGCTTGACTGATTACACATTACAATAGAACCCATTTTTGTAATAGAATTTACAGAATTTGAAAATAGATCAACAATGAACTTATTACATGAATATTTTGAATTTGAATGCCATATCAATATAAGTGATTGCATCAATTTACTCAAAGTAATCAATCCCATCATGTTATCAATCCAAAAAAAAGTAATCAATCTCATGGTGAAGTCTTCAAGGTGTGGAAAGTAAAACATGCTTTCCTAGCATCCCCACTGAAGTTGTGTATAAAATCTTGATGAAATGCACAACTTATAGAAATTGAATCTGAAGCTTGAAACCATGCCTTCCAAAGTTTTGTACTTTATTTGGAGTACAAAAATATCAGCCAACAAAGGGGGAACTTGGTATCAACCAATTTAGGTGCTTCAATGGCGCATAAGCATAACAACACTATTAGAATGACGACTCCCCCTCAATGATAAAAAAAAAATCCACCCATGAAGATCTCAGTACAAAATTGACATGACGAAATGCTTTTCTGCTATGTACTAAAATAATTTTATTTTAATGGAATATAGGAGGAATCAAATCCCTTGTATGAGTAGAAAGAATTACAGTATCGAATGTTTTGCTTATATGAAACAAGTTACTAGGAGCAAAAATTATGTAAAATTACCAATATGAATAAAGAAGCAATAATATTTTTCTACAAAAATAGAAAGAGAAGAAAAATGAGATAGATAATAACATGAAATATAGATAGAAAGAAAAAAATAGAGTGGTATAGTGTAAACACAGATTATTGGTTTTGTTGTAGATGTCTTGGTGAAGGACCATACCAAAGTTTTTTCTTCATTAGTTATAGTTGGACTACTCAACTCCTTTGCACTGGTATGCTCCAGAGCTATGCTTGTGTCAACATCATCATTAGATATGAGTTCCTGACTCAAAATTGGGACATTAATAATTGAAGCATTTTCAGATTCTGACCCCTCATCGCCATTTGGCTGGAAATCTTCATTTCTGGGAGGCTGTTCATGAGAGGCTATCTTCAATTGTTTTGCACTGGTATGCTCCAGAGCTATGCTTGTGTCAACATCATCATTTGAAATGAGTTCCTGACTCAAAATTGGGACATTAATAATTGAAGCATTTTCGGATTCTAACTCCTCATCCCCATTTGGCTGGAAATCTGCATTTGTTGGAGGCTGTTCATGAGAGCCTTTCTTCAATTGTTGCTTTTTATGTTGGGAACTGTATGTAATTTTTGTATGATCAAGTTAGTGCATACTAATAATCTAATTTAAGGTACAGAATTTTTTAATCCGAGATAAGATAAATTATGTAAGTTACACAAATTAAAAAATAAAAAAACTCCATAAAAGAAATTTGGTCAAATTTCAAAAATTTGCTTCTAGAGCTGGTAACTTGGGTGAGAATTTATGATTGCTTAAGAAAATTACACGTCTATAATATAAGAAAATTTATTGAAGATAGCTTTTCAAGGAATTTGAATCTGGAAAGTAGGGCACATGGTACATGCTTAATCAGACCACTCTACCTAATTTTTGTTTTCACCTCAAACAAGCAGAGAAATGTTCATATTAGAAGACATGATTTTCAAGTGAATACTCACCATTGCCACCACAATTCACAGACAATGGACGCCAAAAGGCATTAAGTTCATTAAGTGCTATAATGTGCTCTAAAGTGTGCATTTAAATTTGTATGTAAGATCAGATGCGAAAAAGTTATAAATTTATAATTTTCTAGGAATTGGAATCCTAAAAAAAAAAAAGTCAGCAATGAGATTTTGTCCTATTTTACTTGGTAAAAAAGGGGTCAACCTAAGGGAAATAAGAGGGTGAAAATTGGGGAGTGGAACGAGTCTGTAGCTCAGGACCTAGTCCATCATACCTTAAGTGGTGTCTTTGTATAGAAAGAAATAACAAGGATTCTGAAATTCCAGCAAAGTCCTCAGGGGAAATAAAGTCAACCTTTCTAATATTTCTGTTCTACTAGGTATCAGTCAGTTTTTGATTCTTTTCTATGATCCTGTTTTTAGATTTTCTTGATGACCTTAGATTTTGGCAATGAGATTTTTATTTTTATTAAGTTAGGTGGTGTCTGTGTATAGAAAGAAATAGCAAGGATTCTGAAATTCCAGCAAAGTCGTTGGGGGAAATAAAGTCAACCTTTCGTATCTTTATGTTCCACTAGGTATCAGTCTGTTCTTGATTCTTTTCTATGATACAGTTTTTAGATTTTCCTGATGACCTTATCTTTTGGCAGTGAGATTTTTTTTTTTTTTTGGGTGATTATATTTTTACACTACCCATGTGCTTCAGCTATTGCCCCTCCCCCCCCCCCCTTTCTTTTTTCCCTTTCTTTTTATTTTTATTTTTATAGGTAATAAAAGTTTTATTGATAACAGAAATGCAATGTGTTTACGATTGTAAACACATGGCAAAGAAAGAATACAAACAAATCAAACAGTAGATCCCAAAGAAATAAGGAAATCAGACAAAGAAATACAATGCATGAGGCCCCAAATACGAGACCACTCAAACAAAGTCCTAGCTAGTGATGTCTTCAACAATTCAATAGGTCTCTCAATGTCCTCAAAAGTTCGGGCATTACGTTCCTTCTGTTAGTATTTTGGATCTTGAAGTATATGAGCTAACAAGTCTTTTTTCCCTTTCTAATACTAACTTATTACAAAAAATAAAAAAATAAGGGTCAACCTAAGGGCAATTAAGCCTCTATAAGCTCAAGATATAAAATACATCAATGTGCACAATAATATAGAGAAAAATTAAATCTTTAAGAAACAAAAATTCAGCATTAATTTGTGTAAATATTGTAACAAGGAAAACAATTTCAATTCAATGAATCAAATTGGTCCAATGCTAAAGACAATAGAGTGATAGACCAGCTGTGACCAAGTACTGTGAAATTAACATTTCAAGGAAGCCACAAGTAACTCAAATTAATTTTTTTGATAAGTAAATCAAATTAACTTATCTAAGCAATATCCTTAAGTTTTGGATCAGCTGTTCCTCCTGGCAGCATATGTGATATGTCTATCTCAGTCAGCATTCTCTCTTCTCATTCCCATTCCAAGCAACCTCTAACATCTTTCAGTTCTATTTCTTCCTAGCCTTGCCACTCATTTACCTCAACCTGTTGAACTAACGACACTCATTTTAACTTAGGTTCCACAAGCTTAGAGGCACAATATTTATATTTTTTTTAAAAGGACAGACACATGGCTTTCTAGATTAGATCTTTTTGGATTATATATAATCAAATATGTTGCCAATGAGCTCTAGCTAAAACCAAACCTCCTCCCCACATAAGAAAGGGTGGAGGGTAAGGCCGTGGGTTTGAAACTCCCTAGGCAATAGCTCTATCTATCAGTGGCACATCAGCTCCAAGAAGGTTGTGGACTAGTGGTGATGGTAAATGATAATAATTCGATTGCATTAATCGATTCAAATATAATCCGAACCAATTCACAATACAATCAAGAAGGCCAATTTAAAAGGGTATTGTATGAATTTTCAAACTCCCACCACCCAAAAAAGAAAATTTATCAATCATCATCCTACAAGTCAATCAACATCAAGAAAAAGCACCCAGTTTCCAAACCCATGAAATAAATCAATTTATAGAACGATACCCATAAAACAAAATCTCAATCAAATGATCAAAACTGTGATGACAAAGAACTAAAAACTCAAAATACAGCTCCAATTAATAAAAGAATGAGATTGAGCAAGAAGAGAGGAACCTGAGATTACGGTGACGCATTTTACAGGAAGCAGGAAGTAAGCGATAGGAAGGTGAGAAAAAACGAACAGTTGAGTGGTTGCTGCTGGAGTTCAGTCCACTCATCATCCCTTGGCTCAAAAACCATGTAGATAGCTTCACAGCCATTTTCGATCAAATCCAATAACACTCTCTCTCTTTCTCAATCTATATCAGCATGTAATAAAAGAGAGAAACACTAAGCAATCAAGTAAAAGATAAATAGATAGATAGATAGATGGAACAACCGGTTTCTTGGCCACAACGATTATATATTTATACGAGAATCTAGAGAAAAGTTGACATATTAACAGTACTGTACACACAACACAGTAGTACAGTACTATTAATATACGTTTCTGACTCAACACTCTTTCTCTTTGTCTGGATTTTGAGTCTTGGTGTTGGTGTGGCATCTTTGATTCGAGAAATGAATGTGTGATGGTACGTGCGGGTTTTACATGTGACAAAGACAACGTTACTACCTTATCTGAAACGAATGAACCAACGGTTGATTCCACATGGGTCCGAGTCCGACGTAATGAATGGTGATGGGTTTGTGTTAAGGAAAAGGGCTTAGGTGAGGTCGACTGCAGCTTGTTTTTACTTGCTCCGGGGCTTGACTTGCCATGTTTACTTTGAACTTGAAGCGACCTCTTAAAATAATTGTCCTTTTGACTTGAGATTTGTGATGAGTGATGCAATTTACCGTATATTTAAATGGAGTAAATTTTATTATTTATTTATTAGAATTATGAGCGGAGAACTTAAGGTATTATATTTAAGAATAAAACTGAGGTCTGTTTCTTAAGTTCTCTTCTTAAAATTTTACTGTATGAATTTTTTCTTATAAAATAGAAATATATGTTTTAGTTAAATAGCTACATGGTTGAATTTTATGAGAGAAACTCAAAGAACAGCACATACAGTACTATATCTAAATTTTGTCATATATTTAAGAAAATATATATATATATTTATGTTCTTATATTTAGGCCTAACAAAATGATATTGATTTAACTATCCAACTTGATAGGATTCCTAAGTCTAACAGCTAGTTCAGGGAAATGAATGAAATAAAAATGAATTAAAACAAGATTTAGAATATTCTTTCTTTCTTTTATTTGGGAGTTTTAATAAAGAGAATGAAAAAAAATTTCATTTGTTTGTAAGTTTAAGTGAAAGTGAATGGAATAAGCAAGATGGAACACTCATTACTCTCTATCTCCTCAAATTTCAAATTTTCATTCCTTCTAAAATTGAGAGAAGTTGGAAAATTTTCAATTAAATTTAATGATTTTTTTTTTCTAAAACTCTCAAAATACCCCTACATATTCAATCATTTATTTTAATGAACTTTTTTTTATGAGATTTATTTTAATGAACTTTTTTTATGAGATTTATTTTAATGAACTTGATTTCTCCTTCTCTGAGTTTTGGGTTCAGGTTTAATTATGGCTTTGCCTCTCAATAGACAATTTGGGAGTCATCTTAAGATTGAAGTAGAATTTGATGTTACGTGTCCCTAGTCACTGGATTTCCTCTTGAACAAGATAATTTAACATACTTTTGGGTTCCTTTTAAATATGAAAAAAAAAAAAAAAAATTTGGGAAACTTTTGCCGTGCATGTGATATGAGTGGCCATATATGAACAGAAAGTATTGCAGTGAGACAGGTGTTCAACTTATGATGAAGAAAGATGTAACATGTGGGATATATACTAAATGACCAAAAGTTGATAAATGAGAAACTCAAATCGGCAGTGACTGGAGAAATTTGGGGAATTTACATAGATTAGATTTGGTTGCAACTTACCAAATAACCAGAATTATGTCAATCTAATTTAGTACCCAGACAAGAGTTGAACCCACCTATCCCCATAAAGCAGGCCCATTTAACCAACAACCCAACCCACCAAACACTAACCATTCAAATGGCTTTAGCTGAGCCCAATAACTCAAATACAATCTCAACAACTAAGAATTACTTGGAAGAAGAGAGAGATGGGAGGGGCTGGTGGCTGAATAAAATGAAATGGGGAACCCAATGTGCAATTTGTATCACTATCTTCCTTTGATGTGGTATAGTCCTGCATGAAAAATGTCATAATCTTAGAAAAGCAATAAACAAAAGCATACAATAAAATTTAACTTAAAAAAAAAATTGTGATTTCATTGTATCATTAAGATGCTTTCCTAAATCATATTCTTATAGAGCTAAGCATAGGATAAACGCAAAACATCTTAAGTGGAAAAATCGATGCTTCAACATCTCCTAAGAAAGGGGGAATGGAAGCAAAGAGTTAAACTCAACAAGTAAAACTAAGAAAAAAAATTATTGAAATAATGGAATTGAATTTAGCCATAACCACCCAGACTCAACTAGGCTTCAAGCCATTACCAAAATATTATAATTTCCGCAATAACTCAATTAGTAACAGTATATTTACAAAATTTCCTAAAAAAATATAATATATAAAAGCAATGGACACAATAAACAAAAAATCACAAAAATTTGAGCTAAGGTAACAAAAATATAAAGATAAATTGAAAGGGAAAATTTTTACCTGCCATTGGAATCCCAAAGTGAAAGAGAAGGGGATAGGCGATTGAAGTTTTCATGGGTAAAATGGTATATTCAAAATATGAGATGTCTCCCATTTTAATTGGTTGGTCTCATCAAATGTGGTGTTGATGTGGAGAGTGTCTCATAAGATACTTTCTTTCTTTTTAAAGATTCCCCCCACAACACTTGATTGAAGAGGCATCGAGGTATGGGAATGTGATTTGGGGTTAATTGGCAAAATCACTTAAAAACTAGAGAATTCATTTGGGTTTGGGTGTGGTGGAATAACTTTAGTTTTCACATCTACCCTCCACTAGAGGAGATGGTAGACTTGTCATCTGGAAAGCATGGACATAGCATTTTGCTTGCCATTTTTGTGTCAAAGACGTTCAAGACACGAAGTACGCATGGGACATGGCTGCACATGTATCCCATCTGTTTTTTTATTTCAAACTAGTAAGTTTCCCGTGCGATGCACATATACTGTTATAATGTTTTATGTAAATTTATTTTTGGAAAATATTATACATATATTATAGCATAATTATTATAAAACTTTGTTAGTAATGAGTTCATCATAAAAAGTAACAATTATAAATTGCACACATATATCTATTACAATTATTTTGTTCAAGTAATGAGCAATAATTAAAAAAACTTGGAATAATATTGTATAATAAAAGTTGATAAAAGCATATTAATTCATTCTATATTATTAATTTTTATTATATGATGTAATAAAAAGCTTCATTGTGATTTTTTTTTTTTTTGTTTCTTCAATCTTTGTTATTGCGGTATGGTGATACTTGTTATCATCATCAGTTTCTCCATCTTCAACGTTTGAAGTTTAGTTCATCCATATTTGTTCAATTTTTGAGCTTTCATCATTTTTCCCTTTTGTTGCATCATTTGTGTTAATCACTAATGAATTGACATCGAGAGACTCTTGATTGGATCTTACAAAGTTTGGACTTTGTCGCTAAGATTTTTCATATTATTTACTTTTATATAAAATTTCAATGATGTTACGTTTTTTTGTAAAAATATATATATATATATATATATATATATTGTTAATTTTGGAATAGTGTAGCAAAAAGAATTAATATAGCATATTAAATTGTGTATTTTTTTTTCTACCATACCTTTTTATCATTTGAAAGTACATAAAAAATCTTAGCAACTATATAATTTTCAAAATTATCCTTTAGATTGAATTCATTCAAATGAAGTAGAGAAATCCATTTTTTTTCCTAATTTTTTTTTCAAATCATGTGGGATTCGTTCTTCAATATCAATATTTTTACAATAATTTAAATAAGTAGTACCTCAGTGTATTTTTCAACAAGATCTCTTGTAGATTCATTTAGGATTTTCTCGACATCTCGATCAAATATCACAAAATTTGTTTTGTTAGTTGCATCAAAAACTTCAATTTGAATCATGTATCTGAAGTAGTTTGCAATTGTATATATATAATAGTTATAGTGAGATAAATATATTATAAATATCTGGAGAGTATGTAGTTAATGTGAGTGCCTCTAACTTTGGGATAGAAAGATTTATTTTTGTTTCACATTTTGCACACCAAAATGATTTTGCTTGTGATTTGACAGTCCTTTCATAAAGTACGCACATAATGTAATACCAACCTATTGTTGTATTAATGTTACTTATTATTGCAATACCTTAGCAGTTCACATCTTGCAAAAAACTTTGAAATTAATATGCATTATTTTTTTTTAATGTAAATAATATGATGTATTATTATTTTTTTACGTAAATGATGAGTATAATTTGAAATGATTAACAAACCTGTTTCTTAGGATCTCATTCAATATATTTTATCTTTATTGTTGTCTTCATATTATTTAAGAATCAATCCTCCTATGAAAATTGTTTTGCATGTATTTTTGGTTTTTCTTGTATAGAATCATGTTTTTTACCAGTCCTATCATTAAATTTTTTTTAAAGAAAATATTAAGTTAATGGCATTTTGTGAGATAGTAGATGATATTTATTAGACTTTTTTGTTATTATAAATTTTAGAAATATGCACTTGTCAATTATTTCAGCAACCTCAGGAATCTTAAGATTTTTTTTTTTTTTTTTTTTTGCACTGGTCAATGACAAATGACAGAAATTTGTCTGCATAAATTGCATAGAACATTATTAATAGACAAAAGCATATTGAATTGAAATTGGGAAAAAATGAAGACATGATTTCATGAGAATGAGATTTTCTAGAAGTATCATCTATATGTGGGAGAGGAAGAAGAGAGTTTGTTTTTGCTTTGATTTACATGTGGTAAGGGTCAAACTTGGGTCATAATATGTAAGGTAAGAACTGTGCTTGAGTTTTTCATAAAGTTTGATCTACTTTTAAAAGCTAGTCCATTTTATAGTGAACAAATTTTGGTCTAATGGGTCTAATTGTCAAGAACAGCTTATATTTTATATAATAGTAAAAAGAAGTTATTATGATCTATTGGGTAACAGTAAAAAAAACTTAATAGAAAGAGGTAAAAAATGATAATTTTATATAATAGTAAAAATAAGTTACTATGATCTATTGGGTAATGGTTAAAAAAACTTAATGAAAAATGGTAAAAAAAATGTTAAATGCAATTTTAGAGTGCCACGTGGCAGAACCTCATGCACTCTCACATGAGATCTCTGTTTTTATATATATATTGATTGATTGATTATCAAACAAGGCTGGAACATGACAAAGACATAGCCAGGACATAGGGTATGTCGAAAAAATAAAGAAAAAAATGGAAAAAAATTGTAAGTATTAGTGTCCTTTCTTTTTATTATTATTATTATTATTATTATTATTATTATTATTGAATTCAATGAAAAGAAGCAACGGTAAAATTCTGAGAGGGTGTTAGTACATGCACTTAAAAACTGAAAACATGTGTTTGAAAACATATGTGGAAATATGTGTGGATGAAAAAGTGTGTGGAAATACATGTAATGTTTAAAAACTGAAAACATGTGTTTGAAAACATATGTGGAAATATGTGTGGATGAAAAAGTGTGTGGAAATACATGTAATGTTTAAAAACTGAAAACATGTGTTTGAGTGAGTGTACCAAACAGAGCCTGAGTCCCTCTAATTAAAGATGAAAGCCAAATCAACCTACTCCAGCAGTTAGTAAACCAAGATTTATTAGTGTTGAAAGGACAAAGAAAATTTATCTTTCTTTGTTTTTTCCAGATCCAACTTTTTTTGAGATAAGATTGAATTTTTTTTTCTACCAAAAAAAAAAATCTTCCTTCAAAGTTTAAAATTTTATTTTCTCCTTGTGTGTTTATGGTATAAAGATAGGAATTTTTCTTATTCCAAATCATTATATTGACTTAGAATGGTATTCTAACTATCTTGATTTACATATTGTAGCCATGGCTGACTCAATATAATCTGGGGATTAAAAATTCAAAACAATAGATATAAGTAAAATTTTTAATATTGATTACATATTTTTTATTTAGCTTTTTTAGACAAATTCTTGACTCTGCCCTTGATTCTTAGACACCATCTGCGCCAATAATAAAATTTGACATATTTTATTAGAGAAATGATAGTTGAATAATATATTTCTTTTTTGTTTTTTTATATCATTTGACATCATAAGTTTTTCACATGATAAAATCTACAAGAACATATTATTATATCTTATATGATTATGCGATTCATACGAAATGACTAGAGACAGAGAAATAGTGATCAAAAGATACTGATTTTATACATGTTCACAACTCACAAGATCTTAAACCATGTTCAAATAGATGATTCAAACTTGTTTTACTTATTTTCTTCTTGTGAACATTATCAAAATAAACGTAATTCATCATTTGTCTCTAAATTAATATTTGTTTACTTAATTTTATACTTCAAGCAAATAGGTTTCTATTTGTCTCTTAAATTTCATGACAACATCAATTATAATTAACTAGTTTGTAACTCTATACATATGCATGGATACATTTAAAATAAGATGTATGATATGATTCCTATATATATAATTTAAATACTATTAATAGTCATTTTTATATTTTGTTAACTCTTTAAATTTTTTTGTAAAGATAGTATTAAGTATAAAATGTAAATTGTCCATTTTTATTTATTTATTGTGAAGCACTTTTTTTTTTTTTTTACGATTTACTTATTCTAGACTCTTTTGGTTTTTGTACTTAATAACTTACTTGGATAAATATTTATAATGTGGTCCAACATTTGATTCTAAAATTAAGAAATAAAACTCTTTAAGAATAAATAATTTAGGACACATTGCGCAAAATTGGAACTCTAATTTGGAATTTTAATTTGAGTTTCTCTCAACTTCACCTATTATTATTATATATAAATTATTACAACTACATCAACCAAACAAAAATAATGCCAATGAACTTTTGGGTCAAGTGGCACCTTCACACTCATAAGCATGAGATGATAAATGCATTCCAAATTTCAAATCCCCTTGCCGTGCATGAGGGTAACCTACCCAAAAAAACAAGTAGAAAACCAAAATAATAATAATAATAATAATAATAATAATTAAAAAAAAAACCACTATCTAAGGAACGTTGTCAAATTGTCAATACTCCACACATATCAACTAAAAATTAGAAGAGAAATATGTGACAATTAGAAGAAAAAAAAATTAAAAGCAGTTTATAAAATGTTAACCCAAAAGGCAGACAAAAAAAAAAAAGAAAAAAAGCACCCCTTATGTACAATTATTTTTTGGGACTTACAATATAAAAAGTGGGCAGTTTTAGAATCTTCAGATGGCTAAACAAGAAGTGATTCAGCATTGAAAAAAAGAAGAAGATAAATTAGAACTTATCCACGCGTGGTTAGACTAAAATTTAAGTTGCTTACTCATAGTTTGAAATTTGACATTTTATCCATCTGAGGTTTGACTGAAATTTAAGTTACCTACCAGTGGTTTGAAATCCTATGATGCAAGTGTCCTGCTGGATTACTTTTGATATTGTATTTTTATGTTTTTGGAAGAGAGAGACATAAAAATTAAGCAAAAATACATATTTAGTCCTGCTTTTAATAAGGTGGGTTACATAATTCTAATCGAACTAACCTCAGGTGGGTAAAGTATCAAATTTCAAATCACAAGTATGCAACTTTTAAATTTTGGTCAAACCTCATATGCGTAAGTTGTAATTTTCCTAAAAAAAGAAGTAATTCAACAAGTTTTTATTTGAATAATATTGCGTCTACAACATTTTCACAATAAAATCTGTGGGTACCCAAATGGGTTTTAACCAAGATGGGCCAATATTTAGGCTCACAACTTATTTCTATGGTAGGCTCAAGAGTTTCCTACCATGGGTGGTTCTTTGCCGGGCGACCCAATAGTACCCTTTAGTTTTAGTGAACTCTTCTCTCTCTTCAGGTTACTCTCATTCCCACTGATACTATCGCTCTTTCCCTTTCTTCTCTTTCTCTCCACTTGCAAACCCCCACTTCTCCTTTTGTTCTTCTATTTATAGCACCAAGTGGGTGGAAGGGCTATGATTGCTTCTAGACCTCACTTGTGTGGGTGGGGTTTGGTATCATCGTTTTTGCTAAGAAAACACTTTGTTGGGAATAGTGGTAGTGGCATTGGAACTGGTTCCAGCCTCCAAAATACTGCTCAGCAGCAATATTCCCCAAGGCAATACCAAGCAACCAAGAACATAGGATGTTCTCAGCATGCGCATTTCCTGTTGAACGCACAGATGATCGGCGCGAGCTCTATACGGAGGTTCAAGAAGAGAGGGACCGATTTCAATACTTGGGCCCTTATTGGGCCTAAAAGGGTAATCAGATTGAGACCAAAGGCCCAACGGGCTAGTTATCGTGCATCGCGTCTTAAGATCTGGGCTCAGTGTTCAATGGGCCTAAGCGCATACTCCGTACAATAGCCTCTCCTGAATTCTTGTTCGGCTACTAGGAACGAATCAAGGACAATGTGGCTGGCGCTGGGGAATTCTCGGGAAGCCTAACTGCCAGCTTCTAAGCGAATAAGATGGCCATTAATGCTTCCTCAAAAGAAGCATTACACCAGGCTGTCGTGTCTAACCGTAATTAATCTTGACAGTTCGTGAACCGAGGCCACACGTGTGGGGGTTAAAAAAAGAATTCAGAAAGGTTTTCCCGCCTTTCTTTTCATTAAATGTCTTAGCTCTATAAATAGTTTTTCCTAAGTACTCACTCCACTTTTTGCTTCCTTTCTCGTCCAACTTACTCTCTGCCGAGCATCATTTTCCCGTGCATACATTTTTCAGTCAAGATCACCTATTCCTAGAGCCCACGGTAAGTTTCCTTACTCCTTTCAATTTTTCCTTTACTTTAGAGTTTAAGAATGGGGTATTCTCATCTTCTGTCTTCTAAGACGTCTTTGGCTAACTTTAGAGCGGTTTTTGACATACCTGGAGATGTGGATGTAGCTTACCATCACGAGGGCGACATCGCTCTCCACCATCGTTCTGGGTCCAACACCGTGTTTTTTCCATTGATGTCTATTTTAAAAGGGGGGGGGGGGGGGGATTAGGTTTCCCATAGACCTTCTCATACTTGGTACCCTTAGATTTTATGGTTTATACCCCGACCAACTTCCTCCCAATTTTTACCGAGTCATAAGTTGGTTAGTAGATTAAATCGTATATACAGGTTGCAATTAAACCACCATGACATAAACTTTATGTTTAGTTTGTGTGGCAATATTAGGTCTAATTATTATTTAAAGGCTAAGGATTTACGGGTACGGCTTATATCTTACCTTCTCGATTCTAATAGAAATTCAGCGAAGGAATATGTTCGAGTGAGCAGCAACTGGCTTGCCGATGAGCTCCCCTGCCCACTTTTGCCTCGTGAAGTTGGTCGGTACCGAGCACCTTTAACTCTTTGATCATATTTCTCCCGTGATTGTTTTGCTTAAATGGGTACTAACCAATTTTGTGTTATTTTGATGCAGACGGTAAAAGGTTTAAGCCGGACCTTAGAGTAGTGCACGTGAGGGACCTAAATTCCATGCTTCGGTCTGAAATATTTATGAACTCCGATGGGCAACTCCGGGCATCACACCTTATACTCAGTTGCACTCCTGTTTACACGACTTGGCAGCCTTTCGAGCCAGCCCTTTTGGTGGACAGCCCTTTGCTGTCATATATAGACGTTCAACATTCCAGCCTCCTTCCTCCCCAGTTAACCGTCAGTGAAGCTCGGGACCTCAGCCCTTGGTATACAATTGCGGACTCTCTTGCTCCTGTAAGGGACGCCTCGACGAACCTAGTATCTCAAAGTCGTAAAGTCCATGTACTTGTTGAAGAGCCCGAGGCTCCAGTTCGGGTAGCCGAGCCAACAGCGGCCGAATCAGTAAATTCCTCAGTAGCAGGATCCAATCTTGGTGACGACGAAATGGTGACAAGACGAGGGATGACCATTGACCGTTTTCTGCCCGACGCTCGTCCACCAGCGCATCAACAGGAATAAGGAAGAAGCCCAACTCCCCCCTTTCTGCTTCTAGCCGTTCTCGGAAGAGGCAACGCACCGATGAGCAAACTCCTGCGGGCCAGGGGGATGCGCCTTCAAAAAATCCCCCCTCGAGCATCTGGGGGAACCGTCATCCGAGAGCCCACTGGCGATGTTCGGCCCACTGCCTAGGTGGGGTCTCACGCCGCATCTTCTTCTTGACAAGAGGTGGGCTAGCAAACCATGTTCAGGCTCTACAATGACCCCCTTTCTTGTGACAGCCAGCGTCAGAACTTGGGCACAGGGTGAGGGCAGAAGAGTTGCTAGAAGTTTGGTGCAGGGCCTTCTTTTGCCTAAGAATGTGCATTACTTTTCAGGCGACACTAATGAGTTACTAGCTGCTCGACTACAATGGCACACTATCGCAGTAACACACTTTATCCCCATCTACAAGTGTTAATGTGCACATACTTCTTTTTATATATGTCACTGTTATACCACAGACCATTCAACTAGCCTTTGTGATGAATGACCGGCTAAAGGAAGCTGTCAAAGATGCTGACCGGGAGAAAGCCCTTAAAGACGTCAATGTGGCCATTGCGAAAGAGAAGGACAAAGTTGTGGAGGCTGCAGAAAAGAAGGCTCAGGCATTCGAGAAGGCTAGAATGCCAACAGAGCAGAAGTTGACGGAGATGGAGGTGAAGTTGGGTAGAACCGAGCTAAAACTGGCGGAGGTTGAAAGCTTGAACCTCGCATAAGCCGATGAAATTGCCGATTTTGAAGGTGGCTCTAGAAGCGTGTGAAGAGAAATTATATAATGAAGGCTTCGCGGACGCCGAAAACTTCGTGGAGCCCATCATTTACCAAGCACGGAAGCATGGGTTTGGGGAAGGGTGGATGGCCACCCTGCAGGCTATGGGGGTTCCTGATGACTCTCCTTTAAGGAATCCTGACCAGGTTCCTTTCCCGAACTTCCCTCCTCCCGTCCATAATCCTTCTGGTGCTGCCAATGAGGAGGAGACTCCCAGCATGAGGGAGTTGGTACGGGCAATTGACTCCCGTGTGGAGTTGGTTGACCTAGAAGTCACTAGCAACCTTCCTACTGGCGCCTAGTCTACCGGGGACATTAAAACTCGACAACATCCAACTGCCCAACTAGTCGGGGATGCCTTAAAAAAGCTTGAGGAGAGCGCAGCCCAACTTCCGCCTACTGACCTTGCAGTTTGATATTTAATGTTCTGACTTATCTTAGTCATTTACTTTTCTTCAATTTGCTTTTTACTCTTATATGCTTGGTTTGCCTATGATCACCAGGTTGTGGTGACAGAACAATGGTTTGAATTTTAATTTTGTTGGATTGGTCATCCCAAGATGGTGACTGGACATTTATTTCATCCATATGATAGCTAAATTTGAGAATGATTGTTGTTGCTAAATTACTCATCATACCTTACTTTCTCATTTATAATGGTCGGGTATTTAAATTGAAAACTTGCCTTAGGTCGATAAAAAGAAATTGCTCATATTTGAAAAGGATAGATTACGTTAATACCCGTTCAGGGGCTGGAAACGAACCAAAGATGTGTTTCTATGCTTAGGAATAAATGTTAGGTTCGCGCCTCCTCGGTAACTGGGATTAAACCGAGCGATCGGTTGTGTTCTAGTTGGAAAACAAATTGTTCTTGACAAAAACAAATGCCCGAATATAAGGTGATTAGGATCGAACCGGTAACATGCTTCTGTTTTTAAAATAATTTGATATAAGGTTTCTACCTGCTCGGTGATTAGGATCGAACTGGGAACATGTTTCTGTCCTTAGAATAATTTGATATAAGGGTTCCACCTGTTCAGTGATTAAGATCGAACCGGGAACAGGTTTCTGTCCTTAAAATAATTTGATATAAGATTTTCACATATTCGGTGATTAGGATCGAACCGCGAACAAGTTTCTGTCCTTAGAATAATTTGAAATAAGGTTTTCACCTGTTCAGTGATTAGGATCGAACCAGGAACAAGTTTCTGTTCTTAGAATAATTAGACTTCGTTTTCTTCACGTTTGCTAACCAGAAGATATAAATTAACAATGACAGAACCACAACTATAAATACACTAGCATGGATAAACCTTCCTTTCATATTACTTAATATTATATACACATAATGTCATGCTCACCCATATTTTTGTGCACTGACATTCAATGGTAAAACTTCTTCAAATTGTGGGCATTCCATGGCCGGGGGATGGGTCTTTCATCTAAGTCTTCCAAATAGTATGCTCCCGCGCCGGGGATGGCAGTAACTCTATAAGGACCCTCCCAGGTCAGCGCTAACTTTCCTGCATTGAGGTCCTGTGTGTTCCCTTCTACCTTGTGAAGTACCAAATTGCCGGCACTAAACTCCCTTCTACTCACATCCCTATTGTATCTCCGGGCAAGATTTTGTTGATATTCTGCCAGCCGTATGGTCACTAACTCCTATAGTTCCTCCAACAAGTTCAACTATTTCATCATTAATTCTGAATTCTCAGCAAGGGTGAACCCTAAAACCCGGGCACTACACAAATTTATCTCAGCTGGTATGACTGCTTCTGCTCCGTACGTTAGAGAAAATAGAGTCTCTCCCGTGGACCTCCTCGTCTGGTATGCCCACAGAACATTAGGCAACTCTTTGTCTCATCTACCCTTAGCACCCTTTAATTTTTTCTTCAACCCGTTCACAATGGCTTTATTGGTGGCCTCAGCTTGGCCATTACTTTACAAATATGCTAGGGTAGAGTATCGGTTCTTGATGCCAAGGCCGCTACAAAACTCACGAAAAGCTTCGCTATCAAACTGCAACCCATTATCTGACACTAGAAAACTTTGGTACCCCGAACCTTGTCACTATGTTTCTCCATACAAACTTCTTAACATCCACATCCCGGATGTTGGCCAATGCCTCTGCATCTGCCCATTTGGTAAAATAGTCCACGGCTACCAAACAAACCTTCGGTTTCCTGTAGCCCGAGGGAATGACCCAACAATATCTAGCCCTAATTACAATTCCAGCCCCAGCTCCTCACGCATTGGACACGTCGTCCACAAATACCTTCCACGAGATGATTTCTACATGGCAGACCATCTCTATCTCCCCTTTCGGGGGAAACTCTGCGACGAAGTCAGCGAGAACCTGACCCTTCACCGAGCTTCTAGGTCTATACCTAATGTCAAAAGAGCCTAGCTGAGTTCCCCACTTGCCGATCCTACCTGTGAAATCAGATATCTTCAACAACGATTGCAGAGGATACTCGATTAGTACATAGACGGTATGAGCTTGAAAATAATGGGGTAGCTTCCTGGTAGCATGAAGTAGGGCTAATACCAGCTTCTCTAAAGGCAAATACCTCGTCTCATCATCGACGAAGGTCTTGCTAACATAGTATATTGGCTATTGTACGCCTTGATCCCTCAGTAGCACGGCACTCACAACATGTTTAGACACCGAGAGATACATGAATAAGTCTTCACCAGATTCTGATGATGGATGTCATGTCTCAAACCCCAAAGGGTCCAAAGCATGAGAAAATTGAACAAAGACATGCATTTAGAGATCAATCTATAGAAAATGCCTCCAAAATAAATGAAAGTGAGGAAGAAACACAAGGAAAAGGAAATGAAGAGAAAGAGGATGAGGCCAAGAAGGGAGAAGACTACAATAAAAAGAGAGGAGATGAAGAAAGGGGGAGAGATGTAGAAACTATTCCAACCACTACACCAGCCACCGGCCTTGTATCTGTAAGAAACCCTTCTCTTTTCTCTTTCTTTCCTTTTAACTTATCTTTTTTATTTTCACTAACCCCGCTTTTTTAAAACTTAGGAGTGTTGAGGATCCTCTGCCATAATCTAAGGCTTACCATATGTGCAACCATTGACCATCAATTATAGGAGCTTGTTTAGCCAATTATTTCCATTTATTTTGTCATCAATATTTATGTGTAATTATGCTATACAATCTGTAAATGACTATATATATGTACAGCTCTCACCACTCTTGAGTGTGTGGTGATTTTCTTAAATATTCTCATGGTATTAGAGCCTTACCTGGATTAGCATCCCACGATCCACAATGGCCTCTGATTCTTCTTTCGATTCTTCTTCCACCCTTCTTCCCTTCAACACCATGATTCACATGGTTACCATCAAGCTTTCCTCCTCCAACTATCTTCTATGGAATAGTCAACTTCTTCCCCTCCTTGAGAGTCAAGGTTTGCTGGGTCATGTGGATGGAACCCTTGTGCCGCCACCCCTATTCGACCCCCCACCTCTCAGACACCAAACAACAAACACCTGGCGTGGAAAGCAGCTGACCAACGCCTCCTTAGTCTTCTCCTCTCCTCCCTCACAGAAGAAGCCATGGCTGAAGCCGTTGTCCTCTCCACATCTCGTGAGGTATGGACCGCCCTCGAAAACACCTTCGGCCACCGCTCCAAGGCCCGCGAAAATCCGTCTCAAAGATGACCTCCAATTGATGAAACGTGGCACCCGGCTCGGGCCACCGCCTATGCCCGTGACTTCAAGGCGTCTTATGTGATCAGCTTCACGCCATTGGTCGCCCCGTTGATGGAACCGACAAAGTCCACCGGGTTTCTCCGTGGTCTTGGGCCCGATTTCTCCAGCTTTTCTACCGCCAAATGGCTCAAACCCCTCTCTCCCCGCTTCTCGACCTTGTGTCTAAAGCCGAGAGTTTTGAACTCTTTCAAAAATCTCTAGAGCCTCCGCGCACGAGCTCGTGCCGTTCACCGCCGGCCGGACCTCTTCTCATCGTGGAGGTGGCTTCTCCGCCTCAAACGTGGCCGCGGAAATGGTTTCAGCAGTGACTCTTCCAGTCATGGACAGGGCCGTGCCAACACCAACCCAAGTCGCCGTCCACCTCGCTGTCAGATCTGCCGCTTGGAAGGACATTACGCAGATCGGTGTAGGCAACGCTATGACAGGCATGAACCCACAGCGCACCTTGCAAAAGCCTTCACCTCTTCGTGCTCTCTGTCTGGGAATGATGCCTCTGATTGGTTTTTGGACACAGGGGCTTCGGCCCACATGACTCCAGCCCACTCAAATTTGGATCACTCCACCACCTACACGGGTAAGGATTGTGTAGTTGTAGGGAATGGTGCATCTCTACCCATAACCCACACTGGTAAACATTCCCCTTCCCCAAATCTTCAATTGCTAGATGTTTTGGTTGTTCCCCACCTCACTAAAAATCTTTTGTCCATTAGCAAATTACCAAATGATTTTCCTTTATCCGTTACCTTTACTAATAATTTTTTCACTATTCAGAATCTTCAAACGGGAAAGGTGGTGGCAACCGGTCAACGTGATGGAGGCTTATATGTGCTAGAGCGCGGAAATTCCGCCTTTATTTCTGTCCTTAAAAATAAATCTCTTCATGCTTCGTATGATTTATGGCATGCTCGCCTTGGCCATGTAAATCATTCTGTTATTTCTTTATTAAATAAAAAAGGACAGCTTTTTCTTACCTCCTTATTTCCATCTCCTACATTATGTGATACATGTCAACTTGCGAAAAGTCATCGTTTGCCCTATTCTCGCACTGAACATAGGTCATCCAATGTGTTAGATCTTATTCATTGCGATATATGGGGTCCCTCACCTGTAAAATCAAATTTGGGTTTTGTCTACTATGTTTTGTTTATTGATGATTATTCTCGCTTTACTTGGCTTTATCCCTTAAAATTGAAATCTGACTTCTATGATATCTTTATTCAATTTCAAAAATTTGTAGAAAATCAATTTTCTTCTCATATCAAAATTTTTCAAAGTGACGGTGGTGCAGAATTTACTAGCAATAGCTTTAAAACTCATCTTCTTACCTCTGGCATTCATCATCAATTGTCTTGTCCATATACTCCTGCCCAAAATGGTCATGCTGAAAGAAAACACCGTCATGTGACTGAGACTGGTTTGGCCTTGCTTTTCCATTCACACACTTCTCCTCGCTTTTGGGTTGACGCCTTTAGCACTGCAGCTTACATCATCAACCGCTTGCCCACACCACTTCTCGGAGGTAAGTCCCCTTTTGAGCTTCTCTATGGTTCTCCGCCAAATTATGAAAATTTTCATCCTTTTGGTTGTCGGGTTTATCCTTGTTTACGTGATTATATGCCTAATAAATTTTCCCCCCGTAGTATTCCTTGCATTTTTATGGGATACAGCCCCTCTTATAAGGGGTTCCGTTGTCTTGACCCCACTACCTCTAGGCTATATATCACCCGACACGCTCAATTTGATGAAAATTGTTTTCCCTCCCTCAATACCTCACACGCTCAACCCATATCCTCCCTCCAATTTTCAAATTTTTTGGAACCCAGTCTTCCCCATTCAGACATGCCCCCATCCTCCCCTGTGCCCTATTCCCCGCACATTACTCAATCCGAATCTAGCCCATGTGTTCTTTGTACTGATCCCGTGGATGAGTCTTTGCAGGTCGATGATTCTCTTGCAGGTCCCTCTTTGTCACACTCGGACCCTAGCCTAGCTTCTCTTGTACCCACTGAGCTGCCCCCTGCTGCTCCTGTTGCTGCCCCTCCAGTGAGTTCTCACCCTATGCTCACACGAGCCAAAGCTGGTATTTTCAAAACTCGACATCCGGCAAATCTTGCTTTTTTGGGATCCTCTGGTCTTCTCTCTGCTCTCCTGGCTTCCAATGAGCCCAAAGGGTTTAAAAATGCTGCTAAGAATCCTGCTTGGCTTGCCGCCATGGATGAAGAGGTTCAAGCCTTGCAAAATAATCATACCTGGATTTTGGTTCCTCGACCTGCCAACACCAACATTGTGGGTTCCAAATGGGTGTTTCGGACCAAGTATTTGCCCGATGGATCTATCGAGCGTCTCAAAGCCCGCCTTATTGCCAAAGGCTATACACAGGTACCTGGTCTTGACTACACTGACACTTTCAGCTCTGTCATCAAGGCTACCATTGTCTGTGTTGTCCTTTCACTTGCTGTGACCAACCACTGGCCTCTCCGCCAACTTGATGTCAAAAATGCATTCCTCAATGGTCATCTTACTAAACAAGTCTATATGGAACAGCCTCCTGGGTATATTGATCCTCGCTTTCCTAATCATGTTTGTCTGTTGAAGAAAGCTCTTTATGGCCTCAAACAAGCACCTCGTGCCTGGTTTCAGCGATTCAGCTCTTTCCTCATTCACCTTAGTTTTTATTGCAGTCGTGTAGATACATCACTCTTTGTCTTTCACAGGCAGTCTGACATTATTTATTTGCTTCTTTATGTTGATGACATCATTCTTACAGGAAACAACTCCTCTCTTCTTGACCACTTCACTTGTAAGCTTCATTCTGAGTTTGCTACTAAGGATTTGGGTTCTCTCAGTTACTTCCTTGGTCTTGAGTCTACACCAACCACTGATGGTCTTTTTCTCAGTCGGCTGAAATATGCGCGTGACATTCTCACTCGCGCTCAGTTACTTGATAGCAAGCGTTCACACCCCTGCATATGGTTGTTTCTAACACACGTCTTCGATGGTCCTTTGTTTCGGATCCCACTCTTTACAGATCTCTTGTAGGTGCCCTTCGCATTTGACTATCACGCGTCCCGATATTACTCATGCAGATCCAACTCGTCGCCGGCCTCTCCACTCTCCGACTGAAGACCACTTTCTTGCTGTAAAGCGCATTCTTCGCTATGTCAAAGGTACACTACATTTTGGCCTCAATTTTCGTTCATCCACTGCTCCTAGTGCTTTAGTTGCTTACTCTGATGCCGACTGGGCCGGATGTCCAGACACTCGTCGCTCTACCTCTGGTTATTCCATTTACCTTGGCAACAATTTGGTTTCCTGGAGTGCCAAGAAGCAACCTACAGTTTCTCGTTCAAGCTGTGAGTCTGAGTATCGTGCCCTTGCTCTCACTGCTGCTGAACTTCTTTGGCTCATGCATCTCCTTCGTGACCTCAAAGTTTCTCTTTCACAGCAGCCTCTTCTATTATGCGACAACAAAAGTGCCATTTTTTTGAGCTCCAACCCTGTTTCTCACAAGCGGGCCAAGCATGTTGAGTTAGACTACCACTTTCTTCGCGAACTTGTTGTCGCTGGCAAACTTCGCACCCAATATGTGCCCTCTCACTTACAGGTTGCCGATCTTTTCACTAAAAGTTTGCCTCGGCCTCTCTTTCAATTTTTTCGCTCCAAGCTTCACGTTTGTCCTAATCCAACGCCTAGCTTGCGGGGGGTGTTGAGGATCCTCTGCCATAATCTAAGGCTTACCATATGTGCAACCATTGACCCTCAATTATAGGAGCTTGTTTAGCCAATTATTTCCATTTATTTTGTCATCAATATTTATGTGTAATTATGCTATACAATCTGTAAATGACTATATATATGTACAGCTCTCACCACTCTTGAGTGTGTGGTGATTTTCTTAAATATTCTCAAGGAGATCCCTATTCTCCAACTTTTTGAGAATGTGGATAAAATGATCAAAAACTGGGACAACATTGTTGAGAGATCTGCTTCTGTGAGATCTGCTTGTGCTTCTGCTTCGACCAGTGCTATATCTTCGGACCAATTGATGCGGTCTTTTAGGAGTTTACAGGAAATATTATCTCTTCCGTTTACTCAAGTGATCAACAATTCAAGCACCAAAGAGGATTTTGTAAGTTTATGTAATTTGCTTCTTCCTTGCATGGTTCAGAAGGATAGAAACAAATGGGAAACGCTCCAGCTATTTTCCAAAGGCTTTGACACCACAGCTTCTAAGTTCTCTACAGCAGAGGCAACCTTGGAGCAAGTAAAGCAGTTACTTAAAGATCATAAAGTGAAGTTTCCAAGTTCTGATAAGTTCAATTATCAACTTAAAGCTGCCAAGTTAAAGCAAGCTGACGACTCTCAAGTTGAAAACCAAACAGCGCAAAAAATCAGAGATCTTAAAAATCAACTTGACAGTGCGACAAAAAAGGTAGTTGATGCTCGTGAATATGTAGAAGAACTCTTGTCCCAAGAAAAAAGTATTAATGAAGCTTTTGAGACATGGTCCAAATCTCAAGCGAAAAGAAGCTACTTCTATCACTGAAAAGCAGAGATTTGGACTCTCCGAAAAGAAGCTACTTCTATCACTGAAAGCACCAATTTAGAGTGGGAAGAGTTCAACAAAGTTTTTCAAGATATAGACTTTGATCAGTAGAAGTTTTTCTTTACTATTTGTTTGTCTAGTATTTTCAGGCTTATGATGCAAGCCTTTTTCATATGCTTTATAAACTATTAAGCTTATGGAATAATTTGCTGGAATAAAGCAGTAATTTGTCTTCTCGAAGTGGTATTTATTTCTTCATATCGAAGTGGAGTTTCTTATTTAGTTTTTAGAGAATCTCTTCTCACTTGGCCTTAAATGGCTAAAATAGCCACCACTATGATTGAAATTTTGTCATAGGTTTGATCTCCGTGAATTTGGTCTACTGCCCCTCCTGAGTTACACAAGTGGAAAGGATATCGTTTCCAAAGAGATAAGGCCAAAATATAATGGCTAAACAGATGTTAGCCAAAGGCCTTAACATATGGTTTAAAACATGTGATGGTGTTGACACATGGCTTTAGGCTAAGCCACATGCTAAAGATCCTTTCCTATGACAGAGCATGAAGCCCATGTAGTAGGTTCATTTATTTCTCTGTTAAGACCAATATGCGCATGCAGTGTAAAATTTCACGGTGAAGTGAATTAGTCATGAATTCGAGACAAGAAAACCTGTTACAATCCAAAATTAAATATTAATAAATGGAAAGCCTATTGTTGTCAGGCAAAATTTTTATCTATAATGGTAACCTAGTATCATGGAATAAAATTCCCTAGTAACTAAGGTGCAAATTTATTTGGACGGCAATTTTGATGGTATCATCCCAATGTTAGTTACTGGCCAGCGTTTAAAGTAGCAGTAATTTAACCTCTTTTCCTTTAGACACCAAATTGACCAATTGCGGCATGTATTATTATTATTATTTTTTTTTTTTTCTAAAATCGTTCAATTACACAAAAGAATATTTACCATTGCTTACTTATAATGATATTTCCCATATGCTCAGCAATAAAGAAGAAATGTTTTACTATGATGCTTGATATGTCAGAGATTGAAACATTATTCCCACAAGTTATAAAAACAGACTGAGATCTATTCCTGTTTTGGGGAAAAACAAATCACGTAACATCAATATTGCATATTTATATTCAAGTAAATAAGTTGTTTACGTTATACATTTTATCTAAATCTGTTTAGAACAGATACCCACATTATGTTCTTCACATTCAACCCTTCAAAGCCCGTCATCTATTGCATAATTCCTTGGATATAGACACCTCAATAGACAAGCTCAATGTCTCTTAATTTGTATTAACCTTGAATTTTAACTGTCAATAATTCATCTTCAGTATTGTATGTGAATTCCTCTTCTTTCATATTTACCATACAACATTTTGGTTTGGTGCTCAAATAGGCTCCAAACAGGCCACAGCCTCGCCCTTTGATTTTTATTGTGCAACTTGAAAGATCCTTGGTGCAGTTCAGAGCTTCTACAGCCCCTTCTGAGTTGTGCATTTCAAGAAATCCCAATGGTGCGAAGAGAAGATCATTACCAAAAACCTCTTCACAACATAAGGACATGATTTACATTGACCTAAATAGTAAGAAAATTCATAGGAAAGAAATGTCAGTTAAACCACTTACCTTGATTGGAGAGATGGTATATAGCTCACATGTAAGAGTTTTCAAGGACACTTCGAGTAAACCTTTCCTTGGCAATTTAGTAACAGATTCTGAAATATAATAGACCTGATGTAATTCTAGAGAAGTTGATTTTAGATGCAATTTCTTTGGTAAAATTAACATGGACTAGAAAGTTAACCTTAATTAAAGGCATATATTGCACAATCTCCATTCCAACTTTCATTAGCTACCTCTTCAAGAAATTAAACATCATGGGGACTCACATGACATGCAATGGATGAAGAAGTAGATGTGGGCGTTACAAATATCTTGAGCTACTTCGTTATGTGGCCAACTTCCTGCTCCTTGGCAATTGAAAACACCTATGACCCCGGATAACTTATTCAAATTCCATATTTTCAACATGCTGCTAATAATCAATGCACATGGTAATTAGGGACATTGATTTTAAATTGAAAAAATAATTCAATCTCAGATTGAGAAAATAAGAACTTAAGAAATTACTTTACCTTTTCCTATCCAAAACTGGGTCCAAAAATAAACAATCTCGAGCAGGTCAGCCTACATATCTAGATCTTAAGATTGACCCATCAGGAAATACTAGCTTTCAGAGAATTTTGAAATCTTGTTTGCCAGGCTTGTAACTATATTAAAATTGAATAACCCATAAGAATTTTCTTCCTCGCCATTGCAGAGTTAAAGCTAAGCATAAAATATCATTCTCATTCAAAGAGATATAAATTTAATCAGAATCTATGCTTTTGTATCTCACCTTACATATGCTGCACACCCACCTATTGCTCTTGCTGCAGCATGAAATTCAGCTGTATCATGTTTGCTCTGAATAAAGAAAGACAAACACTTTAGATTTCACAACTCACGTGGTTTTAAGCCTCCACTACATTGTAGAAATGCACTAGATGTTGGATAATTATGTGGGTCAGATATGTATCAGTATGTCAAGTCAATTTTGAAAATCTTATTATGAGTACTATAGATTAAATGATTTAGCAATTTTATCAATCAAAACTAGTTCTTGCAGTTATTTGGTTGCAGGGAATAATAATGTGTAGGAAATCTTACATGGAACATGTCACATGTCCCAATCTGGCACCACAATCTCCCCTAGAAGAAGACTATTAAAAGCCACAGAAGCAATATGTGAAGTCTGAAATGTTGGTTCTCTTGGCATGAAATCCTCTGATGCTCTTGCAACTACACTCTCCTTTAAACTGAAAACAACAAACTCAATGAGAAACTACATTCCAACTTGGTAACATAAGATTATGTATATGAAATCAAGAGAGCAGTCAAACTTATAGATTGAGTCAGAATTGTTACTCATGCAACAAATCAGGTTATTGTACTTGAAGTTCCTTGCAATAGATTGCTCAAGTGCTTCTTCATAGAATCTAGTCAATGAAACCCATCCACCGACCCCAGAACCTAAAGTTTCCATCAAATTCTGAATATCAAACGTGACTCCATCCACACTGCAGCTTGCAAGATAGCTGTGGAGGTCATTATAAAACTCAGATTTTTTGGGGGTTCTATAATCACAACACTATGTTTTTCCAAGCTGTCCATGGCAATGTCTCTAAGATTTCCTGAGTTACCAGGTGAGTGAATTGGATAGGCAATCTTTGGATTGTACTTGTTCATTGTTTCTGATGATGGAAGCACACCACCCCAATAACCAGCTAAAGCATGACACACTTAAACAAATCTGAATAGATCATTAGGTTTCCATGTTCAAAATTACTGAGTTTTAACTAGATCTTAAACAAAAATAGAATTCCACTTCCAGATTGGAAAACTTTATTCCATATTTGTCTTTGATTGAATCAATAAAATCATGGAGATCAATGCATGTATTATCTGAACCCAAACTCTTGAACTTATTGTTTTCTTTGATGTCCACCAATCTGATTGCAAACCTATGGATCAACCAAAGATATAAGGTGGATGATAACAAACTGATACAGATTGCTTCTAGTTTATAGAAGGTAAATGAACTTGTAAAAGAATGAAGACTTACTGTGTCCCTTCAATAAATGGTTCACCTTCTTTGCTGAATTCATTTACTGTCTCTTGCCATCCATCATCAATGATCAGATCAGAAATTTAGATAAACAGCCTCCTTCCAAGAAACTGAAGATTTCAGAATACAAAAGAGAACAACAATTAAATTATGGATTAAAATTCGGACTAATTGGTGAACCTTTTACTCAAGTAACTGACTCAAACACGTGACTTTTTTTATTGTACCTTTGAAGACCCTCTTTGATTCTTTGTGGACTGACTTCAGTGTAGAAAGCATCCCAAGAGCACCATCCAAACCAGTCCAAGTGGAATGGAATCTACTTATTCAATCACACAATAGGTTAATTAATTGGAATACAATAAACACATGCTCTCAAACTGGTCAAGTATTTTCGGATTTTTATTACCTTCTTGTTTTGGATATGGCTAAAAGTACCTTTGTGCTTCTCTAGTATCCTACATCATTATACAT
Source organism: Castanea sativa (assembly GCF_040712315.1). Lineage (NCBI taxonomy): Eukaryota > Viridiplantae > Streptophyta > Magnoliopsida > Fagales > Fagaceae > Castanea > Castanea sativa. Next base: position 53,238,546 of record NC_134017.1, read on the forward strand.
GTGGAACTGTTAGATTATGTAGATGACTACTTTATATTGACACACAATATAAGAAAGGCCAATTAAGTGAACATACTTGATAGAATCCTTAAGGAGCTCAAATGGATTGTCCCCAGAATTAATGTATACTGCTTCCAGTGATTGGGAGGTTTCAACATTGACATCTCTTAAAGCAATTATGGAAAGCAAAATAGCAAACCAGAACAAAATAAAACTGAGTTCAGCATATGAAAACTAAAGAAAAAGGAAGCTAATAGATAAGTCAACAGACCACTTTCAACACAAAAATGAAGCTCATTTGCAGGGGTCCCTTGCAAACTTGACATCGGCATCCTACCTATGGCAACTCTCTTTCAACACTTGGGGCATCCTTCTCCAGATTGGCATTGTCGCCTTTGAAGCCACCAAACATTGTTGCTCTCTCACACTTGCAGGCAATCCACGGCATGAATAATAGACCAAAATATTTGACAGATGCAAAAGTTATTCAAGTTACATTTTACTACATTTTGGATAATTCCATCACTATTTAATATAAAATGCAGATCAATCCTTTATCATTTAAATAAAAATAGTAAGCAATAACAGTCAACAGTATCAAAAAAATCCAGGCATGCATAATAGATGACCATGTGAACTGGTTCTATATGGGTAGCAGGCCATTTTGAATGGTTGTGGTGAAACCTATAAGATGGTAGCATTTCATTTTTGTAGGACCCTAGTAAATCAAAAAATAATTTAGGCCACTTACACTAGACACAAAACGATCAGACCCAGAAGGCAACTAATCGGACAACCAAAAGCCAAAGCGAAGATTCAATACACTTTTAGGCAAGCCACAGCCATACAGATACTCTAACCAAGCTACTTATTGAATTAGTACAATCATGTACAATTATTAAATTAATACCTATAAGCTCAGTCATAGGCAGGGGCTCATCCAAGGCACTGAAATTTGTAGGCAGAACTTCTTGCACAGTAGTTGTAGTAGCAACATCACCATTATACTATGGCAAAGTCGATTCACCATGCTCATGCGTTTATTAGTCAAAGGCATATCAAGTATCCTTTTATGTTTTACATATACAGTTGTACACATATATTACGTATAATTAGTTCAGTTGGCTAAAACATTGTGGTATAGAAGTTATGATAGTATTATTTGTTATCTTAGCTATTCATTTCAGAGATGTGTAATGATTTTTCTGTTCTATAGCTAGTAGCTGCCTGGTGAAATGTAAACCGATGTCTGTTTGCCTATGGAATGTATTGTCCTTTTTCACTGCCTATTACAGTCAAAATGGTGAGTATCCAACACCAAGAAGTCTATGATCACCCTCCTACTTCAAATCCACTTAGATGGACACCTATAATTGTAGTTATAGCTGAATATTTTAGCATGATTGCATAAACTATTGGTCCTAGCTTAGTTTATGTGCCAGTGTGAACTGGTCCTCGTATTAATTCTCATTGACTGTCTGTTGTTATTCCTACAATGATTTATATGATGTCCTCTTTTTTTGGTATATATCTAATAACATTAAACTTCTCTTCTTCTCTCCCCCCCCCCCCCCCCTTATTTTCGAAACCACAACTGGCAATAAAGGAAAGAGTCAGCACAACAGGTGCAGGTCATTCACCTATAGCGGCATGTCTTGGTGAATCATTGATGATGCTGAATGTTCATATTAAGTTGTGGGAGAGGAGTGTACTAAATTGTGGACAACGGTAGGGTATATATATACATATATATTAGAAACTACTCCTGCACTTGGAAAAACATTTATAGCACAACTTATGATATGCAATCATTGTCAAAGGAAAAAGGTGGAAAAAAACAACAAACTCCATTGCACGAAATTAGTACTTCCTTGAAGAAGTTAGTTGTGCTTCTGTTCTATACAGTTCTGATAGTAGTTAACTGCTAGTATGACAGCAGATGGTGTGCAAAATGACCAAAGCGCAGTGATTCAAGAAAAATTATGAGAGTTTTGTTCTTATGTATGGTCATTTGCCTCAGTATAATTATGTAAACCGAAAAGTTGAGTTATGGAAAACAAAGATGAAGGTGTAGTTTAGTGGAGATTGGACTAGTTTTTTTCAAAGAGGGTGATGCTAAGTTCTTCTCATATTGTGCATTTTAATATTTGGTTGTTGATTCTTAATGCACTGAATTGCTAAAGAAAAAAAAAGTAATTATAAACTGCCTTTGACAACCTTACAGAACAAGAAGTGAGCAGATGTTAAATTTATAATTAAAGTTACTTTCTATTTTTTCTTTTCTATTTTTAAAAACCCAAAGTAGGGTAAAATCGGATCTGGGTATCCATCGGTAAAATCCGGGTAACAACCTAGTATGGGTGCTAATCAGGTAAGGAATTGGATATGCATGAGTAAAATAATCAGGTCGGGTATGGCTATACCTGACCCATACCCAATCCATGGTCATGTTCACATTAACGATTTTGGCTTTGCATGTCACTAATATGTCCTGCAATAAAATAGGTTTTTTTTAAAAATAGAATATAAAATATTATTATCCTATTATAAAGTAGTAAAGATTCTAATAACATGGTAAATTTAAAGGTATATCATTAAAACTGATACCTTTGATTCTGAATTCCATTCCATGTCCTTTATTTCAGCTACTTTGTTTCTATTATGTGTGAGAAGTTCTCTATCTAGTGCATTAGATGGTCCTTTTAACATAATTTCCCTAACTTGTGTGATCATTGTAGTGCTCAATTTATTCATAAATATTGTACATTTTTTTTATTAGTTTGCAGAATTATTTATAAAAAAATAAAAAATAAAAAATAAAAATAGTATGATAGTGTTCTTACTGTCTCAAACTTTTGTGACTTCTGGAATGTCAAGCTTTATGTAGAGCTTTGTTGCACCTGTGGATGATAGTTGATACTCACCTACAAAAACATTAAAATTGTGGCAAAGGTTTTTTTTAATATTGAATAATTACATATTTGTAAATTGGTAAGTTAAGTGTTACCTTTTGAAAGTTTTCACAATAGTTGAAGCGACTATTAAAATGAACTAGTTGCAAACACACGCGTTACGCGTAATAATTATTTTTATGGTGGTTTTATTAATTTTTTTTTTTTTACAATTTAAACTAATCTAATAATGAGTAATGTATTTCGTAATAATATTTTTATTTATTATAGGAAAAATCATAAATGTAATATAAGAACAATCCAAGACACCAAAAAAGCGTAAACTAAAAAAAATTAATAAAACTTAACAATGATTAATTGAACCAATATTATGATAAAATTTTGTCTTTGACAATCTATTAAGGTTATTTTCTTTGTAGAAATTATAATTTCGGCCACCCAAAACATATTATCAAATAAATAATTATTAGCAAAATCTAAGAATTAAATTCCTATACATGCATTGTTATAAAATAATAATAATTGAAATAAAATTGCAAAAGTTAAAATATCCAATTATTTTCGTTTGGCTAACCTTTGCTTTTATTAAATGAATGGCATTATAAAGTACTTCTAATACAACTATTAAGAGTACTTTGTCCACCACAAATGATTAGAAAATAAACAAAAATTAGTAAAGTCTCATAGTTTAACATCTAAATTGAGCACTATAAAAAATCATGCTATGTAATAGAATAAATACCAAATTATCCAAATCATGCTATGTAATAGAATAATACTATATTTTTATACGCTATATTTAACTCTTTAGAACGCAATAGGATAACATTTAACAATCAAATAGAATTAAAAAAAAAAATAAAAAACAAAACTAAATTGCTTTAACCCAAAATAGAGTTTTAAAGAATATAAAAAATTATCAACCTAAATTAGAGATGCAAGAAAAATAAAATAAAAATCCACCAAAAAAATTTTAGATAGAGAGAGAGAGAACCATTTTTTTTTTTTTTTTTGAGGGAAAACTATGTATAAAATAGAAGAGATAGTGACAAATTTACAATAAGATGGTGTGAATAAAAAGAGACAAAAATAAAGGAAGATGAAAGGAAAGAGGAAGAATGATATTAATGTAGAGGATAGTGGAGAGATGAAAAAGTAAGGGAGGGAGAAAGATTGAAGAAGTAGTGGGGAGATGAAATGGTAAGGAAGAGAGAAAGGTAGGAGAAGTATAAATATTGAAAAAATAAATGTTAAAAACAATTATTGAAAAATTGGAAAGAAAAAAAAAACCCCTAAAGCTTGAAAGGCTTCAACGCTGTTGTTGTTGTTGTTGTTGTTTTTTTTTTTTTTTTTTTTTTAAAGCTGAAAAGGTTCACACAAAACCCTAAAGCTGAACTAAAAAGGTTTTGGGTTGGGCTTGATAGTGGAACTAAATAAATAAGAGGTGAGCTGGATTAATTATACAGATTTATTATAGGGTGATAGTGGAAGTAAATAAATAAGTAGTGAGCGGGATTTATTATAGGATGATAGTGGAAGTAAATAAATAAGTAGTAGGCTGCATTTATAGGGCTAAAAATTGTAAAAACCATTTTAAAATTGTAGGACATTTTTTTTTTAAATGACGTGGCAGCTAATGTGATGCAACGTGAAAGTAACAGCATTAAACGCTACGTTTTAGATTTTAATAATATATAGATGGCCCTTCGTTATGTTTATAGAAATCAGCATCAATTTGTAGTGCAGTAGAGATAGTGACAAATTTACAATAAGATGGTGTGAATAAGAAGAGATAAAAATAAAGGAAGATGAAAGGAAAGAGGAAGAATGATATTAATGTAGAGGATAGTGGAGAGATGAAAAAGTAAGGGAGGGAGAAAGATTGAAGAAGTAGTGGGGAGATGAAATGGTAAGGAAGAGAGAAAGGTAGGAGAAGTATAAATATTGAAAAAATAAATGTTAAAAACAATTATTGAAAAATTGGAAAGAAAAAAAAAACCCCTAAAGCTTGAAAGGCTTCAACGCTGTTGTTGTTGTTGTTTTTTTTTTTTTTTCTTTTTTTAAAGCTGAAAAGGTTCACACAAAACCCTAAAGCTGAACTAAAAAGGTTTTGGGTTGGGCTTGATAGTGGAACTAAATAAATAAGAGGTGAGCTGGATTAATTATACAGATTTATTATAGGGTGATAGTGGAAGTAAATAAATAAGTAGTGAGCGGGATTTATTATAGGATGATAGTGGAAGTAAATAATTAAGTAGTAGGCTGCATTTATAGGGCTAAAAATTGTAAAAACCATTTTAAAATTGTAGGACAAATTTTTTTTTTTTTTAAAATGACGTAGCAGCTAATGTGATGCAACGTGAGAGCAACAGCATTAAACGTTACGTTTTAGTTTTTAATAATATATAGATGGCCCTTCGATATGTTTATAGAAATCAGCATCAATTTGTAGTGCAGTATTCTCCCCCCCCCCCCCCCCCCCACAAAGTTGTCTGTACTGACTTGTTTCTGAAATTCTGCCTAAGTTCAAGCTGGAAATAACCTTTAAAACATGAGGTGAAAATAAAAGTTTAGCCTACTCTTCTAACAACAGTTGTATTTTTCTGATTTGCGTTGTAAGGCCTTTCGAATTGATTTACTCAATGACTCCGATAGATTCCAATACACCAACCACATCTGGTAACCCCATGATATTTAATAAATAGATTTAGAATCAAATTATCATTTTTATTATTTTCTTTATTTTTTAAAAATTAATTGCATATTCATAAAAGTCAAGTGTAACTTCAGAGAAAATCTATATACATATTTCAAGCCAAAACTGAGAAAAAATCCAATTAGATTCTATATTAGATTTCAATTGTTGCTTCTAATTTTGCGCCACGTATCATCTCTAAGTTTTTTTTTTTTTTTTTTTGCTCTAGGTAAGTTATGTTGTTAAAAAAAAAAAAAAAAAAAACAAAGAGGCCAATATAAATAAACCAGCAAAAACCCAATAAACAAAAAGAAAAATAAAAAGAAAGAGTAAACTCATGTATATTAAAAAAAAGGAGTAAAACTTATGTATTTTTTCCCTTTCTGTGTTTTCTTCTGAGATGATCTTACCCCAACTTAAAAACTTCCCTTTAATCTTTTTGGCTTCATGTCCCTAAGATAGCTTTATGACTTCTCTGCCTCCTCGCCCTACCTCACTACCACTACCACCACCACCACCACCACCACATACACAACCCCCTCCATCACAACTTGTCCAACTCCACCCTCCATATACACAACCACTACCACCACTGCTACCAACTTTCCATCCTTACCATCCATATCATCCTCCTCTACAGTGGCGGCTTCAGAAATTTTGTTTAAGAGAGTCATTAAGAAATTTAAATTAATAAAAAAAGAATTTGAATATATCAAGTTATCGACAAAAAATAATAATAAAATATGAAGTTTTACAATTTCTTTTTGCAAGTTTTCAAATTCTGAATTGTTACGTGATAGTTCATTATGAGTGTCTATTATCAATGTGGGCAGCTATAAGTCTGTGACCATTTTATTTTATTATCTATTTGTCTTTGTTTTTATAAAAATATTATAAACTAAATGACTAATCTCAATTCTCAATTCATTGGTTCCGTATTAATTATTGACACACACAATTATACTTATTCATATTACATAATATTATAAACTCAAATGCTTAAACAATTACTAACTTTACAATTTTTTTCTTGAATTTTACTAACTTTATAAAAAAAAGTTATTATAATATGATATTAATACACAAACAAACATGTAAAAAAAAAAAAAACTCTCTCTATTTCCTAATCATTAAATTCTATAAAGTTATATCATATATTTATACTATACACGCAAACATCTACACACATCATAATTCACACAAATAGCATTATAATAAAAAGTAATGTATTTGACACACACAAACAAACATGTAAAAAAAACAAAAAAACTCTCTATTTCCTAATCATTAAATTCTATAAAGTTATATCATATATTTATACTATACACGCAAACATCTACACACATCATAATTCACACAAATAGCATTATAATAAAAAGTAATGTAGTTGACACGCACACATATAATATAAATTAATAATAAAGAGTGACACTTACAATTCACAAACACTTAATCTTTACTTTTAGAGTCTAAATTACGTGTAATAAAGGTGTACAAGATTTAAGTCAAGGTGTGAAAAAATATTTTTAAGCCTGAATGACCTGTAGCGCCGCCCATGCTCCTCTACCTTTTGGCTCCTTAAAACCTTTTACACCATCACAATTCTTTTGGCCGATATTTGGTCAGGTACCTCAACCACCACTCCCTGCCACCACTCCCTGCAACACCTGTACCTAAAACTTCCTATCCTCAACACCTTTCACACCCCTCAACCCTTCAGCCTAAACCTACCCCACATGTTAATCCCACACAGCCACCTAAACCTCTATCCTCACAACCCAAGCCTAAATCACAATCAGGGGAGTTAGAGAGGTCTTCAGCATTCTTTCGAATTGATTCAAAGGCTTTCTCTTTAGCTTTTGATGGTGGTAGAATAGATTCTTATGCTATTCATGAACGCCAGGGTCAGTTCCATGGCTCAATTAGGGTGGGCCGTTTGGGTTTGGATTGGATTATTGCTTGTTTTGCAGATCTTTATCATTGGAATTTTCAAAAACAACACTTTTTCAAAAGTTTACGTGAAAATTCTAAACTTTTGGAGATTACCAGTAGATCTAACAAAGGTGGCATATTTGTGGAAATCTTTGAGAACCACCATGGTGCAAGATGGGGTTGCCCACGGGTTCCAGAGGGGACCAAGATAGGCGGTTGGGCTTTGTTTGGAATGAGATTACGTGACCATTTTTTGGGAAAGACCACCTATGGGTTGGAGAAAAAGGTGGTGGATGGAGGTGGTGAGTTCGAAAAAACAGTTGACATGCAAAAGTCTCAAGTTTGGAAAAAATTAAAGGTGCACGAAATTAAAGGGAGTGATTTACGTTTTGTGAAGCAGTTTCCAAATATAACTGATCAGATTCATAAGTCCGAGTCTTTGGGGGGATTTGATTTTACCAAAAAGTCAAGTAAAGCTAGTGTGTCAACAACTGGCAAATCTGTATGTTTAAGTCACCTGAAATGGACCCAGGCCCATTTAAATTTAAAAATCTCGGTTGATTTGGTGGGTGAGGGTAAGCGAGCTGTTTCTTGGGGTAAAACACAACCCAATGTAAGTGGGACTTCTCAAGCTCAAGCCCAACACACAACCACTCGTGAGAAAGGGTCTAGCCAGCCCATGATTATCCCTCCAAGACAGATTCGAGTCAGTGACGGAGAAGATAACATACGATCTTTTGTGTGGGAGACTAGGGAAGGGTCAAGGACACACAAGGAAGAGGAAGGAAAGATCTCGAGCTTCGGTGAGGGACCAAGCTGCCCTCTCGCCGTCGCCATGAAGCCCGATGACCATGTTTCAATAGCCAATTCCCTTGATGCAGAATCGGGTGCTCCTGGTACAATTGTGGAGGTGGGATTGAGCACCGATGGTGAACCGGTCCACTCCCCTATTACCGGCGAGCAAACCGCTGACCAAGGGGTTGGGTTTTTGAACGCCGATCCACCTGTTGGTATCCATTCAACAAACGTTGCAGATTTTGGGTGTCCAGATTTGGTTCAGAGTCAATTTTTGGTGGGTTTAAACTTGTCCTTTCTTGTAACTGAGGTGGGTTGTGATTTGATTGAGTCTAAAATTCCTAGATTGGTTTGGGATGACTCTGTCTTTGGATAAGGGTGAGGCAGATTTAGTGGACATTACACCTTTGGCACTATGGGATCCAAATAGCGTTCGTGATCTTGTCACTTTGGAAGATGATTCAGATGGGTCTTCTATGGAGGAGGAATTGGAGCCTTCAGAATGGGTGAGAACAATGATTAAAGGGTTTGGTACTTTTGTGGGATTCCCCATTGCTTGTTGCGAGAGATAGTGTATTGATTTTGTTGGTGTAACCACAATGATAATGGAAATGACACAATGAGAAATTGAATAATACTTCTGAATATTATTAATTTAAACAAGAAAAATTACACAACACTATTTGGATTGAGGCGCGGCACTCGCTCTCTTTAAGGAGATTCAAGCCTTCGGTTGGCTAAACTTTGTAACCGGTGCAGACCGTCTCTGACTTGTCTCTCCCAGGATACAACAGCCCAACAAGTGTTGTATGGCTAGAACAACATCTGCACAAAGTGTTGAAGCCCAAAACTCCACCAGAAAGAACACCCTTCCTTGCCAATAATCTCTCTATTTTTTTTTTTAGTGTCTTCACCTTTCCCTTACGCACATATCTGGCCCAATATTTGAGACAATTCATGTTAGCCCATTAATCACCACAATTAAAATAAACAAAGTAGTCTCTCTTCTTTTCAATGTGGGATTAGACATTTTTACTAACTCTTCATCTACCACATTCACTCCTACATCTTTACATTTATGTTATAACATTTATTCATTTTAATTATTTAATATTAAAATGCTCCAACAATCCCCCACTCATTTTAATATTAAATTTTTTAGTTAAAGAGAGATTACCAGGCAAAGATAGGTCACTATGCATCATGAAGGTGTGCTCTACATTGAACCTTCACTTAGTAAAATAGCAATCTCAACTCCAGAGTCGTAGTGGTCTCCGACTTGAACTATGACTGCTTTAGGGAAATTAAGCGTCACTGCTTACACATAACAACCCAGGTGTTGACATGAGCTTTTATAGCTAGCACTTTACGGCTGTGTGCTGATCCCGGTTTCATGAGTGTATTTGAGATTAAGTCCAAATTTCATAGGGAGCGGCCCCACCCCCACACTCACATAGGTGAAATTTTGTCAAGGGTGCTCCTGTAATTCTAACACCCCACTCATACGAGCTACAAATTTCATTAAGAGTTTTTTACTCAACCTCTCCACATTACAAGATAAATGCACTTACATCATAGGGATGAACAATGGAAGCACTTATAGGTGGAATTAATATAGGTGTGTGACTTTTTATGTGGCACCCTATTCAAAACATGATATGCAGTTAAAATAGCTTCATCCCAAAAATGTAAAGGTACACCAGATTCAATTAACATGGCATTTGTTAACTCAATTAAAGTTCTATTTTTTTCTTTCAGCCACACCATTAGAAGCAAGTGAATATGGTGCATTAGTTTCATGGATAATTCTCAAAGACTGAACAAATGAGTTGAATGCACTTGATTCGTACTCACGGCCTCTATCACTTCTTATTCTTTTTATTTATCTACCGAATTGATTTTCAACTTCTTTTAAAAAATCTTGAAATTTTTCAAAAGCATCACTTTTATTTTTCAACAAATAAATAGTTGTATATTTTGAGAAATGATCAATAAAAGTGATAATATATCTATTTCCTCCACGAGTTAAAATTCCCTCAAATTCACATAAATCGGAGTGGATTAACTCAAGCAATTCGGTATTTCTTACAACGCTTTTATGAGGCCTTTTTGTAATCTTAGCTTGACTACAAGTTTCACATTTTTCAAAATCTTTTGACAGTCTTGGAATTAATCCTAAACTACTCAAGATTCCCACATATCTACTATTTATATGACACAAACAAGCATGCCAAAAATTAACAGAAGAAAGCATATAAACTGAACTAGTAGATGCTTTATTATTCTCAACATTCAATTTAAACATTCAATCACAAGCATTACCCTTGCCCACAAATAATCCCTTTTTAGTGATTACATAATTATCAGATTCCATAATTTGCTTGAAGCCAGCATTGTTAAGCAAAAAACTTGATATTAAATTCTTCCTAGTGGACGGAGTGTAAAATACATCTTTCAATGTTAGCACACGTCCAGAAGTGAATTTCAATTCAACCTCACCACTCCCAAGAACCTTGGTTTTGCTAGAGTCACCAAACATAACAGTTTTTTCTTCTTCAAAAGGAGTGTACAATTTGAATCAATTTTTGTCATAGCAGATGTGCCTATTAGCACCAGAATCTGCCCACCACCCTTCAACATATTGCACCATATTGATGTCTATAATCATAGCCACTAAAGGCTCTTTGGTTACGTTAGCCTGCGGGACAGATTCACGTTTCCGAAATTTGCAAAATTAAGTAATATATCCACTCTTGCCACAGACAAAACAGGATCTATTAAATTGATTTTGTAAAGGTGGTCCTTGGTTCTTATTGTAATTTTTATTTGAGTTTCCCCTTCCTTGAGGTCTATTATTATTTTTAAAGGCTCTCTTTTTAGGCTTCAATTGACCATTTCTAGGAAAATGATTTTTGGGCATAGTATTATTGGATGAAATAAGGTTTACCTTTGTGGTGGAATTACCATTGCTCTCTTGTGTCATGAGTGCATCTTGTCCTTTAACCTCCTCCTCCACACGGATGTGTGTGATCAAAGTCTCCAAAGATGTCTCTTTTTGTTTGTGCCGCAAAGTCTTTTGGAACTCCCTCCAAGATTGTGGTAGTTTATCAATTATGCCAACTACCACCAAATTGTCTCCAATCTTTATGCCTTCGGATCTCAATTCTGCTACAATCATTTGGAAGTCTTGTGCTTGATCCACCACCGATTTTCCATCCACCATTTGGTAACGGAAAAATCTACTAGCAGCATACTTCTTTACACCTGCCTCCTCGGTATCATACTTGCTTTGTAACGCTTTCCAAATTTTTTTAGCAGACTTGTAAGTTGTATCATAATAATCATAGAAATGATCGGCAAGACAATTCAATAGATAAGAGCGACAATTATATTCATCTTTTGTATACTTATCTATTTTTTCTTGATGGAGAATATATTCTTTGTCACTCATCTCATCGGTAGGAACCTTTGATGAATTTTTCTCAGTGAGGATGTAGGCAACTCTGAGAAGGCTCAAGTAGAAGAGGGTCTTTCCTTTCTACCTCTTGAAGTGGGCTCCCTTAAAGCGAAAGGGCTTGTTGAGATCTCCAACAGGCTCATTTGGTTTCTCTTGTGTAGGCTCCATGTATTGAATCTCCTTAAAATTGTTGGTGCAATCACAATGATAATGGAAATAACACAATGAGAAACTGAATAATACTTCTGAATATTATTAATTTAAAGAAAAAAAATTACACAACACTATTTGGACTGAGACGCGGCACTTGCTCTCTTTAAGGAGATTCAAGCCCTTGGTTGGCTAAATTTTGTAACCAGTGCAGACCGTCTCTGACTTTTCTCCCCCAAAATACAACAATCCAACAAGTCTTGTATGGCTAGAACAACCTCTGCACAAAGTATTGAAGCCCAAAGCTCCACCAGAAAGAACACCCTTCCTTGCCAATAATCTCTCTATTTTTTTTTTTTAGTGTCTTCACCTCCCCTTGCGCACGTATCTGGCCCAATATTTGAGACAATTCATGTTAGCCCATTAATCACCATAATTAAAAAGAACAAAGTAGTCTCTCTCCTTTTCAATGTGAGATTAAACATTTTCACTAACTTCTTATCTACCACATTCACTCCCACATCTTTACATTTATGTTATAACATTTATTTATTTTAATTATTTAATATTAAAATGCTCCAACAAATTTTTTCTAGAAGAGGGTTTAGGAGCAGCAAGCAACTGTTGTTACTACTCATCAAACAAGCAACTCTACCCAAAAAGGTATGAGGGAATTAAGGACTTTGTTTTCTTTTATTAATTACGATGGGCATTCTGGTAAAAGTACAAGGGGCAGTTTGACATCCTCTGGTTTGGGTTCGTCCGTTAGTCAATGAATTTGAAACTTCTATCTTGGAATGTGAGGGTATTGAATAATCCTTATAAGAGAGATATTGTGAAGAATCTCTTGAGGAGTGGAAGTGTGCTATTGTATGTCTTCAAGAATCTAAATTGGACAGCACCAGCTCTATCTTAGTAAGACCTCTGGGGTAACCCTTTTGTAGACTAAGGGGCCTTAGATGCCTTGCATACGGCTGGGGATGTAATTTTGATGTGGGATAGAAGGATTTTTGAGAAAACTGATTTGCTGGTTGGAAGTTTTTCAGTTTCAGTTTTATCAAAGGTGTCAGATGGCTTTGAATGGATCTGTTCAGGGGTGTACGGACCGACTGACGAAAGCCTTAGGGATGCAACGTGGGCAGAACTAGACTCTATGAGGTCACAATGGGCTAGGGCTTGGTATTTATTTGGTGATTTCAATGTTATCAGATACCCAGCTGAGAGACTTGGCTGTAATTCTTTTATTCTAGCTATGTTTAAATTTTCAGATTCTTTTGCAAAACATTTGCTAGTGGATTTGCCTTTGGTGGGAGGTGAATATACTTGGTTTCGAGATTCTGATACTCCTTCAATGTCTAGAATTGATAGATTTTTTATGTCAACTGATTGGGAGGAGCATTTCTTAGATGTGACCTAAGGGATTCTCCCTAGGGTGGTGTCGGATCATTGTCCTTTACTAGTGGAGGTGGGTGGCATGTCAAGGGGGAAAAGTCCTTTTAGGTTTGAAAATATGTGGCTAAAGGTGGAGGGTTTTGTGGATAATGTTCGGCTTTGGTGGAATGGTTATCACTTCGTGGGGCCTCCTAGTTATGTTCTAGCTTGTAAGTTAAAGGCCCCGAAAAGGGATCTGAAGCATTGGAACAAGCATGTTTTTGGAGATGTAGCTTTCAAAAAAAAAGAGTTTGCTAACTGAGCTTTTAGACATTGACATGAGAGAAGAGATGCAAGTGTTGACTCAAAAGGATAGGTCTAGAAGGTTGGTGGTTAAATCTGAAATGGATTATTTGGCTTCTTTGGAAGAGATTTCTTGGAGGCAGAAGTCCAAGGCCCTTTTTATTAAAGAAGGCGATAAGAACGCGCAGTTCTTTCATAGAATTGCCAATTCCCATAGGCGAACCAATCAAATCGGGGAAATGGAGGTGGATGACGTTTGTTACGAGGATGAATAAGATGTTACAGATCAGGTGGTGGATTTTTATAACAAATTATATCGGGAAATGAAAACTTGGAGGCCTACTATTGACGGGTTAGAGTTTGCCTGTTTAGACGAAACTAAGAGGTCTATGTTGGAGAGTGAATTTGCAAAGGAAGAGATTATTAAGGCTCTCTTGGAGGCGGAAGGTGATAAGGCCCTTGGGCCAAATGGGTTTTCTATGGCTTTCTTTCAGAAGTGCTAGAGTGTTTTAGAAGGGGATGTCATGGAATTTTTCAAGGATTTTCATAGCCAGTGTGTTTTTGAGAAATCTCTTAATGCCACTTTTCGGTGTTTGATCCTCAAGAAGACTAATGCAGTCAATATTAAAGATTTTCGCCTTGTTAGGCTTGTGGGCAGCCTTTACAAGCTTTTGGCTAAGGTGTTAGCTTATAGACTCCAAGGGGTTTTTGATAAACTGATATCCGATTCTCAGAATTCTTTTGTGGGAAGAAGACAGATTCTTGATTCGGTTTTAATTGCTAATGAATGTTTAGATAGTAGGTTGAAGAGTGGCAATTTGGGTGTTATAGTTAAATTGGACATTGAGAAGGCTTATGATCATGTGAACTGTAATGCCTTATTTTACCTTATGGAAAGGATGGGATTTGGGGCAAGGTGGAGTGGATGGATTAAGGCGTGTATTTCTACAGTTAAATTCTCAGTTTTGGTCAATGGGTCTCCTGCTAGTTTTTTTGGTAGTTCTCATGGCCTTCGCTAAGGGGATCTTTTGTCTCCTCTATTATTCCTTTTAGTTATAGAAGTGCTGAGTAGACTACTAAAGAGAATGGAAAATGGTGGTTTTCTTTGTGGTTTTCAAGTGGGTTCCCATAGACAAGGGAGTGTGCATATCTCTCATCTTCTTTTTGTTGACGATACTGTTTTGTTTTGTGATGCTTCTAGGGAACAGTTATTATACATTCAGATGGTGCTGATCTTTCTTGAAGCTATTACAGGCCTGAAAGTTAATGTTGGTAAGAGTGAGATTGTTCCTATTAGGGATGTTGGGAATTTGAATGCTTTGGCCCATACCCTATGTTGCAAGGCGGGCACATTGCCTATGAGATATCAGTGGTGGTAAGGATTTTAAGTGGTGGTGGCTAGTTGGTTGGTGGTGATAGTTTTTTTTGTTTGGGTAATTTTGGTGGTGCCAAAATTGATGTTTGTGGCTGAGTTTTGGTGGAAGGTGTTGAGTAGGTTTGCTGGAGAAAGAGTCAAAAAGGTAGAAAGAGAGATGGAAGTGAAGAGAGAGAAACTGAATTTTTTATATTATTTGTTGATATAATTTATATTATTTTAATAAGTTATATGTAAAAAATAGAATCTGAGATGTTGAGTGAGTTGTAAAATGAGATAGAAAAATAGATAAAGTAGATTTTTATGGTGTAAAATAGAACTTTTTTGTCTTCCCGAATGATAGTGCACTTAGAAAAATTGATTGGTTTAATTCTAGTAATGTGACAGACTGTAATTAGATTTATGCTTTTGGAAAGGAATGCTTGTGGTACGATTTATTAATAAATTGTGTTTGGGGTCTAGTTTTGTTTCTCTACATAAAATTTAGACAAACAGATTAATTTTACTTCATTGTTTTACCATAAAGTATTTGGAAATTTTGTAAACTGTGTTTGTGGTCTATTGTATTTGTATTAGTCATGAATCCTGAGCCTGTTGCATTCGCTTGCTTCTTGGGAGACTCCACTTATAACGTTTAAAAAATCAATAAAATCAAATCGGCCCAATAGGTTCTGATTTTTTAACTTGGGTTGGGTCCATCGACATGGCAGTAGTATACCGAATAGCCCGCCATGTCGTTTCCCCTTAAACTTTAATACCAACGTATATATAAACAAAAGCTATGTAGCCTAAACATTTGAGCGAGCAAAATATGTTCAGTTTGAAGAGAAAAATAAAGGACTTTAATGATAACTTGAATTTTGCTTATGGAGAACTACCAATTGCAAAGCCATAGAGCAAAGTAAAGATTTGAGAGTTGCATGAAAAATGGGCTTTACAAACCTAATCTTGAATAAGAATCTGACAGTTCTATCAATACTAAATTTGAAGATTCTGAATTCAACTTGACAACATTATTGGATAACCATGGTGTGAACTAATTGAACTTTGCAAAGAGCATGCACATAAGTTAGCTTTAACAACAAGAGCCATGGAATAAAATGTAAGGCATTTTGAATCCATCTGTGGAAAAAATTAGCACCTCAAAATTTTTGGAACTAGTGCATACACAAAAAAATCCCTCACTTAGCATACTTTCAATATATACATGCCAAGAATGTCAAAACCATGGGCAACGGCAACCTTACGGCTGTCTGACTGCCAGTCAAGGATGTAACTCAGCCACTTCTGTTGATATCTCTCAAGGTAACAACCAAGCCATTCTCAATCAATTATAAATTCCAAACCTTCTTCCCTAATTTGGCAGAAAGAGAGCACCCATTTGCATCCAAAAAGGCAATTATATTGGACTCGCTCTTGATATTTGCAGAGATAAAGCTTAAGTCACTAATGGCATCATGTCCATCTCACCTCATATGAAAGAAAAAACAAAACAAATCTTGTTTGTTTGGTATGCAATGCATCTAAATGACCACCCTAAAACAATAAAGACAATTTCAGCATAACAGTAAGTCATCTTATGGGAGAAAGATCCCAGATAGGCTTCAAATCATGGGAGAGATGAAGAACTATACTGATAATGATAGCATAAAGATACTAAAGAAATATAAATATACTATCAAAAAATTTTGGCACAATGATATTAACCCACAAATCCCTAATTATTACGGTTTATCAATAAAAACTAATAGGGGTTGAACCAAGGTTGTTAAAAACAAAATTCAACAAGCATAAGAACTAAATCAGCAGGATAATTAGTATCATGAGTGTGTTTTTTCCATCATGAACTTATGTCATCAAAAATCAAGTCTCGATTTCTCCTCCCCAAACAAGTTCATTGCTTTAGTACAAATACAGCTTCACCAGAAAACCTTGGCATCAATTCAAACAGATTGTATATAATTTTTGTTTCTTTCCACAATAATTTTAACTGAAGTTTACAGCACTCCTAGTATTTTTATTGGTTTTAAAATCTCCTTTTATCAACTTAATCTACCAAGTCATAATAAATTCTCCCATCAATAAACATCAGAAAAAAACTAGATCCAAGATATTCTCATCACTTAATTCTTGTCCCCCTTTTTGTTAGAATTATTTAAGTAAGAAACATACAACAGTTTCCTCCAATATATATATATATATATATATATATATATATATATATATATATATATATATATATATATATATATATTCCTCGCATTCATTATTGAAAGCCAATCACATGTACACTGGTTCCTTTTCTTTTTTCCACATTATATAACTCACATTCTTATGCACCCACTTTATCGTAAAGCTTGCTTTATCCCTTCTTCTTTTAACTTAAATTCTCCCCCAAATCATGATCAAGGATACGACAATGAATTGGCTACACTGTCAACACAACTATTAATGTTGATGAACCTGGCAACAACACATCATATTGTAAGTTAGCTGCTCACTACTTCTGAACAATGACAGTATTGATTCAACACTTAATATAGAAGAATGAGTGCATGCAATGTTTTTCACTCATCATAAGCCTATGTTGCTTCCCACTGTAGTCACATATATTATCAATCAATATGTAAAGCAACATGCTTTCTACTTATTTTAAGGTAAGTGGTGTGAAAGCAATAACTAACATGGAAAACAATTACAGTAAAAAATACTCAAACCCTGGGAATCACTCTCTCCAAAAATTGGATACAGCTGCCTACCAACCACCTCTCTCTTAACTCACAGAAGCAGGAGACTTGAGCACTAACTATGACTTTTTAAAAACACACAATTCAAGCTTCACAAACAGAATAATAGAGGATCCTTATTTTTTAAGCAAAATTATATTTCACCTTATATTGTAGTGGCGGAAACCCTCATGTTTCAAAAGTTGCATTTAAAAGGGGAGTAATGGGCTTTGACTCACAAACTGACTTACTCAAACTTCATCACCCATTAAAAAAACCCCCTAAATGCATTAGAGCTCATCCCTCCATCCAAAAATGTATTCCCTCTCTCTTAAGGTTTATAGGCTCAATTGCATCACTTCAAGTGCATCATCAACTGCAACACCTTCTATTCCTCCACCTTGAAAATGCCAACAAGCTTAAGATACACAAGCAAAGGGAGAGCTTTGGTGTGGGTGCACCAATTGATAAATGATTTTTTTTTGGGTGTTCGTTGAGTTTCCTGAACGTGGCTTTGCTTTTGTTGTTGGTGTGAGTATGGGGCCTTTGATGGGGTTTTTGTGCTTTATGAAAAGGTAATGTGTTGGTTTGATGAGGTTTAAATTGGTTGTTGATGGTGGCTTCAGTCTTTCAGATTGTTGGGGATAATACTGCTTGATGGGGGGGCTGTTGCTGGGCGGCTGGAGTCAATAGGATTTTGGACGTGGGGCTATAGAGGCTGTTGAAGAAATATGTGATAGTGGGATTGTCATTAAGTTGCCCAAATATTTTTTGGGGGGATGCCATGAGCATCTAAACAAAATTTTTTATTTGTTCCAAAATATTGCTTTTTGTTTTCTACATTCCAAATGAACTATACATTTCAACTCAACAGAAGATTTTTTTGGTTTTCATCTCTAAAACCAAGTTTTTTGAAACAGAAAAATGAACCATTCCCAAACATGCCCGTAAAATTTCGCATTCTTTCTACAAGTGGCCCCAATTTATAAACCCTGATCCATCTCCTACAGTTTGGTGCCTCATGAACTGTATCTCCAGCCAAATTTAAACTTTCCTGACTTAAAATGAAAGAAAAACTAATCACTTCTCCAAATCAAGAACTTACTCTCTCCAGGATAGCTTTCCCTCATTCATGCCTACAAACTACTCTTTTCAAAATTTAAAATTTTGTCTTGATAGATTAAAGTCACCCTTTCTTAAATCTCAAAACAGAAAAACAAACCAAGAACACCTTCACCTTCTCAGAATGCTAGATTGTTTTAAAATTCAGAATAATCAGGCAATGGATTGATATTGGTCTCAGAATGTAACATTATCCAAATGGATATCAGATGCCAGCTACCAAAACTAAGTGTAAATCCAGTTTGATATCACATATTTTCCTGATTGCATAACGCACAGTGGTCAAATTCCATTTATGTAAAAGATGGGCATAAGCAGATTCAGGATGTTATCTTGATTCTATAAAATATCATTGGGGAAGAACAATATTCTTTATGCAGGTCCAAGGCATGGTTATTAAGTCAAAAAAATTTCTGAGCGGTCAATGGTTGAAACTGAGAACCTAGGACAACTATATTTTTTCTTAGCTACTTGTTGCTTTGATCTTCATATAATAATATCAAGTACAACCAAATATGATAATGGGTTCAATTCTTGATTCTCCAGAGTCTAGAGACCGATGTCACCTTATACACATATATCATCCATCAGCAGATATATGAACACCTATGCAATTAGTTTCATCAGCCAATAAATTAAGTCTCAAAACCCATTCCATGGCCATATGAAGAATCAAATATTTAAAAATGGACAATGGGTAGAATTTCACACAGGACGGTGCAAAATCATTCAGGATAGTTGCAGAAAGAAAACAAGAAGGAAACCTTGCTAAGAAAAGCAATAAAGGAAGAACCAAGATAAGATGTTAAGAGATGGGAGGACTAATATGTGAAAGAAGAAAAAATGGACGTGAATGAAGCAAACATAGAAAATGTACCCTCATCATTTTCACCAGCCTGAGACCCTGACACAGAAATAGAACCACATACCTTTAAAATAATACAAAATGAGCAAGAGAGACGTATAAACAACTTTTATGGGATGTTGCGGCCAGTGATATAGCATCTGCAACCATCATGACATGATGAAGTTAGAGAAAGCTATAAAGCTGAATTCAATTTTTTTTGTACAAAATAATTTTGATGACCAACAGAGAAGTTTCTACCGGAATATCAGTTAAAAGAGCTACAAAAGAACTTGAAGTGAAACAGAGCACAGAAACAACAGCTAAACCTGAAACCTGCACAGAACAGAATACTTGCCAACAATATACATGGAACTGCAAACCCACTGATGGACATTAATAAGCAAGATAAATGCTACAACTACATACACATGGAGAAAAAAAGGATTTTAGTAGTATTATAAATTTATAATGGAGCCACCAAATGCATTATATCAACGCTGGCTGTGACACCCCGAAAATCAAAGAGAAAAACAAGACAATAAAAGATTTAGATACCTTTCACATTTCGGATGAAGCTCGCTCAGATCTAACTTTGCTCATTTTCAAGCATAATAGAAGTCCTGAATGGAACTCATAGCAACAAAGACAAAAAAAATTATATCCCAAGAAAATTAAAACAATGGAGGAAAAGAAAAGAACAAAAGGAGAGAGAGAGAGAGAGAGAGAGAGATAACAATAATTGCATTTTCGTTTTGACTAAACAGGTAGTCAATAACCAAGGTACCTTACTACTCCAAAGAAATGTAGAAAAGTCAGTTAAAATAAGTAATGGAAAACTTAGACTGCTAAAATTCTCCATCCCACAAACTGGTTCTTTCATGTACATTGAATTGGAAAATTATGACTTTTTATTTTATATTATATGATTCTTTTAAAAGTAATTTGAAATTTTTATTAGAAAGAGGAGAAACCTTGGTATGAGATCGTATGAGATGGAAAATGACAAAGAACGGGGATTTTACTATCCGCTCATATTATCACAAGTTACATGGATTTCCCTCCATTGTATTTCCATGGAAAGGTATTTGGAAGGTTAAGGCACCCCGATGGGTCTCTTTCTTTGTTTGGACAGCGGCATGGGATAGGATTCTCACAAGAGATAATTTGAGGCTTAAGGGATTTGACTTCGTTGATTAGTGTATTATGTGTCGTTGTTGTGGATAAACAGTGGATCATTTGTTGTTGCGTTGTGGAAAGGCCTATCGGCTATGGTGCTTTGCCTATAGAACCTTTGGGATTTCATGGGTCCCCTCAAGTACGGTATCGGATTTTCTTTTTGGCTAGTGGAATTGGTTGGGGAAACATTCATCTCACATTTGAAATTTAGTTCCTTTGTGTTTGATGTGGTGTATTTGGAGGAAACGCAATCGGCAGACATTTGAGGATTTGGATAGATCTGATGACCAACTGCTTGCACTTTTTTCTGGTTCCCTTTTTTATTGGGTTAGGGCTTGGGAACTCACATCTAGTGATTCTCTTCCGTTATTCCTTAGCTCTCTTCTTCTTTGTAGTTAGTGTCTTTTTGTTTTTGATTCTCTGTCTTTGCTTTTACTTTTGATATTTTAGTGCTATTTTGCATTTAGCTTTTTTAATATACTTGCCTTTTACCTATCAAAAAAAAAAAAGTTTTATAAAGAGTCTCCTAAAATATTACAAACAAATATTGTCAAGGAAATCCACAAAAGAAAGAGAAGTGATGTTGCTGGTCGCATTAGGTCAATCACAACAGATTATGCAGAACTACACATTTTTACTTGAGAGTAGGTAACTCAATGCTGTTGAATGTAAGGCTTTCTCTATCAGCATAAGGCAAAGCAGGGCACCACTCCAAATTTGCACTGATTCTATGTTTTCCAAACATTCATTGCCAACAAAAAAAACACAAGCAGTATCACACATATAACTGAAAACATCTCCAAAAAAGGAAAAAAAAAAAAGAGATCAAGTCCTTGGCAAGTGCACAATGAAGTAGCATGTGATCAGTAGCCTCCCCCAGCTCCTTATGCACATACAAAAGTGATCCACTAGAATGATATTTTGTTTAATCAAGTTATGCACAGTTAGATTTTTTTTTTTTTTTTTTGAAGATGTGGAACCTCACCAAGGTAGAGCCCTTTGGACCCAACCCTAGGGAGTAAACCATGGATACATAACCCCACCCTCCAATTAGAAAATTTTCCCAAGGCTGATGTCCAAAAGAAAAAGGGTATCCTTTCTAGAAACTCTAAAACCCCCAAATACTCCACAGTAATTTCATGCCAGTAGATCCTCTTAATGCCTCATTATGCAAAGTACACTGGATAGACCACCAAGCCTTATCTTTCAATGTAACCTATCAGCCACTTCAGTTTTGGCATATTAGAATATAGTAGATTGAAAAGAAGGGAAAATGCAAAAGCACCCCTGAACTTAGGATCAAACTCAAACTGAATCCGTGGTCTTTTAATTCAAAATTATAAACCACTGAAGTTTGGGAAATTTTCAGATTGATCATTCAGTCTCACTTTCATAAGCTGAACCGACGTGTTTATGTTAATAAAAAATTATTTTAAAGCAAAATTTAATTCTAAAATCATTTTAAAATTAATTTGAATTTTCCCCCTTTTTTCTTCTTCCTCGCAGCCCTCTACTGCCACACAAACCCCCGCCCCCACAACCACCAACAACTCTGGTAACCAAGAACCACCACCAAATCCAGCCATTCCACGAAACTAGCAACCTCATTCTCCCAATAACCAACCAAAATAAACTTTGGATCTATCTCATCCCAATTCATGTTATTTAAACAAGTCATTTGACTATTAAGTAGGTCATGTGATTAAAAGTACACGTGGATGCTTCTTTGACTTGGGGCAAAGTGGGTTGGAGGAACTTTTCTCCAAACCAGGTTCAAGGAAAATTCTGTCCATTTAGCAAAGTAACACCTCAAACCATGTTACCCTAACAAAACAAATCATACCCCAAATTTATTCTGCTTCACAAGTTCAGATTTTGAATGTTTGGCAGTCTTATTAGTAAAGCAGAATTGCATATGGCAGGTATTGCACAATGTACAGATTGTAGATGGCGGCAGTAAAGCGGAAGGTAGAAGATTTGAGTGAAAAGCAACAACAACAACCAAACCTTAGTTCCAAACTTTTGGGGGTTGGTTATGGTTCCTCAACATATTAATCAAGATCGACGACATGTATTCTCTACCACTATTCTATCCGAAGTCATACTCTCTATTATTTCCTTAATTGACATGTCATTTTCTACTATTTTTACTAATATTATTCCTCTTCCTCTACGTTTTTTCATTCCATCAATTTGTTACAACTCTCTTTTTCACCCGTTCATTATTGCTCTCTTTCGAATATAACTAAACCATCTAAAACAACTCTCCCTCTTCTTTTCATTAAAGGTGGCCCCTTATCTTTAAGCAAATATTCACATTTCAAATTCTATCTTTTGGTTCATTTACAATTTCCATTAATCCATCTTAACATCCTCAGCTATACTCATTTTATGAATATTTTGCTTCTTAATAGCTCAGCATTTAGTATCATAGAGATGTTAGAAGTATGCGGATAAATTCACCATATCCTAATAGCTTAAGCTCTTATCTTATGATTCACATCCTCTTTGATCTCTCCGTCTTCATGAATTATTGATCCAAAATATCGAAAGTTCTTGCTCTTTAGTATCTCTTAACCATAAATTCTTACCACCTTTTCATCTTTGTCTCCACTTTTACTAAAATTACATTCTATGTACCCTATTTTAATCCTACTTAATCAAATATACTTTAAAATAAATCAAATGCACCACAAGTGATAGCCTTTTCCATCCACGAGGGTTATAATTTCAAATTAGAAGATCTTGGGCTAGTTTGATTTTGACTTTTTTTTTTTGATAAATAACGTAAGAGTATTATTAATAATAATAAAGGAATTGTCAAACCGAGTACATAGGGGATGTACTAATGATGCAGAAATCATGAAACAAGAGAACAACGGTCAAGAAAAATAGAGAAGGAAGAAAAGGAAAAATGAGAAAAAACCACACTCCATTCGAAGAGAGTGTGTAAGAAATAAGACTTAATCTCCAACAAAGAGCGTTCGCAACCCTCAAAACTTCTAGCATTCCTCTCTCGCCAAATGCACCAAATCAAGCAGTGAGGTACCAACTTCCAAATATCAATGTGACGATGTCTCGCAAACTTTCCTTGCCAAGCCTCAAACACCTCAAGAACAAACACGAGGCATAACCCACTGAATACCAAACAAGCAGAAAACCAGAGACCACAGCTCCCAAGCTATGGTGCAATGAAGTAGAAGATGATCCACCGACTCCCCACACCTCTTACACATAAAGCACCAGTCAAGCACAATCACTCGTCTTTTACGAAGATTGTCTGTTGTTAAGATCTTACCTAAGGAAGCAGACCAAGAAAAGAAGGCTACCCTTGGAGGAGCCTTCGATTGCCATATCATTTTCCATGGAAAGGAGACAGGAATATGAGGATAGAAGGAGCTGTAATAATCTCTAACCTCAAATCCTGTATTCCTTGGTACTTCCAACAAACCTTATCCGGTCCAAACCCTCTCACCGACGAGGAGTAGAGTAGCCCCATAAACCGATCAAAGGCTTCTTCTTCCCAATCTTGTGGAGGACGACGAAATAGCACATTCCAGTTGAAACCTCCCAGCGACCACCCCATAACTTCACCACCGAGGAGTCCTTGGACCTACTAATACAATAAAGCTCCGAAAGGCCTCTGGAGAGTACAATCCCCACACCACACATGCTTCCAAAATTTCACTCTAGTACCTTCCCCCACATCATAAACCAGGAGTTTAGAGAAGTTCAACCAGCCACTTCTAATATATCTCCACAAGCTTACCCCATAGGGACTTGTCACTTTCTTCGAACACCAACCACCCCAAATATTCCCATATTTTGCCTCTATAACCCTCCTCCAAAACGCATCAGTCTCGGTTCCATACCTCCACAACCATTTACCTAGTAAGGCAGAATTAAAATTACCCAACTGTCTTATACCCAACCCCCCATCCTGCAAAGGCCTACAAACCTTGGCCCAATTAACTAAATGCATTTTAGGTTCACCACCAATCCCATCCCACAAAAAGTCTCTCTGTAATTTCTCCATACGCTTGGCCACCTTCCCCGGTAAAGGAAGTAAGGAAAGAAAGTATGTAGGTAAAGACGATAATGAGCTTTTAATGAGTGTCACCTTACCCCCTTTAGATAAATACATTCTCTTCCAACCTGCTAATCTCCTCTCCATTCTCTCAAGAATCGGGTTCCAAACAGATAAATCCTTAAATTTTGCACCTAAAGGAAGGCCCAAATATTTCAAGGGCAGAGAAGACTGCCCACACCCCAACAAACCAACCAAATCCTCCAAATTGGATACGCCACCAACAGGTACCAGCTCAGATTTCCCTAAGTTAATACGAAGCCCAGACACCTCCTCAAATCTAGCAAGAATCGCCCTCAAATTAGCAATCTGAGAAGGTTCAGCATCACAAAAAATCAAAGTGTCATCTGCAAATAGAAGGTGAGACACCATCACCGACGGAATGCCGTATTGCCCACGTAAAAGCCCGAGAATTGCCCATGGAGGCAGCCACATCCAACAGACGACTTAATGCCTCCATCACAATATCAAACAACAATGGGGATAAAGGATCCCCTTGCCGAAGCCCCCTAGAACTTCCAAAGAAATCAGTTGGGCTACCATTGATTAAAATGGAAAACTTTACAGTTGAAATGCAATACCTTATCCAATTTCTCCATTTTTCGAGAAACCACACCGCCTAGCATATACAATAAAAAATCCCAACTCACATGATCATATGCCTTCTCCACATCCAACTTACAAAGCACACCTAACTCCCGACTTCAATCTACTATCAATACATTCTCCGAAGCAATCAAGACGGAATCCAAAATTTGTCTCGCCCTTCACAAAAGCATTTTGTGAACCTCGAGATAATTCCATGCGCCACCCTACGAAGCCTATTAGCCAAAACCTTAGAAATAATCTTATACACCCCACCAACTAAGCCCATAGGCCGATAATCCTTTACCTCCACAAGATTCACTTTCTTAGGAATAAGGGCTAAGAATGAAGCATTAAGACTCTTCTCAAACACCGCGAGTATGGAAATTGTGGAATACAGCCATAATTTCGCTTTCAAGACACCCCAACAAGATTGAAAGAATGTCATGGAAAAGCCATCCGGGCCAGGTGCCTTATCACCATTAAAGTCATGGATCACCTCGAACACCTCATCTTCCTCAAAAGGCCTATCTAGCCAACTCGCATCTTCCACCGAGATGCTAGAAAAGTCCACATCATCTAAGACCGGTCTGTGAGCCACATCCTCAAAGTAAAGCTGCCTATAGAATTGAGAGATACAATTTGCTATAGCAGCAGGGTCCGAAGACAACACCCCATCCACCATAAGCCTATCAATAGAATTAACCCTCCTGTGAGAATTAGCTATACGATGGAAGAACTTAGTATTCCTGTCTCCTTCCCTAACACAAAGAACTCTAGATTTCTGCCTCCAACAAATTTCTTCCAACAGGGTAGCTTTCTCTAAGTCTTCACGAATTCTTCCCATATCCACTCTTTCCTCCGCTGATAATCCCTGATTCTCCTCCCTACTCTCTAGAACACTAAGTTCCTTCCACAAGTTTCTAATCCGAACATCCACATGACCAAACCCCTCCACATTCCATCTTTTCAAGTCATTTTTAAGGAGCTTTAATTTATTAGCCAAAATAAAACTCGGCGCACCATGAACCTGATAGGAATCCCACCATGACCGTACCCTATCCACAAAACCTTCATCCTTTAGCCACATATTCTCAAATCTAAATGGCATACTCCCTCTCTGAAAAGATCCACCCTCAAGGACAATTGGAAAATGATCTGAGCACAATTTAGACAAACTCGCCTTTGAGAAACCGTTGGAAATTTATCCTCCCAATCTGCGTAAAACAAAAATCTGTCCAAAGCCTCTAGCCTTCGCGCTTCCCTAGAATTAGACCAAGTGAAGGTACCTCCTTGCAGTGGCAAATCAATAAGACCTCGTTCCGAGATGAAGTTAGAAAAATCCCTCATAGCAAGGAGTGAAAGAAGGGAATCTAACCACATTAAAGTCACCACCCACACACCATGGGACGCTCCACCAGCTATTCAAGCCACAAAGTTCCTCCCATAATAATCTCCTATCTCGGTATAAATTAGGCCTATAAACACCCGTAAACGCCCATACAAGCTGATCTGACACACTTGTAAACTTACAAGAAACCGAAAATCTCCCCACTGCTTCCTCCATTTTATTCACTACCCGAGTGTCCCACATCACTAACACACCACCAGAAGCACCACATGAACCTAAATAAGACCAATCAACATGATGTCCACCCCACAAGCTACGAATCACGGCTCTATTAATTAGCCCCATTTTGGTCTCTTGAAGACAAACCACATCTGGCCCCCATTTCCTAATCAAGTTTCTAACCCTGAGCCTTTTATCCTGCTCATTCAACCCTCTAACGTTCCAAGAAATAATCTTCACCTTCATTGATAAGACACAACTGCCCGCTCAGAACTTGCACCCCTAACTTTATTTGTATCAGACTCAACATTTAAAGATGACAACAAATTCTTCAACTCCCTCTCGACCTTCTCGTCCGACTTAACCAACATCTTCTCGACCACCCACCACAAGTTTCCGCCTTTCTTTTTCCCCCGGCCTCTATGGCTAATAACACCCTGATCGCTCCTCAAAACCTTCCGTGAAGTTCCCACGATTTCTTGAAAGCCTTTATCCTATTGGTTACCCATTGCGATAGATGGCAATTATCCACACACTCCTTACACCCAATCTCCTTCAATGGACTAGACTCCAACTCCAACGGCCCTTCGCAGCCAAAGGAACCACAACTAAAGGCTCATCACCTCCCTCACAAGACCTCAACCTTACATCGACTCCCACAGCCTCACTCATCGTCCCAGAACCACAGTCAAGGAATCCACTAACCCCTCACTCTCATCCGCCCAATTAACCCTCTTCCCTTCATTTGTACAAGAAACATTACTTGGTACACCCTCTCCCTCTAAACTTGAGCAAACTGACATACACTCGGAGAACGGTATAGTGACGTGGGAGCACTAATTGCCGACCATCACGCATTTGTAATATCCAATCTTTGGAATTACCCCAAGACTTATCCAAGTCTCCAATCAAGTCCGAAATAGATGGGCCAGTAATGGAACTCCCACAAGGTCGAAAGAACCGAACCTTCAAAACGCATGAAATCCTCATCCCCTTCCTCTCGATGCCACCGAAGAAGACAAAGACACCCGCCTCCGACACTATCGGATCTTCCGTATTCATTACCCGTTCCGATATCATGACCGATGACACCTCCGCACCAATCTCGACTCACACCGCGTACTGGTCATCGACACCCTGTTCGCGGGAGACTCGGGCCACCGCCGCCGGACCCGTTCGCCTCGGGGGAGGCGGCGCTAGTCGCTTCGAACTAGGCCGAGCAACGGCATGTTCAAACTCCGTCACCGCTACATCAAACGGTACCGTCGACAACATCTTAGGTTGCTCCGAGGTGGTGGTTGGGAGCCATCGAGCCTTCGGCGTCATCGCAACTTGCTCCGATATCTCGGGTGTGAGCACCGAGACCTTCGACGACGTTGCGGGAAGCTCCGATGCGATGGGTTTGGCCGTTGAGCACCTAACCTCCTTCGGACGCTGATCTCGTTACTACCCGAGCTTGTTGTAAACCCATTCCGATCGAGAGGACTCCAGAGCCCGTGGGCCACTATGAGAACTTTCTCCAATCTCAAAGACAGCGGTACCGGACCCGTGCCCAAACTAATGTCTTTATTACCCAACAAGGCCGAGGCATTCCTCTTGGATGGGCTCAAACCCACTACGTTATTAGTATCACCTTTCCTTGGTACCCATCCGCGCCTTGTCGACCACCCTTACCGCATCCCAAGATACCCGCCTCTTCCCATATTCATTCACACTCACTGTCAGCCCTCTCCCCAGCCAACATCCCTTCCTAAAATCACGCAACTTTCCAAACTCAACCATTTTTGAATTCAAACTAATCTTCAAAGGATTCTTGCAATTAATTCCTTCCGGGATTTTCTCCTCACTATTATTCTTGCCATTAATATCACCTACTCCACCCTCACCACCACCCACGGCGTCGATGAAAACTACCAGCATGAGTTTCAGAAACTACAACCTGAGTGTGAGATTTGTCACCTGGAAACTCCTCATTATTCATCACGAAGCCAGCCTTAATCTTATCTTTGTTAAGGGGCTGCTGATCATATTTCAACCTTGCCTGCGCTGGATCTCTAACAACATCCACAAATGACCTGGTAGGATGATGTATTAGGCTCTGCTTAAATCTATACGGTACAAACTTCAACCCACCCAACGCATATCGAGCAGGTTCCAACATCCTCCGTAATTCAATCCCAAAAGTTCTCCATCCTGTTGTAATTTACCGGCTGGAATAATGATATTTCGCCGCTGCCCACCAACCTTAAGCTCGTCATCGATACAACCGCCCAAAAGAATTGGACCCCCGTTGCAAAGTGTACGCAGTAGCACCTTCCCTAAGAGTGAAGAATTGCTTAGAGCTAGCCCCAATCACAATGTGTTCCAGATTCCGCAAAGTCCAAAGCGCTGCACCCTTGCCCATAAACACCGATTGCATATGGTATTTGCCCCGTTCAAAGATCTTAAGGGAGAAAACATTACCTCCTTCCTCAACCACGAACTGAAACAACTTAGATTCAATAAAGAAACTACGGAATCCCCCCATACTAATCCTAATACATAAAAAACTAAAACAGTATTTCTGGCTAATTCGAGGTAGCCGGGCCTCAAGAAAACTAAGAGCTAGATGGAAGGTACATAATCAATGACCCTTTCTAGTCGGGACTTTTATTATGATTCATGATTAATCGAAATTTTGACAGCCGGTTTTGAGTCTCCTTAAACAATAATGTGATGTTGTGATGCTTTTACATTCAAGATCATGAAACAAACACATGCACAATCCTCTCTCACAGTTGACAAAAAAAAAAAATTTAAGAAAATATTTTTGAAGGAACCCTTAAGAAGTGATTGTACATTATTTCGTTAGGAACAAAACTCTTATTGTTCATTGGCACTAAAAGGCTAGGAGAAGTCCAAGTCAAATGCCCACTATCTCAATTATCGAATGATCAAAACTAAAGGACCAAGAGAGAGACCGTTGTGACTTTTTACATTAAAATCTTCAAAGATCCATGAGAGAGTCAGTTTAAATTGAGAAGAAGAAGAAACACATTGATTTTGACTTTTAAGTTTTAAGGCTTTTGCATGTTTCCCAAAAAATAACCCACCAACTCAAGTTCCCAATCATGAAAGGCACAACTAAATCTAAGATTCTTAGAATGGATCCCTCCTTTTTTTTCCCTTGTTGAACTTTAAACAAGAATGTACAGAGGTAACTTTATCCACAAAAATCACAAATAAGTCAGGGAGTAATTCTTTAATAATGGTGCGTCCCCACACCACACATCATTCCAATTAGGTTTGATATTTGTTTTATTTGGTGACTAATAACAACACATTAATGATAGGGAATTAACGTAGTTGAACCTAAAATTTGCCATAGTAACATGAATATATTAGGAGACATCCTCATAGACAATAATATGATGCAGGAAGAAATGAGTGGCAAAGAATAATAAAATTTCTTAAGGGAAATCAAGATAGAAATACAAAAGTAAGAAGGTGGGAAAGACTCAAGACATCACTTACTTGAGGAGAGCGACTCAATCAACCCCTCTAATGGTCTACTTAGGGACTAACTCACCAACTAGAGAACCATTCTTTCAAGAGAAGCTCATAAGGCTTGCACCCAAAAATGATTCAAATCCACTCTCTCTACCATTCTCCTCACATTTACAAGGCTTTATATAGTATCCCACTAGTGATCAACTTAACATTTTTCAGCTTCAAACATAATCATCTAAATAATCTAATTTTGAAATTGAAATAACTCAGTAGCACTGAGAGAAATCTTCAATTCTGATGCCATAATACACAAAAGGCTAGCAGCACTAAGTCACAATACCAAAGAAAGAAATAGGTAATATACAGATACAGAAATTTAAAAAAGAAAATGACCATTAAAATGTTGTTGCTCACCATAACATGCTAATGCTCCTCCTAATAAAAGTATTGCTATGGAAAAAAAGTCTACATACACCTGCATGATGAGTAAAATCATTGCCACATGGCTTCACTACATGTTAGTTATAAACAAAAACCAGAAATCCTCTATATCATGTAGAACACTAAACCTACTTTACCATGAGAAAAGACTTTCATTGAAATTTTAAAGCAAATTACTAGAAGAATATTCTATAATTACGTTAAAAGTCAAGCCACTAAGGCTAGTTTCTATACAAGCATGAGATGTAACAGGCAGCGGAACCATTTCTTACTAGCACCCAAATCTAGTAATAGGGCAATCGATTGTTCTATCACTAAAATAGTGTTGGTCTAGTATCCAAAATTAACAACAACAAAAAAATTGTCGAGCAAAAGATGAGAACGAATAATTAATACAAGTTACCCATTTCAAGTCAAAAGATAATTTTACTTATCCAAAAAAAAAGTCAAAACATAATTTATAAATACTTGCATAACCTCTCTCTAAAGCCACTATTCTAACCACTAGATCTACAAAAATCTCCTTAACTGCTAATAAAAGAGTTTTTTCTTCTACCAGCCCAACTTCTATATCTCTACTTTCACAAACTGCAACTGGAATCCTGACTAATTTACTGTATAAATTTACAGCTGTTATTTGCCCCAACTAGGTTACTAGAGATCTCATTTATAACAGATATTTTCCATCAATAGCTCATTATATATCTTTCCGGAGGTCTAGAACACAATAGTTACATCGGTGCAGCACGACTGATCAAAATTAAATAGACAAACATTAAGATGCTTTAATTTATGTTGCAGTAATGATGACTACATACAGTTTAACGTCAAACAAGTAATCTGTTGAAGAACTTTAACTAGTATTATATGACAATATCAACAGGGAAAAGTAGAACAAAAATTACTGTGTCCATACCCGAGTCACAACTGCAGAATCAACAGAATTCTTTCCCATCCCAATCCAGATTATTACAGCACATGCCAACATTACAACAAAAACTAGCACAGTAACCTGGTAAATAAGCAGTGTAAACAATAGATTTGGATAGGTTAAATTTTCCAATGATTATGTGACAATAAAATGAGGAATAATACAGAAATAACCAATCTTAAGAAGCAAGGGTAGATACTCAACAAGAAGCTTTTCATTGTAGCCATACCAACATTACAATCCTTTGGCGGCTTCCAACATGGTGAAAGCGGAGGGGAAAACACTTTCTATGAGTATCTGTTTTAGATGAACTTGACTTATTTGAGGTCTTATTCAATAAAGCTTCCTGAGAACTGCTGCCCTCATCTTCAACGTCCTCATCATTTGCCCGATGGCAAACGCCAACCCTATAAAAAAAACCCACCGGAGAAGCATAGAATATTGCTCACAGGAAACACTAGTCTGAAAGAAAAATTGTATGGCTATCAACTTGAAAATGAAAATATTCAGATATAACTAATTGAATGTAATCTTTTGATTATGAAACCATTGCACTTGCGGATATCTTTTTATGATGACTAATGGAAAACAAGTCCATAGAAATCAGTTATTGACATCAGTCCCAAACTTGTTGTGGAGCAGATTTATGCAACCCTCATCCCACCCCACCACAAACACCCCCCCCCCAAAAAAAAAAAAAGAAGAAGAAGAAGAAAAGGCACTATTTTAGATGTAATCAAATTTCGAGAAGCAAATAGAAGCGCTGATAAGCTTGCTAGACTGGGAGCTGTCCAGGACAGTTGTTTTGAGATTTTTACCCGTCCGCCTGTGGACGTGGTTAGAACACTTAAGGCTGAGTTAGATGGTTTGTACTTAAACAGGTGTGCCCTGAGACTTTGTATTCGGTTTAGTTGTTGCAATAAATCTCATGTTTACCACAAAAAAAAATATATATATATCCAACGTTACTGATGAAACTTCAGAATGGAAATTAATAAAGACATCTTAATGATTTTTTTAATTGATAAGTTACACATGTACCAAATGGGTCTTGAACCCATGACCTCACCTTCCATCCCCTTATTATTATGGGAGAAGGAAATGCTAAATTGAGCTATAGGTCATTGGCTTCTTTGTTAAGGCTATTTTATTGATAATGACAATTTTTTATGAAATTCTGTTTGCACTGAAGCTGTATTCATCTATTATGAAATGAATAAAAAAACACATGCACTGTTGAAATACACGCACGCACACAACAGATTCATCATCCACATGCTACCAATATTATACTTGAGTTCATGGAGGTTAACAGTTACAAGATGAATCCAACAGCATGTGACAGTTGTAGACAATAGATTGAACTTCACTAGAAAAGCATGGGATAGGAAAGAAGCAGATAAACTCATGTAGCTTTATAAACTGCTGTTGCATATTAAGAGAACTTCAGGAGTTGCAGAGAAAAGCAAAATAATGAATTCAAAACATAAAAAGATCATTGATGTTGAGAGCTCCAAACACACAACTTCAAACTCAAGTTGAAGGAATCAAGAAAGGTTGACCAACCCCTAAAAAGCTTTCCGTTCCAGTATTCATCAAAGTTCAATGCATCAGAACCAATCTCCTCAAACCACAAGGATGAATTTTGAATGGTCCTATTTCAAACTCTTAAAGTATGAATAGATAAATAATAGAAGAAGAAAGAAGTCTCTACTCCCCTATGTTTTAAGCATCTTTAGACAAGCTGAGCAATCTCACTAACAGTGTTTTCTACTCCTTTGTTTTGTTCTTTAATTGGTTTGGTAAAGATTGTTGGGGGGGGGGGGGGGGGGGGTTGGGAAGAGGATGGATAGTAGATCATAGTTGCCATCCAAAACTTTAACAACAAATTGCTATTGATATTGCCCGTCATTCCACTTCCTTTTAAGAACCCTTTTAATTGAAAGATGCATCTGTATAATAATTTTAAAAATTGGCTATAGCATCCATGATTCAAAGGAAAATTCATGAACTCAAGAATTCATTCACATTCAAATAAAACTATCCCGGGTAAATTTAGAATATTGCAATAAAAAATAATAATAACATACCAGAATGATAAAAGTATAAGAAATGCTGCAAAAAACAGAATTTTGGGGAAAGCTGCAAAGCAAAAATTTGCACAATTCAAATATTTTAACCAAGCTCTTAAAATGGGCATCTATTCAGTAATTGAGTCTGACGACATACCCATGAGGATAAAACCACAAGAGTTTGACCAGCACGGCCAACCCTTGCATGTAGCAAAAAGAGTTAATACAAAATAAATTAAGTAACCTGCAATGGAAGAACATCAATTAAAGCTTCAGTTTGAATCGAGGAGTGGTAAGAGTCAGAGTAGAAAAGGAACAAAGAGCAATCAAATATGGAATGAACAGAAAACAATAATAATAATAATAATAATAATAATAATAATAATAATAATCTGCAGGCTGAAGCACTCTGATAAGTAAGAGATTAGAAATAAATCATCTAACGAGAAGCTGCCTCATGAAAGCCATGATGTGACAAATTTCAAGTTGTAGACACCAAAGATATTACAATGCATCAGTTAAATGGTACAAGTAACTAAATATAGTTTCCCCAAAACCTGAAGAAATAAAGAAAGCCCAAAGCATGTCTAATATCCAAAGTTCATGAAATAAAAGAGACATTCAAAGTTTTTAGCAAATAAAAAGACCAGCATTTATGGATTAAATCTTCCATTTAACCAATCAATTTTAACATCCTGAACTAGAGACAAGAAAATAGCTATCTTGATAAAGTGTATGCCTCTTAGCATGGAAAAATAATTTTCCTTACCGTTACATTCATACAAGACTCAGCATAAAGTGTATGCCTTAATAAGATTCTTCATTTTTTTTTTTCCTTTTTATCAATCATTCAATGTTTTCGCGCATAAGCGCAAATTATAATATAGTATATATTTAAAGCTAAAATCATGGATTTGATGGGTATAGACTTGAATAAATAAATATATATATATATATATATATATTCCTTTTAGAAGAAATTATCAACCAAAAAGAATATTAAAAAAAAAATCGGAAGTAAAAATGTATGTGTTTCAACAAATGGTAGTAGCATCTAGCATGAATAACAAATGGGGTGCTTATGTCATTTCACACTTACACATCTATTCCCCCTTGTTTTCTCTCAGACTTGGAACTCCCAACTTATTTGATTTACCTGAACTTAGATTGGGAAGAATTATACTACTGTAGAGAAAGCAGAAAATAGGAAGCAAAAGGTTCCAGGCATCTCCATTTTGAAGAACCACTGTTGACAATGTCATCAAATGAATTCTTAAAGATTGAGGCCCCTACTTCAAGCCATTTTCTATCATCTTTCTCCAAAGCAATTATGCATTTTCATCTACTTCTTTTTGGCCTTTACTTCTTTTACTCGGTCTCACTAAACTTTTGCTTTCTTTTTATGTTACATTTGATTCATTCCTTTTGTTGGCAGACATATGTTCTCAAAATGCAACTGTCAAGGGTGCACGCAGAAAGTAATAAAACTCCTCCGAAAAGTTGAAGGTGCTAACATTAATATATTCAAATTTCTGAACTGTATTTTTTGAAAAGGAGAAACTTCATTTTATATTACTCCTATCAGTTATGTAATTATTGTGATCATTACTAATCAAGCAATTGTTAAAATTAGTGACTCAGCATAATTATTAACATTCAAAGAAAATGTAAATTGGACAAAAACTCAAACAAGCATTATACATATACATATATATCAAGGTAGTCAAAGGCGAAAGGCAACCTTGAGGCGCCAAGGCCTTGTATCGCCCGAGGCCTGAGATGACAAAAAGGCACTAGCCCGAGTAAAGCGAGGCGCCAAATTCTTAATATATTTATTTTACATATAGAACTTCAATCATATATACCTAGTGTATTATAATACTATAATGAAGTGTTTTTCAATGTGTAGCATGAAGAAATTAGGTCTATCAAATTATTTCAAAATAGGATTAACATGGTTTAGGCTCTATTAGTTAGTTCTAACAATACATTTTACAATAAGCTTTTATATAACAATAAGTTTTACAAAATAAATTTGTAAATTAATTTAACTAACAATAGGTTTTATAACATGCCTTTTGAAATTAATAGTCTAAAAATAAGTTTCACAACAAACTTCTATAAAATAATTATAAAAAAAAAAAAAAAAAAAAATTGAGGCTCTCGCCTTAGCGCCTTTTTCATGGCTTAAGGCGGTTGCCTTTCTCGCCTGGCTCTAAAGGCGCCTCGCCTTAGAGCCTTAGTGGCGCCTCGCCTCGCCCGGGCGCCTAGGCGAGCGCCCGGCTCGCCTTTGACTACCCTGATGTGTATATATATATATATTCTGTAAGATCAAAATCCAAATATAATGTTCACTCAATCTTGTGAGTAGAGGCCTCCACTGGCACATCAATGGCTACTCTTAATATTATTTCTTTTATTACTATTATTTCAGTGATGATGTGATATTCTATTTTCAACATTGTCATTTGGAGGGTCAAGAATTTTGGATTTGGACTCTAGTCGTATTTGCAAGTGAGCATTGAGCAGGTGGTGACCAAACTTGGTTGCACATTCCTCTTAATTCTTTAGGACAGTTTCATATTCCAGATTTGTTACTTGAAAAATTAGTCATCATTATCAGATTCTAGCCAATAATGCAGCAAATGCAATTAGCATTGAATGCTTTGTCACCCTTCAGAAACTTTAAAAAAAAAAACCAAAAGAATTAATGTGTTCATCGATTTTTACATAAAACATTTTGGATTTTGTGTTTTTTTTTTTTTGGGTGAAAAAAAAAGTAATTTTACTTTGGTATTAGATTCAGGTGTTTATAAAGTAAGCACTAGCAGAGATGCAGACAAGCAGAAGGCCACTGTCACAGGTAGTGTGGGTTCTGCTGTTTTGAGAAATGATGAGCATCTACGTGAGAAAGAACACCACAAACAACTTTCAATCAATAATAGCTAGCGAAAGATAGTTCCAGGGGTCAACTTGGCAGATATGGAAATCTTAGGGAGTTAAAAGAAGGATTGAAACTCCAGAAGGTGTTTTGGCTACTGACACAAACCCCAGGGTGTGTTTTTACATTTAAGCCAATAATAAAAGAGCATACATAAAAAAAGAGTAAGCAATGTTGTTTAGGCATTGAAGAAACTCAGGTGCATGGATTATATGAATAATTATAATATTGGAGGATAATCTTACGAACTAAGTAAAACTATAATTACTAATTAAAAAAAAATAAAGTACCTATGATTACAGATTTGAACATTTGAAAAGCACAAGTTGCAGGGATATATGATACATTTAACTCACCTTAGTGCCGAAAGAAAACAATTACAACTTAACGCTTTTGCGCTTTCCTCCTTCTAGACTCTGCTTTCTGCCACTTCTTTCTTGAAACTAATTTGCTCTTCGGCTTCAGCTTTAACTCAGGTGAGAACTTGTAATTTTGATCTCTCATACGTGCTTGTATATCCTTAAAGAACTGCATATTTAATTTCTTAGGCCCTCCCTGTCTAAGCTCCGCGTACTCTGGTCCAGAAACAACCCTTTCAAATGCTCCAATTAGAATATCTATATCACTCATGACCTCCCACACATTGGAGTAACGCCCATCTGGACCTTTCTTCAATTTTTTCAAGGCATTTTCAACTGCAATTTTCCTAGCTTGCTTTCCTGGGGACAATTCTTCTGGTTCATTTTCAGCTTTCAATAATTCAGAGATTGTTCGATATTTAGGCATTTCCTCAAACTCAAACAATTTGTCTATGTACTTATCACTACTTTCATTTGGGTAGGCTTCTGTAGGAATATCGTCGTCGTCATCACCCTCACTACCAGTCCACAACGTCTTCTCCTCATCACTTCCAGACCATATACTTCTTAATTCATCACTGTCATCGGCATCAATTTGGTCAGAATGTTCCTTTGCCTGCTGTCTCACTCTCCGAATTTCTTCTTCAAGACAACTTTTAGGATCTTTTTCATCATCTCTTTCATCTTCACTCCCTGTCCACAGAGAAGTATCTTCATCCATCTCTTTCTTCCATGTTTTTCTGAAATCTTCATCACCCAGCTTCCCATTGCCAAAAAGATCGTAATGTTTGCGCCCACCTCGAGCATAAGCTCGCGATGCTGCAAAATATACAATATATTGTGGATGAATTTAGCATACCAGAGGAAAACAACAGCAGACAATGTGAAAACTAAATCCTTGTTGCAACCATGAGTTAGAACAAGAAAACTACAAGAACTCCTTCATATAAGTTGTCGGTCAAAAAAATATATGGCATCCATCTTATAACGAATCAGTTATTAGTAGAGAAGAATCATAAATTTGATCTAGTTGTTGATGACAATGACCTAAAGTCTGATCTTAACTGGTGGGGCATTAAGTTCCTAAATTCTTAAGAAATCAAAATTAAATGGCATATTAGCTTCTAAAGACATATCTTAATTATTGGTACTTACTTAAAAAGCAAAACAAAACTCTACACTTAAGAGTCTACTTATATTCTATAATGCTAACAAACCAAAACCCGATTACTCCAAGAGATATATCTATTTGAAGACCACCTCAGCAATTTAATCAGCCATTATAATTTTGTTTGCTCTGTAGAACCTCACAAAACCCCCCAAATAGAAGTCTTGAAATGGGTAACTTTCAAATAATCAAACCAATGT
This sequence comes from Castanea sativa, assembly GCF_040712315.1. Classification (NCBI taxonomy): domain Eukaryota; kingdom Viridiplantae; phylum Streptophyta; class Magnoliopsida; order Fagales; family Fagaceae; genus Castanea; species Castanea sativa. The sequence continues at coordinate 53,277,250 of NC_134017.1, forward strand.
TCTTCTATAAGGACTTAGCACAAATACATAGACTACATGTCATAACATCACAAGCTTTCAGCCATGATTTTCACCAACAATCATAAACCTCTTAATGGGTTTTTCACACACAATGAAAATCATTCAAAAACAGCGACAATGGAAAACCCAGAAGCCGTGAAAAATAGAACTTTTAAAAGAGGAATAGTAACCTTGAAATGCCGGGAAAAACCCCAAATTAAAGGGATATCTTGAGGCACTTCCAGAAAGGATATATAATCTGAAAGAAAGAGACAAGTTGGGTTTCTCAGATTTTGTAAACAAAGATTATATATATATATATATATATGTGTGTGTGTGTGTGTGTGTGTGTGTGTACATACACATATATCTATGTAATTATCAGAATGAGACCTTGGAGAAACAGACGTATGCTGCAAATGGAAATGGAAAAGACGGGAACAGAGTCTGCGGGCCATCACTCACTTGCAGTGGCAAAGCTCAAGCCAGCCACCAGCCACCACCACCCACACAAAATATGATTTAAAAAAAAGTTAATTGGGTCCGGGCTTGGGTTTGAGAGTGAAGGAAGAGAAGAGGAGATGAGGAAGAAGAGAGAAAAGAGAGGAAGCAAGGGACAACTCACCGGGGCGGCGTGATCTGGGTTTGGTAAACGTTAAGGGTGGGTTGCAGTATGAACTCCGTACTCTTAAAGAGCAAACGCTTTTTGTACTTGCAACTGAGTTTTGAAATGTCAAATTTTCTTCTTAAGTTAATATCCGGTTGTGTTTTGTACTCCGTACTCACAAATTTACAGAAAATTAGTTTTGAAGCACGTGCAAGGCCGTGTAAATTACTGTTAGAGAATATTAATAACAAATAATATTATGATTCTTTCATATCATTTTTTAATTAAAAATTATTTTTTCTATATCATTTAGAATGAACACTAATAATTTAAATATTACAGTAGCTTGGTGTGCATGAGTGATTAATATTACAATTCCTACAACATCTAATAGTGAGTAAATAGAAGACCTCTAAGCTGAATTTAATCTAAAGATGCTATCATTGCCCTACTCAAACAATAAAATTCTAGAAAAGCCTCTTTGAGGGTACAATCCACACACCACACATGCTTCCAAAACTTCACTCTAATACCATTATCCACTTCATATTGTAGTAGTTCAGAAAAGTTCAACCAACCACTTTTAATAAATCTCCAATGGCTAACGCCATGCTCTCACATTTTTCGTGCACCAACCACCACAAACATTCCCATATGTTGCCTCAATAACCCTCCTCCATAATGTATCTATCTCTAAACCATACCTCCATAACCACTTGCCCAATAAGGCAAAGTTAAAACTCATCAATCGTCTAATACCTAGTCCCTTAACCTACATTGGCTTACAAACTTTAGCACATTTCACTAGGTGTAACTTAGAATCACCACTAATACTGCTCCAAAGAAAATCTCTCTATAATTTCTCCATACGATTGATAACCTTCCCAGGTATCGGAAGAATAGAAAGGAAATAAGTAGGTAAAGAGGAGAGAGTACTTTTAATAAAAGTAACCTTACCCCCCTTAGATAAATAAAGCATCTTCCAACCTGCTAGTCTTCATTCCATCTTCTCTAATATAGGATTCTAGATTGACACCTCATTGAATTTAGCGCTCAAAGGAAGTCCTAAATATTTCATAGGAAGGGAAGATTGCCTACAACCCAATAGCTCCACCAACACATCCAAATTATGTACTTCTCCAACTGGTACCAACTCTAATTTCCCTAAATTAATCCTTATACCTAAAACCTTCTCAAATCTAGTTAGAATCTTCCTCAAAGTAATTACCTAATTAGGGTTAGCATCACAAAAAATAGGAGTGTCATCCGCAAATAAAAGATGAGACACAATCATCAAAGTACTAGATGTAGAACCTACAAAGAAGCTCGAAAATTGTCCAGCAGCTATAGCCACATCCAACGTACGGCTTAAAGCCCCTATAACCACATCAAAGAGCAACAGAGATAGAGGATCCCCTTGCCTAATCCCCCTAGAGCTTCCAAAAAAATCTGAAGGACTCCCATTAATCAAAATGGAAAATTTAATAGTAAAAATGCAGCACATAATCCATTTTCTCCATTTTTCTAAAAACTCACAACGGGGCAACATATACATTAGAAAACCCCAATTCACATGATCATACACCTCCACATTCAACTTACATAACACCCCTGTAATCTCTGTCTTCAATCTACTATCAATACATTCAGAAGCAATTAACACGGAATCTAAAATTTGTCTACCTTTCACAAATGCATTATGTGAATTTAAAATAAGCCTATGTGTCTCCCTTCAGAATCGATTATTTGCCAGCACAAAACTCGGAGCACTTTGAAAATGATAAGGTTCTCACCAAGATCTCACCCTTTCCACAAAACCCTCATTCTTAAGCCTCATGTTTTCAAATCTAAACGGCCTCTTGCCCTTATGATGAAAGGATCCACCCTTTAATACAATCAGAAAGTGATTTGATAAAAGCCTAGACATTCTTCTCTAACAAATAATAGGAAACCTAGTCTCCCAATCTACAGAGAACAATAATCTGTCTAGCCTTGCGTTTGACTCAACTTCTCGAAAATTAGATTAGGTAAAACTTCCTCCTTCCAATGGGAAATCAATCAGACCTTGCTCATAAATGAAATCAGAGAACTCACGCATACCAATTATAGAAATAGTAGAACCAGCATGTTCAAAAGGAAATCTTACCACATTAAAGTCACCTCCCACACACTATGGAACATTCCACCAACTGCTCAAACCAAACAATTCATTCCATAAAAACCTTCTTTCACTCATTGAGTTAGGACCATATACTCCAGTAAATGCCCAAATGAATTGGTCAACCACATTTTTAAATTTACAAGACACCAAAAAGCATCCCATTGTTTCCTCTACTTTATCCACAACCCACGTGTCCCACATCAACAACATCCCTCCAGAAGTACCACAAGAACCTAAATATGACCAATCAACATATTGGCCACCCCATTAACTACGAATCACAACTCTGGTTATCAACTCCATTTTAGTTTCTTGAAGACAAACATTATCTGGCCTCTAATTCCTAATCAGATTTCGAATCCGAAGCCTTTTATCTTACTCATTTAACCCTATAACGTTCCAATAAATAATCTTCAAATTTATTGATGCACCACAATAGCCCGCTTAAATTTATTGATGCACCACAATTGCCCGCCCAAAAGTGAAATATCACAAAAGTGTTTATGACAATCGTGAGTATACTATATATATATATATATATATATATATATATATATATATATATATATATATATATATATATATATATCATCATCATATAATTTTATATCATATCGAACTGTCAAATCAAAACCAATTATTCACATGTTTTTTAACATCACCATTACATGAAAAGATAATTTAAAATATTTCGTTACATAACAAGTTAACAAGGAGTCCATTACTTTAGGATGAATCAATTGTTGAGTCTAATAGGACTAAATTTCAAATATCAAATCAAGAAAAATTAAGAAGAATCAAATTAATTTCTCAAAATTTTCATGACAATATATAATATCAAATCAAATTTCAAATTTCAAATTTAATAATTTAATAAAAAGTACGCACAAAATGTAAATATTTTGTTCACATATTGGCCCATATCAGCATTTATCGAAAATTGAGTGAAATGGACCTAAAACGAGTAGAATAGACTAGAATGGGGTAGGAATTTAGGTTGAGATGGAATTTGGTTGATTCTTACCGATTGATTAATTGGCACATAATTTTTTCACCAGAGTGGAATGAAATTGATAACTTTAATTTTATTTCATGTTCTCCACATGAAAAAAACTAAACAATACCATTAAATTACACGACTCTTGGTTAAGTTATATCTTTTACAATATTCCAATTTAGTAGCATGCATGCATACTTGTGTTACCCTAATATTATATTGTAAGATATTATACAAAATCAACTAATAAGCATTTAATATATTTTGTGTATATATAAAAAATCAACTAATAAGCATCATAAGATATCATGTTTTTATTCAATTTGAAATCTTAGCAAAAGATTTGACATACTTTCGGTCTATCTTCTAAAGTTGATGACAGCCTTATGATCCATACAAGCATGAACTTTTTATACAATCATTAATTTCTGTCACATATTTTAAGCCCTAAATGTTACATTTTTTGTAGCTGCTTCTACAAAATATGTATCTCATATGCTTGAATAAACCCTTCTAAGGTTCTCCTTTTGGTTTCTAGCAATTTCTTGAGACCATAATTTGTGCCAGCTTGAAACCTTTTCCCTGAATTCATAAAATCCGGTGCAGATACCTTCGATTGCAAATGTGATGAGTATGACAAGTGACAGCCTCAGATTCCTAGGCTATGATAATTCACGAATCCCCTTGTGTTTCAATTTCACCGCCAACTTGGCATCTTCGGTCTGCATTGCAATCAAGTACAAGTCACAATCACAATGAGGTAATATAAAGGCCTAGACGAATTTGGGCACGTTAGTGAACGTTTGGATAGCGTTTGTGTGTCCAGCGTTTTGCGCGTGGGTCCCGTGTACTGGTCACAGGACCCACAACCCTCTTTTTTCAGCAAAACATTCATTAAAAATGGGTCACACGGCACTATTCACACATTTAAGAATTATTTTGCTACAATGTTTCCAGTTTTCAGTAATAAGCGGTATTCAAACAGACCATTAATCCAAGGTAAATCTTACTCATGATCAATTGTTCATAAAATGCTCAAATTTAAACAAGTATATACTTCATGTTTAAGAATTAGTAGGGAAATAGTAATTCAAGAGTAATATAGAGCATATCGTACCTTGGTTCTCTTCTTGCAGGGGTCAGATGTGCAGATTCTGATAATGCAATCTGGAAATGTTGATCAAATTGTTATATGATGACACAATTCATGATTTTCTATTCCAATTAATAAAAGAGAATAAAATAAGATAGAATGGATAAGGAAGAAAATTATGTCCTACTATTCTGCAGTAATTTCCAAACCCTTAGCAGAAAGAATAGAAATATGACCTTAGGAACTGGTTTTGGATTTGGAGCCTTGTGAATGGTGAACAAGGTAGATGATGAATATTTTGGATCTTTTCCAAGCCCAGCATTACTTTTCTCGTCTCCCTGCACACATACAAAATGCAAGCATGATCTGTGCATCCAACACTGAAAATTCCTCTATATATAACAAACAGAAGAATGCTCATTACCAGAATGCATGCCTCTTCAAACTAAACATAACAAAAACATAGTTTCATAAATCAGTCATGTCTTAGGCATTAAGCTTATAGATTTACAATTAAACTCAAGTATTATTAAACAATATGATCGAACCTCGTCAATCATAAAATACATTTCATCATCCAAGCCATAAATCTCTTCAAGTAACAAGCCTAAAATTCTAGCAAGAACCAGCACAACTTTTCATTGTCATTGTATTGATGTCTTGGTAGGCCATATTTGTGATCCAGGTGATGGAGGTGTAACATACTGTCAGTAATACCAAATCTCTAACTAAATCAGTAAAGATGGATAAGAAATTAACTTACCCATCTTCTCCAAATTGGAGATCCTATAATAGGTAGTAGCCTAGAAATGATTAGAGATGTCATGAATCTATAATTAAAATGATGCTTCATGAATTAATTTTGTAAATGCAATCCTTACAACCAAAGTTCTCTATGATCCTAAGATTTCTATTGTATGCAAGATCTTTTGACCATTTCAATGTGTTCAAGCTAACGGAAGCTGAGATTAGGATAATTCTAAGTCATATAGTCCAAGCTTCCTAGAGGAACCTAGGTCAAACAATCACGTCTTTAAAATGCAGAAACCGACACACACAAATGTACACATGCTTAACTAAATCATATCCAGTAGGAATTACCTTTTTCTGCAGTCCTTTGACATTACTATTTCTCTCAGCTTCAACTCCATAATTTTGATTTACATTATTTTGAGCACGAAGGTGGTGCGGACACGAGATATAGGCCCCCAATTATACACACATATGGGAGGAAGAACAAAAAGAAGACGGCCCAACCTGTGGCCTTATGGATGGAGCCTATTAGTTATTGGGCTTAAGATTAAGCAAGCCCGAACATTTAATAATTAGGGTTTTGTGTTGTTAGGGTTTTATGTTGTAACTATTTAAACACTTTTTTGATTATTGTAACACAGCTTTTGGAGAAATATAAAAAAAAAACATTTGCTTTCTTTTTACACTGGTGCCGACTCCAGTCCCTTAGGTGCTGACTCCTAGGGTTTGTCCTATCATTTTTTTCTGCCCTATTATTATATTGTGGTTGTCCTACGTCAGTTTGGTATCAGAGCAGATTTCCGATCCATTCAACACCACCGTAGCCAACCACATCAAAGCAAAGCCATCAAAAACAAAAAAGAATGACAGTACCTTTCAAGTTTTTGCCCCATGAGATTTTAAACAAGCCCAAGCCAGTCCCTGCAATCCGTGTATTCCCCCAAGCCCCACATGAGTTTCTCACCCCCAAACCAACAGAGAAGCCAGCGGCGCCTCCCCAGCCGGTGACCACCATCTCGTGCCCGCACCAACTCTAATCTCAGAACCCACAGCCCACAAAAAAAAAAAAAAAAGGAACCCACGAAAGACCCAGCCACCAACACCCACAAAATCAAAAAAAAAAAAAAGGAAAGGAGAAGCTGAGACCCACGGACCCAGCACTACACCCATTGCCGCGAAGCCCAACCACCATCACCGCCCAAAACCAAACAGCCACCCGCCGCCGAACCCATTATCACCCTCAACCACCGCCACTAAAGGCGTCGACCACCGCCGCTGAGGACGCCGACACACTCCGATGCCAAGACCCGAGACAGCAGCCGCCACTCCACGATTCGAGCTGCCGCTGTCTTCCTCGTCTTTGCGCCGCCACAGTCGCCGGTCCCTAGCGCCGCGAGCCCACTGCAGAGCAATATTTTCTTCTGGAGATTCTGCTCTCTTTTAGTTTCTGTGGTTTTTCTTCTTTTCTTTTCAGTATGTGGCTTGAGTTCTTTAGAGTCTGTCGTTTTGAGTTATTTTAAAGACTGTAGTGTTCCAAGTTCATAGCACAGTGTAATTTTATTTTGAAAAAAAAAAAAAAAAGGTACTGTTTCTGTGACCAAAAAAAAAAAACTGTTGCTTATTTTATTGTATTTCAAAAAAAAAAAAAAAGTAGAAGAAGAAGAAGAAAGACTATTGCTGTGACAGCCCATTGCTTGTATTGGGCTTTAATTGTTCTCACAGGTTCCTCAGTCCAAGTCAACTCGCTACTTGAAGAGCAGGCCATGGCTGCCTAATGCAATACGTGGAGCCACTGACTAGGGTACAACTCTGACTCTATATTTTTGGTGGATTCAATTTTATCTCATTAAAAAATATTATCTTTATATTTTTTATGTGCATATCCCACCATACTCCATTATCCTATCCAATTTGTGCTCAGATTAATCATTTTACTGTTTGTGCCCTCTTTTAGTACCCACTCTAAAGTTCCAAAAAAAAAAAAAAAAAACCAATTTCTGTGAAATCCCTGATTCTTATTATTAATTGTGGAGCCTCTTGGAATTTGACGTTTATTTGGGCTATCTTTTAATATTGTGAACACTGTCACTATTTGTCTGCAATTCCTTCATTTGATTCATCGATCTAATCTCTACATGCACTCTTGTTTGACCTTTAATTTTACATTGAGAATTGATTACTTGAATTTTTGGGAATCTCAACTGCATTCATAATTATTGTGTTGCATGCATCTACGTAGTGGTCGCGTCATGTCAAACCCTGAACATTAATCCACTTCTGAATCTAGGCCCTCTTTAGAGCAAACCATAGGAGATCTAGCTAAGAGTGTCCGTGATTTGCTGGATAGGGTAGAGCGAATTGAAACATCTCAAAGAGAGACCACTAACCATGAAGGAAATAACATGCATGGGCAAAATAATAATGGTCACTTTAATAGGGCTCCGCACTTTGAACATGATCACTATAATCACTATGGTCCTAGGGATTATGATGATAGGATGTCTAAGGAAAGGATAGAAGCACCCACCTTTGATGGCTGCCTAGACCCATGGGTTTTTACTGATTGGTTATGTCAAATGGAGAAATTCTTTGACTATTACCATTGGGCTGAGAATAGGAAGGTGAGGTATGCTAGGATGAAGTTAATTGGGAGAGCTGATCTTTTCTGGGAGGACCTTGAGGAAAACCTTAGGCGACGACGTGAGCCCCCCATTATTGATTGGATGGAGATGAAGGACGCCCTCTCGAGGAATTATCTTCCTCCAACTTATAGGAGCTCCCTCCTTGAGGAATGGGATCGCCTAAGACAAGGCACTGCTCCTGTGACCGAATACATAAAGAAATTCAAGGAATTCCAGAGGCGAATTCGAATCGTTGAGGAAGAGGTTGTCACACTCAATAGGTTCAAGAAAGGTTTAAATGCTAACCTACTAGGCGAGATTATCACCCGAGGAGTCACCACCTTAAGAGAAGCCTATGACCTTGCTATGAATTGTGAGTTAGCATCCAAATCTATCTTTTGGCGACGTTCTGAGCCTCGAAGCATTCCTCCCAACCCTCAACTTTTTGGTAGCAAACCTAAACTTACCTTACCCCCTAAGGTCAACCCCAATAGCACCCCGATACAAAAAGAGGACAAGGGAAAAGGTGTGATCAATGAGCCCTCAAGATTAGGCTCTCGCCTCCAATGCTTCAGATGCAATGGGATTGGGCATGTTGCAGCTAGATGTCCCTCTAGAACCCTTGTCATTCAAGAGGATGATGAAAAGGTAGAAGATGTTGAAGAGCTAGTGTATGACCCAAATGCTGAAGAAGGCCAAGATGTTGAGGCCGAATGGGAAGATGATCCCAGTTACCTCACGTGCATTAGAGCCATCTCTCCTCAGGTTGACGATTCCAAGGCTATTTTTGGTGTCCCTAGAGTGAATGTGGTAAGGTGTGCTTTGACAGAACAAAGGGAAACTGATGATTGGCGAAGAAGTGCCATCTTCCAGACTTACACTAAGTGTGGAGATAAAACGTGCAAGGTTATTATAGATAGTGGGAGTTGCATTAATGCGGTGTCCTCTAACGTTGTTTCCCGCCTAGGCTTGAAATTGATCCCACACCCTAACCCATATAAAGTTTCTTGGGTGGATACTTCCTCTATAGCCATAAAAGAAAGATGTGTTGTCCCACTTCAATTCCTCACCTACGAGGCAGAAATATGGTGTGACGTAATTCCCATGGATGTAGGGCACATTATCTTAGGTAGACCTTGGCTTTATGATTTGGATGTCACCCTTCATGGGCGATCCAATTCTTGCTCATTTATGTTTGGAGGCAAGAAGATTGTGCTTAATCCTTTGAAACCCAAGCCAATCGACATGAGCAAGAAGCCAGAAGTACCGAAGGCGAAAGGTCTGAACATCATAAGCCCAAAGGCGTTTGAGAGGGTAGCAGTTCAGGAATCCATTGTGTTTGTCTTGGTTGCTAGGGAACTTCATGGAGAGACCTGTGAGGAGCAACCTAGAGAAGTGAGGTCCGTGCTCCAGGAATTTAAGGATGTTTTCCCTGAGGAACTCCCCGATCAATTACCGCCTATGCGTGATATCCAAAACGCCATAGATTTTGTGCCCGGAGCGACCCTGCCTAACTTGCCCCATTATAGGATGAGCCCTGTTGAACATGCCGAGTTGCAAAGACAAGTAGAAGAACTACTTAGGAAGGGTTTTGTTCGTGAGAGCATGAGCCCTTGTGCAGTCCCTGCACTCTTAACTCCAAAGAAAGATGGGACTTGGAGGATGTGTGTTGATAGTCGTGCCATCAACAAGATCACTGTGAAGTATCGTTTTCCTATCCCTCGGTTGGATGACATGTTGGATATGATGGCTGGAGCAACGATTTTCTCCAAGATAGACTTGAAAAGTGGCTATCATCAAATTAGGGTTCGTCCTGGCGATGAGTGGAAAACTGCCTTCAAGACAAAAGATGGTTTATATGAGTGGATGGTTATGCCTTTTGGATTGTCCAATGCTCCTAGTACCTTTATGAGAGTGATGACTCAAGTGCTCAAGCCTTTTATGGGAAAATTCCTGGTTGTGTACTTTGATGATATCCTCATTTATAGTAAGTCTAGGGAGCAACACTTAGACCACCTAACTCAAGTTTGCACAACCCTTAGGAAGGAGAGTTTATATGGTAACCTCAAGAAGTGCTCTTTCTTTACAGATAAAGTTGTCTTCCTAGGTTTCATAGTGTCATCTGAAGGAGTTTCTGCCGACCCCCAGAAAGTTCAAGCAATTATGGATTGACCCGAGCCCAAAACTATACATGAGGTTCGAAGCTTTCATGGGCTCGCTTCCTTTTATCGCCGATTCATCAAAGGATTTAGTACCATTATGTCTCCCATCACTGACTGCTTAAAACATGGGGAGTTTACTTGGACAAAGGCTGCTACTAAGGCCTTCAAGGAGGTGAAACAGAAGATGACTGAGGCACCTGTCATGCGTCTCCCTGATTTCACCAAACCTTTTGAAGTGGAATGTGATGCCTCAGGTATTGGCATAGGGGGAGTCCTTAGTCAAGAGCGTCACCCAATTGCCTATTTCAGTGAAAAGTTGAATGATGCTAAGCAGAAGTACTCCACGTATGACAAAGAATTTTATGCCATTGTACGAGCCCTTTGGCATTGGTGTCATTACTTGTTGTCTCGAGAGTTTATTATCTACTCTGATCATGAAGCTTTGCGTTATCTCAATTCCCAAAAGAAGCTAAATTTTAGGCACGGTAGTTGGGTTGAATTTCTGCAACGCTACTACTTTGTGGTGAAACATAGAGCGGGAGTTGAGAATAAGGCTGCTGATGCACTGAGTCGAAGAGTATCTTTGCTATCAGTCATGAGTGTTAAGGTCACTGGGTTTGAACGACTTAAGGATGACTATCAATCATGCCAAGATTTTGGGGAGCTCTACACTAGCCTAAGTAATGCTTCACATCCCGTCTTGGATGATTATACCCTTCAAGATGGTTACTTGTTCAAAGCCAACAAGTTGTGTATCCCTCGGTCGTCAGTGAGAGATTTTCTAGTTTGGGAGATACATGCAGGAGGCCTTGCATGTCATTTTGGCCGAGATAAGACAATTGAGGAAGTGGAACGTCAATTCTATTGGCCTGGTCTTAAGAGGGGCATTGCTAAGATAGTTGGTCAGTGTCGTACATGTCAACTAGCCAAACATCGCAAGCAAAACACTGGTCTGTACACGCCTTTACTCGTGCGTATCGCCCGTGGCAGACGTGAGTATGGACTTTGTGCTAGGTTTGCCCCGCACCTTTAGGAAGCATGATTCTATCCTAGTAGTTGTTGATCGCTTCTCTAAGATGGCTCATTTCCTACCATGTTCTAAGACTTCTGACGCTTCTAAAATTGCAAAGCTTTACTTTGATGAGATTGTCAAGCTTTATGGTCTCCCCAAAACCATAGTGTCAGATAGGGATGTTCGATTCATGAGTTATTTTTGGAAGACCTTGTGGCATTTAGTAGGCACCAAATTGAAATTTTCCACGGCATTTCATCCTCAAACTGATGGTCAAACTGAGGTGGTTAATCGTAGCCTAGGAAACCTCCTTTGGTGTCTAGTGGGTGAAGCCAATCGGAATTGGGATTCAATTCTTCCTATAACCCAACTTGCATATAATAGCTCTGTCAATAGGTCTATAGGCATTAGTCCTTTTGAGGTTGTGCATGGATATACACCTAGGAAGCCCTTAGATCTTTTGCCCATGTCCCCACATGTTAGGATTTCTGAATCTGCTGAGGCATTCGCACGACATGTTCATGATTTGCATACTGAGATTCACAAAAAAATTCAGGTAAGTAATTCTCAATATAAAATTCATGCTGATACTCATCGGCGTCATGCAGAGTTTCAGGTAGGAGATTATGTCATGATTCGGATTCGACCAGAACGGTTTCCCTCTGGGACCGTTAAGAAATTGCAGGCTCGTAGTGCCGGTCCGTTCAAGGTATTGAAACGAATGGGCCCAAATGCATATGTCATTGCCCTCCCTCATGATTACGGTATTAGCTCCTCCTTTAATATTGAGGATCTAGTTGCTTATAAAAGCCCTACAGCTATTCCTGATACTCCTTTTGATGAGCCTTTACTTAATCCTATTGATGCCCCTATGCCTACCCCTTTACCCTTAAATTTGCCCTATGCACATAAAGAATCTATTGATGCTATTTTAGATGAGCAAATTGTTTCTACCAGGGATGGAGGAGTTCACCGTTTCCTAGTTCGGTGGCGCGGGCGACCAGATTCCGATTGCACATGGATTACTAGAGATGAGCTACAGCGACTGGATCCTGACTTACTGGAGTACTATCAGAGCTCTTCATCTTTCCACTCGACGGGGTCGAGTTCCTCTCACCCGGGGGGAGTTGGTGCGGACACGAGATATAGGCCCCCAATTATACACACATATGGGAGGAAGAACAAAAAGAAGACGGCCCATCCTGTAGCCTTATGGATGGAGCCTATTAGTTATTGGGCTTAAGATTAAGCAAGCCCGAACATTTAATAATTAGGGTTTTGTGTTGTTAGGGTTTTATGTTGTAGCTATTTAAACACTTTTTTGATTATTGTAACACAGCTTTTGGAGAAATATAAAAAAAACGTTTGCTTTCTTTTTACACTGGTGCCGACTCCAGTCCCTTAGGTGCTGACTCCTAGGGTTTGTCCTATCATTTTTTTCTGCCCTATTATTATATTGTGGTTGTCCTACGTCAGAAGGTTCATAGAACTTTTGTATTTCCAAACCATTAGAATATCACACAAGCAAAGAAAAATCAGAAAAAAGAAAGAAAAAAAAAATTGGTGGTGACAGTATCTGAGGAAAACACATGTAAATGGATATAGCACATTACATTATTTTCGGTCTCTGGTTCTCAGATACTCTGCCATTGGCTCTAATTTGGCAGCCACTAGGCTCTAAAGGCTTTCTACCAACTCCATCACAGCTCCTAAAAATGAACAAACAATTCAGATTAGCGAGGGAGTGAGGGGAGAGAGAGGGGTTTTGGGGGAAGGGGGTTGTTGAGAGAGAGAGAGAGAGAGAAGTATTCTGATTGGTGAAACCAGACCTCCTGTTATCCAGAGCTTTCTTTCTCAAACCACCAGTAACAGAAGCCTCCGTTGTAGTGCTCTGCATATATAGTTACACGTAACCAGAAAGAAAAGCCATCAGCAGAGGAACTAAAATTCAATATGAATACAACCTTGATAGTCTACCTGGGTGGATTGTTCATGGAGTGGCAACTTCGTTGGTAACTTGTCTACCGACCTTTTGGAAGTTGAAATTGCCTTGACCTGACTAACTATACTAATGGGTGAAGATGTCACTGGGCTAGCCCTCACCAATGAAGTGCACAGAACAGTGGCATTGGGGTGTATTTCCGTATTTTGTCTATTTGAGTAAACATTGTTGGAACTAATGTCTTTTGCAATCTTAGGTGTACTTTTGCTTGAAACAAGACCGTTATCTTTCTTGCCAGCAATTTTATCATTAATAGACACTTTCGGCTTCTCAGATAGCTTAATGGCACCTTTGGTAATTCTGTAGTCCAAATGTGTTCTGTTTTCAGCAGAAGCAACTGTCACCTGGTAGAACAACTTAAAACTGAGTAACAGAAAATCACCTATCTATTGCGCATTAGCAAACTTTAGCAACTAACCACAAGTGCAGTCAAAATATAAATGGGACCATAACTTGATACAGCAAGAGAGTTCCAATTAACAAGACAATGCATACAGCAGTATAACAGCTATTTAGTAATCAGGTCTAAACACACTTTTTGGCAGAGTTTCACCTTGACTACGAGGCTGTCAAAATCTTCTTCTTACAGTATTTTAATATTTTTTCTTACTTTTCAATCTCCTATATAAAAATGGAACCGAAAAATAGGAGACCCTCATTTTATGGATCAGCAAACATGAGAACCACTTTGTAATACATAAAAAAAATTTGTTGGCCTCTAAAGTCAGTGTTAATAAGTTATGCCACCCTGAGCTCTATAGATTAATTCAGCAAACTATCCACTTGAAAGGATTATTAGCAAATAGTCCTCAAGCAAAGTGAGAATCTTTTCACAGATTTTTATAACATCGGTTAAGGGGAAATGAGACACAAGTTAGAAATCCAACATTTTACCTTAGCATTTAGACTGAATGATTGTTTCTTTTGCTTGTTGGCATCATGCTTGGCTCTGTCAGAGACAGAGCAGTCATGCTGGGCAGTTTCTGAGCTCTTACTGACTGATGAAGTGGAGGAAGCCTCTTTTACAAAATGTTGGAGTTCAATGGCAGATAAGGACACACTGGTTTCATCTGTCAGGCTAGTTTTGTCATTGTCATTACCACAGCAACCTAATTCTTCTTTGGTAGCATCTTTTGAACTATCCAGAATGCCTCTAGTTGCATCATTCTCTAAGACCTGTCTTTCACTGACATTGATAGGCTTTTTTTCCTCTTTCATGAAGTCAGCATTGACAGCATTTTCCACTTGTGTAATGGTGCTCATTGCCTCCAGGCAAGAGTCAGGCTGTGTTGTCTGTTGCTGTTCTGCTTGTAATGCCTTCATAGCTCTAACTTTTTTGTAATATTCTTCAAAGTATGCCTTCTTTTTAGCAACAAATCCAGGGGCCTTAAACTTCTCCAGCTCCTCCTGACGTCTGTTGTGGGAGAACACTGACCGCTTTTCCCATGCAAGTGAATCGACAGCAAATCTTCCAAAAGATATTGAACCATGATCCAGAATGTCCGAGATGGAAACAACCTGCTTCCCAAGTAAAATTTAGATATAATAACAAAGCCATACAGCAGAAATGTTAACAAAGAACCCAGTAAAGCATAAGAAAACCATCTTAGCACATTTAATTTCAAGATTTAGGACCATCCAAAATTCCCCACTCGAGCCTTTGGACTCAAAAAGGCTGGAGAAAAAGAAAAGTGGGAAAAAGAAGAAGAATCTGTGTAAATGTCAAATACAAAAGTCAATTGAACTATATCTAGATCACAACAATTATAACGCTCCAATTGTTTTGATTTTCATTTTCCTCAGATAATTTGGAAACCAAGTAGACTCTTGAAGAGTAGAAAATTGCTATAGTTCTTACAAATTTTGCTTACCAATAAGTCAAAGCCCACAACCAATTTCACAACTGCTAAGGTCGCAGTTCATGAATGGTATGCAGTAAAAGTGATGTTAGTGGGGGTCCTGTGCGAAAATGACATATTCCAAATCACAATCTACCACCTCAACAAGAAAGTGAAATTTGTTATGCCTGCAGCATTGTTATATTCTTACAGGCTACATCTGAGTTACTAACTGACATGGCTGCTACGTTGTCATGCCCTGTGCATCACACGATCCTACATTCCACAAATTAATTTGTACCACCATACAAAAGCCACTGCAGTCTGCAACAAAATTGTAATAAACTTTGTTTCACCCTTACTGTTACTCTAAAGTATATTTAGATGTCCATGTAAAATAATATCAATCTATTTTCACAAAACATTTAGAAAAACTCATTTCTCAAGCTTTAAAATTTCTACAAAAACAGAATAGCCTCACATCAGAACAATATACTCGCTAATAACATTTCGAAATATTAGAAAACTTAACCAAGTCAACCAATTCTTCAAAAAAAATTTGTGAAAGTTTTGATTTTTGTTCTTCAAATATTAAAAAGGTAATAATTTCATCCTTCCTTCTATTTTTTGTTAAAGCTATTCCAAGTCACATTTGCTTTTTAGGAAAAGGATCCTTTCCATTAGAAAAAAATGTAGTTCATGTTTCAATTATACATCACAAATCTAAAGGTGTACAACTTCATTTGAAATCAGAACCTTGAAATGGTCTCCATTTCTAGAAACAGAGAAGAGATCATGTTCTAGCTTTTTAATGTACAATGTCAACCATTTATGCGTATTACACCTCCTTCTCACATGTGATATCCACCATTTATCTGAGAGGAAGGTGCAGAACACTATGTTCATTGCTTCTCAGTCAAATCAAATTGCAGCTGTTTAACTTTAAAGTATGAAATCCAAATTTGACCAAATTTTAAGCCTTTCCAAAACTACTTCAAATAGTATAAACAGCTTAATCGAATACTTCACCAATCATTCATATATTTATTTCAACATCACAAAAAAAGCAACTCTACCTTTGACCTTAATCACTTTACCTTTTATTCAATCAATAATTCACCAACAACCAAAAAACAAAAGACAGCTATTGAAAGAGTGATTTTAGAGTGTACCTAAGCTTGTTGGCCCTCTGATGGTACCTCAGTTTGTGACCATTCATTGCCACAACAGCTATGATGATAATGATGATCCATTTCAGTTGCCATTTCCCAATTACTCTCTACACTCAAACTACTCTAACAAAACCCCCTGTCCAATAATAACCACCAAAACGAAAATTTAGACTAAAAAAAAAAAACATGCGTCCAAAATATTTTCTAGATTGTATCTTACTACAATAAACTTCAACTGTTTCATGAATTTGCAAAGAGTACTCACAGTCACAGATAGAGATTCCAAGGTCTTTTAACAGTTGAAAAGTTAGTTACTTCAAACTCATAGTCTTTTAAGGATGTGTTTGGCCGTTTATTTTGGGGTTTTGGTTTTGGGGGTTACAGTTACCAGATTGTGGTGTTTTGGTTTGT
The DNA here is from genome assembly GCF_040712315.1 of Castanea sativa. Taxonomy (NCBI): domain Eukaryota; kingdom Viridiplantae; phylum Streptophyta; class Magnoliopsida; order Fagales; family Fagaceae; genus Castanea; species Castanea sativa. Next base: position 53,294,079 of record NC_134017.1, read on the forward strand.
GAGAACCGAGAAGTGAGCAAAATGGAGACAAAGAAAGAGTGTGCAACCAAACTTTTTCTTAAGGTAGTGAAGTGACGTGGCTATGGTGCGGTTACTCACAACCGCTATTTTTTGCATCTGGGTCCTACTGCCGCCACGTTGCACAGTTGATTTTGTGAAAGATTTAGGTCCAGTGGTTGTTTGTAATATCTGGGATTTTAATGAATGAGTGACATGTGTGTGGTTACTATTGGTTGGTGGGTCCCGGCTGCAATATGAGTATATGGGTGTGGTTCTGCTGAATAAGAAAGTTTTGTTTATTTGGTTGCCTTATTTTTTCTCTCTTTAGATGAGAATCTTTATTTGTTTATTAATTTATCGTTTTTGTGTCCAATGGTGGGTGCATACCCACGTGGATGGACTATGTTGACAAGATGGGTCTTGCATAAGGCTTACATGTGATGGAATCATTATGGTAGCCGCTTGGCAACAATATCGCGAGCACATACATTTTTTTCTAATTAATTCTCTAGTATTTTAATTTGTGTGATTGTAAGTGATCAATCAAAAGATATGGACCCATATAAATAAGAATTGGAAAAGAGTGTCACTACTCGTAGTCGTACACAGTTTAAAAAATGATCCAACCACAAGCACCTCCACCCCTCAAAAGGCTATTTACATCATAAATCATAAATTCCATAGCTGACACAGGTATCCACCTATCCATAGCATGTCAACTGCACCAAATGCACCACCTAGTCAAACACATTGTAGAGCTTCATTCTTGCAGCCAGAATCCCGGTCCTGCAAAACCCACAGAACCATCACCCCCTCTTTGCATTTTCACATTTTTCCCAACCTTAAAATTGACTTTGTAGGATACTTAATTGATGGCACCATGATAGGATGTACGTGGAGTTAGATAATTCTAATCTACTATATTATTGGTTATGTTGGGGTTTGAGTATTTCATTCTCCAAGATCTAGGGTTGTAAACAACTTTTTTTTTTTTTTTGTGGAGAAATAGGGTTGTAAACAAATTTGATCTTTTGAGATGAAGTATTTGTGTGATGACAAATACCTTTCAATAAATGCATTAGGTCGTAGGCTTGAGTCCAAGGATTAGCCTTGCCAAAAAATTTGGAGATGGGGTTATCTACTGCAATATTTCTAAGACCCTACAAAAAGTAGGAGTTTTGTACCCTACGTATGACCAATTCTGAAGTTGAATTAGGAAGATAAATACTTAAATCACATAACCAAAGTAATCATCTATGTATACAAGTACTAGTCTTGTCATGATTCTAATGTTAACAAAACTTGAGATACTAATTTTAAATGTAGATTTCAAAATAATTTTTAAAATCCCAATTAATAAAACAACAACTTCATTACTTTAATTTCTTTAAAAAAGTTTGTTGTCAACCATAATGTTTCAGCTATCAAATTTCTTATATAACATTCATAATAATAATTAACATTTTTTGCTTGAATAATAAATAATAATTTAGAATTTATAAAATTCAAATGATTATTAATAAGATTCTTCATTTTTTTTCCTTTCTATCTATACCATTCAATGTTTTCGCACATAAGCGCAAATTATAATATAGTATATATTTAAAGCTAAAATCATGGATTTGATGGGTGTAGACTTGAATATATATATATATATATATATATATATATATATAAATATATATAATATAAATATATAAAAAAAAATCAGAAGTAACAATGTATGTGTTTCAGCAAATGGTAGTAGCATCTAGCATGAATAACAAATGGAGTACTTATGTCATTTCACACTTACACATCTATTCTCCCTTGTTTTCTCTCAGACTTGGAACTCCCAACTTATTTGATTTACCTGAACTTCCTACAGCATGATGGTTCTTAGATTGGGAAGAAATATACTACTGTAGAGAAAGCAGAAAATAGGAAGCAAAAGGTTCTAGGCATCTCCATTTTGAAGAACCACTGTTGAAAGTGTCATCAAATGAATTCTTAAAGATTGACTGATGAAGGGTGCACGGTGGTGTAAGATTTTATTTTCAAAGCTAACCATTTTGACCATTTTTTTTCAGATTCATTTAAGTGAAACTTATTTAGTTTTTTTTTTTTTTTTAAGGTTGAGTTTAAAAAATTGCATAGAAGGTAAAAGTACTTGTAATCCAATCCCAAGCGGTTGCTCTTCTCTCCTCACGCTGCCCCCTCAGACCTCGCCCCTTTGCTCATGGCTTAAACGCTGTCCACTATCTCATCTCAGCCAAACCCTTCACCTCTTCTCTCTTTCTCTGTCTGTTCATAGTCTCTGCCACCTCAAGTCTTGGCCTCTAAAGCCTGGTACGTTTTTAATGTGTGTTTTTTTGTAAATAGCTGCTGATAATGAATGTTTGCATTAATGGAACCGAGCAAATTTAGGTGGTTAGAAAAATCTGCAATCAACATTCGACAAAATGGTATATACCTTTTGGGGTTTAAGAATGTTTTTGGCATTGGGTTTTCTCCAACATGCATGTTTGATTAGTGATACTATGAACTATAGTTTTGGTTTGCAGCTGCGGATTACTATGTTATTTTTTCTCTCAAAACTTAAAAAAAGGAAATGTCAATTCTTGGGGGTGTGCCTCTCTTTTGTTTTTCATGAGTATGATACTATGATCTCCCTCGTTGTTGTGCCATTAGTTGAGGTCATTTCTTTTCTTGGTATTATTTATCTCTTCTTTTAAAGTGAACTCCACATGCTTGACGAAATGTCTGAGTTGAATTTTATGGATAAAAATTTATATTGGTTGGATAAAGATCTTGCATTGGGTTCAGGTTCTGTCTGCAGATAGCCATTTGAATGATGGGAATATGAGGTGTTTCTCCTCTTGAAAGCCTGTTTAGTACGTGAGGAGGAAGTTTGCCTAGGATTGACTCTTGTAACAGTAGATGATTAACAGGTTGTGGCATGTAATGATAGTGTTGGGCTATTGGGGAAACACCTCTTTTGGAACTTAAAAAGCTTTAAGCAATGGGTTTTATTTATGTTATTTTTAGCCCTAGCAAGTAGTGGTTTTTATATCATCTTCCCTATAAATAGGATTAGGCTTCAACTTGGGTTTGTGGTTTATATGATATTGTAGACATAATGGCACGTTCCTCTTCCATTTATCTCATGTTCACTTTGTTTTTGCCTTTACCATTTTTAAACTTAAAATTTTCTATCTTAAATGGGGTACACGTTTTCTTCTCTGTGTTGGGTAGGAAATGAAAATTTTGAGAATCGGGTCCAACAGATGCAAGACCCAAAATAAGGTTTGCTCTAAACTTTCTTATGCAATTTTTAAATTAGATATGACCTCTTATTTGAAGTTATGAGAGTTGAAACTTTTTTCCTATAAACTATATTCCTGAGTGCCACCACATTCATTTGTCATTCATCAATTATCATAATCTTAGTTTGCATATTGCAGTAAGAGGACATAATGTCTTATAAAGTTACTTTGCTGGGCCTATATTCATTAACTAATTTGAAGAAGTATTTCGTCCATATCTGTATCATTACCACTTTATCTTTGTACATAATGATGATGATTTGAATCTTTTTCACTAATCTCATATAAAAAGAATTGTTCAAAGTGCCTACATGTAAGAACCTTTGGAGTCACTCATCAAAAAAAAAGTAAGAACTTTTGGAGTCACAATTGGTTAGGTAGATGTCATAGGCTTAATTTTAAGAAGTCACTATATTAAGAGTCAGTGGCGGCTCTAGGAATTTTTTTCAGGGTGTTGCTTAAGAATGATAAATTATACTATCTAATAAAAAAGAAATTCATATATTGACGTCAACAACAAAAAAAAAACAGGCAAATTCATATCTGAATGAAAATTTTCTAAGTTAAAATTAACACAAATCTGCTTAGAAGATGAAGATAAATCTTACACAAAAAATGAATCTTAGGTACGTAGTTTCTTTATCAAATATTTGTCAATAATATCTAGCAAAAGAATAAATAATAAATTATAAGTTTATTTGAAATATTAATAAAATTATTAATTATTTTTATTTAATTATTTTTCCTCATTAACCATTAGCCATCTAACACACACTTCACTGTTTAGTTGGCTCTGCACAATGTAAAGTGTACAAATACACTACATCATCCCCTGACTCAACCCACTGCCGTCTACCTAACAGTTTATTTTTTTATTATTGTCTTTTAATAATGTGTTGTTCTGGGTGTTGCTTTTGAATGGACCAGGACCATTACCTCAATCCAATTCCACGGCCGCACCCCCATCCCCCACTCAAGAAACAATAGCCAATCAACAGTCAACACAAATTTACATATATACACTCACACTAAAAGCCAATTTAGCCAAAAGAAAACTAGAGGAAAGCCTAAGTCTAATAAGCCAGAGCAAAGAAAAAGAGAGATTTCAAAAAAATAGTCACAAGCCAGAGTGCCAGACTATGAGATGAAAGAGAGAGAGAGAGAACGCCGCTCTCAGTTAGAGGCTCAGAGCAGAGATGAGGTAAAGAAAAAGAGAGAGAACTAAAATACTTTGATGTTGCCTGAGGTTCTTTATTCTTGTCATCTTATGCCGATCTCGCCGTCGCCAATCTTCGATCTGGGCAAGAGAATCTCCGATCTCGCCGTCGACTGCTCTGGGTGTGGCTGTTGCAGCGTTGCTAAGTCGCGTTTGCAGAGGACCTGAGGTTGTTATATGAGAGAAACCAATGCCCGTTGCCGTTGAAGTGCTCTGTTCTGGTTTTGGTTTTTTTTTGATAAATGGTTTTGCTTTACTTGATGAATCTGTTGGTCATGCTCTGGTTTCTTTAGGTTAAGTTGTAATCACGTATATTGGGTTTTGGTTTTTTATTTTTTATTTTATTTTATTTTTGAGAATCCGTGGGTTTGCTACATGTTGGGTTTGCTCTACCTTATATTTTTCTGTAGATTGGGTTTCTAATCTGTTGTTTAGGATTGATGTTGGGCTTTTTTTTCCGGTGGGCTTGGTCTGTTACAATTTTTTATTTTTCAGATTTTAGTTCAAAATTTTTATTTGGGCTTGGAAGTAGAACATTTTTTTTTTCTTTTTGAGGGTGTTCCTCGTTTTGGCTGAGGATGTTCCTTTTTTTTTTTTTTTAAGGGTAAACAAATAAATTTTTTTAAAAATTATTATATATAATTTTTTTTTTCAGGTCAGTGTGTTCCTGGGAACACCCTGGCCTAAGCGTGGCGCCGCCAATAAGAGTAGTTATATGTTTATACTATGTAGTAAATCTTTTGTCTTCTAAAATTGTTAGTACTTATCAAAGCAAGTGTAAGAGCACTTTTAGAGGAATAGATTTAACTATATATGAATTGCATTCATGTAGCCCAATTTTTTTGTGATCATTTTCAAGTTCATGGTACCTTCGAGTAAACTAATTAGTTTTAATATTTATTTAACTGTGTATATATATAGACCTGAAATTTATCGCCAATTTATTCCTATCTGTGATGTTGATTTTTTGGTTTTTGGGCTCATAAAATGTAATGGACCATAATAAGCAAGTGGGTTTAATTTTCATATCAAACTTGAGTTGGACTTGGGTATGTGAACACGAAGTTCTTCTGTCCATACTACAGGTATTCTGAAGAGAGAGAGAGAGGCCATTAGGAGCAGAGGCTGAGAGGTAGTGTTTGTAGCTGGAGACCGGAGTAATTAGACTCATCCATAGCTGTTGGCGTAATCACATTTTCAAATTGGAACTCAGGATTTTGAAGTAGAGAATAGCTTAGCTTGAGACACAGAGATCTCAGACATGGTGGGGCTTATTGGGAGACTTTGGAATTTACAATATAACAGTATAGTGAAAGAAGCATCAGGAAAAACCCTTGCAGTGGCAAAGTTCTTCTGCTTCCTTCACGTCACCAACACTTACCTCTGCACCTTTGCCCTCGTAAAACATTTTCCCTTAAACTTTACAAAACGACATGTTTTAGAAAGAAATGATAATAATTGAGTGGTTGCAGGCCTATGGTCCCAGCATGATCCCGACCTTCAATCTAACTGGCGATATGTTCCTGGCGGAGCGGCTCTCCATCAAATTTGGCAAAGTGAGCCCTGGGGATATTGTCCTCTTACGCTCTCCTGAATCTCCTCGAAAAGTTATGGTGAAGCGCTTGTTGGGATTGGAGTCTCATTCTGTCACCTTTGTTGTTGACCCCATGAACAGTGATAGATGTGACACTATTGTGGTATCTATTATCATTCATCAATTTAACTTTGTTTTTTTGGAATTGGCTTTTTGGTGCTAAGGCCTATAGTTATAGATTGTGCTTTGTAATAGTTATTATTAGTGCTGTCATAGGTTCCAAAGGGACATGTTTGGGTAGAGGGAGACAACATCTATAATTCCAGAGATTCAAGACAATTTGGTCCTGTTCCTTATAGCCTCCTTGAAGGCAAAGTATTCTGTAAGGTGAGTACATTTCTTTCTTTAGCCCATTTAATGTTGAATTTTGATGCTTTTAATTGTACTATCCTTGTCCCAGCCAAAATACATAAGGAGGGTATAATTTAAGTTATTTTTATGTTAAGAAATTCAGTTCTTTTGGCAATGGAATGTATGGTAACTGCCTTTATTTTTCTTTCAATTTAAATTTTGGGGCATATTGAAATTGATGCTCAATTAAGTTCCTGTGAGTGCATTTGGTTTTGTTGTCAAAGATAATGTGATTGGATGTATATTTTTTTGCATTGGTTTTTGATGAATTTGCTAGGCTTTAATCATATGAGAGACCTAAGATTATATTTCATTCTGAAATTCTAGTTGATAGAACTAGCATATACGTTAATTAAATGGAAACTATGAAGCTATACTTAGCATTGAAGAATGTTTGGATAGGTGGGCTTAAAGACAGAAAATAGAAGTCAAAGTAGAAGTGAAGAACTTCTAAAAATTACTAACCAGTTAACGCCTGTATTGTGTGTTTGGTTAGGGGATTTGGAAAGGGAATTTGAGGGAGAGCCGGAATTTGGGGAATGGAATTTTATAATTCCTTTGTTTTGCTTGATGAATGAGTAAGGTGCAAATTAACCCAGGGGGGAATAAACATAGGGTTTGTGAGTGACAAATTCTGGGTTTAAATCCAATCAAAATAGGCGTAATTTGATAGATTCACTGGATGTGGGATTTTCTTTTGAGCGTTCCTAGTCCAGATTGCCTTCAAGCATAACCAACCCAACCATCTCATCTGTGGTGATCCTAACCATCTTATCTCGGTTTATTACTTGTTCTGAATGGGTAAAATTTGTATATAGATTGTTGTATGGTTCTTTGTTCTTGATATTCATTTTGTCATTTTCAATCGATAGCAATCCTTGTACAATTTTAATTTTCAATTGTAATAGATGGATTGCTAAGCTATCAAGAAAAGTTCAGAGTAGCTAGATAAAGACTAAAGATGGATGAGAGGCAATGCAAGACATATGTAGGAAAAACATACATGCAGTCTTGTCATGAATTCCACGTAGCTTTAGAAGTTCACCAACTCAAGACAAGATGGAGGAAAGGCTTCTAGGATGAGGAAGAATCAACTGAAAGAAAGATTTATGTAGTCAATTCAACATAGTTGAGATTCCACATAAAATGCACTTGTCCACACTCTACACAGTAACCATATGAAGTGCATGGTAAATCATTGCATTCGGTACAAGAGAATTTGATATGATCTATGTGTGAATAACACAGATAAGATCTTATAGCTCTTTTTATGCTTATGGTTTAGCAATTATAATGCTAATGTTCTAATTGGCTGGTTCACCTTAATGAAAATCAGGGATATTGTCAAAGTCTTGGTTTCTAAAGTCCTAAGCCTAGGAGGATGATTGCATAAAGTTGACAGCCAGTTGCAAAAGCCATTGGTTATAACCTTTAATGGAAGTCCTTAAAGTCTGGACAGCTAATAAAACATTTGTTATTATTATTCTTATTATCACCAACATTTGAGTGGGTGATAGAAATTGTCATGAAGATGTATCAAGATCAGGTTCATGTCATGACCTCTAGGACTTTAATGTCACTGGTTGGTGTTTGATATTTGACCCTGCATAATTATCATCCTGAAAATATCACTTTCATCTGTTAAATTTTATCATTGCTAAGTTATAGATATGTGCTCATTTGTATGTAGATATGGCCTCCTAAAGAATTTGGATCACTGATGAAGAGCGGAATGAAGGATCCAGATTTATAAGGTACTTTTCTTGAGAATTTATACTCTTAACGTTCCATTTGGGTGTACATTTCCCTAACCTTGATTTGTCATTGCTCATGTGCTAATTTATGAGACCTTTTTGTAATGAAAAAGGGCAAACCCATTTTATATGCTTTATCATAGTACACTTATTCCCTCTTTTTATAAGTGTTTGAGTGGTCTTGCGCCCTTGGCACAAGTAATATAAATTCTATTTTAGATTTATTCATTTTCTCTCTCTTCATTTGTAAGGTTCATGTAATTCTCTAGGGGAACTTTGTGTACACACTCATGCATGATGTTTGCTTGCTAATATAATGGAATATTATTACTTATAAAAAGAAAATCTCTTAATTGCTATATGTCCTAATTCAAATGGTACTGAATTTGCCTTTGCCATATAATCATTGACTCCATGTTTCACAAAGTGGCCAAATTTTCTTTTTGTGAATAGCACATTGTGTCGGTTTGGGTTTTAATATATTCATGGTTAGAGTAGAGTGAAGTGTGTGAGACAGAGAAAAGAGATTAGGATATCTTAATGCAAATCTACGATATTGGCCCCTGAAGTTTACCCTATGTGCACAATTGGTCCCTCAAGTTTATAAAATGAGCAATATAAGTTTTTTTACTAACTGCCATTAACGGTGTTACTTATGTGGCTAACAGACAATGACTTGGCATTTTATTTTAATGATGTGACATATTTTAATTAAAAAATTACAAATTAAAAGTACACATGAGAAACTTTTCCTTTACAACGGCACCAAATTAAAAACTCTTTTTTTTTTTTTTTCTACCAATTGTAAATATATCAAAATTCGTGGGACCCACTGATGTGAACACAGACTACTTCTTCTCTTCTAAATGACTTTTTTTTTTCTTTTTTCTTTTTTTGGGTCTTGCATGAAACCCCCTGATTGTCTTCTTCTTTCTTCTTTTTCTTTTTATTTCCTATCTCTCTTGCACAGACCCACACACTAGTGGTCTAAGGTCTTCTTCATTTTTTATTTGGTGTTTACTGATTTGCTGTTTTGGTGGTCTTCTTGTTTCAAATAAAATAAAACCCAGTTGAATTTAACCCCACCAACAACACAAAATTCATAAAAATGGAATCTCAAACCCAGAAAACAAAACCCATTTGAGTTTAACCCTCACCCACAAAACACAAACCAAATCAAACATTTAAAGAAAATAAAAGAAAGAAACAGCAAAAGAGAGGCAAAGATGTTGCGAAGTGCTATATGATACATGCCCTGCTTTTTTGCTGCTATGCCTCTACTGGGATTCCATGGGTTTTGTTTCATCCCGTGGAGTGTGCAAATGTTTAGCTATTTTAATTTACTCTGTTTCTGTATTTTGTTGCAGTTCTGCGTAGTTGTTGTGTTAATATGTCTTGTTAGTGTGTGTATCTTTATCAGCCCGGTTGGGCTGTGAAGTTTGTGGTGTTGTAAGACTTTTTAAAGTGTGTTTCTGTTTATATTTTAAAAAATCCCAGTTTACGCAAAAAAAAAAAAAGATGCTGGGACCTATTTCTGTAATTTTAATTTTTAATTTTTTAATTAAAATATGCCACATAAGTAACACCGTTAATGGCAGTAAGTAAAAGGACTTATATTGCTCATTTTGAAAACCTGAGGGACCAATTGCGCACATAGGGTAAACTTCAGGTACCAATATCGTAGTTTTGTCTATCTTAATTATGTTACCTTATTAATTATATGAATTATGTGAAGCATAGCTAAATAAAGTTGGATGTCTGGAATTATTAGATATATAAACTTCCGATAGAAAACACATATTAAAACTTACTGAGGACTGTAAATAGACTCTGACATTCTGACTTTCTAGGACAATGATTCTCATCACAATGTCTAAAGATAATGGCTGCATCATCTTCCCAGTGGTCATACTGATAAGCCTTGCCCCTCTTAAACTTTTTATTGCTCATGTCATTAGGAAATATAAAAAAGTGAAAACGGAAATGTAATTATTAGTTGGCTCTGGGCTTTCGGTCAAAACTCCCTGCTTTGTAAATTCAAAGAAGAGCTTATGTGGTTTCTCACTCTTATTTGTTGGTCTTTCATTGCTCTTATCTTGTTCAGAGAAGAGCAATGAAAGAGCAAGTTACCTTTGGTGTCTTTTCCTGGACTTATGTCCTAATTTGCTAACACTAACAAAGTAAGAACTTCTACAGTTCAATCAACTGTCTCTCTGTGTGATAGAGCTTTTTTTCCTCCTATGATATTCAATATCTTTCAGGCTTAAATATTTTATTCAAACCTCAATTTTGCAATATTTTGTATACATTACCTAATGATTCATTTGCTGTTTTTTTTCTTTTCTTATTTTAATTCCAATTAATCCTATGAATTGCAACCTTGTGAATTATTTATTTATTTTTTGGGTGGGGCTCTTTTGGTGGCTAAGATGTGTGGGTGGAAACTGAAAAGTGATTGAAAAAAGAAGAAGAGGTTTTGGGGAGGTCTATCTAGAAATGGTGAGAAGTAATTTCATTATGGCTTAGTTTGTGTCAAAATTTCATGTCAAGGAAATCTTTACACAGAGTGAGAGAGAGAGAGAGAGAGAGAGAGAGAGAGAGAGATGTACAATTAACCATTATATAAACATTGTGATCTTCTTGAAGTCTAGGAGGTTTCGAAGTTAGTTTTCCTAACAATATTTTTAATTGTTTGGAATAAGGTTTAATTGATTGTGGTCATAATTGATTAAAATTTAATACACTGACTATATCCTTTGAGAACCTTTTCATTTGCAGGTGTCATATCTCTAAAGTTCATAATGGCTTACAAGTTCAGACAGGAGCATTATTAGCTGTGGGTTTGGATTTTCTACATTGTTTAATTTGTCTAGCTAAGAGCTTTGTAACTTAGTGAGCGACATTACCTTGTCTCCTTTACGAGGAGAATCAATGACTGAATCCCTCTATCTCACTTGTTAACAAATGAATTATAAAAAAAAAAAAAACATTGTTTACATTGTCTCTGTTTGCTGGAATGCTAGTGCTAAAACCTATGAAGTAAATTAGATTTGTTATTATTGAACTCAATTGAAAGATTATTGCTTCCTATGAATTGAACTAATTCACGGCTTTGATCCCCTTTTTGTTGTCCCCATGTTGCCAAACGGAAGGGATATGGGAATGTGGGAATGTAAAAAAGGTAAAATATTTGCATTTGTCTTTATGAAAATGGCATGCATTTGTTAATTTAAGACTTGGGATAAATTTTCTAGTTATTCACATATTGTCATTAAAAGGCTACAATGAGAGTACTCGTTATATCTGTGGACTGTTTCAACTTATGTACACCAAATACTTATGTAGCAGGAATATGGCGACAATTGATTCTTATAGTTTTGCCATGCCAATCATTGATGATTACAAGCAGTTGATTTCCCGGATTCCCCAAGTCCGGATAGGACACTGCTACCGTGAAGCAAACTCTTGTGCGGATTTTCTTGCCAAGATGGTCTCTTCTCAGACTAGGGAGTTTATTTCGTACATCGACCCACCCATGGATCTTGAAGAGCTTATAAGCTTGGATTCTAATGGAATGTATCATAACAGACTGCTCTTTGAGCTCTCCCTTCCCCCATAGTTCTCTATTTTAATGAAGTTTCCTTTTCACCAAAAAAAGAAAAAGAAAAAAGAATCAAGATACACTATTATTTAAAAAAGTTAATCAATGATATGCAACTTTGCATACAAATAATCAAATAATTATTCCCCTAATTATAGGATTTAAGAAAGCCAGCAAAATGTGGATGGAATCAAATCACCAGGCCCTTTTGTAAATCAATCAGTTCTCCATCAAACCTGCCTAAGGAGGAGTAAAACTGGCCTAAGGAGTAAAGCTGAAACTAATTCTATTTCAACTTAGTATTCCCAGTTCAAAATTAGTGGTAGAAATTTGGACAATGTTTTCAAACATCACTATTAGCTGGCAACTTGCAATCACGAAAGCTATGTAAATTGTCTATGATGTAAAAATTCATTAATGCAATGGCTTTTCAAGATTGTCTATAATGTAGAAATTCATTAATGCAATGGCAAGAAAGCTTTTTTCTTATAACAAAAGGCAAGAAAGCTTTTTTCTTATAATAGAAAGCTTGTTCATTAATTCATGCAATGCGGAAAAGGAAAGATTGGGTTTGGTGGCAACCTTATTACAGGGGACCATAAGCATTTTACTGGATTTGGGAACTGAGTCATCGACTCTAATTAGGGTTGTAAATGAGCAGAGCTTTGTCGAGTAGTGCATGTTTAAGCTTGGCTTGTTAGGAAAAATCAAAAGCTCGAGCTTGGCTTGAGATTGTGACAAGCTTAAAAATAATGTTTAAGCTTGAGCTTGGCTTGACGATTAATTAGTCAAGCTAAGCCAAGCTTAATATCAAGCTTAAACTTGAGCTCAGGTCAAGTTTTTGAGCTTGAAATCTAAAAAAATTACATTATTAAATACTTAAATCTCTAAAATTTAGAAAAAAAGAAAAAAAAATAGTATACTCATTTTATCATGTATCAAATCTTACTTATGATTAGCTATTATTCAAATTAATAATTTACATAATTAAATTTATTTATTCATCATTTTTTGTCTACAGCTTCGGCAATTTTTCAAAATATAAATTTTACATTCACGTTACACCATGGTGTAGAGAGTTAAACTTTGCAACAGCAATTCTATTCCTACAGGGTAGAATACAAATTACAATTGCAAAAAAGAAAGTTTCAATGACATCATATGTTCTCCTAGTATGGGGTACTGTTATTGTTCCCGTCTTTTGCATTTTTTCTTTAGTACACATCTCGTCACTCATTGTCATGCAGTGCTATCCCTTTCCTCTTCAATCCCAATTGCAGACCCAATAGGAAAGTCATATAGTGGCGCACAGCTTATGAACTTTTTGCCACTTCACTTTCCCAATAGTGATACCAGCAGTCCTTTTGTCTCACAAAGAGATTGATACAATTAATTGTTGCTTCACTATCTACTACCCAGTGGTTTTTGTACTTCCTGATCCCACTGATTGTATATTTGTATGTGAAGGGGATAAAAAATAGAAGAGGAATATTCCCATAAAACTTGAAGGGGCGGAGATCATGAAGACGGTTAAAACTTGAAGAGACGCGACTATGACGGTTAACTTTTGCTGAGTATCCGTCATGTGTGAATTAATTGTAGATTCCAGGTGGCATGCAATTTGATATGTTTTAGATGAACTTTTGCTTTATCTTCACGCAAACGTGCACGCTTGGACTTCTTGCGATTCACGTTTGAGAAGACTCCTATATGAAAAGGAGCTTGAGAAGGAAGTTGTATCCTAAAAGAATGGTAATTCCACCCAATATAAATACCCTAGAAACCCTAAATATGAAGGTACGCATAATATTCTTAACTCTGACACTCTAGGGTTAAAGGAACAAAATTACCTTCGGAGGGTTTTCGGTTGGCACCACATCGGTGCTCTCTCTAGGTTCATTATTTTCTTTTTGCAGGTGTTGCTTCGACTAGAGGGGTGCTTGCAACTCACTGGTGATTTTTTCGGCATCATCAGTATGGATGCATGTATGTTATTCCTTTTGTTTTGTCTCTTATTAATTTACATCTTTCATTGTATATCAGTAGGTCCAACTAGGAGTGACCTATTTAATCAGTGTAAAAAGGTCTCATGAGAGGTATTGATGATATAAGTAACAGCAGAGATTAGATGAGCCGTAAATAGTCTTCTGTTGTGTTTTGCTCGATCACTTCGTAAGCTCAATTCTACGCAAGCACTGAGTATGAATTGAAAAGGTTTGCGATTTTTGAAATAGTCAAAAACTCTGATCCAGATGATGTCTGCCTGCAAGGAAGTCCTGTATATCATTTTGCAGATAAAAAATGAAAAAGATGTAAGTTTCCTTAGGAATGTAAATTCTCTTGCTCATAACTTTGCCCACCGGGCTTCTTTTTGTAAGTGGGATGCTCCCTCACCAACTCCACTCTTCCCTCTTGGGTTTGTTTTTGTTCAAGAATATAGAGATGGGTCGGTGCCCTGCTCCTCCTTTATTTGTTTTATGTGAATCCCGGAATACGAAATTAAATAAGTAAGTTGACACCGGTCACCTCATCTGGGATTGCACCGTAGCACAAGAGACTTGGAAGGCCTCAGATATACCTTTCGATGGACATGGCGTCCAGTACAGAGACTTCATGGATTTTCTCTGGCATTTGATCTTCAAGCGACACATAGGGACAGAGCTACTCGAACTCACTATTTATGACTGCATGTGGTCTATGGTTTAGTTGAAACAAGACAAGAATAGGAGCCACACGCCAAACTCCTCATGATATAATGACAGAAGCCCCGTTCATGCTCATGGAGCACCAAGAAGCCCATTTTCGGCCCACACAGCCCAAGGATGCCACAGACAAACGCTGGGTCCCACCTGCTTTTCCACGGTATAAAGTGAATGTGTACGCTGCTGTCTTTTCTCACCTAGACATGATTGGCGTTGGTGTCGTCATTCATGATCATGAGGGTACGGTAATTAACTGCTGCCTTAAGTAAACGCCTCCCTCTCCCATTAGGCCCGTTGGAAGCTGAAGCCAAGGCACTGGATGAAGCATCTATCTTTGCATAGGATGTAGGGGTCAGAGACGTCATCTTTGAAACGGACTCAAGCCTGGTCTCGCATGCTCTTGCCAACCCCACGAATGCTCAGACCTCTATCTGGACAAGCCTAGACTCCAGGATTTTCGTTTTTTGAATGCTTACATGTAGGCATGCCAATAAACCAACGCATACTTTAGCTGCCTATGCTAAGGATATTGATTTTTTTGTAGCATGGATGGAGGAATGTCCTCCTTTCATTGAATCGCTTGTAGTTCATGACGCTTTGTCATTCTCTTCTTTTGAATAAAATTCTCGTATGTCTCAAAAAAAAGAAAAGTAAACTGACTTTTGGAGGTCTTTTCTAGACCCGGGTATATGTAATGCTTTGATATCATATATTTTAAAGCCCTATGCATAGTCCACGAACAATCATGATGTTAATCACATCGTCAACCAACATCCAGTACCTTACTTTTTAAAAATGCTCAATAGATTCAATTTTATAATCATCAAAGGGGAGGGTTACAGGATCATCCCAGCTAACTCACAACCCTTTTGGACTTGTGAAGCATTGTTGAAGAGGAACAATCGATTGCATGTCGTATGCATAATGTACTTGTTGAACTTTACACACTCTTTTTTTGTCACTAATTGGAATGATTAACGAAACAAAAGAAATACACTAAGTGATCTCAGAAGTAAAAGAAAAATTTTCAACATATCTTGCTTCATCACCTCACAAAAAATAAATATAATGGTCTCATTCAATTTGCATGGAATGCAGATGAGAATTAGGAGAGACAGATGGATAAAGTAACTTCAAGTATGTTACCAATTTCATATGAGAGACAGATGGATGTCAGTCATCTGCATTCACACACACACACATATTTTGTTACTAGTACCAAATTTATCAAGAAATTCTTCTTGAGATTTAGATTTTTTTAAAAGTTTTTATATTTAAATTCATATATTTCTATTAAACATTTATAATTAGAAATACTTATGAATAAAAGAAACAATATCTACAGTATAAAAATTAAATATGACTGGGATAAAATAAAATTTAATGTAAAAAACAATAGAACTTGATTTATCAAACACACTATTGAAAGTTTGCAACTTCACTTAATAGTGAAATAACTTAATAACTTCAACTTTCACAGGCAAAGACAATTTTAACCCTCTTTATTTATTTATTTATTTATTTTATACATAAATAGTTGGGGATGATAAGGACTTGAATTTTGGATATTGCCTATTACTATCTTTGCAAAACTTCATTTAATAGCGAAATAACTTAATAACTTCAACTTTCACAAGCAAAGGCAATTTTAACCCTCTATTTTGTTTTATACATAAATAGTTGGGGAAGGCAATTTTAACCCTCAATTTTGATTTTATACATAAATAGTTGGGATGATAAGTACTTGAATTTTGAATATTGCCTATTACTATCCTATTACTATTTTGGACATTGACATCCCCACCAACAAGTGAGAGGTCTGTACAACCAGCACCTGATGTCTGCTATTGCCTATTACTATCTTTGCCCATCATCTTTCTTTTATGATTGGAGAAAATTTGTCACCAACCGGTGGAGTAGGTCGGGAATGGTTTCCTAGTATTGCACAGAAGAGGGATCTGGTTTGTTTGAGTTCAACCACTTTGGGTCCACTAGGAAAGCATACTTGTACGCGTATTCCTCTCTTGCTTTTGATTCATTGATACTTGTGAATTCTACTTGAAATTCTTCCTGGTTTGAAGGGAAATAGGATGACTCGTAGCAATTGAAACAATCTTGCTTTTATTGCAATGCGATTCGCACCCAAAAACCACAGGACCAAGTCCGGTTATTGTTGCAAAGTTGTCGCAGCCAACTGAAATGAATGTGTTTTGATAGAAGGAGAAAATCCAGATATTTCTATTTTGTGTGAATTGTGAACTCTTCCGTCACTCTCACTCACAAAGGAGGTGTTTTACTCACAAACACGCACACATTTCACAGAAGAACAACTTAAAGAACCCGGGCATACTCATAATATATATATATATATATATATATATATATATATATATATATGTTGTTGAAATAGTTCTATTGCAGAAATATTTACGTTGCAATAAATTATTGCAACGATTTATTTTTGTTTCAATAACCTAATTTAAAATTTTTTAAAAATCATTTATTGCAACAAAATGTTATTGCAACGAAATTTTTGTCGTGATAATTTATTGCTACAGACTTTATTGCAATAGTGCACATTCCCACGAATGCCAATTAATGTTCTATCCTGTTTCTTTTTCTTGATAGGGCTTTTATGAACTAATCACATTAAGTGCGAACAATGTGATAATAAAAGACATTTACTAGTGTAACAATTCCAGGCCATTATATTAATTTCACCAATCAGCTGATTGGTGTTTGTTTGTAGGAACTTGTTGAGTACATTTTCTTACGAGTGTGAAAAGTAAACCACGTGAATCTGTTTGTTTTAATTCTGCTTTGAGTAGTGTTATCTTGGCTATTCTTTGTGTATTGAGCCCACTTTGTTCTGGTGGCAAGAATCGGGGTGGTGGAAATGGAGGTAGGACTGGCGTCTCAGGGGCAGGCCTTGTCGTTGTTGGTGGTGGAGGAGGAGGCCGCTGAGGCTTTCACGTAATGCGTACGTTTACTCATTGTAATCGAAGTGACAGATATAATAAAATTATTATTATAGTTTTATCAGCAATGTTGTGCTTTCACCTAATGCGTACGCTTACTCAGTGTTATCAAAGTGACTGTTATAATAAAATTATTATTATAGTTTTATCAGTAATGTTGTGTAGAAAAATAGTAAAGAAAAATCTGATTGTGGTTCTTCATTCATTTTTTTCCCCAACGAGCTTGGGTTTAGTTAGTTGAATTGTTCTTTATGTTAATATATATATATATATATATATATATATATATATATATATATATATATATATATATATATATATATATGTTGTTGAAATAGTTCTATTGCAAAAATATTTACGTTGCAATAAATTATTGCAATTATTTATTTTTGTTTCAATAACCTAATTTAAAAATTTTTAAAAATCATTTATTGCAACAAAATGCTATTGCAACGAAATTTTTGTCGTGACAATTTATTGCTATAGACTTTATTGCAATAGTGCACATTCCCATGAATGCCAATTAATGTTCTATCCTGTTTCTTTTTCTTGATAGGGCTTTTATGAACTAATCACATTAAGTGCGAACAATGTGATAGTAAGAGACATTTACTAGTGTAACAGTTCCATGCCATTAGATTAATTTCACTAATCAGCTGATTGGTATTTGTTTGTAGGAAGTTGTTGAGTACATTTTCTTACGAGTGTGAAAAAATGAACCACGTGAATCTGTTTGTTTTATATCTGCTTTGAGTAGTGTTATCTTGGCTATTCTTTGTGTATTGAGCCCACTTTGTTGTGGTGGCAAGAATCGGGGTGGTGGAAACGGAGGTAGGACTGGCGTCTCAGGGGTAGGCCTTGTCGTTGCTGGTGGAGGAGGTGGCGCTGGATGTGGTGGTGGTGGTGGTGGTGGTGGTGGTGGAGGAGGAGGTCGCTGAGGCTTTCACGTAATGCGTACGTTTACTCATTGTAATCGAAGTGACAGTTATAATAAAATTATTATTATAGTTTTATCAGCAATATTGTGCTTTCACCTAATGCGTACGCTTACTCAGTGTAATCAAAGTGACAGTTATAATAAAATTATTATAGTTTTATCAGTAATGTTGTGTAGAAAAATAGCAAAGAAAAATCTGATTGTGGTTCTCCATTCATTTTTTTCCCCAACGAGCTTGGGTTTACTTAGTTGAATCGTTCTTTATGTTAATATATATATATATATATATATATATATATATATATATATATATATGTTGTTGAAATAGTTCTATTGCAAAAATATTTACATTGCAATAAATTATTGCAGCAATTTATTTTTGTTTCAATAACCTAATTTAAAAATGTTTAAAAATCATTTATTGCAACAAAATGCTATTGCAACGAAATTTTTGTCGTGATAATTTATTGCTACAGACTTTATTGCAATAGTGCACATTCCCACGAATGCCAATTAATGTTCTATCCTGTTTCTTTTTTTTGATAGGGCTTTTATGAACTAATCACATTAAGTGCGAACAATGTGATAGTAAGAGACATTTACTAGTGTAACAGTTTCAGGCCATTATATTAATTTCACCAATCAGCTAATTGGTGTTTGTTTGTAGGAAGTTGTTGAGTACATTTTCTTACGAGTGTGAAAAATGAACCACGTGAATTTGTTTGTTTTAATTCTGCTTTGAGTAGTGTTATCTTGGCTATTCTTTGTGTATTGAGCCCACTTTGTTGTGGTGGCAAGAATCGGGGTGGTGGAAATGGAGGTAGGACTGGCGTCTCAGGGGCAGACCTTGTCGTTGCTGGTGGAGGAGGTGGCGCTGGATGTGGTGGTGGTGGTGGAGGAGGAGGCCACTGAGGCTTTCACGTAATGCGTACGTTTACTCATTGTAATCGAAGTGACAGTTATAATAAAATTATTATTATAGTTTTATCAGTAATGTTGTGTAGAAAAATGGCAAAGAAAAATCTGATTGTGGTTCTTCATTCATTTTTTTCCCCAACGAGCTTGGGTTTACTTAGTTGAATCGTTCTTTATGTTAATAAATAAATAAATAAATAAATAAATAAATATATATATGTTGTTGAAATAGTTCTATTGCAAAAATATTTACGTTGCAATGAATTATTGCAATGATTTATTTTTGTTTCAATAACCTAATTTAAAAAATTTTAAAAATCATTTATTGCAACAAAATGCTATTGCAACGAAATTTTTGTCGTGATAATTTATTGCTATAGACTTTATTGCAATAATGCACATTCCCACGAATGCCAATTAATGTTCTATCCTGTTTCTTTTTCGGGATAGGGCTTTTATGAACTAATCACATTAAGTGCGAACAATGTGATAGTAAGAGACATTTACTAGTGTAATAGTTCCATGCCATTAGATTAATTTCACTAATCAGCTGATTGGTATTTGTTTGTAGGAAGTTGTTGAGTACATTTTCTTACGAGTGTGAAAAATGAACCACGTGAATCTGTTTGTTTTAATTTTGCTTTGCGTAGTGTTATCTTGGCTATTCTTTGTGTATTGAGCCCACTTTGTTGGGTGGCAAGAATCAGGGTGGTAGAAATGGAGGTAGGACTGGCGTCTCAGGAGTAGGCCTTGTCGTTGCTGGTGGAGGAGGTGGCGCTGGATGTGGTGGTGGTGGTGGTGGAGGAGGAGGCCGCTGAGGCTTTCACGTAATGCATACGTTTACTCATTGTAATCGAAGTGACAGTTATAATAAAATTATTATTATAGTTTTATCAGCAATGTTGTGCTTTCACCTAATGCGTACGCTTACTCAGTGTTATCAAAGTGACTGTTATAATAAAATTATTATTATAGTTTTATCAGTAATGTTGTGTAGAAAAATAGCAAAGAAAAATCTGATTGTGGTTCTTCATTCATTTTTTTCCCCAACGAGCTGGGGTTTAGTTAGTTGAATTGTTCTTTATGTTAATATATATATATATATATATATATATATATATATATATATATATATATATATATATGTTGTTGAAATAGTTCTATTGCAAAAATATTTACATTGCAATAAATTATTGCACCGATTTATTTTTGTTTCAATAACCTAATTTAAAAATGTTTAAAAATCATTTATTGCAACAAAATGCTATTGCAACGAAATTTTTGTCGTGATAATTTATTGCTATAGACTTTATTGCAATAGTGCACATTCCCACGAATGCCAATTAATGTTCTATCCTGTGTCTTTTTCTTGATAGGGCTTTTATAAACTAATCACATTAAGTTAGAACAATGTGATAGTAAGAGACATTTACTAGTGTAACAGTTCCGTGCCATTAGATTAATTTCACTAATCAGCTGATTGGTATTTGTTTGTAGGAAGTTGTTGAGTACATTTTCTTACGAGTGTGAAAAATGAACCACGTGAATCTGTTTGTTTTAATTCTGCTTTGAGTAGTGTTATCTTGGCTATTCTTTGTGTATTGAGCCCACTTTGTTGTGGTGGCAAGAATCGGGGTGGTGGAAATGGAGGTAGGACTGGCGTCTCAGGGGTAGGCCTTGTCGTTTCTGGTGGAGGAGGTGGCGTTGGATGTGGTGGTGGTGGTGGTGGTGGAGGAGGAGGAGGTCGCTGAGGCTTTCACGTAATACGTACGTTTACTCATTGTAATCGAAGTGACAGTTATCATAAAATTATTATTATAGTTTTATCAATAATGTTGTGCTTTCACCTAATGCGTACGCTTACTCAGTGTAATCAAAGTGACAGTTATAATAAAATTATTATTATAGTTTTATCAGCAATGTTGTGTAGAAAAATAGTAGAGAAAAATCTGATTGTGGTTCTTCATTCATTTTTTTCCCCAATGAGCTTGGGTTTAGTTAGTTGAATCGTTCTTTATGCTAATAAATAAATAAATAAATAAATATATATATATATATATATATATATATATATATATATATATATATATATGTTGTTGAAATAGTTCTATTGCAAAAATATTTACGTTGCAATAAATTATTGCAATGATTTATTTTTGTTTCAATAACCTAATTTAAAATTTTTTAAAAATCATTTATTGCAACAAAATGCTATTGCAATGAAATTTTTGTCGTGATAATTTATTGCTATAGACTTTATTGCAATAGTGCACATTCCCACGAATGCCAATTAATGTTCTATCCTGTTTCTTTTTCTTGATAGGGCTTTTATGAACTAATCACATTAAGTGTGAACAATGTGATAGTAAGAGACATTTACTAGTGTAATAGTTCCATGCCATTAGATTAATTTCACTAATCAGCTGATTGGTATTTGTTTGTTGGAAGTTGTTGAGTACATTTTCTTATGAGTGTGAAAAATGAACCACGTGAATCTGTTTGTTTTAATTTTGCTTTGCGTAGTGTTATCTTGGCTATTCTTTGTGTATTGAGCCCACTTTGTTGTGGTGGCAAGAATCAGGGTGGTGGAAATGGAGGTAGGACTGGCGTCTTAGGGGTAGGCCTTGTCGTTGCTGGTGGAGGAGGTGGCGCTGGATGTGGTGGTGGTGGTGGTGGTGGAGGAGGAGGTCGCTGAAGCTTTCACATAATGCGTACGTTTACTCATTGTAATCGAAGTGACAGTTATCATAAAATTATTATTATAGTTTTATCAGTAATGTTGTGCTTTCACCTAATGCGTACGCTTACTCAGTGTAATCAAAGTGACAGTTATAATAAAATTATTATTATAGTTTTATCAGTAATGTTGTGTAGAAAAATAGCAAAGAAAAATCTGATTGTGGTTCTTCATTCATTTTTTTCCCAAACGAGCTTGGGTTTAGTTAGTTGAATCGTTCTTTATGTTAATAGTTAATACTTACATACCATATCATTTACTTAGTTGAATCGTTTCTTATCGCTGGAATTTGGGTTTTTGCCGGATTATGGGTTTTCGCCCGTCGGTTCGAGGTTTTGGGAGAGAGACACCGAAACCGACCCGCTGGAGTCGGATTCTAGTGGAGAAAATCCGTCACCGACCTGCGGAGATGGTCGGGAACGGTTTCCCAATATTGCACAGAAGAGTGATCTGGTTTGTTTGAGTTCAACCACTTTGGGTCCACTAGGAAAGCATACTTGCACGCGTATTCCTTTCTTGCTTTTGATTCATTGATACTTGTGAATTCTACTTGAAATTCTTGCTGGTTTGAAGGGAAACTGAAACTGACCCACCGAAGTCAGATTTTGGTGGAGAAAATTCGTCACCGACCAGCGGAGTAGGTCGGGAACGGTTTCCCAGTATTGCGCAGAAGAGAGATCTGGTTTGTTTGAGTTCAATCACTTTGGGTCCACTAGGAAAGCATACTTGCACACGTATTCCTCTCTTGCTTTTGATTCATTGATACTTGTGAATTCTACTTGAAATTCTTGCTGGTTTAAAGGGAAATAGGATGACTCGCAGCAGTTGAAACCGGAGCATTTAGTTCCTTCGACAATCTTGCTTTTATTGCAATGCGATTTGCACCCAAAAACCACAGGACCAAGTTCGGTTATTGTTGCAAAGTTGTCGTAGCCAACAAAAATGAATGTGTTTTGATAGATGGAGAAAATCCAGATATTTCTATTTTGTGTGAATTGTGAGCTCTTCTGTCATTCTCACTCGCAAAGGAGGTGTTATCCTCACAAACACGCACACATTTCTCTATTATTAGACCTAGTTTGTCACCTAAGTTCAACAATAATCTCCTTACTTTTCTTCTTTGATTCTCTTAATTCCTGGTATCTTTGTTGGTGATTTCTTTGATCTGCTCTAAGTCTAAGGTTAGTCGTCTTATCCATATTCTCTCATTCATGATTAGATTTATGCTTTTGGAATGGAATGGAGTGCTTAATATTTATATGCCTTATGATTGGGAGAATGATTAACTTGCATGCGTTCAATTCGACCGGATTAACAATCTTCTTTGTTAAATCTAATTTTAAGCAGTAAAATTTATTAATAAATTGTGTTTGGGGTTTAGTTTTGTATTTCTACATAAATTTAGACAAACAGATTCAAGCTAGGTTCTTTTATATATATATATTAGTCATTTGAACGAGCAAAATATGTTCAGTTTGAAGAGAAAAAAATTATAGACTTTAATGATAACTTGAATTTTTCTTATGTTTCAACTTCCAATTGCAAAGCCATAGCAAAGTAAAGATTTGAAAGTTGCATGGAAAATGGGCTTTACAAAGCTAATCTTGAATAAGAATCTCAGACAGTTCTATCAATACTGAATTTGAAGATTTTGAATTCAACTTGACAACATTATTGGATAACCATAATGTAAATAAATTGAACTTTGCAAAGAGCATGCACATAAATTAGCTTAAACAACAAGAACAAGAAGAGCCGTGGAATAAAATGTAAGGCATTTTGAATTCACCAGGGGAAAAAATTTGCACCTCAAAATTTTTGGTACTGGTGCATACACAAAAAAATCCCTCACTTAGCATACTTTCAATATATACATGCCAACAATGTCAAAACCATAGGCAACAGCAACCTTACGGCTGTCTGACTGCCAGTCAAGGATGTAACTCAGCCGCTTGTGTTGATACCTCTCAAGGTAACAACCAAGCCATTCTCAAATCAATTATAAATTCCAAGCCTTCTTCTCTAATTTGGCAGAAAGAGAGCACCCATTTGCATCCAGAAAGGCAATTATATTGGACTCGCTCTTGATATCTGCAGAGACAAAGCATAAGCCACTAATGCTATCGTGTCCATCTCACCTCATAGGAAAGAAAAAACAAAACAAATCTTGTTTGTTTGGTATGCAATGCATCTAAATGACCACCCTAAAACAATAAAGACAATTTCAGCATAACAGTAAGTCATCTTATGGGAGGAAGATCCCAGATAGGCTTCAAATCATGGGAGAGATGAAGAACTATACTGATAATGATAGCATAAAGATACTGAAGAAATATAAATATACTATCAGAAAATTTTGGCACAATGATATTAACCAACAAATCCCTAAATATTATGGGTTTATCAATAAAAACTATTAGGGGTTAAACCAAGGTTGTGAAAAACAAAATTCAACAAGCATAAGAACTGAATCAGCAGGATAATTAGTATCATGAGTGTATGTTTTTTCCATCATGAACTTATGTTATCAAAAATAAAGTCTAGATTTCTCTTCTAACTAAACAAGTTCATTGCTTTAGTACAAATACAGCTTCACCAGAAAACCTTGGCATCAATTCAAACAGATTGTATATAATTTTTGTTTCTTTCCACAATAATTTTAACTAAAGTTTACAGCACTCCTAGTATTTTTATTGCTTTTAAAATCTCCTTTTAGCAACTTAATCTACCAAGTCATACTAAATTCTCCCATCAATAAACATCAGAGAAACACTAGATCCAAGATATTCTCATCACTTAATTCTTGTCCCTGCCTTTTTGTAAGAGAATTATTTAAGTAAGAAACATACAACAGTTTCCTCCAATATATATATATATTCCTCACATTCATTATTGAAAGCCAATCACATGTTTCTGGTTCCTTTTCTTTTTTCCACATTATATACCTCACATTCTTATGCACCCACTTTATTGTAAAGCTTGCTTTATCCCTTCTTCTTTTAACTTAAATTCCCCAAATCATGATAAAGGATACAACAATGAATTGGCTACACTGTCAACACAACTATTAATGTTCAATTTTGGTATGGATATTGTTTACTTCAGTTTTTCCTTCAACCCAGAAGTTATTTATTACTCATTTAGAAAAAGGCAACCTGCATCTGCATTCATGAATAGACCATTAGAAAGGAAGTGCAAACCTGATTCTGCAAGCTCGTTGAAGTTGTCCAGCGCTGAGGATGTTGTATTACTTCTGAACTATCAGTGATGAAAGTTATTGTACTTGCTTCTTGTATGTTTGCTGCTTTTAATGGTGGTAATTCTCTCATGATCCATAATATAAAAGCTGAGGGTGTTGATGAACCTGGCAACAACACATCGTATTGTAAGTTAGCTGCTCACTACTTCTGAACAAAGACAGTATTGATTTGACACGTAATATAGAAGAATGAGTGCATGCAATGTTTTTCACCCATCATAAGCCTATGTTGCTTCCCACTGTAGTCACATATGTTGTCAATCAATATGTAAAGCAACACGCTTTCTACTTATTTTAAAATAAATGGTGTGAAAGCAATAACTAATATGGAAAAAAATTACAGTAAAAAATACTCAAACCCCGGGAATCATTCTCTCCAAAAATTGAATACAGCTGTCTACCAACCACCTCTCCCATAACCCACAGAAGCAGGAGACTTGAGCACTAGCTATGACTTTCTAAAAACACACAATTCAAGCTTCATAACCAGAATAATAGAGGATCCTTATTTTTTAAACAAAATTATATTTCACCATATATTGTAGGGGTGGAAACCCTCATATTTCAAAAGTTGCATTTTAAAAGAGGAGTTATGGGCCTTGACTCACAAACTGACTTGCTATCTTTTACTGACTTGCTCAAACCTCATCACCCATTGAAAAACTCCCCTAAACATCAGGTTTCAATTTAAAACTATCCCCATACTATACGGTTGAAAATGTAATTTTCCGTCCTTTTTATCCTTAAGAAATTAAGAAACAAAAAGTGTACTTTCAATACATCTAAATTTTTAGATTTATTTTTAAGGTGCACAAATCATGCCAACAATGCATGTTATCATAAAAGGTGAGAGAAGTGGAGTTGGGATATTTAATTAACCCAAATCTTTTCTAAAACCGTCAGTCACACACTGTGGCTGGTGCTCAGGTTTCCCTATATTTGCACATTGCACCTGTGGCCAAATATTTGATATTTGATATTTGATTTCCATTCTTTTTTAGTTTCTGCGTATGATGTGTGTATGCCGAAGTTCATTCTGAAGCACATTTCCAGCATCTAAACAATTTACTCTTCCAAAGGATGCCGAGAGTCATCCTATCTTACTAAGCAACGAATGAAATTGTAATCATCTACAAATGAGCTGAAGTTCTCAATATTCATACAACTCTAGTACAAGTTTACAAAAGCATCATTGATGCTCCTTTAATCTTTGAGTGAATCCACATTGACTGCAAATCTTGCTAAGTAATCGTTCTCAATCTTAAAATTAAACTTTTAGGCAACCAAGTAGGGCATCTCTTCTGGTTTTAAAACCAGTTTTCTGTTTTCTAAGATAGATAAAGATGTTGGAATTCATCTCCAAATCAAGAGAAAACTGGGGTTTTATGCAGTGTATTTCCATTTTTTTATTTCCTTCAATCTGTTAATTCTTCTCTTTGATTTGTTTGTAATTGTTTCAAGTATAATTTGTTCACCATCATGAACATGATGTACTTCTGTTCAATAAAACTTTTATTACCTATTAAAACATAGAGAAATTGAGAGACATCTTTTTGATGCTTTCGGTTTCCTGGTTTTTGAAAACAAATCTTTTCTTTTCTTTATTCCTCTCTCTCTCTCTCTCTCTCTCTCTCTCATGACAGTTTGGATGAAGAATCATCAGATCATATGAGGTCCAGTTGATATCTTCGACGGCGTAGGTTTGGATCACCTACCTAGAGGACCACCCATAATCAAGGCTAGCAACAGAGCTCATCCCTCCATCCAAAAATGTATTCTCTCTCTCTTGAGGTTTATTGGCTCAATTGCATCACTTCAAGCGCATCATCAACTGCAACACCTTCTACTCCACCTTGAAAATGCCAGCAAGCTTAAGATATACAAGCAAAGGGAGAGTTTTGGTGTGGGTGCACCAATTGATGAATGATTTTTTTTTTGGGCGTTCGGTTGAGCTGCCTGAACGTGGCTTTGCTTTAGTTGTTGGTGTGAGTTTGGGGCCTTTGATGGGGTTTTCGTGTTTTATGAAAAGGTGATGTGTTGGTTTGATGAGGTTTAAATTGGTTGTTGATGGTGGCTGCAGTCTCTCAGATTGTTGGGGACAATACTGCTTGATGGGGAGGCTTTTGCTGGACAGCTGGAGTCAATAGGATTTTGGACGTGGGGCTATACAGGCTGTTGAAGAAATATGTGATAGTGGGATTGTCATTAAGTTGCTCAAATATTTTTTGGGGGGATCCCATGAGCATCCAAACAAATTTTTTTATTTGTTCCAAAATATTGCCTTTTGTTTTCCACATTCCAATGGAATTTTACATTTCAACTCAACAGAAGATTTTTTTTGGTTTTCGTCTCTAAAAACAAGTTTTTTGAAACAGAAAAATGAACCATTCCCAAACATGCCTGTAAAATTTCGCATTCTTTCTACAAGTGGCCCCAATTTATAAACCCTGATCCATCTCCTACAGTTTGGTGCCTCATGAACTGTATCTCCAGCCAAATTTAAACTTTCCTGACTTAAAATGAAAGAAAAACTAATCACTTCTCCAAATCAAGAACTTACTCTCTCCAGGATAGCTTTCCCTCATTCATGCCTACAAACTACTCTTTTCAAAATTTAAAATTTTGTCTTGATAGATTAAAGTTACCCTTTCTTAAATCTCAAAACAGAAAAACAAACCAAGAACACCTTCACCTTCTCAGAAATGCTAGATTGTTTTAAAATTCAGAATAATCAGACAATGGATTGATATTGGTCTCAGAATGTAACATTATCCAAATGGATATCAGATGCCAGCTACCAAAACTAAGTGTAAATCCAGTTTGATATCACATATTTTCCTGATTGTATAACCATGCACGGTGGTCAAATTCCATTTATGTATAAGATGGGCATAAGCAGATTCAGGATGTTATCTTGAATCTATAAAACATCATTGGGAAAGAACAATATTCTTTATGCAGGTCCAAGGCATGGTTATTAAGTCAAAACAATTTCTGAGTGGTCAATGGTTGAAATTGAGAACCTAGGACAACCATATTTTTTTTCTTAGCTACTTATTGCTTTGATCTTCATATAATAATATCAAGTACAACCAGATATGATAATGGGGTCAATTCTTGATTATCCAGAGTCTAGAGACTGATGTCACCTTATACACATATATCATCCATCAGCAGATATATGAACACCTATGCAATTAGTTTCATCAACCAATAGATTAAGTCTCAAAACCTGTTCCATGGCCATATGAAGAATCAAATGGTTAAAAATGGACAAAGGGTAGAATTTCACACAGAAGGACAATGCAAAATCATTCAGGATATTTGCAGAAAGAAAACAAGAAGGAAACCTTGCTAAGAAAAGTAAAAAAGGAAGAACCAAGATAAGATGTTAAGAGATGGGAGGACTAACATGTGAAAAGAAGAAAAAATGGATGTGAATGAAGCAAACATAAAAAATGTACCCTCGTCATTTTCACCAAACTGAGAGTCTGAGACCTTGACACAGAAATTAGAACCACATACCTATAAAATAATACAAAATGAGCAAGAGAGACGTATAAACAACTTTTATGGGATGTTGCGGCCAGTGATATAGCATCTGCAACCATCATGACATGATGAAGTTAGAGAAAGCTATAAAGATGAATTCAATTTCTTTTGTACAATATAAATTTGATGACCAACAGAGAAGTGTCTACCGGAATATCAGTTAAAAGAGCTACAAAAGAACTTGAAGTGAAACAGAGCACAGAAACAACAGCTAAACCTGAAACCTGCACAGAATACGTGCCAACATTATAAATGGAACTGCAAAACCACTGATGGACATAAATAAGCAAGATAAATGCTACAACTACATACACACAGGGAAAATAAAAGGATTTTAGTAATATTATAAATTTATAATGGAGCCACCAAACGCATTATATCAACGCTGGCTGTGACACCCAGAAAACCAAAGAGAAAAACAAGACAGTAAAAGATTTAATACCTTCCACATTTCGGATGAAGCTCGCTCAGATCTAACTTTGCTCATTTTCAAGCATAATAGAAGTCCTGAATGGAACTCATAGCAACAAAGATAAAAAAATTATATCTCAAGAAAATTAAAACAATGGAGGAAAAGAAAGGAATAAAAGGAGAGAGAGAGAGAGAGAGAGAGAGAGAGAGAGAGAGAGAGAGATAACAATAATTGCATTTTCATTTTGACTAAATAGCTAGTTAATAACCAAGGTACCTTACTACTCCAAAGACATGTAGACAAGTCAGTTTAAATAAGTAATGGAAAACTTAGAATGCTAAAATTCTCCATCCCACAAACTGGTTCTCTCATGTACATTAAATTGGCAAAATACGATTTTTTATTTTATATTATGTGATTCTTTTAAAAGTAATTTGAAATTTATATTAGAAAGATGAGAAACCTTGGTATACAAGTTTTATAAAGAGTCTCCTAAAGAATTACAAACAAAAATCGTCAAGGAAATCCACAAAAGAAAGAGAAGAGATGTTGCCCATCACATTAGGTCAATCACAACAGATTATGCAGAAGTACACATTTTTACTTGAGAGTAGGTAACTCAATGCTGTTGAATGTAAGGTTTTCTTAATCTGCTTAAGGCAAAGCAGGGCACCACTCCAAATTTGCACTGATTCTATGTTTTCCAAACATTCCTTGCCAACAAAAAAACACAAGCACTATAACACATTTAACTGAAAATATCTCCAAAAAAAAAAAAAAAAACAAGAGATCAAGTCCTTGGCAACTGCACAATGAAGTAGCAAGCGATCAGTAGCCTCCCCCAGCTCCTTATGCACATACAAAAGTGATCCAATAGAATGATATTTTGTTTAATCAAGTTATGCACAGTTGGATTATTTTTTTAAAGATGAGGAACCTCACCAAAGCAGGGCCCTTTGGACCCACCCCTGGGGAGTAAACCATGGATACATAACCCCACCCTCCAATTAGAAAATTTTCCCAAGGCCGATGTCCAAAAGAAAACGGTATCCTTTCTAGAAACTCTAAAACCCCCAAATACTCCACAGTAATTTCATGCCAATAGATCCTCTTAATGCAAAGTACACTGAATAGACCACCAAGCCTTATCCTTCAATGTAACCTATAGCCACTTCAGTCTTTGGCATATTAGAATATAGTAGATTGAAAAAGAAGGGAAAATGCAAAAGCACCCCTGAGCTTAGGATCAAACTCAAACTGAACCCGTGGCCTTTTAATTCAAAATTATAAATCCCTGAAGTTTGGGAAATTTTCAAATTGATCATTCAGTCTCACTTTCGTAAGCTGAACCGACATGTGTTTATGTTAATAAAAAATTATTTTAAAGCAAAATTAATTCTAAAATCCTTTTAAAATTAATTTGATTTTTTCCCCTTTTTTCTTCTTCCTCTCCCCTCTACTGCCACACAACAACCCCCCCCCCCCCCCCCCAAAACAACCACCAACAACTCTGGTAACCAAGAACCACCACCAAATCCAGCCATTCCACCAAACCAGCAACCTCATTCTCCCAATAACCAAACAAAATGGAATAAGAAGTAAAAACCTCGGATCTATCTCATCCCAATTGTATGTTATTTAAACAAGTTGTTCGACTATTAAGTAGGCCATGTGACTGAAAGTACACGTGGATGCTTATTTGACTTGGTGCAAAGCGGGTATGAGGAAATTTTCTCCAAACCAGGTTCAAGGAAAATTCTGTCCATTTAGCAAAGTAACACCTCAAACCATGTTACCCTAAACAAAACAAATCATACCCCAAATTTATTGTGCTGCACAAGTTCAGATTTTTGAATGTTTGGCAGTCTGATTAGTAAAGCAGATTTGCATATGGCAGTGGTATTGCACAATGTACAGATTGTAGATGGCGGCAGTAAAGCGGAAGGTAGAAGATTAGAGTGAAAAGCAACAACAAAAACGAAGCCTTAGTTCCAAACTTTTGGGGGTTGGTTATGGTTCCTCAACATATTAATCAAGATCGACCACATGCATTCTCTACCACTATTCTATCTGAAGTCATTCTCCCTGTTATATCCTTAATTGACATGTCATTTTCTATTTTTACTAATATTATTTCTCTTCCTCTATGTTTTTTCGTTCCATCGATTTGAATCAACTCTCTTTTTCACCCGTTCATTATCGCTCTTTTCTAAATATAACTAAACCATCAAAAATGACTCTCCCTCTTCTTTTCATCAAAGGTGGCCCCCTATCTTTAAGCAAATTTCCACATTTCAAATTCTATCTTTCAGTATTTAGTATCATAGAGATGTTGGAAGTATGTAGATAAATTTACCATATCCTAGTAGCTTAAGCTCTTTTCTTATGATTCACATCCTCTTTGATCTCTCCATCTTCGTGAATTATTGATCCAAAATATTGAAAGTTCTTACTCTTTAGTATCTCTTAACCATAAAGTCTTACCAACTTTTCATCTTTGTCTCTACTTTTACTAAAATTACATTCTATGTACTCTTTTTTAGTCCTACTTAATCAAATATATTTTAAAATAAAGAATTTTTTTAATTGAAATAATCAAATGCACCACAAGTGATAGCCTTTTCCATCCACAAGGGTTATAATTTCAAATTAGAAGATCTCGGGCTAGTTTGATTATAACTATTAGAAGATCTTGGGCTAGTTTGATTTTGACTTTTAAGTTTTAAGGCTTTTGCATTTTTCCCAAAAAATAACCCACCAACTGAAGTTCCCAATCATGAAAGGCACAACTAAATCTAAGATTCTTAGAATGGATCCCTCTTGTTGAACTTTAAACAAGAATGTACAGAGGCAAATTTATCCACAAAATCACAAATAAGTCAGGGGGTAATTCTTTAATGATGCTGTGCCCCCACACCACACATCATTCAAATTATGTTTGATATTTGTTTTATTTGGTGACTAATAACAACACATTAATGATAGGGAATTAATGTAGTTGAACCTGAAATTTGCCACAGTAACATGAATATATTAGGAGACATCCTCATAGACAATAATATGATGCAGGAAGAAATGAGTGGCAAAGAATATATAAAATTTCTTAAGGGAAATCAAGATAGAAATACAAAAGTAAGAAGATGGGAAAGACTGAAGATATCACTTACTTGAGGAGAGAGACTCAATCAACCCTTCTAATGGTCTACTTAGGGACTAACTCACCAACTAGAGAACCATTCTTTCAAGAGAAGCTCATAAGGCTTGCACCCAAAAATGATTCAAATCCACTCTCTCTACCATTCTCCTCACATTTACAAGGCTTTATATAGTATCCCACTAGTGATCAACTTAACATTTTTCAGCTTCAAACATAATCATCTAAATAATCGAATTTTGAAATTGAAATAACTCAGTAGCACTGAGAGAAATCTTCAATTCTGATGCCATAATACACAAAAGGCTAGGAGCACTAAGTCATTATACCAAAGAAAGAAATAGGTAATATGCAGATACAGAAATTTAAAAAAGAAAATGACCATTAAAATGTTGTTGCTCACCATAACATGCTAATGCTCCTCCTAATAAAAGTATTGCTATGGAAAAAAAGTCTACATACACCTGCATGATGAGTAAAATCATTGCCACATGGCTTCACTACACGTTAGTTATAAACAAAAACCAGAAATCTTCTATATCATGTAGAACACTAAACCTACTTTACCATGAGAAAAGACTTTCATTGAAATTTTAAAGCAAATTACTAGAATAATATTCTATAATTACGTTAAAAGTCAAGCCACTAAGGCTAGTTTTTATACAAGCATGAGATGTAAACAGGCAGCAGAACCATTTCTTACTAGCACCCAAATCTAGTAATGGGGCAATCGATTGTTCTATCACTAAAATGGTGTTGGTCTAGTATCCAAAATTAACAAAAAAAAAATTGTGTTGAGCAAAAGGTGAGAACGAATAATTAATAAAAGTTACCCATTTCAAGTCAAAAGATAATTTATAAATACTTGGACAACCTCTCTCTAAAGCCAATATTCTAACCACTAGATCTACAAAAATCACCTTAACTGCTAATAAAAGAGTTTTTCCTTCTACCAGCCCAACTTCTATATCTCTACTATCACAAACTGCAACTGGAATCCTGACTAATTTACTGTATAAATTTACAGCTGTTATTTGCCCCAAATAAGTTACTAGAGATCTCATTTATAACAGATTTGTTCCATCAATAGCTCATTATATATCTTTCCGGAGGTCTAGAACACAATAGTTACATCGGTGCAGCACGATTGATTAAAATTAAATAGACAAACATTAAGATGCTTTAATTTATGTTGCAGTAATGATGACTACATACAGTTCAACGTCAAACAAGTACTCTGTTGAAGAACTTTAACTAGTATTATATGACAATATCAACAGGGAAAAGTAGAACAAAAATTACTGTGTCCATACCCGAGTCACGACTGCAGAATCAACAGAATTCGTTCCCATCCCAATCCAGATTATCACAGCACATGCCAACATTACAACAAATACTAGCACAGTAACCTGGTAAATAAGCACTGTGTTAACAATAGATTGGATAGCTTAAATTTTCCAATGATTATGTGACAATAAAATGAGGAATAATACAGAAATAACCAATCTTAAGAAGCAAGGGTAGATACTCAACAAGAAGCTTTTCATTGTAGCCATACCAACATTACAATCCTTTGGCGGCTTCCAACATGGTGAAAGCGGAGGGGAAAACACTTTCTATGAGTATCTGTTTTAGATGAACTTGACTTATTTGAGGTCTTATCCAATAAAGCTTCCTGAGAACTGCTGTCCTCATCTTCATCGTCCTCATCATTTGCCTGATGGCAAAGGTCAACCCTATAAAAAAAACCCACCGGAGAAGCATAGAATATTGCTCACAGGAAACACTAGTCTGAAAGAAAAATTGTATGGCTATCAACTTGAAAATGAAAATATTCAGATATAACTAATTGAATGTAATCTTTTGATTATGAAACCATTGCACTTCCGGATATCTTTTTATGATGACTAATGGAAAACAAGTCCATAGAAATTAGTTATTGACATCAGTCCCAAGCTTGTTGTGGAGCAGCTTTATGCAACCCTCATCCCACCCCACCACAAACCACCCCCCCCCCCCCCCGCCAAAAAAAAAAGAAGAAGAAGAAAAGGCACTATTTTAGATGTAATCAAATTTCGAGAAGCAAATAGAAGCACTGATAAGCTTGATAGAGTGGGAGCTGTCCAGGATAGTTGTTTTGAGATTTTTACCCGTCCGCCTGTGGACATGGTTATAACACTTAAGGCTGAGTTAGATGGTTTGTACTTAAACAGGGTGTTCCCTGAGACTTTGCATTCGGTTTAGTTGTTGCAAGGAATCTCATGTTTACCAAATATATATATATATATATATATCCAACGTCACTGATGAAACTTCAGAATGGAAATTAATAAAGACTTCTTTATGATTTTTTTAATTGATAAGTTACACATGTACCCAATGGGTCTTGAACCCATGACCTCACCTTCCATCCCCTTATTATTATGGGAGAAGGAAATGCTAATTGAGCTATAGGTCATTGGCTTCTTTGTTAAGGTTATTTTATTTATAATGACAATTTTTTATGAAATTCTGTTTGCACTGAAGCTGTATTCATCTATCATGAAATGAATAAAAAAACACATGCACTGTTGAAATACACGCGCACACAACAGATTCATCATCCACATGCTACCAATATTATACTTGAGTTCATGGAGGTTAACAGTTACAAGATGAATCCAACAGCATGTGATAGTTGTAGACAATAGATTGAACTTCACACTAGAAAAGCATGGGATAGGAAAGAAGCAGATAAACTCATGTAGCATTATAAACTGCTGTTGCATTTTAAGAGAACTCCAGGAGTTGCAGAGAAAAAGCAAAATAATGAATTCAAAACATAAAAAGAGCATTGATGTTGAGAGCTCCAAACACACAACTTCAAACTCAAGTTGAAGGAATCAAGAAAGGTTGACCAACCCCTAAAAAGCTTTCCGTTCCAGTATTCATCAAAGTTCAAGGCATCAGAACCAATCTCCTCAAACCACAAGGATGAATTTTGAATGGTCCTATTTCAAACTCTTAAAGTATGAATATATAAATAAAAGAAGAAGAAAGAAGTCTCTACTCCCCTATGTTTTAAGCATCTTTAGACAAGTTGAGCAATCTCACTAACAGTGTTTTCTACTCCTTTGTTTTGTTCTTTAATTGGGTTGGGAAAGATTGTTGGGGGGAGGAAGAGGATGGATAGTAGATCATAGTTGCCATCCAAAACTTTAACAACAAATTGCTATTGATATTGCCCGTCATTCCTCTTCCTTTTAAGAACCCTTTTAATTGAAAGATGCATCTGTATAATAATTTCAAAGGTTGGCTATAGCATCCATGATTCAAAGGAAAATTCATGAACTCAAGAATTCATTCACATTCAAATAAAACTATCCCGGGTAAATTTAGAATATTGCAATAAAAAACAAATAACTAATAATAACATACCAGAATGATAAAAGTAGAAGAAATGCTGCAAAAAACAGAATTTTGGGGAAAGCTGCAAAGCAAAAATTTGCACAATTCAAATATTTTAACCAAGCTCTTAAAATGGGCATCTATTCAGTAATTGAGTCTGACGACATACCCATGAGGATAAAACCACAAGAGTTTGACCAACACGGCCAACCCTTGCATGTAGCGAAAAGAGTTAATACAAAATAAATGAAGTAACCTGCAATGGAAGAACATCAATTAAAGCTTCAGTTTGAATCAAGGAGTGGTAAGAGTCAGAGTAGAAAAGGAACAAAGAGCAATCAAATATGGAATGAACAGAAAACAATAACAATAATCTGCAGGCTGAAGTACTCTGATAAGTAAGAGATTAGAAATAAATCATCTAACGAGAAGCTGCCTCATGAAAGCCATGATGTGACAAATTTCAAGTTGTAGACACCAAAGATATTACAATGCATCAGGTAAATGGTACAAGTAACTAAATATAGTTTCCCCAAAACCTGAAGAAATGAAGAAAGCCCAAAGCATGTCTAATATCCAAAGTTCATGAAATAAAAGAGACATTCAAAGTTTTTAGCAAATAAAAAGACCAGCATTTATGGATTAAATCTTCCATTTAACCAATCAATTTTAACATCCTGAACTAGAGACAAGAAAATAGCTATCTTGATAAAGTGTATGCCTCTTAGCATGGAAAAATAATTTTCCTTGCCGTTACATTCATACAAGACTCAGTATACAGGTGGTGACATATCTGGATTGTCATTAAGAAGTATTTGACTGAACCTGAACTTAGATTTAGCTGTTGTGAGAGCTAATACTATGCGAACTCCAAAAGCAGAAGTTAAAAAGAAGCAATTATACTAATTGGCAATGCAATTTATGGCTATTCTTACCAGCCCTAACTCATCAAGCATTATGTAGTACCCACCACAAAACAGTAATAAATTATTACACATTAAAAGGAGATAGTATGATGCAAAATACAATTGCTTACCCATATTAGAAGAGCCAATCATTAGGTGAAATACCTGCAGTTTGACATTTATAAGTATCAAGATAATGCCAATATGCTTAAATTGGAAGTATATACTAAATTGGCTACATCACAAGTGCATGTATAAAACAAATTCATGCATATATACATATGAATGTACAATTTATGTCAAAAAGTTAGTCATAACCATACACATGCATCATATATCAGTGAGTCCACTGAAACTAAAAGAGGTGCACTGAAAAACACCATACGTTCTTACCTTGCCTCCATTCATCTTCCTTGTCTATCCATCTCACCCACGAGAGATTTAAGCACAACCTAATTTGAGCTAGTGGTTGGTCACTAAAATTATTAACCTATGTCTTAAAATCATTATTTGTGTAATTGTGTAATTAATTAGATAATTATCTAGCTTCAACCTAGTCAGGTCAGATGAATCTCCCAAGATTCTTCCAATTTACACAAGTAATCAAAATACTGGACTAGAATGATCAAGGTTAGAGAGTCCCAACCACTAGTTCAACCAGTTACCGATTGTCTCAAAATCTTTAAACTATAATTCTAACACTCCCCCTTAATAAGTTGGGGCCAATAGGTGGGATTTTTAACATTTTAATTGGGAGGTAGAGTGGAAACAGAAATCGAGCTCAAGACCTCTACTCTGATACCATGTTGAATAACCAATTATCCCAAAAGGTCCTAAGTTCAATCCCAGTCTCCAATCTACCTCCCACTTAAAATGTTAAAAGTCCCACATGTTGGGGGAGTGATAGAATTATGGTTAATGTTAATCTTCACCGTTTTCTCACTCCAATAACACTTGGTTAACTATAGCGCTTGTACACCGGGTGTGCACATACTCAGATCTGGTGGGATTCATAAGGGTGGGGCCATGGTGATCCACCCGAATGTCAGTAAATGTGCCCGCAAGGGGTGCATCCCTGATGTGCCTCCAAGATTACTCTAGCTAAGCGTATAATTGTTTTATCATGTATATACATAAACAAATATAGACCCTTGGAGGTGTGTGATATGATCATATGTAATACATCACTTACTTTTTGGCGAGTCCAGCCAAGTTGTGAATTCCTTGAGTGAATCCTTATCAACTGGAACACAGAGGCAACAGATGAAATGATAGTCATAAAAGAAATTCACATAAATGTGAAGTCAAAGATACATCTTCCAAGTTTCACAAAATATCTTAAAAACAAATTAAGGGTAACTATGGCCATCAATTTGTAGACATTTTTTTTTGTGATAAGTGGCCATCACTTTGTAAGACATTGGCAGCGTGCAACAATATCTGATAGCACCTGAGCCTTCCACCTAAGCTATAAATTAAAAATGAGTGCAATATTATGTGAAGACAGTCCCTTTATATTTCTAACAATGCAGTGCATGTACTACTAACTACACTGACTTTTGGGCTATTAGAAGAACTTAAAACTTATCATTTTTCTTTTTTGATAAGCACAAGAATAAATAAACAAAAATGTAAGTATACAAAACGTAAAGTAGTCTTCGAGCATACAAAGTAATACTTAGAATCAATCAATTACTAAATATATATAGCAAGCGGAAAGTGGTGAACATATATTCTAATAGACCACCGAGACACATGGATTGGACATAAGCAACTAACAGTGCCACCACCTAGAGTTCACCAGAAAATGCAACAAATGCAGTGTAAAAAGTGGTCTATGTAAGCATATTGTGCAACATGTTACTTAGTAGAACATTCTTCTTAGTACCACCAGGCTTTACAATTCTGTCAACAGATAATAGTCATTACAATTCACTTTTTTCACTTGAATGGAAGTTGACTCTATTTCAAATGGAAATCAATTGGCTAATAAACATTACATAACATCCCTTACTTTCCCCCTATGGTCCCCAGCCATTAAAAAAGATTCACAATTTATCAAGTATACACAAAAAGCCCCAACTCAAACTCTAAAACCACATAAGAGAAACCAACCCCACTTATCAAATTCCAGTCTTATAACAATCTAAAGCATTCAAACTCCACAAGACCTACTCCATCAATGAAACTCCATAAAATTTTCCAATCCACAATTTTCACAAAAAGGATACAACAAAAGCATCCAAAATTGAAAATGCAAGAGCTAAAAACAAAAACCCAGATCAAAAACGAGAAGAAAAACCTGATAGAATGCAAGAAGAGCAATGATGGCAGCAACTAGAGCAAGACCCACATTTACACCCACCAAGAGCTGTGGAAAGCAAGAAGACCCTCCTCCTTCTCTCAATTCCAACATCTCTCTCTCTCTCTCACCCTCACTTTCTCTCAATGCTGCTTTTGGTTTCAAACAGTGGAAGTGGACAACAGTCAAGTGTATCTTTCATGGCAGATCTTTAAAGAGAGAGAGAGAGAGAGAGAGAGATTATTTGCTACTATATCTTTAGATTTCAAACACACACACACCTCTGAGAGAGAGAGAGAGAGAGAGAGATGAAAATCTTGGAACTTTTTGTTTATGGCTAATAACGGGGTGTTTATGGTAATTTAAGTTGAAGTTGGAGGCTAAAAGAGTAATTTCAATTGGAGAAGATTGTAAGGAAAAAAGATACGGTATTTTGTCAGATAGTGACACGCGGGTGGCTTTCAGGCGTTTAGAAATAAGAAGATTCCTCACTGATCCACTGCCCTTTTTTGACCCACTCTTTTGACCAATCAAAAATTCACATTCTAACTTTATTTTTATTGGGGTTTTAATTTTTTAATTTTTTAAACTTTTTAAAATAAATAAATAAATGAAATATAACATGTGACATATTAGATCTTAGTCTACATCCTCTGAATCTCTTATGACAGGTTAATAGAAAATTATCATTATTAAATTTTAGTGCTTCAATGTGGTAAAATTTATGGAAAAATAAAGGAAATTATTTATTGTGTCATTTTCAATATTTTTTGTCCTATTATGCATGTTTTGATTAGTTATTTCTTGTCCGAATGTGATATTGAATATGAATGGAACAATATTGAATTTTTTATACCATCTGAGCATGATTTGAACCTATAGGACAAATGTTAGCTCAGTTTTTTGAGACAAATAGCAAGTTGACGCATAATTCTAGGCTTAATTTGGAGGTTAGATATAACCATAGTTGCATAGATTATTATTATACAAAGGGGCATAGATATAACCACAGTTGCATAGATTATTTAGATTGGGCTATATGTCTAAAGGGTGAATCTACTATTTAAGTTGGACTATCAATCTGTGAGTAGTGTCTAAAAGTTGTAACGCTGTCAAAATTTAAGGACACTCCCAATGTCGGCCATGCTGGGTTAAGCTACGTAACAAGATCCACTATACCAAACCCAAAAAGGGCGCCTCACGTTGTTAGCACTCGACGTTGGACATGTGTGATATAAACCATTTGTTTTTTTTGGTAAGCATATAAACCATTTGTTGCTTACTTGGGCAATGTGCTTACATGTGTGCATATATTCTTTAGGTCAAACTCTTTAAGTTTAAGACCTTAGCAGTTAGTACCATGAGTCTAACTATTATAGTATGAATTTTTCTGATTAAATATTAACAAAAACAACAAAAATCTTAACATTTAGTTGATAGTTATCTAATTAACAAAAATCTTTAATTTTTATTCGTAAATGGAAATCCAATTTTGAAAAAATAAATCCCAATTCAACTTATTGATGGGAAAGAAAAGCCCTTAATAGATAAATGCAATATTCTATTTTTTGTGGGATTTCTTACTTTAAACTATTACTTAGCAGTTACCATTTCAAATAATTTTTATTTTTATTTTTATTTTTAAATCAGTTCCAACAATTATATATATAGATGTGCTTAAGGATGAGTTTGAATTGGGCTGAAACGCCCAGTGTTTGCGTTTCAGCCCCTCCTTTTTTTTTCTTGCTAGACGCGCACTTGTCACTGTTCGTTGGCCATGAATAGTGATTTTAAGCCAATGAACAGTGATTTTAGGCATGAACAGTGTTTTTTACACATTAAAAAATTATTTTGCTAAGTGCTTTTCAGTTTTCAGTTGTATCCAAACGGACCCTAAATGTGTGTATTATATATATTAATTTTTTCCCTCCCTCAAATCAAAACCTGACTCCGCCACTGATTATACGTATGACTTTTGAATCCAAATCAATTTCCTATCTATTGCTTAATTGAATGATATTGATGACATTGCAAAGCCTATCAATTTTACATTTTTTTGGGAAATTATTTACATTTTGTATTATGCTTGCTAGTTAGGAAATTAGTTACTCACTGAGTTTTTTAGATCACTCCGTTTCTTTCCCTTTTGGTTTTTTATTGTCAAGAATATCAAGTTTGGAGGCTTTCGCTTAATTAGGCCGTTCAAAGTTACCAAGATTGGTGAGAGGGTTTGAAAATCAAATTGTAGGATCAGCACGAGGATCATAAGATTGTACTTTAATTT
This sequence comes from Castanea sativa, assembly GCF_040712315.1. Taxonomy (NCBI): domain Eukaryota; kingdom Viridiplantae; phylum Streptophyta; class Magnoliopsida; order Fagales; family Fagaceae; genus Castanea; species Castanea sativa. The sequence goes on from NC_134017.1 coordinate 53,335,424, forward strand.
ATGATTAAAAAATATACTAAAAAAATACATATAATTATAATTCATAATATATATATATATATTAAAGAAGCATTGAACAAAAGTAATTTTTGACACAAATTAGAAATTACTAATAGAAGAAAAAGTATTAAATAACAAATACATAAATAAAATTCAAAGTGCAAAAGTTACAACTTACAAATATCAAGTTCTAAGACCACAAATATACATAATGTCTCACATAAACAACTCAAAACAAATAACAGTATCTAATGTCTCATATAAATAACACAGAAAATAATTAACAACTCCATTAAGACAATTGCTAAGATAGTAAGATTCATCAAATAATCTTTCTAATGTTAAGAAGTTATAATAAGTGAGTGTAAAAAAAAAAAAAAAAAAGTAACTAATTAACATCGGAATTACAAAAAAAAAAAAAATCATTGTTTGCATCGATGGTCTTTCTTACAGTGATGCAATCGTGCTTGCACTCGCTCTCTAGTCTCTAGTCTCTAGTCTCTTCTCTTATGTTTTCTTTGATTCCGTTGATCAGATTAAGCCATTAAGGTGATGCGAGACTTGGGGTTTTTCTTTTTCTTTTTTCAATTTGGACTGGGGTCACTATGCTAATCTATTTATTACTTTAAAAAAAAGAAGTCAGTTTGGGACCTTTGGGCTCCATTTGGTGTCCCAAAATAAGAAAAAAAAATTCCTTCATTACAAATGATCTTTAGTATTGCTATGGATCCTAAGATCCTAAAATCATTACAAACCGAGATCCTATAAGATCCTAAGATTTGAATCAAAATCTCACATAGATCTCACTTCTGTAAAGATCCTAGTGAGATCCTTGACATTTTAAGAATGTATGATTTTAGGATCTTAAAATCTGCGTTGGGATACTAATAACCATGTGATTGTGCGAATTAGGGGAATCTAAGGTTAAAGATTTGTTTTTTAATTGATGATATATATATATACATAAGATTAGTTATTGCTCTTTTTTTTTTTGAGAAAGAAACATATGTTGCTTATTATTTATGAAATTGAAAGTCAGACAAAACAAAAGATGCAACGTCCTGTGGAACAGACTCCATCCAGACAGTTAAAGGAAAAGAATGTCTTGCTCTCTGGGCTAAGGCATGTGTAACTGCATTACCTTGTCGTACAACATGAGAGAAGGAAATACTTTGAAAAGAGTTTACAAAGGCAAAAATATCCTTGATGAGGTGACCACCTTGAGCTTTTTCCCAACCACCTTGAGCTTTTTCCCATCCACCATACTTCAAGGACTTAATCAAGGATTCAGCATCCCCTTCAAAGACAAATTTTGTAAAACTAATTTCGAGAGAGAAGTACATAGCTCGCTTGGCAGCAAGCAGTTCCAAAATATCCATAGTAGGCGGCTTCTTAATCTTCTCAGACAGGGTAGCCATAACTTCCCCCTTGGAGTTTCGAATAACCACTTTGATACTCGCTTCATCAAACTCCCCAAACATTGCACCATCGAAGTTAATCTTCCAACAATCTGATGTAGGTGGACACCATTTCGATGAGACTTTTTGGCGTGAACATGGAGGAATATCGACGTGGTTTTTGAAATCTCAAATATAGTCTTAAGGAAAGCCTGAAATTTTTCCCAATGGCAAAGAAGTTTCATTAAGACGAGTTTTATTTCAATGATACAAAATCAACCATGCTATAGCTGCAAACAAAGCAATTGCATGTGGTCTGCCTTGAATCAACTTTCCATTTTAGCAAATTATCTTTTGTCGATAAAGATTTCAAGCAAGGTTTCCAAATGAAATGTTTGATCTTTCTTGGCACTTTAATCTTCCAAATACTCTTCCAGAATGTCTTCTCCAAATCAGAAACTTGGGCCGATTCAACTTATCATTCTACAGTTCAAACAAAAACTTATACCCAAACTTAACGAAGTAGTCGCTTGATTTCTCCTTTGGCTAGATTAGGATATTAGATTGAGGAATAGAGCACAAAGGGAGAAATTTAATTGTTTTGCTTCTGGCGGATAAAAGCAAAGGTCAATCAGGTGTGTGTTCCACCAGCCTGTGTCTTGATTTATTAGCAAATCAATCGATGCTTCCGAGGCTAGATAATTCTAAGGTGAAGTAATTATGCCATTTTCATCTGGTATCCAAGCATCATGAAAAATCCTTATAGATTTTCTATCACTGACCCTTCACCTTGCTCATTTCTCAATCAATTTCCTAGAACGTAGAATACTCTTCCAGGCAAAAGAACTTGAGGATGATTTTGCTTCAAGAATCGAGCAATTTGGGAAATATTTCGCCTTAAACACCCTATATAATAGGGATCATGTATCATGTACCAGCCATCACACTTGTTTAGCTAGCATGGCTTCATTGAACTTACATAAATCCTTAAAACCTAGTCCACCTTCCATTTTTGGTTTACATAATACCTCCTATTTATTCCAATGAATTTTTCTCCTGTCTCCCCTTTGGCCCTACAAAAACTTGTGAATGAGCATCTCAATATCTTGACAAAGGCTAACTGATAGTCTGAAACAACTCATGGCAAAAGTGGGAATTGTTTGAACCACAACTTTCAATAGCATTTCCTTCCCTACTTGAGACAACAAGTTCTCCTTCCACCCTTGTAATTAACCCCATACTCTATCTTTGATGTAATTTAGGCTTGCCTTCTTGTTTCGCCCAACCATTGTTGGTATACCTAAATACTTTCATACTCTCTTATTTCCAAAACCCCCAATGAATTTTGAATATGCTCCTTTCTAGATTCGGAGACATTTTTGCTAAAGAAAATTGTGGTTTTGGTTTTATTAGAATTTATTTTTTTTCCCTAAAGCTAACTCATACTTTCCTAAAACTTCCTGAATTTTTCTAACATCTTCTACTCTTGCTCAATAAAAGAGGAGGCTATCGTCTACAAAAAATAGGTGAGATATTTTTGGGCCATTTCTACAAAGAGAAAAGCCCTCAATATGCTTACCAACCACTGCCTTTTCAATTAGACCATTCAACCCTTTCGAGCACAAAAGAAAGAGATAACGGGAAAGGGGATCCCCTTGGCAAAACTATGTGCCCTTTTGGCTCTCCATTGATCAACATAGAATAGGTGGCCGACCAAATACACATCAAAATCTAGCTGACCCAATTAAGATGAAAACCCATTTTTTCCATAATCTGTTGAAGAAATGTCCACTCCAATCTATCGTAGGCCTCACTCATATCTAGTTTCAAAGCCATATGCCTTACTTTCCCTATTTTCTTCATCTTTATATGATGAAGTGTTTCAAAGAGCACAAGAATATTTTCTAAAATTCAGTAACATATTCTGGGCTTTTTACTTTGGGAATAAGTGAAATAAAAGTGTGATTCAAACGTGGCAGAATTTTCTTGGAATTTAAGCATGAAAGGACTACATTGACCACATTATCACCAATGTTGTTCCAAAGTTTCTAGAAAAAACAGGGGCCATTCCGTTAGGTTCAGGGGCTTTTAGATGGGTCATTTGCTTCAAAGCTACCTCCACTTCATCCCTAGAGAAAGTCCTAATTAGATTTTTGTTCATCTCCTCCGTCCTAACCTGTCTTGTATACTTCACCACTTCCTCAATATCAACCAGTTCTGAAGAGGTAAATAGCTTTGAGTAGTAGTCTACCACCATGGCCAAACCTCTGTCATCACTTGAAACTAGTGTCTTATCTGAATTCCGTAGTTTAGAAATCCTGTTCTGGCGAAATTGTTGAGAGGCACGATTATGAAGATTTTGAATTTCTATCACTTGAGACCATCCAATGAACATGACTCCTCTGCTGCTGCATCTTCTCCTCCAACTTGAGTAAATCATTGATCTCAGATTTTAGCTATAGAAAAATCTCCACATCCTTTCCTCTAATCGTAGCCACTTCAGCCTCCTTCAACTTTTTCTCAGATAACGCCCTAGAAACATTAAAAAAAAGAATGTTTACTCTATTGCGTTAAACTCCTTCTGCTCAAAACACCAAGGTTTTTGTGGCTTCACACCAAAGCCATCCGGCAAGATTATAATCAGATTGTGGTTTGAAATAACACACACTAAAGTCTGCACCTTTATTGCCAGGAATAACTCAAACCACTTCGCCATGCTCACAACCCTATCCAACCTTTTCCACACCATCCCTCCATTAGGAAAATTCTTTGACCAAGTAAACTTATTTCCCACAAAACCCAAATCTAGCAAACGACATTCATCCAGAGCCTTTCTAAATTTTTCCATTTGATAAGAAGCTTGTTGAAATCGCGTCTACACAGCCAAGGTAGTGCACACTGCCTATGTAAATCACTTAAAAAATCCCACGTTTTGGTTCTAAGATGAGTTTCAAGCACCCCATAAAACCCAGTGAAACACCAAGCAATGTCCCTACCTTTATAAATCACGACATCAATATGATTTTGAGAAGAAGATTCAACAACCAAATTAAAATCCTTTTTCTAAAAAGAACTAGACCACCACCATGGGTAAATTTTGAAAACCCATGATGATGACCAAATTGAAGAGAATCACGAATACTACTAAGTCTTGCTTCATCCAGCCATATTTTGGCTAAAAACACCATTGTAAGATTTTGTGATAGGACTAAATCTCCTAGCTCTTGGACTATCTGCTAGTTCCTAAACCCCCGACAATTCCAACATAATAGATTCATGGTCCCTGGCGAGACTGGGATCTTGCCTCCGCCAATAGCATATCACTTTCCTTGTCAACTTAAGAAACTAATTTAGTCTTCTTTGGTAACCCATGATGATCAAGAATCGGTTTAGAACCCCTTTTGTTCTTTGAATGGACATCCAAAATTTTAGAAATACCTGGGGCAGACTGAGCAATACGTGTCCACTTAGGTCTATTTGGATGAGTGACCTATATGGGAGATTCATGCTGATTCGAAATATCCTTCAGGGGAGACGCTGCTGACCTGGACTCTTTTATGGTGGGGAGAATCCTCGGTTTGCTAAACATATGGGATTTTGAGATAATGGAATATCTAAAACACAAGGACAGTTTGAAATGGTAGAGTCCTAGTATGGTAAGAATCCCAAATTAATATATATTTCTTCCATATCTTCAAACTTTGTCAACTCCTCATCAATCTCTTTTGATTGTCTTGTGAAATTTCCTTTTGTAGATTTCTAACCCTCAAAACCATAAGGAAAATCATCACAATCCCTGGAATTATTGACCAAAATGGAATTAATAATAATGGGAAACGAAGATTCAGGATTTACCTTTTGCATAAGGACCACTGGAGGTGATTGTTTTGCCGGTGGATTTTGTAGTTTGAATGTGAAGGTAGCACCACCAGGGGTTTGTGTGCGAGAAGTTTCCCTTCTTTGCTCATAGAATCCAAGAACAACAACTGTGGATTTTTTGGTTGGACTGAACAGAGGTGCATGCATCCATGCTCCATACTGATGAGCTTTAACAGGTAGAGTACCTTTGCTATTGGGCCATAAATCACAGTCTTTATCCCCGTGTGTAAAATAACCACACCAATAGCAAATAATAGGCAGCCTTTCAAATTTAAAAGGTACCCAGCCAACTGAGCCATCATCTAATGTGATTTTACAACCATGACTAAGAAATTTTGAAATATCAAGTACTACTCGAACCCTCAGATAATCACCTCTCTCCATATTCGAGAAATTCGAGGGACAAACCTCTCAAATACCTGAGCATATACCTTCCGCGACCACCTTATTCATAAACCGTAAAGGAATATCATACACTTGCACCCAACAAGGAACCTTGTCAAAAACTAAATCGCATGCATATGTGTTTTTCTCATACCATTGAATGACCACCAAAAATTTATCAAAACTCCTAGGTTGGTTTGCTAAATCCCTGTCAGTGTCAAGTTTATTATCAAAAATGAAAAGGACAACATGGTTCCCTAAATCTTTGATCTTAAAACCGTTACAAGAGTGCCAAAGGTATGAAAAATTCCTCACAATAGCATTAGTATTAAGAACTCACTTTGTAAAAAAATTTGCAGCCAAAATAAACTCCTCAAAACCCATCTCAGATCAAAGTTTGAAGCCATCACCCTCCGGACCTTGTAAGGATAATCTGCTACAGCCCTCTGTGATTTCTTCCATAAAAACGTGTAAAGAGAAGTATTTCCCAAACCCCACGAAGAAAAACCCCACAAGCCTTTAGCAAACATGAGTTCACTAAAGGGACAGACAAGCCTTCAAAGAGAAGAAACAAAAAATTTTACAGCTTAGGAGAAGTTAGAAACCCTAATTTTCGCTAGCGGCAGAGAAACCGACAATAGCAGTTGAATGAAAGGAAAAAAAAATCCAATTGTTTCATGGGTTATTGCTCTGAAGTAAGGCTTTACATTATTAGAATGTAAAAAGTGAGAATTCTATAAGCGTACATTTACTATCATATGCTTAGATCATTAGTTGGGTCAAATATTAGTTATAACGTATAAGAGGGTGGATTAAAGCGGGACATGACTTGATATAGATTGCATGATCAGCCTAAGGCCCTTACGATCATGATGGACCTTTAACTTATCCGATGAGTCTCTCACACAAACATGATCATGGCATCTCACTATGCTAATCATTTACAAAATAGGAAAGAAAAAAAATTACATTTTTGGTGGCTACGAAGGGCCATAAATGACTCGACTCAAATGAACGTGTTCAATTGTCACTGTCAAAAGAGGTACACCAAAAGTTTTGTAGTTCAATTGACATTTTTTTGTAGTACGTTAGGATATAATGAGTTCATCAAGCAATTCGAAGTTGAGAGGGAGAGAGAAAAGATGCTTCGAAAACTGATGATAGAGAGAGTAACCCAAGGTTGGTGGGAGGTTCCGGTTGGCAGTTGAGGAGCTTGGCTTGCGGGAGCCATGTACAACAAAGAAACAAATAACAAAAAGAGTTGAACAAGAATATTTGTAAAAATTATGGAGAAGACTTCGGGCCTCTTCTTATTCAATTTTTACACAAAATATTGGCCAAGGATTCAAAATTTTTTTTGCCGCTAATACAAGTGGGAATGAATCTACTAACTCTTCTCTTGACTATGATCTTGGAACCAAGTATTTCTAAGTACTTCTTTCTAGCCAAGAAATTTTTTTTTATTTTTTTATTTTTATATATATAAGATAGAATTTCTACTCTAGCCTAATAATATAAGCGTATATGTATGTAAACTTCCCTCTTAGAGACTTGAATTCTAACCCTTACCTCCCACACCCCATAAGCATTTATATATATATATATATATATATATATATATATATATATATATATATATATATATATACTTGTAGAGTAACTACCGCATCAAGAGGGAGCATTGGTAGCCAAGAATTATTTGAAGCATCATGTTTTAGTGTTTTTATTGTCATGACAAAGAAAAGGCTATCAAGAAAAACGTTTTCACCAAAAAGAAATAATTGTTGTAGCTTTATGCTTCATGCAAAAAATCATATTAAAAAATCATCATCAATTGAAAAAATAACTGCAAAAACTAAATCAATATACGGTTTAGAGAAAGCTTCACTCAATTGGTTTTACAAATGCTTTATTAGGTACAGGATTTTCTAAATCAAAGGTTGATAATTCTTTTTTTTGGTTGATAATATAGGATTTCATTGAACTAAGAACAAAAATATTATTTACAATTTCTTAGAATGGTCCTCTAAAATATGTAATTGGTATGGAGGAGACTCACTCCAAATAGGAGCTTTACATCCTCCATGATGCATACTTTTTGGGTGCCATTATATTGAACAATAGAACACTACCTGAGTGCACTAAATTTCCAATAGAACAACATATGAAACTTAATGCTGTAGATGGTGTGGTTTTTGAGGAATTTTCATTATATATATTGAACAGTATATAGTAGGACGACTAGTCTATCTTATTATTATCACTCGGCTTAACATTGTCGACAGTTTCAATATCCTTAATCCAAATATTCAGCAACCTCGAAAGCCCCAGTTGGACACTTCGCCTTTTACAATATTTGAAAGGAAGTCAAGGAATTGAACCCTTTTCCCCTGATATTAGTATTCATAATATCCCTATAATTATTGTGAATTTGTGATTCTGATTGTGCTAGTTGCCCAATCACAAGAAGATCCCAAAAAAAAAAAAAAAGGTATTGTATTCTCTGACTTCTTGGAAATACGTTAAAGAGCAACAAAAATTGATTCTAAGTCTTTTAGCTGAGATTGGATATCTTTCCATGGTCATTGTTTATATTGCCTTGCATTGGTTGAAGTGATCTCCTTCCTGATTCAGGCATCAGTGTCACTCTTCTCCAACAGCAGCGTATTGTAGATCAAAACTGAGCTACCTAGGGAATGATTTGCCGTACAGCTAGTGATATGCATGGATGCTGACTTTTTTGACATATTTTATGGCTTTAATCTTTTAGCTCGTTTTTGCTTACTTTTAGTTTGAGTACTGAAGCATTAGAATAACAGTCACATTTTATATGGCTTAAACTCCAAAGCAAACATCTTCAATCAAATGGGCACCAACCAAACTAGGATTATTTCAATAGAGCTACAATATAATCCTTCAGCTAGAGAGAACTAATTAAGAAAGAATTTAGAAAAACATGAAGGAGTAAAAGACAAGTACGTGCATGGAAGAGGAGTTGTAAATAGTGTGTGCCTTCACGTGGTCGTTAAATTAATGATTCGGACCTTCCAGTAGTTTTAGAGGCATCAGTACGTGGCTATATGGAATGGAGCCTCTATTGATCGATGATCTAGTGCATGAAAGGTCTGTTTGGATCATATTCTTACAATGGGAAAGAGAAAGGTGATTCTTTGACAGAGGCATTATATGTAGGGTTTCTTCACGGTGATATACATATAGAGGGCTTGCATTAATATTGCACGGTGATATTAATTTTCTTGGTGAAGCTTTGGAGCTGTCAGATTTTTGCTTCCTCGTCAGATTTTGTGCTTTGATACTATTATAGAAGATGAAAAAAAAAAAAATAGTGAGTATCTTTTCAGGCCCAACTACCGGCAGATTAAGATAAGCTCAATTCCCTATTTCAAGGAATAAATACTGAGTATCTTTTTTTTTTTTTATATATATATATATATATATATATATATATATATATATTTTAAGAAAGAAAATAGTGAGAATCTTTTTTCTAATATTTTGAGCCAATCTATAGTTATATCTATACAATGAAAATTTCCAAAAACATGGTAGCTACCAAGTTTTGCTCCTTTTTTATTTATTTTTGGTGTGGGGGGCAATATTCGGCTTTTCAAAATACAACTTTTCAAATTCATTTTCTTAAAGTATTGGATCTAGGCTAAAAAAGAAAAAGAAAAAGAAAATTCATATGTGGACTGTGGACATTACCATAACGTGAAAACGAGATAATATATATATATATATATATATATATATATATATAAAAGAAATAAAATCCATAACCTAATTAAACTTCACAAGAATGAATACAAACGAAATCAAATATCAAACATAACATAATAAACAATTAAAATGCATATGGACCAATGGAGTAGGGTCTACACCTCTACGGAGAATGACAAAATGAAGGAGAAGAATTGATTTCATGATTGGGAGTTTTAGAAACCCTAATTCATAATAATTATAATTAATTAAATTATAATTGATGAGTACAAGAATATTGGTCGACCATAAGTCTAGACGACGGTTACATACTAAGAATGTGTTTGGATTCAAGGCTGCGTTTTGCGTTTTGCGTTTCAAGCTTTTTTTTTTTTTTTTTTTTTTTTTCCAAGCCGCAGATGTTGACCAGTCTTCCGTGAACAGTGCATCCGTGTACTGTTCATGGACCCACAAATTTCACTTTTCAGCCACTTTTTCATTAAAAATGGGTCTCGCGGTACTATTTACACATTTTAAAATTATTTTGCTACAGTGTTTTCAGTTTTCAGTTTTCAGTAATAAGTTCTATCCAAACGGACCCTAAATGAACATTAACTACCTTTCCGTTATCCACGGAGTACAACCGACAAACAACCATTGCTAGAATCATGAATGACAATTAAGTCAGTAGGAATGTTACAAGTGTCGTAAAGACACAATAATGAGCCCGCAACATCTAACTAAGAGAAGGCTATATAAATCAACCTCACGAAGCAGAAAAAGGTAAACACAATTCTTTGACTAAAATCTATCTCAACGCTTTTTATAAACCAACTTAGGTATCTAATTTAAGTATCAGAGGATTTTTAGCAGACACTATCCCAATGTTACTATTTAAGAGTTTGCTACGTATTACAGGTATGTAACTCAATTTTTTTTTTATCTTTTTATATTTTCTATAAAAGTGATATTAGAATTTTTCTAAATTAGTCTATTAACAAATAGAAAATGTAATAGATATAAATTATTTTACAATTTTTTTAAATTGCTGATATGATGAATAATTATTGGTGAACCTAGCTAAATGATAACTAATAAAAATTTATCACATCAATAGTTTGTAAAATTGTTGTAAAATATTTTATGGTTGTAGCTCTATTTTTAACAAATGCCTAAGATTACCCTTTAACCGGACAAATAACATATTTAAATTTCTTATTTATTAAAATACTTGTTATGTGTGCTATCGACTACTCATTTCTAGAAATTCTTACTCCCTATATTTATTCATTTTAATGGCTCTCAGTATTTATCTTGGGGGAGAGGTAATGTCTAACGACAGTTGATTTGTAGGTTCTAATTTTGCAGTTTTTGGTCTCTCTCTCTCTAAACAAATTGTTGTAAAGGTAATGAGATATAAGAGAGAGAAAAAAAATGCTATTAATTAAGTTACGGAGGAAAGTAGTAAATCTTTGCTCATGACATAGAGAATAGTGTATTTTAGCCATTAGATCTTTTAGAAATCTAAAATTAAAAAAAGTTGCAATTTTTACAAAGTTACATTAGGAATAACTTGAACCTATCTAAGTCCATCTCCACCATAAAATGTGTCCCCAATGCTTACTTCTTCTTCTTTCTTTTTTGATGGGGGCAATGCTTACTTCTTTGGATGCTAATTTTAGCCATAATGGTCTATCATATTGCCAAGTGGCACATTCATTGAGAATGAATAAAAATAATCTTTCATGTTAGCCTCTTCCACCCATCAAAATCAAAACTTCTAATTTATTTCTCAAAAAAAAAAAAAAATCTTCTCATATAATTCTAGACTTTTTTCTTTTTTTTTTTTTGTTGAGAAAGAAGACTGATCTACTTTTTATTCAACCCGTAGGTAAATTAGCTAACAAAAAGGAAAAAAGTTTAGATGGAACACCCTCCATCCAAACCGATAAAGAATATGAAAATCTAGCTCTCTTAGTTAAGGAATCTACAAGAGCATTCCCTGGCCTAAATGTGTAAGGGAAAGAGGTACTCTGAAAACAATATACAAAAAATAAAACATCATTAATCAAATGTCCATACACCGATCAGAAATTCACCCCATGGTTTAGAAGACTAATCACCATTTCAGAATCTCCCTCAAAACTGGACTGACGAAGGCCAATCTCATGAACAAATTGCGCTGCCTGTTTAGATGCTAGTAACCCGAGGATCTTCTCGGATAGAGAGGCTATCACTTCCCCTTGAGCATTCCGAACCACAACACCTAAGCTTGCTTCACCCAAGTCGTCAAACATTGCCCCATCAAATTTTGTCTTGTAGAGGTTAGCATGAAGTGGCTTCCATTTAGTTCGGTGGGGGTGAGGAGTCTTTTGATTTAGGGGAAAGAATTTTTTAAAACCAGCATCATACGCCGCTGCAGCTTCTGCTAATTTATCCAAAGGAATCACCCTCTCTGCCACTCTAACTTTATTTCTTCTATTCCAAAGGTGCCAAGAAGTTAAAGCAAAGATATCCAGGAGATGGGGTTGAGTTTTGATCAAATTAAAAGAGGTCAGGGAAAGTACTTTTAGCAACATGATCTCTATCAATCCATCCAAATTTTGGCCCCCAAAACTGATTAAGCAACTTCACAGCCCCATAACACGTGAAAAATAGATTCTGTTTCCTTGGAAAATTGTGGACATAAGTCATCAGTAATAAATTTTCTTCGGACTAGATTACACTTAGTGGGTAAGGCATTCTGGCATGCCTTCCACATAAAGTGTTTCACTTTGCCAGTTACTCTCATGGACCATAAACTATTCCAGAATTTTTTTGCTTGATCCAAATTTGACACAAAAGCCAAATCTCTATTTTCTTCCTCACACAGCAACTTGTAGCTTGACTTCACCACATACATTCCAAACTTATCACTCAGCCAACAGAGTGTATCTTCCTGAGCAGTGGTACAGAGTGAAATACTCTTAATTTGTTGGGCATCAAGTGGGTTAGAAGCAGCATCAACTAGTGGATAATTCGACCCCCCTGAAGCATTATCAATGGATGAAGCAACCAAGGCATCTTGGGGGAGAATAGAGGGGGAAGAAAGTATTCTGCCACTCCTTTCACTTGGCAACCAACAACCTGAATACACCTTGATCTGAGCACCATTCCTCAGCCTCTATTTTGCACCTACTAAAATTATCTTCCGTTCTCGGAGAATACTTTTCCAAGCATAGGAGCTGGTAGAAGGTTTAGCATCAAAGATAGTACCATTAGGGAAGTACTTCACCTTAAATACCTTGAAGAATAGCGAAGAAGTATCTGTTGCTAGCCTCTACACCTATTTTGCGAAAATTGCGTCATTGAACTTACTAAGGTCTTTAAAGCCCAACCCTTCAATTGATTTTGGTCTGCATAGAGTATCCCAATTCTTCCAATGGATTTTTCTACGATCCCCTCTTTGCCCCCACCAAAATTTTTGGATGAGCATCTTGATGTCATGGCATAGACCCATGGATAATTTGAAACAACCCATAGCAAAGGTTGGAATTGCTTGAACAACCGCTTTCAAAAAGACTTCTTTGTTGGCTTGAGATAAGAGTTTTTTCTTCCATCCCCGCAATTAATTCGACACCCTATCCTTAATATAGTTCAAACTAGCTCTTTTGTTTTTCCCTACAATTGCTGGAAGACCAAGGTATCTCTCATACTCCCAAATCTCTGGCACACCGAGAAGAGCTTTTATGGAATTTTTTGTTCTCACAGTAACATACTTTCTAAAGAAAATTGTTGTTTTTTCTTTGTTTATTTGCTACTCGAATGCAGTTTCATAGACATCTAGAATGCCTTGAATGGTTTGGAGATCACTCTGTTGGGCTCAACAAAAGAGTAAGCTGTTGTTAGCAAAAAATAGGTGGGAAATTTTTGGACCATCCTTGCACAAAAAGAAACCCCTAATCCGGCCCTCAAGCACAGCTTTATTTAACATACCGTTGAGGCCTTCAGAGCAAAGTAGAAAAAGATAAGGTGAGAGTGGGTCACCTTGTTTAAGGCCTCAAGATGGTTTGATGTTACTCCTCGGTTCTCCATTGATTAGAATAGAGTATGAGACTGAACTGATACAAGCTGAAATCAAATCACACCACTTCTTGTTGAACCCCATCCACTCTATAAGTTTGATAAAAAAAACCCATTCTACTCTGTCGTATACTTTACTCATATCAAGCTTCAAAGTCATGAAACTCGTTTTTCCTGTCTTCCTTATTTTCATGTGATGCAAAGTCTCGAATGCGACCAAAATATTATTAGAAATAGGCTTATTTGACTAGAAGGCACTTTAAGATTCAGAAAATAATGGAGGGCAGAATATTTTTTAACCTGTTTGCCAAAACTTTGGATACAAGTTTATAAATAATATTGCACAATGATATAGACCAAAACTCAGATACTCTAGTTGAGCATTTGACTTTTGGAATAAGAGAGATATAGGTTTTTGCAGGAATGTTACCAGTAGTGAGACAGGAGATAACAACTTCCATAACATCATCGCTAATAACACCCTAGTAGTGCTGAAAGAAGATAGGGGTAATCCATCTGGGCCTGGGGCCTTTAACAGATCCATTTGTTTAAGAGCCACCTCAATCTCACCCTGTGTATACGCAACATTCAGCATAATATTCATATCTTCAATGACCGTACAGTTTATACTATCAAGGACAGACCCCACATGATTCGATCTTGCTGAGGAAAATAGCCCCTTATAATACTGAACAAAAATTTCTGCAATATTGTCATCGCCTATTCTCCACCCCCCTTGTTCATTCTGAATACCATCAATCTTATTTCTTTGGTATCTATGTGACGCTCTACTGTGGAAATAACTGGAGTTTTCATCGCCCTCTTTCATCCACTGGGCTTTAGATCTTTGCTGCCATAACTTCTCTTCCTAACTAAGGAGATCATTAATCTCTCTTTTTAGTTGGAGGACCCGTCAATTTTGCCACTCACTACTGCAGTCTCTTCAACGAGCTTCAACAAACGCTTTTTAGAGTTTAAAGATTGTGTTATAGTTTGAAAGTGATTTTCGCTCCACCATCGTAGTGTACTCTAGTAGGACTTGATCTTTTCTTCAACCCGAGACATGGGAGAGCTCAAATGTGAAGTGTGCCACGCTGCCTCCACTAATTCATGGCAACCATCATTCTCTAACTAAATTTGCTCAAACCTCCATGGTTTTTGTTTACTAGCAGGAGTACTAAGAGGATGAATGAAAATTGGCTTAAGGTCTGAGGTACCACATTCTAGAACTGATACCTTTGAGGCAGGGAAAATAGACAACCAATCATTGGTGCCAAGGGCACGGTCTAGCCTCTCCCACACTGTGACACCATCCGGATAATGCTTTGTTTCCCACAAACCCCAAATCTATGAACCCAAACTCATTGATGACATCACGGAACAACTGCATTTGAAGATGAGGTCTTCGTCGTCCACCATATTTTTCAAGGGACTTTGTAAGTTTGTTGAAATCATCTGCGCCCAACCACAAAAAATTACATGAAAAACTAAGCCACCTTAGACAATCCTAGGATTCATGTCAAAGTGAGTTTTAGGGCGATCATAGAAGCCAGTAAACCTCCAAGAATCCTCCTTGCCCTTGATAATGATCACATCAATATAATTTGGGGAAGAGGTTTCCTTATGGAAAGTAGTAACTTACCTCCAAAAGATTGCAAAACCCCCACCTCTACCAATCCTTGAGACCCAAAGAAATCATCCAACTTTATCGAATCATCTGTTTCCATGTTGCATGCTGTGAGCTGGACTGTTCAACCACGTGGATCAAATTTGTCACATTAGTGAGAGGAGGTGGATGTGAGAGGGAGTTTGATAAGGGCAAGCCAAGATCACAGGGCTTGGAAGAATTCCACAGTAAGGGGGAATTATTATCATCAGGGTCAATCACAGGATTTTTAGCTCCATCCGTGCCCATGGTTAATGATGTTCCATATTTGCTACCTCCCATGTTGTCAAATTTTCGTAATGCACGATCAATATTAGATAATTGATGCAAAAAGAGATCCCACTGTTTTTTGACCCATCGAATCAAGGGAGAGAATATTTGCATCCAATAAATCCGCACCTAGAGAGCCAAACTCTCCAAAAATATATCCCTTAGTATGATCGAGAGAAATTTTTGGTGGATTTTCTGGGATCGGATTATTTGAATTTGAATTTGCATTAAACTCAGCATTAATTCCTCCTTCAATTCCATAAGTTTCCATCTCTAGAATTTTCCCTTGGAGTGACTGATCTACAGGATTCTCAACCATAATGGGCTGAGCCACCGTTCCTGCACTCGTTTTTTCAGACATACGAGATCAGAAATCATCATAGAAACCAAGAACATAGATAACATTTTTCCAGGATGGGATGTAGGGAGTGGCTCGTAAGCTGGAATTAAATTTTGGGTCTTTCATGACAATGCAGCTAGTGTTCTTGAAATAACAACTCATATTTTCTCCTCCATTGGCCTAGTAGTAAAGATTCATTATAACTGATGCATGGTTAATCAGTGTGTCTAGATAGAAGCATCCACCACCATATCTTATAAGACCACAGTCCACATGATTGCAAGCAAAATCTATATTTGCTTGTAGCATGTAATCGCTTGTCATAGGCTTTGACACACATTATTTTCCCTGCAATATCATAACCATAACATTAAACTTGAATTCAACTTTTTTATGACATAAGAGGTAAAAGAGTTTCGATTTTTCGATGATGGTAAATCCAACATTGTGTCTCCACCTATCAAATTTTCCAATATCTTATGACATAGGAACCAATTGGATTCTGGTGACATTTCATTTGTCGAAGTCATTGCCTCTTTCCATTATAATTTGTTCACTAAAAGAAAAAAGGCCTGTTACAATGGGAAAAATCATAGCAATAACTACAAAATCGTTGCAATAAGGTGTTATTGCAATGTCGAAAAAGTTGTTACGAGCCGTTATAATAAACTTTGAGGTAATAAGTTTATGCAACACAAGATCTCGTTGCAATAAATTGTACATATTGCAACAAATAGGTTGATGCCAACATTATGGATTCCGTTCCGTTCCGGCCGAAATGGCCAGAAAATCTCATACCGGCAAGCAAACTGGAACGGCAAGCCCCTCCATTCCACCTCGGACAAGATTCTGGCCTGCTCCGGTGTGTTTCGGAAGATCCGGGCTGTTTCAGTTAATTTTGGCCGAAATACAAGATTTGGCCGGTATGAATTGTTGCATAAAAAGACAAAAAGTTAAAACTTGGATCTTCTAACCAGACCAAAATTGATCCACCATTCCTTTCCTAAAACACTATGTAGTCTTTTGCTTCATGAGTTGTAGCAGAATAGCAGTAGCAGAACTAAAGCAATATTATGGTTCACGCTTAACAGATCTCCATTCGAGAGAGAGAGAGAGAGAGAGAGAGAGAGAGAGAGAGAGGAAGGAATAGAGAAGATAGACTGAAAGAGTAAAAAGACAAGCTGAGTTTGTGAGTTAAAAAACATAAAAAGAAAGATGAAAAAGCTAAGATTGCGTGTTTGACTCGATGTGTAAATAAAGATGAAGAGTGTAGAGAAAGATGTGATGAAGGTCAGAATTGAAGACGTGTGGGATGAGAAAAAACCAGAGAAATAATTAGACAAAAAAGTAAAATATAGCTTGTGAGGAAAAAAGAATAATAAAAAATAAAAAAATGTTGGAAATAGAGATGGTTTGTGCAGTGTGCCTAGCCTTGGTTTGTCAGTTTGTTGCATTAAAAGAATTAATTAGTATTTTAATTAAAATAATAATAGTTTAATTGATTAGATTAGATTAATTTTAAAATAACAAGTTTTATAAATATAACTCTTATGTTTTTAAAAGTATTAGGTTATGAAGAACATATATATATATATAAGTAATATGTTTTTAAAAGCAATAGTTTTATATATTTTAGAATCCGAAACATTTTGAAACGGTACACCGAAATTGACTGGTACCGAAATATTTTATTCCACTGGACAAACCGAAACGGGTTCCGAAATAGTATTCATAACATTGGTTGATACAATAACTTCTTTATTACAACAAATAACTTTGTTGCAATAGTTTACTACTTCTATGGTTTTGTTGCAAAACATGAAAAATGTCATAGCTTATTACGAAAAACAACCTTATTACAGTAGGTTGAGTTATTTATTTATTTATTATTAATTTGTCTATTACCTAGTCTTGCAATGTACACATTATAAGACAATATAAACATTATATTGAGGAACTACAATAACAAATTAAAGATACAAATTAAAAAATGTAAAAGTCAAAGTACTCCATCAAGTTAATATGTCCAAAAACATAAATATATACATAACATGTTGAGTTTATGATCAAATACATGTAACAAGTCTTTTTTCATCTATTACAACAATATATTTTGATGTGAAATAAGTGGTTACTTATTGCAGCAACATATTTCAAAATAAAATAAAGTTTAGTTATTAAAACAATAGATTTAGATGTAACAAGGTAATTCTTGCAACAATCTTAATTGATGTAATAAATTTAAGTTACTATTACAACAAAAAGCAACCCACAGATGCAATAGTATACA
Source organism: Castanea sativa (assembly GCF_040712315.1). Lineage (NCBI taxonomy): Eukaryota > Viridiplantae > Streptophyta > Magnoliopsida > Fagales > Fagaceae > Castanea > Castanea sativa. Next base: position 53,353,432 of record NC_134017.1, read on the forward strand.
ATTATAATGAATGCTATAAGCATAGCAATTAAGGTGAATTTAGTGTTTTATTAAATAATATTTTTATATAGTTTTCAAGAAATAAAGTCAACCTATACACATATATGATATATCCAAAAAAGAACACACAATAATAATGAATTGTGTAGTAAGCCAATAAATTATTAACAACTGTCTTTTACTCCCCCTGTTTCATTTAGTTTATCCTGTTTGAAAAGTCAAATTTTTTAAGGGAACATCATTTATTGTCTTGTCTAACTTATAAAAATGTATTAGTTTCCAAAACTACCCTTAAATAAATTTATCAAAAAATTGAATTTCTTTTCAAATGGAGTAGTTTTGAAAAATTCAATAGGGGTATAATAGGAACATTAGTAAATTAATGACTTTTATTATTAGAAACATGACAATATTTTGGAACATCCCAAAATGGAATAGAGGACAAACTAAATGGGACGGAGGGAGTATTATTATTATTATTATTATTATTTAATATGCATTATAGCTCATAATTGAGCATTTATTAATTCTTAGCCTATGCTCATTAAAAAGACCCTTATTTTTATGTATTAACAATATAATTACTATTTACTCAAAAAACCCATACAATTACTATTTTATAAATAATTAATGCACTTTTTATAGATAATTAATACATGAAAATCAATGCATTTTCCTCATTAATTCATAGCAATTAATTTTTTTTTTTGAGAATCGTAAAAAATGCTATGTATTAATGAGGCAAATGCATTGATTTTCATGTATTAATTATCTATAAAAAGTGTATTAATTATTTATAAAATAGTAATTATATGGTTATTTTATTTTGTACTAAATTTATATAATAAATCTAGTATTCAATAGATCATCTCCACCGAAAAATGTATGCCCCCAACGCTCACACCTCTTTGGATGTTAATTTTAGCCATAATGGTCTATCATTTTGCCAAGTGGTGCATTCCTTGAGAAGGAATATAAATCCTCTTTCATATTAGCTTTCCACCCTTGTCAAAATAAAATCTTTTCATTTATTTTTAAGCTTTTGTGTTAACAAATTTTCTAAGGCAGTACTTAATGTCCATTTAATACTTTATTAAATAATATATTTATACATTTTCACTAAATAAAGTCAAACAGTATAAATGTGGGTTCCAGTTAGTTCAACTAGTAAAGTATCTGATGGTTGAATAAAAGATCTGAGGTTCAATCTCCGCCTATATCAAAAACTGATTGGTGTCTTAGTTTATACCAAAAACTGATTAGTGTCTTGGTTTGATAACAAAGAGCATTCATTAGCAGCGGACGCTATAGGTGGAAACTCTCTAAAAAAAAAAAAAGTAAAAAAATATAAATATACCCAAAAAAGAACACAACACAAACACGATGATAATAATTTATGCATGTATTTTTGTTGTTGAAAAATGTGCACTATAGCTAAATTGAGTATTTATTAATTCTTAACTTGTGCCATTGGGGGTTGGGGCACTCATTAAAAAGGCCATTATTTCTATGTATTAATTAATTGCTATGTATTAATGAGGTAAATGCATTTTTTTTCATGCATTAATTATGTGTAAATAGCTTTGATATGTACAAAATAGTAATTATATAGTTATATTTTACAAAATTTATATAAGAATATTTGTTTTATCAAAAAAAAAAAGATTTGTAATATTACATTTTTTTTTGGCTAATGTAACTATGGGAGGCCCGAGGACCAAAGAGGATTGAAACATGAAATATCTCGCACAATCCCACCGTTAGAGGTGTATCCGCTTCGAGGATTTCATCAACCTGAGGATGGGAAGGGATACAGGATAGCTTTTCATGAAAGCCCGTGGAGGAGAGTAAGGACCATGGGCCGGGGGGGGGGGGGCGGGGCAAAGACAGTTGGAGGATGCTCCCTAGAAAGGTATACCTTCTCCCACTACAAGAAAACTGGCCTATTGCGGCGGGTACGAAAAACACCGCTATAAGTCGCCTATTGTGGTGTACTACAGCAGTGGGCCAATGACTTGCCGTAATAGGGGACTTATAGCGGCCTTCAGCTTAGATATAGCCGCAATAGGCTTTAATTGCCCCAACCTAGCCCTAAATTTTCCCTCGGGTTTTTTTTTTTTCCCTTTTCATTTTTAGCGCCTTATGGTTTTTAGCCATTTCGTTAGTCTCCCCACACATACACACACACACACACATTCTCTCTCTCTCTCTCTCTCTCTCTCTCTCCGAAGAACTCTCTTCACTCTCATCTCTACTACTACCCACAGCCACAGCCGCCGCCACCACCACCCAACCCCCAAACACCAAATCACAAACAAAAACAAACCATTGTAAACCCACAGTCACCACTAGCCAACCTAACCCACAGCAAACCCACAATCACCACTAGCCACCACCACTACAAAACAAGGACCAAATCACAAAACCCAACCATCACAAATCACTAATTAAAAACCAAAAACCCAGCCACCAAATCCCCAAATCACAAAACAACCACCACCAAATCCAGCCATCACAAAATTTCACCCACCACTAAATCCGATCCACCACCAAACTGTGACCCACGACCCAGACCCACCATGACCAAGTGACCCACAGTGACTGCCGAAGCACTGTGACTTGCACCCATGGGAAATCGGTGAGAGAGAGAGAGGGACGAGCAAGAAAGGGCCAATCCAAATTCGACTTGGATGCTAAGTGGGATGCGTGTCTCGATATGACGGTTCGCCACTTCGTATACTCATCATTCGGGAGTGTATAAAAGCAAAACAAAACCAAAAAGAAAACAAAGAAACAGAGAACGAAAGAGGCCAAGAGGATGAATGAGAGTGCGACTGCCACCGCTCACCATCCACCACCTTCAGATATTCTACCACTGTAACCGGTGATAATTATTTATTTATTTATTTGCTGTGATTCATTTTGATTTTAAATTTGATTTAGATGTCTCGTTTTCGATAGGTTTTGATAATATTTTTTTTCGATTTGAATTTTAGGGTTTTGGAAAAAGAATACTGGAGGAGCATCCAAAATTTTGTTGCGATTTTTGAATTTGTTGTAAGTATTCTATCCTATTCCTGATTTTTTTTTTATAAAAAATTTCTTTTGTTTTAAGTAATTTTATTTGTAAACAATTGTGACTAACTATTGGTGCAGGGAAAAAAAGAACATAGGATCGTCATCATGGTTCTTCTCTTGTTTCTTTGTTGATATTTAGTTTGATGTTGTAGAGTTTGATGGAGGAGTATGTTTGTTTACAGGTGGAGCTGTGACTTGTGCTTCACTTCATCTTGGGGAAATTCGACCTGGTGCTTTAAGGGGAAATCACAGACATCATACTTGTAATGAGACACTTGTCATTTGGGGTGCTAAAACAAAATATAGGGTAAGTTGTTGCTTTAAAAGAATTGAAAATATCATAGCAGCTTGATTCTGTGGAAGTAGGCTGTACTAATTATTTGGATGTGTTATTTATCATGTCAAGAAATTTAATTCAGTACATATATTTGATTGATTTTTTATTTTTAGGGTTTATGTTAATTGTGTTAATTGTGGTTGATAAATAAGGATTGAGAATATAGGGCAATAAGAATTTGTATTTCCATTGCCATCATTTCAAAGTCTGAAAAGGGTTACGCCTTACAATCTAGATCCTTTTGTCCTTTAATGTTGTGGCCCTTGAGCCTTGAAGAGTAATTTAAGTCTCATAAACTTTATTTTGTAGTAAATTCTTCATTCTAGATTATTTTACTCACACTGTTGGATTGTTGAACAACAATGTGAAAAGGAGGGAGAAGGAGTAATATTATTTATCAAATTTATTGTCAGCATCTTTGTGCTTCCTATATAAGAAAAAGATAAAAGTCTAAAGGCTTAAGTTTAACGCAATATTTTGGTAGACTGTATTGTCTAGTGCTTTTGCTTTTAAAAGATAACTGCCAACAGAATCCTCACTCTCCTAGTTATATATAGGAGTAGTGGTTCAGTGGATTGTATGTAGTTTAGGATAGGCATTGAATATTTTATTCTGAAATATGAAGAATTCAGACTAAAATATTGGTGGCTACATTCTTGATAAGTTTTGCAGTTATGTTTTGGTGGCCTCCTTTTCTTCAGTCCATTCTCTCTCTCTCTCTCTCTCTCTCTCTCTCTCTCTCTCGCTTAAATCTTATTTTCTTTATTTGCTTCTGAACAATATTGTATATAGAAACAATACTACCACTTGTGTAACTTTTTTGAAATCCCATGTCCCATCCTATATATTTATATGTATGTATGTACGTATGTTGTGGGGTCATTTTAACAATATGATTTTTAACTTTTTTTTGTTTTGTTCAAACCCACATATCAGGACAAAATGAAGGAATTGTTAGAGATGTCTTCGAATCAATTGCAGTCATCTGACACGAGTGGTAGTATTGCATGATCACCAAATTATGTGTTTTCCAAAGTGATGGGTAAGGAGCATAAAGGTCGTATTCGTGGGGTGGGATTTGGTCCAAGCCCAAGTGGTCGAAGTAGCAAGAGTGCTCTCACGGACATTGAAATACACTCAAGTCAAGCAAGGGACAATGAAGTTGCACAACTGAAGGCTTCCTTGGCTACTATGGAGGAGAAACTAGCGGGTTTTGATGAAATGAAGCAAAGACTTAGTCAATTCGAAGAAATGGAACAAAGAATGGCTCGCATGCTTCAACAAATGCAACAAATTTCTCCTCAATGCAATCAGGTATATTAACAAAGACTTAGTCAATGTTTTGAAGACATTTTTATTTTAGAAAGAATAAAAGTGCATTTTTTAGAAAGAATACAAAATTGAACTTGAAAGTTTAGTTGTAAGATAAATATTAAAAAAAAAAAATTTAAGCAACACCTGTTGAAAATGCAATATTGACTAGCAGGATAACATTTTCTTGTCATTCTATTCCATTTATACACATTTATTGAGTAACCATATCTTGTATGAAAAATACAAATATTTGCTCTTGAGAAAACCAACTATGGTTGGAAGGCAATTTGGAGGGCAAAATTTCCTACAATGATAATCATCATAGTTTTCATTTGGTCCCAAAAATAAATTCCAAGCTCCGTCATTGTCTGTGTATTCATTCATCTCATGTAATGTGTAACCATTATATTAAAACTTTGAACTTAGCTTAATGTAGGTCCAAACACATTATTTTATCCAGATTAGGCATCAAATATATGCAAAGGCCATCATGCCTTATGGCAGAGGTCACTAGTTTAAATCTACCCTTTACCCTCCTTTGAGCCTAAATATATAGAAGCAATTTCTAAAACTATTATATGGGAAATTCAGTGAGAGCCCAAACATTTGCTCGAAACCTCTTTGTGAGTTGGTTGCAGGTAGAAACGTATTATGGATCCACACAGTCACAACTTTTTTTTTTCTCAATGCCATATCATACATATACACAAGTTTAGGATGTAATAGAGAGATGTAATAGACATTTTTTACCTTGGTAATATTTTCTTGTCATTCTATTCCATTTATACGCACTAATTGAGTAACCATACTTTGTATGTAGGATGTTCCTTCGGCCGAACATTCTCCAACTCTGCCAAAATCGTCAGTCGCATCCTATCAACCAAGTAGCTTATAAGTTTTATCTTGGTGTTCGAGGACTTTTTTATGAACAAAGAACTATGGAAGAACAACCGCATTTTTTGCAAGTATTGAAGGATATTTTTTAAATACTTTGGAACTTTGATTATAGTATTAGCTTAATTTGAACGGTTGTTTTACTCACAAGACCACATCTTTTTTTGTTAAGTTTATGATGGTGGTTATAGACAATGTTATGTATTTGATAATATATTTCTATGCTAATATTACGTTAGTTTGGAGACATTTGTGGTGTTAATAATTAATTACATTTGTGGTATTGTGTTAGTAGAGCTAAAACTACTATAGGTTCTTTGTAACAGGTCTGAACAATATATTTGATGCAAAACAGGTTCTTTGTAACAGGTTGAACAACAATATATTTGATGTAAACAGTGGTTTCAAAGCCCACTGGAAAAAAAAAAAAAAAAGAGCCTATAGCAGCGGTCAAAAAACGCTGCAATAGGTTCACATTTTATGTATTAAATGAAACCCTATAGCGGCGCTTATAGCCTACCGCTATAGGTTCAAACATATAGCGGCGGTTTCACCCGCCGCTAAAAGTGCAATTACTCCGTTTTACTTGCTAGCTTATAGCAGCGCTTTGTGCTCGCCGCTAAAGGTGAACACAATAGCGGCGAGCATGACCCGCCGTTAAACGTCATCTGAAACGAATTTGAACGTTGTATAGCGGCGGTTTTATGCCCACCGCAATAGACTAAAACCGCAACTAAAAAGCGTATTTACAGCGGCGGGTTTTTGTACCACCGCAATAGAGATATTGCGTTGCGACAAGGCTGGCGGGTAGAACCGCCGCAATAGGTAAAATGTACCTATAGCGGCGGCTTTGGCCCGCCGCAGTAGGCCAGTTTTTTTGTAGTGCCCTTCCGCATTGAATGCCTTGCAACAACCTTATCAGCTGTATTAATGAAGAAGTAACCTAAACAGTTATTTCACAGCTACCAACCTCTTTTATCACCTTCAAAAGGGCTCTAATGGGACAAGTATCTTGAAAATAGCCATGAGGCATACAGGTGGAGGGCTAGGATGTAAGGAGAAAAGATATATAAGGAAGGGGGGCTTCCTAGATAGGGGGTTGGAACATTTTTCTTGAGAAAAAGAGAGAGAAAGATAAATAGTGTGAATTTTGTGTAAGGTCTGGAATGTACATGCATAAGAACCCAATCTTCGGACAAACTCGAGGAGAGTACTATTCTTAAGAATTACATCTCTCTATTACCCTGTACTCTTCGGCTTTAAAGTTGTGCTTAGTTTTGGATTGCATCTGAACTAATTTCCCACTCTCTGTGAAAATTCTATTGTTTGAGCCTAGTTTAATTGAAGGACAAGGCATCACTGTTCTTAGTGGGCTTGGAACTTCACTTTCCTAGCATGTACAATAACAAATGATAATTACCATCATAATTTGGATATGATTTCTGCTTATAATTTTTTAACAATCATAAAAGCTTCTGACCTTCAACATTCGGTTGCTTAGAATCTCGAGTATTCAATTGATCATTTCCACCATAAGATGTATCCCACAATGCTCACCTCTTTAGATGTTAAATAACATTTCAAATGTTGGTTTAACCGCATCATGTCTTGAAACCATTTGAAATGTAAATGTAAAATCATATATATCATGGAGAAATTTTTTATGGCACATCATCTCATTGTATCCTCTACCCTGGACATATAAATCTAATATCTAGGAACTCATCCACACCTTTTTGATACCCTAAACTATAAGAATTGTCTAATAACAAGCTGAACCCAACTTTTATCAATTAACATATATATGCATGCTTTGCGAAAATTACACGTTTTAATCACTCATAAACTATATAAAAGAATTTTTTTTCTTGATAGGTTTATCAAAAAAAAAAAAAATTGAGAAAGGAGAATGGAGGAAAACAAGATACAAAAATTTTAGTAAAAAATTATCAACCACTATTAGAAAACTAAAATATGTGAAAACATTGTATAAGGTTTATTGGGTATAAGGGTATACCGTATACAGGTGTAGCATTTAAGGGTTCAGGGTTTAGGATTTAGGATTTAGGTTTTTTGGGTTAAATAAGTTTGGGTTTAAGAATAAGAACCCCCCCCCCCCCCCCCCCCCCCCCCCCCCCACCCCCACCCCCACCCAACATTCTTTCATAGAGTACGTAAATAAGTTTCATTATTTTACCGTAGTGATTAAAGTAATTAAGTGATAAGAGCTACTCAACCACTCATTAAAAAAACTGATAGCTTTGTATTTGTTAAAAAAACAAAATAAAAAGCAATTTATCTCAAACACTAATTAATGACTCAAAATCAAAAACAGTAAAATTATTAAAGCTAATACTAATAAAAAATCCTATAAAAAAAAATTAAACAATTCCTAACACTATCACCAATAACAAGAGAATGTATTTTATGAGATCATCTCTTAAGATATTTTCCTCAATAACAACAAGACCCATAATATGTAAGACCCACATGTACTCTTTTAACAAAACTTGAAAAATTCATAAACCGCTATCATTACATCAATTAGTCGAACAAAAGACAATGTAAAGCACACTTACGATAAAATTGTTTAGAACTAACCTAAACAAAGATCTAATGCAAAACTGAATTGATTTCATATAATTCCTTTGCTTTCTCGAGAATCAAACAAAGAATAAAAGAATATCAATGGAAGGAACAAGAATTTGAGTAGTTAATAGTGATTAAGAAAGAAAAAAAAAACAGAGAGAGAAGATAAATCAAACAAAGAATTGATGAAAGGTTAAAGTCTTAATTGTCTGTAATTAAAAACATAGATGAGATCCAATATAGGATGCCTTTTTTTTTTTTTGACATTATTGATATTGATAAATTAATAGTTGTTCAAATACTTAAAATCAAACTCAAAACCTCTTTCTCTAATATTATAATAAATTGTCAAATGCCCCAAAATCTCAAAAAGTTAAAAAATAATAAGTTTAGTCATTTGACCATGATTCTAACAAACATAAATTACCACAAAAAGATTTCTAAAAATAATAGCCATTTTTAACTTTTGAGAAAAAGTTTCCATTAAAAATATGAATTCATGTAGTCATAACTTGTGGCAAAAAATGGTGTGGAAGTCAAAATAAATTATTCAAAAAAAGCAAGGGACTAATTTCGAAGAAAAAGATTTTCAATGGGGGCATTAGAACCCTTATATATCTAGGCGATGATGATCAGGTTGTTGAGAAATTGTCTCAAATTCCAATTGTGACTTGGAAAGTTATTTAAGTTTCCTAGTTGAAGAATGAAAAATTAATTTGGATTTCCTTTATATGAAAGGAATGATTATTCTTTGGTATAGAATGAAATTCTATTCTCTGGTGTGAAAGGAAATACTGTTCCTTGGTATGGAAGGAAAGTCTATTCCTTGTTAAAGAAATAATGTGTATTCCTAGTTCAAAATGGAATAGAAAAAGAGTCTTATAAATAAACAATGCTACACACAATTTGTTGGCTTTGTCTTTAGCTTTGGCCCAAGGGTCCTCCCTTTAGGGAGAGGAAAAATAGAGCGTAAAACCAAAAGAGAATAAAAAGAATTTTCGTTTAGGAGGAACACAAGAGGAAGTAGAGAGCAAATGGCTGCCGCCTTCAAGAAGACAAATAGAGTATGTGCAAGAGCAAAGAAAGAGGAAGCCGCACAAGAAAAGAGAGAGAGTAGCCAAGAGTGAGTCACTTAGAGAAAAGAAGACAATCAAGAGAGAGCTGTGCGTGGAGAAGAAAATAGAAAGAGGAGAGCAACGTGTTGCTACCTTTGAGAGAAATAATTAGTATGTGTGAGAGCAAAGAAAAACAAGAGAGATTTTTCTTTAGCCGTGAGACATACATAAGAATTATTATAATAAATTTGATAATAGTGAAATTATTTGGAGTTTGTCCCATGATTTTTCCTTTCAAGAAAAAAAAAATTTCCACGTAAATATTTGTGTTATTGTATGTGATTGTTATTTTGAATTACTAATTTTTGTGATAATATTTTTTGGAACCCAATAGAGGTCATAAATGATTATTTTTAATGAAAAAGAAAGTTTCATTATCATGGTAACGAGACAACTTAATGAAGTTGATAAGACAGATTAGACTGTGAAGCATAAACATTTATTACTCAATAAATTTACTTGAATAGTTATAATTATAAGTCTTGTAATAGAATGATGATCTGTTTTTTTAGTGATTTATTTATAATTCATTAGTTGGGGGTAGGAGGCTTTGAATTATGAATGTCTTTATTAGAAATACCAAGTGGTACTAATCAGTTAAGCTACATGACTCTTGATTTTACAAAGAATAATTTTTCCATAAAAATATATATTTCTTAAATTGAGATATCATCTCTAAAATTGTGGTAGTAGTTATATCTTGTTACATATAACAATTTTTAAAATTAATATATTTCCAAAAATACAAACTGTACATATGCAACATTTTTTACAAACTATTTATATGTAACAACTAAACTTATGACAATAATTAGGAGCACAATAATGCCGTGCTCTCTATTCTCACCTGAATAGTAAGTCTAATCATGAAATTTAGTTAGTGAGATTCATTATTTATGTGCGAAGAAAAAGTATGACATTATCATACTCCCAAATTATAGTGTAATTATTCCACCAATTGTAGCCTTAAAAACATTGTGATTTTTTTTTTCAAAGCAACCAAAGTTTAAAAGGGAGTAAAAATCAGACTATTAGCAAATTGTGATTTGTGAAGTACAAAATGGAAAACCAATACAAGTGTATATCCTCGATTCCATGAGTTTTAATTTTCCTTAATAAGCATGTTGACGAATTAAAAAAAAAATTAACCGGTAGTGGCAACTGAAAACATAATTAGGTGGCTGGATTTGTACTGTGTAATAAGAATCATAAGATAGTATTCATAAATATACATTGTTAATATGTCTAATTTTGGAATGAGTTGGTATATTATTTTTTACAATCTCTTTCATCGGCCTTGAAAAGAAGAGCAAGGGAATTTTCGTAGGTCTCTGGTTATGTTTTTTTTAGGGTTATGTACGGTATCATATCTCTTGACTTTGGTGTTTGATAATCTCTTTTGAGCAAACAAGTAAAGCCGCTTTGATTTTTGACAGACACAAGAAAATATGGAAGTTAAATAATATAATTTGCAGCAAATCATAAGATCTTTCAATCCCACACTACATATTCCAAAAAAAAAAAAAAAAAAAATAGAACGAAGAAGAACCTTCAGTTCCCCCCCCATTTTTTTTTTCAAGTTTTATAAAACCTGAAATAATAAAAATAACCCTCTAAATAGATCCAGAAGTGCCCTTATTTAATTATAGCCATAGCCAGGAGGAAAGCTTGGAGGATTAGTTCCATAGTCATTAGGGGCAAAGGGGATGGTTCCTTGCTCAGAAATATCAGCAAGAAAGGTGGAAGAAGAAGAAGAAGAAGAGTGTAACCCAGCTATAACCTTCTCCTTCATACTAGTGCACAGATTTTTGTGGAACTCCTTCAATGATTCGTTCATTTGTTGTAGCTGTTGAAAGTTAAGCTCCTTAGTAGGAACCTCCCACCAGCCGTTGCTTCCTCTTGCCCTTTTCAGTTCCTGGAGTACCTTTTCTCGCCTTTTCTCAGCCTCGAGTTGCCTGAAAAGCTCATCGCATTGTTGGTTGAGCTCATTGATTCTCAACCTCCATTGAGCCTCCATTAAAGGGTGAGTACTATCACCTTGGGCTTGTGGAGGGTTTTGTTGTAGGAAGCGGTTGGCCACAGACTCAACTGAGGGATGACCAAATGAAAACGGCTTTCCTGCTGGTGAGAAAACTACCATACCAATCTCAGCACCACACAGGGTCACCAACTCACTAGCTTTTTTGTTGATACCAGACCTACGTTTTGAGAAAGTAACCATGCGATCACTTTCTTTTTCTATTATCTTCATCTCAATCTTTTGCCTTCCCTTCGTTTTTTTGCTCTCCATAGATATGATGGTCTTTTGGATTCTTGTTTGGCTTGAACTGGGGCTGTCTTGTTTTATAGGAGATGCATATAAAGAAGTGGAAAGCCTAGGTAATAATTAAATGATTTGATTTTGAAAGAAAAAAAAGAGGTAATTAAATGATTGAATGCAATGGTATTTTCCCTTTGAGTTGTCTATTTCTATATACTATCCTTTTAGTTTTGAAGAGTGAATTTAATTGATTGTTACTTTTAATTTTCTTTTTAATATGCCAGTTATTGATTATGTTTCATCTGTATTCCCTAGAAAGCATGTTTATACACTCATAGTTCAAGAAGTTATGATAGGTATCTCATTTAAGAAAGTTAATATTGTACTAGTACTAACTATACCAGAGAAATAAACCGTATCGGCTATTAAACTGGTATTAGTACTTCTCTAAAATATACCAAAAAAATGTTGTGTTGTACCAACTATACCGAACATATTTCAAGTGTTTCGGCCGATATTAGTGTTTTGATTGGTACAATAAAAAATAAAAAAAAATGTTAAAATTTTTATTTATTTATTTTAAAAAATATGTTATTTAAATTAATATATTGGTTAATATGCTTAGGCTAATATTTAGGTTTATAAAATATGTGTATTTTAAATTTTATATTAATAAATATAAAAATTAATAAAGTCATAGTTACATAAATAAATACATATATATATATATATATTAATAGTAGTAATCCTAAAACAGTACACCGATATCAATTGGTACTAAAATATTTCATTCCCATGGTCAAATAAAAACAATCTTCAACACAGAATTGACTTGACTCTCTTAATCTCATTCCCTAAGTAATAACTTCTATTCAATATTAATCATTGACAAACCTTCTTATATAGGTACTTCAATATGCATATCTACCATATGGTAAATGACTAATTATGTATTGAAGTACTTTGATTTGTAATATCACTCATCGATTCCACATGATGATATAACTATGATACAACTAGGGTAGACTCATTATAATTTGAGGTCTAAGGCGTAAAATTTAAATGGACCATTTTATTTTTAATCACTTAAATAATATTTAGTTTATTATCCACCAATCTAGTTAATGCTCTCTTTAATTTATATATATATATACATATATATATACATATATATATATATATATATATATATATATATATATATATTTAAAATACATTATATTCATGGTTTGATATGACTAACCCACTTGAGTGATATTAGGAATACTATAAATTTTACTGTAAACTAATGTGTCACTAATTAGGAAAAATTGATTTAAACATTCATTTATTATATTATTTAAGTAGAACTACATATTCTTGCCACATCAGTTTTTATATTCTTTTTGCAATAAAATTTGTAGTAAATTTAGTATTTTTCATTCATTTAATTAGTGGTTATTTGGTTGGATTATTGTTGTTTTATAAATATTTTTGGAGAAATTGATAAATTATTACAAATTTTACCACAAAAAAATACAAACCAATATGGAAGAGAATGTGATTGGTAGTATTTCAATAACTATATGATAATAAACGATAATTTGAAATTACTTATTTTGATTTGTAATACAACAATTTGTAAGATTATGTAATAAGATTTATAATATCTTAACATAACTCAATTTTTTGAACATTCTTAAAAGTGGAAGGGAAAATGTACAACCCACTTAAAAAACATATTACTTATTTCCCCATTTGGGGGCCTTTGTCTATTAGGGGGCCCTAGGACATGTCCTAAGCCTAGGGTTGGTCCTGAATAAATTGTATCATGGTCATTAATTAGGGTATTGGGCTTAAATATTCAAATACTCAGAGTTTTCGACCCCCTTGTTAGGAAAAAAGAAAGAAAAAAAAGTGTTGGGCTTGTCATGCTATCATGTATATGCTATTCTTTATACTCTATCCTTTGATAACTACCGATATAATATTGTGACAATAAAATAAAATATTAATTAGCATAAAGTTCACCAAAAGAAACTCATGAAAATCCATTTTTATTTTATTTTATTTATATATACTTAAATAGTGAGGGTGGGTTTTTTAAGATATTGAGATTAAAGGAGAGGATGGCTACCAACACAAGAAAATTATAAATTACTCCAGGAATATAATAAATGTCTACTTCATCACATAATTGTAGGTTTCACCAATTAAATTCAAGGTGAGACCTGTTATTTATGTGAGAGTATAATAAATGTGTACTTTCACCTCTCACATAAATAATAGGTCCCACATTAAATTTAATTAGTGAGCCCTATAATTATGTGAGAGAATACACATTTATTATAATCCTAGAATATTTTATAATTATCCCCTATCAACATAAAGGAAACCAATGGGCTATTAGTTGCAAATTATTGAATGGGAAAAGTTGTTTAAAAGAATCGATTAATATCCTCTACAATTTTTAGGACACGGTATCATGCAGAATTTTTTAAGGATCTATTTGGTTGAAATGAAATTGGAAGGATAAAAAATGATGAAGAGAAAATGGGGAATAGGTGTGTTTAGTTGGAAGTGAAAAGAGGAGAGAAAATAGTAGGGTCCGACAGTTTTCTCTCTGGACCTGCCAAAACTCAACCTCCAAATTGGAAAGAAAACACAAGAGAAAATGGGGAGCTAGGTTTTTGGACAAAATTGCCCAGCTAACGTTCAAATTTTTATTTAAGTTTTTTAATTTGTGGTTTTCCTCTTGGTTATTTTTTTTTCTTTTGGATGTTATCATTCCTTTTTGTTTTTGTTTTTTTTAATGTCTTTTATGATATTATCATTCTTCTTTTTTTGTGCTCATCCTTTCTTTCCTCAACAATTTTTCTTATTATTATTTTTTTAAGTTTTGGTTTCTTGAACTTCTTGTGCTCTATTTTTTTTAATTAAAATAAAAACAAAGTGTTCATTCATACACAATTTTTAATAAAAATATAAAGTATTATTTTTTGTTTTATCTAATAAGGCATGATAGTAAATTTATACAAACTTTATTTTTTATTTTCTCATATTTCTTTTCCGCCAAACAAAAAGTATATTGTTATCTCTTCGCTTTTCTATCCCCCAACCAAACACCAAGAAAGAAAATTAAAATCTCCTTTATCCGCCAACTTTTTCTTCTCCTCTCTAGGATCTGTCCTCTTACTTTTCCACCTCCAACTAAATAGACCATAAATCCCGAAATTTCCTTTATAATAAAGAGGGAGATTTTGTTGTGTAAACATACCACTAACATAATTCTAAAATAACTTTGAGAGAGAGAGAGAGAGAGAGAGAGAGAGAGAGAGAGAGAGAGAGAGAGAGAGAGAGAGAGAGAGAGAGAGAGAGAGAGAGAGAGAGAGAGAAGCCCAACTTATCAAGGCAAGTCCACCAGTCCCCACCCTCCTCCTCCCATGGCCAGTCGCAGGAGTTATATTCCCATTCCAGTGTGAAAATTTTTACAACCCTGATGTACAAACTAATGCTATCACATTGCTTTTAAACCAAACAACATTTTTAAGATGTAAAATTTCCAAAAAAAGATTGCCAAAGCATTTTACAACATCCATACGTTTTATGCAAATCTGAAGGTTGCTAGTGCCTTCGTTGACCTTGTGGCCTTGATGCCATCACTGCCATGAAAGAAATGCTATTGTTATTTTCTTCTTTTTCCCTTTTCTTTGTTTCATTTCCTTTGCAATTACAGTGGATAGAAAAGCAAGCAAGAGCAAAGGGCGGCGGCACTAGTTGTTGTTCAGGGGTTCAAATGAACCCCTTGACTTTAAAAAAAAAAGCGTATATAAATTTTTTTATTAGTTTATTTTATTCTTAAAAATGTTTACATACATTGGATTGATGAAATCTTGTACAACTTGATCATAGATCGACATTTAGTGTATTATTTATGTTAGTACGTAATTGAAGGGGAAGAAATGGTAAAGTTAGCAATTGTTCAAATATTTTATTGATTAAGTAGACACATAGTGTAATATTTATGTATGGATGAATATGGATGTGTGGGTTAATAATTAATATAGTGTTAGTGGGTTGCATTTTGTCATTTTAGTTTAAAATATTTTTATAAAAATAATAACAACTAAATAAAAATAAATAAATGTTATACAAACTTAACAAAATAAAATGGTCACACCTATTTACATTGACAATAAATAATAAAAACTAATAATAAACTATCATGTAACAATTTTAAAATATGAAAACCTGATGAAGTTGTAAAATTTCATATATTTGCATTTATTTATGACTCAATATATTCAAGGTTTTTTGTATCAAATTCTATTTAATTTAAATTTCTTAATAATCCCCTGAAAAAAATTTCTAGAGCCACTAAAGGACTAATATTCTGTAAGATTCTACTTTAGTTATGCAACATCTATGATGAGTAACTTTTGAGACATGTTATCAGATTATTGCAAAATTAAATAGGAATAGCATTTTTGGGAGGATAGAATTTTAGTTTTTTTTTTTTATAAATAAAATATAAATTCTACTCTAACTTAATCTAAGTATATATGTGTATGAAATTCCTTCTTGGAGACTTGAATCCCGACTTTTGTCCCTTACACTTATACTTATGAAGTTGTTAATTATTGCGCCAAGGGTACGCAATCACCATACATGTTATAAAATTTTCAACCTAGAGAATATAACTCAAATTTTTTAACCTAGAGAATATAACTCCGATGACTGACCGTGGGAGAACGGAACATGGGGTAGGAGTGAATTCTACCAATCTTATGGGTTCTTTGACTTTAACTCTTGGCAACCGATTGGTTTAAAGTCAAGTCAATAAGTTTAAGGTCTTTTTATTCATCATTATTTTAAGATTATATTAGTGGAATGATGATGATGCAAAATCTTAGTCTTTTAAGAAAAGGTCGGGATATAAAGGATTCAAAACTATATGCTAGAAAATATTAATCCAAAAGGAATCATGAGTTAATTGTGTCAACTATATTTATAAAATGAAATAGAAAGTACAATATCATTACAAGTTATCGATAAAAATGAAAGTAGAGAATAAAACTAGAAGATTGAGAAGAGTAATATTGAGAAAAGAACTCAGAGAATGCTGATTCTCATTTAATGTGATTAACGGTATAGAAGGCTTTGTTTTATACTCGCATAACAGAGCAACCAAAACCAAAAACTAACTAATATATAAATAATGTTACTAGCTGTTGCATAGTTACAACAAAATTATAATGAACAGGAAGTTTGAGGATTTGGTGAGGAGGTGATGCACAGGGGCTCAGCTTATCGCTTATCGGGTTTGCACTTTTCTCCACTGTAGCTTGGTGCTTGTGGCAGCACCAGAACAGGCTCAGAGAGAACCGACCGACTTGGCAGCTTCATGAACTGGGGAATTGAGCAAAGGAGCTAGTCTCGGAGTATCTTGATGTGAAGAAACAGCCTACTCGGGGTGTAACTTGGCCTGCTGGAGTTTGCTGGACTCCTCCAATGGAGCAGAATTACAAGGGTAACTTTGATGCTGCATTTTTTTGATGCTTCAGGTTGTGAAAGTATTGGAGTTGTCTTTCGAGATCACACTTGAAATATTATTGCTGCTTTGAGTCAAAAGATCTCATTGGTTCAATCTGTGGGGTTGGCGGAAGCTTTGGCGGCAAGACGTGCAATGGTGTTTGCCAAGGTCCTAGGAGCTGAGCTTGTTCAATGTGGAAGTAGAGTGAGACTGCTTACAGGTGATCAAAGCCTTAACTGATCCAAGTGGGTGCAGCACTTTGTTTGGTCATGTGATAGATGAGAGTCGAAGTTTAGGCGCTACTCTTTAGTATTGCAAGTTCTAGCATGATCGAAGGGAAGGAAATAACTAGATTAATTCACGTCTGAACTAAAAGAGCAGTTTTATCTACAAACATAGATGTATGAGTAGAAACTCTACTTGATTAACTAATTAAGTCAATGAGAAGAGGACACCGAACCACTGGAAACAAAACTACTATATATGAGCATTGTTTATTTCACATGGAAACTATCACACGCATAGTATACTCACTTAAAAAAAATACAAGATATCATGGCCTAAAGTCACGATTTTGAATCTGAGAGTATTTTCTAAACTAGTAGATAATATGAAATCGACATGTAGCTATACAAAACAAACATTTACAAGTTAATTGAAACGAAGTACATCTTGCTTTGATACTGCCTATTATACAATATATGCGGATATGTGATAGTACTATAAGATTGACATATCATATTTGCCTGTACATAACCCGTCCTCGTAGCTATTTTATCATGTTGTACATAATTGCAATTGCACTTTGCCCATCCCTCTCTTCTTAACAATTTTCAATAAGATTAGTTTTTGATTAACATCCACTGCATCTATTGAAGGGTTAAGAGCTGCCATTGTTGCAGCTTAATTATGTACAATAGGATACAATTATTCGGATTGAGATTTGGGTTGCACCGAATTCAATATTTCTCAATGGCTGAAATTGAGAGTGAAGAAAGCAACTTTCAATCTTAGTATTTGAATAAAAATTTGTACAAAAAGTAATAAAAATTGGGAAAGTAAAAAATTTTGTGAGACGTAAAAGTAGGTATTGCACCTGGTGGATGATGAATTGAATCTCACTCCCTGTTAAATATTAGTATTGATACACTATGTTGAATATGCTATTATGGATGCGAAAGCGAAAGCATAAAGTATAGAACACAATAACACAAGAGGATTACGTGGTTCAGCCTAACGGCCTACATCCACGGAGGAAACCCTAAAGGGCTACATCAATAATATATTAGAGTGTAGAACAAATCATGTGTTACAATGAACCATAACATGTGTATATATAGTAGACTAAACCCTAAACTAATAGACTTCTAGTACAAGTAGGAAACTTGGCTTGCACACAAAGTAGAATTAGGCTTGGGCTTATGCTCATGGGCTATATATCTCTAACACTCCCAATTACAATGACAATAGGTACAGTAAAAGGAAATATGACAGATTGTTCTTGTTGTACTACCACAAAACAACATGCATGTCTTAAAATTGGCGATATCAAGTCATGCATCAAGCATCCTGTTTTTACATTTAACCTGTATATGTTTTGTTTGTATAGCTACATGTCGATCTTATATTATATAGCAGTTTTAGTTTTTTGCGGTCAAGTGTCCTCTTCTCATTGGCTTTGTTAATTAAGTGGAGTTTGTTATTTTCTGTTGCAACCATGCAACGACTAGTAACATTATTTGCTATTAGTTTTTGGATTTGGTTGCTCTGTTCCAAGGAGAAAGTATACCACGAAGCCGATACATGATATAATTTTTTCCTGATTTACGGGTATAAATTAATCAGAGCCTTTTGTAAAGTTAATCACAATTAATAAGAACTGTCAATCTCTGAGTTATTTTCTCAATATTTCTCTCTCAATCTTCTAGTTTTATTCTATGCTTTCATTCTTAACATTTACTAATAACGATATTGTAATTTTTGTTTTTTGATAGAACGAAATTGTAATTTCAATTTCATTTATAAATATAGTTGATACAATTAATTAAGTCATTCTTATTCAACAGAAACTAGTCTTATTTAATAATTGGCAATTACTTTCATTTTTCCCTCTTCTTTCTTGTTCATTAGTGGCTTTTAATGAATTTATTGTTCAGTATATGCTAATTAATGGTAGTTACTCAGGTAAAGCATAAAGTGCAACAGTGATAGAATGATGAGCTCAGCATCCTAGTGGTCAAAATAGAGCTCTATCATGTACTATTGATGAGTCATATTACAATTAATGTGTCTTGATACATTATTAGTCATTTACAATAGAGTAGAGATGAATTTGGAAGTACCTAAGATTATAGATATAATAGTACAATCATAAACTATTTTATAATATTTTTATAAATTATTGATGTAACAAATTTTTATTGATTTTCAGCTAGGTTCACTACTAATATTATACTTTTATTAATTTATTAAACTACTCATTGCATCAGTATTTTATAAAATAGATTATAAAATAGTTGGTGACTTTTAACATTATCCTTATAAAATTATTAGAACTTTGAATTCATAAACATTTTTTTATGGGAAAGACAAGAAAAATAATTGATATTTGACATGGTAAAAAGAAAATTATAAGTTCCCAAACCGAAGGAATTCACTCTTTATACAGTAAAAGGATAGTATATAGAAAGAGACAACTTAAAGAGATAATAAAATGGCATGCAAGCATTTAATGACCTAAGTTTTCCTCTTCTATATATAATATATATATCTCGAGCAAAACCAAGAGGGCCATCAATTCAAAGCCAAACAAGAAAGGCAAATAATCTCTTTTTTCTCTATTTTCTAACCATGGAGGGAAAGAAAACTAAGGGAAGGCAGAAAATTGAGATGAAGAAAATAGAGAACGAAGATGATCGTCTTATTACTTTCTCAAAACGTAGATCTGGTATCTACAAAAAGGCTAGTGAGTTGGTGACCCTATGTGGCGCTGAGGTTGGTGTGGTGATTTTCTCACCAGCCGGAAAGCCCTTTTCATTTGGTCATCCCTCGGTTGAGTCTGTGGCCAATCGCTTCTTGAGACAAAACCCACCACCTGGTCAAGGTGACAGCACCCATCCCTTGGTGGAGGCTCACCGGAGGGTGAGAATCAATGAGCTCAATCAGCATTACAATGAGCTGCTCAGCCTACTCGAAGCCGAGAAGGAACAAGGAAAGGCACTCCAGAAGCTGACAAAGGCAAGGAGAAACAGGGGTTGGTGGGAGGTTCCAACTGAGGAGCTTGGCTATCAAGAGCTAAAACAAATGAACGCTCAATTGGAGGAGCTTCACAAAAATCTGTGCGACCATATGAAGGAGAAGGCTTTTGCTGGCGGTGCGCTCCCTTCGTCCTCTAACTATTTTCCTGGAAACTCTTCCCAAGGATCCATGCCGTTTAACCCTAATGCCAGTGAAGCTGATCCTCCCCTTCCTCCCGGCTATGGATATGGACCAGGGAACTTCTGAATGAGTATGGGCCGCTTGCAGCAATGGAACATGGTACTTCTGAATGATTATGTTTCATGTTTTAGCTTTTCATATATTATGTTTCAGGTTTTATCCCAAAAAAAAAAAAACTGAATATATCTTCTTCTTCTTCATTTCCTTTTTGGAATATGTAGGGGATATAATGATCCTATGATTTGTAGCAAATTATGAACTTCAATATTTTCTTGTTTATCACATAACTATGCAGCTTTTCTTGTTTGTCATGTCTCAAAAGATATATTCTCACAAACCAAAATCAGAAATAAGGGTTTCAATATGAAGAGCTTCAAGAGAGAGAGAAAGAGAGAGGAGTAAGTTACCACACAAAACCCTAAGAAAAATTCCCGCTCTTCTCTTTAGGGACTAAGAAAAATATTTTAAAAAGAAAATGAAAACCGGAGCCTAGATGATTTTTTGTCTGTTGTATCATTTAACCTTGTCATCTTGCTGAAATTCTAAATAGACAATTTATTGAATGCTTGTTTGTTTGTGCTTATCTTAGAAATCAAGACAGATATATACACATTAAAAAAAAAAAAGGTTTACCTTTTCTTATGTATTGTTTAGTTAAATCCCCGCATAGTTTGTTTGTTTCACCAATATAAACTATACCAAACCCACATTAATGGTTCATTATGTGATATATATGTTGGATTGGCATATTGTTCATATAAGGCAGTGGTGGGAGAGTGAAATTACCAAGTTAAAATGTGAATTACACACAAATACATAAACCATTGAATCCACAAATATATATATATACACACACACCCCACCACCACATGATTTCCTATATGGTGTCCCGAATCAATAACTCAACTCATTTTCATGACTTCACATGATTTCCTATATGGTGTCCCGAATCAATAACTCAACTCATATTCATGACTTCTAGATTATTTCAGTTGATGTTCTTCCACTTGCTTCAATTGAGAAGATAAGTTTGTGTTTTTTTCCCCCTTAGTTTTTATCTAAATTTTCAACCTTGAAAATAATTTACTTGTACTTTATAATTTAGTTGTAATACATGTATAATATCTAATAGTAATGATGATGGGATGGTCTTATCTTAAAGAGTGAGCTGGTCATCTCAACTTTCATGCTGAATATTAAATTAGGTCACCTGGCACCAAAATTAAGAAAACTAAAATCGACACTTGGCCCAAAAATAGACTATAATTAAAAACTAGATTGGATTCAATTTAAATTCAAATCATGTTTCATTTTAATATATTATACTATAGTAGCCTCATCACACGCGTTTTGTGCGTGCAATGAAATTTTTTTATCTTTTTTGGTTTAGTGTCATAATTTTCATTTTTTTAAAAACTTTAGATAAGTTTTTTTTTTTTTGAAGACATGGATTAACAGGAGAGTGACATATTTTATAGGCATTTTAAGTGAAGTTGGAAATATATTTTTACTGGATTGTTCTCAAGTTTTTTGCCTGTTAAACGTAAGGTTTAGAGTTATTTCTGAACCACATAAAAATCTAGTCCAAAGAGGAAAATCCTCTTATAGATAGTATATATTTATAATAGTTATATTGTGATTTCCTTATTCAAAATTTTCTCTCGACTTTAGCAAACCCTAAAAATAAAATGATGCTACAAACTTTCGTTAACCCTAAAAATAAAACTATGCTACGAACAATATCTTTGTGTCAACCCAATAATTTCTACATAGTGATGCAATACAACATGTGGAATAGAATCTCCAAGTCAACTAAAATAGTGACATGAAAAGTTAATCTTTTTCACATCAACTAATAGCATTACCCGTTAAGCTTTTTGTATCCATTAAAAATATATTTAACATTGAGTAGTATTTATTACATACAAATTATTTTACACACACTCCTAAAAGAAATAAAAACCTTTAATTTAGTTGTAACTTATTATTTCAGTTTCTTTTGGAGTGTTTAAAATAATCTGTCTGTAACAAGTTTAACCCTTTAAAAGATTGTCATCTATTATATCGCATCAACACGCCAATAAAAGTTCTAATAGGTTTGGCATCAACATCAATGTTAGTGATGAAGAATCATTTCATGTCAACAAAAATGTTGACGGAAAAGGAATCTAAATCTTAAAAAAAAAAAGAGTATATATTGATTTTTAAAGTACATATTAGTTGTAGCTACATGACAATGTTATAGAATCCAACACAACAAGAAAATACCTATCTGATAAAGCCAATCTTAAGTCAAAAGTGTCCGCATTCTACTAGCCCAAGGATGGATGCAATCAAGTTTTGAACTAGAAAATACGTTCGAGGATATTGTTATGTCTTAAGAGGGTGTAAGACACCGCACTTCATCCATCCAGTGAGATTCCTTTATTTTAACTATTTCTCATGTAAACTACTTAATGTTTAATAAAACAGACTATTGGTTTCAAATTCAGAGGTGCCTGTTCCTAAGTTTCATGCATCCATTAAGAATAATGCATTTGGCTTAAACCAATGGTTTTGACGAGGGTTAATTGCAAAACATCTACGTTTTATCATTTTTGGAAAATGTTTTAGGGTTTAGGACTTATAGTGAGCCTAATGGTATTCTGATAAAGTTTTAGTGAAGTCTAAGGTCAATATGGTGAATTCCGTAGCTTTGGGGGTATTTTTTATTAGAAGTATTGGTTAAATGATTAAATTTATCATATTCCAAAAGTTTAAACTTAACTTTTTGGATAATCAGTAATTTAACATGTATCAAAGCATGAGATCTTGAGTTCGATCTCTGTCTCTTCTATTCTACCTCTGATTTGAATTCTCACGTGTTGGGCTTCATCTATTGAAATGCAGTTTTGGCTTACACGTAAGAGGGAGTGTTAGAAGCACTGGTTAAATGATTAAATTTACCATATCCAAAAAGCTCAAGTTTTTGAGATGATTGATAATTTAATATATATATTTTTTTCAGTCATTTCAATAAAAATTAGGGTGGAGGGATCTAATCATTGTAGGCATTCAGGTAAACTTGGTGGAGTTCGGTGGTAATTTGGTCATTTTGGTGTTATAAAGGGTATTTTTGTCAATTTGGGGTCCTAAGTAAATATTGGCAACTTTGAGTGTTTGTGGGTATTATGGTAATTTACGAAAGTTAGATGCGTTTTCTTGTCATGTTTTCAGGCTCTACAAGTATTTTGATAATTTTTTAGAGTTCTAGTAGTACTATATGGTTATTGTATGGGGTCTTCTAGTAATTAATTTGTGAAAAATAAAGGTATTATGGTAATTTTTAGGGCTTTGGGTTTATTATGGTGATTTTGGAGTCATGGGATAATTGAGAGAGCATACATAGTTCACATGATTCAGTCTAACAACCTATATTTACGGTGAGACAACTCTTAAACGATTACATATTATATTAAACACTTGTATGTATTATAATAAATCCAATGTAGGATTTATATACTAAAGAATAAGGTTATATATATTTGTTCTACAAGTATATGAGCTTACAATTAATTTGGACCACTTGAGCCATAATATATCTAATGGTTGGAATGAATGGAGAAGCGGGTATTTATAGAGTTGGAAAAATGTAATTTTCACAGCACACGTTGAGCAGCTCAAACCATATTCTCCACCATTTAAATTTTTATCCAAATTTCTTCCCATCTTATCTAAAATCGCCCCTTTGACTAACCACCTTTGAGAATATATATTTGATCGAAAGCCTTCCTAATCTCTATTTTTGGTGACTTGGAGTTGATAATTAGGTTGTGAAGTCTACATTCCCATCCCACCATGCTTGAACAATTTGGCCCAACGGTTGAGAAGTTTTCCATGCTCAAAATCTTGTCTAGTAGAAAATATTTCACGCTCTTTCCAACAAGGCCTGACTTGTGTCAATCTGACAACGTTCGACCCTAGTTTTACCTTGATCAGTTTGAAGTCAAACTTCCAAACACTTATCAATAAGTGTTTGAGTCGTTGTCTCCTTAAATTTGTTCTAAATTGACACAGTGATGATTCTTCCATCCAATCAATTTTTCCCCCCCTCTAGCTCGGGTCCCAGGCACAATTATGATAAAGACATGATTAGGCCACTTAGAAAAATTTCAAGAGGGTGAGAATGAAGCAGTGACAGAGTAAGGATTTTAGTTCAGGATGCAAGAATAACAGACAAGAAAAGAAGTAAAATTCATTTGAAAAATATTTATTGACATTAATTAAATAAATAAATATATTCATATACTAATGAAATTGACATACAAAATCAAATATAAATATAAATATAAATATAAATATAAATGTAAATTTTAATTTATTTTTCATACCTAGTTAATTTTACTCTCAATTCATAGTTAATTTACTCTCAATTCATTAATAATCAATT
Source organism: Castanea sativa (assembly GCF_040712315.1). Taxonomy (NCBI): domain Eukaryota; kingdom Viridiplantae; phylum Streptophyta; class Magnoliopsida; order Fagales; family Fagaceae; genus Castanea; species Castanea sativa. The sequence goes on from NC_134017.1 coordinate 53,378,398, forward strand.
CATAGTTAACAAAGATTCGGAAAAAAAAAACATAGTTAATAAAAATCAAATTAATATATTAATCTAAACACAAAGTTTAAACATATAATTTGATTCCATAAATTGAGAAAATAAGTCATTGTAAAAAGCATGAAGAATAGAATAACATACCTACAAAGTTGTATGTGTGTCTCACAACCTTAGTGTATACTTAAAATATGGATTTATACAAAAGATTTAGAGATTGAAACTATAAAAAACAGTGAGATGGAAGACAAAATGTTAGTAGAGAGTCTAGTACAGTTTTAAACTTTTAATGATTTTAGAGATATTTCAAATTTTAGTGCATAAAACCTACAAGTTGATATGCAATTTAAGCATTCATTAATTCTTCAGTTGAAGTAGCATTAACTATTTTTTTTTAAAAGAAAAAAGGAGCGCATTAGCTATATATTTTTGCAATAGATTTAACATTTTCTTAAACTTTTAGTGCTATGTACATAAATGGCTTTTCTTTTTTAAATTATTTTTTGCGGGTCCCGCTCATATTAAAGGGGATGGAGGGAGAGTAGAGTAAAGAAGAGTAGAGTAGAGTTGGCCGAAAATCAGCCTAATTTTCAACCAACTCTACTCTACTCTCTCTTGCTCTCTCTCCCTCCTCGGCCTCTTAATCCAAATAGACCATAATTGAATTCATTGAATTGCCGTAAGAACCCATTAAAAGTAAATAAAATATTGAGTTTTTAGTGGAACTCACTCAATAGTCGTTACTTTTGTCTGAAAAAAATAAAAATAAAATGGTGCTCTTTTGTGTAGAGTACAAAATATCTTTAGTGTAAATGGAAAATTTTTAGGCATTCTCGAAACATGAATAAATGGTGCTCACTTCTCTTATATTTATAATGGAATCCACCATGAATTTAGTGAGTGGACCTCATTATAAATGTGAAAGGAAGAAATATCATTCTTTATATTCTGAGAGTATCTAAGAATTACTCAGTGTCAAGGCCTATTAGATCTATTACAAACATAATACCATAGTATCATTGGTTGTGAATTTTTGAGGGAGTCAGGGAGGGCAAGTGCCCCCTCTCGCTCCATGGCCCCGACACTGAAATGAAGTGATAATAGTTATGTCATTAATATCATGACTCTAAAACTCATGCTAGCTTTTATTTTGTTTTCATACAATAGGGGGCTTATATAGAGAGTGTTAGGTATACATGTGTGGTGAGTGCCACATGTACAAAAGGAAAAGATATAAAGAGTGCTGATTGAAAAAAAAAATTAGCATGTATGAGAGCGAAAAAACAAATGAAATTTTTTTTTAGCCCTGAAACATATACAAAAAAAATTTATTATTGCATTTGGTGTGGATCTCAAGTTAGGCAAAAGCTTAAGAGAAATAATATAATTAATTTGATAATAGTTGAATTTATTATCAAATCAATATTGAAGTGTGGGCAGGCTTCTATGGATAAATGTGTGGGGTTGACACGTGGTTTAATTTACATAGATGACGTACCAAAGGCCTATGAATGATGCATTGATTAATAAAAAATTCATAAGGTAAGAAAGAGTAAGTAGGATTTGTAAGTCACTTGTTCATACCCCACAAAAAGGTATTGAAACCCATAGGGAGGCAAAGACTCACACATGAGAGGGATATTCTTTTTTTTATTTTTATGTGCATACAAGTACGAGTGGAGTCTCGTATTGAATAATAATGAGAATGATGAGTAGTTAATATACATAATTGGACCTAAACTCATAGGCTTAGATTTTATTGGATTATTAAGTAATGTCTTTACCCAATTAAAGTCTCCCCGAAAGTACTCTCCCCAACAGCGATAATGGAGTAAACATTGAACGGCAAGACTCTTTAGTCCTATGCTTCTATCATCTTACAAAATAGGCGCAGTCGCATAAAGTCATTATTAACACCATGCTTGTACTCTGATAAGTGATAACTGAACCATTCAAGATGATGTGATAACAATCCTATATGAAAATCTTGGTTTTGGTACAAGGTTTTTAATATATATATTGGAACAAGATAGACTAGATAGTGACGAATATTTTTTAATGCATTTACAAGAAAGGACAAAACTCCCTTACAAAAACAGCAATTTCAATCATGGGATCCGGAACCACTGCATTTGATAAGGTTCTCACCCGTCCTTGCCAATTTTGAGCTGCCGAAACCACTGTTGTTAGTGGTATAACCATTTTATTAGTTAGTCGTTAACTCATACAAATCACTTGCCTTTTTTCATTGGAACCATCGTTCAGGAAATTTAAATGCCACAGGCTTTTTATTTAATTTTATTTTTTACAATAAACTCTATCCCCAGAATCTCCCCCGCCCACCTTTTTTTTTTTCTTTTCTTTTCCTTTATATATTATTTGATAATTACAAATAGAGAAGATAGGGTTTGAAGTATGGACGTACATCTTTATTGGAAATATCAAGAATTACTAGTTGAATTACAAATATTTCGTCAAGTAGCATACCCTCTTTTATATATATATATATATTATTTGATAGTTACAAGGAGAGAGAATAGGATTTAAAGAATAGACATACATCTTTATTGAAAACGCTAAGAAGTACTAGTTGAATTAGAAATATTTCATCAAGTAGCATCCCCCCTTTTTTATATTATTTGATAGTTACAAGTAGAGATGATAGAGTTTGAAGTTTGGACATACATCTTTATTGAAAACACCAACAATTACTGGTTGAATTACAAATATTTTGTCAAGTAGCATCCCCTTTTTTATTTTTTATTATTTGATAGTTACAAGCAAAGAGAATATGGTTTGAAGTATGAACGTAAATCTTTATTATAAACACCAAAAAGTACTAATTAAATTACAAATGATTTGCCAAGTAGCATAATGATTAAACCAATTCCAAGGAGCCTGTGGTTAGGTGGCTTGCTGAGGCAAGATGCACACCGAATAGTATTGTGGACTGGCCACACGAGGAAAATGTTTTGAAGGGAATATATTTAAGAAAATTAGCTTGAAATTTAATTTAATTTTTTTCCTCAGAACTTTATGTGGTCAGTAGGAATTAAGTGATGCCAACTAAAACTAATTAAGTTGTCACACAAAATAAGAAAGATAGTCAAAAGCCTTCCATATTATCAAGGAAAAATCATATATAGAAACAATGTAGGATTAATTGTCCAATATTAGAAACACAATATAAGTTCCTAATTCACACACATATCTCTTCACTCTCAATTTCTCTCATTTGGTTTTTGAATCAAATAGTTTCAAAAATTCTTATCCCTCTCCCTAAAAATTTCTGGTAATTTAGGTAGGATCGATAGGGATAATGGGAAGGCGAAAAATCGAGATGAAGATGGTGAAGGACAACAGCTCCAGACAGGTGACCTTCTCCAAGCGCCGGACTGGCCTTTTTAAGAAAGCAAACGAGCTTGCAACTTTGTGTGGTGCAGAAGTTGCCATAATTGTTTTCTCTCCAGGAGGTAAACCATTCTCGTTTGGCCACCCAACTGTTGATTCAGTGTCAGACAGGTTTCTAAATCAGGACCAAGAAGTACCAAATGTTAAGGCTCGTGCTGGTTCTTCAAAGAATGCAAAGGTTGACAGGCTTAATCAGCAACTTGTTGATGTGATGAAGCGACTACAAGCTGAAAAGAAGAAGGCACAGAGTCTTGATCAGAAGGCTAAGAAAGCAAAAGCATCACAAACTTGCCAGACTCAGATCAATGAGCTCAGCTTGCATGAGCTTGAAAAATTGAAGGGATCGATGGAGGAGCTTCGTGAAAATGTAAATTCTCGAGTATGTGAGATTGAAGCGTCATTTTCGTTGCTGCTCTTGGCACAGAAACCTATCCAAGAGGCTGATATGTCAGTTACTAAAAAAGCTAATTGAGTATACATGTATTTGAACCATATTCTGTATGACTTTTTGTTGAGTTAATGGCCTGTAATCCTTGAAAAACTTTCCCTATATGTGCTAAATGATCAAAATGTCTCTTATGTTTCTCCATTGTTGTAACTATCAAAGGATTGAAATTTACTCTCTCTCAAAAAAAAAAAAATTTTTGATTGAAATTTATTATCGGTATATCCAATTGTGTTTGCTTGGACAAGAACAGAACTACGGGCAAAAAAAGCATATTTACATGTGTTACTTAGATAAATAAGTAATACAAATTACTTATGGGTAAAACTAAATTTGAAACGTTTATCTTTATGGTTGATTGACGCTATCTATATAATATCTACAAGGTAAAACATAAAATATATTATTGCTACAATTTTGTTTCAGCCTAGCATTTCAGTCCATTAATTCAATTCACTTCAATCATAAGATCTATTAGTTAATAATTAAATTAGTTAATTTAATTATTTTACCCCCTCTCCAACTCACCTATGTCATATTATACTCTAATACTTTTTTTTTTGAGAAGACATTATACTTTAATACTTGGTTTTCTTTTGCTTTTTTCTTTTTCAGTAAACTTATTTTATGAATTTTTGGCTGATATAATTTTTTTATTCCATAATCTATATACGTGTGTGTGTGAAAAGTTAAGAGAAAGTTGAATTAGAATTTTAAATTAGAATCAAATTTTGCACCATATGTCTAAATTTATGGGAGGACCACATTATAATTATCTACTTAAGTTTGTGTCATACTTCCACTTAATTTTTTTAAATTTTTGTGTAAGGGAATTAATAAGTGCAAAATACTAAGAATCTAATATTAATGAACTATAAAATTTATAATAGTAAAACCAACCACATATGCTCAATAAAAATCACTACATAACAAAGATTACTACATGTTCTATCTTATTAAAAATTAGAAAAAAATAAGTAGTATTAAATTTAGATAATAATTTTAATATGTGACTAATTATGTTTACCTTTAAAAAAAATTGACAGATTATTTATATTCTTATTATAAAAATTATGTTTAATTTTAAATGTATCCATATGTAAGCATGTGTTACATGCTGTTTTTTTAATAATTTGACTAATTATTTATATTTTTATGATAAAAATTGTGTTTAATTTTAAATACATCTATGTATTTACATGGGTTTCATGCTAGTTACAGTTAATATACTATTACCTCACAACATTCATTTGGAAAAAAAAATATATGAATAGAATAAATGGTTTTTTTTTTTTTTAACGTTTTAGCGTCAATTGCAATGTTATAATAAAATATGTGTACGTAAATCTTGTTTCGTTTGAAATCAAATTCTGGCACTGAATCAGAGCATACACAAGCAATTAGGCTTAAAAGTTGAGCAGTATTGTATTTGAATCGTATTCCTTCTTAGTCAGGAATTTGGTTGATTACTGGAGTATCTGTGCTTGAATAGAATATTCCTTTTTTTTTATACCATGAATAGAATATTCTTAATATGTGCTAGAAAATTTTAAAATCGGCTATTATATTTGTCTATCTTGTTTGGATGTGTTCTCATAAATTTATTCTTGAAGGCAATTTCTAAGATGAAGAAATAAACTAGTAATTTTTCAATTAGTTTGTAATAAAAAAAACATATTAATTCCGAGAGGTGAGACTAAAAACCAATTTCTTAAGAACATAATTTTACCCAAAACAAAAAAATTATTAAGCTACCAAAAACCCCAATTTAAAGAATTCCATCCCACCATCTCTCCTAAGTTCTGGCTCCAAACTCATTCTCTAGCCTAGCAATTAACCACAGTATTACCACCAAGACCATTACCTTACTCCAAGGCCCAGGTAAGTATTCATAGAGTACAATGTGATATTCTTTCTTGACGATACATGTAAGAAAAGTGTCCGATAATTATATTTCGAGAATACATAATGATTTTTCATGCATAAGTATTTGCTTAACCAGGTTACTAGAAACACTTCGGCCCAATCCTGCGGTATTGTTGGGTTATACATTAGAACAAAGCACGAAAATCAAATATTCCGTGTGAAATGGACCTAAGGCCTTTCTTTTACAAGACCAAAATCGAAGTGGCCCAAATAAAAACTTCCTTATTGTGTTTTGGTGAAGTGATTGGGAGGCAACCAGCTGAACATCTCTTATCCCACTGAAAATTCTTTCAATTCCTTTTTGTTCTATTCTTTTTTGCCTTTTACTTCACCACCTCAGATTGACAATCGGTCTCACTTTATTATTATTTTTTTTTTCACGCCTTCCAGGTCTCTTCTTCTTCTTCTTCTTTATTTATTTATTTATTATTATTATTATTATTATTATTATTTTCTTAATGCTTCTCTTTGCTTCACATATGACTGGGCTGGATCTCTCAAATTGGCTTGACTTAATTGGCCAACCATGTAGTTTCACCTTGCTCTTGTGAATTGTTCAACATGTACGCTAATAACCTTTATTCTCTATAAGACAAAGATAACTTCTAATCAATCACAAATTAACATAAAAAGTGTCAAAAACGTTGTAGTTAAACTGACACATTTCCATACACAAAGTCTTTGAAAGTTTAAGGGAGAAATGATTTGAGCTGTGAGGTTAGCAGCATGTTGTAACTATCTATATAAAAAAAAAAAGATAAAAACTTAAGGTTAAATATGTAAATATAAGAGTCTTTTATTCTTTTACTTTATTTTTTTGAGAAACACACTCACACACACATATATAGAGGAAGGGGCTGAAATAAAAGAATACACTCACACGTCAACACCAAAACTTCATGCGGCAGTTAGTGTCGCAGAGCAAGTGATAAACCCCATTTTCAATATCACACCTTACCGATGTGGGATGACTCAACAACACTGAGTATCTTTTTTTTTTTTTTAGAAACATACACACACACACACACAAATATATAGAGGAAGGATGATGAGATAAGGGAATACACTCACACACCAACACCAAAATTGCATGTGGCAGTTAGTGTCGCGGAGCAAGTGATAGACCTCCTTCTCAATATCACAAGTTACCGATGTGGAATAACTCAACAACACTGAGTATCTTTTTTTTAGAAACACACACACAAGAGTCTTTCATTGTATATATTTCACGTGGATCAAAATCCTACACAGAATTACCTAATAATCCTTGACTTGGTGGTATGATAAGTTCATGACCATTGGATCATTGAATATGGAGTTATGAGAAGTGGAACTAACCTGATATACATAATTAATCATATATTATATCATATATGTCATATTGTCATCCCAACTCATGAATTTGATCCTCTTATAAAATAAAATAAAATAAAAAGAAAGAAACACATGAATCTGATCTTATCAATCGTTTTTTCCTCCCAAAAGAACACTGAGATAATTAGTAATTTTTAGGATATAATATACATATATAAAATCAAAGTTTTATAATATATTATAAATATTCAACAAACAAGAGATGAAAATCCAAAAGCATAAGTAGAAGTATACGTGGAATATATTATGGATTTAAATGTGTCAGAATACAAACCCAATAGATTTAGGCCCATTGTTCTAGATTTTTTGTACTACACTTATATCACTTGTACTGCACACTTATATCACTTGTTCTAGAATACAAGCCCAATAGATTTTTTGTACTACACACATTGTCGATCAATATATATAGAGCAAACATTTGCACTTTATTTTACATAAGCATTCAAACTTTAACATGGTATCATAATTAAAAGTCGTGTTTAAAAGTTAGGGTCTCCAGTTAGTCTTCCGCTGTCACTGTTCTCGTTTTCCCAGCTTGCTGACTCTGCCTCTTTTAGAACACGTAACTCTGTTCAGCACATTACCACTACTACAGGATAGATTTCACTCTGAATCTATCCTATTGCTGTCGAGCCATCATAAACGGAGGAACCATGTGTCACAATGCACCATTTGTAGCTTTTGCATAATGTCCCATGCACCTCTAGGACCAGCCCACCCACCCTATAGTCTTTGCACGCGTTGCCATATGTCTAACACAAGCTAGCACATGCTGGACACACATATTTGTCCATGTGTCATCTACACGTAAGAGAAGGTATTTGATATCAAATGATAACATGTTAGGAGTATCAAAATTCAATAAATGTGAAATATGTCAGTAAAAAATAACTAACCTACTTACAATTGAAAGACGTGTATTGATACCCATTTTCGCAACACATTTGTACAAGCCCAATTCAACTGACTTCGTTGTGGGCTCAATTCATGTATTATATTTTATTTTATTCTTTTAAGTATGACCTAAGCCCATGCAACTTATGAGGGAAATTGAGGAAGTGTGGTTTAAAGGGTATGGGTCAGTTCCTTTCGGAACTTTTGCATGAGCTCAACTCATACGTGCTACCAAGTGTGTAAGGAATACTATAACACCTCAGGCTCATGGAGGAGGTCTTGTACCCAAAATTCCTCCCTCAAAAGAGCTTTTATACTTTGAGTGACTGTGCTCCTAATTTTCAACCCAGCTCCATTTTCCACACCAAAACACAGCTGACCCGAAGCTAATTAGCTAGACTATTGTTGCCACCAAATGCAGCCATCAAAAGCCTACAATGACAAGGAAACAATAGCTAATGAAGTCAGCCACTTTATTTCCAAAATCATGCTAAAAGCATACTAAACTATTCCCTAAACAAAAGCAACTCAAGCCAAAACGCCAAATTAGAATCATGGAGGATAAAAACCTCTTTTACTACTAAAAAACCAGTCACTTAGAACACCCCAAGTTCAATACAAAAGGCCCCAACCAGATTCAAAAGAGACTAACCACATTCTACTCACAGACTTGAAACTTCAGAGCAAAAGCCCATTCAGCTAGTCAAGATTCTCACAATTCTGAACCTTAGGGGTGGAAATATGGGTACAAGGGAACCTTCTTTCTCTTCCTCACAGCCTCTCTCAATTTCCTCTTCTCGGTGAATGTGGGTCAAAGTTTCAGACCTGTTGAACCGCATTTTCCCCATAAAGCTGAAACTTGAGAGCCAAAATCCACTGAGCTAAGAAACATTTTTACAATTCTGAACCTTAGGGGTGGAAATATGGGTACAAGGGAACCTTCCCTCTCTTCTTCACAACCTCTCTCAATTTGCTCTTCTCGGTGACTGTGGGTCGAAATTTTAGACCTGTTATGTTTTTATGTTTTTTCTGCACTTTTGTTATTAGCATTTTGATTCTCTCTTGTCAAAGCACCATTAGCCTTTGTCTTCTATACATTGTGAATTTTGGGCATGATTCTCCACAAATAAACATTTCTAAAAAACCCAATGGGAGATTTGGGCCGCTTTTGCATTTTCAGCCCTTGTCGCAAAAACGTCCTCGACAATGTGTTAGTGGGTGGTTGGTTATTTTTACACACGTCTCTCGTTTATTGAATTTTAATACGAATGACGTGGTATCATTTGATACAAAATACTTTTTCCTACATATAGTGAGACATTGCCCTTAGGTGCTACTTCAGCAAACGAGTTACCTGCCATGTTAGCATCCCACACAACATCTTGCCAAGTAAGCACACAAAATTGGATTTGCACACTAATATATATTTTTTTTAAGAACCAACAAAAGGAAAGCATGAAGCAACATTAATAGGTGTATTCGATAGCAATGATAGATCAAAGCATCACTCTAGTCTCAAGCATGAAAGTTAACCCATATTAGAATATCATTACGAAAGAAAATTTTAAGATGATGCGTACATACATACATACATATATATATATATATATATATATATATATATATATATATATATATATATATGTGTGTATATATATAATGCTCTTCAAATTACCAGATAGTTTTGTGGGCAATGCTGGGAGATTATGAATCACCATCTAGTATTGGGTTGTGCTGCACTAAATTTTTAGTGTTACTAAGACTATATATATATATATATATATATATACATACATATATATATATATATATATATCAATTTCTGTGATAAAATTCAAAGCCTAGAGGAATATGGCGTAAAATTAGAGCAAAAGAAATCTTTCTTCTTCTTCTTCTTTTTCAACAACCAAAAGCATCGAACACCCCCATTTTTCTTACCCAGATGGCTTAGTCGATCACAATCAAAACCTGCAAACAATATTCATCTATGCTATAGAAACTTACTTGAGCACATATGTATTTCAACATTTAATTTTAAGAGGGTGGGTTTCAGTTAACTCAATTGGTAAAAACTTTTAAGGTTAAATAAAAAATTTGGGTTTTAATCCTTACATACACTAAAAACTGATTGGTACGGTGTGTATTACATCAAGAATATATCACAGCAAACCAAATGTCTCCTAAGAGAAATATTATGTGTATAACATTTTCACAACACTTTTATAACAAATATTGAGTGACAAGTTGTTGCTGATTGTTATTGGTGGAGCAAAAAAATAATTTTAGTATTAGATTCAACTAATTACCTATGATTTGTTGTAAAAATTTTGTGGATAAATTAAGAACTCTTAATTTAATATATCACTACATAACCTGATAACCAATTCAATTCACTTTATATTCACATGTTTTAATTTATGTTCATTTTCTTTTTAGCCACAAATTAATTATCCTCAAAGAAATTAGGTGATTCTGTTTTAAATCCGGCTACTTTATGCCTAAATTAACTTTTGTCTATAACCACGTACTCTTTTATAAAAGGATTCTCATTAAGAGAATGCTTATCAAGTCGAAGCATTTCATTTCAGTACTCAAAAGAAGAAGAAAAAAAGGAGCATCAAATAAAAGAAAATATAAACACAGAAAGTGCAGACGATAAAATGGAAACAAAACGATTATTCTCAGAAGATCTTAAGTCAGCATAAAGAAAATTTTATCTTTTAGGCCGGCCAACCATGAAAAATTAGGACTAAAAATGAACGATTCAGAGCCTTTACATTTAGGTGCCAGCCTCAAAACAGTCGACTACTCGCTCTTTTTACAAATTTGGGATTTTTTGAAATCTTCAATTCCGACGGTTTTTAGTAATTGAGAATCATTTTGGAAAAGATCACACATAATTTCCGGAAAAACAATCATACACCCAAAGTAAAGACCGGAGATTCTTTTGAAAAGTTACTATTAATATATTGATGGAACTCCAAGTTTATTAGTCAAGAAGTGAGTTCTAATTAGTTCAACTAGCTTATAACCTCATGCATATGTATGAATATACTTAAAGATATACAATAAGATGCATAATAGAATTTTTATATATATATATATATATATATATATATATATATATATATATATATATATATATTAAGTACTATTTGTGGGCGTAAAATGGTCAAAACGTATATTTGGGCCTTGGGCCTGATATTGGCGGTGTAAGCTTGTCCGAGCAGGGCTTTTAAGGCTCACAAGTCAGCTTTTGCTGGAAAGGTTGATAATGTAGTCCGAAGAGAAGTATCTTCTCAGCTGAGTCCAATAAAGATTGTATGACACGTCATGATGTTTGTGGAGAGAGTTCTAGAAAGTTTAGTAGGTAAAGATATGTTTCATGCTGTTGTAAAGAGGAAGAACATATGAGAAATATCAAGGGAAAAAGTTACTATCACCGCATTAAAGACCCTACACCTACCTCTCTAGCTGCATTAATGGGGAAATGACATCTGAACAATACTAGTTAGCCTTACAGCTGTTATTTGAGGACCTCTAAAGGGCAGTGGAGAATAAAAAAATATCTGGATTATTGAATTGTGTTACACGTGGACGGTGAAGGGAGGAGGAAGAGTGATATAAAAGGAAAAAGAGAAAGAAAAAGAGGGGATCTTCTTCAATTGTAACTTATCATTTAAGAAAGAAAGGTAATAAAAAACATCCTCAGCTTATGTCCGAGGAGAATTTTTGTTATTCTTATCCATTGATTGTGTAGAAATTGGCAATCTAGCCCGCCTGTCTATTGTCTAATATCTATAAAGCCTAGGTTTCAAGCCCACGCTCTACAAATTTCATTGTATAAAGCTCTTTGGGCCTGAATTCATCTAGTGATTGGACCGGGTACTAATTGTGCACTTACACTATTGATAGTCATTTTTATATTTTTTTAGCTTTTTAAAAAATTTTGTAAGAATATTATTAGGTATAAAATGTAAATTGTTTACGTTTTTTTTATATTATTGCGAAACACTTTTTTTTTTTACGATTCATTCATTCTAGACTTTTTGGTATTTGTATTTAATAACTCACTTGGATAAATATTTATGATGTGGTCCCACATTTTATTCTAAAATTAAGAAATAAAACTCTCTAAAAATAAATAATTTAGGACACATGGCGCAAAATTAGAACTCTAATTTGAAATTCTAATTTCAATTTTTCTCAGTTTCATCTATTATATATATATATATATATATATATAAAGTTTATGTTGTAGAATAAAGGATCTATATTTGAATTTTATCTTCTCCAAAACCAATTTGTGCCATAATGTGATGATAAAGAGCAATTATTATTTTTATTGTATCTACAAAAAAATCTAAAGAAAAAAAAAAGTTGCATCATATTTGTAGCCTTTTCTTCTTAATAAAGTTAAAATATTTACGAAAAAAGATGGATGAGAATAAAGATGTTCTTTTTTTTTCTTAATAAATATTTTTAACTCGAAATATTTGTAGCTCATGCTTATTAAATTGTGTTCACAGAATTTTATTAATATTACTTCAAAAACTAAAATTTACTATTACGCAAAAGATAATTCTTTGTATTGGATAAAAGAAATTCATAATTCTCTATAGAGTAATGATCCATAGGTTTCAAAATCCTATAATAATAATAATAATAATAATAATAATAATAATAATAATAATAATTGTGGGGGGTGAAAGGACCCAAGTGGGCATATGGGCCTTTGGACTGTAGCATGGAGAGCCGACCTGCTCCAGAATTAAACTCTACGAATTGGCCCATACGCCGCAGGGACCGATAGCAGTAGAGAACGAGCTTCTCTTCGGACAAATCTAAGAGAACTCAAAACTTCATTATGAAGGTCAAGGCATAACTCTGGAAAGACTAATGGTTAAAGGGGGACACCCTGAACCTTCTAGATACACAAGTGTTAAAGAAAATATCAAGTGCAAAGGCTGCCACCTCCGCATTAAAGGCTCTGCACCTACCTCCCTGGCCGCATTAATGGGGAAGTGACCCCTGAACAGTAAGACTGAAACTTCTAGTCACTGTCCCAAATGTATCAAGGAAGGAAGTATAAAAGGGGGGTGGAGGTCAGAGAAAAAGGGGGAGAGATCGGCAAAAAAAAAAGAAACTAAGAATTGTAACTTCTAAGGAAGAAATATCAATAATACAGAAGTGGTCCTCGGCTTATGTCCGAGGAGGCCTACTTTCAGTTATCTTTTGTTATCTACATGTGTTTGTAACTCTTAGCCCGTTATTAAGTTCTCAGCACTTCTAATCTAGGTTACAAGCCCACGCTCTACAAATTTTATTGTCTAAGGCTCATTGGGCCTGAGCCCGTAGTTGTCTTTGGGTCCAGGTGTAATTGTGCTCTTACAATTGGCGTCGTCTGTGGGGAATCTAGTCTGGAAGGAGTTGGAATACTATGGCAGGCTTGGGTTCGCACCATGCAGAGTCACAGGGATCACAACCGGAGGATCTTTTCGAGCGTCTTGAGCGTCGAAGGAATCGTGAGGGAAGTGTCCATACAGAATACCCCGGGGCTAGCCATACTCATGGTGGGGGTAGCACCACCCATGAAGATGGTGCTAAAGCCATGCAGAAGGAGATTAATCGTTTGAAGAGAAAGTTACGCCGCGCCAGACGCAGGTCTTCACCATCCTCATCTGATCCTTCCTCAGAGGAGGTACGGGGAGGTAGCTACAGCTCAAGGTCATGCTCACCCCCCAGTGCAATGTCCTCTGGTGAGGAGGACGACCAGCCAGCTCGCAGACGCAAGAAGCTTCCTTCTAGGGGCTTAGGGAATGATGCTATGAGTCGGGCGTTGTACCAACTCTCAAAATCTCCATTTTCACGGAGGATTGAGAAGGGGAGGCTTCCCAGGAGGTTTACGCAACCCACCTTTACCATCTACAATGGCCGGACTGATCCGGTGGAGCACGTGAGTCACTTTAACCAGAGGATGGCGGTGCACTCTCACAACGAGACCCTGATGTGCAAAGTTTTCCCCTCTAGCTTGGGACCTGTTGCTATGAGGTGGTTCAACGGCCTTAAATCGGGGTCTATAGGTTCGTTTAGGGAGCTTACTAGAGCATTCGCTTCGCGGTTCATTACGTGTAGCAGAGTACCTCGGCCATTGGACTCGCTGTTATCCATGACCATGAGGGAAGGGGAGACGTTGAAAGCATACTCCGACCGTTACTGGGAGATGTTTAATGAAATAGATGGCGACTTTGATGAGGTGGCGCTCGATACCTTTAAGGTAGGTCTTCCTACGATCACGACCCGAGAAAGTCTTTGACTAAAAAGCCCGTCCGCGACGTACGTTGCCTGGGACCGTATCGACGAGTACAAGAGGGTGGAGGAAGACCAACGGCAAGGAAAGGGTAAGGAGAAGGTTATCCCGCAGGGAAAGAAGGGATTTCGGGTCGGACGAGATACTACAATAACAAGCCGAGAAGAGATTACGTTGGACAACCCGGCTTGGCGGCACCTCGAGCCGTGAACAACGTATTCCGAGAACCGATGCATCGATTCTTGCCGAAAAAGTTCGTAAGGAGCCCTTCTTCAGGTGGCCTAGCAAGATGGCGGAGATCCCACAAAGAAGGAACGAACCTTTTCGCCAATACCATCGGGATGCGGGCCACACTACCGAGAATTGTCGGACCACTTTGGAATCACTTGGAGCGACTTGTCGCTGAAGGAAAAGCAGCAGCACTTGTGCCAACCTAGCAGGCAGGGCAGTCAATCTGGTTCAAACAATTAGAGGAATAATTCATCTCGGCCGGCGTTAGGAACAATTAATGTTATTTTTGCTGCACCTGGCAGGACTGGCTCGGGTCCCACTAGGGTGATGGCAGTTTCACATCCTCAGGCCGAGGAGTTGGGCTGCAGGCCGAAGAGGTTAAAGCTAAATTTTCCCGTCTTGGGATTTTCCGATGAGGATAAGGTAGGGACTATCCAACCCCATGACGATGCTCTTGTAGTTACGCTTAGGATAGGGAACTATGATGTGAGGAGGGTGATGATAGATCAGGGCAGCGGTGCAGATATCATGTACCCTGATCTATTTAAGAGGTTAAGATTGAAGCTGGAAGATCTTACTCCTTATGACTCGCCACTTATAAGCTTCGAAGGGAGAGCCGTTGTGCCGAAGGGACAGATCCGTTTGCCCGTTCAATCCGGCTCAGAAACGGTTGAGGTGGATTTCATTGTGGTTGACGCGTACTCTCCATATACGACCATCCTCGCCGAGGCCATGGCCGCACGCTCTTGGAGCCGTCTCCTCTACCTTGCATGTTAAAGTTAAGTTCCTCTCGGGGAATGTGTTGAAGAGATCCTCGGCAGCCAATCGGTGGCTAGGCAATGCATATCGGCCGCCAGTGCGCACCGAGACGGAAGCGAAGTCTTTGGCTCGATCACCAAAGACTTATAGCAGTTAACAGCGCCTCTGATGCACCCGGAATGGTGACGGGGAGAGGAGGCCCATTGTGAGGAGTTAGAGAAGTTTCTGATAGCCGATGATCCAAAGAGGTTCTTCCAAGTAGGCATATGTTTGCCACACCAGGAGAAGATGGAGTTGTTGGAATTTCTGAAGGACAATATTGATGTTTTTGCATGAGACCCTTAATGAGGCTCCAGGCGTAGATCCGAACTTCATTTGTCATCGTTTGAATGTCAACCCTGCCATTGTGCCGAGAAGGCAGCCACCTCGATGTTCTTCCAAAGAGCATGCCGAGGCTGTAAAGGAAGAGGTGCTTAAACTCAAGAGGGCTGGGGCTATTAAAGAAATTTTCTACCCCGAATGGTTGGCACATACGGTTGTGGTTAAAAAGAAGAATAGAACGTGGAGAGTATGTGTGGACTTCACAGATTTGAACAAGGCCTGCCCCAAGGATTCATTCCCAATGCCGCGTATTGATCAACTGGTGGATGCCACTGTTGGACATCCTCGAATGAGTTTTTTGGACGCCTTCCAGGGTTACCATCAGATTCCACTAGCATTGGAAGATCAGGAGAAAACTGCTTTCATTACTCCAATAGGGAACTACCACTATAAGGTCATGCCGTTCGGGTTGAAGAATGCTGGGGCTACCTACCAGAGAATGATGACTAGAATGTTTGAACAACAACTAGGGAAGACCATTGAGGTGTACGTAGATGATATGGTGGTGAAGAGTAAAACAATACCTTCACACGTCAAAGATCTAGCCGACACCTTCCAGGTGCTAAGAAAGTACAAGTTGCGCCTTAACGCCTCAAAGTGCTCTTTTGGCGTGGGGTCCGAAAAGTTTTTGGGATACATGATTACTCACAGAGGCATAGAGGTGAACCCAGCGCAGGTCAAGGCTATTCAGGATTTGCAGCCGCCTCGGAACCCAAAAGAGATCCAGAAATTGACCGGAATGATTGCCGCATTGAATAGGTTTATCTCTCAGTCATCTGATCGATGCCGTCCTTTCTTCCAATTGTTGAATAAATGGAAAGGGTTTCAATGGACCGAGGATTGCGTGTTAGCTTTTCAGCAGCTTAAACAATATCTTTCTCGGCCACCCATCTTGTCTCGCCCCGAGGCGGACGAGGTCTTGTTTGCTTATCTGGCAATGGCCGTCCACGCGGTCAGCCTGGTCCTTATAAGGAATGAAAGCGGGGTGCAAAGACCGGTCTACTACGTTAGTAAGTCTTTAAATGAGGCCGAGGTGCGCTATCTGCTCTTGGAGAAAGCGGTTCTGGCCATAGTTCACGCCACGCGCAAGCTTCCTCATTATTTCCAGTCTCATACCGTAGTGGTTCTGACCCAATTGCCTCTCAAGGCGGTGTTACGCAGCGCCGATTACTCTGGTAGGGCGGCAAAGTGGGGAACCATTTTAGGGGCTTTTGACATTAAATACAAGCCTCGCACCTCGGTGAAGGGCCAGGTCCTCGCTGACTTTGTGGCAGAGTTTACTGAACCATTGCTAGAAGAAACTCTAAAAGAAGCACACTTGGATGGGAAATTAGTTGGTGTGATCACGGCCGCAGTGCCTTCGACTTGGAAAGTGTATGTGGATGATGCTAATCAGAGAGGGTCTGGTGTTGGACTTGTTCTAATGTCCCCTGAGGGAATTGTCTTCGAAAAATCTTTTAGATTGGCATTCTCGGCTACTAACAATGAGGCCGAGTATGAAGCAGTCTTGGTGGGCATGCAGATGGTACGTAGGATGGGTGGAAAAGAAATCCATGTGTTCTCGGACTCTCAGTTAGTGGTCGGCCAAGCCATGGGGACCATGGAGGCTAGAGACCCCAGAATGCAGGAATATTTGGCCCAGGTCAAGCGTCAGCAAGCTGAATTTGACTCCTTTGTCTTAGCTCATATTTCTAGGAGTGGAAACACCCATGCAGATTCTTTGGCTACGTTGGCGACGTCCTCGGCTCAGGACTTGCCCAAGGTTATCCTTGTGGAGGATTTGTTGGAGCCAACTCTTACCGTTGTCAACACAGTTCACGTTCATCTGATAAGGCCTGGACCTAGTTGGATCGACCCGGTTATATCTTTTCTTAAGAATGATACCCTTCCTGAGGACAAATCTGAAGCAGAAAAGATACGTCGAAAGGCGCCACGTTTCTAGTTGTCTGAGGACCAGAAGCTGTACAAACGATCCTTCTCAGGACCGTACTTGTTGTGTGTGCACCCCGAATCAACGGAAGCACTACTGGAGGAACTGCATGAGGGGATTTGTGGAAGCCACACTGGGGGAAGGTCCTTAGCCCATAGAGCTCTGACTCAGGGTTATTGGTGGCCCAATATGCAGAGAGAGGCTCAGGACTATGCCAGAAAATGTGATCAATGCCAGAGGTTCGCCCCTAATATTCATCAACCTGGAGGGGTTCTTAACCCTCTCCGATCCTTGGCCTTTGCCCGATGGGATTGGACATAGTGGGGCCATTTCCGAGAGCTGCAGAAATAAAAGATGGCTTCTTGTGGGAACGGAGACTATTTCACTAAATAGGTTGAGGCCGAGCCCTTAGCAAATATCGGAGATGTTGATTCCAAGAAGTTTGTTCGGAAAAATATTGTGTCTAGATTCGGTGTACCACATACACGTTTCTCAGACAATGGCGTTCAATTTGACAAGGCTTTTAGGCAATATTGTGGTGACATGGGTATCGTAAATAGATACTCCACCCCAGCTTATCCTCAGGGAAATGGGCAAGCCGAGGCCGTTAACAAGGTCATAGTCACTGGGCTTAAGAAAAGGTTGGACGATGCGAAAGGCAGATGGGTAGAAGAGCTCCCTCATGTTCTGTGGACGTATCGGATCACACCGCACAGGTTCACGGGAGAAACGCCATTCTCTATGACTTATGGAGCCGAGGCGGTGATACCTCTGGAATCTGGTTTTCCCACCCTAAAGACGAGCTCTTTTAGCCCAGAGAATAACAATAGACTCCTGGAGAAAGATCTTGATTTACTTGAGAAACGACGCGAGGCAGCTATGGTCCAAATGGCCTATTATCAACAGAAGCTAAAACGGGGATATGATGCTCACGTGAAGCTAAGGCCGCTCGCAATTGGTGATCTTGTACTGAGGAAAGTTGTGGGCACTTCTAAGAACCCAGTTTGGGGTAAGTTAGGTTCCAACTGCGAAGGCCCCTATCGCATTGTTTCAGTAGCAGGCATAGGGTCATATCGGCTAGCTGACTTAGATGAAAGAATTGTACCACGCCCATGGAATGTAAATAACCTTAGAAGGTATTATTATTAATAAAATGTGTTTTTGTTAGTTAACATTTCAAAGTTATAAGTACCTCTTACATTTGAAGTTACAATTCTTAAGAATCAAACAGAAACTTGGTTAAATGTAGTCCTCGGACCACAAACCTTGTGGAAATTGATGTCTTGTCATTTGTTAAACAGAACCTTAGTTATTTCGGGTCCTCGGACCTCCTACTTTGGGAAAATTAACATTTGAAGTTACAATTCTTAAGAATCAAATAGAAACTTGGTTAAGTGTAGTCCTCGGACCACAAACCTTGTGAAAATTAATGTTTTGTCATTTGTTAAACAGAACCTTAGTTATGTCGGGTTCTCGGACCTCCTACTTTGGGGAAATTAACATTTGAAGTTACAATTCTTAAGAATCAAACAGAAACTTGGTTAAGTGTAGTCATCGGACCACAAACCTTGTGGAAATTGATGTTTTGTCATTTGTTAAACAGAACCTTAGTTATGCCGGGTCCTCGGACCTCCTACTTTGGGGAAATTAACATTTGAAGTTACAATTCTTAAGAATCAAACAGAAACTTGGTTAAGTGTAGTCCTCGGACCACAAACCTTGTGGAAATTGATGTCTTGTCATTTGCTAAACAGAACCTTAGTTATGCCAGGTCCTCGGACCTCCTACTTTGGGGAAATTAACATTTGAAGTTACTATTCTTAAGAATCAAACGGAAACTTGGTTAAGTGTAGTCCTCGCACCACAAACCTTGTCACTGTTCTTAATATCTTGTCACTGTTCTTACTCTTATCACCCGTTTTGTGGAAATCATTATCTCACCATTCATTAATTTGGATCTCAAGTTCTTCATTTTTTAAGTGTTAAACAAATTTTTGTAAGGAATGGTCTTCGGACCTTACATCCTACTGAAAGCAATATGTCAGATTATAAAGGTTTAACTGTCATGTGAGTTGTCTAACTGTGACATTATTTGATGTCTAAATTAAGTTATGTGGCTGTTTTGAAGTCATAGTGGTTTGCATGGTGGAGTTATACTTATTTATTCTGTTTTCCCTTTAACTATTTGTTATTGAAAACTTTCATGGCAAGCACAAAAAGAATAAAGTAAAACAAAGACAACATGAACGAAAGTTGAATAAAAATTTTCTTCATTAATTATATACAAAGAAGGGGAGTACAGAAAGTTCCTATACTAGGCCCTAAACTAGGGAAAGGGGTCTTGAAGGAGGAGAATTTCTTGACCTCAGCCTCAGTACTTTTCAATTCCAGCTCAAAGGTGGACAAGGCTTGTTTCCCTTTGTCTGTTGAAGGAATAGGGGGCTCCATGCGTTGGATCTGCTCCTTCTCGGCACTACCGCACTCGTCCTTCTCTTTATGGGAACCTTCAGGTTCTATAGGAGCAGGAATGAGCTCTTGCACCACAGGAGGAAGGGCAGGAGAGCGGCAGGAGGTCTTCAATCTCCCGTATGTCTAGGGGAAGCCAGGATGTTCTCGGGCTTCCTCGGCTCGGAGCTTCGAGGAACCCCTGCCGCATTCATGGCCTCTCCCCGGACCGCCGACGTACTCTCGGCACAAGGCCGCAAAAGCCTCTGTCAGCTCTTCTTGCGTTCTAGCCACCCCCTCCTGATAACTGGTCTTCTTCGCGGCCTCCAGGGTGTGCTTGTGGGCGCGAGCTTCCTCCTTCGCCCGCGTAAGCTCCTTTTCCAAGTCAGAGCGTGCCTGTTGGACTTGGGCAAGCTCGTCATCCTTTTGGCGGAGAAGCTTACGCTGCCCCTCCACTTGGCTCTTCATCGTCTTCAAGCTGGCCTTATCACCATCTCTTTCTCTTTTCAAGTCGGCCAGCTGTGACGTGAGCTTCCCGTTTTCTGCTAGGACCTGGTCTAGGGACCTTTCTGCCTCTTGTCTTAGCTCCTGCTCCATCCCAGCGCGCTTCCGAGAGTCATCCACGAACTTCTCGGCCGCAAAAACCTCTTGGATGGACTGCAAAAATGTTAGGAGGTTAAATGCAGTGAAGTGTTTACAAATAAAAATAGAAGATAAGTGTAAGATGGAACTTACCAGAGCTAAACCCCTTTTTAACGAGAGGAACAGCTGCGGCTGGCCCATCTTCTCCAAGGACTCCATATCCTTGGGCAGCAGAAGAGGACGCTCCAACACCTCGGCTATGTGGTGGGCGTGGCCCTGTTGGACTGTCCTAATGCGGTGGCAGGGAATTGGGGCGGCGTCCGGCCTCAAGTCGGGAGACCAAGTGGCCGGTGCTCGGCACCTCGGCCACGTCCCCGATCTCCCGTTCTCGGCGAGCGGGCGCGCCCTTTGCCCTTGTCCAGCAGCTGTCTGGGCGGCGGTGGCCGTTGTTTCGGCTTCTTTGGCTTCTCGGCCACCAGCCCCCTCGGCATCCACTTTTCTTTTCTTCTTACAATCGTCAGTGGGAGGTTTTGGCTCAGCTGGAGGAGGGGGTGGTGGCAAGGCAGGGGGAGCTTGGGACCCTCTTGCTCCCTTCTTTGCCACTCGGGCGCCTCTATCAGTCATAAGGTCCTTTAGCTTGTCCATCTCTTCTTCAATGGAACTGTCGTCTGGACGCGCTATCACTAGACCCGCGATCCCAGAGGCCTCGACTTCTTCTTCTTCCTCATCGGAAAGGATAACAAACAGGTTTCCGTGAGGTCGTGGGGAGTCCTCGAGCCGAAACTGGTCTATCTCCTCGTCCAATGTGTTCGAGGAAGACACTCGCTCCTCTGGGACAGCAATTGCCTGAGAGTGCACGACGAGTGGGATGGCCGCAATGGGCTGTGTGTACAATACGGTGTGAGGGGCGTCAAGGATGTCGTGATCGGCCAAAAAGTGAGGTCTGGCTACGTTGATTCTCCTACGCCTTCGGTCACCCGCGATTATTACGTTCTCGATCTCCTGGAAGTCCGAGGAGACGGGATCGTACCCCAGAATCAAGTGGGCCGCCCTAAGTTGTAAGTCTCTGCTGACGAACACCTCGGAACGTAGCACTTTATTCAAATCTGCAACGTTGCAGTAACTTAAGCGAGGGCGTACGTTTTGCTTATCTGCAAAGAAAAACATCCAAATAAACAAACATGGTCAGAGGTGCAGAACATATAATAGACTAAAGGTAGACGCTCAAGTAAATGCAAATGCACATTCCTAGATGATTTAGGGAGTTATGGGATGGGAAGTTAAATCCTAAGGTGTCGCACCTGGAACTCCCCACTCAACTGGGCAGTGGGGGCCGTCGTGCCAGTTGCCAGAAACGATGAGGTAGTCATCCTTCATGCCTTTATTGGACTTGGGCAAACAGGAGATTAACCTAACTACGCTGGAGTGGGATTTGATGTAGTAACCTACTCCAGTGAGTTTGTGGCCTTCGTACATGAAGACGACATCATGCCAGGTGAGGTTCAGACCCATTTGCTCGTTTAGAGCGTCGACGCTACCCAAAACTCTAAAAACGTTTGGGGCGCACTGATTGAGACACAACCGGTGGTTGCGGAGGTACTCCCGGTTACTGAGGCTTCATTGGGAGGGTCATCCCACCTTCTACGAAGGCTACCATTGGGATGATAACCTCTCCAGCCTTCCTAGAACCGGCCACGGCTTCCGTCGGGCAATATTCTAAACCTACGTCGCTGGGAATACGATACTTGGCTCTAAAGCCTTCCATCCCAGCGGCGGTATCAACTAGACATTTAAACTTTCCCATCAAAAAGGAACGAAAAACTAAGTTCTAAGAGGGGGAACTGTTATAAGGGGAGCCGAGGACAGGGTCCGAGGAGAAATGGTTAAGAGAAAAGAAATGAGAACTTACAAATTTCAAGTTGTGCAAATTTTCACGGATTTCTGCAGACAAAAGGTGATTGCTGACGTTTTGATGGGATTAGCCTCTAGAGAAATAAATGAAGGCGCAGGTTCCCGAAGCGTCACGACGTGTGAGAAGCGGCCTCGAAATTGTATTTGTCCCGCCCAAATTTCGTGGAATAACAAGGACCGTTGGATGCTCATCTCACCGTTGAACGTGGGGGACAAGGTATAACTTACGGTAATAAATGCGCGCATTTTTGAAAATAAAACCGCCAAGTGGCATCCTCTGGAACGCGAAACGGTCTTCACACGTGTAATTATTTACAGAACGTGTGGGGAGAGTTTTCGTTGGATCAAAACCCTATTTTTCTCCTCGGATGATGAAAAATAGAGTTTTGAGGGGTTATTGTGGGGGTGAAAGGACCTAAGTGGGCATATGGGCCTTTGGACTGTAGCATGGAGGGCCGACCTGCTCCAGAATTAAACTCTACGAATTGGCTCATACGCCGAGGACCCGAGGGTACAGCCGAGAACGAGCTTCTCCTTGGACAAATCTAAGAGAACTCAAAACTTCATTATGAAGGTCGAGGCATAACTCTGGAAAGACTAATGGTTAAAGGGGGACACCATGAACCTTCTAGATACACCAGTGTTAAAGAAAATATCAAGTGCAAAGGCTGCCACCTCCGCATTAAAGGCTCTGCACCTACCTCCCTGGCCGCATTAATGGGGAAGTGACCCCTAAACAGTAAGACTGAAACTTCTAGTCACTGTCCCAAATGTATCAGGGAAGGAAGTATAAAAGGGGGTAGAGGTCAGAGAAAAAGGGGGAGAGATCGGCAAAAAAGAAAGAAACTAAGAATTGTAACTTCTAAGGAAGAAATATCAATAATACAGAAGTGGTCCTCGGCTTATGTCCGAGGAGGCCTACTTTCAGTTATCTTTTGTTATCTACATGTGTTTGTAACTCTTAACCCGTTATTAAGTTCTCAGCACTTCTAATCTAGGTTACAAGCCCACGCTCTACAAATTTTATTGTCTAAGGCTCATTGGGCCTGAGCCCGTAGTTGTCTTTGGGTCCAGGTGCAATTGTGCTCTTACAATAATAATAATAATAATAATTATTATTATTATTATTATTATTATTATTATTATGGAAAATAATAAATCCAAGCTCTAGGATACCAGATTGTTGTGGATGTAATGTAATAACTCTTAACATACCTTAATTAAGGCATCGATTAACAAAAAAGTAATGCTTCAAGAGAGAATTTGCTTGTATATATTTATATTTAAATTAGACTCATCATATGCATTTCGCACAAATAGTGAGACTTTTTTTTTTTTTTGGATTTAGCGTTATAGTTTTCTATTTATCCTAATTTCAGGTCTACACATTTTCCTATTAATATTACATGTTTTCATGAATGATGCGTGCAATCAAGTAGTACAAATGTGGATCAACTATATTGAAATTTTCGGAGTATCAGAAGTTCTTTTTTTTTTTTTTTTTTGGTAAGAAGAAGTTTAGGTAGAGGAGAGGCTACTCCCACACCAGGGCCAGGGTAAGTCTCAGGCCTTGGAGAGGGCTTACATTGGACTTATAGATTGCCCACCAAAGGAAACTGTTGGCAGCAAGACTCAAATCTAAACCTTGTTGAGCAAAGTGTTTGAATCTTACCAATTCAACCCGCCCCTCATTGGTAAAGTTCTTAGCTTTTTCCTTTTGGTAAGATACCAAACATAATACTGCTAGCAAGCTCCATACAATTGTCAATTTTGTGGCATACTCATATTATCCCTTTAATTAATTTATTATATTTGGTATAGGATCCCAGCAAGTATGCTCACTTTTATTTTTATTTTATTTTAAAAAAAATCTTCATTGGTTTCCTTCTTCCTTTTGGTAGTGTTATCTAGCTCTAACTGTAGGCTACACAAAGAGGAGAGAGATGCCAAGGAATTTTGGGCAAATGACACTTCCTTTTTGGACAGGTGGGTGGATAACGATGAGATTTGCAGCGAGCATCTACCAAACAATTTTAAAAGAGTAGAGCTACAATTACTAAAATTTTTATAATATTGAGCTTATAAGCTGACATGTTACTAATCATAAAGAGACAATTTATTGTAACATCAATTTGTTGACTTTAATTTGTAAAACTTGGCAAGCTAAATTCACTGCCCACAGTATTGCTTCAGCTTCTGCTTGGAGGGGTGTTGGTGTTTACTTTTCTTGAGACTGCAAACACCAGCAGCCCTCTCCAATCTCTGGCAATGACTGCTATAGTTGAGCTTGAATCCCCAATAGTTGCATCACAGTTCAACTTGAAGGCATTTTGTGGTGGTTTTGTCTAGCTTAAATCCCTTCTATCTAGATGGTTATTAGAGCTTAATTTAGTTACAGCCCAATGCTCATGAAAGATTCTAATCAAATTTTTGCAAACCTGTTCATAAACCACAGATTTGTTTTCAAAACAACTTGGTTTCTACACTTCCAAACCCACTCAATTACCAAGAGCACCAAAAACTAAAAACTTGCATCTTTGATCCTCATCTGACTTCAAGAGATTAGGTGATTCTGTTCACTTTTAAATCCAGCTACTTTATGCCTAAATTAGCTTTCGTCTAAAACCATGAACTCTTTTATAAAATGATTCTCTTTAAGTGAATGCTTATCAAGTCGGAGCATTTCATTTCAGTACTCAAAAGAAAAGAAAAAAAAAAAAGTAGGAGCATCAAATAAAAGGCAATGTAAACACACAGAAAGAGTAGACAATAAAAAGGAAACAAAACGATTATTCTCAAATCTAAAGTCAGCATAAAGAAAATTTTATTTTTTAGGCCGATCAATTGCAACCATGAAAAATTAGGACTAAAAATGAATGATTCAGATCCTGTACATTTCGGTGCCAGCTTCAAAACACTGTCTACTACTCTCACTCTTTTTCAAATTTGGGATTCTTGAAATCTTCAACACCAAAGGTTTTTAGTTATAGAGAATCATTTGAAAAAATTGGAAAAGATCACACAAAATTTCTGGAAAAGCAATCATTCACCCAAGGTGAAGACTGGAGATTCGTTTGAAAAGTTACTATTAATAAATTGATGTAACTCCAAGTTTATTAGTCAAGAAGTGGATTCTAATTAATTCAATTAATAAAATTTATGTTGTCAAATAAATTATCTGAATTTGAACATCATACATCATACTTGGATCAGATGTTGGAACTGGAGTTGCTGTCTCAAGATTTTTGCTCGAGCGAACCAGAGATGTTTGGCAAATTTTAAGTGAAAATATGTGGTTGATTTTAAAATTAATTACTTGTGCTTAATAGTGTAATTTGATCAAAATTGGAAATTAGTCGTAATTGGGATCTAAACCGATGCGTTTCTTGAGCTCAAAAAATAAACCGGAAACAAGTATATTTGTATATTTTTAATTATAGAAAAAAGGAAAAAAAAAATGCTTTAAAAATTTAAACATAAATCAAATAAGTTAAATAGTATTTTTTTGAGAAGCAAGGTAAATAATAACCTGAAAATAAACCCAGGAAAACAAGGTCTAAGGAAACTTCTTTAAGTGAGAAATTTCTTATAACGGCTGCTACAGCCTGGCGTAAAAATTAGAATTATACATTAATAAAATTTCAAAAAATTTGGATTAATTAGACTATGAAATATTTCAAGCCATTATGTTATATGCTTTGAATTTGGCAAAGTATTTGCTAAATTATCTTTTTCAAATCAAAGTGAAAAATTTCTAAAGTTTTTTTTTTTTTTTTGAAGGGGAAAAAAATTTCTAAAGTTAAATGAGAAAAGACCCACAGTTTAGATCCCAATCACATTTACGTCTAATTACCTATTTTTAGAAAATTACACAATTAAGCCCGGTTAATTAGCCAAGTAATTAGTTGAATTCCATGGATAAACACAACAAAAGAGCAAATCCCAATTACTCACGCATTGTCCTTATTGAAGTTCAAAACAGTGCACATTCAGCTTTTCATGAATGATGTGTGCAATCAACTGCTGTTACAAATGTGAATCGAATATATTGAAATTTTCGGAGTTTTAAAAGTTTTCAGCTTTTTTCTTTCGGTAAGATACCAAACACAAGCTCCATACAATTGTCAATTTTGTGGCATACTTATATTCTTCTTTTAATTAATTAATTTTATTTGTGATGGGATCCCAGTAATTAATTGGTTTCCTTCTTCCTTTTGCTAGTGTTAGCTATAACTGTAGGCTATACAAAGAGGCGAGAGATGCCAAGGAATTTTGGGCAAAAACGACACTTCCCTTTTGGACAGGTGGGTGGGTAACAATGAGATTTGGAGCGAGCATCTACCTAACAATTTTAAAAGAGTAGGGCTACAATTACTAAAAGCTTTTATTATATTAAGTTTACAAATTACTATGTCACTAATTATAAAGAGATAATTCATTATTACACCACTTTATAAGCGGATTTAGATCCTCTAGAGTTCCTAAGGTACTCTACCAAGTAGAGTTCATTAAATCATAACCACTCTTTAATGATTTAATGGTCTAGATTTTGCCATGTCAGCATTTCGTTAACAATTATCTTAATTGTTTTGTTTACAACATTATTTTATTATTTTAAGAATATTATTAATGAAATGCTGACATGGCAGAATCTAAACCATTAAATCATTAAAGAGTTGTTAGGATTTAATGAACTCTACTTGGTAGAGTACCTAGGAACTGGATCTGAATCCGCTTATATGTAGTAAAACTTGTATACGTTTAGCATTTTCTATTTTAAAAAGAAAGAAACATAGACTAAAATAATATTCGCTGTTCTATTAGTATAAATTGCCCACAGAATCTAAAATAGTGGCAGCCCCAACATAACATTCTGAAGGCTATCATAGAAAACACCCAAAGATTATACTAATTTATAGACAGGGAAAACCAATGTAAAATGAAGACTATAGAAACACTATCTATCAAACCAAAACAAACCCATAATTGAAACCAAATAGCAAAATGCCAGGAAACAAAAATCCAATAAAAATTGCATACCCAAGAAAAAGAGAAAAAGAGAAAAAGAAAATCCAAACCAAAAACCCAATCGAAAGGAAGAAGAAGAAGACGTGGAAACTCTACAAAGGAAAAAAAAAAAAAAAGACCGTAACTTAAATTAAGAGAAAGAGGAAAGGAAGTGTACCTGAAAGCAACGATTGGGTTTTCTGGATCATTGGAGATAGAGATCGGAGTGGGAGAGAAGGAAGATTCCACTTCATTTCTACATAGAAAGAAATTGAATCATTTAAATCCAAAAGAGAAGAATTCAAAAAGATTTCTTAGATTTTTATCTCTCCTTTACGCCTAATAGATCTGCTCTGTGTGTGTGTGTGTTTATCAGGCTCTCTCTCCGTCTCTTTCAATTTAACCATGTATGGATAGGACAGCATAGTAATAAACAAGTAAAATGTAAAGCCCTCAAACGGTGCAATGTGCAGTATTTTGTAACTTTTAAATAGTATATGTAGTAAATTTTTAGATAGACTTTTTTCCTTACGTGGCAGCATAGCCTTAATTATAGGGAAAAAGTCTCTCCTTTTATATTAGTATTAGTTTAGTTAAAGCTCTTGTTAATTTCTAAAATTTAAAAAAAAAAAATTAAAGCTCTTAATTTTTGGTTTTAGCAAAATAGTTTGTTGTAGCATGCTAAGAAAGTACTAATAAGTAATAAGGCACCTTGTCAATTGTCATCAAGAAGTTGACTTTAGTAAGTGACATAATGACTTCAATAGGTAAGGTCCTAAGGATCTCAAAAAATGGATTCGAGTTTCAACCGTAACATGTTTAATTTATCAATTTGCTCAAAAAATAAAATAATAAAATAACTAACATGAATTTCCAAATAATTTTGAATTAAATAAATAATAAAGAACATGAATCCCAAAAGAAAGACCATTTGTGAAGACTATATGAATATAGAATTAGAGGGTTGTAATCATATGGTAAAAAAATAAATAAAAAATAAAAAAATCAATTGCTTTCCACAAGATTAATATGGCATGAGTTTGGTGCAACAATGACTAGGATTTTTGTCATACCATATCTACAATGTAATTAATCTGATGATAATTTCTAATATAAAAAAAGAACTTGACTTGGAATACAAACAAAATATTTATCTAAAAAAAATTTATTGGTTTAAAGGTTGAATATTAGAAGAAATCACAATCATCTCTTACATCATACAATCTTTTAATAATAAAAAAAATTGTCAACTCACATCATACAATCATTTAATTAAAAAAAAAACAATAATTATTTTCAATTGACTTTCATTTTATGCATGATATCTTCTTTTTTTTCTAGATAAAATTAGAAGAGGGTTGGTATCCAACTTCTCTCTCTCTCTCTCTCTCTCTCTCTCTCTCTCTCTCTCTCTATATATATATATATATATATCATGCAAACAATCCTAAGTGTCTCTTTGGAAACAAACACTATGTTAAAAGTAAGCCAACAAATACTTACCTTGAAAAAGTAAAAGAAAATAAAGTGAAAAAGTAAGGTTTTAAAAAATACTACGTAAAAACCATAAATTAAAAACTAAGTTTATAAGCTAATGTCAAACAAACGTTAAATTAATTAGGTTTATATAGATAATTGTAACACCAGGCACCTATAATCATCTCACTCCTATTTTTTTTTTATGTATTAAGGGGTGTTTAATAGGGTAGTTTGAGTTATGTTGTTTGGGTATTTTTGATATACGTGTGGGTAAAAAAATATGTAAAAATATATGTAATGTTATTTAAAATGTGAGTTATTGTGTTAAAATTAACATGCCAAACAGGCCCTAAAAAACTTCAGATCCAATAAGAAAACTATAGTGCTCATAAATTACACGGTGTACTTGTAAGTCAAAAATACTACGTCAAGTGTCTTCCATTTTGATTTCCCATCCATATGAAAGTAGCCGAAGACCTTAAAACAAAAACAAAGAATTTTCCGCTACTATCCAGCTAGCACAAAATAAAGCAAGAAAAGTACAGTGAAAGGCTGGAATTAGCAGCTCACTGCTTACGTGTATATATATATATATATATATTTTTTTTTTTTTGGTTCTCTGATTATATTTTCTTTTGTTCTAGAATCTCAACAATTACAGCCCATACGTCCACTCCACCACGTTTACACCTAATGGCTATCTTGAATAATTCACTAGGAAAATTTTTTCCTCTCCAATCAACAAAAACGCGGTGGCGCTTAATAAATTACTACTATTCTAGTATTGTCCTTTTTCTTTTCTTCTACACGGTCCACTCTTCTGTTACGAAATTGCCAAAAACACCCCCACTCTACAAATCCTAGTCCAAAAAGGTCCCCGACTTAACCTTATTCCTTAAGAAAACCGAACCTTCTCTGTTCCCTTCCCTCCTTACGTTAAATACAACTGACCTGTCTGACACGACCAAACCACCAACCCAGAAGCAAAGACCAAAGTAAGAAAGAAAAATTTAGAGAGAAAGAGAGAGATGGGGTTAAAGAAGAATAGGTGGATCTTCTTCAAGAGGCTGAGGATGCAGACAGCTTGGAGATGGAAGTTCTTGGGGTCAGCTTTCAAGTGGAAGAGGTTGAATCTGCAGCTCTCTTTTGTGGACGACGTGCTTTTCAAAATTGTGTCTGCGTTTGAGGCTATTGTGTTGGTTGCCACCTTGTGTTTCTTTTATCTTTGTTGTGGCTGCCATTTTTGAAAGAGTCTCTCTCACTATATTATAAGGCCTCTCCCTCTTTTTGGGGCTCTGACTGTGCCGGCCTCTTTGTTTTCTCTTTTTTTTTTTAGTATATGCTCTCTGATTTTTTTTTTTTTCTTTAGATCTTTGGAGATTTTCTGACTACTGAAAATGGTAAAAAGAAAACAATTTTGTTTTCGATGGTGGTGGGCGAGAGAAGATGGGTTATTGGGTTTGCTGTTAGTGTGAGGGGAAAATGTATGTGAGCTAGATTTCTCAATTAATGCAAGTTGATGGATGCAACCATTTCTCTCTCTCTCTCTAGTTTGACATGTTCTGGGAGGCTCTGAGAGATTGGAGATGATCAGCTAGTTTGATATTAAAATTTCCCAGGAATGTATTGTACATGCTAATGTATATGTTTATGTACAAATTTAATGGTGGAAAAAGTTCAAAAATTACTTATGAATTATCCATCGTCTCTTCCATGTTCATGGATTTGAATTGTTAGTGTTTTGTTTTTTTCTAAGCATTGCAGTTTGCTCTCATTATGATGCATAAAATAGAGCCATGTGATGTCCGAATTTGAGCTTTCTGGATCTGCCTGATAGACTGTTGGACTGTTGGTTTGATGTGGATAGATCAGCTGCTCAATTTACTACCATGTTTCTTCTCTAAGTTTAGTGGTTGCATATAGGTCTTATCGAACTGTCTTTTGAAGTACTAAACCCCTTTAGCCTTGACATCTCCATCTCTACTGTCATAAAAAGGCTTGTACTTTGCATCGAATTGATGCAGGTTTAGGCTTAACCTTTTGAATTTAGCAGAATTTACTTTGCAGGATTTGGTTTGCGATGGTCAGTGTGTATCCTATTAATTACAAGTTACAACTGGGGGTAGCGTTTTGCCCCAAAAAAATTAAAATAATAAAAAAATAGGGTAGCATTTTTTTTTATTTTTTTTCTGAGATTGTCTTCTACTCTTCTTGGACAAAAAATACGGTAGCATTTTTTGGAATCTAAAGTCTTGCTTTTTTTTTTTTACGGGCCTTGACTACAAAGTACAATCGTGTTAAGTGATAGTATTATTTATCAACATCTCACAAGTCACAACCAACCAAGCAAAAGAAACCTTCCCAAGGCAAATTAAGCTAAATAATATATACTACTAAATGTTTGACCAATAATAGTTTAAAAATGAGATTGGCTATATTCTCATGATACCCTTCCAAACAGACACAACCTTTTGTAGCCGCTCTCTTCTGATATTTTAGCTGTTAATTGCCCTCAAGGCATAAAAATTTAAAAGTGTCAACATCTACAAGGGAAATTGTCACAGCCAGGTTATGAAAATACCATTTTGTTCCCTAGATTTTAGGATTACAGTCAATTTAGTCATACATTTTAGAGTCAATTTAGTCTATACTATATTCAAATCGCAGTTAATTAGGTCTTTATCGTTAACTCACTAACGAAAAATGTCTACATAACAAATAATGTGCATCGCTGACACACAAATAGTTTATACGGCAACTAAAACAATAATAATAATTTTTCACTGCTTTTTAAAAAATCCAATGTCGGCATTTATATTAAAAAATTAAATCAGGAAAAAAAAATCAGAAACCAAAAAATATATAATATATGAATTTTTAAAAGAAAATTTTCAATAGCTAGATCACCATTTCTTTTCTGGGGATCAACAATGTTTGTGAAGAAAATATTTGACAATAAGTAAGCAACCAAACCCATTTTTGGTAGCTATTTTGATGCGAGATGTGGAAGTATTAAAAAGCAAAACACGTCTACTTCTAGAAAACAAGAAACAAAGCACGCTTACTTTTGAAAATAATCTCGAATCCATGAGGGTTCCTTGAATCCACAAGAGTCCTTGATTGCACAAGGAAAAGGGGTTCTGGAATCCACCAGAAAAACTAGACAAAAGTCTACATTTTTATTAATATAAATAATACTAAAAAATGTTTACAAACTTAGGAGCCTATTTAAGGGCTCCGTAAAACTTGAGAGACAAGAATATATATTTTAAAATAACTCCTAGTCAATACCTCACCATAACAGGAACCAAATTTGACCTAAAAAACCTTAAAAGCACCTAAAAAGGGAAATAATAACCCAAAACTTAAAATAATGAAAATTACAAATTAAATACCAAAATTAATAAATTACAATAATTAAATAGTAAACTGTGTTCTACATAAGACCCCCCCACTTGAAACAAACTCGTCCTAAAATTTATCTTTGAAATCTGAAATATTCCACTCCTAATAAACAAATACTTCGATTGCTTGAGCCCTTTGATCTTCTTTCCATACTTGCAACTCATCAATGGAATAAAAACATCAACTTAAATTTCTTTTTCCTTAGTCTTCATGCAATTGTAGAGATTTACCAAATAAGAATTGACAATTGAATCAAATCTATCAACCCCAATAAAATCAATAAACTTCAGTGTATCATTTACCACCAAAATAAAAGGATCTTAAGATTGACAATCATATGATTTCATTTCATTGAGATCCTTGAAACTTTCCTCTTCAATTTCTTCCTCAATGGTCTCTACCATCTCGACCTCAAGACCTTTCTCTACAATAAGATCATCATTATTCTCCAAAATAATCTTGATTTGAGGATCTTCTTCCATAACAAGAATTTCTTCAAAAATCTCTATATTTTGTTCTTTGACTTCTACATAATCTTCAAGAACAATATTTCTTCGACATGCATTCTTCCTTTAATAGTGGAATATATGGTTCTTCAAAATAATTCAAGTGTGAAATTTTTGGCCAATAATAATCTTGTTTTGTATATGACAAAAGTTCATCACAATCCAAAGGATAAAAGTTGATAGCAAACATCTTTTTCATCCTTGGCCATTAACGAATTTTGTCTTTACCTTGTTGGATTCTATCAATCTGCATTCGTTCCCACGAACATGAGGCATGCCCACTAAGTTTAAACAAAACAAGTTTAACTTTTATCTCATAATAAATATTCTCAAACTCAAATAAATCCTCTAGATCAAGTAACCAATCAAGAAAATATTCTTTTAAAAAATAACCATTAGGGCCTGTTTGGTATGTAATTCCAAACAAACTGTGGTTCAAAAAAAAAACAACATGTTTAATAGGGGTATTTTTTTTAGGACTATTTCAGTTACGTTACTCATTTTAGGGTGTTTAAACACTGCATTTGGAAAACTCCTCTTACCAGTTTTCAGATTTCAAACAACGTTGTTTAATAGCACTTCTGTAAATATTTTGAAAAATATGGGCCCACTTGATTAGACAACACATAAAGCTTCATTCTTCAATTCCAACTAGGGGCCCTACTTGTTAGCTTTTAGAGAAAAAACACAAACATACCAAACATACAATTATGTTTGTTCATACACTAAAACATGTTATTTGAAACATGGTATCAAACACATTTTACTTTATGAATACTATAAACACGTGTTTTCACAATACTTTTTAAATTGCAGTTTTCACATCATTTTAAACAATGATACTAGAAATCTTCAACCAAACGACTTGCAATTTTTCTATAAAGCCTATATGAAATTTGCTTACCAATAGGTTGCCCATGAGTTATGTCTCCACAACAGTTATCCCTATTGTTTCCATGCTCCAACAACGGTATCTTAGTAAAGATATTTGTGAGTGCTAGCTATACATCATGTAATACTTGCTAAGTTTTCTGTCATCGGACTTGCTACTGTCTCATACATCAGCCACCAGATCAGGATAAGTCAAGGTTCTGATACCAACTGATGCAGGATGCGTAAGCGTCAAGAAGCAGAACACGTCTACTTCTAGAAACAAAAAAAAAAAACACGTTTGCTTTTAAAAATAATTTCGAATCCAAGAGGGTTCCTTGAATCCACAAGGAGAAAGGGTTCTGGAATCCACCATAGAAATAATAGACAAAAGTCTAAATTTTTATTAATACAATAATGCTGAAAAACGGTTACAAACTTAGGGGCCTATTTAAGGGCTCCGTAAAATTTGACAAATAAGAAAATATATTTTAAAATAACTCCTAGTTAATACCTAACCATAACAGGAACCAAATTTGACTTAAAAAGTATTAAAAACACATTTTTTTTAAAAGGAAATTGTAAGTGCACAATTGCACCTGGACCCAAAGACAATCACGGGCTCAGGCCCAATGAGCCTTAAACAATAAAATTTGTAGAGTGTGGGCTTGAAACCTAGGTTAGAAGTACTAGGAGCTTGATAACAGGCTTTTATAAACAAACACAAGTAAATAACGAACGATAATGACAAATGGATCTCCTCGGACTCGAGCCGAGGACTACTTCTTTATTATTTCTCTTTCTTCCTTCAAGATTACAATTTCTTAATTTCTTTCTTAGTTTTCCGATCCCCCTTTCTTTGGCCTTTACCCCCCTTTTATACTTCCTTCCCTGATACTTTTTGAACAGTGACTAGAAGTTTCCACCTCACTGTTCAGGGGTCACCTCCCCATTAATGCGGCCAGGGAGGTAGGTGCAGAGCCTTTAATGCGGAGGTGGCAGCCTTTACTCTTGATATTTTCTTTAATACTGGTGTATTTAGAAGATTCAGGATGTCCCCTTTTAACCACTAGTCTTTCCAGAGTTGTGTCTTGACCTTTATAATGGAATCTTGAGTTTTCTTGGATCTGTCCGAGGTGAAACTCTCCCTCGGCTGTATCCTCGGACCCTCGGCGGATGGGCTAACTCATAGAGTTTAATCCTGGAGCAGGTCGGCCCTCCATGTTACAGCCCAAAGGCCCATATGCCCACTTAGGCCCTTTTACTCCCCACAATAGCCCCTCAAAACTCTATTTTTCATCATCCGAGGAGAAAAATAGGGTTTTGATCCAACGAACACTTCCTCCATACTTTCTGTAAATAACCACACGTGTGAAAACCGTTTCGCGTTCCGGAGGGTGACACTTGGCGGTTTTATTTTCAAAAACGCGCGTATTTATTACTGTAAGTTATACCTTGTCCCCCACGTTCAACGGTGAGATGAGCATCCAACGGTCCTTGTTGTTCCATGAAAATTTGGGCGGGACAAATACAATTTCGAGGCCGCTTCCCGCACGTCGTGACGCTTCGGGAACCTGCACCTTCATTTATTTCTCCAGAGACTAATCCCATCAAGACATCAGCAATCACCTTTTGTCTACACAAATCCGTGGAAACTCGCACAACATCAAGTCTGTAAGTTCTTATTCCTTTTTTCTCTTAACCTTTTCTCCTCGGACACTGTCCTCGACTCTCCTTATAATCACTCCCCCTTTTAGAATTTAGCCTTTCGTTCATATTTGATGGGAAAGTTCAAGTGTCTAGTTGATACCGCCGCTGGAATGGAAGGCTTCAGAGCCAAGTATCACATTCCCGGCGATGTAGGTTTAAAATATTGCCCGACGGAAGCCGTGACCAGCTCTAGAAAGACTGGAAAGGTTATCATCCCAATGGTAGCCTTTGTAGAGGGTGGGATGACCCTCCCAATGAAGCCTGTAACTAGGGAGTACCTCTGCAACCACCAGTTGTGTCCCGATCAGTGCACCTCAAACGTTTTTAGAGTTTTGGGTAGCGTCGATGCTCTAAATGAGCAAATGGGTCTAAACCTCACCTGCCACGATGTCGTCTTTCTGTACGAGTGCCATAAACTCACCAATGTAGGTTACTACATTAAATCCCGCTCCAGCGTCTTTAGGCTAATCTCCTTTTTGCCCAAATCCAACAAAGGCATGAAGGATGACTACCTGATCGTCTCTGGGAACTGGCACGACGGCCTCCATTGCCCAGTTGAGTGGGGAGATCCAGGTGCGACACCTTAGGATTAACCCCCCCACCGCACAACTTCCTCTAACACTCACAAAAATGCGTATTCACATGTATTCATGTTTATTTAAGTTTATTATATGTTGTGTGAATCTGACCATGTTCGTTTGCTTTGATGTCTTTCTTTGCAGATAAGCAACACGTGCGCCCACGCTTGAGCCACTGCAACGTTGCAGATCTAAACCGAGTACTGCGCTCCGAGGTGTTTGTCAGCGAGGACCTACAACTTAGGGCTGCTCACTTGATTCTAGGGTACGATCCCGTATCCTCGGACTTCCAGGCAATAGAGAACGCCATTATTGCAGGTGACCGGCGGCGTAGGAAGATCAACGTAGCCAGACCTCACTTCCTGGACGATCACGACCTCCCTGACAGTCCTAACACCATACTGTATTTACAACCGATTGTTGCGGTCCCTCTAGCTACACACTCCCAGGCAACTGTTGTCCCAGAGGAGCAAGTGTCTTCTTCAAACACTTTGGATGAGGAGATAGACCAGTTTCGGCTCGAGGACTCCCCACGACCTCGCGGAAACCCGTTTGTCATCCTTTCCGACGAGGAAAAAGAAGAAGCCGAGACCTCTGGGATCGCGGGTCTAGTGATAGCGCGTCCAGACGACAGTTCTGTTGAAGAAGAGATGGACAAGCTAAAGGACCTGATGACCGATAGAGGCGCCCGAGTGGCAAAGAAGGGAGCAAGGGGGTCCCAAGTTCCCCCCGGCTTTACCACTACCTCCTCCTCCTCCTCCAGCTGACCCTAAGCCTCCAGCCGAAGATCCCAAGAAGAAAAGGAAAGCGGAGGTTGAGGGGGCTGGAGGTGAAAAGCAAAAGAAGATGAAACAGCCCGTGCCGGCCCAGCAGCAGAAGTTGGACAAGGGCAAAGGGCGCGCCCGCTCAGTTGAAAGCGGGGAGACCAGAGACGTGGCTGAGGTGCGCCGAGCACCAGCTACCTGGTCTCCTGACTTGAGGCTAGACGGTGCTCCCATTCCCTGCCATTCCAGTATCAGGGCGGTCCAGCAAGGCCACACTCACCACCTAGCCGAGGTGCTGGAGCGCCCTCTTCTGCTTCCCAAGGACATGGAAACCTTGGAGAAGATGGGCCAGCCGCAGCTGCTCCTCTCGTTGAAGAGGGGTTTAGCTCTGGTAAGTTCCATCTTACACTAACATTCTATACTGGTTTGTAAACACTTCACTGCATTTAACCTCCTATCCTTTTTGCAGTCCATCCAAGAGGTTTTCGCTGCCGAAAAGTTCGTGGACGACTCTCGGAAGCGCGCTGGGATGGAGCAGGAGCTAAGGCAAGAGGCAGAAAGATCTCTAAGCCAGGCCCTAGCAGAGAATGGAAAAATCACGTCCCAGCTGGCCGACTTGAAAAGAGAAAGAGATGGTGACAAGGCCAGCTTGAAGACGATGACAACCCAAGTGGAGGGGCAGCGTAAGCTCCTTCGTCAAAAGGATGACGAGCTCGCCCAAATCCAACAGGCACGCTCTGACTTGGAAAAGGAGCTTACGCGGGCTAAGGAGGAGGCTCGCGCCCATCAGCACGCACTAGAGGCTGCGAAGAAGGCCAGTTATCAAGAGGGGGTGACCAGAACGCAAGAAGAGCTGACAGAGGCTTTCGCGGCCTTGTGCCGAGAGTACTGTCAGCAGGTCTAGGGAGAGGCCATGAATGCGGTAGGGGTTCCTCAAGCTTCCGAGCTGAGGAAGCCCGAGAACATCTGGCTTCCCCTAGACATACAGGAAATTGAAGACCCTCATGTTGCTGCCTCTCCTGCCCTTCCTCCTGTAGTGGAAGAGCTCGTTCCTACTTCTACAGAACCTGCAGGTTCCCACAAAGAGAAGGACGAGTGTAGTGGTGTCGAGAAGGAGCAGATCCAAAGTGTGGAGCCCCCCATGCCTTCAACAGACAAAGGGAAACAAGTCTTGTCCACCTTTAAGCTGGAATTGAAGAGTACTGAGGCTGGCAGCAGCTCCCTTCAAGACCCCCTTCCCTAGTTTAGGGCCTAGTATAGGAATTTTCTGTACTCCCCTTCTTTGTATATAATTAATGAAGAAGATTTTTATTCAATTTTTGTTCACATTGTCTTTGTTTTACTTTATTCTTTTTGTGCTTGCCATGAGAGCTTTTAATAACAAATAGTTAAAGGGGAAGCAGAATAAATAAGTACAACTCCACCATGCAATTAACTATAACTTCAAAACTGCCGCATAACTTAATTTAGACATCAAATAATACCAAAGTTAGACAACTCATATGACAGTTAAACCTTTGTAATCTGATATATTGCTTTCAGCAGGATGTAAGGTCTGAAGACCATTCCTTGCAAAAATTTTGCTTAACACTTAAGAATGAAGAACTTGAGATCCAAATTAATAAATGATGAGATAATGATTTCCATAAAAAGGGTGATAAAAATAAGAACAGTGACAAAATATTAAGAATAGTGACAAGGTTTGGTCCGAGGACTATACTTAACCAAGTTTCTATTTGATTTTTAAGAATAGTAACTTCAAGTGTTAATTTCCCCAAAGTAGGAGGTCCGAGGACCCGTCATAACTAAGGTTTTGTTTAACAAATGACAAGACATCAATTTCCACAAGGTTTGTGGTCCGAGGACTGCACTTAACCAAGTTTCTGTTTGATTCTTAAGAACAGTAGCTTCAAATGTTAATTTTCCTGAAGTAAGAGGTCCGAGGACCCGGCATAACTAAGGTTCTGTTTAACAAATGACAAGACATCAATTTCCACAAGGTTTGTGGTCCGAGAACTGCACTTAACCAAGTTTCTGTTTGATTCTTAAGAACAGTAGCTTCAAATGTTAATTTCCCCAAAATAGGAGGTCCGAGGACCCGGCATAACTAAGGTTCTGTTTAACAAATGACAAGACATCAATTTCCACAAGATTTGTGGTCCGAGGACTGCACTTAACCAAGTTTCTGTTTGATTCTTAAGAACAGTAGCTTCAAATGTTAATTTCCCCAAAGTAGGAGGTCCGAGGACCCGGCGTAACTAAGGTTCTGTTTAACAAATGACAAGACATCAATTTTCACGAGGTTTGTGGTCCGAGGACTACACTTAACCAAGTTTCTGTTTGATTCTTAAGAACAGTAGCTTCAAATGTTAATTTCCCCAAAGTAGGAGGTCCGAGGACCCGGCATAACTAAGGTTCTGTTTAACAAATGACAAGACATCAATTTTCACAAGGTTTGTGATCCGAGGACTGCACTTAACCAAGTTTCTGTTTGATTCTTAAGAACAGTAACTGCAAGTGTCAGAGGTACTCATAACTTTGAAATATTAACTGACAAAAACTCATTTTATTAATAATAATACCTTCTAAGATTATTTACATTCCATGGGCGCGGTACAATTCTTTCATCTAGGTCAGCTAGTCGATATGACCCTATGCCTGCTACTGAAACAATGCGATAGGGGCCTTCCCAGTTGGGTCCTAGCTTACCCCAAGCTGGGTTCTTCGAAGTGCCTACAACTTTCCTTAGTACAAGATCACCAGGTGCAAGTGGCCTTAGCTTCACGTGGGCATCATATCCCCGTTTTAGCTTCTGTTGATAATAAGTCATTTAGACCATGGCTGCCTCGCGTCGTTCCTCGAGTAAATCAAGACCTTTCTCCAGGAGTCCATTGTTATTCTCCGGGCTAAAAGAACTTGTCTTTAGGGTGGGAAAACCAGATTCCAGAGGTATCACCGCCTCGGCTCCATAAGTCATAGAGAATGGCGTTTCTCCCGTGGACCTGCGCGGTGTGGTCCGATACGTCCATAGAACATGAGGGAGCTCTTCTACCCATCTGCCTTTCGCATCGTCCAACCTTTTCTTAAGCCCACTGATTATGACCTTGTTAACGGCCTCGGCTTGCCCATTTCCCTGAGGATAAGCTAGGGTGGAGTATCTGTTTATGATACCCATGTCACCACAATATTGCCTAAAGGCCTTGCTGTCAAATTGAACGCCATTGTCGGAGATAAGTGTGTGTGGTATACCGAATCTAGTGACAATATTTTTCCAAACAAACTTCTTGGAATCGATATCTCTGATATTTGCTAAGGGCTCGGCCTCAACCCATTTGGTGAAATAGTCTGTTCCCACAAGAAGCCATCTTTTATTTCCTGCTGCTCTCGGAAATGGCCCCACTATGTCCAATCCCCACTGCGGAAAATGCCAAGAACTGGAGAGAGGGTTGAGAACCCCTCCAGGCTGATGAATATTAGGGGCGAACCTCTGGCATTGATCACATTTTCTGGCATAGTCCTGAGCCTCCCTCTGCATGTTGGGCCACCAATAACCCTGAGTCAGGGCCCTATGGGCTAAGGATCTTCCCCCAGTGTGGCTTCCACAAATCCCTTTATGCAGTTCTTCGAGAAGTGCTTCCGTTGATTCAGGGTGCACACACAACAAGTACGGTCCTGAAAAGGATCGTTTGTACAGCTTCTGGTCCTCGGACAACCAGAAACGTGGCGCCTTCCGACGTATCTTTTCTGCTTCAGATTTGTCCTCAGGAAGAATATCATTCTTAAGAAAAGCTATAACCGGGTCGATCCAACTAGACCCAGGCCTTATCAGATGAATGTGAACTGTGCTGACGACGGTAAGAGTTAGCTCCAACAAATCCTCCACGAGGATAACCCTAGGAAAGTCCTGAACCAAGGATGTTGCTAACGTAGCCAAGGAGTCGGCATGAGTGTTCCCACTCCTAGAGATGTGAGCTAAGACAAAGGAGTCAAATTCTGCTTGCTGACGCTTGACCTGGGCCAAATATTCTTGCATTCTTGGGTCCCTAGCCTCCATGGTCCCCATGACCTGGCCGACCACTAACTGAGAGTCCGAGAACGCATGGACTTCCTTTCCACCCATCTTATGTAACATGTTCATGCCTACCAGAACTGCTTCGTATTCGGCTTCATTATTAGTAGCCGAGAATGATAGCCTTAGAGATTTTTCAAAGATAATTCCCTTTTGGATATCAAAACAAGTCCCACACCAGACCCTCTCTGATTAGCTGCCCCATCCACATACATTTTCCAAGTTGAAGGCCCTGCGGCCGTGATCACACCAACTGATTTTTCATCCATGCGTGCTTCTTTTAGAGTCTCTTCTGGCAATGGTTCAGTAAACTCTGCCACCAAGTCAGCGAGGACCTGGCCCTTCACAGAGGTGCGAGGCTTGTATTTGACGTCAAAAGCCCCCAGGATGGTCCCCCACTTCGCTACCCTGCCCGAGTAATCAGCGCTACGTAGCACTGCCTTGAGAGGCAATTGGGTAAGAACCACCACAATATGAAACTGGAAATAATGAGGAAGCTTTCGTGTGGCATGAACTACAGCCAGAAGCGCTTTCTTCAACGGTAGATAACGCACCTCGGCATCATTCAAAGACTTACTAACATAATAGACCGGTCTTTGCACCCCACTTTCATTCCTGATAAGGACCAGGCTGACCGCGTGTACGGCCACCGCCAGATAAGCAAACAAGACCTCGTCCGCCTCGGGGCGAGACAAAATGGGTGGCCGAGAAAGATATTGTTTAGGCTATTTGGAAAGCTAACACGCGATCCTCGGTCCATTGAAACCCTTTCCACTTATTCAACAATTGGAAGAAGGGACGGCATCGGTCGAGTGGCCGAGAGATAAACCTATTCAATGCGGCAATCATCCCGGTCAATTTACGGATTTCTTTTGGGTTGCGAGGAGGCTGCAAGTCTGAATAGCCTTTACTGTCTTTGGAGTTTACCTCTATGCCTCTATAAGTGATCATGTACCCCAAAAACTTTCCGGACCCAACGTAGAAAGAGCATTTTGAGGCATTAAGGCACAACTTGTACTTTCTTAACACGAAAGGTGTCGGCCCAAATCTCTCACGTGTGAAGGTATCATTTTGCTCTTTACCACTATATCGTCTACATACACCTCAATAGTCTTCCTCAATTGCTGTTCGAACATCCTGGTCATCATTCTTTGGTAAGTAGCCCTAGCATTTTTCAAACCAAATGGCATGACCTTATAATGATAATTCCGTCGGAGTAATGAAGGCAGTCTTCTCTTGATCCTCCGATGCCAAGGGAATCTGGTGGTAACCACAGGAAGGCGTCCAAAAAACTCATCCGAGGATGTCCAGAACGGATGGCATCCACCGGTTGATCAATACGCGGCATTGGGAACGAATCTTTGGGACGAGGCCTTGTTCGGATCGGTAAAAAGTCCACACATACCCTCCACGTTCCATTCTTCTTTTTAACAACAAGCTTGTATGGGCCGACCACTCGGGGTAGAAAACTTCTTTGATAGCCCCGGCCCTGCTTGAGTTTAAGCACCTCTTCCTTCACGGCTTCGAATGTTCTGCGGAAGAGCAGGAGTGTTGCCTTCTTGGAACAATAGGCTTTGGGTTGACATTTAAATGATGACAAATGAAGCTCGGATCGACGCACGGAGCTTCGTAAGGATCCCACGCAAAAACATCAATATTGTCCTTTAGAAATTCTAACAATTCGATCTTCTCTTGGTGTGGCAAAAGTATGCCGACTTGGAAGAACCTCTGCAGGTTATCGGCTACGGAAACTTCTCTAACTCCTCGCAATGTGTCTCCTCTCCTGTCACCATCCCGGATGAAACGGGAGGCGTGCTTGCTATAAGTCTTTGGTGATTAAAGCGAAGACTCGGCTTGTCGATGCGGTACTACGGCCGATATGCATTGCACGGCCACCGATTGGCTGCCGAGAACTTCCTCAACATATTCCCCCGAGGGGAATTTAACTTTAATATGCAAAGTAGAGGAGACAGCTCCCAGAGCGTGCAACCAAGGCCTGGCGAGGATGGCCGTGTATGGAGAGTACGCATCAACCACAATGAAGTCCACTTCAACCGTTTCTGAGCCGGATTGAACGGGCAAACGAATCTGTCCCTTCGGCACAACGGACCTCCCTTCGAAGCTTATAAGTGGCAAGTCGTAAGGAGTAAGATCTTCCAGCTTCAATCTTAACCCCTTAAATAGATCAGGGTACATGATATCTGCACCGCTGCCCTGGTCTATCATCACCCTCCTCACATCATAGTTCCCTATCCTAAGCGTAACTACAAGAGCATCGTCATGGGGTTGGATAGTCCCTACTTTATCCTCCTCAGAAAATCCCAAGACGGGCAAATTGAGCTTCAACCTCTTCGGCCTGAGAATGGGAAACTGCCATCACCCTAGTGGAAGCCGAACCGGTCCTGCCAGGTGCAGCAAAAATAACATTAATTGTTCCTAAAGTCGGCCGAGATGAATTATTCCTCTGATTGTTTGAACCAGATTGACTGCCCTACCCGCTAGGTTGGCACAGGTGCTGCTTGAGTTTTCCTTCAGCGACAAAGTTGCTCCGAGTGGTTCCAAAGGGTCGACGGTTCTCGGTAGTGTGGCCCACATCTGGTGAGTAACGGCTTAAAAGAGGTTCGATTCCTCTTCGCGGGGTCTCCTGCCATCTTATCAGAGTCATTTGAAGAAGGGTTCCTTACGAACTTTCTCCGGCAAGCGGGTGTCTTGGTTCTCGGAACACGGTGTTCACGGCTTCGAGGTCCGCGAGGCGGACGCAACGTAATCTCTCCTCGGCTTTGTTATTGTGGTACTGTCGACTTAAAATCCCTTCTCTCTGCGGGATAACCTTCTCACTTACCCTTTCCTTCTTTGTTGGTCTTCCTCCACTCTCTTATACTCGTCAATACGGTCCATGAGGCGACGTACACGCGGACGGGCTTTTTAGTCAAAGACTTTCTCGGGTCGTGATCGGTAGGAAGGCCTACCTTAAAGGTATTAAGCGCCACCTCATCAAAGTCGCCATCTATTTCATTAAACATCTCCCGATAACGGTCGGAGTATGCTTTCAATGTCTCCCCCTCCCTCATGGTCATGGATAACGGCGAGTCCAATGGCGGGGACTACGCTACATGTAATGAACGCGAAGTGAATGCTCTAGTAAGCTCCCCAAACGAACCTATAGACCCCGATTTAAGGCCGTTGAACCACCTCATAGCAACGGGTCCCGAGCTAGAGGGAAAACTTTACACATCGGGGGTCTCGTTGTGAGAGTGCACCGCCATCCTACGGTTAAAGTGACTCACGTGCTCCACGGATCGGTCGGCCATTGTAGATAGTAATAGTGGGCTGGGTAAACCTCCTGGGAAGCCCTCCTTTCTCAATCCTCCATGTAAATGGAGATTTGGAGAGTTGGTGCAACGCCCTACTCATAGCATCGTTACCTAAGCCCCTAGAATGAAGCTTCTTACGTCTGCGAGTTGGGGTCGTCCTCCTCGCCGGAAGGACGTTGCCTTGGTGGGGGAGCGCGACCTCGAGCGATAGCCACCTCCCTATCCTCTACGAGGAAGGATTAGATGAGGACGGTGAAAACCTACGTTTAGCACGACGTAACTTTCTCTTCAAACGATTGATTTCCTTACG
Organism: Castanea sativa; assembly: GCF_040712315.1. Classification (NCBI taxonomy): domain Eukaryota; kingdom Viridiplantae; phylum Streptophyta; class Magnoliopsida; order Fagales; family Fagaceae; genus Castanea; species Castanea sativa. The sequence goes on from NC_134017.1 coordinate 53,423,018, forward strand.
CATGGATTTAGAACCCTCGCTCGTGGGTGGTGTTACCCCACGTCATGAGTATGGCTAGCGCGGGGTATTACGTATGGACACTTCCCTCACGATCCCTGCGACGCTCGAGGCGCTCGAAACGATCCTCCGAGTTGTGATCCTGTGACTCTGCATGGTGAGAACCTAGGCTGCCATGGTATCCCAACCTTTTTCTAGACCGGGTTTCCCACGGACGGCACCAATTGTAAGTGCACAATTGCACTGGACCCAAAGACAATCACGGGCTCGAGGCCCGATGAGCCTTAAACAATAAAATTTGTAGAGTGTGGGCTTGAAACCTAGGTTAGAAGTCTTGGAGCTTGATAACAGGCTTTTATAAACAAACACAAGTAAATAACGAACGATAATGACAAATGGATCTCCTCGGACTCGAGCCGAGGACTACTTCTTTATTATTTCTCTTTCTTCCTTCAAGATTACAATTTCTTAATTTCTTTCTTAGTTTTCCGATCCCCCTTTCTTTGGCCTTTACCCCCCTTTTATACTTCCTTCCCTGATACTTTTTGAACAGTGACTAGAAGTTTCCACCTCACTATTCAGGGGTCACCTCCCCATTAATGCGGCCAGGGAGGTAGGTGCAGAGCCTTTAATGCGGAGGTGGCAGCCTTTACTCTTGATATTTTCTTTAATATTGGTGCATCTAGAAGATTCAGGATGTCCCCTTTTAACCACTAGTCTTTCCAGAGTTGTGTCTTGACCTTTATAATGGAATCTTGAGTTCTCTTGGATCTGTCCGAGGTGAAACTCTCCCTCGGCTGTATCCTTGGACCCTTGGCGGATGGGCCAACTTATAGAGTTTAATCCTGGAGCAGGTCGACCCTCCATGTTACAGCCCAAAGGCCCATATGCCCACTTGAGCCCTTTTACTCCCCACAGAAATAATAATCCAAATCCTAAAATAATGAAAATTACAAATTAAATACCAAAATTAATAAATTACAATAATTAAATAGTATACTGTGTCCTACATCATATTTGCTTATTCATTTGAAATTAAAGCCCAAGAAATTAACAAAAAAATTCAAATGAAAAATCTAAATGGCAAAGAGAATTACAAACAATCAAAATCAAACCCATAAATGAGCTCCAAAATGCCTTAAACCAAAACCCTCAACCCGATCGTATGATTCTAAGAACACTTGAAAATTTCAATGTTTTGGGTTGGTGGAATAGCAATGGCAGTAGCCAATAAGTATCTTGCTTTACAATGCATTGCAAGAGATATTTTGATTATTCTTCTAACAAAAGTCAGCTTCTATAGAAGATAGACTGAATTTTGCTTCTTACTCAACCAAGCAACCAAATTAGTTCCAACATAAAAGCAACCTACAGTTAGGGGTGGCAATTCATGTTCGCGTGTTGGAACTGTGTCGTGTTGACTCATGAGTATTCGATTATATGGATCAACTCTAACCCGACATGTTTATTAAATAGATCAGGATTCCTCAACTCTAACACAACCCATTTATAAAACAAGTCAATCATGTTGACCTATTTATCAGATTTTATCAAAACGAATAAAAAAAACTAATTTTATTATTAACCAAATTGATATGAATTATGAAAGCTAAACAACTAATATTTTAAATATAAAATTCAGAACTAACAAGTAACTGCATTACAAATAATAATTTAAACTTAAAGCATATCTCAATATCACAAATAATCAATCATAATATGTTAAAGAAAATAAACCACAACAACTAATAAGTTTATATACATAGGGTTTAAAGGGTATATTGGTAAAATGTCATTTCATTAAACGAGTTTGACAGATCAAATGAGTTCCATGTGATAGACACTAACTCAACCCATTTATTAAATGGGTCAATCATGTCAACCCGAATATAACACGAACCCATTAAGCCTCAACTCATAATCTACTAATTTCGTGACATGTCATGTTGGGTTTACGAGTCGTGTCCAATTTTGCCACCCCTACCTCTAGTGGTGCTTTTTCTATCATTAGCATTACCAACCCAATCAACATTAGAATATCCAGCAAAAGAAACATTTGATTCTTTGTTACAGAATAAGCCAAAATTTCTAGTCTCATTCACATATTTTATTATTCTTTTAACAGCAGTTAAATGAGACATTTTAGGATTAGCCTAAAATTTAGCACAAACTCCTACACTAAATGATATATCAGGACGACTAACAGTAAGATATAACAAACAATCAATCATACTTCTACATAAAGTATTTTCAATAGACTAACCTAAAGGATCGATCCCCAGTTTTGTGATGGTTTCCATTGGTGTTTTGGCATGAGGTTCTTTCTCAAGTCCAAAGCACTTCACAAGGTTCTTGGCATACTTTGCTTGGTTGATATAGATTCCTTCCTCTGTTTGTTCACTGAAGGCCTAAGAAGTATGTTAGTTCACCCACCATACTCATCTCGAACATTCTCTTCATTTCTTCAACAAAGGATTTTGCAAGTTCATCATCAGTTGGCCCAAAGAAAATGTCATCTACATAGACTTGTGCAACCACAAAGTGTTGCTAGTCTTTTCGAATAAAAAGAGTACTATTTGCACTTCTTACTTTGAACCCATTCTCTATTAGATACTGTGAGAGACCGGGGAAATTTCGATGCTCTCAAAAAAGAGATTTGGGTGCTTTTTCAAGACATCTCTCTTTTTGGGTAAGTAGTGTGGAATTGACACTTATTTTTCATACAAAAAAAAATAAGAAAAAATAAATACAGCTTTACATGAATGAATGTTTCATTCTCATTGATTGAATAAAAAATACAAACATGATAAATTGAGTATTACATGGCTTTGGGTCCTAGTTACAAACTACCAAAAATACATGGTTTTTTGTCTTAGTTACAATCTATCCAAAATAAAGAATAAAGATAAAGCCTAAGTCTACCTATCCAAAGACACTAAATTCAGAGACTAGGTTATGGAATGGGAAAGTGTTAGGCACTCATTCAGCCCAAACAGAGTCTGGTCTTCTAGACTCTCATGACCAATGTACCCCTTTATGCATGATATAAATGACATGTTGCATATATGAAACACTTAATTAAACTAAGTCACATAAGTTTATTTATGAATGTGTCATCTTCTTTGTTATAAACTCAGATTTGTTGTTATGATAAATAAATAAATAAATAAATAAAAAATTGTTTTTGGTTCATATGTAAAAAAAGATCAGATTTGTTTTGTTAAGTAAAAAAATAGTTTTTGTAAAGGGGAAAAAAATTAGACCTGTTTTGTTAAATTTAAAAATAAAATAAAAAAAGTTCTTGTGAAGGAAAAATCAGATCTGTGTTGTTAAATAAAAAATAGTTTTTGTAAAGAAAAGATCAGATCTATTTTGAAGCAAGGTAAAGAAGTGGTTTTTTGTTTGTAAAAAAAAAATCAGATATGTTTGTTTATGTGAAATAGAAAAAATCCTTTTTTAGAAGAGAACTACACTCATAAAATAAACTTATGCTACTTCCATCAATCAAAACAAACAAAACAACACTATTCATGACCTTTTTAATTTCAAAAATCTGCTTCATTAAAAAAATTCAGATCTACATCTAAAGATGATATAAATCAGTTTTTGTTTTTAAAAAATTTAGATTTGCATCTAAGGAAAATACAAATAAGTTTTTATGTAAAAATTCCGATCTGCACTTAAAAAAAATGCAAATCAGTTTTTATTTTAAAAAAAATTCAGATTTGCATCTAAGGAAGATGCAAATCATTTTTCGTTTTGAGAAAATTCAGATTTGCATATAAGGAAAATGCAAATTAGTTTTTGATTTTGAAAAAAAAAATCAGATTTGCATCTAAGGAAGATGCAAATTAGTTTTTAGTTTTGAAAAATTCAGATTTGCACTTAAGAAAGATACAAATCAGTTTTTGTATAAAAAAAAAAAAATCAGATCTGCATCTAATGAAGATGCAAATCAGTTTTTGTATTAGAAAAATTTCAGATTTGCATCTAATGAAGAGGCAAATCAGTTTTTATGAAAAATTCATATTTGCATCTAAGGAAGATGCAAATTTGTTTTTGAGAAAGATGTGATAATAAACAGATTTATGAAACTAAAAAATGAATCATGATAATAAAAACATCAAGAGCATATTTCAACAGAAAAAATATTGACAATACATGTTACAAGTATTAAAAATTAAAACTAAAAGACCATCTACATCATCATAATTAAAAGAAACAGAAGAAAAAGGGTAAAGAAAAATAACCTCTTGCATGGACGTACTCTTCTTCTTGAGGGAATATTTTAGGGTTCAAAGAAATTTATTCAATTATCTTTGAAACCTAAAATACCTTACTTTATAAAAAAGAAATTCCTAAGACTAAAGCTTCCAAAACGTTTTTAACGTAAGGGAGAGAATAATAGAAAAGGGGAGCCAAAAAGAGGGGAAATCAGAGAGTGCGAAAAAGTGTCTCCCCTAGAAAAAAAATATGTGTGTCGATTTATAAAATTTATCCTTTATTTATAAAGGCTGGGGGGTTCGAAAATTTAGCCAGATGATCAAAATACGAATTCGGACGCGTCCTTATCTCTAAAAAATCGAAAATGATGAGTTTCAACATAATCCAAATGACCCTAGGCCAAATCCCAAGGTTGTGCCAATCGCCACTTGGAAAGTGCCAATCAGGCCATCGGCACTAGAAAAGTGCCAAATGGCACTTTTGGGTGTCAAGCCCGCTTTGGATTCCTTTTTTGAGGTTTTTTGAGCCGAGACTTATACTTAGATGCGTTTTCAATCCATATTCTAAAAATTAAACTTTTTTCTAGATAATTCAGGTCTTTTCAATAACAATTATCTTGTAGATAAATACTCCAAAGAGTCTAGATTATCCACAATTTCATCGTTATCCGATTATCCTCTTTAATCCCATGCAAGCAAGCCTATTTTTAACACTAACTATCAACCAATTACAAAATTATTTAATTAATTTTAATTGTTTAGCCCATCAGAATTAAATTTATTTAATCGTGTGTAATTGATTCTATCTAAACACAATGTATGTTGACCATGCAAACTTGATCATGCAATATCTTTCAATCCGACAGTCCGATTTGGAAACCAGGCATACCGCCGCGACCATTTGAACCTCAAGATCATTTTCATGATATGTAATAAACAAATTAATGCATGCTTCATGAATTTTGGGTATCCAATTGGTCATTCTAGTCATCTTCCTTAATTAAATCATGAGTGTAAAATCGATTGTCTACAAATACAAAGTCAACCTATCATACCAAGTGCGAGGTGCTTGTTTGAGTCCATATTGTGCTCTTTTCTATTTGTACACATCGTTTTGTCTATAAGGATCTATAAATCCTTTAGGCTGCTCTACATATACTTCTTCTCGCAACATCCCATTTAGAAATGCACTCTTCACATCGTAGCTTGAATTTCAAGTGGCAAGCAATGGCTAACAAGATTCGAATAAACTCAATTCTAGCCACTAGTGCAAAGGTTTTATTTTTTTGTGCAAATAATACAATAATGTATATTTCTTTTTTTGTTAAATATGTAATGTCATTTTAGTTAAAAAATAAGTTTAGATGCACAATAAATTTCACAAATCTTTTTTAATATTATTGTGGTGAGAGGTTATGATTGTTATATCTTTTCTTAGTAGCAAGACAAACTAATATCGCTATCTATATATGTATGATATAAGTCATAATGCATATCCAAACTTATCGATTTTAGATATAGTAGATTTATGGTTGTTATTGATTTTATAGTTTTGTTGAGTTGTAAAGTTTTTTTTTTTTGAAGGAAAGTTTTGTAAAAGTTGGTTGAAAGGTTTCATTCCTATTAAATTGTCACATTACTTACTAACTAAATAAAATATGAAAATTAAAACTTACTATCACTTGCTATTGAATACTTAAAACAAAAGAAAATTACAGTTGACAAAGTATGTGAGATAAGCCGAAACCTTTCATTTTAAGGAAAACATGCATATTTTATTTATTATTTATAGGGTAATCAATAATGCCTAAATAAGTTTTGTTTAGATGTTGGTTTATTTCTCATTTATGGTTGTTATAATTTTATTAATTGAATTCGACTTTCACATTTTTATTTTTCATTTGTTTGTCCAATTTATTATAGTTATTTCCCTTAACACCATTGGACTATAAGTAAAAAAACATGTAGCGTTAACAAATTCCATGACCATAACCTCTAAATCACAATGTGCTTTGATTGACCAAAACCCATGCTCAATTGGTAGACTGGGAATATTGGCCAATGGGAGACATGTTGTGTACTAACTTTTCAAGAGCCCAATGTGAGCATTTCAACACACGAAGCCTCATGTGCATGTCCAGTTTTGTGGACTAATGATGCCATTAGAATACGCTTTTTAACCCTTTAAACTACAAATCCTAAGCTTCCCCCATCAAAATCCATGAGCTTGAATCATGAGTAGTAATTATTTTTTCTTTAACATTGGGTATATATAGACAATAGAGGTGAGTTTTCTGCTTCCCAAATGAGATAATCTATCGATTAAATTCAAATGCAGGTGATAGCTAACCAACAGCTGGAATAGCTCAGATGGTTAGAGCGTGTGGCTGTTAACCACAAGGTCGGAGGTTCAAGCCCTCCTTCTAGCGCTTGAGGCTTTTTTTTATTTTTATTTTTTTCAATAATGATCAAAACCGCATTATACATCTCACAAAACCGCATAATACATCTTCCGAGCATATTAGGTGAGACCAAAAGTTTAAGCTATTAGAAACTTGTAAATTTATGTTGAAACTGTATTCTAATTGAAGTTTTACTTTTCTTTCTTTACAATAATGATCAAAACTGAAATAAGGCTCACAAAACCGCATTATACCTCTCACATAATACATATTCCGAACATATTAGGTGGGCCCAAAAGTTGAAGCTATTAGCAACTTGTGAATTTATGCCGAAACGAAAAGATTTCTGATAAAAGGTCAACAATGCTTCATGGGAAGTACTTCTTCCTAATACTTCTTGGCTGATAAATGATAATTGTACATGCCTTACGCTTTCATAATATCTTGAGGGACTATATTTTTATCTGTGGTCATAATAAAACTTAAGTGGTTGTCTAAATGCAGATGCTGTTAAAAACTTAATATACAGAAACTGATATGCATGAGTGAATGGATGAGTGCTTCAGTGTGAATACCGAATAAGCTCTGTAATCGCAGCTGGGTCATAATAAAACTTTAGTGGTTGTCTAAATGCAGATGCTGTTAAAAACTTAATATACAGAAACTGATATGCATGAGTGAATGGATGAGTGCTTCAGTGTGAATACTGAATAAGCTCTGTAATCGCAGCTGGGGTGCAGATTAATGTTTTTAAAATGCACTAGGCATAACTACTATAGATTTTCTTTGACGTTCAAATTGAAAAGAGTGGCCTATGTTTAACTTCATAATAATTTTTGCATTAACTAATGAATTTGCTTGGCGTATTGGAAAACCATAGGCCACACCAACACTAGCTGCTGCATATTCTATTTCACGGGCTGTGAAGATTCCCTTCATTTGTTCATCTGGACAGAGCTCAGTTACAGCACCAATGGCCATTACAACTGGCACTAGGTCAGCGGGGGTGTGGTATTTAATAAACCCATCTCAAGATCTTGTGATTGTTGAATTTGCACAGGACTGAAACTGTGATCTTTCTCGTCGAAATTTTAAGACTTCCGCTTTGTTCCTTTTTCCTGAGATCAGCTAATACTAGTTTCATGTATCATGTATGAAGTATGAACACGTTCAGGGTGTAGGTTGATCTCTGAACAAGCTTAATGCTGTTGTTGCAATGACCGTAGGGGTCAGCAGTATCGCCAATTCATTAGAGGCATCAACTGGTGGACACAGCACATCTGAAACAAGACCTTTGAGACTGTAATTGGAATGTGTAGAAATATTGGAATCCCTTTCATAAGAATAAAACTGCAATAATAGCCATATTCATTTTGTTTTCCTTGTTACTATCATCTCTTATATATGAAGTAATTCCAGACCTGTTTCAGTTACACATAATAGATAAATCCTACACGTTCAAGAAAGAAATTTAACATACCCTTCAGTGTCAATGATATTGGCCTAGGAAATATATATATACTAAGATGAATTTTTTTTTTTTTTTTTTTTTGTAGCATATATAATAGCAGAAGTCTAATCGTCAAGTCACTCTTATCATTGCAGATTATAATTTATTAAAAGAGTAGTGTTCCATACACAAATCTGAATTTTTTTTCAAAACCTTTTGAAGTTACAACTAGTTGACTACATGCAAACACTAGATGCAGTTATTAAGCAAAATGTTGCAGTTAATTAACCACGGTCCCTGATCAAATCTTTGAGCAAAAATCTCAAAGTCACTAACAGGGGAGTTCATGTGGTCATGCTAGTAAGTATGACATGAAGTAGCAGTAGGTTAAAAGTAAATTTTATTGTACAAATTTCAATTCTATTAATGGATATGTTGCCTTGAGAATTGTTTAAATTAAATACTTCTTAGGCTTTTTACTGTGAAATAATAATTTCATTGGTTTTTCTAAATCACCATTTCTAGTCTATATGATCTATGCTTGTTTAATATGTTAATCAATTTTTAATCAAGAGCATATTTATTTATTTATTTATTTGGTTAAAATCTAATTAATTTTGTGACAAAAACTAGGGTCTAAAACCTTAACAATGTGTATCAAACTATAATAGAAGAAGGAAATAAATCTATTGAGCTCACCCTAAGAATATTGGGTTAACACTTTCTTCAATTGTATTTAATTGTATTTTTGAGCGCACATACAATGCAGTGCAGCGCAAAAACCATAGACTGTTGGTAGTACATTGATGGTACTGGAAACAAAAATAGATGTATATCTTACTTTTACTTTGGTTAGAGTTTGGGAATTAGCCTCTTTAAAATTAAAATAAATAAATAAAATTTGAATGTAAGACTGTCTACTAATTCTCTCTCACAAACCCTGCAAAAAAGAGAGTTAATTGGATAAGGACTTTTTTTAATTTTAGAAGTTCTAAGAAATGTGCTTTTTGTTGTCTGAGTTAAATAAAAGGATTCTTTAGATGATACATGAGACAAGCTCAAAGACAATAGCCTAAAACACTACTCAATTGCATGGTTTAAATTAACAAGCTTACTTTAAGCTTGTGATACATGCCCCTTAACATGTAATTGATGGGCTTCCCCATTCTCCATCCCCGCCAAATACTTCAGGTAAATGAAACCTTTATGTTTCTTTCTCTAGCAAAGTTGAAATTTCCAAAATTAGCACTTAATTTTTTGTAGTCTATCAAACTTATATCAGCTCCTTTTGTGACCCAAATATTTAAATAAATAAATAAAAAAAGCTCCTTCTCAAATTAATGAAACAATGTGTAAAATGACATAGAACCACTTCACTAGGATGTACTTTTCCCTTTGCATTATATTTACATTTGAATTTGAAAGGTATTTCTATAGTTTATGCTAGGAAGGAAGGAATACATGCTTTTTCTCAGTATCATGCATGTTGGAAATGTTTCATTTTGGTAATAAAAATGGACTTAGATGAGTAGTTGGGTAGTTTCAATGTAAAGTTTAGTATGGCATATTGGGTTTTATGTCATCATGGAATTCTTTCAGCATTGCAGAAACCAAATATTTTTTCATCCACTATCACCGATGATGAGATATTCTTGATATTGGTCTGTTATTTTAACATTTATAATTGTCTTATTAAAGTTAATACTATATTAATTTGATGTCTACATTTCTTTGATTATATGCAGTTTTAATTTTCGGTTTTTTTTTTTTTTTCAATTTCTTTAGCTGAAGAAGAAGTATCAGTGTTAAGACAACGAACGTGACACAAACAACCATACGTGCTTCTCCATCAGATTCCTTCCAAGGATCACGCTATTCTCTTTGGCTGGGCTGGTTTTTTTTTTTCCTCCAATTGCTAGAAATATTTTCTCTCCATTACTAAGGGAAGTTACCAATCATTTTAGTTGTTTATAATATACTTAAAAAAATTATTGTGCTTATTAATTATTAATGAAGTACATATAAATGCTATAATTCAGAAATATATATATATATATATATATATATATATATGTTAGAAACAATAATTTATAAATATGATTGTTATAGTTATATAAATTTGAAATTCATACTAAGTGTTACTTTTTAAAATTTATAAATTCAATTGCATTACCTACATACTTATTTAATTAAATTTATTTAATTAAGACTTTTTTAAACAAACAGTTCACTACAAATATTTAGCTTAAATTATTAGAATATTTAAGCTTTCTCGTATTCTTATTGTGGGGAGTAAAAGAACCCAAGTGGGCATATGGGCCTTTGGGCTGTAGCAAGGAGGGTCGACCTGCTCTTGAGCTAAGAATTTGTTAGTACTGCGAATCGGCCCATACGCCGAGGATCCGAGGACACACCCGAGGGTAAGTTTCTCCTTGGATAGACCCAGGAGAACTCGGAGCTTCATTATGAAGGTCAAGACAATATTCCGGAAAGACTGTTGGTTAAAAAGGGAAAACCCTGAACCTTCGAGGTACACCGGTGTTAGAAAAATACCAAAAGAAAAGGCTGTCACCTCCACATTAAAGACTCTGCACCTACCTCCATGGCCGCATTAATGGGGAAGTGACCCCTGAACAGTAGAACTAAAACTTCTGGTCACTATTCAAAGGTACTAAGAAAAGAAATATCTAGGGGGAGGAGGTTGGAGCAACACGTGGATAAAGTATCAGAAAAAGAAGTATTTAAAGGGGATGAACGCCAGAGAAAATGGGCGGTCGGTAACTAAGAAAGAAATTAAGAATTGTAGCTTTTAAGAGAGAAAGAGAAATAATACAGAAGTAGTCCTCGGCTTACGTCCGAGGAGGTCTATTTGCAATTATCATTTGTTATTTACAAGTATTTGTAACTCTTAGCCTGTTATCAAGTTCTCAGTACCTCTAACCTAGATTTCAAGCCCACACTCTACAAATTTTATTGTTTAAGGCTCATTGGGCCTGAGCCCGTAATTGTCTTTGGGTCCAGGTGCAAATGTGCACTTACATTTATTATTTTCATGTAAAAATATTTATTTGAGGACTCCTACATAATTTTTTTTTTTTGGTTGAAAATACATGTACTTTTTTTTTCAAGAACTTGAAAATACATGTATTTAAAACTAAATGTATAATTTTAGTAAAAATAGTCAATATGGATAAAAATAATTATTATATATAAATTTTAAAAATTTATGATTTTTTTATTCTTAAAAAAATTTTGTGACCACCCTAAATTTTTTTTTACCTAACATAATTAAATTTTGGACAAAGTTTGTCAACAAATTTGATTGTAGTCTTGTACACTAAGGTCACAACTTCACTCAAAATTTTTTTATTGAATGTAAATTTCGACAAATCTACTATAGGATTATATTTTTTTTCTTATATTCTTCATATTTACAAAATTTCAATAAGATCAAATATTAATAACTAGCTGTGGGGGTAGAAGGACCAAGGTATGTTCTTGGGCCATGGGCTTGATTCAAGGGTATTGACCTATCCGAGGAGGTGTTTGTGATGGTAAATAAGCTAAACTCAAAAGCCCGTTAAATGAGACAGTGCGAAAGAGGTTGGTAGGAATAGTCCGAGGAGAGAGATCTCCTTGGCTATATGAAATGAAGGTTGTACTGTACACTTTGATGATCACAGGAAAATCTAAGAGGTTTGGTGGATGATTATGTGATTCCCAAGACCACAAGTAAAGGGCATAATTAGGAAAATATCTGGAGAAAACTGCTACCACCGCATTAAGGAGTCTACACCTAACTCCCTGGCCGCATTAATGGAGAAGTGACCTATGAACAGTAACTATCAACCTTACAGTTATTGCTTGGAGACTTTGGCGGTGAATGGGATAAGTATCTAACTGGGTGATCTGATCCATACGTGGACGATGGTGAAAAGAAGGGAGACGATATAAAAAGAAAGAAAGGGCATTCAGGGGGGGATCGGGAAAAAGGAGAGGACCATTGTACACAATACCTCCAACTGTAATATAACCTTAGAACAAAGAGAAGAAATACAAATCCTCCTCGGCTTACATCCGAGGAGACTTTCTACTGTGAAAATGTTTTGCTGCATCTATGTTGTCCATCTAAACATGCCATTCATGTTATCCCGTATCCATAAAACTTAGGTTTCAAGCTCACTCTCTATAAATTTTATTGTTTTGGGCTCTTTATGCTGGATCCCTTCACACTGTTGGGTCCAAGTGTAAATTGTGTCTATACAATTGGCGTTGTTTGTGGGAAATCTTATGTTGATGGAAGGGTAGTGTGATGGCAGGTTCAGATCCACACCATGCAGAGTCTATGGGGTCCCAGCATAAGGACCACTTCCAGCATCTTAAGCAAGAAAGAGATCAAGAGGGCAACGTGCATACAGTGCATGCTGCTGGGAGTCACTCACGAGGTGGGAGCAGAATCCCTCACGAGGATAATGCTAAGGCCATGTAGAGAGAAATTGACCACCTGAAGAAGAAGTTGCGTTGTGCAAGACGGAAACGAACACCCTCTTTGTCAGATCCTTCTTCTAATGATTCCCAAGGTAGCAGTTATAGGCCCAGGTCAAGAACTCCTCTTAGTAAATCTTTCTCGTATGAGGCAGATTATCTTCATGACCATAAGGGCAAGAAGTCTTCTTCCAGGGGCTTGGAGAACGATGCTATGGGAAAGGCATTGCACCAACTTCCTAGGTCACCTTTCATACGTAGGGTGGAGAAAGGAAAGCTTCCTTGGCGTTTCACGTAGCCAAATTTCACCATCTATAATGGCAGAATAGACCTTGTAGAGCATGTGAGTCATTTTAATCAGCGAATGGTGGTCCATTCTAAAAATGAAACTTTAATGTGCAAAGTCTTCCCTTCAAGCTTGGGACCTGTTGCGATGAAATGGTTTAATGGTCTGAAGGTCGGTTCAATTGATTCCTTCATGGAACTCACTATGACATTTGGGTCTCGTTTCGTCACTTGCAGTAGAGTTCATCGGCCCCTGAATTCGCTATTTTCCATGTCCATGAGGGGAGGGGAGACCCTAAAGACATATTTTGACAGGTACTGGGAGATGTTTAACGAAATCAATGGTGATTTTGATGAGATGGCGATTAATACCTTCAAGGTTGGCCTTCCAGTTGAGCATGACTTAAGAAAATCTCTGACCAAGAAACCTGTGAAGAATGTACGTCGACTCATAAATCACATTGACGAATACAAACGGGTTGAAGAAGATCAACATCAAGGTAAAGGGAAAGCAAAGGTTATCCCTTAGGAGAGGAAGGATTTTAGGTCGGACAAATATAATAACAAATGGTCACGGAAAGATTTCGCTGGGCAATCTGTCCAGCCCCTCCTCAGATGGTGAATATTGTGTTTCGTGAACGTGTGCAATAGTTGTTGGAAAAAATTCGTCATGAACCATATTTTAGATGGCCCAACAAAATGGCAAGGGATCCCATGAAGCGTAATCAAAACCTCCATTGCCATTATCATCAAGAGAGAGGTCATACCACTAAGAATTGCAAGAGTTTATGGAATCATTTGGAGCAATTGATGAGAGAGGTCATACCACTGAGAATTGTATATATGTAATTTAATTATAATAAATAAATAAAAAACCATGTCATGACTCATGAGCACTTCCATGGCAAAAAAGCATGTCAGCAGCCGCTTGGAGTTGGCATGTATGTTTTTCTTTATATTTTCTTCTCATTTTTTCATAGATTAAATTCTTAATTTGAAATGTTTCTAATCACTCCCGTAGATAATGAACGTACAAATGGTGACTTTAGCATATAAAATTGATCAATATACTGTCTTTGATTAACAAATTAATATGTTTAATTAAATTGAACATCATATACACTGATAATGCTTGAGTATAATCATTTAATTTTAAAACATTTAAAATGGGAACTTAGCCCAAGACATATAATGATTATTTTTATGTTGAAAACAGATATATAATGATTATTGAATCATGCATTCTCATATTTTCATTTAGAAATAATGACAATCTTACAAGTATATATATACTTAATTTTTTAGAAACATCGTATATTAACACAAAAACTATTTAATAAAGCCTTTTGTCTCTAACTAGAAAGAAACACTTAAAATAAAAGCAACTTATCTTTAAATACTTATTCTTCAAAAAAGTCAAACTTCTTAAACAACGGCTTAATTGAAAGAATATTTTAAAAGAATAAATAAATTCATAGATTAAATTCCTAATTTAAAATGTTTCTAATTATTTAATTATATTGGTATATAAGACATAAGGATTCTAATTCTAATTCTTTTTTAATTTACCTTCAAAACAAGCAAATTTCTAAAGTGATAGAAAATTGACAATTACGAAATTTTTCAAAGAAAACTTATAGTTTTATTCTTACTATAGTAAAAGTTAATGATATAACCTCTATCTCTTTCCATACCTATGCATATCAATCTCACTTTTTCAGTAATGAAAAACACCCATTTCTATTTGATTTGAATAAAAGATTGAAGAATGTAAGGGGGAGGGGGGCGGGAGGGGGAAGGAGCGCATGGTGCCATGGTATAGATCAAGATATTAGTATAGTTAAGGATTTCTTCAATTTTGGGCAGCACACGGGTTATTGTGAATAAAAATGTGATATCCCTTCCCACTTGTAGCAACAATTGAATCATCCAAAAAAACAAAAACAAAAAATTTGTTATCTATTCCAACCCACTTGTGCAACAATTGAATTATCTAATTAATGGGGAAAACCAATCTATTGCTCCAACATGAGTGTTCCACTTTATGTTTCACCAATTGTCATATGCTATATATATGTTCATGTTTTTTCCAATTATGTTTATTTTATAAGGAACAAGAAAGAAAATTGTATCAAGTTACAATCGGTAAAGCATAATATAGAACACTCAAAATAGGAAAGGGCTTGTGTATTAAGTGTTGTCGCAGTGAATTTATAGGCAATTAATAAGCCGCAATACAATCTTCACAACTCTTTCATGAAATCTTATACGCAAAGCACTCTCCATGATCTTCACAACTTTTTACTCTCCACATATACAATTGTGAACAAAGAAATTTCTACACGCCAAAAAGAAATATCTACCTTTCAAGTAATTGGTTTATAAAGTACTATAGTCCATCTAAATTATTTATATATATATATATATACACATCCAACGTGAAATGAGTAAATCTATTTACACAATCCATTACACACTTTCACAACTTGTGGAGACAATAAGTTGTGATCAACAAACGAAAAAATGACCACAATTGCCCAATGTTTTCTTTCATAATGAAAAGTTATTGTTTCACATTTTTTAATGTACACTTCGTACATATAACAAAATCTATACTCTTAAGTTATGCATTCATTTTTCAAGAATGCCCACATTTAACACCAGATTAAAAATGGCGTTTCCCTTATGTGTAGAATAGTTATAGAACCATAAATTACTCCACAACTTTTTTGCTACAACTCTAATACAGTAGATTGTGAGTAATTAACTATCATTTATACATGGACCTACTATTTTTTCTTTACTAATCACACTCTGCCACATCACAGTTGTGTGAAGAAATTGTGAAAAATTATATGATCCTAAACTTTTTCATGTATATGCTAAGAGTGTGAGACAATTAAATCATAAGTCTTACAATAAAAACCCTTAAGCATTATTCCCAACCGGCCAGTCACTGTCTGATAACACCATTCCCTTTGTGCTCTGTGAAGATCTCATTCTCCGTCGCATCCCAAAACGCTCTGGCCGCGAACCATCTATCGATGTCACCATACCCCTCTCCTCAGCTTCACCCCCAGACCCATATTGTTGAACCACAAGAACTGAAGCGTGCAATGCAAAGCTTGAAGACACTAACACATCCCCAATGGTACCTAGTTCTGGACAGTCACTCCAATCTGATAATCCCAACGTGAGTGGTGACACCACTCCTTGCCCTTTTCCCACTACGTACAAGTCATAACAATTTTCCATTCCACTTATTACTGAAACCGTTTCTTCCCCATTGCTCACCACCTTTTCTAAGTACACTATTGACTCGTCATTAGCAGTATTGAGCCTAAACTCATTTATATACTCATCATCAATTGCCATTTGCCTCTCATTATCAGCTACGACCTCTAGAATCCCTTGTTCTTCGTTTGTGTTTACTGACTCCACGTCCACCACCGCATCCTCACTCGGAAGGAACCGCACAACTGTTAAGCTAATTCCAGGGTGACCCGCCATTCTCCATGCATAAGCTAGTGCCTCGCGGTCATCTGGGCCACCAATGAAGAGCATGGCAAACCGGCACTTCACTTTATCATTAGGCCCGCCGGGTCTCACAGCCGCGGCCAGTCCACGATCAATAAAGATTCCCACTGAACATGGTGCATTGGGTAAAACATTTAGATTTATGCCTCTATAAGCAGCATTCTCGTCCCCCATTCGCCCATCAACAGTTGAGAGTTTGTGAAATGGGAGTAGAATTAGAGCAACACGCTTGTCTTCAGCCAAACTACAAATATCCTCGTGCATTGTCCCATATGGAGACATGGCTGTGAGTGGATTCACAGTGACAAGGTGGTTTTCTTGCTCGAATGATTCGAAGGCATTGATGATGAGATTGGAGTCTGCTTGTGCACGGCTAGGGTTGTGTGCGCCTGATTTGCGCGTAGAGTGGACGATAAGCATGGCAGAGGCGCGGCCAGTGAGCTCAACGAGGTGGAGAGCGAAGACGGTCATTGGGGATGATTTAGTGGCATGGGATACTTCAAGGAGGCTAATCATGCCTGATATGTTTGCTGTTGTATGAACACATGTAAGGACTCGGAGTTCAGTGTTAAGCTTTGATCTTTGAATGGTCCTGAGGATGTAATGCTTTAAACCCTTTCTGGACTTGTGGATGGCTGACATGATTGGCGCTACGGCAATAGTCATTATCAAGAGAGCAACTATCATCACAGTGTAGTATTGGTGGCTCAATATCTGGATCAGAGAGAGATTAAAATATATGAAAATCAAATACATAACTATGACTTGGTAAATATGTAATTATGTCAAAATAAGTTTAAAACCACAACATTCTCAAAAAAAGAAAAAAAAAATCACAAAATTTTTTCAATATTGTTGAAGTGTGGCAAGTTATGATTTTTATTATTCCGTAAAAGTTGTGATTTTTCATCTCAAATGTTGTAAAAAAAAAAAGGGGAAATTTTGTTGTTTCTGTTAACTAGAAGATGCATGAAACGCTCACATGCCCTTTACAAATAGCAAGAATGTGAGTAGTACCTTTTTGTCCCTCCCAACGTTGAGGATAATGAGGCCCAAGATGCCTTTGGTGTTCAAAAGTACTCCAAGAGCCGCACCATCTTTAAGAGGCATGTTAAAGATAATGCTAACTGTAAGAGAGCTCAAAATTTTAGCCATGCAAGCCAAGCATATTACCAAAACCACTATAAACCACGGTGTGTCTTCCATAATCTTGGTGAGATCAATTCTTGTCCCACAACTGGTAAAGAAGAGTGGCAACATAATCCCGGACACAAAGTCATCTAGCCTATCCAAAAGCGCATCCCCTAAATCCCCACTGGGTATGATAAGCCCAAACAAAAAAGCTCCCACAACGGAGTGCGCACCAATTGCATCAGTGATGCTACCACAGATCAGTGCTCCAGTAAGCACAATACACAAATAGTACTCGCTGTAGTTGTCCCCTGAAGTGAATTGGATTACCTTTTCAACGATAGGGCGGACCACGAAAAAGCAGATTAGCACAAAGACTATGAGTGCACTTAATGAGTATGACGCAGTTTTGAGATTGATACCTACTGGTATCAAAATTGCAATAAGAACCCAAGTGTATATGTCATTAAGCATAGCCACAGACATGGAAATTCTCCCAATATCCGAGTGGAGGAGCTTCAGATTAGCAAGGATTCGTGTGAGCACCGGGAAGCCCGTGATCGTGAGTGCAACAGCCCAGAACATGCAGCCCACAGCTGTGGTATTACTACTTTGGTGATTAAGTAAGAAAAACAACCCTATTCCTATCCCCATTGGGATGAGAATTCCGGTCATAGCAATGCCCATTACCCTTTTCCCTGCTCTCAAGATTGCAGTCAAGTCCATCTCTAAACCAGTCAGGAATGCATAGAAAACCAGGCCTAAGTATGCCACTGTTTCAATGAGCATGATACCCCTTGCTGGGAAAATTCTTTGGACAAATTTGAATTGCCCCAACAGGTTGGGACTTATGATAAAACCAGCCTACATAAAAATTGTGAATTTTTGTTAGTCCATGTAACAGTACACATGCACAACAGTTGGACATGATTGCATCATGCATATAGTTAGTATCAAGGTTTTTTTCATAGCTTCTATACGAAACTAATAGCACCTTTAATACCAAAAAGAATATACATGCAAGCTTTGATTCTTAATTTTTAAAGGATTATGTCCATCAATATGTTATTAATTAGCATGAAATTGATATATGTAGCATATTGTTCTTACCAAAACCTCAGCAATTAGACGAGGCTGGTGGAGGGGTTTGAGGACCAAGAAGAGAAGGCGAGTGATGAAAATGATAACAGTAAGCTGTGAGACGAAGAGAGGAAAGGATTCGGTAAGGGGGGCTTCGGCTTGCCAGACACCATTGTTGACGGATACTGTCAGATCATAACATATCATAGACTCATTTATATTTTTGTCTGACATTTTACCTTCCTAGCTCTTTTATATATATGTGTATACACTTACAAATTAATGTGCTTGATTAATAAAATTTCTATCTCTTCTCGACCTTCTTATGCCCTCCAAACCACTTCCTAGTCCTCTCACTCGAAAGCCACCACCGTGGATGCCGCCCTGATGAAGCCCCTTTTGATTATATGCATAGGAGAGGAGAATATTGAATAATTATAGAAATAGACAATTCAACAAGACAGAAGAAAAACAGGAATACATCCTTTGACAAACACAACCGTAGCACTCTATTTTAATTGGGTGGTATTTATGCGTTTGCATTGTTGTAACTTCCTGTTAATGCATGGTTCAGTTGGATGTTCTTCCCAATCTCTCTTCTAGTAGCACAGTAATGGTTCATATAATGCAAAGAAAGTATTCTGTGAAACAGTTAAATCCGTGTCATTAAGTCTAACATGGAACTTCGTTTTAGAAAAATTACATTAAAAATCTATATTTTAGGGATGTTTTAAATGAAAGCTTATTGTTTCAAAATTTTCAAACTAAACAAGAATTTTTAAAAAAATTTTTTTACCCCTAAAAGGACGTCATGTGGGAAAATTTGTGTGAAATAAAATTTAATGACGCTGGTTTAATATTACAAATCAAAGAAACTATATAATGGTTAAAGAAAATTGTTACATGTAGTTATGTAACTAGTTTTTAGAGATAGATAAGTTCAAACAGTTGAGGACAATCCAAAATCAAAGGATTGAACAAGTCTAAAGGAAGCAACTACTTCAAAATGTCTGGTAGAATTATAATAATTCGAAACTGAGTAATTGCAATGAACCACCATTTTTTAGAAAAGTTAATTACAAATTACCCACAAGCAGTTGGGCCTGAATTCAAGTTTTTTTGTTTTTTTTTAGCTTAATCTTAGTCAACATCACATGTGGCATTTAAGTTGGCAAAAAAATTATTTTTTATTTTGACCGTTAACCATGTCAACATTTCTATTTAACGGTAGGAACTAAGTTGATACAGTACCAAAAGGTTACGTACTAACTTACGAATTTAGTCCTTAAACTTTTCGTTATGTATCAATTTGGTTCCTAACATTCCAAATGGACCTTAAGTACAAATAAAGACAAAATGAGCCTTAATTCTTAATTTCTTGATGTAAAAACATATGGGATTTGAGCCAAATCATGGAATTACATAGATACCAACCATGAGCAAACTCTATGACGTTGGTAGTTTTATTTTAGATCTCTAACTTTTAGCTTTTTCGCAATGGGTAAGGTTTGGATTCAGTATCCAATTGTACTAAATCCATTAAGATTATAACACGTGTCCACTTTTGAACACATGTCACTATCTTAATGGATCCAATGCACTACATGCATTGGACCTAAAGCTCACCCTTTCGCAATAAATTAACTTTTAACTTTTTGTCTCACATTATACAAAACTAACTTGTAACCTCATGCATATACATGGATATACTTAAAAATATACAATAAGATGCATAATATAATTTCTATATATATAATTTAAATACTATTGATAGTCTTTTTTATATTTTATTAACTCTTTAAAAAAATTTATAAAGATATTATTAGGTATAAAATATAAACTGTCCATTTTTTTTATTGTGAAGCACCTTTTTTTTTTACGGATCATTTATTCTAAACTCTTTAATTTTTGTACTTAATAACTCACTTGGATAAATATTTATGATATGGTCCCAAATTTGATTCTAAAATTAAAAAATAAAACTCTTTAAGAATAAATAATTTAAGACACATGACGCAAAATTAGAACTCTAATTTGAAATTTTAATTTGAATTTCTCTCAATTTTACTTATTATTATTATATATATAGACTAGTCGCTAACCCGTGCAATGCACGGAAAAACTATCAAAAATAAGATTTTAAAAAGAAAATTTTATTAATTTTAGTTTATATTGAATATTTATTTATGGTAGTTTAAAATTTTATTTCAAATCTTCATTTCATTTTATTTTAGTTGGAATAACTTATATAATTATATGAAATGCTAATAAATAAGAAATTACATTAATAATATACTATATATAGTTAGTGATTATTCAAGATATCATTCAAATATGACAATTTTTTTGTTTTAAAAAAAGAACAATATTAATACATTGAAACACAAAATACTATATTGTCCAATAGATAATACAACTTTAAAACTAAAACATGAGTAGTGATTTTTAATGGCCTGGGTAATAGCACAACTTTCAATAGAAAAAAAAATTTTGTTTAAGTTTTATTGGAGTAACACTGTAGTAAAAATACCAAAAGGAAGCAAGAAATTCCACTAAAAAATGCTACAAACACATTTGGGTTTTTTTTTTCCCTTTTTTCATTGAGCAGGTACATCACTGTTTAGTAGAGTTTTAATACATGGGAGAGGCTCCTCCTCCCAATACATCATTGTCTAGCAAACCCAGCTAGTTCTTTGCTTCACATGCTATCTTCTCTACTAGTTCACTTGTTCAAAGAAAGCCATAAGAGAAAAATATATTCCTAGAAGAACCAAGCAATCTAACATCATTAAGGAAGGATATGGCCAATGCTCAAATTGGTAGGTCTAACTGACTTTACTTCATCTATTGGACTTTTAAATTCACAATCTACATCAACTGCTTGAAGCCCCAAATCCACAGCAAACTGCTCGTCGTAATCTTAAAGCCTACACTTCAATTTGATCATTTCCTTCTACTATTCTTGCATATAGAGCTCCTATACATTGACTTCCACTATCATTGTACCTTCAAGCCACACCATCTATTGTTCTACAATTTCTTGATGGCAAAATTTACCTTGTAACATGAACCTATAGGAGGCTATGTACACTTCAACAGGCTATCTAGACTGATTATTTCTCTAAGCTTCCATATAATCCATAGCAAGTGTACAGGTTGTTTGCACCAAATCCACTACTAACTTCAGAGTTTCATCCACATGTCTTTGGTTTCAATTTTACCATAATAGCCAACCTCCACCTCCACCTCCATCACATGCCCATTTTGTTTTACCCAACTTAACAGTTCAAAATAAGACAGAATAAATCTGTACCATGACAAAATATTATGGACATGTATAAGGCAAACAACCATAAGTACTAAACAAAAAAACAAAAAAATCTCCCAAGTGAAACACAAACTATGAAACTCAAACATTCAAAAGAGGCAATCATGGAGAGAACCTATTATGCATTAAGCAAAAAAGTATAGAAGTAGAAAAGCAGTCCCCTGAGACTTAAGGGAAGCTCAAGGCAGCAAATACAAAAATCTTAGGACTAAGCACAGTGCTCAAAAACTTTCATAAACCATAGCATGTCAACTCAAATGACATGCAAGCAATGGGAAGGGGACAATGAAAAGGTAAAGATAGCTGATTTCTAAGGACAATGTTGTCATAGCAACTAAAATATGCTAGCACAAAGTTATTATTATAATGCAACTCAAATCAGTCAAGAAAAGAACAATTATTATGTTAACAAATCATCAAATAAAACCAAAATTTGCCTCATTTGTGTCACATAATACAATCTTTTTTAGGCATTTTATCAAACACACCATGCATATAGCAAACAATAGTTGACAGATTTATACACATAAAATGAGAAACAATTTGATAAACCACAAATTATAAGTAACATTGTACAATAATCTAAATAAAATACAAGTTCTAGAATTCAAGTAAGATCTAGCGGTTTAGGAGCAGTAACTACAATTTCATAGTAACTACTAGGCTCTCTTTGCAAGTGATACAATGTTGAAACTCAATTATTATTGTGTATGGTTATACATTTGACACTCCTATCTCAGCCCTCAACCATATGACCCTTGGTTATTACTGACAATCATAATATTGCAAAAGGAAATAACTGGATGCCCTTAAAATTGGAACCCATATGCACAACTATTCAAAATTAATACCTTATAGATGAAAGGTAGGCTTGTTACTGGTCACCTCTGTTAGAAAATAGACAATTGGATTGGTTAAAACAATACATCAAATACTAGGAATATAAAGATACAAAATTTGGTAATATGCATATGATACCATTGAAAGATCACTATCACAAAGGGAGGGTTTTCAAGACAAATGCTACAAATATCATTACAGGCTTCCTGAATTCCACACATCACAAAAGCCACGGCTTACATCAAATTGGCCTTTGACATCTTAATCTCCTTCGTCCCTGGAACCTGGAAAATCAAATTTCTAAACTAATTGAACATTTGTAAATATTCCCAACTATCATCTAACAATGAAATTATTATATCTTTTCAAGAACAAAAAGGAAAACAAAGACCAAACGTTCTATGTAGCAGATTTGAAACCTATCACCAAGAAAAAGAATTAAACCTATTGGAAATTCATTAATTGGTATCAATGCAAGTAATTGATACGCGTTGATGACACTACTAACTATTCATAATAAATATATAAAGGATTGGAGTTAAAAGAAAAAGAGGAATGAACTAATTTTGCGATTTGGGGGAAGGAGAAGAGTAGAGAAGAGATAGTGCTGATGTGTAAAATTAAGGAGATAGTAGAAGCTTTCGGTTATATCTATACTATTATTCAAGGAGCTTCCCCTATCTAGACCGAATGTTTTGTGTTCTAAAATACCCTTACATCCCTATATTTAAATAGAGGCAACTCTAAAAGAAAATTTGGTAAAAATATAATTCTAACTTCCAGTAAAGCGTTGCCTAAAAAATAGGGTCATTCTCCAGTTGATTTTTAAATTTATTTATTCACTTATAAATTAAATTCTCAAAATAAAAATTATATATATAAAATAAAAAAGTACAGATTTTTTTTTTTTTTTTGCTACAACCACTAAAATAAAAATAAAAATAAAAATAAAAAACCTCATCACACGTCGGAAGTGTGGTACCAAAATGTACAACATTTTGGTAAGCAAAATGAAAATAAGTTGTACCAAAATGTACAACATAGGAAGTGTGGTACAACTTATTTTCAATGTTGTACATTTTGCTTGTTAAGCACTTTTTCTCTCCGTTTGTGTAATTAATTATTAGCTGCCTTTTAATCAGTTATGCAGTGTTGAAGGACTTTCAAGAACGAAGAGCTCTCAAGGTAATTCTAACCCATTTCCCATTTCTCTTATCACTTTTCTCAGTTTTCTTTTCATCGTTTTTTAATGTTCTTTTTCTTTTCTTTTTACTTAGGAACTTTAAAACAGTTTCGTTTTCGTGCAATCAAACAGAGGAATAACCCAACACTAAATTTTGCTCTCTCCTTTTTCTTCTAGTTTTAACCTTTTTTTTTTTTTTTCTCTAACATATATGGGGTATAGAAGGTGCTAAAATAACCGTGTTATTTTTGGAAATTATGTTTTTTTACAAAATCGTGTTTTTTTTTTTTTTTTGGGACGAATTTATTGATTTAATTCAGAAGCAGCTGAGCTTTGAGATGTTCCAGCTATAGTTATATATATTTATAATAATATTTATTGCAGTAGCTAACCAACAAGCTGGAATAGCTCAGTTGGTTAGAGCGTGTGGCTGTTAACCACAAGGTCGGAGGTTCAAGCCCTCCTTCTAGCGACTCAGTCTTTTTTATTTTTTTTCCATCTATAAAATGAATTTTTATACAATTGAACCATTATATTCATGCCCTCCTTATAGCGATTCAGTTCTTTTTTAATTTTTTTTTTTCATCTATAAAATGAATTTGTATACAATTGAACCATTTTATTTGTTTAGTATAGCTTTTGAACCATTATATTTATTTAGTTTATCTATAAAAGAAACTTTTATACAATTGAACCATTATATTTAGTATTTAGTATTTTTATATAATGGTTTCATTTACTAATTATCTCCATAGTTGTGTCCTTTTATCCTTTACAGATTATCTCAGGATTGCAGAATTTCAATAGAGACAATGTTGCATCAGTTGTTACTGCTGCCGAGAAGGTTGGTTTAATATATCTTGGTCACCCTTTTTTTTTTTTTGCTAAGCGTCTTGGCCACAATTTAGTTACATATTAAAGATGACCTGCATCAATTACTGAATCAATCTATGAATATGGTTTGCACATTGCTTTGTTGTTCATTTAGTTTCACTGTAAGCAATTTGCATGCATTTTCCGGGGTTTGCTTTAGAATTAGTCATAAAAGATTTATCTTCTGCAATTATTGTGCTTTGGGTTACTCCTTTTTCATTTCAATAGTTTAGCTCTTCACAATATTGTAAAAACCACAGTTTTATTCAAATTATCAAGAATGGATTAGCAAAATGAAATTGATCTGTAAACCATATTACTGGCCCTGACAGTACAAGCTAGTAATTGCCTTTGCCTAATATGTTTCTTACAAGTTACAAGCAACATTTGGTGAATAGTTCTTCTCAAAGCCTGACCTTTTACATGAACCATAGCAGTGTTTTGTGCCAATGTGCTTTTACTTTAGTTTCTTCAAAAGTTCATAGCATCTAAATTTTAATTTGCTCCTTTACCCGATTTCAATTTGCCCCCACAGACCTCCCTGACTTATAATTCATCTTATCATGTTATCAAACATGCATGGGGGAGCAACTCATGTGGATATAGCTTGTGACCCAGATTTAGTGAAGCTCGCCATTAATTTAACTTCTGTTCCGGTAAATTTGTACTCTTTAAAAGAAAATCTTTATTATTTGCTTTGATTGTACATTAAGGGGAAAGATACTAAATATTTTCTGTCACCACATATTTGCATGTACTTTATGTGGCACAGAAGCATCACATAATGTCATTTGGCTTTAAATTCTTGGTGTTTTGATAATTAACTTCTCTAAATACATTATTTGCAGCTCTTTTAAACAAAGCAGCCTTAATATTCTCGAGAAGATGCTAATGTATGTAGCCAGATAGATGTTGAAAATTTTTTATAGCAGCTCATCTTTTGTGAATGAAAGATGTCTCCCTCTTGCAGGTTTGTGTTTCTTCAGTGGATCCAGCAGCATTTCGAGCTGCTGTTGAAGCAGGAGCACTAATGGTTTGACCACAAAGTTTTTACTTTAATCCTGAATTTCAGTCCATAAGCTTGAAACTGACTCAGTGCCTCCTTACTAGAGTGCTGCAAGATCTGATAGAGTAAATAAAGCAGTTAAATTGTATTAATAAAACTGATGGTATGTGCAGGTTGAGATTGGAAACTATGATTCGTTCTTCGAGATGGGTTTGGTTTTCTCTTCAGAGCAGGTATAAGATTTAATAATTCTTTATAATAAAGTATAACACAATGGAATGATAGTTTGTCTTCATTGTGTATACTGCCCAATTTGCTAATGAAAATAGATATTATAGGTTGAGGAACCTTAGAATAGAACCCAAATAGAAAGACACTTTTTGGGAAACTCCTTGTGGTTAAGTTTGGATTTGAGGATTCAAAATCAAGGGATATGTAGAACAATTGATAGAATAAACTGGGTAATATAAATTTAAAAACATATGATGATTTGAGCCATGGCAATCTAGCTCAAACAGAAACACTTGTGATATTATTGATTTGAAATGACTTCTTACCGCTAATTATTTCAAATCGACATATTAATAAAGCTCAAATCCATCCATAAACTTCATCAATATAAAAAATGCTATTTGATACCCTATTAAAGTCATTTAAACTACAATTTGAAATCCATATCATTATCCTTAAATATTTCTATCAAAAGGAAATATAAAGTGTGTTGCCCAATTGCTTTATATTTATGAAACTCAACTAGGTAATTTCAAGATTTCAAGAACTAACTTAATCAGAGTCTTCATTAATCCTCTCATAGTCTGCCAGCCAAAAATCAAAAATCATTCCTATCACTTTTCTTTCATTTCTTTTGATTAAGAAGAATTCCTACAGTTCTTTTAGATTCCTACTGTTTAAGAAGGTTGTCACAGTTTCTCCTTTCTTTCTTTGTTGAGTTCTGTTTCTCAGATATTGAATCTAGGAAAGGAGACTAAGAGCATTCTTCCATCTGTGACTTTATCAGTATCTGTATCTCACCCACTAAGCCTACCCGATCAGGTAACAAGCAGTATTTCTACCAAAAAGTGTTCCATGTATCCACCATGTTTTTGTTTAATTTTAGTATCTGAAAAACAAACAGGTCAAGCTGGCAGAAATGCTGGAACAGGAAGGTGTTGACACGATTCAAACAGAAGGAGGGAAATGTTCAAATCCTTCAAAATCAGGTGTTCTTGGTTTGATTGAGAAGGTAACAGAAAAGGATTTTAAGTACTCTCTTTTATTATACAGTAATTTGAATTTCCCACAAAAAAAAAAAAGAAGACAAAAAGAGATTATGCATACAAAATATTTTAGTATATGCAGAAAGATTCGGCCTACTTTATTAGTGCTGTGCTGAACGCAGGTTCAGAGAATGAACACTTGAAATTAGCAAAACTGAAAAATGACTCACTAAACAGTGTAATACTTCTTCCAAACATTGTTGGGCCCAAAAGCTTAAGCTGTCAGGAAATAGTAAATTTAATCCTTTAACCATTATTCATTCACTTATTCTGATACCATAATAACAGCCGTTAGTTCCAAAGGTTTAAGCTAATAGGAAATAGTGAAGTAAAAATTGTTTAGCTGGCCCAAATGTCCTGCATCTTCAACTGACATCTTGTAACAAGTCAAGGATGCTTTATGGTACTTGTTCCTCATACTTCTTTGCCTATGCTTGTACAGGCCTTGGATCAAAATATCTCGTGACACTAAAAGTTAGTGTTCAATTTAAAACTTAATTGGTTATCTAACCACAGATGCTGTTATCTAAATCGAGAGAGATTTTTTTTTAATCTTGTACAGAAATTGATCTGCATGAGTGAATGGATAAGTGCTTCAGTATGAATAAGTTGTATGTAATGGCAGCCAGGGTGCAAAAAGCAATAGGCATAACTATTAGGTCTTCTTTGAAGTTGACATTGAAAAGATTGACTCAGGGTTAACTAAATAACAATTCTGCTATTAACTAATGAACTTGCTTGGCATATTGGTAACTATAGGCCACACCAACACTAGCTGCCGCATATTCCATTTCACAGGCTGTCAAGATTCCTGTCATGTGTTCATCTGGACTCAGTGCAGTTACAGCACCAATGGCCATCACCGCAGAGGCTGCAGGTGTGGTATGTAACACACGCATCCTTGTTTTATCTGTAAGAAATTGTAATACATCCGTCTCGAAAACTTATGATTGGTAAATACAACTCAAGAACTTGTATAGGACTGAAACTGTGATCTCACATGTCGAAATTTTAAGACTTCTGTTATGTTCCTTTTTTCTGAAATCAACTAATATTAGTTCATCTATCATGTATGAACACAGGGTGTAGGTTCAGCCGTGAACAAGCTTAATGATGTGGTTGCAATGATCTCAGACGTCAGAAGTACTGCCAATTCATTAGAGGCATCAGCTAGTAGACACAGCACATCTGAAGCAAGAGCTTTGAGACTGTAATTGGAGCATGTAGACATATTGGAATCCCTTTCATAAGAATAATAACTACAATATATAATAGCCATATACTTTTTTTTTCCTTTTCCCATCATCTCTTATATATGAAGTGATTTCTGACCTGTTCCAGGTATGTAATACAAAACTCCTGCATGTACTAAATAGAAACAACATAGCCTCGAGTGTCAATGATATAGAGCCCAGCATACTCCCAAGAACACATTCAAAATGAACGAAAATAATTTATAATAAATGGGCAATGATTGTCTCACACTCCCAATGTCCTCACTCCATACAACATCGGACAACCATTTACGAAGTATGGACATCAAGTATTCACATTTTCCAAACTGATTTCCAATTTGCGTGGAATGTAGACAATAATATGCCTAAAGTGAGTCCTACCGGACAACAATGAGAATCAAATGCACATGGAGTCAAGGACTAGCAAGATTCATTTTGGTCCTTCAATTTACCATAAACTAAAGTGCAGGCAATATTATCTTTCTTTTTTTTCTTTTTTTTGGGTAAAAGCAGGCAATATTATCAAAACATTAGTAATCTCTAAAGCCGGCCATTCAACAGTGTACTTGCATAATGGTAGATTCAATATCTTTGGTAGATTGAAAGCGGGCAATATCTTCATTACATCTATGCATACAACACCATCCACCATCACTTTCTTCCATTTAATAAGATTATCTGCTTTTAAAGCTTTCCACAAGACCACAGTCCAAAGAAACAAATTGGACTTATGTTTTCAACACAAAATGTGTGCATTTACTAGAAAAATAGAATTTGAATGCAGGGTTAAGTAAAAAGTTCCAAAAACTCATATCAAGTTGAAAACCAAAAAAAATAATAATACAAAAAGAAATACTCAAAAATAGGGTTCTAATTGGGGGTAAATACTCATTTTTGTTCACTTAGTGTACATCCACTGTAGACACATAGATAGTGAAGGGATGGGCTTCCAGTGAAAACCACTCTGTAACAGGTGGGGACAATAGTCCCTTTCTCCTCCTAGAGTCTCTTCCTTTGTGTGTAGCGAGCCCCAGCATGTTTGATGTGATGCATTTGGGGTGAAAGGAATCGCCGCATTTTCAAGGATAGAGTCCACTCTGCCAAATCTCTAGTTTTTTAATTCCATAATTAAAGGGCAATCTTAACGCATACAAAGTTATAAAATTGTTGTTCACTTGGTTTTTTTTTTGCTTACACCCGTATTCATGTATTCCTAATAATTTATAATTAAAAAAAAATAGAAAAGTATCCAAGAATTGTCCCCATTTGTAATAAACATCTCAAACAAATATTAACCAATCAACTCTACACTAGAATATACACCCCCAAAAAAAAAAACAAATTCTAAACAATATAACCGCTCAGAAGATCATTTTAAATTCAATTCTATGTCAGATGAGAGTTGTACCGACTCAAGTTTGAACATCCAAGGGAAAATTAAGGCATGACTGATTACAAAAATGCACACTGTGACAATGATTCCAACCAGGCATACAGTATTTTCCCCCTATACATGTGATATCCAGGGCCAAGTAAAATTCAGTTTAAGATATCAAAAATTTTAAAAACAGTTTCTCATAATCATATATGAAACAGCTGGACATCAAGCTTACCAGTATAATGCTTTTAGGCAAGTCTGATCATTTTCTAGCATCAACACACCATAATGAAGAAAATACATTATAAAGCACCGATATGCGAAAAATGAAGCCTAACAATTAACAAATTAACTCCACATTATGGCAGGGAAGTAAGATGAAGCTTAAAGTTACCCAGCTGACATACAAAGCACATGCATCCTAACATACAGGGGCAGAACTAGAATTTCAAGAATGAGGGGGTTAAAGTAATAAAAATTTATATATAAATCTAACCAATTTTAAAAGGTCATATAAGAATTATGAAGAGTTTTTTTT
This sequence comes from Castanea sativa, assembly GCF_040712315.1. Classification (NCBI taxonomy): domain Eukaryota; kingdom Viridiplantae; phylum Streptophyta; class Magnoliopsida; order Fagales; family Fagaceae; genus Castanea; species Castanea sativa. Next base: position 53,453,266 of record NC_134017.1, read on the forward strand.
TTTTTTTAGGGAGGGAAAATCTAATTCTTGAAAATAAAAATTTTGGGGGGTGACGGCATGTATGTAGTTTTGCCCCTGCTAACATGTTGCTGGCATCTATTAAGTAAAAGCAATGATAAAGCAACTAGAAATAAGAACTGCAATTAAGGATGTATTTGGATACCGTTTATTTTGTTGAAAACTGAAAATACTGTAAGAAAATAATTTTTAAATGTGTGAATAGTGCTGTGAGACCATTTTTAATGAAAGTTTTGATGAAAAAAGAGATTTATGAGTCCCGTAAACGGTGCACGGAACCCACTGAAAAAGCCAGAAACGCACTTCTAAAATTAATAAAAAAACGTAGACACTGGATGCAAAACTCAGTATTACTAAGAGGAACATACAGTAAAACAACACAAACCTAAAACACTGTAGACTTATATCAATGGATTTTGGCATCCTTCAACAAGAAAATTTTTATTTTAATCCCAAAGCAAAGGAGAAATTGATTGTGAAATTTTAAGCAAAAGATAAAAGTCATGAAAGTTGTTAATACCCATTTTCGTGATACATTCTCAATAAGCCCGACTCAATCAAGCCCAACCTCATTATGGGTCAAATTCATGTATTATATTATTTTTTATTCTTTTAAGCATGGCCCAAGCCCATGCAACATATGGGAGAAATTGAGAAAGTGTGGTTTGGAGGATATGGGTCGGTTTCTTTCAGACCTTTTGCATGAGCCTAGCTCATGCATGCTACCAAGTGGGCAAGGGACACTCGTAGCATCTGAGGCTCGTGGAAGAGGTCTTGTGCCCGAAATTTCCACCTTAAAAGAGCTTTTATATTCTAACTGACTGTAGCCCAACTTTTCTGCTCTACCATTTTTTGCCTAAAACATATAGCTAACCCTAAGTGGTTGGCCTTGTCTGCCGCAACAACCAAATGCAGCCACCAAGGACTGCCATGTCTAGGAAACATCAACCTATGAATTTAGGCTACTTTATTTCCCAAATTATGCAAAAAGCAAATAAACCCTCTTACCCATTTAAAGCAAATATGATCATAGGGTCCGTTTGGATAGAACTTATTGTTGAAAACTGAAAACACTTTAGCAAAATAATTTTTAAATGTGTAAATAGTAATGTGGGACCCATTTTTAATAAAATTTGCTAAAAAAAGTACATGAACAGTGCGCGCACAGTACGCGCACTGCGCACTTTGTCCCCCAGTAGCAAAAATGAAAAAAAAAAAGAGGAGAAGACGCAAGTTCAGAAAACGCAGCCACAATAATCTCTATCCAAACACATTCATAACCTCTTTGATTGATACCTTGGGGTTCAAAGTCTCTTCTATTGACTAAAAACAGTCACTTAAAGCACCCCAAACTCAATACAAAAGGCCCCAATCATATTCAAAATGGAGGAAGAACCACGCTTTCCTCACAAAGTTAAAATTTGAGACCAAAAGCTCACTCAACCAACTAACATACTCACGATTCTGAAGCTTGGAGGTGGAAATGTAGGTACAGGAGAACCTTCTCTCTCTTCCTCACAACCTCTCTCAATTTCCTCTTCTCACTGACTGTTAGTTGAAGTTTCAGACCTATATGCTTTTTCTACATTTTCTTGTATTTCAATTATGACATTTTGATTTCTCTCTTACTAAAGCACTAACACCATTAACCTTTTATTCATTATACATGTAAAATTTTTGGCTTGATTCTCCACAAATAAACATTTCTAAAAAACTTAAGAAGAGATTTGAGCTAATCTTTGTATTTTTGGCCCTTGCCACAAAACGTCCAGAAAAAGTCCTTATACATACATTAATGGTAGATTCTAGAAATGAATTGCAACCAAATATTCAGCCATTTATAAGGCTCCAGTGCAACTATAGTGCAGAAGTTGGCAACGTAAAACCATCAATTATACTTCAGTGGGGACCAAGGTATTTGGAAACAATAAAACTCCCATGTTAACAAATAGACAAATAAAGTAGATTATCCACACAAACAAGCAAAAAAAATCATATAAAAATATATATTATCCTAACGCATTTAATCTCACTTATCCGTCAATAAGGTCCAACATAAACAAATCACTTAACTGAAACCTGACGAAATACTAAATTAACAAAAATTAAAAGTTAAATGACTGAAATAACAAAATTGAACTTAAAGAACCGAAATAATAAAAGTTGAATTTTTTTTTTATTATTACATATGTGCAACCGGTTTTAGTACCGTATTGGAAAACTGAACCGTCTTATCAAATATCAACTAGTTTATCTCTTCCCTCCAAGTCTAACTCCATCCACACCTAGTCTCTACACTCTACTCACTCACTCTAGCCATAGAATTACAGACACAGACACATGATGCATTCCTCAATCTGCATTCCCACACTTTCAAAACTCAACCTGAACCACAACCCTTTTCTGGGGGAGCACTGTCTCTCATCAAGACCACCTTTACCACTCACTCTCAGAAGAAGAGCCTCTCTAACTACCCGTGCTCTTCTCTCACCTACCAAACATGCAGTGTTGAAGGACTTTCAAGAACGAAGAGCTCTCAAGGTAATTCTAATCCACTTCCCATTTCGCTTATCACTTTTCTCAGTTTTCTTTTCGTTATTTTTCTATGTTCTTTTTCTTCTTCTTTTTTTCTTGGGAACTTTAAAACAGTTTCTTTTTTGTGCAATCAAACAGAGGAATAAACCCAACACTTATATAGTTATATTTTGCTCTCTCCTCTTTTATTCTAGTTTTACTTTTTCCTCTGAATTTTTTTTCTCTAACATGGGGTATAGAAGGTGCTGAAATAACCATGTTATTTTTGGAAATTACGTTTTTTTTTACAAATTCTTTTTTTTTTTTTTTTTTTTTGGGGGGGATGAATTTATTGATTTAATTCACAAGCGGCTGAACTTTGAGATGTTCCAGCAATATCTATATATTTATAATAATATTTATTGAAATGGATAACCAACAAGCTGGAATAGCTCAGTTGGTTAGAGCGTGTGGCTGTTAACCACAAGGTCGGAGGTTCAAGCCCTCCTTCTAGCGTTCGCCATTGAGTTCTCTTTTGAACCATTAAATCTTTTTTTTTTTTAATCATGTTTTCTTCTATTTTATACAATTGAACCTTGAACCATTAAATCTATTTTTTATAATATATTTTCATCTACTTTTATACAATTTTTTATACAATTGAACCTTGGAGCATTAAATCTTTTTTTTTATTATGTTTTCATTAAAGGAATTTTGAACCATTAAATCTTTTTTTATATATATTTTCATCTATTTTTATACAATTGAACCATTATATTTAGTCGTTCATTTTTTAAAGTTTTCATCTATAAAAGGAATTGTTTATATTTTGTATTTTGTATCTATATATATATAATTGATCTATAAAAGGAATTGTTGTCTAATTTTGCATAATGTGTCTTATCTCAATTTTTTTAATTTTTGTTCTAGGTGAGTTAATATTGTGTAAAAGAGGAAGAGTCTAATATAGATAAACCATCAAAAGCTCAATAAACCATCAAAAACCATCAATTTATGTTCTAAGTGAGTTAGTTGGACCGTGCATATGCACGACTTATACACTAGTTTACTTAATGGTGTCATTTACTAATTAGCTCCATAGTTGTATCCTTTACAGATTATCTCAGGATTGCAAAATTTCAATAGAGACAATGTTGCTTCTGTTGTTACTGCTGCCGAGAAGGTTGGTTTAATATTAATAATATCTTGGCTACCCTTAGTTACATATTTAAGACGACCTGCATCAATTACTGAATCAATCAATGAATATGTTATAATGGTTAGCACATTGCATTGTTGTTTCTTTTGTTTTACTTTAAGCAATCTGCATGCATTTCCCGGGGTTTGCTTTAGTCACAAAAGTTTTATCTTCTGCAATAATTGTGCTTTCGGTTAATCTTTTTTCATTTCAATAGCTTAGCTCTTCACAATATAGTAAAAACCACAGTGTTATACAAATTATCATGAATGGATTAATAAAATAAAATTGATCTGTAAACCACATTACTGGCCTGACAGTACAAGCTAGTAATTGCCTTTGCCTAATATGTTTTTTACGTGAACCATAGCAGTGTTTTGTGCCAATGTGCTTTTACTTTAGTTTCTTCATAAGTTCATAGCGCCTAAATTTTAATTTTCTTCTTTACCAGATTTCAATATAATTCAACCTATCATGTTATCAAACATACAGGGGGGAGCAACTCATGTGGATATAGCTTGTGACCCAGATTTAGTGAAGCTTGCCGTTAATTTAACTTCTCTTCCGGTAAATTCGTACTCTTTAAAAGCAAATCTTGATTATTTGCTTTGATTGTACATTAAGGGGAAAGATTCTAAATATTTTGTGTCACCACATATTTGCATGTACTTAATGTGGCACAGAAGCATCATAAAATGTCATTTGGCTTTAAAATCTTGGTGTTTTGATAATTAACTTCCCTAAATACATTATTTGCAGCTCTTTTTAACAAGGCAGCCTTAATTTTCTTGAGAAGACGCTAATGTATGTAGCCAGAAAGACGTCAAAAATTTTTATAGCAGCTCATCTTTTTTGAATGAAAGATGTCTCCCTCTTGCAGGTTTGTGTTTCTTCAGTGGATCCGGCTGCATTTCAAGCTGCTGTTGAAGCAGGAGCACTAATGGTTTGACCACAAACTTTTTACTTTAATCCTGAATTTCAGTCCATAAGCTTGAAACTCTGACTCAGTGCCTCCTTACTAGAGCGCTGCAAGATCTAAAAGAGTAAAACCAGGCAGTTAAATTGTATTAATAAAACTGATGGTATGTGCAGGTTGAGATTGGAAACTATGATTCATTCTATGAGATGGGTTTGGTTTTCTCTCCAGAGCAGGTATAAGATTTAAAAATTCTCCATAATAAAGTATAACACAATGGAATGATAGTTTGTCTTCATTGTGTAAACTGCCCAGTTTGCTAATGCAATAGATATTATAAGTTGAGGAACATTAGAATAGGAGCCCAAACAGACAGACACTCTTTGGGAATGTCCTAATGGTCACATTTGGATTTGAGGATTCAAAATCAAGGGATACGTAGTTGGTTAATCTAAATTTAAAATCATGTGATGATTTGAGTTTTGGCAATCTAGCTCAATCAGAAACACTTGTGATTTGAGTTTTGGCGATCTAGCTCAAACAGAAACACTTGTGAGCTAGAATGACTTCTTACAGCTAATTATTTCAAATCGACATATTAATAAAGCTCAAATCCATCCATAAATTTCAGGATTTTAAGAACTAACTTAATCAGAGTCTTCGTTATACCCCTCGTAGTCTGCCAGCAAAAAATAAAATAGAAAATCATTCCTATCAATTTTCTGTCATTTATTAAGAAGAATTCCTACAATTCGTTTGGATTCCTACTGTTAAAGAAGGTTGTCACGGTTTCTCCTTTCTTTCTTTTTTTGTTGAGTACTGTTTCTCAGATATTGAATCTAGCAAAGGAGACTAAGTGCATTGTTCCATCTGTGACTTTATCAGTAACTGTACCTCACACACTAAGCCTACCCGATCAGGTAACAAGCAGCAGTTCTACCAAAAAAGTGTTCCATGTCTCCACCTTGTTTTTCAGTTTATCTTAGTATCTGAAAAACAAACAGGTCAAGCTGGCAGAGATGCTGGAACAGGAAGGTGTTGACATCATTCAAACAGAAGGAGGGAAATGTTCAAATCCTTCAAAATCAGGTGTTCTTGGTTTGATTGAGAAGGTAACGCAAAAGACTTTTAATTAATCTCTTTGATTATGCAGTAATTTAAATTTCCCACAAAAAAAAAAAAATTATGTATACAAAATATGGCAAGTATTTGCAGAAAGATTCGGCCTACTTTATTAGTGCTGTGTGAATGCGGGTTCAGAGAATGAACACCTGAAATTAGCAAAACTGAAAAATGACTCACTAAACAATGCAATACTTCTTCCGAACATTTTAGGCTGACTATTGAGCCCAAAAGCTTAAGTTGTTAGGAAATAGTAAATTTAATCTTTTAACCATTATTCATTCACCTATTCTAATACCATAATAAACAGCCGTTAGTCCCAAAGGTTTAAGCTAACAGGAAATAGTGAATTAAAAATTGTTTAGCTGGCCCAAATGTCCTGCATCATCAAATGACATCTTGTAACAAGTCAAGAATGCTATATGGGGAAGTACTTGCTCCTCATTCTTCTTTGCTGATGCTTGTACATGCCTTGCCTCAAAATATCTCGTGACACTAGTTGTTAGTGGTCAAATTAACACTTAATTGGTTATCTAACCACAGATGCTGTTATCTAAATCCAAAAAAAAAAAAATTTAATCGTGTACAGAAATTGATCTGCATGAGTGAATGGATAAATGCTTCAGTGTGAATAAGTTGTCTGTAATGGCAGCCGGGGTGCAAAATGCAGTAGGCAAAACTATTAGGTCTTCTTTGAAGTTCACATTGAAAAGATTGACTCGGTTAAAATAAATAACAATTCTGTTATTAACTAATGAATTTGCTTGGCATATTGGTAACTATAGGCCACACCAACACTAGCTGCCGCATATTCCATTTCACGGGCTGTCAAGATTCCTGTCATGTGTTCATCTGGTCTCAGCGCAGTTACAGCACCAATGGCCATCACAGCAGGGGCTGCGGGTGTGGTACGTAACACATGCATCATTGTTTTATCTCTAAGAAATTGTCCTACACCAGTCTTGAAAAGTACTTATGATTGGTAAATACAATTCAAGGACTTGTAGAGGACTGAAACTGTGATCTCACACATGCCGAAAATTTATGACTTCTATTTTGTTCCCTTTTTTTCTGAGATCAACTAATATTAATTCATCTATCGTGTATGAACACAGGGTGTAGGTTCAGCCGTAAACAAGCTTAATGATGTTGTTGCCATGATCGCAGAGGTCAGAAGTATTGCCAATTCATTAGAGGCATCAGCTGGTAGACACAGCACATCTGAAGCAAGAGCTTTGAGACTGTAATTGGAGCATGTAGACATATTGGAATCCCTTTCATAAGAACAAAAACTACAATATATAATAGCCACATTCTTTTTGTTTTCCTTTTCCCATCTTCTCTTACATATGAAGTGATTTCTGACCTGTTCCAGTTATATAACACACAAATCCTGCATGTACTAGAGAGAAATGTAACATAGCCTTGAGTGTCGATGATATTGATCCCAACATACTCTCAAGAACACGGTCAAAATGAAAGAAAATAATTTATAATATATGGGCAATGATTGTCTCAGACTCTCAATATCTTCACTCCATACAACATCGGACAACCATTTACAAAGTATGGACACTAAGCATTCACATTTTTCAAACTGATGTCTAATATCAGTGGCGGCTTCAGAAATTTTTTTCAGGGTATTCCTCAACAAGCATAAATTACACAATCTAATAAAAAGAAAATTTGTATATTAACAACAACAACAATAAAAAAATACGCAAATACATAAAGTTTACAGTAACCTTCTACGTGGTTTTCTTATCAAATATTTGTCCATAATTCTAGCAAAAAAATAAATAATAAACTATAAGTTCATTTGAAATATTAATAAAATTATTAATTATTATTGTTTAGTTGTTCCATTAATTTGTTTGTCTTTTATAAACTATAATTTGTTATATTATTGTTTCATTAATAATAAAATTATTAATTGGTTTTAGCCTAACATAATTTAATTTATTTGTATTTTATAATGTATTAGTTAATTAAATTATTAATTATTGTTTATTAGTCGCTTCCCCCAATTAAAATTTTATTGTTTATTTTTTTACTCACCTATGTTAACTAATAACAATTTGTTACTTAAAATTTATTGTGAAATATTGTGAAAATATTGTAGTAACATTTATCAATTGTGATTTTTTATTCTTTTTATTATTTGTCCTCTCTTTCCTTGCATCCTTATTCCTTATGTATCTTTCTTATTTTCCTTCTTCTTTTTTTTCTCTTGTTTTTTCTCCTTCACACACGTATCCTCATCCCCACTCCTCTCATCTTGTTTTTATTTTTCTAGAACTCTTCCTCCACACAACATGTCCTCTCTGCTTTTGTTTTCTTTCTTCATCTCTAGCTCTCTCTTTCTCATTCTCTTTTTCTCATATTCTCACCCTGTCACACACATATCACCTTGTCAAACACATATTACCGGCGGAGAACAAAGCCAGAATTTAAAGCTATGATGTTGGAGATGGCAGTGGCAGAATTTAAAGCTTGCTTCGCCTAAGAGAAATGTGAACAGGAAAGCATTGTAGCAATTCTAAAAAAAAAATGGAGATGGGGAAGCTGTTGGAGTGGGATTTTGGGGTGTTTTCTCTCTAAAATTGGCTTAAAAGAAGCCATTAGAGATGCTCTTAGGTTAGGTTGTAATCGCTTATATTGGGTTTTGGTTTTTTTTTTTTTTTTTTTGAGAATCTGTGGGTTTACTACCATGTTGGGTTTGCTTTACCTTGTTTTTTTTTTTAGATTAGGTTTGTAATCTGTTGTTTAGGATTGATGCTAGGCTTTTTTTTCTTGGTGGGCTTGCTCTGTTACAATTTTTTTTTTTTTTTTTTTCAGATTTTAGTTCAAAAATTTTTTTTGACTTTTTTTTTTTTTTTTGCTTGAAAGTAGAACAACTTTTTTTTTTTTATTTGAGGGTGTTCCTCATTTTGGTTGAGCGTGTTCCTAATTTTTTTTTAAGGGTAAACAAATAAAAAAATTTAATTATTATATATAAAAAAAAAAAATTCAACTCAGGGTGTTCCTGGGAACACCCTGAACTGAGCGTGGCGCTGCTATTGAATCTGAAGAGAGAGAAATCCCTTAACAGTAATATCAGTAGTAGCCGATCACATCATCTTTGGAGCTCGAAGAAGTATTCTCATCCACAATATTCGCTGGTGCATTGGGATCAATAGACATCATTTAGATCTCAACACATATCAACACAGAACTCTTCCCCAAGTGTTGTCAATCGTCATTCCAAAATAACAACAAAGCAGTCCTAATCTCTACTATGACAACAAATCCATATCCACAATCTTACCCTCCATGATTGCCAAGCATCACATAGGGATATAGGCTTTTCTAAACCCATTAAGACTGCAAAATCTTCGCTAACTTTATCATATTCAATTTCCTTAATATAATTCCCAATATTATTGACAAATTTTTTCCTAACAAGCAATCTAAAAAAGTGTTAAGATATTATATAGTATTTGTTTTGAGATTATAGGAAATAAAAATATCTACTGTGATTCTTTCTTTCTTTTTTTCATTTTCTTTTTCGCAAAATTTTACATATCTTTTAAAAAAAAAAAAGGTAATGAAACTTTATTACGGTAAATCAAACTGAAAAACATCATCTAAATCCCGTGGTAGATCTTCCAACCACACATTAATATCTGCAAATAAAACTGCTCTATCTAAATTAAATGGTTTACCTCAAAACTCTATTTCTCTCTATCCAGATTACTGCTAACAATTTCACATTTGATTTGGAAAAACAGGTCACAAAATGGGCTGGTTGTTTCTAACAAGTCAAGGGTTTTTAATTTTAATAATAAAAAGCTGATGTGATGTTACTTAAAATTTACTATATATTCATCTGTTAGCTATGTAGGCACTGAGATTAACGCCATTATTAACAAAATGATTAATTGTGCAAAATAAGTTTGAGGGTATTTTTGCAAAATTGCTACTATAGCACTTTTCTCCCCAGATTTTCCTCCCAATTTGGGAGGGAAAAATGTGGGCCCGGGAGAGAAAACTTTCTATCGGGTTTTCTCTCCTTCCTATTTTCCTTCCTCAAGCGAACAATGGAAAACAACATTTTCAACCCTATTTTCTTTTCTCTGTTTTCTATCCTTCCTATTTTCACCCCAAACGAACACACCCTAAGTACCAATAACACTCACTTAAAACTTTAGGGACTACTACCACTCAATAGGCAAACTTTATAGACTAATGATAGAGTTTCACCTAATTTTTACTAACACTTTTTAAGCAAAAACATATATATACATCTGCACATGCATGAATATGTGTTTTTATAAATGTGTGTGTATATATAGATTATTAGTATTCTTCCATTAAATTGTTTAAATAAGTTGGGGATATTTAAATGTGTGTGATTTAATGGAAGAAGAGGCAGCTGCGCAGAGAAGAGAGAGAAATTTTTTTTGAGTTTATGAAAAGTTAGGGTTGAAAGTGAAACAGTGGGCAGGTGAAATTTTTAAGGGCAAAATAATCTTTTTGTTATTTGGTGAGGTGTCAAAGATTTAAGCCATTAGATTAAATCTATGGCTGAGATTTTAGGTATGGCACACCGTGCAATAGTATTGCACAGGATATGGATCCGTCAATATGCACCATGAAACTTCTTGTAGTGGTCAACCAAAACTAAGAGATTTCTTACGTGTCAGAAGTTTTTTTTTTTTTTTTTTTTTTTTAAAGGGTACATACCATAAGTTTTAGGTAAAAAGTCATCATAATTCTAAATGGATCGAATTTTCATCTAAATCAATTTGGAGGACAATCCTGCCTGCTTACTATGTGTCAATTAAAATGACCATTGATATGGGTTGTTAATTATATAACTTGTTGTTTCTCTAAAAAAAGAAAATTATATACTTGTTTAATGATCATGTAACTTATTTAAACAATTTAATGGTGATTTAATAAATTTGTATGAATTGATGGTCATCTAAGTAGCTATATCAACCATTGCAACATTTGGATGAGTTAGTACCTTCCCAAGCACTAAGTGTTTGGGGGAATAGAGGGGAGGGCATGGACTCAAACTACAAGATAGCATATTTAGTATGATAGCATATTTAGTATGTAACTATTTCTAATCATCTCAATATATATATATCATGGGATGCAAAAGAGATTTCTTCTAAACAGCTTGGAGAAAACTTTGTAAAAGCATTAATTAGTTCTATACAAATGGAAGAATACTAATAATATTATTATTAAGATATAGACTAAGTTACATGATCATTAAACAAGTATATAATTTTCTTTTGGGAAGGTATAGACTAAGTTACATGGTAAGTTTCACACACATTTATAAAGGTATAGACACAAGTGAAGGCTAAGTTTGAGCTCAGTGATAATCTTCTTGCTGTCACTACAACAAAAAATGTTTATTACAACAAAAAAAATCATTGCAATATCATCAAATTCATTGCAATAGTTTATGCAAAATGTTGTAATAAAATTTGAGGTAATAAGTTTGTGCTAAAAAAAATTTGTTGCAATAAACCTTAAATATTTTAATGAAAATTTTGATGTAATAATATATTTGCTATTACAATAAACAATTTATTACTTCGAATATCTTGTAGTAATAGACTATTATTTCATGAATTTTATTACAATAGATTGTAAAGAATTGACAAAAATAATTTGGGTTCAAATTATTGCAACGGTATATTTATTGTAATAGTTAATTTTTTTCATTTTTTTTTTACGATAGATTGTAAAATAATTGGAATTAGATCATTGTAATAATATATTCATTGCAACTTCATGTTTGTCATTGCAATAAATTGTAAAATAATTGATATTTTAGTTATTGCAATGTTAAATTTGTTGCAATAAGCCATCTCTTTGAAATTTCTATTATAATATATCGCAAAATATATAATTGGTATCAAGTTATTACAACGGTTTCTTCAATTTAAGTTATTAAAAAAAATTGATTTCTTCAATTTAAGTTATTGCAAAAAAAAATTTTAATTCAATTTAGTATTAAAATCTTTATTGCAACTGAAAATTATAAATTATTACAACTAATTATTATTAATGTAATAATTTACTATTTTTAAGTTACTATTGCAACAACTTTTAATTTTTAGATGTGATATTGTCTAATACCACTATACTAATTTTGTTGTATTAACACTTGATGTAATAAACTTATTTTGGTGTAGTGGTAGGAGTGAACATGGAGGAGGCAATGGTGATGTAGAGGAAGGGAGAGGTGGACATGCAGGAGATAGCGGTGATGGAGCGACAATGGCGATGCAGATGGAGGGGATGGGAGTGCTAATGGAGAGGACGGTGACATAGAGGAGGGGACTGGTAGACCATGGGAGGTTGTCTTCTTATTTTTATTTAACACTGTAGAAGTCTTTTTTTTTTTTTTAGAATGGACTGTAGAAGTTCTACCTTAGGGTTTAGAGTAATGCAAGTATATAGGGATGTGGGGTGGACATCAAATCTATTGTATAGGGGGAGGGAGAAACTTATGAAAAATTGAAATCTCAAGTTGTTAATGATAATTTAATACACTCAATTTTATTTTTTAAAAACAATTTTAGGATTATAAATGATTCATTTGGGATTATATTATTTATTCCACAAAAAGGTCATCAAATAGTTCATGATCCACAACCCGATTCAGAAGCTCGACGACCCACCGGATTAATGGGCAACCCGACCCGTTGTTATTGAGGCCCATGGGTAGCCCACTAGCTCAATAGGTCAAATTGTGAGCTAGTTTTTATGCCCATGGGCACTTGGTGAGTTAGCCCAATAGCCTAATCCGTTGGCCCAACCTATTGTCCAACCTAGGGGTGGCAAAATTTGACACGACCCGCGAACCCGACACGACACGACACGAAATTAGCAGGTTATGGGTTGAGGCTTAACGGGTTCGTGTCATATTCGGGTTGACACGACTAACCCGTTTAATAAATGGGTTGGGTTAGTGTTGAACCCATAGAACCCGTTTGACCCGTCTGACCCGTTTAATTAAATGATATTTTACCAATATACCCTTCAAACTCTAGGTATATAAACTTATTAGTTGTTGTGATTTATTTTCTTTGACAAATTGTGATTGATTATTTGTGATATTGGGATATGCTTTAATTTTGAATGATTATTTGTGATATTCTCGTTAGTTCGAATTTTATATTAAAAATATTTATTTGTTTGTTTTTTCATTAATTTTTTTTTTCATTTTGATAAAATCGATAAACGGAGTCGACACGATACCGTTTAATAAATGGGTCGTGTTAGGGTTGAGGAATCTTGACCCGTTTAATAAACATGTCGGGTTAGTGTTGACCTATGTAGTCGAATACTCATGACTTGACACGACACGAACCCGACATGCGAACACGAATTGCCACCCCCACTCCAACCTAATAACTCATAATTGATAACAAAAATATATAGGAATATGAAAAAATTGATCTTGAGATATTCAAGAAATGTAAACAATAATTTGCCTAACAAAGTGAGTCCTGCCAGACAACGATGAGAATCAAATGCACAAGGACTAGCAAGATTCATTTTGATCCTTCAATTTACCATAAACTAAAGTGCTGGCAATATTAGCTTTCTTTTCTTTTCTTTTTCTTTCTACTAACTATATTAAAAAGAGACAATGCCTCTATCTACAGTGTTTGGTTTATTCAACACATGCGCACTGTTCAGCTGGCCTCTTTTTTTTGGCCGGTGTTGTTTTGTGATTTTTTGTCTTTTCCTCTAAATATTGCAATGCCTCTATCGACAGTGCTTGGTTTATTCAACCAGTGCGCACTGTTCATCTGGCCTCTTTTTTTTTTTTTTTTTGCCAGTGTTGTTTGTGAGTTTTTGTCTTTTCCTTTAAATATTTATTATTTATATGTGCAAATATTGTTACACTGACTTAATAAATTTTTATAATATTTTTACAATTATTTGACAATCTGCACTGTTCATTGCCTCTTTTTTTTTTCCCCACAGTATACCGGTTTTGCTTGTACTCTTTTTGTCTTTTCTTTTAAAAATTTATATGTATATATACAATTACACTGACACAACACATTTTTATAATATTTTCACAATTATTGAGGTGTCAATTTTTTACAAGTCAAAATAAAATAATAAAATAAGAAACTGAGAATTACTACCATCTAAAACTCAAAATACGTGAAGAAAATTTTTGGGAAGTTAAAATTTAATGAAAGTATTTTAGACATTACAAAATAAATATTTTAAGAATCATAAGTTTTCATTAAGGTTTAACTGAGAGAATAACAATATGACATATTTGCTATTTTCCAAAATATTAAGGGAAAAATTGCTTGATTTTAAAGTTTAAGGAGTAATGTTATGTCCACAATATTTTCACAATAGTTTCACAACAAATTTTATGTGGCAAGGTATTTTTTATGGATAAAAAAGTGATATCAGTAGTAGGCTCAGTTTAAACCAATAACAACTTGTCATTTAGAATTTTTTCTAAACATGTTATGGATGTAGCATTTCTCTCAAATAAAAAAAAATATTTGTTTAGATTCTAAAAATGAAGCTATTGTGAAAATGATGTGATATTTTGTTGTATTCTTAGACTTCTTTTTTAGTATAGTCAAATTGGGTGAGCCAAATATCACGGTTTCACACACAATTTTCTTGTGTTTTCATTTTGTTTATTTTTTCTAATGCATAATTTTAAAACCATAAATACTTTTTCATCGAAGATTTGCTGTGAAAATAGTGTAGACATAAAAAATAAAATAATAATAATATCAAACTGAGACCTACCACAATTAGAAATAAAAAAATATTGCGAAAGTGTTGTGACATTTTGTTGTGTTCCTAGGATTGTTTTTTGTGTAACATTTTGTTGTGTTCCTAGGGTTCTTTTTTTGTTTAGTCAAATTTGGTAAGCCAAAATTCATTTTTTAAGGCACAATTTTCTTCAATTGGCTTTTTATTTGTTTTTTTTTTAAATACACGGTTAAATTTGGTTAGCCAAATTTAAAATCAGTAACAACTTACCACTTAGGATTTATTATAAAAATGTTGTTGATGTAGCATTACTTTAAAATAAAATAATAAAATATCAAACTAGAACCCACCACAGCTAGAAATAAAGGTATTGTAAAAATATCGTGACATTCTGTTGTGTTCCTAGACTTCTTTTTTAGTTTAGTCAATTTGTTGAACTAAAATTCATTATTTTATGCATAGTTTTTTAGGTTGATTTTTTTTAACACATTGTTTCAACTTTCAAGTTAAAAAAAAAAAAAAAAAAACACACACACACACACACACACACACAAATTGATGAAGTAGCACTTTCCTCTTTTATGTTTGAGGTAGTTTCATTCCCCCTAAACTAAAGTTGAATAATTTCCTCCTTTATATTTTATAAATGAGCATATACTCCTATTGTTACTCTCTTATTTAAACTCTAACGAAATCTTATAATTCCTAAAATATTCCATTGTGTAATGTCTAAAAAACTCCTACTAAATTTTAATGTCCCAAAAAATTTATTCTTGTATTTTGAATATTATGTGGTAGATTGGTAGTCATACTTGAAAAATTAGATTAATGATATATGGTGTTCTATTTGTTACCTAAAGAATACTAATTTATTAGGTTTAAATCTTCTAAACTTATAATTTTATCTAATAGAAACTTTAATGATAGATGTCTTTTGTTATTTTGTTCTCTTTTTTAACTACTTTTCCTACATAAAATGGTGTTCATTAAAAATAAGTAAGCTAAATATCGTAGTTAGACTCATAAAATAAGATGATAAAGAATGAAGTATAAATAACAAAATCTTCATTGTAGATTGTTACAAGTATTTAATTTGATGAAAATCTTCAAAAAAATTGTAGCATATATCATCATTCATTGCAAAAATTTAAATATTGTGGAAAGATGATGACATTCATTATCATTCTTTGTATTGGTGAGTAGATATCACATTTAGTAAATAGGTTCTAAGAAATTGTCAGAGTAAATAGATATTTAAATAACTATTTTAAATTTAAGTACATGATTTCATATTTCTTTAACAAAAAAAATCTATATTAATTTTCTCGCTTAAGGGGCGGCACGTGCAACCCACACTAGTTTTTAGTAAAAGCAGGCAATATTATCAAAACATTAGTAATCTCTAAAACCGGCCATGCAACGGTTTACTTGCATAATGGTAAGATTCAATATCTTTGGTAGATTGAAAGCGTGCAATATCTTTGTCTAGTTAAAAATTTAGAATAGTTGTAAAAATATTTAGAAGTTAACAAAAAAAATCAATTAATTTTATCTAGTATATTCACAATAAAATATATAAACATATAATGACATATTTAATATAATTATTTTTTATTTTTTATTTTATAATTTCATTGTTATAATAAAGAAAAATTATTCAAACCTTAAACGTCTTCATTGAAAACACTAAAAAGCGACAGTAAACTACAAAACTCTTGACAAAATATTATTGATTCTTAAGCTATCTTTATGCAATATAAACATTGACGGTGAATCAATGCAAGCAAACACGTTTTGGAAAAAAAAAAAATGTTTAGCTTAATGCAAGCAAACACATTACACATACACGGTAAGTCAGAAAGAAGAGTAGATTAAATCATATATGCGCATTTTAAGAAGGGGGAAAAAAAAAAGGAATTTGTGCATACATTAAGAAAATCAAAGTAAAGAAAAGAAAATTGTTATGAAAAGTGATCAAAAGTTGAAGTGAAAATACTTTAAATCATTTTTTTCAATTTTTTTTTACTTCCTTTTTGGTTAACAATTTTTTTGACTTCTCTCTATAATTACTATATATAAATCAAAATCACAAATGAATCATCAAATATATCATATCTTAATTTCTTTCCTTAACATAGAATTATATTTTGTAAAAAAAATAGAAAAAAAATCACAACTTCCTTATACTGATTTTTAAATATAATTTAGAGTACTTGGAAAAAAATACCTATACAATTTTACAAAACTTGTCCAAGTTAAAAGGATCACAAAGACTTATTACACCCGTTTAGTAATTTTAATTGATAAAGTCTTAAATATAAGAAATGACAAAAAGGAACATAATAAAAGTACTTTGTATTTCAACTTTTGGGTCCTTATTAAAGGCACTAATTAATTGAGAGCTACGGGTCCGAGTAGTAACTATGGAACACTTGACTTCAGTTTTCTTTTTGATAGTAGTTTAATCCCAAGCTCCCAACAAATGATTGAACTTCAACAATATATACATAGTCAAATACACATTTTGTTATCAACCAATACAATTGCAAGCAGTAACTTACTCCAAAAGGCCTACACAAAAATAATACAGGCATTGATAGTTTTAATGAAAATGACAAATCACAAGCGATCCACAAATTTACAAACTTCTGTCCAACTACCTCCTAGCCCTATAAAAACATCATTTTTCCAATAACAATCATACAGCCTTACTCATCAAACTCTGAATCTGAATCCTCAGTTTCTTGATCCTCACCACTTTCCTGCAATAAAAAATATAATGTTTTCATACATATATTTCTAGTGGGTGACCACTGTTATTTAAGACAAACCAGGTTACAAATAATAAAGAACTTGTGGAGCAATTTTACCTTTCGCTTGATATAATCTATCATGGCTCTATCAAACTCTGCTCGTTTTTCGGTAGCTATATCATAATATTGAACCTTTTCCTATTGCAGACAACATACCAACAAAGAAAGAAGCATTACAATGCTAGTAACTCTACCCATATCCTTCAAAAAACAAAAACAAACAAACAACAATAAAAAATCTACCCATCAAACCTCAAATTTTCTGCTTGACACTTTGGAAGAGTGTATTAGTAAAATCAATCATGTATAACCTTTTTGATGCTTCATAACAACAGATGAGTGAACAAATAACACAACTGAGAAAGTTGAAAATGCTAAAATAGTGACTAAGAAAGAACCATTACTATTTTCCTGTGTAATGAATTCTAACACTGTTTGTTTTGAAGTAAAATATTTTCAAACATAAAATATTTAACTGTAAATATTTGGTACAAAAAACAAATGGTATAGCACACATAAGCCTGAAATAGACCTTGGCACAAAAAAATTGCATGGCACTAACCTCGAAACAAATGCAAATAGAAGATTTCCTAACAAATTATGTGCAATATATTTCCAATTGCAGTAGTGGCTCAACAGGCCAGAGGGAGAGTCCTTGAAGCTCTGCTTATTTTAAAATAAGAGGTCCTTGCACTCAAGTCAGACCCCAACAATCTCAATAAGATTTTTTTTTTTTATAAGTAACGAAATTTTATTGATCAAAAAGGAAATCTCAACAAGATTTTAAAAATTAGTAAAAGATCAAGCAATGACAGCCCCAAAACCAAGGGCCAAGTTGGCGTAAGGGAAGAGTATCAGAAAATTAATTCATTTTGAGAACCCCAAAAAATAAATAACATCACAAAAATTGTACACCACCTGCTCTTCATTGGGTTTTTATTTTTTATGCAACATTTTTTTGCATTAATGGAAAAGATTTACAACTCAGGAATACAGTCTTATGTGCACATGTTATATACCCAACTACTCCAGTAATTAAAATCAACAATACAAAGAATCCAAGAAATTAAATACACTAGAGGGCTTTACTAGCATCTACTAAGTACTAACGTACATGAAAAAAACAAACTAACAAACTCTAAATAATAATCACCAAGAAAAATTATATGCATCAGATCAACTGGATAGTGAGGTAATAAGTGATCCACAGTTTCTCCACTACATTTATGCATACAACACCAGTCCACCATCACTTTCTTCCATTTAATAGGACTATCCACTTTTAAAGCTTTCCACAAGACCACAGTCCAAAGAAACAAATTGGACTTTTGTTTTCAACACAAAATGTGTGCACTTACTAGTAAAATATAATTTGAAAGCAGGGTTAGGTAAAAAGTTTCAAAAACTCATATCAAGTTGAAAACCAAAAAAAGTACAAAAAGAAACACTCAAAAATAGGGTTCCAATTGGGGGTAAATACTCAGTTTTTTGTTCACCCAGTGTACATCCACTGTAGACACATAGAGAAGGGGTGGGCTTCCAGTGAAGACCACCCTGTAATAGGTGGGGACAATAGTCCCTTTCTCCTCCTAGAGTCTCTTTCTTTGTGTGGGAGGCAGCCCTATGTAAAATTCTGACAATAGATAATCTGCAAAGGAGGGGTATTGTTATAGCAGATTGGTATTGTTTGTGTAAATCAGGTGGTGAAAGTGTTAGTCACTTATTGCCACATTGCCCAATCGCCTCTGATCTGTGGGCTTTTCTCTTCTGCCTAAATGAGATTTCTTGGGACAGTTGGGGGGGGGGGGGGAGCCCTGGCATGTTTGATGTTATGCATTTGGGGTGAAAGGAATCGCCGCATTTTCAAGGATAAAGCCTAAAGAGTCCACTGTGCCAAATCTCAAGTTTTTTGTTTTTTGAAGACTCCATGAATGGGGATTGAAGTCTTTCACTCTCTCCATGTATTCTTTGATGGAATTTCTAGACACTATACATTTGTGCTGCTACTATTACTGTATTATAGCTGGTTTCATCACTTTCATGTATTCCTTTTCTATTCTTGCTTTGCTTTGATGTTTTTCTTTGATTTGTATACATCCTGTATATACTTTTTATTTTTAATAAATTTCAATTATCTATCCAAAAAAAAACAGGTGACAAGAGACCCTAACCACCACTGCCTTTCCAAATGGCACCACCTTTACTGACAATGCCACCATCCTCACCACAAACAATAAGCATCAAGAAAACCCTCTACATTTGTCACCCATTCCATAATTAAAGGACAATCTTAATGCATACAAAGTTATAAGATTGTTGTTCACTTGGTTTATTTTTTGCTTACACCCTGTATCCAAGTAAGCATTCTCCCCATTTGTACAAACGTCTCAAACAAATATTAAACAATCAACTCTACACTAGAATATACACCCCAAAAAAAAATCTAATTCTAATCAATATAACTGCTCCTAAGATCATTTTCAAATTCAATTCTAGTTTGAACATCCAAGGGAAAATTAAGGCATGACTGATTACAAAAATGCACACTGTGACAATGATTCCAGAGCATACAGTATTTTTCCCCTACACATTTGATATCCAGGGCCAACTGAACTACTCTCATCCCCCCCCCCCCCAATCCCCAAAAAATAAAATAAAATAAAACAACTGATGTCAAAATTTATATCTTATTCCAACTTAAACTTAGTCCCAGTGCTATAAAATTTTAAATATATCTATATATATATAAATAAAATAATGCTTAAAAATAAATATAGCATAAACCTCATATGTCATTGTTTTCCACTTCTCTCCACATGCCTTGCCAATCTGAAAGATGAAAAGAATATTTCATGTACAAGAAAAGAAGAGAGACAACAAACAGGAGAGAGAGGGTGCTAAATCAATAAGTTAATGCAAATTTGAAAAAGATGTTCCACACTTACATCACGCATTGACTTGACATCTGGATTCTGCTCTTGGAATTCCTTACGAAAATCCTCCCTTGAAAAAAAAAAAAATCAGTTAAAGATATTAAAAATGTTAAAAACAGGTTCTCATAATCATATATGAAACAGCTGGACATCAAGCTTACTAATATAATGCTTTTAGGCAAGTCTAGTCATTTTCTAGCATCAACACACCATAATGACAAGAGGAACATACAGTAAAACAACACAAACCTAAAAACACTGTAGACTTATCTCGATGGATTTTGGTATCCTTCTGCAAGAAAATTTTAATTTCAATCCCAAAGCAAAGGAGAAATTGATTGAGAAAGTTTATGCAAAAGATAAAAGCCATGAAAGTCAATATACATTAATGGTAGATTCTAGAAATGAATTGCAACTGAATAAGCCATTTGAACGCTCCAGTGCAGCTATTATGCAGAAGTTAACGAGGTAAAATCATCAATTATTTATGCAAAAGTTAAGCTTGGTAAAATCATCTCTTCACCCATTGGGTGCATGGGCACAGGAATAGGAAGTTCTGTGTTGGCTTGGGTTATTTTCACTTCTGCCAGAGACATTTTGTGCACAAATATAAAGAATTTGGACTTTGAAGAGCATTGTCATTGAAGGGCACTCTTTCTGCATTCTACTTTGTTCAACTTGCTTATAAAAATATGAAAGGATTTTAGGTGGAAGAAAGAATGTCATTGAAGTATCTTTTTCACACTCAAGCATTATACAATTGCAACATAAGACAAAATTTGGATTCTTTAGATTTTGGTTTTATCTTATGTCCAAAGTAATGCTTTTTGCGCCTTCTTTGGGCTCAATTTGTAAAACCTACCCATCTTGTATGTAGCCACAGTTTATGGTGAACACCTACCTTTCAAAGCATACTTTTTGGGTCGAACACATGTTGGCATGAAAAATATGTGTGCGCATTGTGGAACATTGTTATTTAACTCTCGGTTCTATCTATACTACAAATAAAATAAAATGACAAAAAAGAATACATGTGTCCAACTCTAACTAATCTGTTGGAGATTCATAGCCGATTCCAAAAAGTTTTGGGAATAAGGCTTGGTTGTTGTTGTTCTATCTATAGATTTTCCACCCCCTTTTTTCTTTAAGTCCCGCGGCAATGTGATTTGTAATTTTTTTTTTTTTTTCCAAAACATCTTATGGCGGCAAAATGAGCAACAAAATTCATAACCTTTAATATAATTTCTAAAATGATTTCTGATCATAAAAAATTCATAAATATGCAACCTTTCAATTTCATGCATTATACTTCCTCATAAGCATGTATTTCTAGGGGAGAAGGACGGAGAAAGATTCATTCAATTATAGGATTGGGATGTAGAAAACCAAATGAAAAGAATAATACCATCCCACTTTGTTAATGAATTGAGGTCACCTTTAATGAAGATAAAATCTCTCCACTTTTATCTATAGAATTAAAAGATGCATATTCAACTTTCAGAATCAAATCTTTAAGCAGCATTTTTTAAAGGCAATCAACCTCAGAAGTTGTCTAAAAT
This sequence comes from Castanea sativa, assembly GCF_040712315.1. Lineage (NCBI taxonomy): Eukaryota > Viridiplantae > Streptophyta > Magnoliopsida > Fagales > Fagaceae > Castanea > Castanea sativa. The sequence goes on from NC_134017.1 coordinate 53,475,111, forward strand.
CTTGTAATGAGTGTATCACCTTCTTCTCCTTCCCTATATTTAATTGGTAATTACACACACACACACACCAAGTGGGTCTTGAACCCATGAGCTCACTCCCACCCCATTTATATGGGGAGACTAAGTCAAATTCAAGCTTGAGAGCTCATTGGTGTCACACCTTCATGTTTAGCAAACGCAAGCACATTGTTGAACTATTCTAGGACCAAAATGTCCCTTACAGGCACATGACATCCTAGTCTTGAAATAACCGAATAACAATAGAATTCACAGTTAAAAAACCATACACTCATATTGGATACTCCCATCTACACTTCGAGACTTGATACCTAATAGAATTCACAGTCATCACCTAAAGCCGAGAACTGTTGGCCAAGCGCATTAGTGACCTGCTACCTAATTGTGTATGTTGATATATGCATTAACAACAACAATAACAATAAAGCCTCAGCCCCACAATACTGGGTTCAACTATGGATCCTCAAAAATTACTAAAATTACTGATTGGGGTAATAAAATTACTAAATTTTTTGCTTACAGACAAACTACCACAACGCTCCTTTTTCCGGATTTGGGATTGAGTGGGACCAAAATATATGACACTAAGCATTGACATTGGCAGAGTTCGATACATGCATTTTTTAAGCACTAAATAATTTACAAATCATTCATTAAAAAGAGAAAAGGAACAGAAGAGGGAACATACAAGAAGTAAAAGAAAGCAGTAGGTGGTTTCTTTGGCTTCTTGGCATCAAATTTCTCAATTTTCTTCTTCTGCTTTGTTTTGGGCGTCTTTGCTACTGACTTGGGTCGCTTATCCTCCTCGCTAACTTGGGTCAGCCTTGCCGGCCTCCTCATCCCCTCACTTGATTTTACCCTCAATACCATTTTGCTACAAATATTTCAAGGAATCCTCTCTTTAAAATAAATAAATAAAACCAATATCTTACAAAACTAAAATAAATAATGACTATAAACAAAATGATTAAAGAACCCCAAAGGGTAACACAATCTCCACCTTGTACCCCAAAAAAACTCACTTAACAACTACACCAAACAAAGCAATCCTAGTAAAAGAGACGAAACCATAGAAATAGAAGATGCCCAAGAAAAGATATTTAACTACAAGTCTTCATTTTTACCCAATATAATAAGAAAAGAAGGAAAACCCACCACTCAACTATGTCAAATGCAACTACTTGGCACAGTTGGAAATGCATTTTCCTTTTTTTTTCTTTTTTTTTTTTTGGTTTTTCTTCTTCTGGGTTTTCTCAAGAACCCAAAACGCAAACAGAAAAGAAAGTGAAAACAACAGCAGCTAAATAATGAGTGAAAAAGGGCTTACTGGTTGGAAGAACTTTGAGGAGGCTTTGCAGTTGCAGAAGCAGGAGGCCGAGATGAGGCTGATTTTTGTTTGGGCGAGTTCTTAGCTTTCTTCTTCGCCATTTTTTCTCTGCCTCGAACTCTCAAGGGACCTTTGATTTTGGTGTCAGCCGCAGCACTTCACTCCTGGTTTGGTTATCACTCAGAGGTTGAAAAAATAAAAGAAAAACGTGAAGTGGGGACCAATACGCCAGCGTTTAATTTAATTTTCATTACGACCCAAATAAAATTCAATTCAATAAAGATATGTGTATGAATTTAATGGACCAATACATTTGTACCATAAAGAAACTCTGTAGTTAACTTAAGATTTATTCTTAAACTCTTCTCAAAAAAAAATAAATAAATAAAGTTTCTCAAAAAAAAAAAATAAATAAAGATTTATTCTTAAACTTATCGGGTAACATAGTTTCACAGATTATCCTATTGTTATCATTTTGACTATTATTAACGAATCAACTCAAAGTGAAGAAGTTTCTCAAAAAAAAAAAACTCAGAGTGAAGAATGTTATTGTTACTATTTTGACTATTATATTGCCCCACCTTCTCTTAAAAGTTATCATAGTTTTTTAGTGGAGTTGTAGTATGTTTTTGTATTAGAATTACTTTCTCCCACCCTTAAGTGTGTTTATTTTCTAATAAAAATAAAAAACCTCAAAGTCAAAAAATGCTATTTGAGATGGGTTCCGGTTAGCTTAACTGATAACATCTCTTATGATTAAATAAGAAATTTGGAATTTAATCTCCGCCTACACCAAAAATTGATTAGTATCTTAGTCTGACAATAAAAAAAACAATTATCATAAATTGATGTAATAGGTTGAAAATCTATCACGGCACCACCGTTAGAATTTGCGACGGTACCACTCATCAAAATCTCAACAAACCCAAAGCCAACAAAACCCATCAAAACCACAAAAACCCATCAAAACTAAACAAACTCAAACCCAACCACAACACCACAGCCACAGAACCACCATTAAAAAAAAAAAACCAACAAATCAAAAGCCAACAAAACCCACATGAAAAACCCATCAAAACCACAAAACCCACTTCAAAACCCCATCAAAACCAAACAAACCCAACCACCACCACCATAGCACCACCATCAAAAACCCATTAAACCCAAAGCCAACAAAACCCAACCTCATCAAAACCAAACAAACCCAAATCCAATCACCACAACACTACCACCACCACACCACCATTTGCTTTGATCTGCTCCAATACGTGGGTTGCTATAAGAGGGAGAGGATTTTTATTTTTATTTTTTTTGCATTTAGCATTAGTTTTGAAACATTTTAGTTAGTTGTTAAGTTTGCAAAACTATTTAACAAACTAGCATCTTAAGACTCTAAAACTCGAGTTCAATGTGAGGCTTGAGTCTCTAAGACTCAAGATGCAATTGATGGTAATTTAATGTGGAAGAAAAAATCCACATGGAACTCAAGTCTCTAAGACTCAAGTTCCTGCCATGGGTTTGTGTCTTCTTCTTTAAGAATTACGTGAGAGTGGGTATCAGATTTAGAGTGTGTATCAGAATAAGCACTTGAGCTAGAAGGCTAACCATGGTGCTAGTTTTGATTTCTTCTTCTTCTTCTTCCTTTCTTTCCTATCTTCACATCTTCTTCTTCATGGGTCTTCTTCTTATTTCTTCTCTTCAGATCTTCATTCTTCTTCCTCTTCATCTTCTAGGTCTATGGAACTCGAGTCTTAGAGTTCTACGTGCGCTTATTTTCCGCAATAGCTTGTAACTCAAGTCTCTAAGACTCGATTTTCTTCACTAAAACCCAGGTTTCTTAGACTCGAGATGCTAGCCTACTAAAATACTTCAAAAATATACCAACTAACAAATTAGTTGCTAAAATGGAAATTTTCCCTAAGGGGGAGCACAAAAGACAAGAGAGAGAGAGAGAATTCAGTGAAAAATAAATCAAAAAATAATTTTTTATAATTGGCAAGGAATGGTACCACACCACAAGTAGTGTGTGACTACTCATTAAAATTGTTAGTTGGGTTACTTGTCCAATCCAAGACTCTTGATGGTATTTTAAGATTTGCAAGAAAAACATAATTAATTGAAGAGAAGCGAGTATGTATTTTATACGTAGATAGTATTTTGTAGTATTTTTCTCTTAATTTAGCATGTGAGTTTTAGATCTCTGAGTAATAGTCATTATTTATTGTGTTGAATGAACTTGAACGATTATGCCTTTTTCTTTGATGGCCTACTAATAATGCAAGGTTGTCCATTAATAATATAAGGCTACAACCTTAATCAATAAAATAACATTCTTACATATTTAAAAAATATAACTGTTAAATTGCATACTTTTTCACTCTTAATACACATGTCAAAATTTGTGTCAATCGGATATTATTTACTAAATAATTTAGAAACTTATATTTTATATATAATTATTGTAGGGTTGATAGGCCCAGTAGTACATATTGGGCCTAGGGCCCAGTCCGAGGACACCTAGTTGTACGAGGACAGGTAAACATTGCTATGGAGGTTGGCATTGATGAATAAAAGAAGGGATCTGGTTATAATGGTCCGAAAAGGGATGCTTCCTTGGCAGAGTGAAGTAGAGTCAAAAAGTACGATATGCTATCCAGAAGCAACGTTCCAAGAGATTCTACTGATAAAGATATACATTGTGAGAGCACAAGACAAAGGAGAGCTATGAAATATCTAAGAAAAAGCTATTACCACCGCATTGAATGCTCTGTAGCTAACTCTCTAACTACATTAATGAGGAAGTGATACCTAAACAGTAGTTTTCAGCTTTACAGCTACTTCTTAAGGTTTTAGGAAGGGGCTAATGGGATAAGGATTAACACTAGCAATCTGATTTATACGTGGAGGGTAGAGATAAAAGAAAGAAGATAGTATAAATGAGGGGGAGGACTCTAAAGGAAGGGGATCAGAGAAAAAGAAAGAGGAAAACACTGTAGAGTCAAGAACAATACTTGTAATCAATCCTAAAAGAGTCAGATATAAGAATCAATCTCCTCGAATTGTGTCTGAGGACGATTTTCCTTATATAAAATCAATTCACCTTTATTCTATTGTCATCCTGATCCATTATGATTATTGTCTGAAACTATTAGAACCTAGTTTTCCAATCCACTCTCTACAAATTCATTGTATTGGGTTCTTTGGGCCTACTCCCTTTTCTACCTTGGGCTTAGGTACTAAAACTACGTCCCTACAATTTTAAACTACAAAAATTTTCAATTTAAAATTTTATCGATGACATAGCTATTAATTTTTAATTTTATAAAAATTTGCAAGTATGAAAGATATAAGAAAAATATGTAATCCAATGGTGGATTTGTCAAAATTCATCTCCAATAATAAGATATTGAGTAAGGTTGTAGTATAGGGCTACAATTAATTTTATAACTAAACTTTCTCCTTTCAAATGGGCATTTATACTTCTTTTGAATACTCTTTTGATCTCTTAGGTTTATATACTCTGTTCAAATTTTCATGTTGAATGTAGGACAAAGTTTAGCTATAAAATTGGTTGTAACCTAAGACTACAACCTTACTCAGTATCAGTAACATTACTACATATTTTGAAAATCTAACTGTTTGATTGCATATTCTTTACGCTCTAAATACACATGTCAAATTTTGTGCCGATTGGATATTATTTACTATATGATCTATAAGCTTATATTTTATGCATAATTTTAAACTACAAAACTTGCAATTAAAAAAAATTATTAATGACACAGCAATTGTTCTTTATTTTTCTAGAAATTTTGCAAGCATGGAAAATATAAGAAGAAAATGTAATCTAATAGTGAATTTATCAAAATTCACATCTAATAAAAAAATGTTGAGTAACGTTATAGTCTTAAGTTTCAATTCATACTATTTGAAGAGAAATGCAATCTATGTTATATTGTAAGGAAATTATATAGGAATCATATAATAAGGAAAAGGTAGGAATTTCTTCTTCTTCTTCTTCTTCTTCATAATTGGTTCTTTGAAATTTGGTATAGATTATATTTTAGTCATTGGAATTTAATATTTTTTTGAGCAAGACTTAGGTATAGTATTTATGTACTGTTCTTTAAAATTTTCTTTTAAGATTATGCCATGTGGATTTTTTCTCACGAGAATGAAATGTATTTTTTAGTTAAATAACTACATGGCTGAATTTTAAGAGGAAAACTTAAGTAACAGCACCTAAGATACTGTACATAAGTTTTGTCCTTTTTATTTTATTTTATATTGTCCTTAAAAAAATTTAAAATGTGGCAACTTAGATGTTAAATGTCTAAAATTTTGCCCAAAATCATACTTATTATGGAGCTAGTTATGGAGTCCAAATCTTCTGTCCCACTTTTCCTACTCCACTCTATACTCCACCAATAAAAACTTGTCACGTGTTCACCTAATTAATTAAATACTACTATTAATTAATAACGGTAGTATTAATAAGTCAATAATGATAGTATTTAATTAATTAGGTGAACACGTGACAAGTTTTTATTGGTGGAGTATAGAGTGGAGTAGGAAAAGTGGGACAGAAAATTTAGACTCCTAGTTATGCCCCTCATCATGGGTGATCATGGCTATAATGAAGTATACGGCTAAAATAAAGGAAAATAACTGTAAAATCATGCCTATATAATATATGTTGAGAAATATGGTCTACACACAAGCATGAGACAGAAAACCTAGAAAATATTGTCTTCTTAAAAAAAGACTATTGATAATGACTTAGGCATTGGAGGCTCACCCCTGATGGTTCATTCAATCCCCATATCTCCTTTTTGCAGGTGCTAGGGTCAAATTAATCGTGCAATATTCATGCTTCATTAAAGATTCAAAAGATATAAATGGCTTTGAAACTGAACAATTAAGCAATAAATTGACATATCCCTATTGGTAGCTAAACCAGCCCAACCCCAACCCCCCCCCCCCCCCCTTTTCCCCCAAATAAATAAAAATAAAAGCAAATCACAACTTCCACAAAAATCAATCTATAAATCAATTCAAGCCTAATTTTCAAATAAGAAAAAAAAATATCTTAATATTGTACTTATAAACCATTGAACTGATTTTTTTTTTCCCATCCAAAATTTGCCCAACTCCAAAAGCTTTTAAATTGTGAAGATCATAAGAGTTGTTGATCCAATTTTTGTAAATTATGGTTAGGTTTTCCATTTTTTGAATGCACTCTCCTTTTCCATTCTTGTTGAGCATTAACTACGGGTGCAGGCATGCAAAATGGTGGGTAATAGTGGCTCAATTGACGAGAGTGACGATGATGGAGGAGTTATGAGTTTCCCAACTAATGGGGTTTGACTTGTTTATATGGAAATTTGGGAGTTTTAGGGGATGTTTTTAGTATTTTTTGTTTAAATAACAGTTTTCAGTATTTAAATAATAATAAAATTGTTAACATGTATTTTTATAGCATTCAAATACATATTTCCACAATATTAAAAACTGAACAACGATACTTGCTTCTACGAATCTACCAAACGACACTTAATTGGTGTAGGTCTTAGGAGTCCCACTTTTTGGTTATGAGGTGACATGGTTTGACTTTTTAGAAGAAATTGAAAGCCTATTTGAAAATATTTTGAGTTTTTAAATTCCACAAACTAAAATAATATGTATACCAAAGTTTAGAGACCAAACATATAGTCTTGCTTAACAAAAAAAATCAATTCTTTTACATATTTCAAATTATTTTGGACTGTCAAATAAAGTATTAAAATCTATTAAACATGAATATAGAAGGAAGTATATTAAAATACTTCATTAATTTTTTGTCCACAAATAAATATAGTAGGCATTTGTTAAGCACATAACACCTTAGAATGAATTTACTCAATCACAACAAAAAATTATTGTGAGTTTTTAGTTAACCTAATTGATAAAATTTACTATCCTCTAAAAAAATCAAACTGGTTTGTTGATTTGAACGTAAGGAACGAAATGGCGTTCATGAATAGTAGAATTATAAACTCACTCTTATGTTTTGAAGTTCAACTTAAAATAGGAAAAAAAAAGAAAAAAAAGAAGCTAAGACAAACAAAAACATAATAAAAAATCCTCCTTGGTCACTTCCTAGAAAACATCGAAATCGAACTCATAATTAATGAATAAATTAAATAGTAGCCAAAAAAAGTAGTAGACAAGTCACACCAAACCAAACCAAACCAAACCAAACAAAAACAAATATAGATCTTGTCACTCTAGTTGTAACTAACGTGGCCTATAAATTCCAAGTACAACACACAAAGTAGCTCAACCTCACTATACACAAACATTTTAATTTTTGTGTGCGTGTCATATAGTTGGAGTTGTAAAAAGTAGTTGCTCTTTCTTCTTCTCTCTTCACAAAAATAGCTTAAAACCCCCTCCCAAACACACACAAAAAAAAGCAAAAACCACCACATCGTTATCATCGTCACACTACTTCACCATGCAATCCCTTCAATCCTCTCCTCCGTGTCTCCGCCCATCTCCACTAACCCCACTTCTCCAAAACCAAGCCAAATCCAAATCCCATTTCCATTTCCGCCCCTCTCGCAGCAGCTTCCGCCGCCGCAGCAGCAGCGGCGCTTCCGTCATTGTCAACGTCTCCGCCCCGAAGCGCGAGCACGACCCGAAGAAGCGGGTCGTGATTACGGGCATGGGTCTGGTCTCGGTTTTCGGGAACGAGGTCGATGAGTACTACAACAGGTTGCTCTCTGGCGAGAGTGGGATCGGCCCGATTGATCGGTTCGATGCTTCCAAGTTTCCGACCCGGTTCGCCGGTCAGATCCACGGGTTCAACTCCGAGGGTTACATTGACGGCAAGAACGACCGCCGCCTCGACGATTGCCTCCGGTACTGCATTGTCGCCGGCAAAAAGGCCCTCGTCGACGCCGATCTCGGCGGCGATAAGCTCTCCAAGGTTCACTATTCACTTACCTCTCTCTCTTTTTGAAGTATTTCGGGGTTTAGTGTATTTAATTACTGTTTATTTAATTGGGTTTTGATGTAATTCATGGATCTGAACTATGTTCTGCTGCTAATTGTACATGCATGGGAAAATTTTCGACTTTTCTTATGTTTGGTTTTCGTGTCTTTTTTTTTGTTCAAATGAATAATAACTTTCATTCTACATTTCTTATGGACTTTGTGCTCTGTTCCCATGTCAATGAATTTCATTGAATCAATTTTTTTTTTTATAGTATAATCTTCAATCCCTTGTATTGTATATATAAAGTATAGCTGCAACATATGTGAAAATATGGACATTCAAAAACAGGGAATTGTTTAATGTTGATTAAATTAATATTTGGAAGTGTGTTGTTCTTCTGCTAACTATTACATGCATGATGCATGGAAAAGTTTTTGAAATTTATTGTATTTGGTTTTGGTGTCTTTTTGTTGAAATGAATAATCTTCATGGTAGAGTTTATGTGTGTGTGTGTGTGTGTGTGTGTGTGTGTGTGTTTCACTGAGTCATCATAAACTCATGGTTTTTTGGATTTTAAATAACTGTCTACTTCTAGCTGCAACATATTTGAAAACATTAGCATTTAAAAAAGGAATTGTTTTCTGATAAAAAAAAAAAAAAAAAGAGGAAGGAAATGTTTAATGTTGATTAAATTAATTTTTGGAGTCTTCTTAAGGAACTTGTTTTGGTGTCATACTTTCTTAATTTATGCTTGAAAGCTTCTCAAATCAGTTACACTTGTTGTTAACCCAATTGCAAATGTCATTTCGGACGTGAAATCAATTTGATCATAGATAGTCGGGAATTCTACATTGGAGATGCAAACCAAATTATAACTTACCTATTTTTTCTTCCTCAAAATTCTATTCGTGTGTGTGTTTGCCTCTTAATTATGTAGGGACTTAGATGAGATTGCATGTCCGGCAGTAGGAACCCTATGTTTTCCGGTTTCATGTCTCCAGATAATAGTTTGCTGCTCCTTTTATTCTATTCATGAAACTTAGAAAATGGTGAGAGGCTTTGCCTTTATGTTGGTAAAATTGCATATTTGAGCACATCAAAGTTCCGTCCTTAAGTTTAGTTGATCTTTCTAAATTCTTAGTCTGTAAACAAATTGTCACTCTATGGTTTTTTTTTAATTGAAAAAATTTCTCTCAAGGCACTTGTTCCCTTGCCATTTGATTTTCATTTTAGTTTCAGCCGTATGCTTACTCATTGAAATTGCTGATATCTGCTGCAGATTGATAAGGAACGGGCTGGTGTGCTAGTGGGAACAGGGATGGGTGGTCTTACAGTCTTTTCAGACGGTGTTCAGGCTTTAATAGAGAAAGGTCACAGGAAAATAACCCCTTTTTTCATTCCCTATGCTATAACAAATATGGGGTCTGCATTGCTAGGAATTGATCTTGGCTTCATGGGTCCAAATTATTCAATTTCAACGGCTTGTGCTACCTCTAATTATTGCTTCTACGCTGCTGCAAATCACATTCGCCGGGGTGAGGCTGATCTGATGGTTGCAGGTGGGACTGAAGCTGCTGTTATTCCCATTGGATTGGGGGGTTTTGTTGCATGCAGGGCCTTATCTCAGAGGAACGATGATCCAAAAACTGCTTCAAGGCCATGGGATAAAGGTAGAGATGGATTTGTTATGGGTGAAGGTGCTGGAGTATTGGTAAGCCTACATCTGTTGTTATGCTAGTTGTGTGAAAAGGAGAATTTTATCCACTTGGTTGTGTATGTGAGTTTTTTTTTTTTTTTTTTAATGTTTGTTTGTTTTTTTGGTCTACTATTTTTTTCATCAACCGTATTCTTCTTTAATGTTGGTCTTAATGTGGGTAAAAGAGTGAGGTGCACTTAAGTGCAATGGCCTCTTGGAGCCTAGGTGCAAACTGCTAGTGTTTGCCTGATTGAAGTGAAGTTAGAAGTGAACATTTCAAAAAATTAATGTAATAATAAATTTGAAAAAATGGGCTTTGTTGTTGTTGTTGTTGTAACAATCAAGTGATCAAATAATCATGTTAGTTGAAATATAAAATTTTATATTTTTCCTTAATTATTTATTCACTTAATGAGTACTAATCAATATAAGCCTATGTGCACAATTCATTATATGTTTAACATCAACTACTAAAGTAACTAAACAATTATCACAGAATAAATTTAATCAAATAATTTTTTTTCATGAATGAACTAGGAGTTTTGGGACATTGCAGTTTTGGTACAAAGTAGAAAACTCAAGGGAATATGTGTGAAGGTGGAGGGGGGCGGGCTTTAGTGTATTGTAGCATACCATAAGATTGAGTTTGCTTTGAGCTTATTGGAAAAGCTCCAAAAGGCACACCTAAAGTGTGCCTCACTTTAGAGGTGAAAAGTGTTGTAACTTTGGCGCTTTGCACTTAAGCATGCTTTAAGTGTGCTTTTACCAACACTGTAATTGGTCCTGGGCATAGATAATGAAGGATTGAGATTACAGGGACTAGTAGACAACTTTGGCTTGCTACCTATGCTTTCTGACTTGCCCATAAGGGAATCCAATTTAGATGTTAAATGCAACCATGCATTGTGATTTGCTTTTTTGCTTAAAATTATTTTGAACTAACCTTGAAGAATAATAACAACAGAGAAAGGTGCAACCCTGATGCAATCATTGTGGGTGCATTAAATTAAAATTATTACAGGTGCTCCTTGGTATTTAGTGAAGATGGTGACCTATTTGCAATGTAACATTAACTTCCCTTAAAAAGTTATTTTGATAGATACAATAGGATTTTACTAATGGCGTTTGCTTCATGATGATTGCCTTTTATCATCATGCTAAGACCAATTGATTTTTGGTGTAGGCAAGGTTCAAGCCTCAAATCTCTTGTTCAACTACAAGAGACTTTACCAATTGAGTAAACTAGAACCCACTAACTTCCTTTAAAAAGTTACATGAATATTTTCTTCCTTACCCATTTTTGGTTGATTAGATCGCAATAACCTTGCTTTGTACGAATCTCTGTCTCTCCCTTTGAGTAGTTTTAATTTAATGGTAGTAATGACATTTTATCTTGTGTTTTGAATTAATTGCCAAGCCATAATTTGGGTAAATTGCTCATTCATAATTGTTGGTGTATCTCTTTTATACTTCCTATGTGCTTGGGCTGTGCCCCTTTTGCACTATATTATTAAATCATTTACTTTTCTTTTTTTCTTAATTTGTTTAAAATTGCGAGTCAACAGATAATGGAGAGCTTGGAGCATGCGATGAAACGAGGGGCACCTATCATTGCTGAGTATTTAGGAGGTGCTGTTAACTGTGATGCTTATCATATGACTGATCCAAGAGCAGATGGACTTGGTGTGTCTTCATGCATTCAAAGCAGCCTTGAAGATGCTGGTGTGTCACCTGAGGAGGTATTCTCATTTTTTGACCATATAAATTGATCTTTGTACTGTATGGTGCTCTTTTCTTTTTAATTATGCTTAGGATAAATAACAATGACCTCCCAAAGGTTTGGGGAAATGTTAGAAATCCTCTTCTATATTCATAAGTGACACTTCACCTTTTGAGGTTTTGATTTATGTAACAAATACCCCTACAGCTGTTTATTTGCCATTACAAATTGTGTCAACACGAATGTTTCAAATTAAATTCTCATCCAGAATAACCTCAAATAATTACTAACTAGACTGGGTATTTGACAAGCAAATCAAGAAAAAGAAGATAAAAATAATATCCTTTAGGAGGTTAATTGTCATTTTCAAAAATAGGAGAAGGTTTTTGAAATTTTCTTAAACCTCATGGGAGGTTAATGTTAATTTACCCTTATTATTTCTATAGAATCTTTTCTTGATTGGGATGTTGTTCTAGCTATCCTGTTTGTCTCGAATTCATTTGCATAATTCCTCTTTTCACCACCTTATGTTGTTTTGCCTCTCTCTCTCTCTCTCTCTCTCTTGCACACTCTCCCTCAAAATCTCGATCTAATCTGTTTTACTTCTATTTGTGGTGCATATGCATCTTTGCATGCATGCCCTTTTCTATATATATTTAGTGGCTACTCCCACAAACTTGCTATAACATACTAAAGGTCTGCTAATTTATCCAAAAAAAAAAAGCATACTAAAGGTCTTCTATTCCATTGTGAGGTAAAATTTTCTTTGCTATGTAGTCAAACTTTATGATACGTGGATTGAGTTTGCTGTTCAATTCCATTTAAGATTTAACTATCATTAGAATATCAACAAGAACTTCAACTGTTAATTTATTAGGAATGGACAAAAGTTATGGAAGTTTCTGAAATTATATAATTTGTTATCTCAAGTTGGAACTCATTAAGGTTGCTTTAGAGATCACAGATTGCAATAAATGCTTTGCAATGGTTATGGGAGAACAAATTAGTACTTGCAGAGTTCCCATATCATAACTTATTTGCAATGGGATGGTTTTAGCATCATATGTTTCTGATACATATGACATCTCTCTTCTTTTAAATAAAATAATATTTTCCATATAAAAAGTAAAAAATCTGAAAGATGTAAATAGTAATGAAAACAGACCATATATACTTGTGTGTGTGTGTGTGTGTGTGTGTGTTTAAGAGGGTAATTTAAACTAGTCTACCAATTTTACAGGTTAACTACATAAATGCGCATGCAACTTCTACTCTTGCTGGTGACCTGGCAGAGATAAATGCCATAAAAAAGGTTTTCAAGGACACTTCAGGGATCAAAATTAATGCAACTAAGGTAATTTTTCTCCAAGTGCACACTTTCTTTTTCTTCTTCCAAATTTAAGGTGGTTACATGTTGATGTTTCTTTCGTTCTGTTTTCTGATTGATCTGTTCTTGTCTTCATTTTATTTTCAGTCAATGATTGGGCATTGCCTTGGTGCTGCTGGGGGTTTGGAAGCCATTGCCACTGTGAAAGCTATAAATACAGGATGGCTGCATCCTAGTATAAATCAATTTGTATGTACTACTTTCCAATCAACACAGAAAAATGTTTTTTGATAAGTACACATGCTTTGGACAATGTATCGGAATCAACCTTCTAAACACAGATACAGCACACTTTTTAGTAATATTACTTGATTGTTACTGTTAATGGCTTAAAACATTATTGTAGTCCGTCTGAGATATTTGATTGGGACTAAATGATTGAGATGAAATATGTGGTTTACATAATTTAACTGCAAGAACTAGTGGAAAGTAGGAAAATTTGGAACTCTACTGCAATCTTTACAAGTCCCAATGGTTTAGAGTTGGTTTTTATTTACTTTTATTTTTTGAGAAACAGGAAATAAATTAAGAATCATATGGTTCCCTTTTCTCTATTTTGGACAACTAAATAAATTATTACTGAGTTTCTTTTTCGCACTGCACTGGTTCCATCGTTATTCTTTGAGATTTGGATAAAGGTTAAGACAATGAGTGACGTGTTCTCCTTGATGAATGCAGAATCCAGAGCCTTCAGTTGACTTTGATACGGTTGCAAATACAAAGCAGCAGCATGAAGTGAATGTTGGTAAGATGCATAATCCTTTAAACACCACGCCTTTTTGCTTCCATTTGCTTTGGAAGCCTCAGCATTCTGATTTAATAACTCATTAATTTTTCATATGTTTTCCAGCTATTTCGAATTCATTTGGATTCGGTGGACACAACTCTGTTGTGGCCTTTTCTGCATTCAAACCTTGATCATCCAGTCATTTTGGATTTCTTTTGGGAGATGAGCTGTTGTTATTCGAGATTTTGTTTAAACTTTGATATTGCGGCTGCTTCATTTTCTAAATTTCTGGAGTTGCTGCATACTTGTCAAGCCACATTTAGTGTGTTAATTTCTGTGATGATTTAGATTTGAATTTAAGCTCGAGGATTTCCAGACATCTTTACTAAAGAACTATCCGATCTATTGGGCTAGTGGTGTATAAGAATTTATTCAATTTTAATTTATTTAGTGGATAGAAAAGTGCCAAAGGCGTTTTCCATTTATATCACTATCTTTCTCAGTCATTTGATTGGAATGTAGATTGATACAGATTCATAAAAATCAGGCTGAGGGGGGTTTAGTTCTGCTCTAATTCTGTGGATTAGTCCAGAATAGCTTCCAAGTTCGAACAAGGTGGCACAAACACAAAGTTTCTTATATTCAAACCCCAGCTTAGGGTTCTCTCTCTGTGGATGAATACAAGAGGCTTATAGTGCTCATGAAGCTGTATAATGATCTGTAAACTTGATGGTTCAGCTTTGCCTTAATGTGGACAAGTATTTTGCTATAATTATTTTTAATTTTGTCTTTAAAAAATAATTATATTCTAGCCCGCGCGTACTAGAATTTATGCATTCTTGGGACGCGTATAAATTGTGCTCTGTGATCCTTTGCCATCAGAATAAATTGTTGGGTATCTTAATTAACCTCATAATTGTCATCAAGTTTTAATTGTCTCGTAAATCCCATATTTTATTGTCTCTACTCTCTAGTATGAAATCATTGGCAAAACTAGTTACTACTCCCAACACGGTGTAAAATGAAGTTCGATTACCATACAAACTACAACTTTTGCTACAATTATCTTACGTATCAGACTGATTAACTACAAGTCGCTTTCATATAGACTCATTACTTTTTCTCTACTACTCAGAGTTTTTCACGTGGACAATTGTGGCACAAGTGCCATTTTATGTTTTTTTAGAATTTTTCAAAAAAATGAAAACATGTTGAAGAAAGAGGAGAGAATCCATAATGTTTGATGAATTGTCAATATATATGTGTGTGTGGCTAAATGAAGTTTATCATTTGACTTCATGTATTACGGAAATGTTTTCTAATGCATTACTGTTGCTGAGAGTGATTATTTATCACTCCATCTTGATGGGGTCTTGATTTGTAGTACCATAAACGATTTTTCATTCTAGTTTGTGCTTCATTTCTTTTATTGGCGAACTGTTAATATATCGTAGGAGGAAGTAAAAGAACTTTTAAACTCATATGGACAAACAAAACTACCGACTCAAGCTCAAAGGAGATCACAACAAAGGTCCGCTTGTATACAATAGAAGGATTTCGTTCTACCAATTTTGGGTAGAAGGGCCTAAATCTAAATATCATATTTAAAATGGACAAATATTTAAATTTGGGCTAAATATACCAAAGATTTTAAGACCTAAAATCTTTTATGTATTTTTATATGAAATATGACACAAATAAATAAATAAATACCCTTTTAATTGCTTGTTATGTGACTTTTATAAAATACTGATCGACTACAATTAAAAAAAAAAGAAAAAAATCATCCTTAATCAATGCACTCCAGGACTCACTAATGTATATATATATATATTTTATTAGGAACAGACCAAGAATGATTATATATTTTTCTTGAGTTGTTTTTTAATCCTAATCTCTAAAAACAAAAATCTCTATTGAAATACACTTAAAAAAAAGTGTGGTTTATTTATTTATTTTTGTAATCTCTATTGTAAATTTTTGTAAATTTATTTATTTTTTTAAAAAAAGAGTAAGACAGGTGGCAGGCAGGGCAGGCCCAAACACAATAACAATACACAATTATTCCCGCCAAAGTAAAGGCAACCAGACCCCGTTTCCCGCCAAAACTAAGATTACACCCCCTGGCCTAGGGCTCAAAAAAAAAGGGGCAAAACTCATTTTCTCACACACTCTCTCTCTCTCTCTATCTCTGGGAAGCAGAAGCAGAAGCAGAAGCAGAGAGAAGGGCAAAAGAGAAATGGACATAAGCGAAGAACAAAGGGCAGCTCACAAGCGAGAGTTCTTAGAGTTCTTGGATCAAGATGTACGTACCCCCTATTTCTCTCTCTCTCTCTCTAGTAATTTGTGTGTAATAAATTATGATTTGATGGTGAATTTTGTAAATAATGAAGGTGGGGAGGGGCGTGTACATGGACGAAATAAAGGCGATGATAAACCACAAGCGCCACCGCCTCATCGTCAACATCTCCGATCTACACTCCTTCCGCGACTTGGGCACCAGGTACCTACCACCATTCCCATTCCCATTCTCTTTTTACGTCAATTTGCTTTTGCTTTTGCTTTTGTATTCCACACAAATCTATTCATTTCTATCTAATTGGATCCCACTATTCCCGCTATTAAATCACCTTTTATTACCACCATTTTGTAAAAATCGTATTTTTCTAAAAAAAAATTTGGGTTTTATTCTAAATTGTCAAAATTGATAAATTACTTAATGTCCCAAAAGATTAAGGAATTGAGGCCTAGCAAGTTGGATTTTTTTTTTTTTTTAAAACTTTTTAAATGGATGGTAAAGTGGAGCTTAGGGTGTGTTTGTATAAATTGTTGCGAAACAGCATTTTGGCTTTAAAATAAGCGTTTGTAAAAAAAAAAAAAAAAAAAGCTATGAGGAGTTGTTGTGAAAAGGCGTTTTGGTTTTTAAAAACGTGCATTTAGCCAACCCAGATGGCCTAACCAAACAGACGCTTAAGCTGTTTAAAAATGTCGAATTCAATCATTAAACCAGAATTTTAAGTTTTACAGTAGCTGAGTGGAGCTGTTTTTGGACCTTGTTTATTGGGTTTTTAAAGTTGTACAAACTCAAGTGCTCATTATTCTATCTTCCTCCCCCTTTTTTTTTTTTGACTGTGTTTTAATTTGTTGTCCTTGTTTCTGATGTTTTAGGATTCTCAAGAATCCAAGTGAGTACATGCAACCTTTCTGTGATGCAGTCACGGACGCTGCTAAATCTATTGATCCCAAGTACTTGAAGGAAGGAGAGCATGTTCTTGTTGGGTTTGAAGGCCCTTTTGTTTCTCGCCGAGTCACGCCAAGAGAACTTCTTTCTGAATTCATTGGCTCCATGGTCTGCGTCGAGGGCATTGTCACCAAATGTACCATACTATATTCCTTAAACTTTTTGCTACAATTTCATGCATTTTTCATTGTATTATTATTACTTGCTCTTAATAATTTTATGATGCTGGAACTAGAAATTTAGACAGTTCCTCAATATTTCTGTGACAGTAATTGTAGATTTGCATAAATCTAATATTGTGCATTTTTAGGTTCTCTTGTAAGGCCAAAGGTTGTAAAAAGTGTTCACTTCTGCCCTACAACTGGGGCCTTTACTACTCGCGAATATCGAGACATTGCATCCAATATGGGTTTGCCCACGGGGTCTGTGTATCCTACAAGGGTAATCCCAAGTCCTTTGTTTTGGTGGTTTTCTGTGCTATATTAACAGACGAGGGAGTTTTTCTAATGAAATGTTCTGCTGCAGGATGAAAGTGGAAACTTGTTGGTGACTGAGTATGGACTGTGCAGATACAAAGATCATCAAACCTTGTCAATGCAAGAAGTGCCAGAAAATTCTGCTCCTGGTCAGCTTCCACGAACAGTGGATATCATAGCTGAGGATGACCTGGTTGATTCATGCAAGCCTGGAGACCGTGTGGCTATTGTAGGGATATATAAAGCTCTTCCTGGTAAAAGCAAGGGAAGTGTTAATGGAGTATTCAGGTAAATATTGTGTACTAATGTTATTTCCTTGTTCCTTTTATAGCATGATGTTTCCGAGATAAAGAGCTTGATTTACTGATCTTGTTGTGTAGGACTGTTCTTGTAGCAAACAATGTTTCTCTGCTCAACAAAGAGGCAAATGCACCTATCTATAGTCCTGAAGACTTAAAAAATATTAAAAAAATAGCTGAGAGAGATGATACATTTGACCTACTCGGGAATTCACTGGCACCTTCTATATATGGGCATTCATGGATAAAGAAAGCTGTAATTTTATTGATGCTTAGTGGAGTGGAAAAGAACTTAAAGAATGGAACCCACTTGCGAGGGTGAGTTGTACCTTCTTCTCTAATATTCTATCGGCATTATATGCATCTTTTTTTTTGTACCCTTTCTCTTATGCAATTCTCTTTTTTCCTGTATCTAGGACCATTCCTTGAGGCCCTAGCATAAGAATTGAACGTTGAGTGTTAATAAACTGATTACTTGTTTCTTTCAGCGACATTAATATGATGATGGTTGGTGATCCTTCTGTTGCCAAGTCTCAACTTCTAAGAGCCATTATGAATATTGCTCCCTTGGCCATATCAACTACAGGTCGGGGTTCTTCTGGTGTTGGTTTGACTGCTGCAGTTACTTCAGATCAAGAAACAGGTAAAGCATCTCCATGTGCTCTAGCATTTTGCATTATGTGGCATTTTTTCTTCTTCAAGGAAATGGTAATTGACCAATGGCTGTTGATCAGGAGAAAGAAGGCTAGAAGCTGGTGCGATGGTTCTTGCT
This sequence comes from Castanea sativa, assembly GCF_040712315.1. Classification (NCBI taxonomy): domain Eukaryota; kingdom Viridiplantae; phylum Streptophyta; class Magnoliopsida; order Fagales; family Fagaceae; genus Castanea; species Castanea sativa. The sequence goes on from NC_134017.1 coordinate 53,493,753, forward strand.
GATCGAGGTGTTGTCTGTATTGACGAATTTGACAAGATGAATGATCAAGATCGTGTTGCCATACATGAAGTTATGGAGCAGCAGACTGTAACTATTGCCAAAGCTGGTATTCACGCGTCACTCAATGCTCGATGCAGTGTGGTGGCTGCTGCAAATCCCATATATGGAACTGTAAGTGGTACATTTGGTAGTAATTCAAGTGCACCTTACTGCAAATGCTAGGCGATTGGTGCTTTAATTGCTTAGCTTGATTTCATGCTGTTTACTGGTTGTGCAGTATGATCGTTCATTGACTCCGACGAAGAATATTGGACTCCCAGATTCTCTGCTTTCTCGTTTTGATTTACTATTTATAGTATTGGATCAAATGGATCCTGATATTGATCGTCAAATCTCTGAGCATGTTTTGCGCATGCACCGGTACCGTTCTGCAGTTGGAGGTGTGTTAACACTAATCTCATGCTCAGAATACTAGTGGTCTCTATGATGAGCTTGATTAAAGAGTTAAATTGTAGGTGAGGCGACACTTGATGGGAGCTCAAGATATGGAAGAGAAGACGAATCTGATGCTGACTCTGTCTTTGTCAAGTATAACCGAATGCTACATGGAAAGAAAGTAGAAAGGGGACGGAAGCGTGATACCCTTACCATCAAGTTTCTTAAGAAATTTATTCATTATGCAAAGCATAGGATTCAGCCTGATCTGACTGATGAGGTCATTATAATTATTAGTTTTTTATTCCTGCCTTAATGTAATGAGGCTATAGCCAGACTAATACTAGTACTTTTTTGTCTGCAGGCATCTGAACAGATTGCAACAGCATATGCAGAGCTTAGAAATACCAGTTCAAATGCAAAGGTTAGTGCATTGTAATCCATTGACAAACATCCAGAAATTAACTATATGGGTTTTCTAATCCACTGAAAAACATATTATACAATTAATGATAGTTTTTCTCTTTACCAATTCGTGTGTAGACTGGGGGAACACTTCCAATCACTGCTAGAACCTTAGAAACCATAATACGTCTCTCTACTGCTCATGCCAAATTGAAGTTGAGCAGAAAGGTACCTGGATCCATCTCTCTTTTGATGTCTTTTGTAATTAAATGAGAATATAATGAGATTTGTGTTCGTTATACCCCTTAAGATTTTGGAATGAATCTAAGTTCAATATTCATGTTCAGAGGTCTTATTTGTATTGACCTTTAACTGAGGAATTCCATTGTTTTTCTGCTTGCTCATCACAAATTGATCTCTCTTGGCAGGTTTCAAAGTCTGATGTTGATGCTGCCCTGAAGGTTTTATATTTTGCAATATATCATAAGGAATTGACTGAAATGGAGGAGCGTGAGCATGAAAGGGAGAAAGAATTGGAGAGAAAACGTAGAGCTGACCATCCTGGTGGAAATGATAGAGACCATCGTCCTGGAAAAAAAGATAGACGCGAAAGTGGAACTTCAGATGTAGAAGGGTGAGCCATAGCTGTATTTTCTACATGAATTTTGAATGTACTTGTTGCTTAGAAGCATTGGTATCTATTCAAGGAAAATCTGTCATTTGGCTTCTGCTGAGCTGTGTGTGCTTTTATATATATACTTCTATATATAAATAATCACACTTTGTGTAGTTTTTGGTGTAGACTTTCATTTGAATATGCAAGCTCTGAACTAATTTGTTTTATTTTGTCTTTTCAATTATTCTTTTGCCTTTTTAACTATGGGCAAGTTCTTTATTCCCTATGTGTGTATCTGAAACTTCAGGCAACCATGGTATTTGGATGTGAATCCTTTCCTGTGTTGATGAATTTCAGCCATTCCTTGCATCGCCTAGTTGAGTTAAATAGGTTTTCCTATAGGCTGGTTACATAGTGACCATCATTTTGATCTCACATTGATTTGGGTGTAATGTAGTATGTTCAACAAGCTAGTCACACTAAATTGAGTTTTTAATGATTTTAAACTTTTATGAGCCAACAAGGTTTTCAAAAGAAGCCTATCTTTATTTTTGGATGAATATTTTAATGCTTTCTTCAGTTTCCTTTATTGCGGCAATGGTAGTTTGACCAATTTACGTAATCAGTAGTTGACCTTTTTTATTATTCTATTTTCACCCTTCTTTTTGCTCCTATGGTTTCTTTGCTTAGTCCGATGACGGATGCTATGGAAGTGGATGATCCTCCTGCAGCCCAATCTGCAGTTAATGTTTCTCAGGAAAGGTTGGTGTCCAGCAAGCATCTCCAATATCACATACTTTGTTTTCTAATTGTCAATTTTAGCTTGGGTTTACTTTTTCCTAACATTGGTTCCTTCCCCCCCCCCCCCCCCTGCCACTTGCAGAATAGAAGCATTTAATTCTTTATTTGGTCAGCATATGAGGGCAAACCACTTGGATCTCATATCCGTTGCAGATATAGAGAATGTCGTCAACTCCGGAGCAGATTTTCATTATGTGAGGACAGAGATCATGTTCCTGTTAGAGGTACAGTATTTAATATAATTATTAGAATGGAAAGTAATACATGCATTTGGTAACCCTGCTGGTCTATTGATTCCAGATAGTAGTATTCTTCCTTTTTCTGTTAATTTTTAATAACAATTCCTTTAATTTTTTTGGGCTAACATCTGTTGATGGGTGGTGCCTGAGGTGAGTTTTCTTAATTTAAATACTAAATGGGATGCTAATAATAAGTTCTTCAAAACTGTTCAGAAACTTCAAGATGATAACCGAGTGATGATAGCTGACGGAGTGGTGCATATGATTTCTTAAGTTGTAACATGACCAACCCCAATTGCAAAATTCAGGCAGGTATGTAGTCAAATTTTGCTAAATCAATTCTTGATTGCTGGGTGGATTTGTTTCAATTTTTCTTATACAGAGTTTTGAAATTCTTATAGTTCCCTCTATTCTATCTAGTCTACCTTTGTCTGAAATGGGGGGAATATTTGGCACTGATGTGGCATTTTGGTAGATTAGTCCACCATGCCAAATAAAGTGTCAATTTGAGTGAATTTTCTTGTTTTACACCTTAAATATCAGATTCTATCTTTTTAACATATGGTATACTCTGTTAAATAATGAGTGGTAATGAATTTCAGAGACAGTAAAATTGAGCAGCACGGTAGGCACCTTGGGAGGAGAAACATGGCATTGAAGAGTTTGGTTTGCAGAGCTTGTGTATCTGCTTGTTGAGGACTGTCTTAAGCTGAAAATGAAATTGGAAGTTGGAACTGCATTAATTTAATAGGTTCTCCATAGATTTCTCTTGGCAGTGGTTTCTTTCTGTGTATCATTATTTTTTCCTTTTTTGAGTTATAATGTCTATGGCAAATTAATGTGAAAAGTTGGTAGATCTCTATGCTTGCTAGGTGTTTTATATTAATGTAATTGCCGCTGCCACATGCTAAGATAGTTTTGATTAGATGAAAATTGACAAATCCCTCTGTTTTTGTCAGTCTGAATATTTCCATAGAATCAATGCCGGACTTTTTATCTGGCCTAGTTGCTTACTGTGTGAATGTATACTCTGATGTAATTTCCTTTGGTTTGGCCGAAAAGCAATTAGATATTATTTTGATAATTCAGAACTAAGAACATAGTTTATGCAGCCCAAAACTAAGCTGGCCCTAAGACTGGGAGCCAGGAAATTCAAACCAGCAAAACACAAGTGAACAGTCTAAACAAACTCAACTACAGGCACAAGTCAAATACTGCACTAAACATCCACCAGAGCCAAGCCTAGCCCTTACATCAAGTTACGAAATATACAAATTTATCTAGGTACCACCACAGTTTGCACAAAGAATTTTGCCAATGTAGGAGTTTTCCACTTTACTGCTTCCCTCCATCCTTCTTATAGATCTTTTGATACCCTGAGGATCTCCGGCAATTTTTCTATATTTTTGTACTGTTTGGACAGTGAACAATGACATTTACTTTTTACCTATTTACTTTTTTAATACATCTTTTTTTTATCTCATTTAAATATTATTTATTCATATTTTAACACATTCCCATACTCCCATCTCATTTGCTAATTTTTTATTTAGTTTTATTCTTTTGCTAATGTATAGTAGTTCATTAGACTTGATGAGCTATTGTTCATGAGCCCCAAAAATATCATGATTTAGAGAATCCATTGGAGACCATTTTTTTAGTCTCATTCTCTATTATAGAGATTATTTTGCTTTTACTTAAAGCTATTAGAGATGCTCCTCTGTCTTAACCTCAACAACATAGGTTCGATTATTCCTTTGAATCCACAGGTCGTATTCAGTTTGCAAAGAATGGCTCTTCAGGCTTCTTCCTTTCAAGGTGTTTGTGTCCCAACTTATAAGGTCCTCGCAATTTCTAGGAATCCAAGTCACTAGACATAAAGCCTTAACTTGCTGCCCTTGTGAAGGAACAGTTAAGGTGAGATTTTTCTTGTTGAAGAGAAAAATCTCACCGCTGCCAATTTTTTAGGAATCCAAGTCAGTAGACATAAAGAAGTCCAAAACATAGAAGAATCACCTAAGCTGAGTTGGAGGGAAGGTTTGATTGATTGAGTGAGATGAAAGGACGAGAGAGATGGAGAAAGTGAAATGAGAGAGAGATTCGCGTTCACCTGAGCTGTGATCAACGAAACAACTGTTGGTCAGTTGTGTGGGTCCCAGCAACTTGAATTTTTTTATTAGATTGCCAATTGACTCATTTCTTCTAACTTGAAAATTACTTTCGCTGTTTCCTGGTGCGGTGATCACTCTACAAGCATTTAAGAGTGAGGGCAAGGCTTGGGGTTCAAGTTTTTAGGAAAGAGTTTCACACACATATACACTTAGATTAAACTAAAGTAGAAATTCTATTTTGTATATAAAAAATAAAATAAAATAAAATAAAACTTGAAAACTAAACAAAACTTGTTTTCAGTTTTTATCACTATAACTCAATTTTTGAGTAATGGGGTATGAGAATTGAAAACAAAAATGAAACCAAACAAGAGAACCTGAGGTGGGGTCACGAAAATCAATGTGATGAGACGTAACATACAAAAAATTAGCATCCTCACAAACACATAAATCTCATCACACTTCTAAATATTTCAATAATTGGAAAATGCATCAACTTCGAATTAGAATAAATAAATAGTATTACCATTTAAAAAAAAAATAGAGAAGCAGACTAGTATAACTGCAATAGCTTTCTCTTCCTCCTCTCTAAATAAAGAGAGATTATTCAACAATTTGATTATAATAATTGCTTATGCCAAATGCAGATAATACTAAGCGTTTGGACTTAACATTTACAATAACAATAATTTTGTATCATTATTATTGTAATAATAATACTTTTGGACCTAACATTTACAATAATAATAATAATAATAGAATAACACCACCGCGCACTCTTGGTGCAGTGGTCACTCCACAAGTATAAGTGCTTGTGGGGTGTAGGGGTTCAAGTTTTTAGGAGGGAGCTTCACACGCACATATATATTTAGATTAGATTAGAGTAGAAATTCTATCTTGTATATAAAAAAAAAAAAACAATAGAATAACGATAGAGATGTGTGGGGTGGTATATGTTTTGCTAATATAAAGCTAAATTCTATTCTTCTTTGTTGAATTTAATCTAACATATATATGACTTCTCGGGGATTGATGTAATCTAGCTAACCCTTAATTTCTTTAACAAAAAAAAGAAAAAAGAAAAAAGAATTTGGCTGCATCCAAAAAAGATGGGCTTTAACCCGAGTGCCCTGCCCGAGGCTGGCATAACCTAGTTAACTCCAATTTTCTTTAACCAATATATATATGACTTCTACTACAAATTCCATTATGTTTTGTTATCATATAAAAATTCCTCGTAAGTCGTAATAGAGACGTTGGTATGAAGTGCTTCCAAAAGAAAATCAAAAAGAGAGAGAGAGAGGAGGAAATAGCTAGGACAAGAAAATTAAGTAATATATTACAGTGTGTTACATTGTAAGTTTGTAACACAGTGTGTGTATTCATAAATTGAAATCGTTGGTTAAACTCCCAAACCATAACTGAACCGCTAAGGATGATGGCATAAAATTTTTCCAGTTGCTTCAAATGATCAAATAAATATAGCCTATTCTACAATGATACTCAGATTCCATCCAAAGTAGTTAAATAAGATATTACTCAAATATTTCGTAGATTATCAACTGACCTAAAGTCCTTGAAGACAATTCTTGTTAGCAAGTAAACTTCATATCATCTCAAAATAAGAGTACTTGAATTCATAGCTAAACCTTAACTGACCCCAATAATAGAGTCGAAACCCTTCAACTTTAACCCAACTTGTTTATAGAGCAGATTGACATGACACAATCCATTTAATAGACAATTCAAAAAAGATAAAGAGAAAAGAGAGAGTTTCCCTTTGTTTTTGGATAAAAAGATTAAGAACTTTATAGTTTCAATGAATAATTTATCAATATAACCTTTTAACTAAATAAATAGTTGACTGTGGGGCTTCCCTATGAAACGTAATATCAATACTGGATCATTAATTCTTCTAATTAAATAAATTTTATTTATATGAATCAGGTCCTTTTGAATTGATTGTGGGTTAAGTAAGTCAATATAGAATCAATATTATTAATTGGGATAAAGCATGTCAACCTACTTTGACACGAACCCATTTACACTGGACACTAATTCGCAAAAAAATGTGTCTTATTCATGTCATGTTTATGGGTTGTGCCAAACATTGCCACCCTTATTTAGGATTAACATGAGTGATATTTTTGATAACACAAAATTTTACTAAATAAGTTTTACGAACTAATGTACAAACTAATGTACCATCAATCACAATAATTTAATTCAAATATTCATTCATTAAGTTGTTGAAATCCTCTTCTCATAAAGAAAAATGTTATTGAAATTTACTAATCACATTTATTATCATATTAGTTTGTAAATATTTTTTAGTAATAGTAACATTTTTCAAAACATTACACTCCCCTCCCTTAGGAAGGTGTTATGTAAGTCCGATATGTTGGATTTATGAATATCATTATTTAGTTGTTGTTGCTAAGTGAGCATAAAGATTGTAGAAAGCTTCTGATGGTTAGTCATGGAGCCAAAAACTTTTGTTAGGGGGCTCAATTTAAATATATCAAGAAAAGTTTAAATCCAAAGTATATAACATAAAACTCATACATAAAAAATAACATAATTTAACTTATGCTATTTTCTTATATATAAGCATAATATTTACATTAAATTGGTCTTTAATTTATATTTGAATTTTTTTTATTCAGTCATTTGTAAAATATGAATTATCATTTAAATAGATTAGTTCAATAATTTTTGTTAAATAAATTAGAGTATATTAATAGTTTTAAAAATCGTGAAATATATAAGAAAATGAACTAATTTTAAATAATTCAAATTATAAACTTCACTTTGTAACATATATAAGTCAATCTAAGAAAAATATAATAATATATTAAACTAATGAAAATCCATACATGACAAATGCAATCAGGATCTGTAAATTCTAATCACAAAATCCACAATTGTCCTTCTAAAAATAATAATAATATTAACTTATTGTTCACATCTCAAATCCACAATTGTCCTTTCTTCTAAAAAAAAAAAAAATTTTAACATATTGTTCACATCTCTAATTCTTCAAACACAAAATTATAATAAATTTTTTTTTTTGAAAAATAAAAATTTTCATTAAAGAAATTTATTTATATTTCTGGGAATATATTTCTTGAATATGTTGTCACGACATACTAATATTATAAGAGTAATAAGAGAAAAAAAATCCACTAGTCATCTTTACAAACTTATATATTTTTAGAAATATATGTAATAAATTCATTTAAATTAAGGCGAAAATGCACTTTTAGTCCCTACATTTTGACCTGATTTATATTTTAGTCCCTACATTTTATTTTTACCACTTTTAGTTCCTAAACCAATTAACGCGTAACGTTTAAGTCCTTACCGTCACCCAACTAAGAGAAAATGCTGACGTGGCAAATGGAGGGTACTGTTTACACAGTAAATGCTGACGTGGCGAATAAAATAATAATAAAAATTTATATTTATTATTTAATAAATGCCCAGTCAGCAAAAATAATAATTAAAAAAGACATTTTCATTTTTTTTTCTAAATTCTTTTAAAATAAAATAAGATAAAAAAATTAAAAAAAAAAATTCTTTCATTATTTTTTCTGAAGAATATGATTCATGTTCTAGGATGTTCATGTTCCTAGGTTCATCCCCAAAACATGAATCATATTCTTAGATCAATAAGAGTTAAACTTTATTACAAACCCAGAAAAAATTCACACAATAAGAATAAAAACTTCCCCAGATCATAAGAACACAAGAACACAAACCCATATAACAAGAATAGTACTCAAAGAATTTCTATTCCAAAATTTGTATACATTCTTCCACCAAAAATAAATTGTAAATTAAATTAAAAATGGGTGCTGTGTTCTTCCACAAAAATCAAAACCTAAACTATCAAACCCAATGACCACCACCACAATCCGCCACATTAACCCATATCCACCAACACCAAACCCGAATCTCCAGCACCACCACTACCAGATCCATCACCACCAAATCCTACAATCAAATTTCAACTACAACTCAAACATATTTTGAACCATTGAACAACCCAAACCTCCTACACCATCACGAAACAAAGAAAGAGGCACCTGTGGTTCTCTGCAATGCTTCACGTCGAATCGAGGCGGCTCGTTTACAGTCAACGAGCTGTGATTCTAGCGAGTGCGAAGCGATTTTGCCGACAAGGACCGATTTGATGATCTCCTCGTCTTCTTCGGTGGAGAGAGTTGAAATCAACGGTTCAGGAGTCGGTTGTGGTTGCTGCGGTGGCGTACGGCGGGGATCTTGTACGTCGTCGATGAGGAAGTTGTGGTGGTTGTCGAGGTCCCACGCGTCGTGAGAGGCGCATGAGATGAAGGACTGCACGAAGTCGATGCCGAAGAAACTAAGGAGGTAGATGAAGGAAGCCATGAGGGAAATAATGGCGGCGATCTCCGGGAGCGAGACCAGGTGGAGGGGCATGGAGTTTCGGATCTTGTCGCGCCACCGGTGGAGCAAGTAGTACGCCACCGAGAAGAACAACGTGAAGAACACGGCGTTCACCATATCCAGATCACTCTTTCTCTCTCTAAACCCATATGAGTGAAGTGAAGAACACTCTTTCTCTCTCTAAATTTTTTAAATTTAATTATCTTATTTTATTTTAAAAGAATTTAGAAAAAACAAGAAATGTCTTTTTTAATTATTATTTATGTTGATTGGGAATTTATTAAATAATAAATATAATTTTATATTATTATTTTATTCGCCACGTCAGCATTTACTGTGTAAACAGTACCCTCCGTTTGCCACGTCAGCATTTTCTATTAGTTGAGTGACGGTAATGACTTAAACGTTACGCGTTAATTGGTTTAGGGACTAAAAGTGGTAAAAATAAAATGTAGGGACTAAAATAGAAATCAGGTCAAAATGTAGGGACTAAAAGTGCATTTACGCCTAAATTTAATAAACTCTATATGGTATAAGATTAATAAGAGGAAAATAATAATGTAATATCATTTACATAATTGTAGTACAAAAATTAGAGTCTCATTACTTTACATATACACATATAAAATAAGTGCAAAACTTCAAACCCGTAACAAAATATGCCACAACTTTCTTGTGGGTTTCAATTGTTTTTCTCCTAAGAAAGTGATTGGATAAAAACCGGAACAAGTTGCAATACTATGGTCAACCTAGAAGTATTATAATTGCACTAGGTAAGTAACTACATAAAATGTATATAATTATAATTCTTTAACCAATTTTTAATATGAAATACTATAGTTATATGGAAATGATAAACTAAGGTTATCAGTTCATAGCTAACCTTAAAATTTTGGGACTAAAGTTGTTTTTGTTGTTGTTGTAGAATATGTGAAATTTGCAAATAGTGTGATAAAGAGATTTTATAGAACTATCTCACAAGATCCTATTGCCTTAAAGTTGAAATAGCACGTCTTCATAAATTTTTGTATATAAACATTGTTACTAACTTTTATAAATTTTATTAGCTTGTGTATATACATATGTTAATTTTATATCTATGTTTATGTTTATGTGTGTGCAATTTAAAATTATGTTAAATTAGCTAAACTGCATAAAGAAAACTATAAGCAAGGTTATCATCATTAATAAAGCAAATGGTATAGTGATTTATTTAATATATTGATTAATATGGGAATCGTTAGGAATTACTTATTTCTGGTTCTTTATTTGATTAATGTGAGATAAAAAAGCTAAAAGCTATATTTTTTTTAAACTAAATTTTTACTAAAAATCTGAAAATTAAATTATTTGAAATAAAACTTGTACAAAAAGTACTGTGAGACCCACAAAGAATAGATAATTTAAGAAAAAAGCTTGCTTATAAACACACGAATGTCATAATAATCAATAATACAGATCAATACAGATTTTTGACTCATTCAAATATAAGCATCCCACGGATCATGCAGAAATCATGCAGTAAAACAAAAATATATTACAACACATCAATAATAATGTTGGAGACTAACAACATCCAATTCTATCTCATCACATTGAGTCAATCAATCAAATCTTAATCTTAATATAATCTGACTAACTCATTTAGAACCCTATCCACTCCAAAAAAATTCTACTAGTTATTTATATAAATTTATAAGTTTTTAGAAATATATATATATATATATATATATTTATTTATTTATATGAAATTCATTTGGGTTTAATGAATTATATATGGTATAAAAGTAATATGAGGAAAATAATAATGTAGTATCATTTACACAATTGTAGTATAAAAATAAGAGGGTCATTACTCAAATTTACACACACATAATAAGTGTAAAACTTTAAACCATTGTAACAAAAATGCCATAACATTTTTGGGGGTTTCAATTGTTTTTCTCCTAAGAATGCAATAGGATAAAAACGAAAAGAATTGCATTACTACAGTCAACCTAGAAATATTATAATTGCACCATGTAAGTAACCATAAAATGTTTTCTTTATAATTTTTTCAACCAGTTTTTTGTACGAAATAATATATATTTTTTAGTTATCATATAGTTATAATATATTTTGTTTATGTATAAACATATGTTAATGTTTATGATTATGTTTGTGCATTTTTTATTTTTTAACTAAGGATTTTATTAATAGATATTGTAAGGACACGATTTGGTCCACATCCCAAATGGATGGACAATGGCCCAATGAGCACAAAACAATGAATTTGTTAGAAAGTGGGCTTGAAACTAAACTTTCAATGAGTTAGGTAGATAATGATCACAATAGGTTAGTTATTGTTGGAAAGAATGAAACAAACAGTTTTGAACAAGAAAAGTTCTTCTCGGTCAAGTCCGAGAAATGTCTGTTCTTATATATTTCACTTAGACTTATACAAAAATTACAGTTTTTGGGTACACAGTGATTTTTCTCTAATTTTTCTGATGACCCCCTTTGTAATGGGGTTCTTCTCTTTTATATTTCCTCCCCTTCTTTTATCTTAGCCCTCCACGTGTAGGTTAGATTACTAATTTTCTTGATATTTGTCTCATCAGCACCTTCCTGAAATTTTTTGGGATAGCTGTAAGGCTGAAAGTTACTGTTCAGGTATCACTTTCACATCAATGCAGCCAGGGGGTTAGATGCAAGGCATTCAATGTGGTGGTAAGAGCTTTCTTCTCAGATATTTCCCAACTCTCTTTTGTCTCATCTCTCTCTAATGTTTATCCTTCCAAGCAAGATTGCCTGCTGCCCTATTCTTGATGGATGGTCGGACTTTTGACCTCCACTTTGCTTAGCTGAGGAGGTATTTATCCTCTGACGTCGTCTCCTGCACATTGTGACCAGACTTCTTCCATGGCCCATTAATCTGTATACCTTCGCTAGTACTTATCTATCCTCGGGCTATTTGACATCCTCGAGCGCGACCCATGGCCCAATATCTATATCTAGGCCCTTCATCCCTACAGATGTCCTAAGAGCATTCTTTTAGAAAATACTTTTAAAAAATTTCATGGAAAAGGAAAAAAGCAAATAATTTTGTTGAAGCTTTTTTATATTTTCCACAAAAGTAATTTTAAAACTTCTCTAAAATAAGTCATTAACAAATGCTCTAAAGACACTGATGAAGACGAATAAATCACCAGTAAGCTGCGAGCACTCCTCAAATCAAAGCAACGCCTGCAAAAAGAAAATAGAGGACCTAAAAGAGAGCACCGGTGTGGTGCCGGCCAAAAACCCTCCGAAGGTCAAGTCAGTCTTCTTTTTCAACCCTAGAGTGCTAGAGTTGAGATAATTGTGTGTACCTTGTTGCTAGGGTTTCTGGGATATTTATATTGGCGTAGGGTTTCCTTTCCTTTTAGGATTCTACTTCCTTCTCAAGCTCTTTTCCATACAGGAGTCTTCTTATTATGGTCAAACGTGTGACGCAAGAACTCCAGGAGTACACGCTTGCGTGGAGATAAAGCAAAGCCAAGTCAAACATATCGTGTGACAAACAGCTAAGGAGTTATAACCAATCAAATATCGGACGGGTTCTCAATGATCGACACCGTCCTATATACACTACAACGGCATTAGCCCGTCTACTTCCACTCCGTCCACATAGGACGGAGGAAAGATCCGTCTCATGTTTTTCATCCTCTTCAGACACTATTTAACCGCACTCTTTACCTAAAAGAAAAAAGAGAACCCTCATAACTATCATTTTGATAATTGGACAATTAAAGTACTTTCAAGATGCATTGAAGTGAAGCATATTTGATGTAATCTTTTAAGGGATTTCTAATTATATTTTCAACAACGATCTTAGGAATCAACTCAACAACAGCTTCCATTGACTTTGTTACATGGATAAAGACATTTACTGTATTACATAAGCATATTTACCCATTTTGTCAACCCTGTTGTGAAGGTAAAAGCAAATATACGGTAATTCATTAGCCTTTTTAGTTATTTTTGAAAAAAAAAATATACATACTTGCAAGCACAACTGTAATCAGCAATCTTGTTCACAAAGTTAAAGAACTGACTAGCAGATCTATCTCCACAGTGGTATCTCTCTTAGTTTCTCTCTATGTTCAATAGCTTCTCTTTAGTTTGAATTTGACGTTCATTTAATGTTTCAATTGGTAGAGTACTACTTTTTTTGTTTTTCAAAATGGCTAGACGTTCATTAAATTATTTGTCTAGCCATTTTGATATTGCCATAAGTGAGGAAATAATTTGCACAATTAATTAAGAACATCAAATCAAAAAATACATCAATAATTGAGATGAATTGCGTTATGTAAAATATATTTAAAAAATCATAGAATTTAAGTAATAATTGAACTACGTTAATAGGAAAATAGAAATGCAAAAAAATAAAAAATAAAAAGAAGATAGCTATTCTCACGAAAAAAAGCCAAATCCTCCCTTCGGAAGTTCTTCACTTAATTTTGGGTTTTATTGATTGATTTTAGCATTCTTAAATAGTAGAGTAGAGTAGACTTAGAGAGTTTTAGGTCAACTCACACTACAAAAACGCGCTTTTAAGCCGCGTTTTTTAGCTATAGGGTCAGCTTAGAGCTCCGTTTCTAGAAAATGCAGCTCCACCTTGGACATATAGCTGCGTTTTAAAAACGCGGCTATAGACCTCCCCTGAAGCTGCGTTTTTAAAATGCGGCTATAGCCCTCATTTTTTGTAGCGCCACGTTCTTGTTTTTTTTTTTTTTTTTTTTTTTTTTTTTTTTTTTTATCCAAAACAAATTGTAGCTAATAGGTGTAGTAATATAACCTAAATGAAAAAAAAAAAAGATGAAGATGAAGTTTTTGGATTAATTGTAATCAAATTAAGAAGAAATAGATGAAGAAAAAAATTTGAATTGTAATTGTAAGTGCACAATTGCACCTGCCCCAAGAACAGTTACGGGCTCAGGCCCAATGAGCCTTAAACAATGTAATTTGTAGAGTGTGGGCTTGAAACCCAGGTTAGAAGTGTTTGAGGATTAAATGACAAGCCAAAGATTATAAACACTTAAAAACAACAAAGAATACTATAAGTCAATCTGCTCGGGCATAAGCCGAGAACTGTTCTTATATTATTTCTCTCTCTCTTTTTCTCTTTCCTTTAGGTTACAAAGAGGGGGGGATCTCCTTTTCTGTCTTGGATTGCTCTTTAAATACTACTCTTTTGAATACTTTGTACACGTGTTGCCTCACCTCTCCCTTAGCCTAGATATTTCTTTTCTCAGTGCCTTTGAATAGTAACCAGAAGTTTCTCTTCCACTGTTCAGGTGTCACTTCCCCATAAATGCGGCCAGGGTGGTAGGTGCAGGGTCTTTAATGTGGAGGTGGCAGCCTTTATCTTTGACATTTCTTCAACACCGGTGCTTCTGGGGTATTCTAGGGTTTACCCCTTTTAACCATTGGCCTTAACCGTGTCATCCCCTAATCTTTACTACGAAATCCCAAGTTCTTAGGTGTCCATCCGAGGGTAAGTTCACCCTCGGCTGGATCCTCGGCGTATGGGGCGACCCATAGTACTAACAAATTCTAAACCCAGGAGCAGGTCAGCCTTTCTTAACACGGCCCAAAAGGCCCACATTCTCATCAGGATCTTTTTGCCTCCCACAGTAATTAAATTAAGATTTTTATCAACTTATAAATTATAGGAGAAGAAGATAAGAAAAAAAATTATATCTATTTTTTTTTTACGTGTAGTAATTAGGTATTATTCTTTTGATTGATTTTAACATTCTTAAATAGTTTTAGTCCAACTTAATTTTTCTTGGATTCAAACTTAATTTGTGGAGGTGTGAAAAATAATCACTTTAACTCAATCATATATCATGTTGCTTTATTTTATTTTATTTTATTAGAAGATAAAAAAAAAGAAATCTATAAATGTTACTGCAATTTAAGATGTATTAGACCTCTTTAATTGCAAGTTGAAACCTTATACACTGTTTGTCTGGGAAACAAACATCTCAAAGCCCAATCCATAGACGCAAGTGTTTGGATGACACTATGTCGCAACCTTAAACAAAAAGTCTAAAGTTAATCTAATTTTATTTCAATTCAAATACATAATCCTTAAAGGAAATTGCATGGAGACATATTAAGCACAACAAATGTAATTCAACTGTAATTGAATTAAGATTTGTATCACGTGAAACAACTTTATCTTCAACGTATTTAATTATATCTTTTCCAATTCTAAATTCTCTCACAACTCCACGTTAAAAAAAAAAGTAAAAATAACATGAATTATAAAAGTAGTTGATATGAAAACACAACTGCTACTTTATCAAGAAAAAAAAAGTTAATAATAACGAAATTTAAGATATATTCTATCAACTTAGAATTATAGGAGAAGAAAAATTATATATATTTTTAATATCTAAAAATCTAAAAACCTTATGCAATATGGTGAGCCACTTGGCCAACCATGGTGTTGTGGGGAGTAAGGATACCTTGATGAGAGTATGGGCCGATGGGTCATGCTAAGGAAGGCCGACCTGCTCTTGGGTTTAGGGCCTGTTAGTATTACGGGTCGGCCCATAAGCCGAGGATCCAAAGATCCAGCCGAGGATGCTTTTCCCCTCGTTCTGACACCAGAGAACCCGAGACTTCATGGTAAAGGTTAGGGAATGACACGGTCAAGACCAATGGTTAAAGGAGGTGAACCCTTGAATGTCCTAGAAGCACTGATGTGGGAAAAATGTCAAAGGTAAAGGCTGCTACCTCCACATTAAAGACCCTGCACCTACCATCCTGGCCGCATTAATGGGGAAGTGACACTTGAACAGTGGAAGGGAAACTTCTAGTTACTGTTCAAAGGCACTAAGAAAAGAAATATCTAGGCTAAGGGAGGAGTTGGGGCAACACGTGTATAAAGTATTAAAAAGAGGAGTATTTAAGGAGAGACAGAGAACAGAAAGTGGACGAAACTTTTTGTAACCTAAAAAGAAAAAAGACAAAGAGAGAGATATAATATAAGAACAGCTCTCGGCTTACATCCGAGGAGGCCTACTTACATTATTCCTTGTTGTTTCCAGGTACTGACAATCTTTAGTTTGTCATTTAATCCCCATACACTTCTAACCTAGGTTTAAAGCCCACACTCTACAAATTCGTATTGTTTAAGGCTCATTGGGCCTGAGCCCATAACTGTTCTTGGGTCCAGGTGCAATTGTGCACTTACAATTGGCGCCGTCTGTGGGAATCTAGTCTAGAAGAGGTAGGGATATTATGGCAGGCTTAGGCTCTCACCATGCAGAGTCACAAGTATCACAACCGGAAGATCATTTCGAACGCCTTGAACATCGTAAGGATCGTGAGGGAAGCGTCCATACAGAATACCCAGGGGCTAGCCATACTCATGGAGGGGGTAGCACTGCCCACGATGAGGGTTCTAAATCCATGCAGAAGGAAATCAATCGTTTGAAGAGGAAGTTACGCCGTGCTAAACGTAAGGTTTCCCCGTCCTCGTCTAGTTCTTCCTCAGAGAAGGATAGGGGACTTGGGTACAGTTCAAGGTCATGTTCCCCCACCAGCGCAACATCCTCTGGTGAGGAGGACGACCAGCCAACCCGCAGGCGTAAGAAGCTTCGTCCTAGGGGCTTGGGCAACGATACCATGAGTAGGGCGTTGCACCAACTCTCTAAATCTCCGTTTTCGCGGAGGATTGAGAGGGGGAGGCTTCCCAGAGGTTCACCCAGCCCCACCTTTACCATCTATAATGGCCGGACTGATCCGGTGGAGCACGTGAGTCACTTCAACCAAAGGATGGCAGTGCACTCTCACAACGAGACTCTGATGTGTAAAGTTTTCCCCTCCAGCTTGGGACCTGTGGCTATGAGATGGTTTAACGGCCTCAAATCAGGATCTGTAGGCTCCTTTGGGGAGCTAACTAGGGCATTTGCTTCGCGGTTCATTACGTGTAGCAGAGTCCCTCGACCATTGGACTCGTTGCTATCCATGGTCATGAAGGAAGGGGAGACACTGAAAGCATACTCTGACCGATACTGGGAGATGTTTAATGAAATAGACGGCGACTTTGATGAGGTGGCGCTTAATACCTTTAAGGTGGGTCTTCCTACAGATCATGACCTAAGAAAGTCTTTGACGAAAAAGCCCGTCCGCAGCGTACGCCGTCTTATGGATTGTATTGATGAATATAAAAGGGTAGAGGAAGACCAGCAGCAGGGGAAAGGAAAGGAGAAGGTTATCCCGCAGGAGAGAAGGGATTTCAGGTCGGACAGATATCATAACAATAAGTCGAGGAGGGATTACTTCGGACAATCCGGCTCGGCAAAGACCTCAGCCGTAAATACCGTGTTCCGAGAACCGGCATCGCTTATTAGAAAAAGTTCGTAAAGAGCCCTTCTTCAGATGGCCCGGCAAGATGGCAGGGGACCCTGCGAGAAGAAATCAAAACCTTTTCTGTCATTACCATCAGGATGTGGGCCACACTACTGAGAATTGTCGGACCCTGTGGAACCATCTAGAGCAGCTCGTCGGTGAGGGAAAGTTAAAGCAGCACTTGTGTCAGCCCACTGGGCAGGTCAGTCAAGTTGGTTCAAACAACCAGAGGAACAGTTCATCTCGGCCAGCATTGGGAACAATTAATGTTATCTTCGCTGCACCTGGTAGGACCGGCTCAGGTCCCACTAGGGTTATGGCGGTTTCCCATCCGCAGGCCGAGGATGTGGGTAGCAGGCCGAAGAGATTAAGGATCACTTTACCTATCTTGGGTTTTTCCGAGGAGGATAAAGTAGGGACTATCCAGCCCCATGACGATGCTCTTGTAGTTACCCTCAGGATAGGGAATTATGATGTGAGAAGGGTGATGATAGATCAGGGCAGCGGTGCAGATATCATGTACCCTGATCTATTTAAAGGGCTGAGGTTGGAGTTGGAAGATCTAACTCCTTACGATTCCCCACTTATAAGCTTCGAAGGAAGGGCCGTTGTGCCGAAGGGACAGATCCGTTTACCCGTTCAATCCAGCACAGAAACGGTTGAGGTAGATTTCATTGTGGTTGACGCGTACTCTCCATATACAGCCATCCTCGCCAGGCCATGGCTGCACGCTTTGGGAGCTGTCTCTTCTACCTTACATGTTAAGGTGAAATTCCCCTCGGGGGAGCATGTTGAGGAAATCCTCGGCTCGGTTAGTGGCTAGGCAATGCATATCGGCCGCGGTGCTTCGTCGCCGAAATTGAGTCATCAACCTTGCCCATCCAGAGTCATAGCAATTATCAGCCTCCGGAGGCACCCGGAGCGATGACCGAAGACGAGGCCGTTTGTGAGGAGTTAGAGAAATTTGTAATAACGGATGATCCGTAGAGGTTCTTCCAAGTTGGCATACGCTTGCCACACCAAGAGAAGATGGAGTTGTTGAAATTTCGAAGGATAATTTAGATGTCTTTGCGTGGGACCCCTATGAGGCTCCGTGCGTAGATCCGAACTTCATTGGTCATCGTGTGAACGGCCATCGTGCCAGTGTTCCGAGGAGGCCACCCCCTCGGCGATCTTCCCGAGAACATTCGAGGCCGTGAAGGAAGAGGTTCTTAAATTAAAAAGGGCGGGGGCTATCAAAGAAGTTTTCTACCCCGAATGGTTGGCTCATACCGTTGTTGTTAAGAAAAAGAACGGCAAGTGGCGAGTATGTGTGGACTTTACGTATCCGAACAAGGCCTGTCCTAAAGATTCGTTCCCAATGCCACGAATTGATCAGTTGGTAGATGCTACTGTTGGACATCCTCGGATGAGTTTTTTGGACGCCTTCCAGGGTTACCACCAAATTCCCTTGGCGTTAGAAGATCAGGAGAAGACTGCTTTCATTACTCCAACTTGGAACTATCATTATAAGGTCATGCCATTTGGGTTAAAAAATGCTGGGGCTACTTACCAAAGAATGATGACCCGAATGTTTGAACAGCAATTGGGGAAAACCATAGAAGTATACGTGGATGATATGGTGGTGAAGAGTAAGACAATACCTTCGCACATGACAGATTTGGCCGACACCTTCCAGATGCTTAGGAAGTATAAGTTGCGCCTTAACGCTTCCAAGTGTTCTTTTGGCGTGGGATCTGGAAAGTTCTTGGGATATATGATCACTCATAGGGGCATAGAGGTAAACCCAGTACAGGTTAAGGCTATTCAGAATTTGCAGCCGCCTCGGAACCCAAAAGAGATTCAGAAATTGACCGGAATGATTGCCGCGTTAAATAGATTTATTTCTCGGTCAGCTGACCGGTGCCGTCCTTTCTTTCAGTTGTTGAACAAGTGGAAAGGGTTTCAATGGACCGAGGACTGCGAATTAGCCTTCCAACAGCTTAAGCAATATCTTTCTCGCCCACCCATTTTATCTCGCCCTGAGGTGGACGAGGTTTTATTCGCTTATCTGGCCGTGGCTATTCACGCGGTGAGCCTAGTCCTTATAAGGAATGAAAATGGAGTGCAGAGACCGATCTACTACGTTAGTAAATCCTTGAATGAGGCCGAGGTGCGCTATCTGCCCCTTGGAAAAAGAGCTTCTGGCTGTAGTCCACGCCACGCGCAAACTTCCTCATTATTTCCAATCTCATACTGTGGTTGTTTTGACCCAGCTTGCCTCGTGGCCGTGTTGCGTAGTGTTGATTATTCTCGCGGTGGTGGCAAAATGGGGAACTATTTTGGGAGCCTTTGATGTTAAATACAAGCCTCGCACTTCGCAAAGGGACAGTCCTCGCCGATTTGGTGGCAGAGTTTATCGAACCATTGTTAGAAGAAACTTCAAAAGAAGCACACATGGGTGAAAAATCGCTTGGTGTGATAATGTACCCATATCGCCCTCGGCTTGGAGAGTTTATGTAGATGGGGCTGCTAATCAAAAAGGGTCTGGTGTTGGACTTGTTCTAATGTCCCATGAAGGAATTGTCTTTGAAAAATCTTTGAGATTGGCCTTCTCGGCTACTAATAATGAGGCCGAGTATGAGGCAGTCTTGGTAGGCATGCAAATGGTACATAAGATGGGTGGCAAGGAAATCCATGTGTTCTCGGACTCTTAGTTAGTGGTCGGCCAAGTCATGGGGACCATGGAGGCTAGAGACCCCAGAATGCAGGAGTATTTGGCCCAGGTCAAGCGTCAGCAGGCTGAATTCGACTCCTTTGCCTTAGCTCATGTCTCTAGGAGTGGAAACACTCATGCAGATTCTTTGGCTATGTTGGCAACATCCTCGGCTCAAGGTCTACCAAGGGTTATTCTCGTCGAGGATCCGATAGAACCTTCTCTTGTAATCGCTAACGCACCTCGCATCCATCTAATAAGGCCTCGGTCCTTGTTGGATGGATTCGATCATTTCTTTTATTAAAAATGACATCCTTCCCGAAGACAAGGTTGAAGCGTAAAAGGTACGTCGAAAGGCGCCGCGTTTCTGGTTGTCCGAGGACCAGAAGCTATACAAACAATCCTTTTCAGGACGTATTTGTTGTGTGTACACCCTGAAGCAACAGACTCATCACAGGAGGAATTGCATGAGGGAATTTGTGGGAGTCATACTGGGGGAAGGACCTTAGCCCATAGAGCCCTAACTCGTGGTTATTGGTGGCCCAATATGCAGAGGAGGCTCGTGACTATGCCGTAAAATGTGATCAATGTCGAGATTCGCCCCTAATATCCACCAACTTGGAGGGGTTCTTAACCCTCTCTCCAGCCCTTGGCCTTTTGCACAATGGGGCTCGGACATTGTAGGGCCAGTTCCGAGAGCAGCGGGAAACAAAAGATGGCTGCTCGTGGGAACAGACTACTTCACTAAATGGGTTGAAGCAGAGCCCTTAGCCAATATCCGAGATGTTGATTCTAAGAAGTTTATATAGAAAAATATTGTTACTAGATTTGTTATACAGCATACACTTGTCTCGTACAATGGCGTTCAATTTGACAAAGAACGCCTTTCGGCAATATTGTGGTGACATGGGTATCACAAATAGATATTCTACCCCAGCTTATCCTCGAGGGAATGGGCAGGCCGAGGCCATTAACAAGGTTATAGTCAACGGGCTCAAGAAGAGGTTGGATGATGCGAAAGGCAGATGGGTAGAAGAGCTCCCTCATGTCCTGTGGACGTATCGGACCACTCCGCGCAGGTCCACTGGAGAAACGCCATTCTCTATGACTTATGGAGCCGAGGCGGTAATACCATTGGAATCTGGTTTTCCTACTCTAAAGACAAGTTCTTTTAGCCCAGAGAATAACAAGGAACTTCTAGAAAGAGATCTTGATTTACTTGAGGAACGGCTTGAGGCAGCTATGGTCCAAATGGCTTATTATCAGCAGAAGCTAAAACAAGGATATGATGCCCACGTGAAGCTAAGGCCACTTGCGCCTGGTGATCTTGTATTAAGGAAAGTTGTAGGCACTTCTAAGAACCCAGCTTGGGGTAAGCTAGGACCTAACTGGGAAGGCCCCTATCGCATTGTTTCAATAGCAGGCATAGGGTCGTATAGGCTAGTTGACCTAAACGAGCGAATTGTACCACGTCCATGGAATGTAAATAATCTTAGAAGGTATTATTATTAATGAAAATGAGCTTTTTTCAATTCATATTTCAAAGTTATGATTAGCTCTGATTTTTGAAGTTATCATTTTTAAGAATCAAACAGAAACTTGGTTAAGTGCAGTCCTCGGACCATAAACCTTGTGGAAATTGATGTCTTGTCATTTGTTAAACAGAACCTTAGTTATGCCGGGTCTTCGGACCTCCTACTTTGGGAAAATTAACATTTGAAGTTATAATTTTTAAGAATCAAACAAAACTTGGTTAAGTACAAATTTCCGGACCATAAACCTTGTGGAAATTGATGTCTTGTCATTTGTTAAACAGAACCTTAGTTATGCCGGGTCTTCGGACCTCCTACTTTGGGAAAATTAACATTTGAAGTTATAATTTTTAAGAATCAAACAGAAACTTGGTTAAGTACAGTCCTCGGACCATAAACCTTGTGGAAATTGATGTCTTGTCATTTGTTAAACAGAACCTTAGTTATGCCGGGTCTTCGGACCTCCTACTTTGGGAAAATTAACATTTGAAGTTATAATTTTTAAGAATCAAACAGAAACTTGGTTAAGTACAGTCCTCGGACCATAAACCTCGTGGAAATTGATGTCTTGTTATTTGTTAAACAGAACCTTAGTTATGCCGGGTCTTCGGACCTCCTACTTTGGGAAAATTAACATTTGAAGTTATAATTTTTAAGAATCAAACGTAAAATTGGTGAAGTCTTATCGTCGGACCACAGTTTTGATCAAGGTTATCTCCTTATTATGTCTGGATGTTAATGCGTTACTGTTTATTAAACTCGGACCTTAAGTTTCATATCTTTAAGTGTTAAGCAATTTTGTGTAAGGAATGGTCCTCGGATCTTACATCCTACTAGAAACAGTGTTGTGCATTATAAGGGTTTAATCATTATATGAAGTCCTCTTTTCTTTTTAATCAAGGCATTGTTTAAATATATTAACCATGTCACTTTTTATTAAATCTTTAATGATGTGCATAAGATTATGTGAAAGTTATGATTGTGCAATCCTTGGAGTTAGATTTGTTTACTTCCGAGAAATTTTGGTTATGTGCTAATGGCAATATTTATAACAAATACAAAAAAAGTAAAGTAAAGTATAACGTATACAACCCAAGTGAAAAGCAAATGAAATTGTTCTTCATTAATCAGTTAAATATGCATTACATAGATAATTCAAAAATGGAAAAAGAGAAGCCCTAAGCTAAGTCCTAAGCTTTTGGAGGAGGCTCTTGCTGAGAGGTACTAGTGCCCTCGGTCTTTCTCAACTCCAGCTCAAAGGGAGTCAAGATCTGCTTTCCCTTATCTCGCCGTCTTCGTTGGCGGGACGTTGGGTTCAACCGTTTGGCTTAAGTCCTTCTCTCGCATCCCCTCCTCCTTCCTTCTCTTTGTTGGAACCGAAGGTTCTCGTAGGATCAGGAATTTGCCGTGGGACCACCGGAGGTAGGGCAGAAGAATTGTCTCGGGGGTAGGAGTAGCGGCAGGAGCCTCTTCAATCTCCTCGTATTTCTAGGGGAAGCCAAACGTTCTCGGACTTCCTCAAATCCCAAGATTGGGGATCTCCCGCTGCGTTTAAAGCTTCCCCCATACTTTTTGACGTATTCGCGGCATAAAGCCGCGAACTCCTCCGTCACCGCTCCTCGGTGGTTGCTACCCCTTCATCAAAACTTGCCTCGCTTGGCGGCTTGAAGAGAGAGTTGAAAGGAGCCGGCTTCTTCCTTCATCGCCGCAGTTGCTTCTTCAGATCCGAGCACTCCCTTTGAGCTTGGGAGAGCTCTTCATCTCTTTCATGAAGGAGCTTGCGCTGTCCTTCTATCTGGGTCTTCATAGTCTTCAAGTTTGACTCGACCCCATTTTTCTCTCTCCTCAGATCTGACACCTCCGAGGCCGCCTTCTCGTTCTCAGCAAGGGCTGTAGCCAAGGACTTCTCAGTCTCCAACCTAATTTCGAGCTCAGTTCTGGCTACTTTCCGAGTGTCTTCAATAAACTTTTCAGCTACAAAGACCTCCTGAATAGCCTGTAACAAAGTATGATGGAGTTAGGAATAATAAAAAACGAACTTACCTATAAATATTATTAAAAGTGGAATCTTCCTAAAAAAGGAGAAAAACTTACCAGCGCTAAGTCTCTTTTTAGTGAGAGGAATAGTTGTGGCTGGCCCATCTTTTCCAAGGTCTCCATGTCCTTGGGCAGCAAAAGAGGGCGTTCCAAGACCTCGGCCAGGTTGTGGGCGTGGCCTTGTTGAACCGCCCTTATACTGGACTGGCAGGAGATGGGTGCGCCGTCCAGCTTTAGATCAGGGGACCAGGTGGTCGGTGCTCGGCGCACTTCAGCCTCGTCCCTGAATTCCCCGATTTCAACCGAACGGGCTCTACCCTTGCCCTTGTCCAGCTTCTGCTGCTGGGCCGATGGGAGTTGTTGGCGTGGTTTCTTGGGGTCTTTATTAATCGTCCCCTCATTATCCCCCTTCCTCTTCTTCTTGGGATCCTCGGCTGGCAGTTTTGGCTCAGCTGGAGGAGGAGGAGGAGGTAAAGCTGGGGGAACTTAGGACGTCCCCGTTTTCTTTTTCTCTGCAACCTTAGCGGCCCTATTGGTGAGGAGACCCTCCATTCTTCCCATGTCTTCTTTAAATTCGTCCTCGGGAAGGGCAACTACGAACCCTGCAATTCCAGAGGCCTCGGTGGCTTCTTCCTCCTCGTCGGAAAGTACCACAAACTGGTTCCCGCGAGGTCTCTCGGTGTCTTCGAGATGGAATTGATCTATCTCGTCGTCAAGTGTGTGTGAAGAAGACACCTGCTCTTCTGGAGTGATAGTTGTTCGTGAATGCACAGCAAGGGGGATTGCTGCTATAGGCCGGTTGTACAAAACGGTGTTAGGAGCGTCCGGGAGTTCGCGGTCGTCCAGAAAGTGGGGCCGAGCTACGTTTATCCTCCTTCGTCTTCGGTCGCCCGCAATTATGGCGTTCTCTATCTCCTGGAAGTCCGAGGAAAGGGGATTGTACCCTAGAATGAGGTGAGCAGCCCGGAGTTGTAAGTCTTCACTAACGAACACTTCGGAGCGAAGTACTCGGTTTAGATCGGCAATGTTACAGTGACTCAGACGAGGACGCACGTGCTGCTTATCTGCAAAAAAGACGTCAAAACAAACAAATCTGGTCAGATTCACACAAATATTTAACAAATTTAAGTAAATACGAATACGCATTTCTGTGTGTTAGGAGAAGTTGTGTTGTGGGGAGATTAATCCTACGGCGTCGCACCGGATCCCCCCACTCAACTGGGCAGTGGAGGCCGTCGTGCCAGTTCCCAGACACGATCAAGTAGTCGTCCTTCATGCCTTTGTTTGATTTGGGCAGACAGGAGATTAGCCTAACGGTGCTGGACCGAGATTTAATATAATAACCTACCTTAGAAAGTTTATGGGACTCATATAGGAACACGACATCGTGCCATGTGAGGTTTAAACCCATCTGCTCGTTGAGAGCATCTACACTACCTAGAACTCTAAAAACGTTTGGGAGGCATTGATCGGGACACAACCGGTGGTTGCGAAGGTATTCCCTCATTACGGGTTTCATTGGAAGGGTCATCCCACCCTCTATAAAGGCTATCATAGGGATGATAACCTCTTCCTCTTTCCTAGAACCGGCCACGGCTTCTGCCGGGCAATATTTTAGTCCTACATCGCTGGGGATACGGTATTTAGCCCTAAAACCCTCCATCCCAGCGACGGAATCAACTAGACACTTAAACCTACCCATTAGAAGAGAACGAAAGGCTAAACTTTAAAGGAAAAAATGTTTACGAAGACAGCCGAGGACTGTATCCGAGGAGAAAAGGTTAAGAACAGAGAGAGCAAGAACTTACAAAGTTGAAGGTACGGGTTTCCACGGTTTTCTGCTGGTAAAGAATGATTGTAGGTGTTTTGATGGGATTGATCCCTGATGAATTAAATGAAGGCGCAGGTTCCCGAAGCGTCACGACGTGCGAAAGGGCGGCCTCGAAATTATATTTGTCCCGCCTAAAATTTCGTGGAGTAACGAGGACCGTTGGATGCCCATCTCACCGTTGAACATGGGAGACAAAGAGTAACTTGCAGTAATAAATGCGCGCGTTTTTGAAAATAAAACCGCCAAGTGGCATCTTCTGGGACGCGAAACGATTTCCACACGTGCCATCACATATAAAGTGGTGAGAGTGGATCCTCGTTAGATCAAAACCCTATTTTTCTCCTCGGACGTCGAAAATTAGAGTTTTGAGGGGCTATTGTGGGGAGTAAGGATACCTTGATGAGAGTATGGGCCGATGGGTCATGCTAAGGAAGGCCGACCTGCTCTTGGGTTTAGGGCCTGTTAGTATTACGGGTCGGCCCATAAGCCGAGGATCCAAAGATCCAGCCGAGGATGCTTTTCCCCTCGTTCTGACACCAGAGAACCCGAGACTTCATGGTAAAGGTTAGGGAATGACACGGTCAAGACCAATGGTTAAAGGAGGTGAACCCTTGAATGTCCTAGAAGCACTGATGTGGGAAAAATGTCAAAGGTAAAGGCTGCTACCTCCACATTAAAGACCCTGCACCTACCATCCTGGCCGCATTAATGGGGAAGTGACACTTGAACAGTGGAAGGGAAACTTCTAGTTACTGTTCAAAGGCACTAAGAAAAGAAATATCTAGGCTAAGGGAGGAGTTGGGGCAACACGTGTATAAAGTATTAAAAAGAGGAGTATTTAAGGAGAGACAGAGAACAGAAAGTGGACGAAACTTTTTGTAACCTAAAAAGAAAAAAGACAAAGAGAGAGATATAATATAAGAACAGCTCTCGGCTTACATCCGAGGAGGCCTACTTACATTATTCCTTGTTGTTTCCAGGTACTGACAATCTTTAGTTTGTCATTTAATCCCCATACACTTCTAACCTAGGTTTAAAGCCCACACTCTACAAATTCGTATTGTTTAAGGCTCATTGGGCCTGAGCCCATAACTGTTCTTGGGTCCAGGTGCAATTGTGCACTTACACAACCTTTGAATTTAATGTCAATTTAAGAGTTTCCTATGACAAATTAAACTGAAATAAAAATAAAATAGTAGATCTAAAACTATATAAAAGAAAGTGAATGGAACATGAATTTCATTGATCCTTTAAGAGATTCGATTCCCTAATATATATAAAAAAAAAAAATTTGACTCCATAATGAAAAACAACACTATTTCAAAAGTACTAAGAATTAGCTTTCAATTCCTATTAGAAAAAATAAGTATGAGAATCACTAACCTTTGTTGTTTGTTGTTGGACTGAGATTGTGATAGGGTGATAGATCGAACATATTAATAACACAAATTTCCTTACCTTTCCATCTTAATGTTACAAATCGCATCTAGATTGTACCTACCTTTTGTGATGGCATAACATCTGTTATCTTAGATTCACTGAATACAATAAACAATTTTTGCCCATGCAAAGTAGATGGAACATAACCTAATTGATATAGAATTTTAAGATAGAGAAACCGTACAATTTTTTTGGAAAAGATTATTCCAAATTAGTTGCATGTACTTTTCTTTAGATGCTTTATAAGTTCTTTGGATAAAGTTATGTTGATAACAACTTCTTCTTCCTCTTCTTTGTGGGTTTTTATTTTATTTTAATAACAATGATTTTTTAGATAAATATAACATATTATTTGTTCTTATAAACCTTTCTTCTATTGTTTTATCACTTCCTAGGATAAATTAGTTTTGTTCTTTGTGTAATTATATTATTTTGTTTTTAAATTTCTACATTTGATAATTAGGTTTTAATAAAAAAAATCATATCCTATTTCCTTACAGAACAGTCACGTTTTTTTTTTTTTTTTTTTGGGGTTTTTGCCTCTTATTCTATTCATAATTTCATATGACCTTTCTTTCTTTATTTATTTATTTATTTTTTTAGTTTGGTAATATAACACATTGATTAACAATTCTATTTTCAATAGGATTTAAATTTTACATCAAATGGGACCATAACAATATATATTCTTAAAAAAAAGAACTCTATCTTATCTCCTTATTGCCTCATTCACGTGTTTTAATTTTTATTTAATTTTTTTTTTACCTTATGTTGATATTGACATTTTTGTTTTCATTCTATCCATAAAAATGACCTTTTTTATTCTATTTTTTTCATGGGATAACAACAAACACGTTAATTAGAAATCCTAATTATAATAAGATATAGTGATATAAATAATATTTAATTTTAATTTTAATTAAATTTTTTTTTTGATTTTTTTCTTGAATTTGTTACGGCTACTTGGTACAACCACGACTTTTAAGCCTAACTTTTATTATATAATATTTGATAATATGGCTTAAATCGCTAGTGAATGCATCAACAATATCAAGAGATGGTATTGATTCCATCAGGGCTAACATAGGATTAGCAATTTTAGCTCTTCTAACTTCTAAGTTCTAACCAAAGCATGTGCTAAACTATTTTTGAAGGGCACTAAAACTACTTTTGAAGGTAAGAGTAATTACTTTAAAAAGAGAAAAAAAAAAGAAAGAAGAAAAGAAATATTACATTTCCCTTGCTTTTAAAAATATTTTCAAAATAGTTGTATTTGTCCATTTCATTTAAGTGGAGAAAAGGAAAAAAAATATAGTGAAGCCAATAGAGCATACGTAGATGGTGAAATATGTAGGTACGTGGCAGAGTTAGAGGTCGGTAGTGGAAGGAGAAGAAATCAGTGGCAGGCGTTGAGTTTCCTGTAGTTATAAGAAACAGGCTTAAGCCATAAGCAATGGCTTCTTCTCTCATCTTCAGGATCTCTCCATTCACTACTCTCTCCACAACTCTACACTTCCCCAAACCCGTATCTCCTATTCTCTTCTCTACTCACAACTCCAAGTCTCTTTCTCAGCTCAATTCCACCAAGGTAATAAACCAATCAATCAATGTCTCATAATAACAAAAAAAGAAACAAATTTTGTTACTGGGATTTCGTTTTCTTGATGGGTTTTGTTCAATGAAACTGAATTTATTGATGTTTAGATGGAAGGAACTGAAATTACTGAGGAAGTGGCAGAGATTTCAGGACCCAATGGGAATGTGAAGAAGAAAATCTTTGTTGCTGGTGCAACTGGAAGTACTGGCAAGAGAATTGTGGACCAGCTTCTGGCAAAAGGTTTTCATGTCAAAGCTGGGGTTCGTGACTTGGAAAAAGCCAAAACTTCACTTTCCCATGACAACCCAGCCCTTCAAATTGTTAGTATTTAAGTGCAAAGTGAAACTTTTTCAATTGGGTTTTTCTTAATTCTTGGTGTTGTATTGAGTTTAGCTTAAATTTTTTGAGGTTTGGTAATGTTTTGTAGGTGAAAGCTGATGTAACAGAGGGTTCTGAGAGGCTAGCAGAAGCTATAGGTGATGATTCTGAAGCTGTGATATGTGCTACGGGGTTTAAGCCTGGATGGGATTTGTTTGCTCCATGGAAGGTCAGTAAATTTTGTGCCTGTGTGATTGATATCTATGCTCATTTGGCCTTTTGTAGCCTGTTTCATATTTGTATTTGCAAATTGTTCATATTCATGCCCTATCTGTAGTCATTTATATGCTGTTGTCTTTGTTAATTGTCATTCGCAACGCCTTAAGAAAATAATGAGATTTATACTTTTAAGTCCTGTGACACTGTAATGTAGTTGTCACTAAATATTGGCTAACGGGGTGTGTGTGCGCGCCCGCGCGCGCGTTTGTAATGTCATCCACAAGCATGTTGATGAAGGCAATCTTATCTCATTGTCAAACTAATTGCCTCAATACATAGGTAACTTAGAGTTTGATGTTTTTATTTTGAGTAGGAGAGTATCATATTTGTTCAATCAGAGAAGGGTTGTAAATACCCTTTTATTTTATTTTATTATTTTAAGGATGATCTTCTATTGACTGTTCTGCATTTTGTGTTTACGATTTCACACTCATATTGGTTTGTGTGAAAATTTTCTGGTATTTACAACTTCTTGTCATGTACTTTCTTTCAGCTCTGTTTGGATTCAGCTGTTAATCAATCATAATTAAAATTTATCATGGAAGGATGTTGGTAGAAAGGGGCAGCAGGCCTAAAGTACAATATAGAAAGAACTATTGACTCACCACACTATAGGTTGTTAAACAAAATCAAAGTAAATTGATAGCCTTTATCTGTTTTGAGAATGATAAAGTCTGTTTTGGATGAAAAACACTAAGAGGGCATTGATACCAATGAAAAACATACGAAGGCAAACATTAATTTTCCTGTACTAGACATGCTTCCTACCTCCAAGCGGTTAGGGTCTCTCTGATGGGAATATTGCTTTTCTCGCAATTGCTGTGTATTTATCTTGATCTTGAAGAAGCATGAGGTTAGCATTGCTCCTTTGTTACTGTCTTTAACTTTTTTCCATTCTCAGGATTAAGGATTTCTAACTTTCTAGCAGAGTAGCACACTATTTGCGATAACTGATGACTATAGTCCTTTAGTTGAGTAATGCAGTAGTCTTCCAGTATTTGAACCAGGGACGAAACTAGGATTCAAACTTAGGGGGGCCAAAGTTCTTTGTTCTTAGATTTTAAAAAATTGGAATATCAATATTAGAGGTTAACAAAGTTGCATTATTAGCATTTATTTATTAATTATTAATTGTATTTTTTCTTTAAAAAAAAATTAATAATAAGATTTTATAATCAACAGTTTTGCAAGTCAATTGGCACATCTTAATATTTTCAAAGTCTAACTGATGTGTGGATGAAGCGATCAATATGTGGCATAAGAATTGTCTTTATGGTTATGAGGGTGGAGTCATTTGAGAGGGAAATAGAGCTCTTAAGTGAGAGGGAGAAATTGGGTAAAAGTTATTGGGTTTTTGTGATTTTTTTTGCTAGGATTTGAAATTAATTTGTTGTTATTGATTTTGCTTAGATCGGATTTATGTTTTTTCCATAGATTTTTATTTTTCCTTATTATTTGGATATGTGCATTTTTTTTTTGTATAGATTTTGCTTGTTATCTATTTGTTGGATTTCTTGGGTCAATTTGTAAATTTTTTGGGTAGGGGGGCTAAGTATATAAATTTAAGAGCCAGAATTAAAATTCTTTTTGTTAATACACATACTAGTATTTTTTTTTCAAAGGTTTGGGGGGGGGGGGGGGGGGCATGGCCCCCCACTGCCCTTAAGTATTACCGTCCCTGATTTGAACATAATCTTTGGACGCTTTAAGAAGCAATAGGTTTCCATGATCTTCTTCCTGAGAAAGTTAACGCAAGCAGAAATGTCTTCAATTAATAGTTGTAATCTTTTCTCAAATAAGGGCATCTGTGCGTGACATGTATACAGGTTACAGTCTAATAAAAAGAATCGTTCTGGGTGTTAAATACAGTGATAATGTCTACAGTGTTGATTATTCTAATGTGGAATAGGAATTTAGGAATGGCAATTGGGGAAGTCCTTATGTATGGTGCCTTTGATATTTGATGGCCCTAAAGTTGCAGATGCACATGTTTCTTTATGATGCTGTTTGGTAATTTAAGTGTTGCTGTCTGAAAAATACAATGTTTTTGCAGGTTGATAATTTTGGCACGGTAAACCTTGTTGAAGCATGCCGTAAACTAGGTGTGAATAGATTCATACTTGTCAGCTCCATTTTAGTCAATGGAGCTGCCATGGGACAGATACTTAATCCAGCTTACATCTTTCTCAATGTTTTTGGACTCACCTTAATAGCAAAGCTTCAGGCCGAGCAACATATCAGGAAATCTGGTATAAACTACACAATAATAAGGCCTGGTGGGTTGAGAAATGAACCTCCTACGGGAAATCTTGTAATGGAGCCAGAGGTAATGCCATACTTCGTTAGAACTTCAAACCATTTCTTCATCTTGGTCATATACTAAAAATTCAGTCGCTTCTTGTACTCTCTCTCCTTTTTAGGATACTCTTTATGAAGGTACCATATCCAGAGATAAGGTTGCAGAAGTTGCTGTTGAGGCATTAGTCTATCCTGAAGCATCTTACAAAGTTGTAGAAATAGTTTCACGTGACGATGCTCCGAAGCGATCATATGAAGATCTTTTTGGTTCAATAAAGCAACTGTGAATTTTGAGTTCAAATCCAGAGCTTTTTTTTATTGGCAGAGGAATATATCTGAATTCTTGCTTTCTGGTGGCAGAAATATGTCTGCCTATTTCCCTGTTTATATTTACTCTGTTCTCTTCATTTATTAACAAAATGGTGTTTTGCTTCTATCATATGACGTATATAATGTTATATGAACTGTTTGTTATTCTGCTATTATCAGTTTTTCATATGATAAGAAAAGAACTAATTTTAGTCATAAAATACTGTCTTCATGTAGTAATCAATTTAATGTTAACTCAATTAGGACCATTGATCTGACTAAAGTAAAAAATAATTCCGAACTTTGATCCTGCGAAAAAAAAAAAAACCAGAAAAATCAATGATAAATTTTAAGAAGCTCAGAAAGCAAAGGCTACAATACAAAGCATTAGGATTTTGGGATTAGATCCCTACCATTGGATCTAATCCCAAATTTTAAATTTCTTTGAAACTTAAATAATAGAATTCTACCTAAATTAAACTATTTTAAAATTGTAGTAATTGATTATCTAGAAAAAAAAAATGATAATTTGATTTGGGGAAATGTATATCTTAACAATTAATGAGCGTGCTACTTGTCATAGAGAGGAGATAGTCACTTAGTGTAGGCACGACTTCTAAAATCCAAAAATTATTACTAAAACTAGGACACAAAAAATTATGCAATGGTTTATGATCCAGAGCAACTGTGACCAAGTGACCCCAAGGCATTAACAAAATAAATACATGTTCTTCCACAGAATATTTATGAACTGTCACCGGAATTTGTGGTTTGCTGGGTTGTCCGCCTTACACTTCCTCGTCACTAATCGGGGTGAAGTGAGCTTGAAGACATGAACATAATGAACTATCTTGCCATTCTAATTCTTCCAACCAATCTTTCTTTGCTTTATTAATCTCTTTTATGGTTTGACTTGTATTGGAGTCAATGCCAAGCTTCTTCAACATAAGGCAATCATAGAAGCTAATGTTTTCCAATTGTATTGCATAGTGTTAACTAAGTTGGGTAGATAGTGAAGTCTTAATCTTTTCAACTACCTGATCCTGAAATATGATCTCCTTACTAGCTGAACAATCTTCAACGAGCAACTCCTCTAAATTAGAGAAAAACTGGAGTATGCAGCTTGCAAAAACAAAATGCAATTGTGGCATATATACTGTCAATGCTCTTAGCTTAGCAAAGCGTCCCAGTGGTATCATTTCTTCACAAATCATCGTCAATTTTGACAGATAACTAATGCTTAGGTGCTTCAGAATTGGAAACATTGCATCAGAAAGTTCCATGCTAGCAATAATTGTTTGAATCTTGGCACATTCCCTCACTGCACATAATCTCAGTCCAATGAAGTAACTGACTCCAAACTCTGATAGGCTGCAAACATTGTTATGATGATCTAAACAGAATGCAATAGTATGAGTTAATACTTCCACCACCGCATTTGGTATTGTCTCAGCATTTATGAACCTCAAGGATTGACCCAATTTAACATAAGTTAGATAATTAAATGCCAGATTGTCCACATGCAGAGACACTAAGCGCTTCACATCATGGCCAACTATAAATTTGAATTCAGTTAAACCCAAGTTTTCCATTTTAGGCTTGTTCAAAGAAAGAGTTCAATAAACTCTACAAAAATAGTCATCAAGTTGCACGCTTCTTCTATGCCAGATTTCACAATCTTAATCCACCTCTTATCTCCCGGGTACACATCATAATACTCGGTGTTTCCAATTCAAGGAGACTTGCTATTTCATGTGAAAGCAATTCACTAGGCAGCTTAACATATTCTCTTCTGTTGTCAGTACCGTAGAACGATACCTTCAAGTGCCACTGCCTCAGAGAACCCAGTTCAGAAATCTTATTCGCTAATTTATTAAGCTCAGTTCCTTGAAGATCAAGAACCTGAAGTCATCTCAAAGATACTTCCTTAGACGGAAGTGTAGAGTGGAAAAATTCCCGACCTATCGCAAGTTGACACATCATATTACCAAGTCTACAAAGTACGGCTAATTACAAACGACCACGTATTGTTACTAGGTTTTGCTATCACTGTTCAGAAACCAACATAAATTTGTCAAATGTCGTTGAAATAAAGACATAAAAAGCATACAAAAACCAATTACATATCAGCGCGTGTAAGCAATGACATAAGCAGTCCAGCACATGTCACCTTGAAAATCAAGACATTTCGGCCAATCAAAAGATGTCATGTGTCTTGGAGAAAAAATCTTAAAGCTCCTCCAATTAGACTGTGACACATGTCATCAATTAGACTTCGTCACATGTCACTCACAGGTAGCAGAGCTAGTAATACACAATCTTGTATAATAAGCACTTCAAGGCTTGTAAGCTTACAAATAGACTCTGGTAAGGCTTTGATCCTGGTTTTAGATAGGTTCAAAATTGTAAGCCAAGGCATGAAGTCAAAGGAGGACATAGGTATCACTCTTTTACATTATTTTTTTAGGAACAATGCCAAAAGTTTGGTCTCTCTGGTAGGCTGGATATCTCATTGTACATTAAAAAAAAAAAAAATCATATTGGCTTCTTCCTATTTCTGCTCAGCAGTCCTCCAATAGACCTAATAATTTCCCTTTCTAAGCGCAGAACACCAGTTCCGCGGGCTGTAACATCTTTCATGTATCTCAATATATCCTTCACCAAGTGCGCTCAATAACGCCTCTTGTGACGTGCTCACTTCAATCAACTGAGCAATCTGCATTCCATCCTTTCCTGAAGGAACCATAGTCGCTAACACTAGTGCGACTTTGTATGCTTGTGATGCACGAATTCTTGTTGGTGCAGAATTTTAATTTTATTGAAACCTATGTAATAGAGTTTTAGCTAAAGTAAATTATACTAAAAATTGTGTGATCCAATTAGCTTTAATGGTAAAATTTCTTATCTTTAAATAAGAGATTTGATATTCTAATGTAAAAGATAGGCCCACTGCTCCTACACTTATGCCACAATAACCATATTCCTAAGAGAGAGATGCTACGTTCACAATATTTTTACAACATTTTTACAACAAATCACAGATGGTTAATTGTTATTTGTTTAAATTTGAACTTAATACTAAAATTACTTTTTTGTCCCAACAATAACAACCAGTAACAACCTGCCACTTAGAATTTGTTGTAAAAATATTGTGAAAATGTTGTGGACATATCATTTCTCTATTTCTAAAAACTAGAATTCTGCTAACTCTCAAATTTCATGTACACAATAATTTTATAACAAAATTTTTAGTGGCAAATAGTTAGCAGTAGCTAAAAAAAGTGATGCTAATGATGGCTCCAGATAAAATTAATAGCAAATTACAATACAAAATTTATTGTAAAAATATAGTTGATAGATTCAAGGTATGTCTGCCGACCCATATCTTTGCTAACACATCTTTACAACAAAATTTAAGTAGGGCCCAAGTTATCACTGGTAGATAAAAAAACTAGTAAAAAAACAAAGTAATTTCAAATATTAAGTTCAAATAACAACTTACCATTTGCTTTTGTAAAACTATTTTAAAAATGTTGTTTACATAACTGAAAAATTCGATCCTAATGTGGAGCTAACAGAACGACAAGTCGTAGCGGCGGATTTCACTCTGGGGTCTGACCAATAATATAAAGCCATCTCATCTCATCTGCCTCTGCATATTGACAATGTTGCCCCCACAAATACTACTATAATTGCTCTAGGACCAAGCTCGTCATCGTCTCTCTCTCTCTTTCTCTCACTCTCTCTCTCCAGTTGAAGAAGAAGACAAAGAGAGTCTAATAATGCATGTAAAATCTCTCAGTCTCTTTCTCTACAAAATTTCTCTTATTTGATTTTTTTTTTTTTTTGTATATATTTTTCATGATGATTTGTCGTATTGTTGTTCACAATGTTGGAAATCTCTGGAATTTTTGAGCGATCAATGTCTATGAATGCATGCATGTGTTCAATGTGGGCTTGAAGAAGGGTTTTGGTGGGTATTTTCGCTTAAGAAAGAAGTTTAAAGCAAAACCCATTTCCTAAATTTGCCCTTAGTAGTTAATTTATTTTTTAAGGATTTAAGTTGTGTTGTAATTATAATAGTGTGTGTTTGTGGAATTTAGTGGGTGTTTAAGAAGTTTAAAGGAAACCCCATTTCATAAATTTGTTTAGTTGTTGATTTTTATTTTTATTTTTATTTTTGGATTTAAGTTGTGTAATAATTACTTAATTAGTGTGGCTGTGGAATTTAAGTGGGTATTTATGAAGTTTGGGGAAAACCCATTTCCTGACATTTCTGGAAAATTGTTTTGTTTGGGAATTAAATTGTTTAGTTATGAAATGTAGAGGAAAACCCATTTCCTATAATGGCTTCATATTTGTGCTTAGGAAAAATTAAGTTATCTGGTTGTGCTATTACAGAATATAGAGCAAAACCTGGTTCCTGGAAGGGTTAGAAAACATTCTTAGTTTGGAAACGAGTTTACATAATTGGCAGGGTCATTAAGCAACTTTACAGGTAACTTAGATGTTAAGTTAAAAGCCTGTCCAATTCCTGAATGTTTTGTAAATATGACATCAGATGTCAGCTAGGTAACTAAGAAATTTGTGGTGAAAGTACTCACTAAGTTGATTGACCTTGACTTTTGACACAAAAGTGGGTTAGTGTGATATAGAATTTAGAGGGAACTCAGACTGTGTTGAAGAACCTTGACTTGCTATGTTATGATGACATGTTATGTTACAACCTTAATTGCCAGATTCTTATTCATTATTTTCTCATTTGGGGTTTCTGTTTGATATTTATTACTTCTATTTGTTATGTTAAAACCTTTTATTCTCATTAATTCTAACTATGCCTCATTATTTAATCAGATAATCTGCAAAAATGGAAACATAATTATTTTAACAAATTTACCGTGGATTATATTACCTTGAAGTCTAGGCTCTCTGTTCATGTCATCTGATATTCAAATTTCATTTTAAAAATATTTTACAAAAACATAGAAATAAAGACATTTTATCGTCTTTAAAAAAAAAAAAAATTAAATGATATAAAGAATACTGGCTGAAGATTTGCAGGGTATTGGGGAGCGCAAAACTTCATGGTGCTTGACAACTTGAACGGTGGGTGGAGTTGATAGAACGACAAGTCATAGCTGCAGGTTTCACTTTGGGCTGATCAATAAAGGCCTCAGTTTGTTACATCTGCCTGTGAATATTGTTGAGCTCAACGACATTGTGTTAGAATTACCCCTGCAAATACTAAAATTGCTCCCGGGAAGGCTCGTCATCTTTTCTCTCCCTTCAAATAAGAAGAAGAATATAAAGAGAGTCTGATGTATGTAAATCTCACAATCTCTTTCTCTGTAGAATATCTCTTATTTGATTTATTATATTTATTGTTTATGATGACTTGTCATATTGTTGTTCACAACGTAGGAGATCCTTGATATTCTGAGGAATATCCATGAATGTGTGTGTTCAATGTGTTTTAGAAGAGAAGAAGGATTTTGGTGGTTGTTCCACTTAAGAAGTTTAAAGGAAATCCATTTCCTAACTTTGCATAGCAGTTGAATATTTTATTTTATTTTAATTGTGTAATAATTAGCGTGGTTGTGGAATTTAGTGGGTATTTAAGTAGTTTGGGGAAAACCCATTTTCTGATATTTCTGGGAAATGGTTTCGTTTGGGAATAAAATTTGATGACACCTGTTTTAGTTATGAAATATAGAGGACACCCATTTCCTGGGAGTGTAAGAAACATTCTTAGTTTGGAAGCAAACTTACATAATTGGCGGGGTCATTTAGCAACTTTACAGGTAATTTAGATGTTAAGAGCTTGTCCATTTCCTAATTGTTTTGAAATGATCATGTTTTGTAAATATGACCTCATATGTAAGCCAGATGACTAAGAAATTTGTGGTAAAAGTACTCCCTAGGTTGATTGAACTTAACTTTTGACCCAATTACCCAAAAGTAAATTTCAGTAATGAATTTGCTCCAGCATGTTTGAAAATAATAGTCTTTCTCCATCATGTGTTCAAGAACCTTGAATTGCTATGTTATGTTGGCACTTTAGGTTACAGCTTACAACCTTAATGTGTGTGTATATATATATTGGATAAGTAATGGTATGTTACAACCTTAATTGCCAGATTCTCGTTCTTTTTTTTTTCACATTTGGGGTTCCTCTTTGAAATTCATTACTTCTATTTGTCATGTGAAAACCTTTTCTTCTCTTCAATCCTAACTATGCCTCATTATTTAATCAGATTATATGCAAAAATGGAAACAAACCTGTGTTTTAATTGTGCTTTGCCAGCACCTAGCACTTCAAGGGTTGTCACTCTATGCCCTTGTGTTGCAACAATGATTCTGTATCTCTTAATCTTTGTACATGACTTTTAAGTCTTTGTTAAATGTAATGAATATTACTCTAACTTCATGGGTTTTTTTGGCAAAAAATATTCTCTTAGTTTGTTTCCAAAAGTGTCATGACAACAGAAAATTACACTTATGAATGGAGTCTTAAGTAGGGGGCTTAGCCCGCTGCCTACCAATCAAGAACCTAATCCTAAAAGGAAAATCAATTTAATTTTAAAGTATTTATATGCAGCTTATCTAGACTAGATTCACTATCTAACTTGATATTTTTGTACTTAAAAATAATTTGATCAAAATAAAAACTAGTTCCATATTCTAAGACGTTCACCAAACTAAAGAAAATTTAAACTGTTACACTATTACGATTGAGCTGATATAGTTTGCTAGACATTCTTAAAATGTATACCACAGTGGGATCAACCTCAGTAAGGTAGTTAAGTTCAGGGAAGAGTTAAGCCATAGCCAATGAGCTCTAGCTTAAATCACAGTTTCTCGCTGGTCCATATAAAAATTACGCTGGAGGGTAAGGTTCTGAATTTAAGATCTACTTGCCATTCAAATTATCCTCTCACATAGGATCTATCAAACTCATTGATCTTTATTTTTAAGCACCATCCTTTATTTAGATTATTAGTCCTTCATCTCTATTTTATCAAGTATTGCTTAAGCACAAAAGCATACACTCTTTTGCAAAGCATAGCACATGATTAAGTGAGTTCTGTTTCACTGTTATATAAACTGATATTTAATAAGCTTTATTTATTTATTTACAACTATATTTGTTAGTTCACCATTGTCATATTTATTTGCTTTGAATTTTACGCATCTTATATTCGTATTATTATTTTGTATTTTGTATTATCAAAAATATTTTGTATTATTACAACAAAGTGATACCCAAATTTAAATGGAAGAATCCTTATTGATTCATTCTGTTCTTTAACTTTTAGTTTGTGTATCATATTTGCTTTCAGGTTTTAAAATTATTTCACTCTTCTAATCTCAAAAGTGCCTTTCTAAGTTTTGGATATCTTTCAAGAAACTGTGTTTTTTAGTAGTTGAATTTGATTTTGTGCACTCAAATACGAAAATTGTAGTATATATTCTTCTAAACATTTATATGATTTCTTCATTGTGTATTGCACTGTTGCGAAATTTTCAATTCTCTTTGCAATGACATATTTTTCAGTGGGCCTTGGCCTTATGTATGCTTTAATATCAATATAACCCAACATCTCTTTCGAACTTGTTTTATAGAGCTGTTTAATGTCTTTATTTCTGCTTTTATTGGGGTGAAACTTCTGCTCAATGTTCATTAGATTGTTTATCTACATGCTCCTACTTTGATAATTTCTAGCGTTTTTATTATCACTCCGAAACTTTTTGTTCTTCTAACATTGATTTTGGATTTATTTATAAAATTCAGATGGACTACAGTTCTGAAGAGTCAGATATCAGTGAATCTGAGATCAATGATTACATCGATAAACCATATGAGGAGCTGACAGCTGGAAAGTTTAAAGTCAAAGGTTTGAATGGGAACCTTAGATGTCCATTCTGTGCTGGGAAGAAGAAGCAAGATTACAAGTACAAGGACTTGCTTCAACATGCTTCAGGAGTGGGTAAGGGTTCTGCCAACAGATCTGCAAAACAAAAGGCAAACCACCTTGCCCTGGCAAAGTATTTGGAGACTGATCTAGCAGGTGAAGTGGACCAAACACAACGTCCAGTTTTGCCACAACCTGTTGCTCCACTTCCAAAGCTTGATGATCTGTATGTATGGCCTTGGATGGGCATCATTGTTAACATTGTATGTACCAATGAGAATAAAGACATTTTACTTGGTTCTGAACACTGGTTGACAAGGTTCAGGAGATTTCAACCGGTGGAAATTGTAGTATTCCCGGATGAGAAGGACCTCTTGGGACAGGCCATTGTAAAATTTAGTAATGATTGGAGAGGTTTCATGAATTGTGCTGAATTTGAGAAATTGTTTGAAATTGAGCATCATGGCAAAAAGGAGTGGAATGCACAGAAAACAAATCTTGGCTCTAATTTCTATGGGTGGTGTGCACGCGCTGATGACTATGATGCTGAAGGGCCGATAGGTGATTTCCTTCGCAATAAAGGGCAGTTAAGAACAGTTTCTGACATTGACAGGGAAGCAGCACAAAGCAGAAACAATGTTGTGGCAGACCTAGCCAATGAAATTGATATTACAAATGAAAATCTGAATGAGCTACAGTATAAATACAATGAAAAGACCATGTCCTTAAGTAGGATGCTTGAAGAGAAAGACAGGCTACACTATGCTTTTGAAGAAGGTTTGTTACCTTCATTCTCTTTCTTTGTGTTTCTTTGTTGATGCAATCTTCATACATGCTTTGTATTTTGAATTATGCTCATTTGCAGTGTCTGCATGTATCTGGTAAAGTTTGCTTCATTCAATCATTTTATGCTTAGCCAAACTTATATGCTATAAACAGATTGTATGTTGCACTGTATATTCAAACAGTCTGACGATTGTTCAATTAATCTCCTTTCAAAAAAAAAAAAAAAAAAAATTAAAAGATTGTACTTTGTTCCTTGTTTCTGGGTTGGCAGGTCACGCTCTTGAAAAGATGATAAGACCTATGGTTGTATGTGACATAAAAGAATAGAAACTGTTCGTTGTTGTATCTTGAAATAAGCTCATAGCATTGAACCCAAGGAATGAGATGATCACAAAATAATGCCAGCAATTTAAACATAACTAGTGATTATTTTTAGAATAATAATTAAATGATTAAATTCACCATGCCATAAAAACTTAAAGATTTGGAAATAGTGGTCGTTTAGCATGGTATTAGAGTTGGTGTTCCTAGGTTCGACTGTAAAATTCACCATTTCCTAGAAGTTTAAGCTTTTGGGAAAAATGATAGTTTATCAATTTTATAATATGCACAAATATGATATGATAAATTAGTCATATTTTTAACCATTTGACTTGTTTATCAGAAACAAGGAAGTTGCAGCGGCTTGCTCGTGATAATGTTCATAGGATATTTGAAGAACAAGAAAAACTGAATTACGAATTGGAGACCAAGAAGAGGAGACTTGATTCATGGAGCAAAGAATTGAACAAACGTGAAACACTAACTGAGCTTGAGAGACAGAAGCTTGATGAGGAGAAGAAAAAGGTGATATATGTGAAATTGAAATTCCCATCCATTAAATACTTTCATTCGTAAGAAATTTAATTTTTAAGGCTACTTAACTGTAGTCTTAGTATATTTACACAATATTTTCATTGACATTCGTTTACAAAGTACGGTACTACATTCACAGTTATTTTTCATACCTGTATCTCTATATATGTATAGCTTAGCTTAGCTAACTGCCGCACGTAGCTTTTGGGTTAAATAAACCAAAACTACTAGTATTGGTGTATTTTGAACAATTTATGACCAATTTAGCAGACACTGTTTGACTTGATCAGGTGAAAACATTTTCTTTGATTTTATAAAATGATGCTTCATGCTGTGTACTGATGTTGTTTCTGTGTCCTTGTAGCATGATCTGAGGAACAATTCACTTCAATTGGCTTCCTTGGAGCAGAAAAGGGCTGACGAGAATGTCTTAAGGCTGGTTGAGGAGCAAAAGGTGTGTGACTTAGTATTAGGTTTTTACTAGAGACTAGCATAGAATATACCTTTTAACATTCCTTCTTGAATTTACTCTTTCTGTAGCTTTCATTGATTAGTAATTTTAATTTCAGAGGGAGAAGGAGGAGGCCCTGAATAAGATTCTTCAGTTGGAAAAGCAGTTGGATGCTAAGCAAAAACTGGAGATGGAAATAGAAGAGATAAAAGGGAAACTACAGGTTATGAAGCATCTTGGAGATGAAGATGATGCAGCAGTTCAAAAGAAGATGGAGGACATGAGTAATGAACTGCAAGAAAAAGTTGAGGATCTGAATGATGTGGAATCTATGAATCATGTTCTTATTGCTAAAGAGCGACAGAGCAATGATGAGCTACAAGATGCTCGCAAACAATTAATTACAGTATGGTTTCTTTTGCCCATATATATTTGTCTTTGTTTAATCTTTGCTTTATCAAGTACTTTAGGAGCTTTCTTTCCAACAAAAGCTTCTGATTTTAATCCTCAAATGTCCTCCTATTTCTTTCCTTCTATAACGTCCACATGAGACATAGGCAGGTTTGGTTGGATTATGGCAGGCTAAATACATACAACCTACATGCCAGACTTACCCTTCAATAATAGGGTCAATTCTGACAGGGTTGCACCATCTTCCCATGCAAACCTGTATGGGTCAGTACTGATCACCACGGTTAGGCGGGGTATTGTATAACCTGTCTTGACAATTTAGCATTATATTTAGGCTTGAAAATCGTAGATTTATTCTTAAATTTTACAAAGAACTCAAATTGGATAGACATTAATGAATCATATTTGAGATCTTCTAAATACACATGCTGCATCTCTTTTTTAAATTGCATATCCTAGCCTGCTCTTTAATTGAGAAATAGTCATGGGTTCACTTATTACAACTCCATATTAATAAGCAAGTCCTTATATATTCAGGAGAACAAATGACCTTAGGCTTCTTTCTTTTTTTCCCCTTACTTTAGGGCTTGACAGACATGATTACTACTCCAACGAATATTGGAATAAAGAGAATGGGAGAAATCGATCACAAGGCATTTCAAGATACATGCAAGAAGCGATTTCATATTGAGGAAGCGAATTTGCAAGCCACAAAGCTGTGCTCTTTGTGGCAGTAGCACCTAAAAAATCCAAAATGGCATCCTTTAAAAGTTGTTGAAGTCAATGGGAATCCTCAGGTATATTCTAAACCTTATTTATTTG
Organism: Castanea sativa; assembly: GCF_040712315.1. Taxonomy (NCBI): domain Eukaryota; kingdom Viridiplantae; phylum Streptophyta; class Magnoliopsida; order Fagales; family Fagaceae; genus Castanea; species Castanea sativa. Next base: position 53,536,753 of record NC_134017.1, read on the forward strand.
TTGTATTCATGTATGTATTTATTTTATGAGCTAGTGCAAATTTGCATAGTCTTTGATTTTATTTGCATATGTTATTGTAAGAGGCATGAATCAGAATAAGCTTTCAATATACTAATTTTCTGCTTACAAGTTATTCATGATGGGTTCAACTGTCTCCAATTTCTTACACAATCTTTCTCTCATATTGAGTGTGTTCATTTAAGCATCAAAATTACAAATAAAAGCCCTCCATATTGGGTTGTCATCTTTCTTTTTTTTGGTGGAAGTTTCTCCTCTTTCATTAGTTCCAGAATAAAAAATTTTCTTTTTCCAGCTTACTTGACTGTTAAGGATTGGTTGCCAGATTAATCATTCATTTTATATAGGAAATATTGGATGAAGACGATGAGAAATTACGAAATCTTAAACAGGAGTGGGGTGTTCAGATATATGCGGCTGTTGTTACAGCATTGAAAGAGATGAATGAGTATAATCCAAGCGGCCGATACATCATTCCTGAGCTTTGGAACTTCAAAGAAGATAGGAAAGCTACATTAAAGGAGGTGATCAGTTATATAGTGAAGAATATCAAGGCACTTAAGCGCAGCAAATCATGAGGCAGAGGTTAGTAATTTGATATATATATATATATATATATATATATACAGTGCTTTTTTTTTCCCCCAATTATGAAGCATTGTTAAGTGATTCCTACTCACATAGGACCTGGTGCTCATGTGGTTTGGCTGATAGTGGGCTAAGAAATATTGAATGGTGATGTGTGTGTGTGAGTGTGTCTAACAATTGAAGTTTAGTTTAGAGCAGTGGATTTGAAATATTATGCTCATTCACAGGCAAAAATGACATACTGTTATTGCCCTCCCCAATATGCTCGAAAGTTAATGGATGTTAATATTTAAATGTGATTGAACCCTTTGGAGCCCATGATCCATTTATGGTTTGAATGATGAGTAACTTTTTGCATTTGTCATTTTAAATTTTAGCATCAGGGATGGGCATGAGCCATTGGTTGAGACTGGAGTAGAGGAATGAAATGACTCCAAATATGCAAAAGTTTGAGTAATAGGTAGCTTGCTTGTTTTGGGGTTTCAGTTAGAGGAATTCACCTACTCTAATATGTTCTATGTTTAGTGTTTGTAAGATGGATTTGTTCTTTTTATTGGGTTTATTCTATTTAAGCCTTGTTGGATCACTTGATTAATTTTTGTTTTGATAATGTTACATGCTATATCATGCATGTATATGCCTTAGCAAAAAACTGAAATTGCTTGTGCTTGGGTGTTATTTGATTATTGACTGGTACCTATGACATGCTATATGTTATTTGATTATTGACTGGTAACTATGACGTGCTATGTATTGTATTGACAAATTTTGCTTATTGATAAATTATGCACGTTTATATGGTCCTAACCTGCCTGGACTGTTCGTTTAACTAGTACACGTCTATGTTTGTGGAAATTTTTGGTATTGATCTATAAATGAATATGAAAAGTATTTTTCTATCATTGTGATATGATATATCTCCTTGTCTAGCATGTGTATGCTGAATTTTGTGTCTAGGTGATATTTTTGGACCCTCTTTTAATAATTTATAAAATTGGCATGCAGAGAGCTCCTCCAGGTAATTTTGGTCTGGTTATAGTTAAGAAGTTATAATAGATTGCATAGATTGCAGCAAATACTCTGCCACTGAGCCATGGACCCATAGATAATGTAGATTGATTTTAAAAGGCCAAGATGGTTAGAATGAAAGCCAACATCTATAGCTTATTTTCATAGTAAATGGATTACTTAGATAGAATGGTAATTGTCCCTTTGGGACCCTAAATCTGTCAGGGACTCAGGAACATGATTGAGTTTTCTGCCTTGTGGGGGAATTTTAATAAATGAGAAAAAATGAATTGGTGCTGAAATAGTCATGGCAATTAGCCTCAAATAAATTTTGTACTCGCATTGATCGGTACTCTGTAGGGAATTAATTTAGAAATGGTCTAAAAATACTGGAATTGTATATATTTAGGATTTTATTCTCAACCTCAGTTAATTAGATTGAGTTGGATTTCATGAGTATTGTGTGGTTGGTATGTGCTTTATTATACTATGACATGATTCTATTTTTAGCAACTGGAAGAAGAGAATGAACCTTGCTGACCCTTTTTTTATAATTGATTGATATCCTTGAATGAGGCAATGTATAAACTTTTTGAATGTGTGTTCATCAAAACAGTGCATATAAGTTGTTTGATGTAAGTTATGATGGGAACCTCTTTGATGTGGGGTTAGGTGACAGTTTGAATTACATATCAGTTTTGTGATGGTTTGAATTACAGGTTATTTGTTTGAATTCTTATTAGAAATCTGATGTAGGACAAATTAGAGAACTTGTCAATGTGTGCTTGTGGTGGGTTAAGGTTTAGGATGACGTGTGGATTAAGGGTTTAGAACTTTTAAAAGAAGGTTCTGAGTATAAGAATGAATTGAGTTTTGAAGGGAAGAGAAAAGACCTGATCTAGTTGAAAAGAGGTAACAAGAAATGTAAATCGCCTTTCTCCACAATCTATGACCAATTCAGGTAAAGAGTGATAGAATATCAAATAGAAGGAAATATTAGGACAACATGCATCTATACTAAAAACACTTTCAATATTTTATTGAATAACTCCATCCACTACATTGAGCATAAATATAAAAAGACTCTTCTTGTACTAGTAGTAATATTAGGACTCCTAGTTTGATTAGTAAACTAAAAACGTAATAACTAATTAAATACTAACTTGGATTCAATGATAGTAAAACCTTAGATAGTTAATATCTTCTAGAAAATTATAGACTCAAGTAAATTACCAAAATACCCTTAAGTAGCCGGGATAACAGAAATTACAGTTTTGCTTTCTCAGGGATAGCAGAAATTACAATTTTGCCCCTAAACACAAAATTAACCATAACTTGTTAAATAAAAACCCAAATGTTTTAACCCTAGGACAAATATAATTAGACCTTTACAACCATATAACTAAACCTTAACCCACCACACGTGGAGCCCACAAAATAAAAATCTTGAATAGATGAATTTGTAATGTACGCTCTGTTTGTTTTGTTGTAAAACATTTTACATTTTACATTGAAAATATTAAAATATTTTCAGTGAAGTCATTTTCAAGTGTTTGGTGTGACCTAAACACTTGAAAATGCATGCAAAAACCAGCCAGCACCAAATGCAAGCACAAACCAGCACCAACCACCAACCTCCCAAAAATCAGATCAGGAAGAGGAAAAAAAACAGCCACCATTGTAACCCACAAACCTACTCAACCATTGTGAAAAAACCAGATCTGAAGCCACAACCCACAATCCCAAAAATCAATCTGAGATCACAACCCACAATATGAAAAAACCATGCTGAAAACTGCCCTTTACCGCCAATCTGCACTGAGAAAGGGTGGTGATCGTTGATCGGCACCACCCTTACTGCCGCAACATCAAAGATTGCACCGTGACATCTATGCCAGAGACATCAGCGCTGACCGCCCTTACCACCGCTTGCCAGTTGGAGTTCCAAGAGACTCTGCCAAAGAGAAGAGGAGAGAAGAGGGGGGTTTGTGTGAGGAAGAGGGAAGAAAGTGGGGTGAAGAGGGAAGAAAGTGGGGTGGGGTGGGGTGGGGTTGGGGGGGGGGGTGTTCTGTGCGTGAGAGAGATTTAAAATGTTTTATGGCATCTTTTAAGTGTAAAACGTTTTACATATGCGTACTGGGTTTACTGTTGACTGAAAATGTTTTCAGTTTGGCTAAGATTTTACAACAAAACAAACATGGTAAAATGTTGAAAAGATTTTCTGTAAAACATTTTACAGTCCGTAAAACATTTTACAGCGAAACAAACGGAGTGATAGTAGCAACTTAATCTTCCATGGCTGCATCAGAACTCCTTTTTCTATTAGTATGTGGGAAGATCTGTATCAGGACTCTCCTTTATACATCCCTAAGTTGGTATATTGAACAGTTTATGAATGAAGTTTTTAATTTTAACAAGAGTTTGCATTGTTTAATTTTTAAAATAAAAATTTATGCTTGCACTCTAAAAAGACTGGAAGTATGCCTAGTCCAGTTCATTCTAGATAAGGATGGTGAAAGTTGGGCATAGCAAGGCTAAGGAGTTATATGTATGCTTATCTAATATCAGTAACTTTTGTTCCTAGCTTTTTGTTGGCGTTGTTTATATTGCTCATATGGTTTTTTTTGAAGCATCTGTTACATAGCCACCTTCCATGATACAAACTTATGAGAACATTCTTTGCTACTACATTACTGGTATAGCTATGAGTTCACTAGTGCTTTAGGGGTATTTTTTGATATGGTACTAGTATCATATGACTTCACTTGCGTTTTTTAGTTGTATTGTCGATGGTTACATCATGGTTTTATTAATATCTTGTCGGAGAATATGATATTTGAATCAGTTATATAAAATGTTGATTTTCCCCAAGTTTAAGATATTTGTTATAGTATATATTTATATGAATGATTACATTTAAGATATTTAACATGTATATATTTATATGAATGGTTACATAGTCTTGATTATCATATATTTACTAGAACTATTTAAAACCTAACCTGATTTTTTAATATTTTAAATGTCATGTTATGTTTGTGGGTTTCTCTTGATAGCAGTAGTAGCAGCATTATAATGGTTCCATATTGTGGTTGACGTTCCCAATATCATGTTATTCCATGTCATCTAAAGTGGCACTCTGTAAACTTTCTGATTCAGGAAATAAAATCTTAATAAATATTATGATGGTTGTTTGTTCTTTATTGGTCAGTCATTTTGTTAATAGATATTTTGATACTCATTAGCAATGATAACCATGTCAGGAAATTGAGTTGAATGGAGATGAGATTGGTTTATGATTTTGTTAAATGTATTACCTTAGGTAGTTGTTTGTCAATCTGTGTATGAGAGTTATACATTGTTTATTGAATTATGCTATTGTGCCTACTTACCCATAAAAGTAAAAAAAAAGCAACAAAAAAAAAGAAGCTAAAGAGTTGTATTGTGCTGTCTTTCTAGTAAATTTTCCTTCTAACTCATGTTAAATCCTTTTATTGTAGTTCAATATTAACAAAATTGGGGACGTGGAACAATCTCGGCGATGACTTAGGTGTCAAGGATGGCTTGGAGGGTGACTCAAGGGGAGATTTATACTCTCTTTGCCGTGGTCTTTGGTTGTTTGATTTGAAATTGTCATGGTAGAAATTATTCTCGTTTACTGTTTCTCAACTGTTGGATCCGTAGTCTTTGTTATCCTAAACATTGTACTGTTTTATTGACATCTTATTGTTGGACTCACAACTGTACTAATCTCTGGAACTGATTTGTTTCACGTTTCACCGCTTGACATACATGTGTCCATTTCCAAGCCTGACTTACAAAATCAACCCCGAATTAGAATTTACTACACCTAGGCAAAATCCATATGACTAGTTTGTCAAGCAATTCAAGGCCCCATATTACAAATTCGATTATGACTCTTTTTGTATATGCATACAAGCTCTTATGTATATCTTAGTAGGAGTCTTTAGGGTGGCAGATACATAAGGGATTCCTAGGATAGCAGGTGTACAATTTGGATGGAATAACGTCCCTGTGGGATATATTTTGGAGCATTTCCTATCACAGGTTAAATGATCTTCTCAAATTCGATCGAAAGCATGTTCATGTCGTTCTTTTTTGAGCAGAGGAGTGAGTTTACTATATTGTCCAGGATGAAATTTCCTGGGCCTGTCATAGAAAGATGTCATAAAAAATAAAATAAAATAAAAATGTAAAGGAAAAGAAGAGAGAAGTGGTTAACTAAGCCATGTGCAATGCATATGACTACCAAATGGTGACATGTCATCTTGCTACTGTGAGTTTTACCCTAAGCTTCCCATCAAAGTTTGTAGTCAAACTTTATTCTTTTGAAAAATAATGACTTTATGAATGTTATTAGTGGATTGATTTCACGACATAATCTGGACATTTTATCTATACTACTATTTAAGAGGCTTTCTCGGTTTGGACCAGATTTTTTTTTTTTGGTTCTAAAATACTCCTACATTCATAGGTTTAAGTAGAGACAAAATTAAAGGACAGTTTGGTAAAAATACATGTTTAACTTGCACTAAAACATTGTTTACAAAATAGGAATACTCTTCTACTAATCCACTTTTTCAAAGCAACTATACGTGTATAGTTGTTTTTTAATATAAAAATAAGTTAAACAACCTAGCAACGTATATTCAATAACAAAATTAAATATCAAAAAATAAAAAAACTAAATGGGGGCAAAGCTTGGTAAAAATGATTTTTTTAACTTCCATGTAAAACACTTTCTATAAAATAGGATCACACTCCTAGTACACTCACATTGGTTTTCGAACTCAAATTGCTCTTCTTCAAATCTCCAATTTTTTCAATTCTGTGCTCTTTCCTCCAACTCCAATTGACAGTCTGAACTTTAGACTTGAAGTGTAGTCAATGGCAAAAATGTAAGTATTTTATTTTCTTGTATTTAGTTTATATTTAGTTTCCTTACTTTGTTATCATTATCCTTTTCATATCATTATTTTTTCTTTCTTTTCTTTTATTTGGTCAGTTTGATGAGTGTTTAATATTTTTTCTAAATGATGAGTCTTTTTTAAAGGGTGAGAATGATAATATTATCGTCATTCCTATACTAATAACAAATGGTAGGTAGAGTTGATAGGCAAGTAATTTCTAAATTACATTCATTAAGAAATAGAAATAGATAAAAAAAAACCTGAAACAATCTCAAAAAAATCAAATCCAACGTACAATTACAATTACAAATCCCACTATGGTCTTTCAAATACGTTCAAATAGTTTTGGATAAACATAACTGTTAATTTTTTTTTATAAAAAATATCTATTAGTTTTTCAAAGTTTATAAATATTCCGTAAAAAATAATACTATAAAAGTTGCTTACCACGTTTCCTTAAAAAAAAAAAAAAAAAAAATTTCAAACTTCCTTAACAATTGCTTTTGTTAAAACTACCCTCATCTGTATATTAAAAAAAAAATTGTTTTAAATATTAATTTTAATTTAATACATGGGTTTTTTTTCCCCCTACTATGATCTTTTGAGTGTTATAAAAAGTGAACAAATTCATTAAATTATTTGGAGCTTTAATATTAGATTCAATTTATTCATGATGATTTTTTTTTATATTTCAGCCAAAACATCAAAATTTTTTTTTATCACACTCCTAAGTTTTTTTGTGTTTAGAAAATGTAATAATTTCAAATTATAATTGATACAAATCATTAAAATGTACCCAAAAAAATAGAAGAATCTCTGAGGACGCGCGCAAGCGCGTGCTCAGAGGCTAACTATAAAATAACGGTCAAGAATAAAGAAACTTTATGTGGTAGAAGAACACTAGAGGACCTTGATTTCCTTACCCTTATATACTAGCTGTAAAAATGATAAAAATCAATCTGTGTTGTGTTTTGTGTGTTCATACTTAAGATGGAAAATATGAAAGATGTAGAGTTGTGGCTTCTTGTATCACTCAATGCCAAATTTCTATCTACTTTTTCTATTTTACACACCTATATTTACAAAACACCCACATCAATTTATTTATTCTACTCATTTATTCAATAAAATATTCATTCTTTTATATTTTTTATTATTTCCTCGCTCGCTACCCCTCTCTCTCTCACAGACCCATTGCTACCCAAAATCAAGCAAAATCCCAAAACCCAATGTTCTTAACATCGAAAGCAAAATCCCGAAACGCTACATATGAAATCAAGCAAAATCCCAAACACATGCAAGCAACATCAGATCTTAACAGGCAAGCCAAATCAAAATCCCAAAACCCATTGATCAAACAAAGAAAAAATAGAAGAAGTGAAACCACCAGAGGTGGCAGTGGCAAGCGACGAGCGACTTGGGTTCGGAGAGGGCTTCGACAAGGGTGACATCGGAGAGGGCTTCAGGTGGGTTTGGGTTTTTTCGTTTGATTGTTTGGGTTGATTTCAAGTTTGATTTCTATTGATTTTTGTTGATTTTGGCTTTTCTGTTGGGTGGGTTTGGATTTTCCATTGATTTTGGCTTTCATTTCCTATTGAATTTGTGGTTGGATTTTTATGTGTTGTAAAGTGGTGGTGGTGGGTTGCGTTGGTTGAGTGGTGGTGGGCAAATGGTTGATCGGTTGTGTAGATGAAGAGATAGCGTGTGAGATGAAGAAGAAAAAGAAGAGAGAAGAAGAAGGGATAGAGTCTGACGGTGTGAGAGAGTATAATGAAATAATGATTTGCAAAGTTACAGTAATCGTTGCTGTAGCAAGTATGGATATATGCAAAGGTATGCTAGTACTGATGTGGATGAGTTTTGAGCAATATTGCGTAAATTTCACAACTTTTTCTATTATGCACCCACTAATGCGGTTGCTCCCTTTACTTGGTTTGCCGCGTAGACGTTAGTGCAATATTATTAGACAAAATTTCATTCCTCGAGGAAAGTTGGTAGAGGTATAAAAGAAGAGAGAAGTGGTTTGCAATTGTCTTGGTTGCTACTAACATCTTGATATAAGCTTCCTCACATCTTTACTACAACACAAATAGAATTAACTGTTCCAAATTTCAATCAGTTAGAATTAAGTAAGAGCAAAAGGCTCAACCCTTTCAGCTTCAAAAATAACTATGAGATTAGGTTTAAACTGTCAACGGATCCAAAACAACTTGAGTCTTTTGTTCTACCTTTTAAAATTATTTCCATGAAAATGTTCTATCTTTGCGATGTCAAAATAGTTATAGTTTTAAGAGAAGAGTTTGTTCATCCATCTCAAAATACACGAAACTCAATCTTTAAAATTGTTTGGAAATATATTCAATGAATGCACAAATCTTATTCAAGAAAAGAAGTTTAATCTGAATAATAAACAACAATAACAGAAGTAGAACTCAGTGCGGAACAATTATCAGGATGAACAACTCTCTAGAAGCAAAGTATAGTATTGAGAATTGATCCATGTGATGGAATTTTTTTTTTTTCTTTTCAAATTCCCTAACAACTAGGTAAAGCCAAACTCAGTATGCTTAAAGAAACTGGCCAAATCAAACTTAACTGATCTCTTCAATCACTCCTTCAATCATACAGAATTTAGAATATGGAGTAGTGGTTGAAGGGGTTTTAAAGGGAAAACATACTATTTATTTATAGAACAAATTCCTCTATAAGAAACAAATTGAACCTGGGGGTCAAGACAGAAAGTGTCAAATTGTGACTTCTCTTAACTCTTTTGTTGTTTGCTTCAGCCTAGCGTCAATGGCAGATGTTCAAAAAATACGAAATGCCCAAGGAGCTTGTGGTCCAGCCACAATTCTAGCCATTGGTACGGCCAATCCGCCAAACTGTGCGTACCAAGATGATTTTCCTGATTATTACTTCAGCATCACTAAGAGCCAACACAAGACAGAACTGAAAGAGAAGTTCAAGCGCATATGTATGTATTCACACAAACTTTTTTTTTTTTTTTAATGGCAGTAGTAAAAAAAAAAAAATCTATGTATTATATATATAATTTTTATTTTGAGAATTTAATTTATAAGTGGATAAATAAATTTAAAAATCAATAGGAGAATGACCCTATTTTTTAGGCAGTGTTTTAGTGGAAGTCAGGGTTGTATTTTTACCGGATTGTCCTTTAGTTTTGTCTTTACTTAAACATAGAGATGTAGGGGTATTTTAGAACAAAAAAAATCTGATCTAAACAGAGGAAGTCCTTTAAATAATAGTATAGATAATAATAATAATAATAATAATAGTAATAATAACAATTTGCATATATTTTATCTTTTTTTATAAACATATATTTTATCTATATAGCCATAAAACGGGGAGAAATTGTACAAATCCAATCATTTTCTACTAGTAACGGGGGTTACACACGACAATATTTTTGTCACATCTGTGGGTAACTTACATCACACTAACGAGTAAGTCTTTTATTTTTCATAGAAAACTGTGATAGGATTAAATAAGGTTATGTCTTCATCAAATCTAATTTAGGTTTTCTTATGTCGTATTTTTTATCATCTTATTCTTTTCATCTTTTTACTTTTTACTTATTATTATTATTATTTTTTAGTTGGAAACTTTTTATCATTTTCAATAGACAATAAACAAGACCCGAAAATGGAGCTACCATAAAAGGACTCTAAAACATAAGTTATTTCCATGTGCACATAGAGAAAGCACTTTAGCTTAGTAAATTTACGTTACATATATATATATATATATATATATATATATATATATATATATATATATATATATATATTATTTCTCATAAAAAAAATTTACAATATTTAAGCAAATAAGGTTCATAGTGTTTTTTGTTATATTTTTAATTTCAGAAAAAGGTAAATTGCAAATTATACACTTGACGTTTGAGGTTGTTTGAATTTTACACCAAAAATTTTTAGAAATTTAATTTTACACCCTGAAGTTTGGTTCTGTTAGCAATTCACACTCCTAGTTAGTTTCTACTGTTAAGTGACAACTCACGTGCTAACGTGTATTTTTGTTTTGCCAAATCAGCCCATCTAAGCCGTTTAAGTTATAACTAAGAGAGGAGTTGGCATTTTAAAACGCACTGTTTCAACCCAAAGTTAAAACACAAATCCACCATTTCAGGCCTTTCTCAAAAATAAAAAACATAACCCCACGAAGTTAGAAATTGTTACTTTATCAATCATTTGACCATACGGTAATTCGGAACAGGATTGATAAAGTAATAATATGTAACTTAAACTTCTTTCGGTGTGCCCATGACTAAAAATGGAGTGAGATTTTTCTTTTAAATGTTGTTCTAATTTCTTATTGTAACCCCCAATATTTTAACTAATTTGACCATAACACTTCTGAAAAGTTAGAAATTAATGAGTGTGTTAAAAATGAATGAACAAGGGGTATGAGTGGCCTAAAAATTAATATTTTGAAATTAAAATTTATATATTTTACAATACTTCTATAATTTTGAAATTAATATTTTGGAAAACTACATGGACAAGAACATATACTTAGCATATATAATTTTGTTTCATTTTTGTCCTGTTGATAGGTTGTTACTCTCGATCTACAGCTTCTGAGAGACCATTTTCATATCACGGTTTGAATATTTTTAAATTTCTTAACATAAATGATATAAGTTATGGCTGCTTATTTATTAATTTTATCAACCATGCTATTCAATAATACCTGTGCATAATTAACTGATTTGTCTCATTAAAAAAGATGGTGTGCCAGCCTTGACATGTTTGGCTTTCAGTAAATGGCCTGTGGTTTATAAGAATAGCACCTAGTTGCGTAGAATATCAGAATATGTTAACTGCTAGTATGAATTATCATTTGGCCGCATTGTATTCTATTTTAAGTTAATAGTTCTTTTATTGCCTTGCATTACATTTAAAAGCATGCAACTTAGAAGTCCTTTGAATGTTACATTGTTTTGCTTGATTACATTATAGGAGGGTGCTTGAGATAGAGGGAAAGAGTTCTAACACTGGGTAGTTTGGGCAGATAATTATTAGATAGAGATAGAGTTGTTATTTTTTGGAAGCTCCAATGGTATGAGGACAAAGCCAAGTTTTAAGTTTTAGCTTTGCTGTGTGCTTTGTGTTTGTTCTTATATTCAATTAAGAACTTAACAAGAGGGTTTACTTGATTCTAAATTAAAGTCTTAAGTGAAGAAATTGAGAGTGAAATGTTTTTGTTCTTTGCAGGCACCTTTTTTTTTTTTTTTAACCTATGGTCCTTCTAAATAATTTCAATTGATACTCCCTTAAGAATTGTGAAGTGCTGTCATTTCTAACTTCTAATTTCTTTGTGGTTTTGATGACTGAACTTCTGGGATGTTTTGAATGTCTGAATGGTTGCAATGATATTCTTGCATCTGCTTAACAAAAAATAGGGAGCCATGATGTATGACTTTGTGATATTTTCTGAATTCAAAATTTTTTGTAAATTTGTAATGCACAAATTTGCTGCCTTATTGACTCATAGTTTGTTAATGACAATAGAAATTATACACTTAAACTTACTAATAATATTAGTACACCAGAACTTTGGTTGTGGATTCATACTTTTGACAATTCTTAATTATTTTGTTGTCCTTTTTTAACAGGCTAAACTTAAAGCAAAAGAGTTAAAGAACAAACCATTTCCAAACTATGACAAATTGGTTCAGCTTTATGGAAAAGATAGAGCAACTGGGCAACAAACCAAGATTGTGGTGAAATGTTCATGGGATTTTTTTTTCTTTGTATTTTGGATTTCATGCTCTTGTGTTTCTCGATGTTCTATTTGAGGGCTACACTAGAGGGTTACATTGTGTTTTGCTGATAAATTTGGTCTTGTTTACAATAAAAACATCCACAGTAATTGTAATCATTCAAAGATATGAATGATTCATATTTTTATTTAAATGTGCAATGTAGACTATGTATAAATGGTAGAATGAATCATATCTTTCTTTTAGCCACTTGGCCAACAAATCTAACATTAAGTTATGATATCTCATATTGTCATGAGTGTCAGACTGAATAGGAAACAACCATCCCATGGAGTTGATTACTCTTGATGACGTGTGTGTATATATATATATGGGAATGTTTTGGGAATGTCTCCCTCCAGCCTCCCATTTCAAGGGGCTGCTGGGGTGAGATGTTTCCAAAACATCTCACCAATTTTGTCTTCTTGCCCACTCAAATTTGGCTTTTGTCTTTTTCCTCTTTTCGACCTTGTTGTAGAGCTGCTTTATGGAGGTATTTGAAAGCTTTGATTTTTTCAAATTTGTTGTCCCTAGAAATTTCTAGATAGTTTTCATAGGCTTTGATCTCACATGATTTGGAGCTATGGTTGTCGAGATATTATGTCTAGAAGGGAGGTGATGCAGTGTAGAAAAATTTAATAGCACAATTCTTGAAAAAGTCATTTCTCCCAAAGCCCTTTTTATGGAAAATAGTTGACTTATCATATTTCAATCTAGTCCTAGTGGATTGCACCAGTTGTGATTAGATTGGTACAGTTTATTGGCAGAAAGGCCCCAAAAATAGCCATTTTACCTTAAAAATAATACATTAAATCAATTTTTTTTCTTGATATTTCATGCGTTTTAACTCTAATTTTAGCCATAAGCTTTCATTTCGAAGAGAATTTCACGTTCTTTAAGATGGTTAAAAATTTACCTCGATCAGACAGTCGGATAAAAAAGTCAAGTTTTGACCAATTTAGGTTACGGTTTAGTTAACGTTGGTCAAACTTTGCCAGAAATTGTAAGTTTGAATTTTGTAAAATCTTGGATGGTTTTTTTAGTCGTCTAATTAGGGTAAATGAGATTTTTCACGTATTTCCCAACTTTTGATTTTCAAAAACATGATTTTCACATTTTCAAATCACTATTTTAGCATGCTAATCAAGATTAGACAAAATATGATATCGACATTGACATCCTTTGTTCATCATTTTTATATAACTATATTATTTCATGCTGAAAAGTGGTTAAAAAAATTATACCATATACATTTGCTAGCAATTTCAATTGGACCTTAAAAAAATCTCAATAAAAATTAACACTTTTTTGTTGGCATATGGTTGAATGGTCCAATATAGCACATAATTAAAATTTAATTATTGCTTAAGGAAAGATATTTGTCCTTAAGCAATATTGAATTTTGAGTAATATTAAAACAAAAACCCTTTTACTGGTTAATTAGGACTTCAACAATTAACCCCAGACTATTTTTCTTTCTTTTTTTTCCTCTCGAATTATGTTTAAAAAAAACAAAACAAAACAAATACCAAAGCCATATAAGTTACAAATATTTAGAAACTTTATTCTCTTTATGAATAAAAGAGGGATACTAAACTAAACCTTTGAAGCTCCATGTCTCTAATGGACTACAATACCGACTTGAAACAAAGAAACCCACCACATCAGAGACTGAGAGAGATAGAGGTACCTATACTCTTAGCCCAGGACCTCAAGAACCTGAAGCACGTGACCAAGATGAGAGCCTATGCTGTAGTCTACGTCCAGAAGGGCGTCCACGTGGCGAAGACCCATGTGGACGAGCACGGTGGCACCAACCCCGCATGGAACGAGGTGGTGAAGGTGAGGTTCAAGGAGGACTTGCCGGAAAGGGACATCATGGCGGCGCTGAACGTGGATGTATATGCGCATGGCCACGTGTGAGAAAAGCCTGTGGGCCGGAAGCGCTAGAGTTTTGTTGTGCGACGTTTTGAAACGTGGGGATGCTTCTGAGCCGTTGGATAATCCGATACAGTGCATCACAGTGCAGGTATGGAGACCCTCCGGTAGGCCCCATGGGTTGCTCAACTTGTGGGTCCCACCGACAGGGAGGTTCTTGATAAGGAGGGAGTCTTTGTCTTTTAGTGTAAAAGAAGCGGCGGAGGAAGAAGAAAAAGAAGAAGAGGAGGTGGAGAAGAATAAGGTGCATGGTGGAATATGTGTAGAGTTGGAGGAGAAATGTTAGGAACACATGTACACTTTTGTATAACTTTGATTACAACTTATCATATGGTGAGTTGTGATTGGTTAGAATGTGTCCTCACGTGTCTCTAGTATTTCTTAGAGGGGGAGAGCTAGCTAGTTTGCATATTGGACATGTGTCAGTCAGTCATGGTCTTGTATTTTCTTTTTGAGTTTTCATGCAGTGATTGGTCAATTTAGGTGTCTTTTTCCTTTGTGGCATAGAAAAAAATAATGGCAGATATGGGGGCCAATGATCCGTATCATATGTACTGCTTAATTTATACTTTCTGTTTATTTATTTATTTTTTTAAGTTTTGTTGTTAATTGTAGACTTTGTAGCACACATGTTCAGGCAATGTATAGGTGTGGTTAATTTTGGCGGGTTTCGCTTGTCCAATGCATCGCTACATCCTATCAAAAAAAAAAAAAAAAAATGCATCGCTACATTAATTTGCTTTATATTGTTCTATATATATACTTGTCATGTGTTTTTTTTACTCCTGCTAGATCAGGATCACAGTTCACAGACGTCACACGACCAATGCAGTTTAGCTTGTTGCAGTTAGCTTTTAATTTTTATTTCTCTTTCTTCAAATGATCCTTATTTTGTAATCTTAGAAGCCAATGCATTGTGTGTAATGTCGTTCATAACATGCCTGTTCAGCTTATAAGACCTTAATATAGTTGATAGGGTCTTTAAGAGTTATTTATTTAGGAAAATGCTAACGAATGCTCTTAGGGTATTATTTTTATCGTTCACTACTATCAAAGTAGTAACATCATCGATTATATCATTAATTTAATTATTAAAATCCATTATTATTTTGGAGAAGAGAGTATTAAGTTGTTGTACTCTGTAATGTCAGACTCAAGATTTCAATTTATGAGTTAAAATTTCAATTTAGGAAAACCAAGATTGAAAGTAAAAATAATTTTTTTAAATCTCGGTATGACATAGAAGAATGCATTGAATATGCGTCTCTTGAACGCATCTTGGAACTACTCATGTTGCTTGACATTCTTAGTGTGGTGGTCATCATGGTGGTTTTTTGCTTCCAACTTAAAAGAATGGCTAGCCCTGAAGGCAAAGCAGTGAAGGCAAAGCAGTGAAAGCACACGCACTTGCACACACGCTCACAAACGTACAGATGCAAATACATTATCATAAACATTAACATATGTATATACATAAACTAACACAATAAAATCAAAATATTTACATTCCTTGGATGTAAAATTTTCTTAATATATTTAATTTGACCCCTAAGAGTTCTACAATCTTTATGCTCATTTAGCAACAACCAACTAATGATATTCATAATTCCAATGTACTAAACTTAAACAACTCCTTCCCAAGGGGAGGGGACTGTAATGTTAATATTAACAAAATGGCTAATATCATTAGTTGGCTAATATCAAATAGTAATATTGTTTTCATTGATTTTGATTATGTTCTATCTCATTGTACTGAGTACTACCTTTTATTACTCCTCGAAAAATGCACCTTTGATGATATTGTGCCGGCCAACCAATAGGGTATAGGGTGCTCCGTCTATAGTTTTATATAAACTCTCTGATTTCTTTTAAATATAACAAATATTTTTTATTTAATGAAGTTTTTTTTAATATTTAATTTAAGAAGGGTTTGTGCTTGAATGACAATTCATTTGGTAGTGTTTGTGGTCAAAGGGAGGTGAATTTGTTCTAACAGTTGATTGCTGTTACTAGGATAATTGACCAATGAGGATATTTTCCATGTTCCCTGATTATCAATGATAAAATATATCCTCGAAAGCATAGACAGATTACATCACTTAAGATGTTATTGATTTCTTTTACATTTTTTGAACCATAATTTAGTCAATGTCTAAGGTTTTGATTAAATTTCTAAGGGAACTCACACTGCTTTGTACATGTTATAAATTGCATTTGGTCAACTTTTCTCCTATGTTGTCATTGATCAATGGAAGTTATTAAGCAAATTTCTAACTAAAATCAATAACAAAAAGATGATTTGGAAATGGTTTGAGAAGAGTGCATTGAATATGCCTCCCTAACACAGCTTAGAACTACTTATGTTGCTTGACATTCTCAGGGCGAAGGTCATTAGGGTAGTTTTTCCTTCAAATTTAAAAGAAAGGCCACACTCTCTCTCTCTCTCTCTCTCTCTCTCTCTCTCATACATAATCATAAACATTAACGTATGTTTAACAAACACACTAAAATAAAATTTTAATAATCTATATAAACAAAAAAAAAAGAATTAAAACATACTTTAATAACTTAATTTTAAATGCTTATATACAAAAATTCATGAATAATAACAACTCTATTGGCCTTTGAAAGGTAATTCTAATGGTTTTTATTTTCCATCTTTGATTTAAAATATTTTTATTTATCGTCCCCCCCCCCTCTTAATTGTGAAGGAAAAAATTATAGAAAACTCTAACTAAATTAGAAAAGTAAATAAATATGTATGTAATGAAACTAAGATAATGCCTCATTCAAACAACATTAGGGTGGACAAAAAAATAAATATTTTTTCCAAAATTACTAAAATGGCAAATGTATATTACAATATATTTGTTTTTACCTTTGCAATAAGGTTTACAAAATAGGTAAATATGCTTATATAATACAATAAATATGTATTTATTTGTGTAACTAAGTTTATGGAAGTTTGTTTGTTTGTTTGTTTTTTTCTTTGGTTGAGTTGTTTCCTAAGACAATTGCCCAAAATATAATTAGAACAACTCTGCTATGATATCCGCTTCAATTCAAAGACAAAACAATGCGTACACCCTGATTGCGAACATACATATGTATGTATATCAGTACATGCCTTGAGTTTGCAAAACTAGAATATATGTATTTTAATTCTATACATGTTTGCAAAACTAGAACATATGTTGTAATACCCGGTTCTAAAAATAAATAAATAAAAAGGAGATTTATTTTTTTTGGGTAACTTAGTATTTCTGATATTGAAGCTAGCAATATTTATACCATAATTGTATCATGTAAACCTTGGCCACCCTAAAGATTTTGCTTTTTACGCCCAAATATTTCTAAGAGGAGTTGCCGTCCACCCCCCCCCCCCCCCTCCTCATCTTTTCTCTTATCTAAGAAGTCAACCATTATATGTCTAATTAAGCAAAATTTCACCACTAAAAGCACATCACTTTTATTCCATGATTCTTATTGAGGGCAATGTAACTAGATGCTTGTTGGCCACTATGAGCATTACTAACTTGTCATTAAGGTTCCTTATTGATAGATAAAAGATGAAGGCAATACCAATTATTTGAAGATTTCTAAGGACTTAGTCATTTCACGTGTAAAAAGCATCTTTGCTTTGCTATCTCCGTGGTGTTGGATGGCATTGAGATTTGAGGTCCAAGGATCTAAGTGACAAACTTGTTTGGAGTAAATTCTTTATTTGGTTTGCCAAAAGGTTTACATTGAATTGGTCTTGGGAAATTTCAAGGATTTTGAATAGGTTTTGGATTGAAGTAAGTAACCTTATCCTAATTGGTTTTATTTTGTGTAATGTAACTACTGAAAATTGTTTATAGTTGTTACAATTTTATTTCTATTGTATTACTGATTCAAGTAAAGAATTATCACAAATATATCTGATCGCTGAATATATGATGTATTTTATTTAATCGTTTTAGCTATACTGATTCAAAGTAAAGAATAAAGAATTTTCACAAATATATATGAGCATTGAATATAAGATTTATTTTATTTAACTGTTTTTTTTAGCTATATTGATTTAAAGTAAAGAATATAGAAATATCACAAATATATTTGAATATTGAATATATATATATATATATATATATATATATATATATATATTTGAATAAGATATATTTTTGTTAGAAACTATGATTTCATATATATGATTATGGGCAATCTGACTATGAATTGATTCTAATACCCAAATCAATGGGGGCTATTTATTGGTACTCTGATACCCAAACTAATGATGGTTATTCATTGGTATTTTGATACCCAGCCAATGAGAATTATTTATTGGTACTCTAATACCCAAACCAATGAAAGTTATTCTGGTATTCTGATACCCAGCCAATGAGGGTTATTTATTGGTACTCTGATACCCAAACCAATGGAGGTTATTTATTGGTATTCTGATATCCAAACTAATGGAGGTTATTCATTGGTACTCTAATACCTAGTCAATGGGGGTTATTCATTGGTACTCTGATACCCGGTCACGGAGATATAGCGTGTCCATAGTCATAAGATTGTTAAGAATATGAATTACGTTTGGATATTTGAACTATTTTGAATCATTAAAATTGCTTTTGTATTTTTGGAACCTATTGTAAGTTATAACTTTGATATATGGAAAACTGATTACTTTCTAAACCATTTATGATATATTTGTATGATTAAAATATGTGATCTATTTGCAACTTATTATTTTAAGACTCTGAAACTTCTTTAGTTATTTTTGGAAACCCATAGTATATCATAACTTTTGAAGACTCATATTACATATTATTACTTTACAGATCTATTAATATGCCCAATCACGGGGATATAGTGTGACCATAGTTATAAGATTGTTAAGAATATGAATTAAGTTTGAAGAATTATTTTGAGTCCTTAAAACTACATATGTGATTTTGGAAATGTTTGAGTATTTGAAATATTTTGAGTCACTAAAACTGTTTATGTGTTTTTGGAACCTATTGTAAGTTATAAACTTTTGATATATGGAAAACTGACTCTTTTCAAAACCATCTATGATATATTTGTAAGATTAAAGTATGTGATTTATGTGCAACTTATTATTTTAAGACTACGAAACTTCTTCAGTATTTTGAAATCACATAGTATTATAACTTTGAAAACACATATTACATCTTATACTTTACAAATCTATTGCTTGATAAAACTTATTAAGATTTTAGTTACTTATTGAGTTGTTAGCTCACCTATTTTTCCCCTCCAATTTCAGATTATAAAGAATAACAAGTTTTGAGAGTTTTGATGTTGTGTTGTGAGCAGGAAAAGAAGCTTAGTGATTTTGGGATTGAATGGTCTTCAAATAGTTTTATATTTATTGGCCAATTGGCATTATGTACATAAGGTTTGGATTTTGTTCCTATTAAATTATTGGAGATCTATTCATAAAGAAATTGTTAAGGTATTTTGGATTTAATTGATTTAATTTTTGAGGATAAATTTTAGTTGCTAAAAAGCCCTTGCACACTTGTAAGGTGCTTATTTTATAAGCATGCGACGGTTGTCACGTGCTTATCTTTATAGTTGGGTTCGGGGTGTGACAATTTTAACGGTATCAGAGCTTAGGTTATGATCTTGCAGACTCTATACGAGGATTTGAATTGAAATAAGGTTTGAACACTAGGGATTATGGTTATAATTAATGTTTATGAAGGTTATTAAGCCATAGATAGTGTTCTTTTGATGACTTGATGAGAAGTGTAAATGAGGTTCCAGCATATATATGATGATTTTTTAGGTCAAATTTGAAGGATTTGATACTTATGTCTACATGGACATGCATACGTGACTTATAAATACAAAAGGGAGGATTTTAATTGATATACTTCTATGATCATATACTAGTATTAAGTGGGTATATTTTATTCTTGAAAATTTTGTAATTAATCAAATTGGTTATGTAAGGACACAATTCAAGTTCCCAAACTACGACTGGGAGAAAAATGGGCTTGAAAGGCCTTTCTTTACAATGAATTTGTAGAGGATGGGCTTGTAATTTAGATTTCAAGGATGGTTTAGACAATTACAAAAAGAACGGGCTTTGGGCCCAATAGAACAGAACAAAGAATCGTTTGCAAAGAGTAAGACTGAGAAATCGTCCTCGGATTGTGTCCGAGGATGGTTTCTAATGATATTTCTCAAGTTTGGATACAAGTGTTGATTATCATTTACTATTGGC
Source organism: Castanea sativa (assembly GCF_040712315.1). NCBI lineage: Eukaryota > Viridiplantae > Streptophyta > Magnoliopsida > Fagales > Fagaceae > Castanea > Castanea sativa. The sequence continues at coordinate 53,557,283 of NC_134017.1, forward strand.
CTTATCTCTTTTACTCAGAAAAGTCCTCCTCTTCTTCGTATGCCTTTCCTCCTATTTATATCCTTTCCTTTCATCACCTTCCACTTTTCTGGTTGCAATCCCCCTTTTTGGATACTTGTCCCATCCATTCTTCCCTAAAGCCCGCTGGGATTAGGGACCAAGTTCCAAGCTCGATGTTCAGGTCCCATCCTTCCATCTATACAGTCAGCGTATCAATTTACAGAGCTTTTAATGTATGGGCGGTGGTAGCAGCTTTATTTTTAGACATTCCACCGTTCTTTCTCTCGCCCTCCACGTATACCGTGCATCCCCATAATTGTAGGACTCATTATAATATAACCCAGGGATACCAAACTTCTCTTTCTATGTCCTCGGCCTTGAAATCCGAGGACAAATCTACTCCTCGGACGTGTTTGGATATGTAAATAGTCCACGACCATTTTGATGTCTTCGGATTTTGGGTTTCCAGCCCAAAATACTTCGTTGGGCCATCCTTCATATACTATTGGGCCCAATACCCCTACAGGTTATTAAAACTTCTTCTTTTTATTAAAAGGAAAAGAGAGTGAGAAAAGAACAAGTAAAGGAAATCTTTCTGCTGTTTTGTGACCGATCTTTTGAAAACTCATTTGATAGTTTTGTCTTATATAGTTGACCTACTTAAGGTTAGTTTGATTTGTAGGAGATCCTCATAGGTTTAATTATTGAATGATAGTTTACTATATGCCCTATTTAGAATTTGGAGTGCTTTTAGGGAATTGGAAATTGCAAAACTTTATTTAGGGGTTAAGGTTTGATTTTAGAGCTATGATTCCTTGATTTTAGTTTATATGGAGTAAGGAAACGGAAAGTTTGTAGTGTGAAGGAAAAATTAATTTGTGGCTATTGTAGTTCACATTATATTATATTTTATTATATAAATTATGAGGGTGTTTAAAGAATTCAGTAATATATCGGTGGACTTCCTTGGATTCTAATGTTAAGGACCAACCTTGTTTTGGATCATTGTTCTTGTTAGGGTTGACCTACATGGATTACCATAGCCTCATTTATCTGTGAGGTAATCCCTAAATGTTTTTGAGACATGCTTTGTTACTTAGAAGTTTGAGGTCCTCAATTTCTTTCAATGGAAGGATTGTTTAATATCCTTGGGAAATAAGTTTTGATTCCAGAAATGTAATTTTTTGAACTTAACTGATAAGAGTTAATGGATTGGCTCAATAGAAAATGAAGTGGATAGCTATCAATGTGGGTCAAGTAATAATTAACCATAGAAATATATATGTTAAGCATAAAGTTTGGTCAGAATATTACAACAACTGTCTAAGTAATAGATTGCGAGTGGTGGAGAAAAAAAAAAAGGGTTCATATGAAAGTAACAAGCAACCAGTCACAATCTAACGCATAAGGTAGTTGTGACATTTTATGCGGTGTTAGAATTACTTTTTTTAGGACTACTATATATATAGTTTATTTGGTTTGTGTTTTTTAAAATAAGAAAGCAAAAATTTCATGTGGAAAATCATGAGATTCTGCCATGTGGCAAAATTACACCACATATTAAACATCAATATTATGGAATGGATTAAAATGCTTTTATCATTATTTAAATTAAAATATTCCTACGTTATTCTTTAATCCTTTAATTGCTTTTTACTTTAAGTAAAAAATTGTAATGGACATGTGTTTGCAATTTTAAATTTTTACTTTTTATGATGGATTCATTACTTCAACTAATTTCTATGACATACTCTATTTCTTTATCCTCTTGAGATTAAAAAAAATTATTTATTCTCATAATTTCATATTACTTTAATTCAATAAAAACCTATTCATGTTTTCGCGACATTAATTCATATTATTTCTTTAGCATATTTTGAACATTTTATATAATCTTTCACATGGCAATTTAAAGCATTTTCAGCACATTACACGGACTCTTTGATAGTTGAGTTAATTGAAACATACTTTAATATAACTTAACTTGCTCAATTAAAGTTTGCTACATCAATTTTTGGGAAAAATGTTCATATACCCCATAAACTTTTAACCATTGGCCAAGACACCCCTGAACTATTATATTAGCCAATTTACTCCCTAAACTATACATACTTGTCAAATCAATACTTCAGTTAGTCTAAGTTAAAACACTAACAGAATAGGCACGTGAGATGCACGTGTTCCTCACAAAACAAATTCATTTACACAATAGAAAGGATAGAAAGAAGAGAGAGGAGAGACCTCTAACCAGTAGAGAAGAGAGAGGAGAGACTAGAGCCACCATAGAGCTTCTCACTGTCGTGTCGCCACCCTTGTCCCGGCGGCGACTTGGTGGTTCCGCCGCACCATTCAATACCCAGCCCCTGGTAATTTTTTTTTTTTTTTTTTTTCATTCGTTCCCTTTGCTTGTTCCTAAAAATTCTGATTTGTAGATGGCTGGCTAAAGAGCTCTGAGGGACGATTGTTAATGAGAAGCTTTTTTCTGCATTACTTATCATTGGAAGTGTAATCTATGGTTATGGTCCATTGCATGCTAGAAATTGATGGTAGTGAAATACGAAAAAACTAAGAGTTTAAATCCACAAAGAAACTCTTTTTTATTTTTAATATCCATGTTCGAATTTCTATAGTAGAAATTCTTGGTTTGTTTTAATTTTTGGGTTGGGTCTCTGTGAACTTGTTTGTTCAATTTTATGCTATAGAGTCGTTGCTTTTGAGTACACCATAGGGATGTTTGATTAAATGCCTGAGAGAGATATGACTTACCATGTTAGATGAAATACTTTTACAATGAGCTAATTTTAATTGAAATTGATTGTTAGAGGCTGGTGGGGCCATAGAGTGGAATTTATTTTGATTAAAGCTCTATTAGGTGGATGACAAATGCTTAGAAGGACCACGCCCTGCTGGAGCACCAATTGCTGCTCGTACTTGAGAATCAGTTCAATGTGCTTTTCTTTGTTGCTTTGAGGCTTTTGATGTCAACTGCTGCCCACCTTTTTTGCACATTAGCTATGAACTTATTTTTTGATTGATTGTGGCTTACACCTATTTTAGTATTACATGATTTCTTTAAGGCTTTTCTCTATTGCTTTGAGGGGCGACAACTGATGCAAAACCCTTAAGTTTTTAATGGAAGTAATATTGTGGTTAAGTATCATTAGACTTTAGCTTTTCTTCATTATAGATTGCACTTTAGGAAAAAGAAAATATCATAATGAGTGCATCTTCATAAGTAAGTGATTCTCAATTTTCAGCAAGTGGGTTTTATCAATGCTGGATTGTATGTTGCTTCTCTACTTAAAATTTGGAATTTTTATGCTATTTTCCTAATATTCTATTTGGAGGGATGGTGGGAGCCATAGGTGATATGATATTTGTATGTGAAATGGGTACATGGGTTTAGCTTGAAATTGTTCAAGAAATTGGTAGTATATAATTGTAGTAGAATGTAACGTGGAAAATTAATGGTTTATGTAACCTGAGGTTCTTATGATTTTAAAATCTATTTGTTGCAGTGAACTTTTGCTGCAGCTGCCTTAGGTTAAGGACCTTAAGGTGTCTCACCTTAGGCTGAGGGGGGGATACAAAACTTAACTTAAGGGGAGTGCATTTCAATGGTGACCAGACTGAAGATTGATGAACTCAAATGCTATTCCGTTTTGGTTAAATTTTGGATTTGAGTTTTTCTTTTTTCCCCTCGTTAATGGACACTAACTGAAGGCTAAAGAATGAAGCTGCAATGCATAAGAGAATCCCTATGTGGCTTTGGTGATTATTGGTGGTTTCTTAAATTAATAGTGGGATTGTGAGAGCCTTTTGTATGGGATCCAAGTGTTAAATAACGTTGAAAGTTTTCTTTATTTGCATTGACTATATATGTAGGAGTACCATATAATTATGTAGTAGGAAAAAATGAGATTACTGGGTTCTAAATGTAGAAGGAAAATCTTTAATAACTTAGGCGATCTAACATATTGTAGTTCATTGATTCACCTCTTTTAAAATATTGGCTTATATACTTCATGTACTGCATGAATTAAATGGTTTGGTTGATGATGTCCTTTTTTTTACCTCTTGAGTGATAAGACTTTTATAAATTGAAGGAAGATAAGGGTGGCCTAAATCAACATTCCTGTAGCCCTAATTCTAGCATGGTGATCTTTTCAAATGGATACAAAAATTGTAAACCATACTTAAACTCTTAACTCTAAGAGGCAGCCTTACTGACATGTTTACTCATATTTTTGGATTGTAAGCTTCAGTTTATGGCCCCTTTAATATATATATGAAATTTCAATTTGGACAAGCACTTCCTCATCCCTTTAATCAAATGCAAAAACAAAAATTGCACCTTAGAATAATCCCATTTGTGGCAAAAACTAAGCCAAATTGATGACTTCCCGATTTCTTTATTCCAATGCGAAAAAAGAAAAGAAAAAAGATGCACCTTAGAATAATCCCCTTTGAGGCAAAAATTAAACCAAGCAATTTGAGAACTAAACGAACCTTACCGTTTGTCATAGTTACAACAATTCTTGTTAATCACTAAACAATATTAAAAAAAAAAAAAAAAAAAATCATATTAGGTACAAAGGTGTGGAAACAGAACACTAGTTCCATTCTTATTATGCCACAAACCATTTTTTTGGTACTCATACATAAATAGTCACTTCAAGTGACTTCCAACATTAATAATCAAACTTAAACAACATCCTCTTATGCTTTGCAACTTTGTTCTTCAGCCTTTGGTTGGTGTCTAATAGTCCACTAATAACACTTTTGCTCCTTGCTATGACTTCAAGATCATGCCACTCAAGGTAAATACATACATTAAAATCCTACACAACCAAATAAAAAATAAATGGATGTTATTTATCAAAATAAATAAATAAACAATAAAATATTTAGCTGCATTCACAAAATCCTGTAACCTATTGGAGCAAATTGAGCAGAGACACTTGTGATCTAATTTATCAGTCAGGCTGCTAGGCATATTTTAACCTTTTTTGACCTTTAAACACGCAATCTAACAAGCAGTTTGCTAATAAATTTTGCACATCAAAACAGAACTTCAACAGCAATCTATAATGAAGAAAAGTTAAAGTCTAATGATGCTTAACGACAATATTACTTCCATAAAAAACTTAAGGGTTTTGCATCAGTTGTCGCCCCTCAAAGTAATAGAGAAAAGCCTCAAAGAAATTATGTAATACTAAAATAGGTGTCATGTAATACTAAAATAGGTGTAAGCCACAATCAGTCAAAAAATAGATTCATAGCTAATATGCAAAAAAGGTGGGCAGCAGTTGATATCAAAAGCCTCAAGCAACAGAGCAAAGCACATTGAACTGATTCTCATGTGCGAGCAGCAATTGGTGCTCCAATGGGGCGTGGTCCTTCTAAGCATTTATGGAATAAAATAATTTTATTAACAAAAAGAGAACATACAACTAGGAAAAATTGATAACATCATAACAACATTCATTCTCCAAAACATTTACAAATAATAGAGGAATTGAAATTAAATCAAAAGTACCACAAAAGCGATTTTGCAATGACCATGTAACCAGAGTATGTGGGGGCTTTATTTTCCTCCCTCCTCACTCATCGGAATGAGCAGGCCGAGAATTGAGAGGATAGACGAATTGTTTCTAATTTACTTCAATGGATCCTCCATGGAGGCTAGAGAGCCTGGACCTTGCTCTTCTAAAGTCTCGATAAACACTATTGAATCTTTTTTTACAACAATACTGTCCAGATTTTGTTCTTGTGCCAATTTCAATGGCCAAGTAATTGCCTATGCTTCCGCTTGAAAAGGACCCTGGTGTAGGCTTTCTCTGTGATGGCGAACACCAAAGACCCTCTCCAATCTCTGACAATTACTATAAGAACCTTGTTATAGCTTGGTCCATACAACTTCTTATTTCTTATCTTAAAATGAAGTTCAACATGAGTGCAACTTAATTATATGTGATCTTGAATATGCTTGAATAAGGCTTTCACCAGTTCGTCTTGATTTGACAGCCACTTCTCATGTAGTGCTGTATTCCTCCCTGTACAAATTTGATCTAAAACTAATGTTCCAGTCAATAAAAGATAGAAAAGTTTTGGCTCTAAGTAAGTTTCTAGTCATCTTGCTTTAACTTACTATGCAATAATTGAAGAGATCATTCATATGTTGTTTTAATTATATGACTTTCTTAATAAGTCAGGTGACTTGTTTAAATAATATACATAAATAGTTTTATAATTGAACAAAGTTTAATTATAAACTTGGTTGTTTGAACAAAGTTTAGTTATAAACTTGGTTGTAGTCAATAACTACAACTTCACTTAAAATCTTTTTATTAGATGTGAATTTTGAGAATCCACTTTTGAATTATATTTTCTTCTTATATCCTCTATACTTGCAAAACTTCTAAAAGATCAAAGATTAATAGTCATGTAATCAATCAAATATTCAAATTTCAAGTTTTTGTAGTAAATAAAATCCAATTGGTACAAAATTTGACATGTATATTAAGAACATAAAGAATATGGAACCAAACAGTTAAATTTTCAAAATATAAGTCATATTAATTTTTTTATTAGGAGTAGTAGTCGTTGGCTAAACCCATGTTTTTAGCCAAACTTTGTTCCTTATAATTTGCCACGTGATGTGTTGAAAAAAATAGCTCCAAACAATTTTTAAGCCAAACTTTATACATAAGAAATTTACCATTTCCTTAACCACCAAGTCAAATTTAGCTTAAGTGATATCAAAGATTCTATTAACTCTACTTTATTTTGAACATGGATCCAGTTTGATCTGATTCCTTGGCCATTGCCAACTCTATCTCACTCAAGTTGCTAACAGAAGCCCAAATTGTGTCTTTCTTTCTCTCTCTCTCTCCGTTAACTCTCATTCTCTCCCTTCTTTATATAACTTGACATGCTTCCACTCGATCTATATATATATAAAAGTTGAAGCATTGTATTTATTATTCCTATACTCCTGCTAAGCCACATCAATGGGCATATCATCCACTCATTTTTAACATTCTTTTTTTTTTAACTCTTTTTTTTTCTTATTAATTCCCAACTTATTGTTATACTTTCTCAAACTTTTCCCCTCCCTGTTATCTTTTCGTCTCCCCACTACTATCTACCTTAACATTACTTTTTTTCCTTTATCCATTTATCTTCTTTTATTTTTGGTTTTTCTTATTCCCCTCCTCTTACTATAAATTTACAACTCTCTCTCTCTCTCTCTCTATATATATATATATATGGGTTGGGTTCAAGTTACAACTAGTGTAACTCTAAGCAATGTTACACCACCTAATAACTTATTATAGAATTCATATTTTGAAAATCTCACCGTTGAATTACATATTTTATATGTTTTTAACATTCTTGCCAATTTTCATGTTAATTGGATGTTATTTACTATTCAATTCATAAACTCATATTTTATGCATTATTTAAAACTACAAAAATTTGAATTTAAATAATTGATTGATGACATGACTATTAATCTCTGATCACCATGAAAATTTGCAAACATGGAGAATATACAAAGATAATGTAATCTAACGGTGTATTTATCAAAATTCGCAATCAATTAAAATATATTAAGTGGTGTAATATTGCTTAGAGTTACACTATGTGTAACTTGAACCCAATCCTATACATACATACATACATATATAGTTTTCCTACACAGAACAGGTTCTTTCTCTCTCTCTCAAAATTTTGTTTTTCATTTTTTGGTAGATTTTTTTAGAGTAAAATATTATTTTGATCCCTAAACTATTAAAAAGTTCATCTTTCATCCCTAAACTATTGAAAATGTTTTATCTATGTCTTTAAATTTTACAAAAAAAAAAAAAAAAAATAAATCACCCCTAAACTATTGAAAAAAGTTCTTTTTTAATCCTTATTTTTGTCTCTAAAGTCTAAACTATTGAAAACACTCTTTACAAAGTTTCGGGATAAAAAAAAAGAATTTTTTAAAGTTTAAGGATGAAAAAAAAACTTTGATAAAGTTTAGGGACAAAAATAGTATTTTACCTATTTTTTTAATTTTCTTGCATCTCAACTTTAGGTTAATGAATTTTTGTATTGTTTGGAACTCTAATTTGGGTTGATTTGATTAAGTTATGTTTTAAAATTGCTATCTTTTTTCTTTTCTTTGATTTCATAAATGTTATCCTACTGCATTATAAATATAGTATATCATGTTATTTTATTACATAATATAACTTGATTTGGATAATTTAGTGTTTATTACTATATTTTTTATTTTTACTTTTTTTTTCTTCTTATATTATTTTCTATAGATTTCTTATTATTCTCTCTCACATTCTCTCTTGAAAAAATGGATATTCTCTCTCTTTTGATTTTTTTTTCTTTCTTGCAACTTTACTTTATATTGATGAATCATTGTAATTTTTGAAACTCTAATTTGGGTTCATATGTTTTGGTGCTATATTTTTCAGTTCCTAATTACAAGTGTAAGGCCACAATTTGCACCCAAACCCAACAGTAAGAAGGGGATAGGCCCAAAAAACCCAATACAATGAAATTTGTAGGTAGTGGGTTTGAAATTTAGGTTCTAATGATGTTGGATAACAAAAATGATGGGCTAGATTACCACGTCACATACAATGAACTGTTTATGTAATAGAATTTCTCCTCAGACACAAGCCGATGATGATTTGTATTATCTTTCCTTCTTCCAAAAATGGATTACAATTATGAACGGTGGTGTGTACAGTGTTTTCTCTTTTTCTTTTCCAATCCCCCCTAAATGCCTTTCTTTTCCTTTTTATATCATCCACCTCTTTCTCCCTATCCTCCACGTATGGATCAGATTATCGATCAAAATACTTGTCCCATCAACCCCTTCCTGAAGTCTTCAGACAATAGTTGTAAGGCTGATCATCACTGTTCAGATGACATTTCCTTATTAATGCGGCCAGAGAGGTAGATGCAGAGCATTTAATGCAGTGGTAGTAACTTTCTCTAAGATATTTCCCATTCGTTCTTCCTCTTTGTGCCCTTGTGAAACATATCTTTATCCACAAGACCTTCTAGAATATCATTCTAATCAACATGGCGTACCATCTGACCTGACCTTCACTTAGCTAAGGAGATACCCCTCCTTGGACTATTTCCACCAGCCTCCTTCGCAACGGTTTGCTCGTGAGCCTTTAAGTTTGATATAATTATTACCACTAAACCCTCCTCAGAAAAGTAAATACCCTCGGATTAGGCCTAAGGCCCAAGAACATGCCCTGGACCTTTTGTCCTCACAATAGCCCCTCAAAACTTCATTTTTCTTCTCTATCCGAGGAGAAAATTGAGGTTTTGACCCAATGCCCCAGCTTTCGCACGCTTCTTAAACTGCTACACGTAAAAACGTCATTTCCCTCCTTTAAAACTGTTTCTGACGCCTCGAAATCCACAACGCCCCTATTAATTGCTCCAAGCAACGCACTGTCTCCCACGTCCAACGGTGAGATGTACATCTAACGGTCTGGATTTTTCCTTGAATTTTGAGCGGGATAACTTCCATTCGGTTCTGCCTCCCATATAAAATGCCTGGGAAGTTGCAATTTTTCCATTACTCCGGAAATCGACCAGCTCTAAAGAATTCCTCATCTTCTTAACTCCCAAAAAGTTCTTGAAGAGTCATCTACTCCCTCCCTTGTAAGTTTTCACACTTCTAAATTCTTTTTCTCCTCGGCTATAATCCTCGGCCATTAATTGTACCCCTTTTACTTTCTAAATCTTCACTTTTATTTTAACCAAATGGGTAGATTCAAATGTTTAGTAGATACTGACGTCGGTATGGAGGGTTTCCGAGTCAAATACCACATTCCCCAGGAAGTGGGTTTGAGGTATTGTGCCTCAGATGCCATAGCCGACGATAGGAAAGAAGGAGAAGTTGTAATTCCCATAATCGCGTTTTTAGAAGGAGGAATGACACTTCCCATGAAGAACGTAACCCGTGACTACTTGTATAATCATAGATTATGCCCAGACCAATGTACACCTAACATGTTTAGAATCTTAGGCTGTGTCGACACTCTCAACGAGCAAATGGGTTTGAGACTCACGTGGCACGACGTTGTCCATATGTATGAGTTTCACTCACTTAAAGATGCGAGGTATTACCTCAAGTCTAGGTCTAACATCGTTAGACTCATATCATGTCTTCCCAAATCTAACAAAGGCATGAAGGACAACTACTTAATCGCCTCTGGGAAGTGGTACGACGGTCCTCATTGTCCAGTCAAAGAGGGAACACCAGGTGTGATTCCATAGAATTTAGGTCCCCTGGTATGGGGTTTCCTTCTTCTAATTTTATCATTTAGATTTACATTGCACTTTACTTTCTCTTTGTTTGACGTCTATTGTTGGTCTAACCATGCTGGGCTTCTTGGATGTCTTTGCAGATTAATAGCACGTATCACCTCGTTTGAGCTTATCCAACATTGATGACCTCAACAGAGTTTCAAGATTCAAGGTATTCGTGAGTGAAGACGGGCAAGTGAGGGCAGCCTATCTCATCCTGGGATATGAACCTTTATTGACTACCTTCCAAGACATCGGCAATGAAATCATCGCGGGTGACAGGAGATGTAAAAGGATAGACATCTCAAAAACGGGATTCCTTGCTTCACGTGATTTGCCGGACAACCCTTCCGTCATCCTCTACGTACGCCCAATAACAGCTGTCCCCCCACCTGTACAACCTGAAGCAACAGTCCTCCAAGAAGAGTCCATATCCTCCCATTTGTCCCTCGAGGAGGAAATAGACCAATTCCAACTTGAGGAAGTAGAGAAAATCACAGAGGGCCACATTGTTAACCTCTCGGACGAAGAAAACGAATCCGACAAGAGCTCTGGTATTGGAGGTTTCATAGTTGCGTGTGTAGATAGCAGCGCTGAGAAAGAGGAAGAAGACATGTCTCTACAAAAAGGGAAAAGTTTGAGGACTTTACTTGCTGAAAGAGGCAAGCAGACCACCACGAAGGGCACTTTTGGATCTCAGTATCTTGCCAATCTCCCACCCCCTCCTCCTCTTCCTCCTTCTCCTCTAGGCACCCTTCTTCCTATACCCGACCTCAAAAAGAAAAGAATAGATGAGGGTGTGGATGAGGAGTTGGCACAGCAGAAAAAATAGAAACGACAAAAGATGGCAAAGGACCAACCTCAAGCATCTTCTGTGGAGAGTAAGGAGAGCTATGATGTGGCCGAGGTGCACCAAACTCAGTCCAATTGGGCACCTTGATTGGAATTGGATGGAGTTCCCATTCCCCACCACTCAAGTATAAGGAAATTTCAAAAAGGGCATGCCCATTACCTGGCCGAGGCCTTGGAGCAGCTCATCCTATTACCAAAGGACATGGCTGCCTTGAAGAAAATGAGGCAACTAGAAATTTTTCTGTCCTTAAAAAGGGATTTGGCTTTGGTATGTGCCATTCGATTACCTCATCATTATAATTTACTTTCTTCCAACCCTTTTAAGCATATATATACTTTTATGTTATCCTTGTCATAATGCACTTGTTCTCCATCCTCGCGTAGACCATCCAGGAGGTTTTTGTAGCGAAGAAGTGGGTAGAAGATGCTTGGAATGAGGCTAAGGCCGAGGCCGATATCAGGATCGTGATTGAAAAAGCTTTGGGTAAGTCCGAGTAAGAGAAAAAAGAGCTTACCGATAAATTGGTAGAAGAGGGGAAAGGGAGGAGGAGCGCTGAGGCTGGACTTAAAACGGCCGAGACTCAGGCGGAGGAGCAACACAAACAGCTCTATAACAAAGGAATAGAGCTAGCCACTGCTCAACAAGAAATTCTGGGCTTGAAGGGTGAGTTAACTCAGGCTAAGGAAGCGGCTCGCACCATCAAAGAGACTGTGGAGGCCTTCCCTGGCTTCCTTCAACAAGGGGGTCGAAGAAACAGAGATCCGGCTGGCTAACGAACTTGCTGAAGTGTGTAGGGACTACTGCTAGCAGGTATGGGTAGAAGCCCTTAATGTGGCAGGTTTCCCTGCTACTTTTGAATGGAGAAAGGCCAAAAATGTATGGTATCCCCCAGATATCCGTGCATTGAAGCCATCCCTTCTCTTCTAACTGCCTCTGAGACAGTGCTCCCTACACAACCATCCACCGTCCAGGGCTCTCTTCCACCTCATAAAGCATCTATAGGTTCTAACCAGGCTGCGGAACAAGGTGAGAAGACTGAGAAGGGTTTGAGAGAGAAGACTAGCCAGGGTGATCCTCGGGTAGGAGAGAAAAACAAAGGAAAAGAAATTATGTCCTTGTCCGACAAAGCTCCAAATGCTCCTCTTACAATCAAAGAAGTGGCTCCCAAATCCAAAGAGACTGAGCCCAAACTATAAGGGACGGAGGACAAAACAAAGGGAGCTGAAACAAAGTCTAAAGAAGATCCTCTGCCGAAGACCAAGACAGAAACTGCCTAGGACTCTCTCTCTCCTTTTTGCCCAATTTCATGATAGCTTTTTCTTGTTATGAGTTTACTTTTGTAGTTCGTCCCGTGTTTTTATTTTCAATGTAATTACATACAATTATAATGATAAGTTCAAGAGTTTTTATCCTTCATTTCATACATATTCTTATTTCATTGGGATATTTACCTCTTTGTCTTAATGCGACTCACATATACAGTACGAATGATTTGATGTTCAATTGAATAGGGTAAATCCTAATACAAGATTTGATAATATAGGTAATCTGACAAGGAAATAATCTCATGTCAAGAATGGATGAATGAACGCTTAAAACCCATATCCTCATTTGATAACTTGTGTGTTGGGATTATATTCTTTAACAAGCAATAGCAAACAAATAAATACCAAAGAATATGTATAAACCCAAAGTGAGAGAAATGTGGCCTGAGAGTAGGCTTTATGTAATACTTAAGCAAACAAAGAAAGATATCAATTTCGCCGAAGTATGTGGTCCAAGGATCCAAGCATAACCAAGGTTTTGTTTGATTCTTAGAAAAATAAACTGAAGTGTTAATTTTCCCCAAGCAGGTGGTCCGAGGACAAGACGTAACTAAGGTTCTGTTTAACACTTGATAGAAATATCAATTTATTCAAGGTATGTGGTCCGAGGAGCCAGACATGACCAAGTTTTAGTTTGATACTTAGAAAAAAGAACTGAAGTGTTAATTTTCCCAAAGTAGATAGTCCGAAGACCAAACGTAACTAAGGTTCTGTTTAACACTTGATAAAAATATCAATTTATTCAAGGTATGTGGTCTAAGGAACCAGGCATAACCGAATTTCAGTTTGATACTTAAAAAAATAAACTGAAGTGTTAATTTTTCCAAAGTAGATGGTCCGAGGACTAGATGTAACTAAGGTTCTGTTTAACACTTGATAGAAATATTAATTTATTCAAGGTATGTAGTCCGAGGAGCCAAGCATGACCAAGTTTCAGTTTGATACTTAGAAAAATAAACTAAAGTGTTAATTTTTCCAAAGTGGATGGTTTGAGGACCAGACGTAACTAAGGTTCTGTTTAACACTTGATAGAAATATCAATTTATTCAAGGTATGTGGTCTGAGGAGCCAGGCATGACCAAGTTTCAGTTTGATACTTAGAAAAATGAACTGAAGTGTTAATTTTTCCAAAGTAGATGGTCCGAGGACCAGACGTAACTAAGGTTCTGTTTAACACTTGATAGAAATATCAATTTATTCAAGGTATGTGGTTCGAAAAGCCAAGCATGACCAAGTTTTAGTTTGATACTAAGAAAAAATAATAATCAACGTAATACAGTATCAACAGAAATAAGATGGCAAAAATGCATTTCATTAATAATAATACCTTCGCAGGCTATTTACATTCCAAGAACGTGGTACAACATGTCCATCTAGATCCTCAAGATAATATGCCCCTATGCCAGCTGCCGAAATGATACGATAAGGTCCTTCCCAATTAGGGCTCAGTTTTCCCCATGCTAGGTTCTTGGCAGTACCCAAAACCTTTCTCAATACCAAATCTCCAAGTGCAAGTGGCCGTAGCTTCACTTGGTAATCATATCCCTACTTGAGTTTGTGCTGATAATAAGCTAGTTGAACCATGGCATTTTTTCTTCATTCCTCAACTAGGTCTAAGTTTTTTTCCAATAAATTGTCATTACTGCTTGGGATGAAAGAGCTCGTCCTTAGTGTCGGAAACCCAGTTTCTAGAGGGATTACAGCCTCGGCTCCATAAGTCATAGAAAATGGTGTTTCTCTAGTGGATCTTCTAGGCGTAGTTCGATATGTTCACAAAACATGCGGCAATTATTCCACCTACCTTCCCTTGGCATCATCCGGTCTTTTCTTGAGCCTACTAATTATAACTTTATTGGCCACCTCGGCTTGTCCATTCCCTTGCGGATAACCTGGAGTGGAATATTTATTCGTGATGCCTAGATCACAACAATATCTTCTAAAGGCCTTACTATCAACTTGCAGGCCGTTTTATGAAATAAGAGTATGAGGAATTCCAAACCTGGTGATAATGTTTTTCTAGAAAAATTTCTTCGCATCCACATCCCTAGTGTTTGAAAATAGCTCAGCTTCAACCCATTTAGTGAAGTAATCTATTCCAACGAGCAACCACCTCCTATTCGCTGCTGCTTTTGGGAAAGGCCCTATAATGTCCAAGCCCCATTGAGCAAAAGGTCAAAGACTAGACAGAGAATTAAGGACATCTCCTGGTTGATGGATGTTGGGAGCAAATCTCTAACAGTTGTCACACTTCTTTGCATAATCTTGTGTCTCTCTCTGCATATTGGGCCACAAATACCCCTGTGTAAGAGCTCAATGAGATAAAGACCTTCCTCTTGTGTAACTTCCATAAATCCCTTCATGTAACTCTTCCAAAAGTAATTTCGTTACTTCAGGGTGTATACACAGCAAATATGGTCCTGAAAAAGAGCGTTTGTACAACTTTTGGTCCTCGGACAGTCAGAACCGAGGTGCTTTTTTGCGTATTTTATCTGCTTCAGAATTTTCTTTGGACAAGATATCATTTTTAAGGAATGACACTATAGGATCCATCCAATTAGGTCCTAGTCTAATTTGATGAATCCAAATGGTGTCACTATTCGTCCCAGCGGGTTTACACAAATCTTCAATAAGGATGACCCAAGGTAGGCCTTGTGTCGAGGATGTCGCAAGGGTGGCTAAGGAGTCAGCATGGGTATTCATACTCCTGAAGACATGTAACAAGGTAAAAGATTCAAATTTTGACTGTAAATACCTAATTCGGGTTAGATACTCTTGCATTCTTGAATCTCTAGCCTCTAACTTTTCTTTCACCTAGCCCACCACTAATTATGAATTAGAGAATATTTGCACTGTTTCCACCCATTTTCTAAACCATATCCATTCCTACCAATAAAGCTTCATATTCTACCTCATTGTTGGTGGCTGAGAACCCCAGTCTCAAGGATTTTTCAAAAGTAATTCCCTCAGAGGACACCAAGACTAGCCCCACACCAGATCCTCTTTGATTCATTGCTCCGTCAACATACACTTTCCATATCAAAGGTTTCTTGCACGAAATCATGTCAACTGATTTTTCATCCATGTCCAACTTCTTAACGTTCTCTTCTAATGAAGGCTTAGCAAATTCTGCCATCAAATCAGCAAGGACCTGACCTTTCATGGAGGTGCGAGGCATGTACTTGATATCAAAAGCCCCCAAGATGGTAACCCATTTAGAAATCCTTCTCGTGTAATCAGCACTCCGAAATATAGATTTAAGAGGAAGTTGAGTTAAAACAACAACTGTATGAGATTGGAAGTAATGGGGAAGCTTACGCGTAGCATGCACCACTACTAGAATCGCTTTTTCCAATGGTAAATAATGCACCTCAGCCTCATGTAAAGATTTGTTCACTTAATAAACTGGCCTCTGTACACCATTATCAACCCATATTAGAACCAGACTAACGGTATGATTAGCCATAGCAATATACGCGAACAGAACCTCATCCATTTCTGGCCAAGACATAATGGGTGGTCGCGAAAGATATTCCTTAAGTTGCTGAAAGGCTAAAGCACACTTCTCGGTCCATTCAAATCCCTTCCACTTATTCAACAACTGGAAGAAAGGCCTGCATCTATCTGCGGATCGAGAAATAAACCGGTTAAGGGCAGCAGTCATCGTTGTCAACTTTTAAACTTCTTTAGGATTCCGAGGTGGCTATAGGCTATTAATTGCCTTGAATTGCGATGGCTTAACTTCAATTCCCAGATGCGTTACCATATAACCCAAAAATTTACCAGATCCTACACCAAAAGAACACTTGGAAGCATTAAGACGTAACTTATACCTCCTTAACGTCTGAAAAGTATCATTTAGGTCTTCCATATGCATGGAAACCGTTTTACTTTTTACCACCATGTCATCCACATATACTTCAATAGTCTTTCCCAGCTATGGCTCAAACATCCTAGTTATCATCCTTTGATAGGTAGCTCCTGCATTCTTCAAACCAAAAGGCATCACCTTATAATGATAATTCCCTATAGGAGTGACAAAGGCTGTCTTCTCGTGATCATCCAAAGCTAAAGGTATTTGGTGATAACCTTGAAAAGTATCCAAAAAACTCATCCAAGGATGCCCAATAGTAGCATCCACCAGCTAATCTATACAAGGCATTGGGAAAGAATCTTTAGGACAAGCCTTGTTCAAATCTGTGAAGTCTACGCATACTCTTCACTTCCCATTCTTTTTCTTCACTACCAATGTATGAGCCAACCATTCAGGATAAAACACCTCTTTGATAGCACCAGTCTTTTTGAGCTTGAGTACCTCTTCCTTGACAGCCTCAGAATGCTCTTTAGATAAGCGTCGAGGTGGTTGCTTCCTCGGCACCACAGTTGGATTGACATTTAAATGATGACAAATGAAACTCGGATCAACCCCGAGGGCCTCATAAGCATTCCATGCAAATACATCCACATTCTTCTTCAAAAATATAACCAACTCTGCCTTCTCCTGGGGTGGCAACTGAACTCCCACCTGAAAGAATTTTTCAAGGTCACCATCTATAAGAACCTTCTCTAATTCTTCACATGCAGGTTCTTATACCGCTGCTACCTTGGGTATGGCCAGAGACATTGATTGCTATGAGCCTCCCTTAGCTGAGGCCGAGGACTCCGGCCCAGGCTGATGCAGAATTGCAGTCGCCATGCACTGTCTAGCCACAGATTTACTCCTAATTAGTTCCTCGATCTGATCCCTTGATGGAAATCTCACTTTGACATGTAGGGTTGAGGAAACGACACCTAGAGCATGTAGCCAAGGTCTTGCCACAATGGCCGTATAGGGAGAATAGGCATCTACCACAATGAAATCCACTTTTACCACTTCTGGGCTTGATTGCACAGGTAGCCTAATTTTCCCCTTTGGTATGACAGTCTTTCCCTCAAAGCTTATCAGTGGCGAGTCATAAGCCATAAAATCCTCAAGTTTTAAGTTTAGCCCCTTGAACAAGTCAGGGTACATAATATATGCACCACTACCCTGGTCAACCATCACTTTCTTTATGTCGTGACCCCTTATCCTCAACGTAACCACCAAAGCATCATCATGCGGTTGGATAGTCTCAATTTTGTCTTTTTCCGAGAAACCCAAGATTGGTGGGACATTCCCTTTAGTCCTCTTCAGCTCAGAACTAGAATCCTCGGCAAGGGTTCGTGCTACAGACATCACCTTGGAAGGACAAGAACCAGCCCTCCTAGGATTAGCAAAAATAACATTGATCGTATCCAAAGGGAGGCCTTGATGAAGTGCTCCTCTGGTTCACTGAACTTGAATGACCTTTCTACCCATTGGGTCGATACAAAAATTGCTTTAACCTCCCTTCCTTAACCAACTGCTCCAAATGATTCCATAGAGTCCTACAATCCTTAGTGGTATGACTCCTTTCTCGATGATAGTGGCAATAGAGAATCTGATTACGCCTTATGGGGTCCCTTGCCATCTTGTTAGGTCATTTGAAATATGGTTCATTATGGATTTTCTCCAACACTTGATTCACAGGTTCCCGAAATACAATATTAACCACCTAAGGAGTGGTAGGACCAGATTGCCCGGCAAAATCTTTTCGGGGCCTGCTGTTGTTGTATCTGTCCAACCTGAAATCCCTCCTCTCTTAAGGGATAACCTTCACTTTTCCCTTACCTTGCTATTAATCTTCCTCAACCCGTTTATACTCATCAATGCGATCCATGAGCCGACGTACACTCCTTAAAGGTTTTTTGGTCAGAGATTTCCTTAAGTCGTGCTCGGTAGGGAGGCCAACCTTGAAAGTCCTTATTGCTACATCGTCAAAATCACCATCAATCTCATTGACCATCTCCCAGTACCTATCAGAGTATGTTTTCAAGGTTTCTCCTTCTCTCATAGCCATGGACAATAATGAATCCAGGGGCCGAGGACCTCTATTGCATATAATGAAGCAAGACTCAAATGCCCAGGTAAGTTCCACAAAAGAGTCGATAGAACCTGCCCGCAAGCCATTAAACCATCTCATCGCCACAGATCCTAGGCTGGAGGGGAAGACTTTGCACATTAAAGTTTCATTCTTAGAATGCACCGCCATCCTCTGATTGAAATAACTCACATACTCTACAGGGTCCGTTCGGCCGTTATAAATGGTGAACGTTGGTTGGGTGAAGTGCCGAGGGAGCTTCCCTTTTTCCACCCTGCATGTGAAGGGTGATTTAGAAATTTGGTGCAACGCCCTACTCATAGTGTCATTTCCTAAACCCCTGGAGGAAGGCTTCTTGCACTCACGACCACGACCATGAAGATTATCCTCCTCGTAGGGAAAAGACTCACTAGGAGGAGTTCTTGACCTAGGCTTGTAACTACTACCCCAGGAGTCCTTAGAATAAGGGTCAGAAAAAGAGGGAGTTCGCCTTCGCCTCTCGCGGCGCAATTTCTTCTTTAGGTGGTCAATCTCCCGCTGCATGGCCTTAGCGTTTTTCTCGTGAGGAATTCTACTTCCACCTCTTAAGGAATTCTACTTCCACCTCGTGAATGACTCTTACTGGCGTGCGCCGTATGCACACTGCCCTCCCGATCTCTTTCCTGCTCAAGATGCAAGAAGTGATCTTCACGTTGGGATCCCATAGACTCTGCATGGTGTAAACCTAAGCCTACCATAATGCTCTACTTCCTCAAACACAAGATTTTCCATAGACAATGCCAATTGTAAGGCCACAATTTGCACCTAAACCCAACAGTAAGAATGGGATAGGCCCAAAAAGGCCAATACAATGAAATTTGTAGAGAGTGAGTTTGAAATCTAGTTTCTAATGATGTTGGATAACAAAAATGATAGGCTAGATTACCATGTCACATACAATGAACTGTTTATGTAACAGAATTTCTCCTCAGATATAAGCCGAGGATGATTTGTATTATCTTTCCTTCTTCCAAAAATGGATTACAATTATGAACGGTGGTGTGTGCAGTGTTTTCTCTTTTTCTTTTTCGATCCTCCACCTGAATGTCTTTCTTTTCCTTTTTATATCATCCTCCCCCTTCTCCCCATCTTCCATGTATGGATCAGATCACCGATTAAGATACTTGTCCCATCAACCCCTTCCTAAAGTCTTCAGACAATAACTGTAAGATTGATCATCATTATTCAGATGTCATTACCTCATTAATGCGGCTAGAAAGGTAGGTGCAGAGCATTTAATGCGGTGGTAGCAGCTTTTGTCTAAGATATTTCCCATCCATTCTTCCTCTCTGTGCCCTTGTGAAACACATCTTCATCCACAAGACCTTCTAGAATATCATTCTAATCAACATGGTGTACCATCTAACATTCACTTCACTTAGCCGAGGAGATACCCCTCCTCGAACTATTTCCACCAGCCTCCTTCGCAACAGTTTGCTCGTGGGCCTTTAAGTTTGATATCATTATTACCACTAAACCCTCCTCAGACAAGTAAATACCCTCGAATCAGGCGTAAGGCCCAAGAACATGCCATGGACCTTTTGTCCTCACAACAAATAGTATATCTCTCTCTCTCTCTCTCTTATAGTTTTGACTTAATTTTTTTTGAGTTAATACTTGATTATTTTGGAAGTAAGAATTTTAGTTTATATCTAAACACAATCTCAGCTATGCTAATTACAGATTGACATTCGGTTCCTTTCGGTCTATTTTGGTCCACTTCATCTATTCAATCCAGCTCGGTCACTTCAGTTCATTTTGGTCAACTTCAAGTCAATTAGGTCCACTTTGGTCTAATTTGGTTCGTTCGGTCCATTTAGTTGATTCGGTCCATTAGGTCTATTTCAGTATCCTATCAATTTGAGTAATATCAATTGTAATTATATAATAATTTTTTGTTATCATAATAGTCTTCTTAAGAGAATGAGAATTTGAAAAATAACTTTGAAGCTTAAAAATTTTAATTGTAGCAAAAGAAACTAGGAAAATATAATGCATAATAACAATAGTTAAAAGAATATGGATTATTTCAAAAAAAGAATAATATCAATAAAAAACATAAAAAACAATAAAATTATATATATATATATATATATAAATATGTAAAAATAGAGTTATGGAAATTACTTTTTGAAATTGTTTAATTTTGAGGGAAAAAAATTATCTACAATAAAATTTAAAGAATAAACTATACATATTCAGTATAAGTTTGTTATGAGTTTTGATTATCATAATAATCTCTTTTAATAGAATGATGAATTTGAATAATTTATTTAAATAAAAATTGTGTGTGTGTGTGTATTGCTTGAAGGTATAATCAACCTCGTACAATTCATTTAAAAATAATAACTTAAAAAAAATGAGTAAATGGCATAAAGATTAGATTTTTATGTTCATAACCTTCATATTTAGAAAGACTTTCACTTAAATTTAGCCAGACTGAAGTGGACTGAAATACTACGTTAATGTGACTCAACAAAAGTGTAGTAATAATAAATATTATGCTTAAAATTTTAGATATTATAAGTTTGGGACAAATATATATATATATATATATATATATATATATATATATAAATAAATAAATAAATTTGGATTTAAAATAGGTGCTCTCAACTGAGACATATATTTTCCTTATATGGAAGTGCACAAAAATGGACCGAAGTTGACCGAAATGGACCGAACTGAGCAAAAGCTGTCTGGATGGACCGAATTGGACCAAATGGACAAAAAAGGATTGAATGGGAACAAGGTGGAGTGGACCGAATAGGACATAGTGGACTAGTGTGAACCGAATAGTATTGAAGTGGGCCGAATAAGAATAAATGGACAGATTAGGACCAAAGTGGACATAATGGACTAAATTGGACCAAATTGGACTGAATAGGACCAATGTCGACTAAATAGGACGAAAGTGGACATAATAGACCAAATAGAACCAAAGTTGACCGAATGTCCTGAATAGGACCAAACTGGACAAAATAGACTAAATAGGACCAATGTGGACTGAATAGGACTGAGGTGGACAAAATAGGATCAATGTGGACCGAATAGGACTAAGGTGGACATACTATGACCAATGTGGGCCGAATGGAATAAATGGGATGAAAGTGGATTGAATAGACCTGTTAGGTCTTAAAACTTTAGAACAATTGGTAAATCGTAAGCACAAACTTGTCTAGATATATATACCTAAGTCTATAGGTTTGATTAGACAATGCTCAAGGTACTGCAAGTCATAAAAAGGAAGCTGCAGAAAGAAGAATTCGAAACATGCCAGGTTCGATCCAATCAAAAGACAGGCTCGACCGTTCAAAACACAGGTCTGCAAAATTTTAATTAAGCGCATCTGCTCATTAAGCCCATTAAGTGATTAGGGTTTCAGATCTATTTCACATAATATTTAAAGGAAACCCTAAGACACATTTTGAGGAAACTTTGGAGGTGCTTTTGTGAGATCTAAAAGGTATTGTTTCTTCCTGTTTCAAAGTCACTACCGGAAATAATTTTGATACCATTAGAACCGGTAGATCTGAAATTGCTACAACAAGATCAACAACTACTGATGATCTAAACCTTCAATGGTAGTTTTGGAGTCACAAACTAGAGAGTTTGTGTTGCTAAACCTTTTAGTGGGATCTCAAAGTCACAAACGTGGGAGTTTGTGTTCTGCAAATCTAAGAGATAAAGAGTTCGTGGATTCGGAACTTGTACGTGGTCGTGTCAGTAAGTTATTACTAAAGGTAGCAATAGATTTAGGGTTAAATTTTTTGTAAAAACCTCAATTCTCTACTAGTGGATTTGTTTGCCTTGAAAATAGGTTAGGTTATATCCTCCCCAGGTTTTTTACCTTGAAACTATTGGTTTCATTGGTTTTTCTGGGTAATCATAATTATGCGTTATTTACTTTTCTGCTGTTGTGCATGATATGATTTATTATTGTTTAACCTAGATCTGAATAATAAACCTAAGTGTCAACTTAGTTAATTCATTAGGTTAAACTAATCTAGTTTACAGGGGGTCTAAACAAACAAACAAGAACCAAAGTGAACTAAAGAAGACAAAATTGACCGAATAGAATTTTTGAATATTTATAATTTTTATTGCATTTTTAGGGCTCATATTTCTAATTTCCAATGTCTATTTTTTTTTTTTTTTGTATTTTTCTACTCAAAACTGAAGTGTTTAGCCCAAATATAATAAAGTTTCATACTTTTCAATCCAAAAATGAAGATAAAAAAAATGAAATTTTGAGCAAAACTTGAAAAGATAACCTACAAAAAGAATCAATTTAAGACCAAATTAGTCCAAAATAGACCGAAGGGGACCGAAATTGAATGAGTGAACTGAAGTGGACTGAGTGGGACCAAAGTGGACCGAGATAGACCTAATTAGACCGAATAAAAATTGTTTAATTTTTAGGGAGAACGAATTGTCTTCAAAAAATCTTAAATAACAAATTATATATTATATCATAATTACAAAATGATTATTTATTCCTACATATCGCGTAGGTCCGTAACTAGTTTGTATAAATTTAGAGGAAATTCTTTCAACCTAGATTGAAGAAAAATTATGCACTGGATTTTTTTTTTATTTTTTTTTTCAGTTGGCTAACTTTTTTAGCATCCAATAGCGATTGAGATCTTTCCACGAAACTCTCCTCTCTCCACAATGGTGACAAGGTTTGGAAGGAGCACATTTCAAGTATCCTGTAGTCATCTCAATAAAGTAATCGGGCACTGACAAGTTTTTTCTTTTTTAAAAAAAGAGTTTCAACTTATAGTATTTGCTATTGATGATAGGCTGATAACTCTGTATTATCAAATTAAAACATCAATCGATTTTTAGTGTAGGTAGAGATTGAACCCCAAATCTCTTATTCAACCAATAGATCTCTTTTTCAATCAATGTTTGGCATTGACTAGTTAGAGCACTGTTGTGAAATAAAAAAGATGTCAGCAATTTCCTTATAATTCGTAGTATTGACATAATAAATTGAAAATTTTAAACTTCGTACAGTCATAACCTTGAGCTTTTTTAGTTGTTTGAGGCAAAAATGTTCTATATTTATGCAACTTTTCGAGATATATGAATATAAAATAAAAAATAATAATCCACAAGTATACATGTCAAAAGTTTATTAAGCCATAAGTTTCGCGTATGGTTTTTAATTTGCAACTTAGATTTTATTTAGGCAAAACTACAATATTGGTCCCTCAAGTTTACCCTGTATGTGCAATTGGTCCCTCAAGTTTCAATTGAGCATAATTGGTCTCTCAAGTTTATAAAATGAGTTGTATTAGTCCTTTTACTAATTGTCGTTAGTGATGTTACTTATATGGCTAACGGAACAATGACTTGGCATTTTTTAAATTTAAAAACTGCAATAACTAATTTCCACATCAGATTTTAATGACCCGGTTGAAATCAAATTTTAAATAATAACCCGGTTATAAATAAAACTAAACCCTATCATCTAATGTTGGTTTCACACAAACGTACAATGGCGCCAGGGAGAGAAAGGGGAAGCAGAGATTGACGTGACGCCGCCTCCCTCTGACCCGCCGTCGGTGGAGACCCAAGCCCTAGCCACCGTCAGCGATAGCCCAAGCCCTAGTCTCCGCCCAAAGAACCTAAATCGAGCTTAACATTCATATTGACCCAAACCAGACCTCCAGTTCAACATTAGCGCCCTGAGTTCACAGTCCTCTCAATCCCAAACAGATAATAATAATATCATTCTTTCTTCTTCTTCTTCTTCTTCTTCTTCTTCTTCTTCTTCTTCATCTGCGCCATTGTAAGTATAAAACCGCTTGATTCTCACACGCTTTCATTTCGAAACTGATTTCTTTGTTTGCAATTTTCTCTAAGGTCCATTTCTATTTGTTTGGTTTTTTTTTTAAGGCTCCGAAAGCAATAGCTAGTCCTATCCCAGACGCCTGGTACCCAACCCTATCTGTCGCTGGCGGTGGCTAGGGCTTGGGTCTCCACCGGCAGCAGGTCAAAGGGAGGCGGTGTCACGACAATCTCTCCTTCCCCTTTCCCTCCCTGGCTCCGTCGTGCGTTTGTGTGAAACCAACATTAGATGATAAATGGGTTTAGTTTAATTTGTAACCGGGTTATTATTTAAAATTTGATTTCAACCGGATCACTAAAATCTGATGTGGAAATTAGTTATTGCAATTTTTAAATTAAAAAAATGCGATGTCATTTAAAAAATGTCAAGTCATTGTTCTGTTAGCCATGTAAGTAACATCACTAACGACAGTTAGTAAAAGGACTAATACAACTCATTTTATAAACTTGAGGGACCAATTATGCTCAGTTGAAACTTGGGGGACCAATTGCGCACACAAGGTAAACCTGAGGGACCAATATTGTAGTTTTGTCTTTATTTTATATAGGATTTTTCATACAAGTTCAAGTTAAGTCCAAGTTTTTTTTTAAATGTATTTATTTTGATATTTCGTGAGAATATTAAGAAATTTTACCTAATTTTAAAAAAATATAAATTGGAGAAAAAGAAAGCAATGGCAGCTCCACCTCTAAGCTAGGGTGGTCACGAGACCACTTTGACTTGCAAAACAACTGTATATAAATTTACCACACAAAAATTATATACTAAACTAATTTATTGTGATTATCCTAACAAAAATATTGAATATCTTGACTTAAAAATCACAAGAATTTGAGTTTAAAAAAATAATAATAATAAGAGTAATGCTATATCTACAACGATTTCACAATAATTTCACAAGAAGTTTTCTAGAAAATGTTTGTTTCGGCAATAATGTTTTCTAGAAAATGGGTTATTTTCTATAAAATTATATCATTTTTCTATGTTTGGTAACAACTTTGAATGAGTTAAAAAACAATCTTTGAACTTTCCTTATTTAACTTCTTGTGAGATAGAGCAGATTTCCAAAAAAAAAAAAAATAGTGAAAAACAATCTCTAAAAATAAGCTATATTTTTTCTGTTGACTAAAGATAGTTTCCCATTGACTCTTTTTTTATGATGCGATCAAACACTAGAAAACACGGAAAACAATCTTTACACAAAGTTTTTCATTGAAACAAACAAAATTGTAGTAAGCAGTTACTGAATCTAATTTGGACACAATACTGACATGATTTTTAAAACTACTAATAACAATTTGTCGTATAAGATTTGTTGTGAAAATGTTGTGGATGTAACATTACTCCAAAAATAATTTTGGCCCCCAAATATAATCCATAACCCTTAAAAAAAAATTCCAAAACCCCACCGGAAGAAAGTAGGAAGTTTAAATTACTTATTCAGATAAATGTTAATGGCTGATTCTCAAAAAAAAAAAAAATGTTAATGGTAATATTGAATTCTCGTATGAAAGCTATTACCTACAAATAAATAAAGATAACTTCAATATAAGGGTTTTTTTTTTTTTTTTTGGTGAGAAGACAATATAAGGAAGTTAATTAATAATTACATACACTTTTGTTTAAAAGGTGAAGCTAATAAGATGTCTAGGCATGTTGTCCACTTGTGTTTTACCTGTCAAAAGCACACTCCAACGTACAATATAACCTTTTTATGATGGAATTTTTAGAGGTCGTGTAATTTTTTTTTTTTAATATTTATCTCAAATTTTTCCTTAAGGTTGTGTTTGGTAGAGTAGATTTTAGGGAGGATGAAAAAGAATGAGAAAAAAATGAGGAGGGAAAACTTTTTGAAAGGTGTTTAGTTGAGAGGGAGAGAGAAAAAAAATGTAGCGAGATTCGAGTGTTTTTTTCGTGAGCCCCACCAAAATATTTTCTCCCCAAAATGAGGAGAAAACTAAGGGAGAGAGTGTGATTTGTTAGATGGACAAAAATGCAGCCAATTTCATTTTTTTTTTTTTGAAAAATGATATGTCCACAACATTTTCACAATATTTTTATAATAAATCTTAAATGTCAGGTTATTACTGGTTGTTATTATTGGGGCAAAAAAGTAATTTTCGTGTTGGGTTCAAATTTGAACCAATAATAACTAATCACCTGTGATTTATTGTAAAAATATTATAAAAATATTGTGAACATAGTATCTCTCTTTATTTTTTGGACACTTTACCTCTTCTTTTTTTTCTTTTGATTTCGTGGGGCGTGGGTAACGTTGGCTTTTATTTTTTTGGGACAAACGTTGGCTCTTTTTCCTGGGACACTTTGCCTCGTTCTTTTTTTTTCTTTTGATTTCTTGGGGCATGGGGGTGACAATGATTTGTTTTGTTTTTGTTATTTTTATTTTTTGGCTTAATTAGATATGATTTTTTTTCCTTGACATGATTTTTATTTTTTGTAAATTTGGGTGATTGATTTTTTTTATTTTTATTTTTTTGCTTGTTTGTCACTTTTTTGTTATAATTGGGCATTATTTTTTAACAAAGGGTATGTGAGTAAATTTATACAAACTCATTTTTTTCATCGTTTCACTTTTTCACTCCCAACCAAATAAAAAGGAGGAAATTAAAATTTTTTCTATCCTCCTACTTTTCCACTCCTCCAACCAAATGGACCTTTAATTAATATGTTGTGCATCCATTTAATAGGTCTTGAACTCATAATATCATAATTTATCTTACTTTTATTAAAGAGGTGTAATATGAGGTAGAGTTTATAGCTTATTGGTGTCTCAAACTTTATTAAACTCACTTGCCATGAGATGCAAATCTAAAGCAAAAAAAGTAATAATGGCTAAGAGCTAGGTATGGGGTGAGTTTTCTATTCCTCACCCCAGCCCTACCTTAGGGAGGGTATTTTTCCCCACCCTTATCCTAGAGCGCACCCAACCTTGCCTCACTTAATTTTTCTTATAATTAACTAAAATTTGAGTTGAAACATATAATACATTAAATTAAAATTCATAAAACATATTAAAAATTAATAATAATCAAGTTTTGACATTACAAACATATAATACATTAAATTAAAATTCATAAAACATATTAAAAATTAATAATAATCAAGTTTTGACATTACAAAATAATAATAATAATAATAATAATAATAATATTATTAATAATAATAATAATAATATTATTATTATTATTATTATTATTATAAACAAGGTGGGGTCCCGACCCAATACCTACTCCCACCCTGAACCTTGCTTTGAGGGAAGGAGTCAACCCTATACCCCATTGCCATGAGGACCGAGGCAAGACAAGGTAAGTTTAAATTTCCATCTCTAAAGAAAATACTATAAATTGAGGGGAAAACAAAGAAATAAATTGATAAGTTTGTGTCAATTACATTCTTAATTGAGAAATAATATTAAGTAATGATTCAATTTTTCGAAAACCATTATGATCTAGGAGAGATTGTTACATACATCTGATGTACTACACATCTCTTCGATGTAAATATAAATTATATGTACAAAATTACGTGTAAGACATACTTTTATATGAGAGATAAGATGTAATATACCAAGTGCTAAACAATTTCATCTGGGAGAAATTATTGCGCACATTCAATATATTGCACATCGCTCTTGCATAATTATAAATCCTATGAATGGAATTTAAGAGTAAGACCTACCTTTAGATGAGAGAAATATATATGTAGTACAACATGTGCTAAACAACTTGATGCCATCTAAAAACATTATCTTTTTAAAATTTTAAAAAATAAAAAATATAAAAGTCCATCTACACATTATTTTTTTATTTATAACTTTGTTTTTTGCGGAAATTTTTATTTATAATTCATCTGTAGATTCTATACATGAATTGTTGCATATTAATAGGTAACTACTACTATATATGTCACGCACATGGAAAGTTCTCACTGGATCCGATTTCGGTCAAAGTCGGCTGTCCCGGCCATAAGGCCATTTCCAAGCCCAAAACTACCTAACCTTTCGTAGGTTTTTTTTTTTTTTTTTTTTTTTTTTTTTTTTTTTTTTTTGGGATTGGTTTTGTAGGTTAGCCCAAGTCCAAACTCCAAGCTAATATTACAAATTTCATTCAGTAAACTCACAAAACTTTCAAGTTGGGTTTTAAAAAACGTTGGGTTCAAGCTGACCCTAAGTCACTGATGAAGCATAAGACACTACGTCCATTGATAATATACCAAGAAGCAAGAGGGCCATTGAAAAGGACCCCAAAAAATTGATTAAAAGTAAGAACACCAACTATACAATGTGAACACTACATTTCACATTGTACCTGCATGGAGTGTGCGTGGAAATTACAAAGCTACACAAAGACAAGATGAAAGGCTAGGAGCCTAGGACCAAATCCAAAAAATAAGGTTAAATATGAAAAGAAAAAAAAAAAGAAAAAAAAGAAAGAAGAAGAGGCAACTAAAGAATATAGATAGATAATCTTGGACATGCAATATATCTACCATCTCCTTGTGAATTGTGGCTATGCTTTTTTTAGTAATCACTAAGAATAAAGAAAAGTTCTTGATCAGCAAATTGGTCAATTTTGTGCAACGAAAGTTATGAAAGCAGTGTGGGTGCGTGGGACCATAAAATAAAGTTTTGTGCCGGACTTATGGGACAGGGAATACTTGGTTAAATTTTGAATATATTCGCCGCACACGCCTAAGCTCTTATACTATTTGTTGAGACTCTTTTAAGTAATTAATACTAGTAATTAATATAATATATAGAAACATATTTAACTCAAAAGGCTTGATATGAACTCAATTATATTATATTAACTACTCATTATTTTCATCATTATTCAATATAAGACTTCATTCATACGTGTATATCCAACTGTCAAAAATCTTATAACACAATAGTTAATACATTTTAACATTTTCACAGAAATATTTAACGTTCAAATTTTTTATGATCATTGTAATTAATATATATATATATATATATATATATATATATATATATATATATGTTAAACGCCATTCAAGGCAACAAAAGTGTGGGAGATGTTGCATTAGCATTACACTCGGGGCTTTGGCACCATATGGAGGTGTGGCTTGATGGTAGGAATCTTTATCTCAGCCCCAAGAAAGAAGTGGTTAGAGTGATAGTCCCAGCAAGACTCATGTGGTACACATGATATTACCAATTACCATCATGTAGTATGGGCTTGACGAGCCCACACCAGAGAACCCATTTTTTTATTCAGCAAAAAAAATAATAATAATACTCATGTCTTTGGCTTATAGGTCGGGGACCTAGGTAAGTTTTGAGTAGGTGCCACTGCCGCCAGAAGATTTGCTCAAAGGAGAGAATGTCAAAACGAAGAAAATTTATGCAATGTTTCAAATTTGAACAAGTAAATTTTGGACGCAGCATAAAGCATACTTACGTTTTCTTCTTTATGTATGGTTATTTTTTTTGCCACATAATTAACGTTTTAGCAACCAAAAAAAAAATGTTTAAGAAACCCTATGTCCCTATTCATGTGAAAAGTTAAAAACAGATAGAAATAATTTAAAATTATTAAATTCACCATTTTCTAACCATTTTACAATATTTTTATAATACTTTTTATAACAAATACTAGGTGATAAGTTGTTATTCGTGTGTAAAAAAATAATTTTAGTAGTAGGTTCAAATTAGAACTAATAACAACTTAATACCTATGATTTTTTGTGAAATTATTGTAAAAATGTTTTAGAGATATATCTCTAAAACATTTTTAAAACGCAGATATAGACCAAATGGGTCTACAGCCGCGTTTGTACGCATGGTCTATACAACGTCACTATAAGTCTTACAGGTCTGTAGCCGCATTTTTTTTTAATGCGGCTATAATGTAGCTATAGACCATGTTTTGGACGCATTTATTAAAACGAAGACATTTCAACAAAATGCTCCAAATACTAATAAGCAAAATTTTAAATTCAAAGAAAGTGAAAAAGGAAAGCTTAGAAGGACACATTTGTTCCTTCTAATTACCAATTACCAAGAGTACAAAGTATTTATTCCCAATTACCAAGTTGTGACATTTACATAGAAGAAAGAGTACCGACACAGTAAGTTCTCCATATATAAAAACCAAATCCATTTGATTTTTAATTGACTTCGTAATATTGTGTAAAATAAACTTTTGAGATCTCATAATTTTATATGTAATTATTCTAATACATATATTTCAAATTAAATTTAAATTTTATCCTATAATTAAACCCTCCAATAGAATTTTGATATATCATTTTTTTCTAAAAGAAAAAAAAATAGTAGAATAAGATAAAAGTTAGATACTGTACAATAGGTTCCAATTAAATTTAATCATAAATTTAATTTAATTATCTTTGAATGAAAAAAAAAATATTGTTTATGCTTTATTCATCAAGCCAACTAGGTTTTTGAATTTAATTGGAAATACCTAAGTCTTACCTCAAATTATATATATATATATATATATATATATATAAACACAATCATAATAAATGCCTAATGCAAGAAAAATGAGTGAAAAGACTAATAGAATTTTGTTTTTTTTGAGAGAAGGTACAAAATTTTCGATGCTGAGCTACGTATTATTGGTAGAGTTTTCATATATTTTGTTTCATATACAAACATAATCATAATATATTTTATTAATAATTACCACGATTATCAAATTTCATATTTAGAAAAATAAATAAATAAAACCACTAAAACTGTACCACAATCACCCTAATCGAATATTAGATTATCATAGTTTTAAACTATGTAGTCCTCATTCCAAGAGTTTAAATCTGGAAGAAATGTGAGTTTTTCTTGATACTCACAAAAAAATAAAAAGTATTTTCGGCATCCATTGGATCAACAACCGCATCAGTTATGTTTCTTTTAAATACTAATATTTTTGGTAATAAATAATGTAGTAATATATATTATTCTTGCCTAAATAATGTTTCATAGGGATAAGGAAGGTTGGAAACTAAAGAAGAAGAAGAAGAAGAATGGAAAGGAAAAACAGAAAAGTAAGGAAGGAAAGGAAAGGAAATAATGAAAACGACACTCTGCCTTCCGCCCTTGACTCATTTCAAACCCTCGCGCGAGGGTGGGCTTTGACCACTACTTTTCTCACTTTCCCTTGACTGGCTGGTGGCTGCTGCTCTCTCTCTCTCTCTCTCTCTACCAGTGATGTTAGCCAAAAGGTCCTAAAAATCTTCTATCTCTCTCTCTCACTACTACTTTTCAAGCTCTCTAGCCAGAGACAATTCTATCTCTCTGTCTCTCTGTCTCTCTCATAGTAGTATACAAATACCCTAGTGGGGTCTTTTCCCTTTTGTTTTCACTCACCCTCTCAAAGCATTGGTAGGGCTTTCTTTCCCCACCACCACGCACAACTTTTCAAACCTATCTCTCTCTCTCTGACATACCCAGCTTGTTTCTTATACTATTAAACAGCTAGTCCTGCTCCCCAACACAAATACCTAATTAACAAAGATCATTTAATGACCTTAGATTAGTCTTCTTCATCTTCTTCTAGTATACCCTTCTTCTCCTTTTTTCACTTAGATACGTCAAGATTTTTCCTCACTTGCCCTACAAGCACATGCATATTTTTCAAATGACGCATTCAGACTCAGATCACAGAAGGTTCGGCAGGGACGAAACAATCAAACTGCTACATAAGAAGGGTTGCAAAGAAGAGAACCAAAGCCATGTCAGGCAGAAATATCTGTACTCTTAGCCACCACAAGACAAGTACTGGACCTCAAGGTCATGGACACGGCCTTCTTATTCGATGAAAGCAGCCGTGCCAACTTCTTCCAGTTGATAATGCAGTCTATTCCCTACACTTACATTTGCCTATGGTCAAATTGGCCCCAATCATCTAGGTATTGTTCAACTCTCTCTCTTTTTTCTCTATATGTATATATTGATTTACATATCATGGATTATATATATGTGATTTTTTTTTTTTTTTTTAACAGCTTCTTAAGATATCTGGATGGATTCTTTTATGAAGAAAACAACCAACCTAGCTCTTCTTCTGGAACTCAAGCTCGGAGGCTTTTTGAGGAGTACCGGCAATCAGTTTTCATGGTCGAAAATGAGTAAGAAGGCGATATATATTCTAGTTAAGATGCTGGATATATCAAAACATGATTCCTTATATGCAATCGCTTTAAATGAACTTTTGTGCATATATGTAATAAGATTTTGGGGTTAGGGTTTGATTGTTGCTATTGTATGTCAGATGTGTTCCAGGACTCGCTTTCAAGAATAGTCGACCTTACTTAGAGTTGCAAGAAGTGCACCTTCAAATATTCGCATCAAAAGAAGTACAGAGACAATTCTATCAGGTAATTAATTGATGACAATAATAAGAGGAGCTAGCTATACGGAGAGGGAGAGAGCTTGTAATTTGTTGACTGATCAGACAACGAATTCAATTTTTCTTAACGATGTTAGCTATATTGATTTATTTCTATGCCTTTTTTTTTTTGTTTTTGTCACAGGTAGCAGGGATTAAGGTTTGTGCAGCTGAAACAAAATGTGATATTAGGTGTTTCTTAAGCTTTCTATTTTATAGAGCATAAAATAGTAAAAGATTATAAAGTTTCTATCTGTTTGTTAAGTGCAGACTGCAATTTTTATGGGATGCAAGAGTGGAGAGATTGAGGTAGGCTTCTCCAATGTGCCTGCTGAGGTAAGAAACCCCATTATCACATTTTCCATAACGTTGTTCTTTTGTTTAATTAAAAGTTCATTTCTTAATTCAAATGAATTTTTTTGTAGATTGACATTGAAAAGGAATTGAAAAGTTGGTTTCCTGAAGATTTCTCAAGGCAATTTTCCCCACTTAGGCTACCAGATCCAAACCCACCTTCATCATCTTCATCATTATCCATGGATAGCCTCGAGTACTCATCCCTTCTATTCAACATTCCAAACACAACCCATCTTCCAGAAACCCTTAGAGAGGTTGTTAATCCTACATTGCAACAAATTCCAACACCTAGTCCACACCAAGCAGCCATGCAAGCATATGCTAGGCTCCAAAACATTCAACTCCCAAACCCGGAAACCGAAGCTGCTGCAATTACAAGAGCCATCTTCAATGTTCTAACTTCACCTTCTTCTTCTTCTTCATCATCACAACAAGCCCACACAAATTTACCATATAGTCACCAGGTAGTTTCCAAATTTAGTGCATTCAAGAGATATGCCTTGCCTTTAGGACCAAGAACGACCCAAGTGAGAGCCAATTTAGACCGGCAAAGCATGATGAAGAGATCATTTGCATTCTTTAGAAGCTTAAATTATTCGAGATTTAGTGCACGTATCCAAGAAAATTGCCCCACAACCACTCAATTGCACCATATGATCTCAGAGCGCAAAAGGCGTGAGAAACTCAATGAAAGCTTTCAAGCATTGAGATCATTGCTTCCTCCTGGAACTAAGGTAACAATCACTTTGAATTGAAAACATATTTCTATTTGGCAATGCATTAAATTTCGTTCTCCTTTTGTTTTAGTAACAAGTAGATTTGCATCATTGGCCAAGACTCTTATTGTTCATGTGCATTACTCAGTTCTTTCAATTGGATTCGCATCCCTTAAAAAAAAGTACACATTGGCATTCACGTATAGTTGTATACATACATATATATATATATATATATATATATATATATATATATATATATATGTGTATAGTTGTATACATACATACATATATATGTGTGTGTGCGCGCGCGTGCGCCCTTGCCTACCAATATATAACACCAACTCCAACCTTGACAAATATGTTTTGGATTTAATAGAAAGATAAGGCATCGCTGCTTGCTACAACAAGGGAGTATTTGAGTTCTTTGAAAGCTCAAGTTGAAGAGCTTAATAGAAAAAACCAGCTCTTGGAGCCGCATCATTTGCCTGCCAGAGAAGCTAAGGAAGAGGAAACTAGTTCCTCAAATGAAAGGCTCATTGTTCGGACTTCACATGTCTCGGAATCAACCTCATCGGAGGAGCGCATTGTTGATTTGCAAGTGATTATAAGAGGTGAATGTCCAATGGTGGATATTCTGATTCGCATTTTGGAACTCTTGAAGCAGGTTAAGAATGTAAGCTTGCAGTCCATGGAGACCAACACCCGGATAATAGAGTCAAGCTCCATGAATCACATTATTTTGAGATTAAGAATTGAGGTATGGAAATTTAGATGCATTTTTTTTTTAAGATTGAACAATGAAAAAAAAAGAGTGGGTTATTAAACTCTTTTGAATAATAATAAGTAAAAAATAATGCAGGGAACACTACTTCTAGTTCTATAGCATCAAATAATAAACCATGTAATGATTTTCTTTGTCCCACTACTATTGTTATTCATAAGAAATCATTATTTAGAGGAAAGTAGGATGCTTTAAATTTTGATTAAAAAATTGTATATTTTGTAAAGGTTTAATTATTCTTGCATAAATTGCATGTATTAAAAATGTCAAATGTTGAAGTGGATGCTATAATTATAGTACAAATTATGTTCAGATTAATTCATTACTAGCACTACTTTTATTTTATACCAAATATAATATAAGAATTCAACAATTGTGAAAATAAAAGCGTGTTTAGAAACAATAACCATTGCATATATGCGTAGTGAAACATGTAGATCTTACACTGTTGTAGAGAGGGAAAATTCCCGACCTATCACAAACTGACACATCATACTACCAAGTCCACAAAATACAACCAATTACAAGGCGCCATGTATTGCTGCTAGGTTTTTCCATCACTATTCGGATTCCAATAGAAATTTGCCAAGTGTCATTGAAATAAAGGCATGAAACTGCATCAGCACGTGTAAGCGATGACACAAGCAGCCCTGCACGTGTAAGCGATGATACAAGCAATCCAGCACGTGTAAGTGATGACATAAGCGGACCAATCAAGCTATGACAAGTGTCACCAATCAAACTCCGCCACGTGTCGCTCACCTACCCCTAAACTCCTATAAATAGAAGCCTTCCTAAGACATTTAGGAGGACACACAGACGGAGACAGACAGACAGAGAGAAGGAAGAGGAGATCTTGAGTTCAGAAATCCAGAAGCTCTGCCGGAATCAAACCCCGAAGCCTCCAGGAATTTCAAGAACTTCAACCTCGAATACAGACAACATTCGAAGCAAAATCATCCAAACTACTTGTCCAAGTCTCAAAGTTCACTGAAATCAAGCTCAAAAGCCTCTAGAAACCTCAACAAACTACAAATTGGTGAAGCTCTACGGATTCAAGCCTCTAAAGCACCGAAGAATTTCCACCACAAACCTTCAAATACGAAGAACAATCAAAGAGGAATCATCCAAATCATATTCCTAAATCTCAAAGTTCACTGGAATCAAGCTCAAAAGCCTCCAGAAACCTCAACAAACCACAAATCGGTGAAGCTCTACGGATTCAAGCTTCTAAAGCACCGAAGAATTTCCACCACAAACCTTCAAACACAAAGAACACACGAAGAACACACGAAGAACACGAAGAACAAAGAATTTCTAACAAGCTTATAGCCAGAGATTCATTGTAATTCCGTTTCAAAGATCTTCGATCCATTCCTCAGCTAAATTGAAGAATATCTTATGTTCAAATCAAAATCACATTACCACAATTACAATCAATAAATCTTTCAAGGAGATCGAATCAGAGGATCACTCTTTTGTAATTACAGAGAATTGTACCACACATTTATCAATACAAATTCGTATTTGTGAAACTATTTTACTTGTTTGATTTATTTCGAACTAAGAAATTTAGTCGTCTACAACTGTTATGAAATGAAACCTTCATGCTATAAGAATCATGTTGCATGTACCAAATGAAAAAAGTTAGCTTCTCTTTATAGAGTTGAATATTCAACCTTAGAATCTTTTGTATTCTTGCATAAAATCATCTCTTAAAAATGTCAAATGTTAAAATAGATGTTATGATTATAATACAAATTACGCAAATTGATTTATCACTGTCACTACTTTTATCATATACCAATTAGAATATTAAAATTCAACAATTCTGAAAATGATGACGTGTTTAGCTACAATAACTATCTTATATATTCGCATTGAAACATGTAGACCCTGCACCACTATGAAACGAAACGTACAAGCTATAAGAAACGTGTAGCATATGCCAAATGAAGAAGGTAGCTTTTCTTTTTAGAGGGTGAATTTTTAATAAGTGAATTTTTTGTTGTTGAAGGGGCCCGAATGGGACGAGTCTGCCTTCCAGGAAGCAGTGAGAAGGGTTGTTGCTGACCTGGCACCATGACAATTGAACCAATCCCTCTTTTGGCCACATGTGTGAGACACTGAACACAGTCAAGAATTAATTTAATTTTATGGCGGCTCCCTATCATTTTCAATGGTTACTTTTCTTTATTTCAGATATTATTACACCTCTTCATCACCGCCTCCAATTTTGAGATCACTTATTATATTGATTTTCACAATCAGTGCCCTGTTAGCACAATTTTTGATAGCCACCATATAGAACTAGAAGCAATGTATAAATAAATATTTGACACTTTTTGGTTTACCAATTACTATCATTTTGGAGTAAAGTATTATTATACTAATATTGTTTAGTACCTCACAACTTAAGATCAATCCGATCTTAACCAGATTTTTTTCTAACAAGATCAACTCCTCATCTAGGTATAGTTTCTAACAAGAAATTCTTGCCCACATATTTCTAAGAGGAGTTGCCGTCCACCCCCCCTCCCCCCTCCTCATCTTTTCTCTTATCTAAGAAGTCAACCATTATATGTCTAATTAAGCAAAATTTCACCACTAAAAGCACATCACTTTTATTCCATGATTCTTATTGAGGGCAATGTAACTAGATGCTTGTTGGCCACTATGAGCATTATTAACTTGTCATTAAGGTTCCTTATTGATAGATAAAAGATGAAGCCAATACCAATTATTTGAAGATTTCTAAGGACTTAGTCATTTCACGTGTAAAGCATCTTTGCTTTGCTGTCTCCGTGGTGTTGGATGGCATTGAGATTTGAGGTCCAAGGATCTAAGTGACAAACTTGTTTGGAGTAAATTCTTTATTTGGTTTGCCAAAAGGTTTACATTGAATTGGTCTTGGGAAATTTCAAGGATTTTGAATAGGTTTTGGATTGAAGTAAGTAACCTTATCCTAATTGGTTTTATTTTGTGTAATGTAACTACTGAAAATTGTTTATAGTTGTTACAATTTTATTTCTATTGTATTACTGATTCAAGTAAAGAATTATCACAAATATATCTGATCGCTGGATATATGATGTATTTTATTTAATCGTTTTAGCTATACTGATTTAAAGTAAAGAATAAAGAATTTTCACAAATATATATGAGCATTGAATATAAGATTTATTTTATTTAACTGTTTTTTTAGCTATATTGATTTAAAGTAAACAATATAGAAATATCACAAATATATTTGAATATTGAATATATATATATATATATATATATATATATATATGTATGTATTTGAATAAGATATATTTTTGTTAGAAACTATGATTTCATATATATGATTATGGGCAATCTGACTATGAATTGATTCTAATACCCAAATCAATGGGGGCTATTTATTGGTATTCTGATACCCAGCCAATGGAGATTATTTATTGGTACTCTGATACTCAAATCAATGAGGGTTATTCTGGTATTCTGATACCCAACCAAAGAGGGTTATTTATTGGTACTCTGATACCCAAACCAATGGGGGTTATTTATTGGTATTCTGATGAGTCTAAATCTTCTGTCCCACTTTTCCAGCTCCACTCTATACTCCACCAATAAAAACTTGCCACGTGTTCACCTAATTAATTAAATACTACAATTATTGACTTATTAATGCTACCGTTATTAATTAATAGTAGTATTTAATTAATTATGTGAACATGTGGCAAGTATTTATTGGTAGAGTATAGAATGGAGCGGGAAAAATGGGATAGAAGATTTGGACTCGTATTCTGATACCCAAACCAATGGAAGTTATTCATTGGTACTCTAATACCTGGCCAATGGGGGTTATTTATTGGTACTTTGATACCCGGTCACAGAGATATAGCGTGATCATGGTCATAAGATTGTTAAGAATATGAATTACGTTTGAATATTTGAACTATTTTGAGTCATTAAAATTGCTTATGTATTTTTGAAACCTATTGTAAGTTATAACTTTGATATATGGAAAACTGATTACTTTCTAAACCATCTATGATATATTTGTATGATTAAAATATGTGATCTATTTGCAACTTATTATTTTAAGACTCTGAAACTTCTTTAGTTATTTTTGGAAACCCATAGTATATCATAACTTTTGAAGACTCATATTACATATTATTACTTTACAGATCTATTAATATGCCCAATCACGGGGATATAGTGTGACCATAGTTATAAGATTGTTAAGAATATGAATTAAGTTTGAATATTTGAATTATTTTGAGTCCTTAAAACTACATATGTGATTTTGGAAATGTTTGAGTATTTGAAATATTTTGAGTCACTAAAACTGTTTATGTGTTTTTGGAACCTATTGTAAGTTATAAACTTTTGATATATGGAAAACTGACTCTTTTCAAAACCATCTATGATATATTTGTAAGATTAAAGTATGTGATTTATGTGCAACTTATTATTTTAAGACTACGAAACTTCTTCAGTATTTTGAAATCACATAGTATTATAACTTTGAAAACACATATTACATCTTATACTTTACAAATCTATTGCTTGATAAAACTTATTAAGATTTTAGTTACTTATTGAGTTGTTAGCTCACCAATTTTTGCCCTCCAATTTCAGATTATAAAGAATAACAAGTTTTGAGAGTTTTGATGTTGTGTTGTGAGCAGGAAAAGAAGCTTAGTGATTTTGGGATTGAATGGTCTTCAAATAGTTTTATATTTATTGGCCAATTGGCATAATGTACATAAGGTTTGGATTTTGTTTCTATTAAATTATTGGAGATCTATTCATAAAGAAACTGTTAAGGTATTTTGAATTTAATTGATTTAATTTTTGAGGATAAATTTTAGTTGCTAAAAAGCCCTTGCACACTTGTAAGGTGCTTAGGCGGTCTATTTATATAGATTGGGAGAAGTTTTGGGAACGTCCCACCCCAGCCTCCCATTGCAAGGGGTGGCTGGGGTGAGATGTTTCCGAAACATCTCACCCGCGGAAACATCTCACCCATTTTGCCTTCTTGCCCACTCGAATTCGGTTTTCATCTTTTTTGTCTTTTCGATTGTGTTTTAGAGCTACTTTTAGAAGGTATTCAAAAGCTCTGATTTCTTCAAACTTGGTGTCGCTAAAAGTTTTTGGATGTCTAGTTTCCACTGGCTCTAACATCACATAATTTGGAGCTACAATTGTCGAGATATCACGTCTAGAAGGGAGGTGACGCAGTGTAGACAATGTAATTGCACTATTCTTGGAAAATTCATTTCTCCTAATCTGAAGACGATATCGCTAAGCCTTTTTTATAAAAAAATAGATGACTCGTCATATTTCAATCTGGTCCAAGCATATTGCACTAGTTATGGTTGGATTGGTACATTTTATTGCGTGAAAATGCCCTAAAACAGTCATTTAATCTGAAAATAATACATTTAATTAGGGTTTTGGATTTTTCTTGATATTTCATCTGTTTTAACTCCGATACTGGTCCATGAATTTTCGTTTCGAAGGAAATTTCATGATCTATATGATGGTTAAACATTTATCTCAATCGGACGGTTGGATAAAAAGTCAAGGTTTTGACCAATCCTAGTTAGGGTTTAGTTAGCACTGGTCAAACTTTGCCAAAAATGGTAAGTTTGTATTTTGTAAAATCTTGGATGTTTTGTTTCATCATCCGATTAAGGTAAATGAGATTTTTCACATAGTTTCCAACTTTTGGTTTTCAAAAACATGATTTTCATCTTTTCGTATCACTATTTTAGCACATTAGAGCATTCACAGCAAGGTTCTCAAAAAATATAGCTTTTAGCAACTCAAAAATCTACTTTATTTATTTTAACAACTCGCTTTACAATACACTTAACATCAAAAATTTTATTTTAACAAACAATACAATAAAATAATATAAACAAACAAATAAAATAAATATAATAAACACTACACATGGACAGACTTGAGGGAGAGAAAGAGAAAGAATGAAAGAGAGAGAAACTAATTTAATAATGAGAGAAGAAAGAGAAAATAATTTAATATATGTAGCAACTTGCTACAGTGAGCTGCTACTACAAACAACTTACTGTAGCAAGTTCATAAAGTATTTTAAGCTTAGCAACATTATTGTGGGGTGTTTTTGTTTGTTTGGAGCTATAAAATAACTAAAAAGCTATTTTAAGAGTATTGTTGTGATGCTCTTAATCGAAGCTAGCTAGACAAAATATGATATCAACACTGACAACCTTAGTTCATCATTTCTATATAAGAATATTATTTCATATTGAAAACTGGTTTAAAAAAGTATACTATATACATTTGTTGGCAATTTCAAATGTCCTTAAAAAAATCTCAATATAAATTAACAATTTTTTGTTGGCATATGATTGCATGGTCCAACATATCACATAATTAAATTTAATCTTGCTTAAGGAAAGATATTTATCCTTAAGAAATATTAAATTTTGAGTAATAATAAAACAAAAACCCTTTTACTGGTTAATTAGGACTTCAACAATTAACCCCAGACCGTTTTTCCTTCTTTTTTTCCTCTCAAATCATGTTTTTTTTTTTTTTAAAAAAGTCATATAAGTTATAAATAGCTAGGACCTTTTATTTTCTTTATAAATAAAAAAGGATACTAAACTAAACCTTTGAAGCTTCGTGTCCCTAATGGACTACAATACCGACTTGAAACGAAGAAACCCACCGCATCAAAGACTAAGAGAGATAGAGGTACTAAAAATCTCAGCTCAGGACCTCAAGAATGTGAAGCATGTGACCAAGATGAGAGCCTATGTTATAGTCTACTTCCAGAAGGGCGTCCACGTGGCAAAGACCCATGTGGACGAGCATGGCGGCACCAATCCCACGACCACGAGGTGGTATATAGTGTTTTTAGTGCATGTATCTTCCCTCTCATATGAGGGTAGACCCCACAAGTGTGGAGTCCATCCTCATGTGAGAGCAAAAATATATGCATTAGAAACACCAAGTATTTTCTCCACGACCATGTGGAACGAGGACTTCCTAGAAAGTGACATCATGGCGGCGCTGAACGTGGACATATATGCACATGGCCACGTGCGAGAAAAGCCTGTGGGAAGCGCTAGAGTTTTGCTGTGCTATATTTTGAAAGGTGGGGATGCTTCTGAGCCGTTGGATAATCCGATACAGTGCATCATGGTGTAGGTATGAAGACCCTCCGATAGGCCCCATGGGTTGCTCAATTTGTGGGTCCCACCGACAGTGAGGTTCTTGATAAGGAGGGAATCTTTGTTTTTTATGCTCTATTTAGATTGAAGGGGAGTAGGAGAGAGTAGAGTAGATGAGAGTAGTAAGTTAAGTTAATTTACCTTGTTTTGATGATTTTTAAGAGAGGAGGTGGAGGGGAGGGATTTAGAGGGGTTCTAAATATTTCTAAAGCTAATTAAATATTTTGAATTACCCATTTTGCCCTTTACCATTTATGGCAATTACGAAATACACTAAAGTAAAAATTTCTCTCTTAGATCACTTTTCACGCTCTCTGTCTCTCTTCTCTTCTCTGTCACACTGCTCTCTCGCTCTTCTCTCTGATATTGCTTTCTCACTCTTCTTTCTCACACCCAGCCCTCTCTCATAGGTAAACTCTTATCTTATTTCTCTCTTGGTTTTATTGTTTAATTTTGGGTTTATTTGGGTTTATGATTTTCATATATTCATATGCTTTTGTCACCATTTTCATATAAATGGTGATTTCTGACCTGATGGCTTTTTTCCCCCCCAGAATTTTAAAGTTTGGAAAAGTTGCTCACAATATGTTTGATAAATTGCTTGAGTGATTGTGTGCTGTGAGTTTGATTTTGTCCTTTGCCATCTGTGGGTACTCAGGATTTTCACCTCTTGGGCCAAGGGCTTTTTGCCTTGTAACCTTGTTTTGCTTGACACCTTTTATCCCACATCGAAGAGAACTCCTCCCACTTTCTCACTTATAAGCTTGCGCCGTGGTGAGGAGTGTACCATCAGTTATTAATAACTGATGGTACACTCCTCACCACGGCGCAAGCTTATAAGTGAGAAAGTTGGAGGAGTTCTCTTCGATGTGGGATACATGTGTAGTACTGAGCAAGTCTTAAAAACTGCAGGCTATGCATGATTGCACTCCCCTACTTCTTCAAGTCAGGGGGGGAAGGTGGGGGCTCCCCCTCAAACCTCAGAAGGCGCCTTTTATTGTGGGTACTCAGGATTTTCACCTCTCAGGCCAAGGGCTTTTTGCCTTGTAACCTTGTTTGGCTTGACACATTGTATCCCATATCGAAGAGAACTCCTTCCACTTTCTCACTTATAAGCCTGAGCCAAAGAGAGGAGTGTACCATTAGTTATTAATCCTATGAGGAGGTCTCTGCCTGTGAAGGGGGATCCAAGGACTTGGTGTTTAATGGTAAGGGTTGGAAATATTCTAATGTGAATGGGCTTACTTTTCTGGGTGATCAAAAATGTTTCTCCATTGGCTGCTCTGAACATCTGATGATGGGGTAGCCAAAAATCTTCTGGTAAAATCTTGGGATCGAAAATTGTTGCTGCTACTCCTGTATCAAACAAAGCTATCACTGGGATGGGTCTGGAATAGGTATCAAGGAGGATGTGAACTTGGGCTATTGGTGTGGGGCCAGTTATTGGGGCTATAAGAGGCTGAGATGTGTATATGGTTTGAATTTCTGGGTCTGAATCATTAGTATTGCTTGAATCTGACTCATCTTCTAAGATAGAATAAGCCATGACTCCCAAGGCTTGGGGAGAATAATCGTCATCCAGGGAAAAGAGTGATTCAACATCTGAAAATGGGGTGTCATCTGCATGAATTTGGGCTTGCTCTAAAAGCTTTGCTGCTTTTTCTCTTTTTGGACAATTTTTTGCAAAATGACCGGGCTTTCTACATACAAAACAAACTTTTGAAGTTTTGCCTTTGAACTGCTTTCTTCTGAGAAATTTCCATTTCTTTTTTCTGAAAAAACTTCTTCTTTGGATGAGAATGTTTCTTCTTCCAAAAGTACTTCTTGTAATGATCTCTTCTCTTGGTTGGACAAGCACAAGTTTTGTCATAACACTTGATCTGCAAATCTTTCCTTTTACAATTGTCTTTAAGCTTGATGTGGATCTTGTCAATCTCTGAAAGAAACTTTCTTTGATTGCAGAGTTTTTTCAAAGCAATGAGGTCATGCTGACAAATCTCTCCTAAAGAGGCTTCCTGCAGGGTGATTTTTTGAAGAT
Source organism: Castanea sativa (assembly GCF_040712315.1). Taxonomy (NCBI): domain Eukaryota; kingdom Viridiplantae; phylum Streptophyta; class Magnoliopsida; order Fagales; family Fagaceae; genus Castanea; species Castanea sativa. The sequence goes on from NC_134017.1 coordinate 53,601,142, forward strand.
TCATCATGCGAAGAGTCTCATCACCTAGTGGTTCTGGGAATGAATTCAAGAAAGTGTGCTTGGAATTGACATCATCCATGCCATTAAAAGCATAGTACTTGCTTGACATTCTGTCAAAATGTTTTTCCAAATCCTTTCTTTCAAAAAAACAGCATTTCATCAGTAGGAATTCATCTCTCGCTACTGCAGTGTAATGGGCCAGTGAACCGAGGAATTCATTATGGAGGATTGTGAAAAAATCCTCGAGTGTGTTACACTGGGCTGCTTGTCTTTGCTTGTATTCTCCAAGGTTAATCCACCATTGTCATTGTCTTCCTGTAAGTCTTGCTACAAATTTGGCAATAATCTGGGCAACTGTATTGTTTGGGGCTTGAAGTTCAGCTGTACATCATGAATACATGTTGAAAATCTCATCATGCCATTTTGAAGGAGGACTATTATCAAGGGTAAACAAGTGCTTTGAATCTGTGGTTGATGAGTAGGTTAATCTTGTGTGATGATCAGGGATGAAAGGTGGTGTAGGAAATATTGATGGTGATGGTGGAGGTTGTTTAGGGCGGAGGACATCATCTTCCTCTTCTACCTTTGGATCAATCATGAAGACTTCATCTAAGTCAAAGCTAGACAAGTCTAGATCTGTGTCATCAATGACTGGGAGAACAAAAGGCTCTGTTGGTTCTTGAAGAGTTAAAGTTCTCAGGGATGATGAAATCGGGTTTGGAGGATCAGAATTTATGGCCAACATGTTCATATCTGGGGGTCTGGATGAAGCACCAATAGTTGGATCTGGTGGTTGGTACAATGGTTCTTTGTCTTTTCTGATGAGAGGAGGTTCATTTTGTGGTTTGGTTTGGGGTTCTGGTCTGGATTGAGATTCTAATTAGGGTGGTGGTGTTGGGTTTGTTATGCTGGAAAAAATTCCACATGGTTTAAAAGGATTTTGAGCTGGATGTGTCATGTTTAGTGGTTGGAGGTTCTGGTAGGGGGAAACTGGGGAGAATGGTGAGGGTCCTGGTATGGACAAATCTTTATACAATGATTGATGAGGTTGATAAGGCATGTAGACTTGCATTGGAAGAACTTGGGTAGCTGCCTTTTGTGAGTTCTCCATAGATTGGAGTTGCATTAACAACTGCTTTCTTTCTTTTTCTCCATAGACTGTATTTTTTTCTTCAAATCTTCAATGAGAGAATTTGAGGATGAGAAGGTATGAGTTACTGCTTCAGTAAACTTTTGTTGATTATCAAGAATCTTCGAAAGGACTTGATTTTGTGCAACAACATTTTCTGCCTGCCAATTGAGAGCTGCTTCAGCTGAGGAGACATGTTTTTTGGTTCCATCTGGATTGGTTCCAACAGGGTTTTTGATTTTCCAAACATGTTTAACATTGGCTTAGGGGTGGTCAAAGCTTTCTAGAGGAGGAAAATTTTGTGAATAGGAGGGTGATGCATGGTCAAACATAAAACAAGGTAAAGTCTGTTCTGTGTGGGTTTGACTGGGAGGCTTGGGTTGACATTTTTGTGTTTGGGGAAGGACTTTTTGGTAATATGGAATTAGTAGTGGTTTCTGGTTTTGTTGGTTTTGATCATGACTTTCTTTGCATGGGGAAAGGGGTGGAGTTTTTTGTTTTCTGGATCAACTGATGGTACACTCTTCTCTTCGGCTCAGGCTTATAAGTGAGAAAGTGGGAGGAGTTCTCTTCGATGTGGGATACAAGGTATCAAGCCAAACAAGGTTACAAGGCAAAAAGCCCTTGGCCCGAGAGGTGAAAATCCTGAGTAACCACACCATCAATGAGGAGAGATTCTATAAGATAATGCTGCCTCTGGATTTCTTCGATGCAATGAAGGCTTTATATTCTTTGCACCCATATTTCATTGACCTTGTGCTTTTTTAAAAATACGTTTTAACTGCTTAAATTAGCTAGAGTCTGCTGAAAATCATGGAATTATTGAAATATATGATTTTGTATGATATAAGATGGCTGGGTTTAGTGAGATTGCTGGTAAGTGGCTAGTGATGTAGACAATTTGGTATGATTGAATACTCATTACTTTTGTGTACAGCAGAAGTCGAAGTCAAATTTTTGACATAATTCTATGATTTTTTCAATGCCATTATTCTTTAGCTCTATTTAAAAGCATTAAGTTATAAATCTGATATAACTACATGCTTTGTTTAATTTTATTACTTTCCAATGATTGTTTCTGGTCTGTGCAAGGATAATGTGCACACTTCAAATATTACAAGTGATTGAATCGCTATTTTTCTGGCACTTTTTCAATGGTTAAGTCACTAATAAATTGATGTACTTTCTTGTTTTTCATAATTTTTGCCTGGTTTAATGATTTGGTAGTTAAGTTTGCTAATATGTCACTCCTGGCCTAGGGATTTAGATAGGCATTTCAACCTTTTGTGTAGTGTTTTATGTTGTTTTTTTGATAAGTAATTTTGTAAAACAGAAAAAGAATGTACTTGAGCTTACTAGACCAGCTTCAAAGGCATCTCAGCAAGTCTGAAGAGCAAAAGACATTAATTTACGAGCAAGTAGTGTTTTATGTTGTTATTGGAAAGCTGCTGAAGAATTGTTATTGTATGAAGTTTATGTTTAAAACAAAGCTGTTATTATGTTGTCTTTCTTTCTTCCTGCTGTTGTCATGAAACTATTGCTGTGATGTGGAAAACTACATTTATCCAACAAGAGAAAGAGAAATCCTTTGGAGCTTATGGTTATTATTTATTTAATTGACAACTATTGTCTAAGGATTATGCATATTATTTAACATGGCAGTGTCATGGACAAGAACACATGCTTAGCAAATATAATTTTGTTTCATTTTTGTCCTATTATTAGGTTGTTACTCTTGATCTACAGCTTCTGAGAAATCATTTTCATATCAAGGTTTGAATAGTTTTAGATTGCTTAACATAAATGATATAAATATGGCTGCTTATTTATTAATTTGATCAACCATACTATTCAATAATACCTGTGCATAATTAACCGATCTGTCATACTAAAAAAGATGGTGTGCCAGCCTTGACATGTTTGGCCTTCAGTAAATGGCCGACGATTTATAGGAACAAGACCTAGTTGCATAGAATATAAGAATATGTTAACTGCTAGTATGAATTATTGTTTGGCTGCATTGTATTCTATTTTAAGTTAAGAGTTCTTTTATTGCCTTGCATTACATTTAAAAGCATGCAACTTAGAAGTCCTTTTGAATGTTACATTGTTTTGCTTGATTACATTATAGGAGGGTGCTTGAGATAGAGGGAAAGAGTACTAACACCGGGTAGTTTGGGCAGAGAATTATTAGATAGAGATAGAGTTGTTATTTATTGGAAGCTCCAATGGTATGAGGACAAAGCCAAGTTTTAAGTTTTAACTTTGCTGTGTGCTTTGTGTTTGTTCTTATATTCAATTAACAACTTAACAAGAGGGTTTAGATGATTCTAAATTAAAGTCTTAAGTAAAGAAATTGAAAGTGAAATGTTTTTGTTCTTTGCAGGCACTTTTTTTTTTTAACCTTTCGTCCTTCTAAATAATTTCAATTGATACTGAAGTGCTGTCATTTGTAATTTCCAATATCTTTGTGGTTTTGATGACTGAACTTCTGGGATGTCTTGAATGTTTGAATGGTTGCAATGATCTTCTTGCATCTGCTTAACAAAAAATAGGGAGCCTTGATGTATGACTTTTCGATATTTGCTTAATTCAAATTTTTTTGTAAATTTGTAATGCACAAATTTGCTGCCTTATTGACTCATAGTTTGATAATGACAATAGAAATTTTACACTTAAACTTACTAGTAATATTAGTACACCAGAACTTTGGTTGTGGATTTATGCTTTTGACAATTCTTATTTTGTTGTCCTTTTTTAACAGGCTAAACTTAAAGCAAAAGAGTTTAAGAACAAACCATTTCCAAACTATATATGACAAATTGGTTCAGCCTTATGGAAAAGATAGAGCAACTGGGCAACAAACCAAGATTGTGGTGAAATGTTCATGGGATTACTTTTTTCTTTGTATTTTGGATTTCGTGCTCTTTTGTTTCTCCATGTTCTATTTGAGGGCTACACTAGAGGGTTACATTGTGTTTTGCAGAAAAATTTGGTCTTGTTTTACAATAAAAACATCCACAATAATTGTAATCATTCAAACATATGAATGATTCATACTTTTTTTTAAATGTGCTATGTAGACTATGTAGAATGGTAGAATGAATCATATCTTTCTTTTAGCCACTTGGCCAACAAATCCAACATTGAGTTATGATATCTCATATTGTCATGAGTGTCAGACTGAATAGGAACAACCAACCCATGAAGTTGATCACTCTTGGTGACGTTCATATACCCTTTATATATTCTACAGCTTTTTTTTTAGAAATATATATTCTACAATTAATCAACTAGAACCTTTTTGGATCGGTAAAGAGCACCAATGAAAAAAAAAATAGTAATAATAAAAGTGTGCTAAGAAATATAATTATTTAATCTAATAAATTAATCATATTAATCATAGACCAATATTGCAAGTTTATTTTCAAATAGATGTAAATTTGTCCATTCAAATATATTTAATCATTTCCTCTTATTCTCATCATAATTTTAAAAACATCCAAACAAAAGGAAAGTCTAATTATTCGCCTCCTCCTTGTTTAATTTTAAAAACATCCAAACAAGGTGGAAGATAATCATTCCTCTCTACTCTACTCTACTCTCATCTTCCTCCCAACTTCCAAACATAACGTTAGTATAAAAGAAGCGGTGGAGGAAGAAAAAGAAAAGGAGGTGGAGAAGAATAAGGTAGTGGAATATGGGTAGAGTTGGAGAGGGGGTCTATTTATAGACTGGGAGAAGTTTTGGGAATTAATGTTTCACCCCAGCCTCCCATTTCAAGGGGCTGCTGGGGTGAGATGTTTCCAAAACATCTCAGCAATTTTGCCTTCTTGCCCACTCAAATTTTTTTTTTCCGACCTTGTTGTAGAGTTGCTCTTTGGAGGTATTTGAAAGCTCTGATTTCTTCAAATTTGTTGTCCCTATAAATTTCTGAATTTCTAGTTTTCATAGGCTTTGATTTCACATGATTTGGAGCTATGGTTGTTGAGATATCATGTTTGGAAGGGAGGTGACACAGTGTAAAAAAATTTAATAACACAATTTTTGAAAAATTCATTTCTCCCAATTCAGAGAAGATATCGTTGAGCCCTTTTTACGGAAAATAGTTGACTTATCATATTTCAATCTGGTCCTAGTGGATTGCACCAGTTGTGGTTAGATTGATATAGTTTATTGGTGAAAACACCCTAAAAATAGTCATTTTACCTGAAAATAAATACATTTAATAAGAGTTTTGGTATTTTCTTGATATTTCATCCGTTTTAACTCTGATTTTAGCCTTGAGCTTTCATTTCGAAGGGAATTTCATGATCTTTAAGATGGTTAAAAATTTACCTCGATCAAATAGTCGGATAAAAAAGTCATGGTTTTGATCAATTCAGATTAGGGTTTAGTCAGCGTTGGTCAAACTTTGCTAGAAATTATAGATTTGAATTTTGTAAAATCTTGGATGGGTTGTTCTGTTCTCTAGTTAGGGTAAATGGGATTTTTCACATAGTTCCCAACTTTTGGTTTTCAAAAACATGATTTTCACATGTTCAAATTGCTATTTTAGCATGTTAATCGAGATTGGACAAAATATGATATCAACATTAACAACCTTAGTTCATCATTTTTATATAACTATATTATTTCATACTGAAAACTGGTTTAAAAAATTATACTATATAGATTTGCTGGCAATTTCAATTGGACCTTAAAAAAAATCTCAATAAAAATTCAATAAAAATTAACACTTTTTTGTTGGCATATATATGGTTGCATGGTCCAATATAGCACATAATTAAATTTAATATTGCTTAAGGAAAGATATTTGTCCTTAAGCAATATTAAATTTCGAGTAATATTAAAACAAAAACCCTTTTACTGGTTAATTAGGACTTCAACAATTAACCCTTGAAGCTCCAAGTTAGAACCTTTTATTCTCTTTATAAATAAAAAAAGGGATACTAAACTAAACCTTTGAAGCTCCATGTCTCTAAATCTTTAATGGACTACAATACCGACTTGAAACGAAGAAACCCACCGCATCTGAGACTGAGAGAGATAGAGGTACTAATAATCTCAGCCCAGGAGCTCAAGAACGTGAAGCACGTGACCAACATGAGAGCCTACGCGGTAGTCTACGTCCAGAAGGACCTCCACGTGGCGAAGACCCATGTGGACGAGCACGACGGCACCAACCCCGCATGGAACGAGGTGGTGAAGGTGAGGTTCAAGGAGGACTTGCCGGAAAGCGACGTCATGGCGGCGCTGAACGTGGACATATATGCGCACGGCCACGTGCGAGAAAAGCCTGTGGGAAGCGCTAGAGTTTTGCTGTGCGACGTTTTGAAAGGTGGGGATGCTTCTGAGCCATTGGATAATCCGATACAGTGCATCACGGTGCAGGTATGGAGACCCTCCGGTAGGCCCCACGGGTTGCTCAACTTGTGGGTCCCACCGACAGGGAGGTTCTTGATAAGGAGGGAGTCTTTGTCTTTTAGTGTAAAAGAAGCGGTGGGTGCGCAGGAAGAAGAAAAAGAAGAAGAGGAGGTGGAGAAGAATAAGGTGCGTGGAGAAATATGTGTGGAGTTGGAGACCTAGCTAGTTTGCATGTTGGACATGTGTCAGTCACTCATGGTGTTGCTTTTTCTTTTTGAGTTCTCATGCAGCGATTGATCGAGTTAATTAGGTGTCTTTTTCGTTTTGGCATAGAAAAAAAATAATGGCAGATATGGTGGCCAATGATCCATATCATATGTACTGCTTAATTTAGTTTGTCTTTTTTTTTTTTTTGTTTGAGTTTTGTGGTTAATTGTAGACTTTGTAGCACACATGTTCAGGCAATGTATAGGTGTGGTTAATTTTGGTGGGTTTCACTTGTCCAATTCATCAAGGTGGTTTTTTGCTTTCAATTTAAAAGAATGGCTAGCCCTGAAGGCAAAGCACACGCACTCACACAGACGCTCACAAACGTACAGATGCAAATACATTATCATAAACATTAACATATGTATATACATAAACTAACACAATAACATCAAAATATTTACCTTCCTTGGATGTAAAATTTTCTTAATATATTTAATTTGACCCCTAAGAGTTCTACAATTAATCTTTATGCTCATTTAACAACAACAACCAACTGATGATATTCATAATTCCAATATACTAAACTTAAACAACACCTTCCCAGGGGGAGGGGAGTGTAATGATAATATTAACAAAATGGCTAATATCATTAGTTGGCTAATATCAAATAGTAATATTGTTTTCGTTGATTTTGATTATGTTCTATCACATTGTACTGAGTACTACGTACCTTTATTACTGCTCGAAAAATGCACCTCTGATGACATTGTACCAGCCAACCAATAGGGTATAGGGTGCTCCATCTACAGTTTTATATAAGCTCTTTGATTTCTTTTAAATATATCAAATATTTTTTATTTACTGATTTTTTTTTTTAATATTTAGTTTAAGAAGGGTTTGTGCTTGAATGACCATTCATTTGGTAATGTTTGTGGTCAAAGGAAGGTGAATTTGTTTAAACAGATGTTCATGGTGTACAACATTTCTTTTCCTAAAATGGATTTACATTTTCACATTCTCTGATTGGCAATGGTGAAATATGTCCTCAGAAGCTTAGATAGATTACATCAGATATTATTGATTTCTTTTACATTTTTTTAACCATAGTTTAGGCAATGTATAAGGTTTTGATTGGAATTTCAAGGGAACTCACACTGCTTTGTACACGTTATAAATCACATTTGGTCAACTTTTCTCCTACGTTGTCATTGATCAATGGAAGCTATTAAGCAAATTTCTAGCTAAACTCAATGACAAAAAGAGGATTTGGAAATATTTTGAGAAGAGTGCATTGAATATGCCTCTCCTGAACACATCTTGAAACTACTTATGTTGCTTGACATTCTCAGGGCAATGGTCATTAGGGTGGTTTTTTCTTCCAATTTAAAAAGAATGGCCATACAATCGTAAGCATGCCCTCTCTCTCTCTCTCTCTCTCTCTCTCATACATAATCATAAATATTAACATATGTTTAACAAACACACTAAAATAAAATTTTAATAATCTATAGAAACGAAAAAGAAAAAAAAAATAAAAACATACTTTAATAACTTAATTTTAAATGCTTATATACAAAAATTCATGAAGAATAACAACTCTATTGGCCTTTAAATGGTAATTCTAATGGTTTTTATTTTCCATATTTGATTTAAAATATTTTTATTTATCTTTTCCCCCCTCCCCCTTTAATTGTACGTGAAGGAAAAAATTATGGAACCCTAACTAAATTAGAAAAGTAATAAATATGTATGTAATGAAACTAAGATAATGCCTCTTTCAGACAACATTAGGGTGGACAAAATTTTATTTTTTTGTTCCAAAATTACTAAAATGGAAAATGTATATTACAATGTATTTGTTTTTACCTTTGCAATAAGGTTTAACAAATAGGTAAATATGCTTATATAATATAGTAAATATGTCTTTATTTGTGTAACAAAGTTTATGGAAGTTTTTTTTTTTTTTTTTTGAGTTGTTTCCTAAGAAAATTACCAAAAATATAATTAGAAATCCTTTAAAAGATTACATCCAATATGCTTCACTTAAGCGCATCTTGAAAGTACTTTAGTTGCCGAACATTATCAAGGTGATGGTTATGTGGGTTGTCTTTCTAATTTTAGTTAAAGGAACTGGTTAATAGGTGCCCTATGATTTGTGAAATATTGTAAATAAATAAATAAATAAATATATATATATATATACACACACACTACCACTTTTATGGGAAACATATAAAAGAAAGTGTAAAAAATTTATTTATTTTTCCCTTTCCTATAAAACCTTTTTAAAAGTATTTCCTAAACCTTTTTAATACTCTTAGGGCGCCATTTGTTAACAAAATTCTTAGTTAAAAAATAAAACAACTTTAAGGCAATGTTTAAATACAAAAATTTACAAAGATAGGCAATTTCAACTTTAAGTCAATAAGAATATTATGAGATAGTTTAATGAAACCACTTTCTCACACTATTTGCAAATTTCACATATTCTACAAAAACAACAAATAAAATTGAAGTCCCAAAATTTTAGGTCAGCTATGAATTGACTGTGGATGCTCCAAAAAAATCCAACGAAATAATTAATTTCATTTCGAGTTCGTGATTGGTGTCAGACATTGGGTCGTTGGTGATGTGACTCTTGTGTGCATGTGTCTATAGGGTGAGGTGTGTTTGTGTGAGTCTCTTTTTATTTTTATTATATTTGGAGTCGCCACCAACCATTGATTTAAGGTGTGATTGGTCACTTTTTTCTAATTTATTTTACCTAATTAATCTTAAGCCAATTCAAGGGTCTTTAAATTGACTGAGGTAAACCAATGTCTTTGAACCAAAAATTCTTCTACTCAGAAGTTCGGTTATGGTGGGAAATGTGTTAGTCATCCCACATAGCCTACCGAAAGGAAAATACAATTTTTTTTTCATTTAATTCTAACATTAACATTTTAGAGAAACAAATTAAATACTTGGAATTTGATTTTGAAATAGCTTTGTACAAACAACACACACACACACACATCGTAAGTATTTATTTAGATATAACATATCATGTGAATATTTATGGTAAAGAATTATTTACAAGCAAAACATGTAAAATACAAATACATAACATTAAAATTTACCACGTTGCAAAATAATACATATAATTTAACATGTGAGTATTATTTATTACGTATTTAACATGTGATTACATACATAATAATAATAAAAGGGAGGAGAGGAAATATGTCACCTTTTAGCACTTTATTCTCCAAAATTTTCATTCTCATGCAAACACTCAAATAACCAAAACATTATTGCAAAGGGGAGCGGGAATATGTTAGCTTGATTGGTGTTTATTGGTTCAATGGAAATGAACCATCGACATAAACCTCAAAAAGAATGCAATTCCAAAAGGTCCAATAGAAAACATATGTAAAAGACTTTTACTTTTTGGGAAAGATAAGCAATTTCTTTTAGGAAAACTCATGACTTTTGAAAAACTTTTACTTTGAAACTAAGGTTTACACTTTTTGGAAAAAGACCTAAAAGGAGTTTCTCTTTATATTACATGAAAGAAAGGTTTTCATTGATGTAAAAGGCATAAAGAATGTTCTAATTTTAAGATGGTTATTTTTGGAAAGTAAAAGCATTTTTTTTAACAAGACTTTGGGGAAACCAAACTTTTAAGATTTAAAACCCTTTTGGAAAATTACCTTCTTCCTTTTTGAGAATATGAATCCTTAAATTTTTTAAAGAAAACATTCCCAAAACTTGATTTTAAAACATTTGGGAAAAGGGTTGCATTTGAAAAAGATTTTTCATAAAAGTAAGAATATAAACTTATTTAGGAAAATAATTTGTGGAACCCCAAAATGGAACCAAAGTTAATTAATAATTTTTTTTTTTTTTGTCTTTTTAGAAAAGGGTTTATGTGGTTTTAAAGAAAACCATGATTTTTGTTCATTTTTATGTAAAGAAAAGATTGGTTTAAAAGAGGGTTTTGAAAGAATGCAAAGTTTTAATATTGAAGCTACTTTTTAAATAAAAAATAAAAATAAAAAAGGATATTCTGAGCATTTAAAAAGAAAACCCAAAACTTGAGTCAAAATCATTTTAAAGCAAAGAAGAGTTTTAAGAAAAGGATTACCATGGTTTTATTGAAAACCATGATTTTTATTCATCTTTCAAAAAAATCATAGTTTTATGTTTTAAAATGATAAAGAAAAATATTTTTTGTAAGAGTATGGTTCTCAAAAATAATTTTGAAAGGAATTCAAAACAAAGGGAAAGACAAGCTTAATTTTTAGAAAAAGGTTGTTTGGAACCCTAATTTAAGATCAAGAAAAAAATAAGAGCAAAAAGTTTGATTCTAAGAAATTAGTTTCATGAGTTTTCTTAAAAAAAGGTTTTGAAGAAAAGAATCCATGGTCTTTATCTTTTTAGGGTAGAACACTTAAATTTAAAATGAGGTTTTAAAAGGGGAAAGGTTTTTATTAAGCCCGCTTTTGTTTTTCAAAAGAGAATTTCCAAAAGGATGCCCAAAACATAAATCATAATCATTTTAAGAAGAAGGGTTTTTGAGAAAAGGGTTTCCAAGGTTTCAATGAGAACCATGGTTTTTGTTCATTTTTTTCTTGTAAAGAAAAAGAACAAAAAGGATTTAAAAATGGAGGGTTTGAAAAATGCTCAATGGGAATGCTTTTTAAGAAAGTAAAGAGAAGTTTCCTTTGAAAAAGTTTTATTTTAAGAAAAAGGGATGGCCATTGGAACATCTTTTTTATCTTTACAAATCACATTTTTAAAGGTTTCCTTACCCAAGCTATTGCTATTTGGTGCTAGCTCAAGAGCTAGCACCCTTAAACCCTTTTGCACATGAGAAAGGAAATATGGAAAATAAAGCAAGCTCAAAAGTAAAGAGCATAAATTAAAGGAGAACAAAATTTAAGATACCTGAATATAAAGAAAATAATTTAAAGACATGAATGTTAAGGAATTTAAATGCAAGACATAATTTAAAACTTGATGTAAAAGAATTTAAGAGCAAGACATAATTTAAAAACTTGATGTAAAGGAATTTAAGAGCTAGACATAATTTAAAAGAGTTATGTTAAAATTCTTTTTTTAGGAAATTTCTCCCAAATAAACCCTAACCCTTGTCATATCCAAACTTATGAATTCTCTTCCATGTTGGGAAAAGGGAGTCATAGGGACCTCTACCATTTTCTTGGAAGCATGTCCATATTGTGCTTAAGAACAAGAATTTAAGATCTATTTAAGAGAAACTCATCTATGATAAATCTCCATCTTCCCACTAAGGTTGGCTGTGCACGAGGTTATTCCTCACAAGCCTTTTAGTTAGGAAGATAAAGATTTATCAAAGATGTTGGGTTTTTTTTTTCCCATTTTAAACCAAGGGATTTAAATAGAGGAGACAACAAATAAAAAATGGTAGAAAATATTTTTCAAGTATATAGAGCTTTAAAGAGTAAAAGGCATAAACAATAAATATACAATATAGAACAATATGTAAAAAGTAACAAAGAATTAGATGAACAAGATAAAATAGCATTCTAAGGGCATCTCCAATAGCTTCTCCATATTTTTGCACTGTTTGGATAGTGAACAGTGACATTTAATTTTTACCTACCTACTTTTTCAAATACCTCTTCCAAAAAATTATCTATCATTTCTCTATCTCATTTAAATATTATTTCTTCTTTCATTATTTATTCTTTTTTTAACAACTATATTTTTCAATGAAAAGCGTTATGTCCATAACATTTTTCGCAATATTTTCACAACAAAATTTATATGGAAAGTTGTTATTAGTTTTAATTTGAACCCACCACTGAAATTATTTTTTTACTCACTAATATTAACTAATAACAATCTGTTACTTAAAATATATTGTGAAAATATTGTGGTAGAATCTCTCAATTAGGATTTTTTATTCTTTTGTTTATTTTTCCTTTCTTTCATTTCATTTTCATCCATATGTTTCATTTCTTTTTTTTCTTTTCCTTTTTTTTTCTTTTTTTTTTCTCCTCCACACACGTGCCCAGTGTCCTATCTCTATCTCCCCCCCCCCCCCCTTACTTTTATTTTCTTTTTCTCCCTCATTCAAGAACATTCCAGTGAATCCAGCTCTCATTTTCTCTTTCTTTCTCCAGCTCTCTCTCTCTCTCTCTCTCTCTACTTGATTCCAGAACATTCACTAGCTCTTTTTGCGATAAGAAAAGAAAGAAAAAAGGCATAGAGAGAAAGAACAAAATAGATGGGTCACTGTGTCGTCGCTCATCTTCATCCCCAATGTAGTCCAGATGTGTCAGATGGCTTCTGTCTTCTATCTTCTTCTTATTTTTTGCTTTTATTGTTATGATTTGATTAATTTTAAAATTGTGTTTTTGAGTTTGGTACTGATAATCTGATTATGCTTGAGTATAGAGATGTCTGAGAGAAAGATTGTTGTGTTTGTAGCTGTGAGAGGAGAGAGAAAGATTTTTTTTATTGAGTTGTATGAATTTTTTAAGTAGAATAATTCATTTGGAGTTGCTATAGTGTTCTCTAAATCAAGAGAATGATTGTAGCAACTTCAAAAAAAATTTGGAAAAGTTTTGCATATAGAGAATCGGTTGGAACTAGTTTTTTGGGCTTACTCTCCAAAATATAGATTTAACTAATCTATTGGAGATGCTCTAATATATGAAAAGAGCTATGTTACACCATCTCTTCCTTACAAAATCTTGCCAAGCTTAACTATGAACTTTTGAGGTGTAAAAATGGAGGAAAAATGGCTAGAGTTACTGTTAATGAGGGGTTTTCTAAGGGATAAAAAATAAATAAATCTAAAGAAATTCCTAGAGAGAGAAGAATTTTTAGGATTTTGTGCATTTTTATGGGTGATATGTCCAAGAGGGAGAGGCGGTCTATTTATATAGATTGGGAGAAGTTTTGGGAACGTCCCACCCCAGCCTCCCATTGCAAGGGGTGGCTGGGGTGAGATGTTTCTGAAGCATCTCACCCATTTTGCCTTCTTGCCTACTCAAATTTGGTCTTTGTCTTTATTCTTTTTTCAATCATGTTTTAGAGCTACTTTTAAGAGGTATTCGAAAGCTTTGATTTCTTCAAACTTGGTATCCCGAAAAATTTTTGGATGTCTAGTTTCCATAGGCTCTGACCTCACATAATTTGGAGCTACAATTGTCAAGATATCATGTTTGGAAGGGAGGTGACGTAGTGTAAACAATGTAATTGTACTATTCTTGGAAAATTCATTTCTCCTAATCCGGAGAAGATATCGTTGAGCCCTTTTTATGGAAAATAGATTACTCATCATATTTCAATTTGGTCCTAGCGAATTGCACTAGTTGTGGTTGGATTGGTACATTTTATTGCGTGAAAATGCCCCAAAACAGTAATTTTATCTGAAAAATAATACATTTAATTAGGGTTTTGGAATTTTCTTGATATTCATTTGTTTTAACTTCGATTTTGGCCCATGAATTTTCATTTCGAAGGAAATTTCATGATCTTTAAGATGGTTTAACATTTATCTCGATTAGATGGTTGGATATATAAAAAGTCAAGGTTTTGACCAATCCTAGTTAGAGTTTAGATAGCGTTGGTCAAACTTTGCCAAAAATGGTAAGTTTATATTTTGTAAAATCTTGGATGTTTTGTTTCATCATCTGATTAAGGTAAATGAGATTTGTCACATAGTTTCCAATTTTTGGTTTTCAAAAGCATGATTTTCATCTTTTCATATCACTATTTTAGCACGTTAGAGCATTCACAGTAAGGTTTTCAAAAAATATAGTTTTTAACAACTCAAAAATCTACTTTATCTATTTTAACAACTCACTTTATAATACACCCAATATCAAAGGTTTTATTTTAACAAAAAATACAATAAAATAAATATAATGAACGCTACACATGGATAGACTTGAGGGAGAGAGAAAAAGAAAGAAAGAAAGAGAGAGAAACTAATTTAATAATGAGAGAAGAAAGAGAAAATAATTTAATATTTGTAGCAACTTGCTACAATGAGCTACTACTACTAACAACTTATTGTAGCAAGTTCATAAAATATTTTAAGTTTAGCAACATTATTATGGGGTGTTTTTGTTTGTTTGGATCTATAAAATAACTAAAAAACTATTTTAAGAGTATTGTTGTGATGCTTTTAATCGAAGTTAGACAAAATACGATATCAATATTGACAACCTTAGTTCATCATTTCTATATAAGAATATTATTTCATATTGAAAACTAGTTTAAAAAATTATACTATATACATTTGCTGACAATTTCAATTGGACCTTAAAAGAAATCTCAATATAAATTAACACTTTTTTATTGGCATATGGTTGCATGGTCCAATATAGCACATAATTAAATTTAATCTTGCTTAAGGAAGGATATTTGTCCTTAAGAAATATTAAATTTTGAGTGATAATAAAACAAAAAAGTGTTAATTAGGACATCAACAATTAACCCAAGACCATTTTTCCTTCTTTTTTTCCTCTCAAATCATGTTAAAAAAAAAAAAAAAGCCATATAAGTTATAAATAGTTAGAAGTTAGAACCTTTTATTCTCCTTATGAATAAAAAAGGGATACTAAACTAAACCTATAAATCTCTGTGTCCCTAATGGACTACAATACCGACTTGAAACAAAGAAACCCACTGCATCAAAGACTGAGAGAGATAGAGGTACTAATCTCAGCCCAGGATCTCAAGAACGTGAAGCACGTGAACAAGATGAGAGCCTACGCTATAGTCTACGTCTAGAAGGACGCCCACATGGCAAAGACCCATGTGGACGAGCACGGCGGCACCAACCCCATGGCCACATGGAACGAGGAGGACTTGCTGGAAAGTGACTAAAAGTGCAGGTGAAAATGCAGCTGAAAATCAGGACAGTGCAGCTGAAAATCAGGAGGAAAATTTACCAAAATCACCTAAATTGTAGAAGGTAGACAGCTAGCAAAATACGACAGCTAGCTGTCCTTATTTCTTTCGGCTGTTACACAAGATTTGCTCCCTATTCTTTCTCCTCTGTACATATCCATCTAAATGGACAATATACAAAATGTAATAGTTTCTATATAAATGAAATACTAGCTCTCTCTCTATCTCAAGGTGAGATAGAATTTCTCAAAAATTCTTTATGGTATCAGAGCCAACCGTGAGATAGAGAGAGAAACAAATTTTTTTTTTCAACCCACTATGTCAACCACATTAAGCTCTTCCCCTGCCCTCACTCAATCTGATGACTATCCATATCCTGTGACACAAAATATTGCAAATTTTGTGTCACTTTGTCTCTCCTCTACCAACTTCCTTCTCTAGAAAACACAAATGCTCAATATCCTTGAGAGCTATGACCTCCAAGGCTTTATCAATTGTGAAGTTCAACCACCACCCCAGTTCATCAATAATCCTGACTTTGGCACACAAACTAATCCTGCATTTGTGAAGTGGCGCAAAACTGATCGTCTTGTCAAAGGTTGGTTGACAGCCACTCTCTCCAAGGAAGTTCTTGGCATTGCTGTAGGCCTCAATACCGCCTTTGAGGTCTGGAATGCATTGGTTCATGCATTTGCTCGTGTCTTATCAAACCAAAGCCTTGCGCTTAAGCAGCGGCTTACCTCTATAACTCGAGGTACCGATACCTTAGCTGTTTATCTCCGTCGGTTCAAAGCTGTGTGCAATGATCTTGCAGCCATTGGGAAGCCAGTTCCAGATCACAAGAAATCATGGTGGTTACTCAATGGGCTTGGCAAAGAATATGAGGTGTTCACTACTACCATGTTGAGACCACCAGTCCTTCCATACTCTGAAATTGTCACTTCACTGGAGAGTTATGCTGAAAGGCATAAGCTTGACGCTTAACCCACTCCTCAAATGGCTTTCTATGGCCAACGCAACAATAAAAATAAAAGAAGCAATGGTGGTCAAGGGTCTTGTAATTCTAAGGGACGTGGGTTTGTTCAAGGTGCTCAATCTGCACTAAAGAATTCCAGCCATCCTACACGAAATCTGCCAGCAAATTCACCAATCATCGCAGCCAAAAACACAAAAGATGAAGCAATTATCTGTCAGATTTGCAACAAAAGGAACCACACTGCCCTCAAACGCTTTAATCGATTCAATCACTCATTCACAGCAGACAACATTCCACAAGCATTAGCAGCTATAACCATTGTTGACAGTCAAGATTCTGAGTGGTTCCTAGACACAGGAGCTAGTGACCATATTACTAGCAAACCAGGTAATCTTAATTCCTTAACTCCTTATCATGGATCCGATGGTGTTATGGTTGGCAATGATCATACTTTACCTATCACACACATTGGTGAAACTACTCTTGGTACTGGTTCTTCTCCTATTCACTTAAAAGATGTGCTATTAGTTCCTGCTATTAAGAAAGATCTGCTCTCTGTTAGTAAACTTACTACTGATTATCCACTCATCTTTGAGTTTGATGGACATGGTTTTGTGATAAAGGACAGGACAACCAACAAAACAGTAGCGAAAATGAGTAAACGAGGTGGTCTTTATGCCTTTGATAGAGGTCCAACAACCCTATTCTCCCATCAATTCAAGCGGGTTGCTAGAGATTGTTGGCACTATCGCCTCGGTCATGCACACCAAAGGATCATCAATCACTTGCACTCAAAAAATTTAATTTCTTCTGCTTCAGCATGTAAGTCTTCTTCAATTTGTACTAGTTGTCAAATGGGGAAATCGTGTAGGCTTCCATTCTTGCCTAGAGAAAATGAAATAAAACTCCCATTTTATAAAATTCATTGTGATTTATGGGGGCCAGCCCCTATGTCTTCTAGAGAAAAGTTTCGCTACTACACAATATTTATTGATGAGTTTACCAATTTTACTTGGTTTTTTCCTATGAAAAAGAAGTTAGAATTTTTTAGCTGCTTTGATCTATTCTATAAATATGTGGAATGTCAGTTTAATGCAAAAATTTGTGTCTTTCAAAGTGATGAAGGTGGAGAATTTGCAGATCGTGAGTTCTTGCAGTTTCTAGCCACGAAAGGTATTCACCATCAAGCTGCTTGTCCAAAAACACCTGAGCAAAATGGCAAGGCTGAGAGACAACATCGAAATATCACTGAATTGGGACTCACCATGATGTTCCATGCACATCTACCACCAAGATTTTGGACAGATTGCTTTTCCACAGCAGTGTTCCTAATCAACTGTCTACCATCCCCACACCTCAACATGGAATCTCCTTTTTTCAAACTCTATGGAAGAAATTCGGACTATTCTTCATTACGAGTATTGGGCTCAAAGTGCTTTCCTTACCTTGGTGAGTATAGATCACATAAGCTTGATCCAAAGTCCCTTCCTTGTGTTTTTATTGGCTATAGCATGAAGCATAAGGGGTACAAATGTTTGTATCCACCAACTGGGCGAGTTTATATCTCACGCCATGTGGTCTTTGATGAATCCATCTTTCCTTATTCCACGCCTACAAGCTTGTACAAGAGTGATCCTCTTGAGGGGGAGCTTTGCATCTTCTCAGAATGGGAGATTGATCCACCGAATGATTCTCCTCCACCTTACTCGACACCTCTTTCAGCCTTTACACCGCCTGAATCTCAAGACATCACTAGCCAACTGCACCATCAAATGCATCACAATTCCTCCTCAGCTGAGCCTCCTACAGTGACCATATCAGGCTCTTCTTTGTTTGAGCCATGTCAAGCATCTTCCTCAGATCCACCAGTAGAGACCACTCCTATTCCTTCTAAAACAAACCCAACTCAACACCCCATGCTCACTCGTTCCAAGGTTGGTGTACATAAGCCCAACCCCAAGTATGCTAATCTCCATGTAGCTCGCATAAAGCATGATATCCCAACTGAACCCTGATCCATTCAAAATGCTAAAAGTCACCCAGGTTAGGTAGCTGCCATGGATGAGGAGATGGATGCCCTTGCTACAAACAAAACATGGATCCTTGTTCCGTCCAAACCTGAGACGAATGTGGTGGGATGTAAATGGGTTTATAAAGCTAAACTTAAACCCAATGGCTCCTTAGAGCGACTCAAAGCACAATTAGTTGCCAAAGGGTTTCATCAAGTTGATGGCATAGATTTCTCAGAAACCTTCTCTCCTGTAATCAAACCTGCTAGTATTCAACTTACCCTCACAATAGCAGTTGTCAAAGGATGGGAGATTCGCAAACTTGACGTCAAAAATGTGTTCCTTCATGGCTTTCTATCTACTCCCATTTACATGCATCAACCACCGGGCTATGTTGATCCAGTACACCCTACTCATGTTTGCCAACTAAGTCGTGCCCTATATGGCCTCAAACAAGCCCCTCGCGCTTGGTTTGATAGGCTTAGTGACTTTCTTCTTCAACTTGGCTTTTATTGCAGCATATCTGACCCGAGTTTGTTCATTTGTCAATCTTCTCATGGAGTTCTTATTTTACTACTCTACGTTGATGATATGATAGTCACTGGTGATGACCCAACTAGGATTCAATGGCTTATCTCTCAATTGGCTCGTGAATTCTCCATTAAAGATTTGGGTTTTCTCCATCATTTCCTTGGCATTGAAGTCCATCAAAGTACCCAAGGTCTTTTCCTTTCACAAACACGCTATGCTTTGGAACTTCTAGATCGTGCTGCCATGACATCATGCAAACCAATTTCGACACCCATGCCCTCAAAAGGTCGGCAACTTCCCATCAATAATGCTCTTTACCCTGACCCCACACATTATCGTAGCCTAGTTGGAGGACTACAATATCTTACCTTCACTAGACCAAACCTTTCCTATAGTGTCAATTTTGTGTGTCAATTTATGCATGCTCCTACAATGGCTCATTACTAGCTTGTCAAACGCATTTTGCGCTATGTCCATGGGACTGCTCACTTTGGGTTACAAATTTTGGCCTCAAGTACTCTTGATTTGTATGGGTTTTCTGATGCTGATTGGGCAGGTTGCTCTATTAGCCGACGGTCTACCATAGGATTCTGCACTTTTCTAGGCAGTAATTGCATCTCTTGGAGTGCCAAAAAGCAATCAACTGTGTCTCGATCTAGTGCTAAGGCTGAGTATCGCTCCATGGCATCCACTGCAGCTGAACTCACATGGCTGTCCTTCTTACTTCGTGATCTTGGTATTGCCCTCCCTCGCCCTCCAATACTACATTGTGATAACTTGAGTGCTTTATATATGACAGTGAATCCTGTCTTTCATGGGAGGACAAAACACATTGAACTAGATTATCACTATGTTCGTGAAAAGGTGGCTCTTGGTTCTCTTGAAACTTGCTTTGTTCCATCCAACCATGAACCAGCTGATATTCTCACCAAGCCCCTCTCCAAGGTTGCCTTTTGGGAATTACGAAACAAACTTGGCCTCTGTCCTGATCCACGGCCAAGTTTGAGGGGGAGTAAAAGTGCGACTGAAAATCAGGAGGACAGTGCAGCTGAAAATCAGGAGGAAAATATACCAAAATCACCTAAATTGTAGAAGGTAGACAGCTAGCAAAATACCACAGCTAGCTGTCCTTATTTCTTTCGGCTGTTACACATGATTTTCTCCTTATTCTTTCTCCTCTGTACATATCCATCTAAATGGACAATATACAAAATGTAATAGTTTCTATATAAATGAAATACCAGCTCTCTCTCTATCTCAAGGTGAGATAGAATTTCTCAAAAATTCTTTAGTGACATCATGGTGGTGCTGAACGTGGACATATATGCACATAGCCACGTGCGAGAAAAGCCTATAGGAAGCGCTAGAGTTTTGTTTGTGCAATATTTTGAAAGGTGGGGATGCTTCTAAGCCGTTGGATAATTCGGTGCTGGTATGCGGACCCTCTGGTGGGCCCCACGGGTTGCTCAATTTGTGGGTCCCAACAACAGGGAGGTTCTTGATAAGGAGGGAGTCTTTGTCTTTTATGTTTTATTAATTAGAAAAGAGTAGAGGAGAGTAGAGTAAAAGAAGATAATAGAATAAGCTGTCGGGATAGATTTTGAGAGGTTTAAAGAAGTTTCAAATCCTTTTGATATTTCATTTTCAATAAATTGAAGAGATTTGGAGGGAGAATAGAGGATAGTGATTGTAGAGCTCATTAAATATTTTGAATTACCCATTTTGCCCTTCACCATTTTTGGCAATTACAAAATACACATACACTGATGTAAAAATTTCTCTCTTAGATCGCTTTTCACACTCTCTGTCTCTCTTCTCTTCTCTGTCACGCTGCTCTTCCACACTGCTCTCTCGCTCCTCTCTGATGTTGCTCTCTCACTCTTCTTTCTCACACCCTGCTCTCTCTCTCTCTCATAGGTAAACTCTTATCTTATTTCTCTCTTGGTTTTATTGTTTAATTTTGGGTTAATTTGGGTTTATGATGTGGAAAACTACATTTATCCGACAAGAGAAAGAGAAATCCTTTTTTTTTTTTTTTGAAAAAGAAAGAGAGAGCTTATGTTTATTATTTATTTAATTGACAACTATTGTCTAAGGATTATGCATATTATTTGACATGGCAATGTCATGAACAAGAACATATGCTTAGCAAATATAATTTTGTTTCATTTTTGCCCTGTTATTAGGTTGTTGTTACTCTCGATCTACAGCTTTTGAGAGACCATTTTCACATCACGGCTTGAATAGTTTTAACTTTCTTAACATAAATGATATAAGTTATAGCTGCTTATTTATTAATTGTATCAACCATACGATTCAATAATACCTGTGCATAATTAACTGATTTGTCTTACTAAATAAGATGGTGTGCCAGCCTTGACATGTTTGGCTTTCAGTAAATGGCCTGTGATTTATAAGAATAGCACCTAATTGTGTAGAATATCAGAATATGTTAACTGCTAGTATGAATTATCGTTTGGCTGCATTGTATTCTATTTAAGTTAAGAGTTCTATGGGATTGCAACTCGTTGTATTTTTTATCCTATAGCCTACTTAGGAGGAAAAAAAATTGAACCCCCCTACAAAGCTATGGGATATTGTGTAACAGGTTTAAAGTTTTGAACTTATTTTGTGTGTGTGTTAAATTTAAACAATGAGTCTCTATCTTAGCAAAAAAAAGTAATGAGCCTCTAGTTTTTGTACTACTATGTTAATGATTGTAGACACCTTATTTTATACCTGTTAATAATCTCTGGTTCTCAACTCCATTGATGAGCTTGAAATACATCAAATAAGAATAATTAAAGAGTTTACAATAATTCTAAAATAATCATAACTCAAAAGTGCTCAAATCTTTTTGAAAATAATGTTGAAAAATGACCACACAAGAGTTAGTGCGAGAGCAGCCAAACACAATGATATTACATTACTATTTTCCTCTTATTACACTTATATCATATATATAGTTCATTAAACCAAATGAATTCAATACATATATTACTAAAGATATATAAGTTTATATAAAAGTGGATTTTTTTTCTTATTACTCTTATAATATTAGTGCATCATTACAACATATTCAAGAAATATATTCTTAGAAATAGATAAATAAATTTCTTTAATGAAAACCTTTATTTTTCAAAAAACAAAATTTTATTATAATTTTGTGTTTGGAAAATTAGAGATGTTAATATTATCTTTTGGTTTAAGAGAAAGGACAATTGTGGATTACGTGGTTAGGATATACAGATCCTTATTGCATTACTCATCTATGAAAAATATGTTTAAACATATAAAGTGAAGTTTATAATTTTAATTATTTAAAATATTTAATTTATTATATATTTCATGATTTTTAAAACTATTAATATACTCTAACTACATCTAATTTATTTAACGAAAATTATTGAACTAAACTGTTTAAAGAATATTAATCCTAATCAGTAATAATTAAAAGATAGTTCATATTTTACAAAAGACTGGATACAAACATTTTCTAATATAAATTAAAGACTAATTTGATGTAAATATGATATATGGCTATATATAAGAAAATAGCATGTGTTAAATTATGTTAGAGGTGAAGAATTTAGGGGATAGAGCCTTTTTCTTGGGGTGCAATACTTCGCTCTCCATTGACAAGGCCTCTCGCTTTCTCAGTTGCAAGGTCAAATGCATATACTTCACTGGGGATGGCATGGACATGCGTGTTTATAAGTTATAACACGGGTAATGGAAGCATTGAGACCCACTTTATGGGTGAACCGTGGACGTGATCATTTGTTTAAAAACTTCATAGTACAGACCTTAGTCTGCCTTATAGAGAGTTGTTTATGCTATTACAGCTTTCCAAATGTTCATATGAGATTCATTAAAGAGGGGCCCTTGGTTCACACCATAAGCTGACTTCACTGTAAAGGTGCCTCTTTTTTCATGTACCCACACAAGTCTGTCTTTTCTCTGGGATATAGGGATGGGAATCTTCAAAATTGCATTTATGAATTCGTCGTCAAAAAGAGTTTGTAATTTTTGAACATCACACTCTCTCTCTGTTTCATCAAACAAGTCTGCAACTCTTAAAAAATTTAATTGTTGAGCCTCTTCTCTTGGATTAGGAACAAATATCCTTGAAGCCACAGGACCCATGGATCTTCCCACACATTAATACTCTTCCCGTTCATTCCCCACAGTAAAGCAAACCCCTTTGTGTAAACCTAATTTGGACTTTTCAATTCCTTTCCAATCAGGAAAACGATTTGAAGGGGGTGGTTTTCGAAGCCAATCCCTTCATACCCTGTATTTGCTTCTAAGTACTTGGGAGCAAAGTTTATCCTGCTCATTAAGGAAAATCCAACCTAGTTTTTCAAGCATGGATATGTTGACATCCTTAAATCTTCTGAACACCAGGACACCATGTTTCTTTGGCTGGCATAGACTATCCCAGTTTATAAGTGCCATAATTCTTTTCCCAGCTGATCCTTGCTTCTACCCTGTATTTCCTCGTTTATTGCTTGTCCCGAACATTCACAATACTTCTCTAAGACCTCCCTCACAGATGCTTTATAGAATAATAAAACGTCGTCAGCATACATCAAATGGGAAATTTCAGCGCTGCCCCTACTAACCTCTACTCCCTTAATTCTTCTCAATGACATTGCTCTATTTATAATCCTAGAAAGAGCTTCTTGGCAAAGGACAAACAAATATAGAGATAGTGGGATTGAAGAGGAATCCATTGTTGGAGAGTGTAGAAGCCTTATGCCCTCTTTGGGAGATTGAAGAGGAATCCAGTGTACATTTGTTCTCAAGGTGCCTGCCTTCTAGCTAGAGCCTTATGATTTGGGATTTGTTGGGGAGCACATGTTGACGAGCTATCCTTAAATTCCATAAAGGACTCCCTAGTGTTACTTCAGCAGGTTTCAAAAAGAGATTTCACTCTAATGGCTACCTTAATTATGAAGACAGTGTGGAGAGTAGAAACAAAAAAAAAGTGTTTCAGCAAACTGAGCCTAACCTTGAGGAGCCGAGGAATTCTATTCTAAGAAGATTTAGAGAATTCAAGGGGAGGGCAAGAATGTCCCATCATCACAACAGGCCAAGTCAAGAGCAAAATGCAGCAAACCCCACACATGTAATATCAAAATTGATTGTAATGCTGTAGCATCTAAACAAAAGGTTGCTCTAGCCATGTTAGCCTGTGACCATAGAGGGGATCTGGTGTGGGCAGAAACATTGATTATTCCAGGGTGTTACCCCTTGGTGCATGGCAGAAGCTTCAGCAATTAGATGGGGAAATATTGTGATTGAGAGCGATTCCCCAAGAATTGCATTCTCAAAATAATTGATCCAAATGTAAAGCCTTTGTGGTTTATTGAAGGACTGGTGCAAGACATTCGTTTCCTATTGATATCTTCTGCTATGCCTTCTATCAGTTTTGTTGGAGCTAGGAGGGAAGCAAATGGTGCAGCCCATGCTCATGCCAAGTGAGCTTTCTCACGTAATTATGCAGGCCATGTGCATTTAGCAACATATCCCCAGCCTATTTTTGATGTTCTTGATGGGGACTCTTGCCTGCAATTTTGTTGTATGTTGTTGTTTACAAAATCCTTTCTAGTATTTTTTTTTTAAAAAAAGCCATATATATTAGATCTTTTTTTTTTTGAGAGAAGAAATATTAGATTAGATTTAACAAAGAGGAATAGAAATTAGCTTTATATTAGCAAAACATATATCACCCCACACAAATCTCTATTGTTATTATCGTCGTAAATGTGTAAATGTTAGGTCCAAATGCTCAGTAGGTTATTCGATTAAGCAATTATTATAATCAGATTGTTGAAGTTGAACAACATCTCTTTCTTTAGGTCCTCAAAAAAAAAAAAAAAAACTCTTTCTTATTAAAACAGTATATAGAGTTTTTTAAACAGACTTATAATATATTACATACCCAGAATACCACTACAAAAGAGCCTGACTTTTGTAATAGTAACCTAGGGTTATAAGAACTAAAACTCTAACACGCACAACCAATGTGGGATAAACATCCCTATTTTTTTTTTTAGGAAACAGTAATACTTATTAAAACACATGAATACGAACGTAGTATATAGAGTTTTTTAAACAGACTTATAATATATTACATAACCATCCCTAATTTCAATGCTATCTATTTATTCCAATTTGGGATTGATGCATTTTTCAATCATTGAAATATTTAGAAGTGTAATGAGATCTATGTGTTTGTGAGGATGTTAATTTTTTTGTGCTACATTTCATCACACCTAAGTATTTTCGGTAATTGAAAAATGTATTAACACCGAATTACAACATAAATAGAAAAATCTTTAACTCTTTGAGCATGCACTAAGAGCATAGTTATTAAACCCAGACCGGACATTGACCCAGTCTATGAGCTTGATCACTCAATCACTAGGTTACTGGTTCAACCAGTGGGTCACTGATCGAACCATAGGGTCAAATAAAAATATTTTTAAAATTATATATATATATATATATATATATATATATATATATGTGTGTGTGTGTGTGTAAGTTTGAGAAATCATAATATAAATATGTAAATTTCAACCAAAAAAAGGCATATGCCTAAATTAAACTCGTCATTATAATTCAAAATTAATATTTCATAAGCAATAACATTAGAAATTATATAAAATTCACAAGGAAAATAAACGAATATCATAGGATTGTAACAAAGCCTTTGCTAAATAAAATCTTTTTACATGTCTAACAATTATGTATATTAAATATATATATATACACACACACATAAAGAGACAAATCTCAAAACTCAAAGAAGAAACAATGGTCACAGTGTCGCAACCTCATAGGAGAAAATAAACCATATGTATTTGGTGTATGTTTCCTCCTCCTCACATTGAGGATATGGAGTCCACCTCCATGTGAAAGGAGGGATACATACACCAAATGCATGGTATACCTCCTCCACTCACACAGTTGACAGTACACAAAAAATTAAAAATTAAAAAAATTAACCCAAAAGGCAGCAAAAAAAAAGAAAAAAGAAAAGCACCCCTTATGTACAATTATTTTTTGGGACTTACGATATAAAAAGTGGGCAGTTTTAGAATCTTCAGATGGCTAAACAAGAAGTGATTCACCATTGGAAAAAAGAAAAAAGAAGATAAATTCTAACTTATCCACGCGTGGTTAGACTAAAATTTAAGTTGCTTACTCGTAGTTTAAAATTTGACATTTTACCCATTTGAGGTTTGACCGAAATTTAAGTTACCTACTAGTGGTTTGAAATCCTATGATGCAAGTGTCCTATTGGATTATTTTTTATCTTATTTGATCTTATATTTTTATGTTTTTGGAAAAGAGACATAAAAATTAAGCAAAAATACATATTTAGTCCTGCTTTTAATAAGGTGGATTACATAATTCTAATTGAGCTAACTTTAGGTGGATAAAGTATCAAATTTCAAACCACAGGTAGACAATTTTTAAATTTTGGTCAAACCACACATGCGTAAGTTATAATTTTCCTAAAAAAAGAAGTAATTCAACAAGTTTTTATTTGAATAATATTGCGTCTACAATATTTTCATAATAAAATCTTAGATAATAAAGTGTGACATTACTTTTTACTCATTAATAATAGTTTTTCACCTAAAATTTGTTTTGTAAATATTGTGAAAGTGTTGTGAACTTAGAATTTCTCTTCTTATTTAACAAGTCGAAGTCTGGTTTGTCTCTAATACTTATAGCTAGAGACTGCCCAAACTAACTGGTGTTTGGAATAATTAAAGATTGTGTTCATATAATTGGGCTGGGTCGGGATAAATATTGTCACGTCCCTGTCAGCTTTTGAAAAAAAAAAAAATGTTAAGGGCAGATTTTAAGCCCTCCCACATGCCCCCCACCTAACCCCACTACCCATCACTCTCCACCACTCATTTTCTCTTATTTCTTCTCCCTTTTTAGCCGGCTCTCACCTTTCTTTCTCTCTTTCATTTTTCTTTCTTTTCTCTTCACTTAAGCACACTCATTCCTCACCTCACCCGCCGGCCTCCTCTCCAAAACACACCATCTCACCATCATTTTTCCGGCAAGATCACCGGAAAAATTCTTAGGAACCCATAAGCATCTTCATCATTTTATTTGAGGTAAAAATTTCTAATCTTTTGGTGGGTTTTACACTTTTGCTTGAGGATATTTTTTATCTAAGTTTTGATAATGATACCCATGTGATTTATGTGCATTGGAAGTGATATTTATGTGTTTTTATGCATGGGTTTTGTATTGGTGGAATTTTGATGAGTGGGTATATACATATTTTGTGCTAAAATGGCTATTCAAGGTTTATGTATGGTAGAAAAATTTAGGGGTTTTAAGATATAATGTATGATGGTTGGTAAATTTAATTTTGCCATTGTCATTGGGTTTATTTGGAGTTAGTGAAATTCTAAATTTCTTGTCTTGGAGGATATGTTGATTTTTGCCTACATGGGTCTCTTGATGATGTAGTGTAAATCTTATGAAAACTAGTCATAATGTTGGAGATATTATGAAATGGGTTAACTCTATAAATTGGAATTGATACCTTGTGAATAAATTTGTTGAGAAACTTTGGGAATGGTATATATTATTATTGATGAAGTTAAATAGTAGGCTTGCCTAATTAAGTGTTTATTTGGCAAATCCTAAATTTTGGTTAGATACAATTTCAAGTTTTAGACTTATTGTGATAGGTTTACTTGATATTGTTTAGGCTCTAGCTAATCTCCTTGGAGCTTGGAGAGTTAGGCTTTTGTGGTTGCGAGGTAAGTAGCTTCTTAATGGGATATTTTTGGAAAATTTTCATATTTCACAAACGATATTTTTGGGTCAAACGCATTTTGGAAAATTATGTATGAATATACGTTTTCTTAAAATTGTCGTGTTGTGACCCTATTACATATTATTATATATAAAAATGCATCATATTTGGTATTGCATTTGGGGAAATGTATGAATTGTTGACATGGAAAAATGAGCATCTTTTGTTTAATCTTTGATAAGGAAATTATGGATTCTATGGTATAATAGAAAATTTAAAGATGCTTATCTTGTCTTAGTATTTGAGAAATTGATAAAAAATCTTTGTGGGAAGAATGAAGTTGAAAACCTTACAAACTTTGTGGAAGTAGATTATTTAAGGTTTTTCTAAAACTACTTGGATATAAACTATGTGTTTCAAAGTAGTGTAACTTGTGAGTATCATGTAGTTTTAACACCATGCCATGTGTGATTTCCCGGTGATCATCCGATTTGGTTTCGTAGTCTTTGTGATAACAGAATCAAATCTAGGTCAGTGCCCTTTCATTTTGGATGTCGCGTTCTTCCCTGCTGTCTATGGGGGGAAGAGGTTCCTTGATTGTGTGTGGGTGAGGTTGCTGTCCATGGGGCCAAAAGACCACATGCAAGAGAGGTCCTATTTGACGCACTCTCTCTGCTGCCTATGGGGAGAGAGAAAAACCTTGAGGGTATGGGTGAGGCTGCTGTCCATGGGGCCAAGAGTCTGCATACCAGAGAGGACAATATCATGCCAGTTGTGAATGGGTGGATCCCCTGAACGGTCTATGTGGTAGTATGGTATATTATTGTGATAATTTGTCTTATATTAGATATTATGGCTTTGGAATTTATATTGTTAGTGCTCACAGATTATAGTATATTGTTTCAAGATAGTTACTTAGAGAAATTTGGTATTTCATTATTTAACCATTCTTGTCATATTATTATTATTGAAGTTGGAACTTGCATTTCCCCCACCCCCATTAATTATGCTACTTACTAGGCCCTGTCTCATCCCATTATTTTTATAAACTTTTCAGAGTAGGCAACAATATTTTGAGACAGCTTTTGGTGGCTAATAGTAGTTAGACTAACTACTGATGGAGGCTGAACTTTTGTAATGGAGTTTATTTGATGATGTACATTTTAGAATAGGCTTGACTCATTCTTTGTATATTATAGTGGTTGTGACTATGCTTCCCACTGATGGGACAAGCTGGTGAAATGTAATTATTATTCAGACCTCTATTCTTTTGTGGCCAATGGTTTTTGTAATTAATGCTTAGAGCTCTGACTTACTTTGAGAGTATATTCAATGAAATTATTAAGATAATTCTTGATGTTGATACTTGATAGGATTTATGTGGATTGAATTGTCGAAAAGTAAAAATTTACAGGTACTTGAGATGTCTTTCTCACGCTTTGAACCCTTTGGGGTTTGGGGCGTGACAAATATGGTGCTGATGAGTTTGGAAAGTTGGCTTTTAGGTCTACTTTTGTACTCTATGCGCTGAATATATTGAGCCTTAAGTGAAGCCTGTTCAATTCCAGGCCTACATCCCTCATAAAAAAACCTTGGTATATTAATTCAATCCGGAAAAATACTTTAAAAAATAAAATCAAAATGAAAAAGTAAATCCGGAAAAGACTTATATCTACACAATCCAATTTAATACAATCTAGGAAAAGACTTCACCCAATAGGGTAATTCTACCATACCTCTTTTTTTTTTGGATACGGTACCCACTAGTAGGCAACCTTACCAGGTTACCAAATCCTCATATTTGACAGTTCTATCTTTACATTGTGCAGTTCTAACCAGTGTAGTTAATTTCGTACCGTATGGGCCAGTACGACCGAAATTTTCCATTCCGTGGCTAAACCGGTACCGAAACATAGTAATTTCGTGCCAGTTTAAATACCGGCTATACCGGTGTTGTTTCGGCCATACCGCGATACATACTGGATTTCGGCCGGATAATGATTACTGGGTCGGAATTGAAATTACACCAAATGACCCAAAAACGCCATTACAGTGACTATCTCTCTCCTCCTCGCGTCGAATACGGCCTTCCTTGTCTCTTTTTCCTCCTTAAGCCATCATTATATGAGCTTCACGTTGGCAAAGATGGTACTTAATGGGTTGCTAAGCAGAGCTGAAGCCGCTGAACACCACACAGACACAGACAGAGAGAGAGAGAGAGAGAGAGAGAGAAGTAAACAAGTGAAATGAAAATAAATAATGTTGATGGAGTAAGACTTGATAAGTCAGTCAATACTGTGCATTGAGCAGAAAAATTTGTTGGAACTCGTGAATATTTGAAAAGGAGAAACGTTGGAACTTGTAAAAATTGAAAAAAGCAACCGTATTTGGTTTTATCACCCATGCCCATCAATCAAAAACCAAATGGATTAATTCATTTTTCGGTTTTACTAACAACTTTTCCCACCCCCATTTCACTTTTTCTTTTTAAAACTTGTAACATTTTTTTTTTTTTTTACGGTAGTAATTGAGCTGAGACTCTAAGTTTTTAATAAAAAATGGGCTGTGGCATAATGAAATAGATATGAAATTTACATTTGTAAGAATTTATATGGGTTATTATCAAATAATTAAATTTATAAACATGTAATTAATATATACTATTAATATATAAATATATTTTTTAAGTAGGTAATCCTGAAATTCACATTTATTGTTAGTTATATATATATATATATATATATATATATAATAGCGGTAAACTCGAAACGGTATATCGGTATTGACCGGTACCCGAAATATATCGTATCGGTGGCCAAACCGGTACAGTCTCCGATATGGTATTGACTTCCTTGGTTCTAACATCACATGTGACAGTTCTTTTGACACATTTGGTGGTTCCCTTTTTTTTTCTCACATTTAATTTGATAGTTCCATCCTCACATTATGCAGTTACAACATCACATGTAACAGTTATTTTGTCACATTTGGTAATTCCTTTTTTTTCCATAGTTGATGGTTTCATGCTCATATTGTTTAGTTCCAACATCACATATGACAGTTCTTTTGTCACATTTGGTGGTTCCCTTATTTTTTTTCTCACATTTGATAATTTCATCCTCACATTATGCAGTTTCAACATCACATGTGACAATTCTTTTGTCACATTTGGTGGTTCCCTTTTTTTTTCCACAGTTGATGGTTCCATCCTCACATTGTGCAATTCCAATATCACATTTGACAGTACTTTTGTCATATTTGGTGGTTCCTTTTTTTTTTTTTCACATTTGATGGTTTCATTCTCATATTGTGCAGTTCCAACATCACATATGACAGTTCTTTGTCACATTTGGTGGTTTCCTTATTTTTTTCTCATATTTGACGGTTTCATTCTCACATTGTGCATTTTCAACATCACATTTGACAATACTTTTGTCACATTTGGTGGTTCTTTTTTTTTTCTTACTTTTGACGATTCCATCTTTACATTGTGTAGTATCAACATCACATATGACTGTACTTTTGTCACATTCGGTGGTTCTTTTATTTTTTCTCATATTTGTTGGTTTCATCCTCACATTGTGCAGTTCCAACATCACATGTGATTGTTCTTTTGTCACATTTGGTGGTTCCCCCTTTTTTTTCCTCAATTTGATGGTTCCATTATCACATTAGGTATTACTAACATCACATCTAACTGTACTTTTGTAAAATTCGATGGTACCTTATTTTTTTAACATTTGACAATTCTATTATCACATTGGGCAGTACCAACATCTCATGTAACCATACTTTTATCACATTCAATGGTTCCCTTATTTTTTTCTTACATTTGATAGTTTCATTATCACATTGGACAGTACTAACATTACATGTGACAAAAATACCCCCCAAAACTCTCAAATATGACAACCAACTGTAGCTTAAGGATGTAAAAATTTAATATATTTTATTATATTAGCTTGGGTCGGATTTGGTGGGGGGTTTGGGTCAGATTTGCTGGGTTTGTGGGTGGTGTAGTGGGTATGTGAGTGTTTCAGTGGTGGTGGCTGGTTGGTTGGTGGTGACAGTTTTTTTTTTTTTTTTGTTCTTGGTAATTTTGGTGGTACCAAAATTGGTGTTTGTGGCTGAGTTTTGGTGGAAGGTGTTGAGTAGGTCTGCTGGAGAGAGAGTCAAAAAGGTAGAAAGAGAGATGGAAGTGAAGAGAGAGAAACTGAAATTTTTTATATTATTTGTTGATGTAGTTTATATTATTTTAATAAGTTACATGTGAAAATAGAATGTGAGATGTTGGGTGGGTTGTAAAATGAGATGGTTATGGTGTAAAATAGAACTTTTTTGCATCCTCGAATGATAGTGCGCTTAGAAAAATTGATTGGTTTAATTCTAGTATCGTGACAAACTGTAATTGGTTGCAAGTTACTTTCATATGGACTTGTCATTTTTTCTTTACTACTCACAGTTGGCACTACAAAACACGCGGGTCTATAGCCACGTTTTTTTTAGCCGCGTTTGCAAAAAATCGCGGCTATAGCTATCCTATAGCCACGTTTTTAAGAAATGCGACTATAGACTTAACCTATAGCCACGTTTTTAAAACGCGGCTATGAGTTAAGTCTATAGCCATGTTTGTAAGTAGTTTTAGCCACGTTTTTAAAACGCGGCTATAGGTTAAGTCTATAGCCACGGTTAAAAACATGGCTATAGGTCCAACCAAATTTATATTTTTTAAAGGAGGACCTATAGCCACGTTTTAAAAACGTGGCTATAGGTCCAGCCGAATATATATGTATATTTTTTAAAGGAGGACCTATAGCCATGTTTTTTAAACGTGGCTATAGGTCCAGCCAATATATATATAGGTCCTCCTTTAAAATATATATATATATATATATATATATATATATATATATATTTTAAAGGAGGACCTATATATATATTCGGCTGGACCTATAGCCACGTTTCTAAAACGTGGCTATAGGTCCAGCCAAATATATATATTTTTTAAAGGACCTATAGCCACGTTTTTAAAAACGTGCCTATAGGGAAAAAAACCCAAACAGGTTCACTTCAGTGTAAACAAAAATGGAATATGCCATAGAATATTCTATGGCATATTCCAAAATGTTCCCAAAAAAAGAAAAAGAAAAAGAAAGGAGTTCTGAATGGGTCAACTTCCACGTAAACAAAAAATGGAATATGCCATAGAATATTCCTAGAATATTCTATGGCATATTCCAAAATATTCCTAAAAAAAAAAAAAAAAAACTGAAGATTTCAAAACGAAATCTCAGACACTCCCTCTCGTCAAAACAAAAAAATAGCAGTTCTCTCAGTCATTCAAAAAACAAAAATGAAAAAGCTCTCTCATATTAATCTTACAACTCTCTCAATCTCTTTCTCATATGTGCATGCTATCATCAATCTATGTTGCTGGAGATCCAAAAAGTGCTAACCCACACTGTTAATCCCTTTTTCCCACATGCTGTATGAATGGGTTTGTGAAAATATGAGGTTTTGTTCATTGTTCTTTGAGTTTTGTTCATTTTTGTTCCCTTTAACTTTGTCTCTTTTTGAAGTAGATCTGAAGATTGAGTCTCTCTTTGCTATATGATTGAAGATTTTAAATCAATGAAGCTAAAGTGCCTCAAAAAATTATCTCTATTTGCTTTATTTTTCTCTAACCCATGGCCAAAAATTATTTTCTTTTGTTTGATTATGTTTTGATTAATTTTGGCTTTGAGCATATGGACTCTTTTTGTATTTTTGAGCTTGTACTTTTGTTGAAGGAGATGTTCTGTTTGTGTTCTTGCACTGTTTTCTTGTATTTTAGAGCATGTTGTGTTTGTATTATGGGCATGTTGTGTTTGATTAATTTTGAAATTTTCCGGGTTTTTGTCTGAATTTGAATTTGTTGGGTTTGTATTGTTGTTTTGAATTTCTTAATTTAATTCAAATTAAAATTTTAAAGTTTGAACGCATTAATTTTAAAAATTAAAATTAAAATTTAAAAAAAAATTTGATTACCG
Source organism: Castanea sativa (assembly GCF_040712315.1). Taxonomy (NCBI): domain Eukaryota; kingdom Viridiplantae; phylum Streptophyta; class Magnoliopsida; order Fagales; family Fagaceae; genus Castanea; species Castanea sativa. The sequence continues at coordinate 53,635,088 of NC_134017.1, forward strand.
AAAATTAATTTTTGGTAATCAAATTTAAAAAAATATATATATATATATAAGGGTCTATAGCTGCGTTTTTTAAATGCAGTTGTAGGCTGAGGATTTATAGCCACGTTTAAAAAATGTGGCTAGAGTATGTCCTATAGCCACGTTTATAAAAGCGCGGCCATTGGGCCGGTCCTATAGCCACGTTTGAAAAAATGTGGCCATTGACCCCTCAGGCCTATAGTTACGGATTTGAGGTCACGGATGAAAACGCGGCCTAAAAAAACGCAGTTGTAGGCCAAATCAGGCTATAGCCACGTTTTTCTGAGCTATAGCCACGTTTTTAAAACGCGGCTATAGAACGTTTTTTTTGTAGTGTGGCTGTGTACAATTGTGACCAAAATTTTAGCATTTTATGTGTTCTTAGAATTTTTGGTTTATGATTTAAGACGCTGCCCGATTCACAAAATCAAAATCCTATAAATAGCATCAATCACTGATAACGTGATAATTAATAGTCACATTATTTTATATTTTCCGATCTCTAGTCGGCCTCTCATTCATCTTTCCCAAGTTCTTACTACAATACTAGACTAAAATACTTTAGCAACTTTTATTTTTATTTTTATTATTTTAGTGAAAAGGCTAAATTCATAAACTAAGCAGTAGCAAGAGTTGTTTGAGGACAGGTCCTCTCATAATACATGCCTAAATTATCCTTCTTTTTTTCTTTTTTTTTTGAGGGGGTCCTAAATTATCATAGTACAACAATATGCAAATGTCCGTAGGCGGAATATTAAAAATAGTAAAGTCTTGGGGGTTGATGGACCTTTTCTAGCAATCACATCTGCACACTTGTTAGCTTCACATAAACAACACTTCGTCTTCATTTGAGGAATTTGACTAATAAGGGTCCTGCAGTCTATAATAAGAGAGGCATGGTGTAAGTTAAGATTGAAATCATTAGTAATCCATGCAACCAATTACAATGCATTAATATTGAAATCACTTTTTTAGATACCATGAATTCAACGATTGGATATTTGGTTTGATAGTGAATGTATGATTGGAAAAGAAGCACTAGTTTAATGACTTACATCACTTAGTGCCCGTTTGGTTGGGCTTTTAGGGGCTGAAACGCAGCTTTATTTAAAAGCTAGACTTCTTTGAGCGTTTGTTGAAGCAAAAATGCAACTTTTGGGTAAAAGTTGCGTTTTGAGCCAAGGCAAAAACGCCCAATCCAATTATGGAGGTCTGGAGCTCCATAAACAAAAAGTCCATGGGCGTTTTCAGCTATCTGTTGGGCTCGTCCTAAAATTACCGAATTACCTATTGTGCAGCTGACCCTCATTCCTCTCATCTTATCTCTCTGAGACTTTCTGATCTGAGAAATAAATTTTGATCTGAGAAATTATGACTTTCTGATCTGAGAAATAAATTTTGAAGGTAGAAATTTGATCAACAAAACACCAAGCACAGTGACTCTCACCTTCAGAGTCTCACGCACAGTGACTCTCATTGCAGACGAAGTGGTAAGAGAAAAAAAAAAAAAAAAAAAAAAAAAGAGCTCTGCGATTGAAAAGAGAGAAACGAAGAAGAAAAAAAGGAAAGAGCTCTATGGAATGAAAAGAGAGAAAGGAAGAAGAAGGAAAAAAAAAAGAAAGAACTCTGCAAAATGAAAAGAGAGAAAGGAAGAGAAGAAAAAAAAAAAAAAAGAAAAAAAAAAGGAAAGAGTTCTGCGGTCTGGAGGAAAAGGGGAAAGAAGGACAAAATAGAAAAGGGGAGGGTACATGTGTGGAGGGGAAAAAAAGAGGGAAAAAAAAAATCTTAAGGGTACGTGTATGGAGAGAAAAAAAGAGGGAAAGAAAAAGGAAAAAAAAAAATGCTATCACAATATTTTCACAATAAATTTGAAGTGGTAAGTTATTATAAGCTAATATTGGTGAGAAAAAAATAATTTTAATAGTACGTTTAAATTAAAATCAATATCAATTTTTATCACCATATTTTCACAATAAATTTTAAGTGATAAGTTATGATTAGCTAATATTGGTGAGAAAAAAATAAATTTTTTAGAAAGAGAAAAAAAATCATTGTAATAGTACGTTTAAATTAAAATCAGTATCAATTATCACAATATTTTCACAATACTTTCACAATAAATCTTAAGTGGTAGGTTATTATTAGCTAATATTGGTGAGAAAAAATAATTTTTTTAGAAAGAGAAAAAAATAATTGTAATAGTACGTTCAAATTAAAATTAGTATCAATTATCACAATATTTTCACAATAAATCTTAAGTGGTAGATTATTATTAGCTAATATTGATGAGAAAAAAAAAATTTAGAAAGAGAAAATTTGATTTAAGTATATGAAGTAGTTGATTTAAGTATGAAATAAACTCATTTATATCTACATTGTCTTTTTAGGTAATTTACCCTTCAAACTGCAACTTTTATAAGTGCTAGCCAAACACTCAGTTTTTTCAAAAAACACTTTTTAACAGCTTTTACCAAACACTCAGCTTTTTGAAAAATCACTTTTTCATTATGCACTTTTTAAAAACTCAACTTTTTTATTATGCACTTTTTCAAAAAGCCCAACCAAACTCACCCTAACTTAATCTAGTAAAACTTACTGGAATCAGTAAACCGCCACATCACCCACCACATAGGAATAAAATAAATATATGACGTATTCAATTTCATAATTTATTAACTTATACGATAATGGATGGTGAATTTTTTTTTAGTCGCCCCTATTGATTATAAGGATCTATTACTTCTTGTTGTTTACTCTTAAAATTCTGTGAAAATTATAAACTATCCTTATGCAGAATGTATGAAAATTAAAGCATTTGAATAACACAATGTTACATTATTTTGTCTATATATGATGTCACGTTTAGCATAACAAATTGATCAATAGTCTCTATTAAAAATAGTACCATAATTCAAAATATGAGACAGACAGACAGACAGAGAGAGAGAGAGAGAGAGAGAGAGATACCTGACCACAAAACAAAATCAACCACAAACTATCAAAATTGCCCAGGAAAAACCGAAGAAGAAAAGAGGAAAAAAGAAAAGAAAAAACTCACCTCAAAGAGAAAAAACTCACCTGTTAAAAGATACTCTAAAACAATCCTAGTTGTTTAAAGAAAAAGAAAAAGAAAAAGAAAAGAAAAGAAGGGTTCTTTGTAAAATTGTGACCCTTGAAGTTTACCTTGGAGGATTTTAAGTTATAGAATGAAAAATTGTGGATGTTTGAGAGAAATTAATTGAAAATCTATATTGTGGCACAACGGCACTAAAGAGAGTAAAATACTAAAATGTCACAATATCTTAAACCACGTTCGAAGAGATGGCCCAGAGAAATAAAAAAAGATATCAAAATAATTAACTAGGTTGATTTTCTAAATAAATTATATTATAAATATTTTTTGATGGACCTCATTTGGCCATAAGATGGAATAAATAAAACTCTCAGCAACTTAAAATTTTTGGAAAATCAAACTTGTTTGGCTTATTTAACTCACAAGAAGAAAATTTTCTTCTTGTGAGTTTGTGAACATTTAAAAATAAAAAAAATAAAAAAGAAGAAGAAGAAGAAAAAGCAATTCATCATTTCTCTCTAAATTATCATTTGTTTACTAATCTTAATAATTAAATAAAATAGATTTCTATCTATCTCTTAATTTTTATAATATCCATAATAATTAATTATAACTACATTAACCAAATACCAATTATACCAATGAAGTACGTGTGTATGGGACTTCAAGAAAGTGGCGGTCCCTTCTATAAGTTCCATGCATGCACATGCACGTAAGATCTCTCAGTGCTTAGGTGCTCTCTAGGCTCTTGTTGCTCTCATAGCCTTCACATTGTAGTAATAAAAGAATACTTATTTTGCATTTTCCAACAATATTTTATCTATTTACCAATTTATTTTTTAATATATCTAATATTTCAATTCTTATTTTTATATACAATTCAATAAAATAATATAAATGACTACACAAGAGAGAGAGAATTGTCCGAAGAGAGGCTAATATTTTAGCCAATAATTTGGTAGTTTGTGCTGCCTTCCTGAGGCTCACTTCCAGAAATATTCTTAGACAGTTTTAGTTTTAGTATTAATTTTAGTTTTAGTTTTTTTTTTTAATTTTTTTTAATTTTTTGAGGAAGTATTCTTAGACAGTTATACATCATTTGTGTCAATAATAAAATTTGAAAGATTTTGGTTAGAAATGATATATATTTGAACACAACTTTTATATCATTTGACATCATAACATATATATGTTTTTAACATGATAAACAGATAAAGTTTACCATAAATCTTATTATGTACACGTTTGGTACAATTTTATTTATTTATTATTACTTTTTTCAGTTTTTTGAAAATTAATTGTTTGAAAAAATAGCATCTTAAAAAAAAACTAAGGTTTAAAAAAAATTATACTTAAAAAAGTGCCGTTTCAAAACAAGATCTCATTTTATATCATATGATAACGTGAAAGCATACAAAATGAGCGACATAGACATAGATGGTATATAGAATAGACTTACAATGAATTGAGAGTATTCTTAGACAGTTACTCTCTCAATTTTGCTATCTTTCCTTACATTATTTGCCAATCCCATTGATCATGCGATTCAATTGATCATGTGTTAACTGTAATCCCTCAAAAAATTAATGCTATTCATGATTTTATTTATATCCTGCTTCATCAATCATGTTCTCTCTTTGTTCACAAATTAAAGAGCAAAAGTATCTAGTTCTTATGTTCTCTCTTTGTTCATTGAAGAACAAAAGTATCTAGCCTCTTTGTAAGCATATACCACAAATTTAGTGGTGTGCATGGGCGGCCTTGTATATCATCATTTTAAAACTAATAAACAAAGAAAATAGGAGAGATTGGTTTAAAGAATCTACCAGCTGTAACCCACCCACATCACGTTTGCCCCATTGGAGAATACAAACTTAAGTTAGTAACACCCAATTTTCTCATTTAATTTCAAAGAACAGAATGTAACTTTGGTAGGGTTATGTACGTGGAGGAAAACAATGATGTTTGACTTTTTTTTATGGCTAATTTCTAGTAGACTCCTCTTTTTATGCACGTAATTAACTTATTTGGCACAATTTTTTTTTTAAATTAAATAGAATATACATGTGGTGCAAAATTAGAATCCAATTGAGGATTCTAATTGAATTTTATTTCAGCTTTAACTCTTAATATATAATAATATATAGATAGGATGTATTATCTATTTCTCTCAAAGTGTAAACATTGTAATTAAGGCCCAAAAGTTCTAATCAACAATTTTTTTTATATATAAAATTATTCTCTTTTCGAATGCATTCTACTCTATGTGTGGTAGTTTAAGAGAGTAAACAATTTAGCCTACCAAATACTAAACTAATCATTCCTTTATTTCTCTATCAAAATTTAAATTAAATTAATAGTGTTCGAAAAAAATATTATTGAAATCCAATATTTATTATCAAAAGTTAAATAAATATCATTTAATTAATATTTAAATATGAGGGAAAAAATCAAGCTCAAAATTCTTGCTTTACGATGTTTCTACTTCTACTTCTTTTTATGCTTTACAATGTTTTTTCTAATGAAATCAAAAATAAAAATAAACAAAAGAAGAGATGCGTAAGAATGTTGGTTAATAATATGCATATTGGATACGGTTTCAACTTTCATGGCTGGCTGCAATATCTCTGCAGAGTTGAAGAAAGAAAAAGGAATGAAATGCATCAATTGTCTCATGGGGCAAGCTTACTTAGTGGAAAATGAAGATGCAGAACAGCAACGCTAAGTCGTATTCCACATTAGTATGAAGGCTGAAGTAAAGCTAAAAGTGTAACAAGTCACACCGATCGATGAGCATTGAAGTAATATGCAGTCGCTTTGTAGATTAGCAATTAGTTTCTTAATACATGTACAAAGTCATGAGCATTTAATGGGAAGAGCTATTATTGAGAAATTATTATTATTACTATTTACATTTCAAATCATTAAGAATATAGTATAAGCTGGATGGGACTTACATACATACACGAAAGAATATTTAGATGCTTGAAGAGCTTTGAATACCTACCTAAAATAATAATAATAATAATAATAATAATTAAATAACTTTAAATTCCCTTAAGCTTGCCCATCCCCTACTTTTAATTTGCGTTCTTTGCTTTAACCTACGGAATGGAGGTGCTACCCTTAAGCATAGAGGAAGATGGACTTTTTTGCTTTGCACCTAGCGATGGAGAGACATAACCATTGAGCAGCAATCAGCGTGTTAAAGGAGAGACATCAATATTGTGATCAGTGACAAATAAGGCCTTTTGGCTGATCATTGAAGAAGAGATATCGTCGGTTGTTGCCGGATTGGGCACATTTAGAGAGGCTTCGCCTTGCTGTAATGCCCAAAACAACTTGTCCTCGTAATTTTTCATCACATTTTTGTTTTCTGCATAGAGAATTCTCCTAGCTTCATGTGCTGGCATGCACATAAGAAAAAGCACCTGCACTGCTATGACTATGAAAAGCATATTTAATTATAAGACCCATCTTTTTCTTTGAGTAGAGATGAATATTCTGATGAGGAATTAATGCCTTGGGGCTTAAATAAGCAGGCAGTCCGTGCAAGTGGGGTTGAAAATTGATTTGAAACAATGCTATAGGTGCCATGCAATATGAAATCAATTTCTAGGGATGTGTATATGGAACAAGTGGGCATGAACAAGAGCTGCGAATTGCAAAAACAGTCAAATTTTTTGCTGCAAAACCATATACCAACATAATGCCGTGCAAGGTGCCATGATGGTGGCAAAAAGGTCAAAGTGCAAAGCCAAGGTGCAAAAGTTCTCTACCCTGCTTGGACTGAAATTTGAAATTTCAGTTGCATGTAAAGATGATCATACATGCCTGTGCTGTATTTACATTATTTAAGACTATGTTTACTTTATTTAAAATTTTAAATAATAAAATACAAATATATTTTTAATTTTTAATTTTTTGTGGCTAAAGTTACCAAAAATTTGGCTTCTTAACAAATTCTTCAATTTAATGGTTATAAATAAAGAAATTGTCTAGACTCCTAAATTCAAATTATTATTCATTTAAGCATGTTCAATTATATTGAACTCTGACAAAGGTGGCCATGCAGGACAAGCGACTGTGCCATGCATGTACGATGCATGGAGTTTAATCAAAGTCTGACATCATAGTAAACATAATATATTGCTCAAATTAAAGTTATCTCCACAAGTAATTGTTCTAACTTTTAACTTGATAAGGATTCGTTGATTATTACTTCAAGACATCAATCATGAAGCTCCTATTTGGCACAAAAATAAAACCAAAATATGACATATATTAAAAGAATGAAATAAAATATGTACTTATAGCAAAAATAAACATGGTTTAGAGTAGTATTTGGTATAACTCTAAGCAATATTACACCTAGTGACAGAGTCAAGATTCGATTTTAGGGAGGAAAAAATTTATAAGCAATGCATAGAGGCACACACATAAAAAATAACACTAATATATTTGCTATACTATATTTTTCTATTATAAATTTTTTACACATGAATAATTTTTTTTAATTAAAAATTCCATTTCTATTCTCATAAAAGATTTTAGTAGCTGGATACTCAAGTGCAAATCATATGAATATGATATTTTAGTGAACAAATTGCAATATTTTAAAATCGAAATTGTGAACTTATAAACACTTGAAAATTCAAAGTTTAACATGAAAACAGTATTGAGCTCTAGAATTTATTATATAATTATCTTTACATTTTATTGCTTACGCTAATAAAAGAAGAATGAATTATTACATTAGAAATTGATTTTTCTTTTATCATTTTTATCACTTCAAAGGCAATAATAATATTCTTTTTCAATCTTTTCAAATAAACGTGTGCTTCTTTACTTATTTAATTTTTTATCTTTGCTTCTTTTCTTTTTATATATTTTGAACATAAAAAAACATTATTTATAGATTATGAATGATTTTTTATTTTTCGTTTATATTTAATGAAGTTTTTATATAAAAATAATAGTCCAAAATAATTTTACAAATGAAAAAAAAATACGTAAAAGCAAATCCATGCAAACAGAATTAAAAAAAGAAAAAAGAAAAAGAAAAGGAGATACAATAATTAAGATGAGACCAACAACGCGAAGGGGAGGGAACAAGTCGATAAAAGGACAAAAAAAAAACCATGAAACTCACAAAACAGTTATTACTTTTAAGCTCTATTTTCTCATGAGCTTGTTATTTGGTGTAGGCATATGATTGGAGGTACCAAACTCACTAGGTAATATGACAAATAAGTAAACCCCTTAGTAAATTTTGGGTGGGCCAGGGGAGCAATCCCCCCCCCCCCTTACCCCCTAGCTTCACCCCTGGTTACACCATCAAACAACTTGTTATTGAATTTATATTTTGAAAATCCAATCATTGAATTACATGTTCTATATGTTCTTAACATGTATGCTAATTCTCATATCAATAGGATGCACTACAAAACACGTTGGTCTTAGGCCACGTTTTTTTCAGCCGCGTTTGCAAAAATGCGGCCTAAGACCTTGTTTGAGTCGCGTGCGACAAACACAGCCCAAGATCAGGTCTATAGCCGCGTTTATTGGTGTTCCAACTGCGTTTTTCTAGGTTGGGCTTAAGCCGCTTTTTTAAAATGCGGCTTTAGATCGATCTGAAAAAAAAAAAAAAAAAAAAAAAAAAAAAAAAAAAATCCTGAAGCCACGTTCATAAAACACGGCTATAAGTCTGTCCTAAAGCCGCGTTTATTGAAAAACGCGGCCATAGTCACCTCTGGAGCTGCGTTTATTTAAATGCAGCTTCAAGCACCCTGAAGCTGCGTTTATGTAAACGAGGCTACAGCACCGACAATATATACGAAAAAAAAAAAACCCTAAGGCACAAAGTAATTTTTGCCAAAAAAAAGGAAAACTCCCTGACTAAGCCCTTCGAACCTTAAGCGACTCCCAACAATCTCCACCACCGATCCTACACACCGGCGCCGACACAGCCCAGTCCTCCATCACCGGCGCTACCTTGGGTCTATCCCTATCTCTCTCCAACTTTCAATCTCACTCAAGACACTAACTAACAGTAAGTTTTTTAAATTGATTGTTTTGGTTTTTGTTTTAGGGTTTCGATTTTTGGTTTAGGGTTTCAATTTTGGGTTTAGAGTTTTGATTTTAGGTTTAGGGTTTCGATTTTGGGTTTCCACGTCTCTCTTTGTAAATCTCTTTTATTTTTTGTTCTTATCAATGTTTAATTTTTATTTATTAATTTTTTTTTTCCATGAATGGCCAATACATCTGGGTTCCTTACTCCTTCAGTTCCCAGCTTGAGAAGGAGGATTCAACCTCCAAAAGGGGTTTTCCGATCTGAGTCTCGCTCCCCTGAGGGATTCTCCACAAGCGTATTCTGTTTCAGCACCACTGAAGGTGCAGACAAGCTTGCTTCTGTTGCTTCCTCTTCTAAATCTCGAGTACCCAAGTATGTTTCATTTTTTTAAAATTTCTTCTGTATTTTGGTGATTGATCATTGATTCTTTAGTTTCTTATGCAAATGGGTCAGTTAAGTTTGTCAATTGGGATATGTTTAAGGAGTAGTGGTTGGGTTTTGATTGTACTATCCATCCCTAATATTTGTGCCAATCACTTTTGTTTTTGGTCGATTTGGTTTGTAAACCTTAAAGACAGTGCCTTTGATTGAGATTTTGTATTGGGTGTGATAGTACGTATGGGGTTTATTTAGGTATTTGGATGAGAAATTTGGATGGTTCTGATGTGATTTATTATGAGATTTTGTGATTGATATTTTGATTTTTGTTTTTGTTTTTTGGGGTGTGGGAAATGCGTAGTTTGATTAATGTGTGTTTTAACAATTTTCTCTGCATGTTGTGGATGGTGGATGCTGTTAGTCTTATGGATTAGAAGGGTTGAGAATCCAAGAGGTTTTGTTTACATGGCTGATTGTACTTTTTATGTTTTATGGCTAGTTGCTTACATGGCTGGTGGGTTGGTTGATTTGTTAAGCCAAAGTCTTCATTCGTAGATGTTAATTGTGTCTAATCATTCAAACTTTTGATGGAGAAAGTAAAATTTACTCTCTCTATCTTTCTCATACACACGCACAAAATATGTAATATACAAGGAGTCTAATTTTGACCATCAGAGGTTGAATTCTATGGCTGACACTCTTAAAATAACAAATTAGTGGAGTTACAGTGAAAAGGCACTGAGAAACATTTTTCATTAACTGCTTAAATTTGGGTTCTAAAAGTGGAATTAGAACTACCAAGAAGAAGGGTTAAGTGCTCTTTGTTTTTCCCTCTGCCTTTTGTTTTTCTGCATAAGGCAGTTTTCTTCAATATACATCCATTACTTATAAATAAATAAAAATTTAGACTCAACAAATCTGTTCTAGAGTATATGGTATGGTATTAAAAATTAGGTCTTACAAATCACTCAATAGTAGGTAGAATGAAATTTACAATGAGTTTTTCCCTTTATTTGGATGACAAAGTGTTGTGTTTGCCTATCCTATACCACCCCTTTTTTTATAGGTAAATGTGTTTTACTTATGTATATATGTTCACCAAGTCAATCTTTTCTGTTATTTAAACATGGTTGTAGAAAAAGCATTTCAGAGCTTTCAATTAATTGTGTCATGGACACTAGTGACAAGTTTGAATGGTCTAAGATGGGAGAGGATTCTGCTTCATTAGATGTGTATTTTTTGGAGATATTTTTTCATCTTCTTTTTCCCTCAGATCTATTATGAAGTTTAATTTCAACCTAAAAATTATTTATTACTGATTTTAGGTAAGCTTTGGGTGCAAGTCCTGTGTACTAGAGGTTCCTCTGTATTGAATAAATTTACTTGTACTAGAGGTTCCTCTCAATTGAATAAGTTTTCTTTATCTTTAAACAAATAAAAAATGTTGTGTTAACTTTAGTTTGATGACTAATTTCATTAAATGATGTAGCTAGGAAAAATGGGAAAGGATCCAAATCTGAGCTGACAGATTTGGACAGAAAGTTCTAAACAGATGGAGTTAATGGTGTAGAAAAAGCGTAGGATTTAGATTTGGAGGTCACGTAAGGGAGAAAACTTGAGGATTTGGGGGCTGCTTTCAGTGGCAGCCCTTCCACTAGGCCAATTAGGCAATGGCCAATTAGTTTATAATTATCCTAAACTATGTAGTTGGAATTCTGTTTTTCAGTTTGCTCATGTAGGTCATCTTTCAAGTATCACTTATACATTTGTGTTGCAGCTTGGGGTGCATTGGTGGGGCAGCTAAGGCACCATGTGCTGCACTGTGTTGCAGCTTGGGCTGCACTGGTGTGGCATATAATCTTTCGAATCCCTTCAATTTATTAATAAATGAAAGTGTTTATTATTTTAAAATTTATCTACATAATATACCTTCTTGTAGTCAAGAAGTTTTCCTGATTCATTGGTCAACATTAATTTGCCCTTGCTGACCTTGGGAATTTTATTAAAGGTGAAAGATCTCTAAAGTTGTATCAAGGTTGTTAGTTGATGCCCATCTCAATTCTTATCAATAAAAAAAATGAGCAGATCTCTTACTCCAATGTAAAGTGGATAAGTTTGGAAGAACAAGTGCATTGATTGGATTTTGTTGCTCCTGTCCCTAGGGAATTAATATATCTAACTTGTTATTGTAGTTATTTAGCCTCTTAGGTAGGTCTATTTTTATTTGAGCTGAAAATTAGGGCAAATTGGTTGATTTCTGTTGATTGTTTCATTGAATTTCGTAGCTGTTTGTATTCCAATCTAATTTAATTAGATCAATCAAATTAAACCTAAGTGTATGCAAATTCAAACTCCAATGCTTTTCAATTTTTTTTTTATTACTTTCGTAGAGTATTTATTTTATTGAAGTGTTATTTGGAATGTGTTTTGTTGTCGGTAAGGCTAAGTTTGAATAAATGGTAGTGCTGGTAAAAGAATTGCACCTTTCTTAAAAGAAAAATTTACAAAGTCAAGAGATTGTAGTTATGATGCTTGACGTAGAAGTGGAAGCTCAAGGAGAGATCGAGTTCAAGTGTGCTTAGCCTTGGGGGAAAGCAGGAAGCAATTAAGATGATATTACCAAGAAGGATCTAGAATCTAGTAAAGATATGTCCTTCTTAGTATACCTCTTTTAAATTGGGAGGTCCGTGATTTTCTTTAATATAACTTTTATTACTTTATCAAAAGAGTCTAGTAATGATATAACCTATCAATCTAGTGCATATGGTATATAATATTTTCTTTTAACTAATTACTAACTTATTGCTACTTGTACTTTGGAATAGCCTTTTTAATGGGTGAATTAGATACCCATAACCCCACACCTTCCCTGCTATGGGGTTGGTGGGCTGATTATTTGATGTGGGGATGTGATCTCAATCCTGCCCTGGATAAAGTCAGAGGTCAGAGGCATCATTTAGCCATTTAGGTCATCTTGCCCTTCTTTTTTCCCTTATTTCATAATCCCATACCCACACCCCTACCAACCAACCTATATAGGTGTGTGCACTCTTGTTTATTTAAATCAATAAAACTGTGTTTAGGATGTGATTTCCTTTTTTTATTTTTATTTTAATGTTATGATGATTCTAAACATGATTTATTTTTTGGTTTTTGGTGCTAGACTCAGGCCACCGTTGAAACCTTAAGCCCATGGTAGATAAATACATATAGCTTGAGTTCTTGTTTTGTTTGTTTTGTCTTGGTGTATTTTTTTTTTTACATTATTTATTTATTTATTTATAATATTTCGTACTTGGTTTCTTGTGGTGTCTTGTACTGAGGTTTTGAAATTCTGTGTTTTTGATCTTCTTGAAGGCAAGAGAGAAGCTAAACAACAGCTAGAGAAGCAAGTTGCCAAAAAGCGAGGGAGATGAGGGTGTAGAGCAAGCTGTTGTGAAGTATTCAAGGGTTATAGCTGCGTTCAAAACACGGCCATAGTTGCGGGTTGAAGCTGCGTTTTTAAAACGCGCCTATAGTCTTGGCCTAAAGCCGCGTTTTAAAAAAAATGCGGCTTTAGCCCACAACTATGGCCGCGTTTTAAAAACATGTGGCCTTAGACCTATAGTTACTTATTTTAGGCCACGGTTGAAAACGTGGCCTAAAAAAACGCAGCTATAGACCAAATTGTCCTATAGCCACGTTTTTCTGAGCTATAGCCACGTTTTAAAAACGCGGCTATAGAACCCTTTTTTTGTAGTGATGTAATTTACCATTCAATCTATAAACTCATCTTTTATACATTATTTTAAACTATAAAAACTTGGATTTAAACAATTGATTGATGACATGGTTATTGATCTTTGATCACATTTAAATTTTGTAAGTATGGAGAATATACGAAAATAATGTAATCTAGTGGTAGATTTATCAAAATTCACTTCTAATTAAAAAAATATAAGGTGGTATAACATTACTTAAAGTGTGTGTGTGTGTGTGTGTGTGTATTGTCGACGTCCGGACTCGATTGGAACGGGGCGGAAAAATCGCCGTTGTCGTCATGGGCCTTCGTTCGACCACCTGCCGTAGCGACAACTCCCGCACGAGTGGGGCCCTGTTGGAGGGCCCCTCTTGAGATGGTGGTTGTTGTGGTTAGTGCGGAGCTTTGGGTGCTCTCTCTTTTTCGGTGGAGGAAGGTAGGTCTACCTTTGGCGTTATGGCAGGAATTTAGGCCAAATTTTAAGGGATTACCAAAGGTAATTGGAGTCGCCACCAATCATTGGATTTTTTAAGGTATGATTGGTCAACTATTTCTAGTTGATTTTATTACCAATCCTAGGTTAAGAAAAAATGAATTTTTCCTAATCTAATGTGGATGGCAAAAAATCTTGATTCTTAGGTTTGGAAGTTTGGTTACGTGTGGGGAAAGTGTTAGGCACCCCATAACGTCTGTCCAAGGACAGTCTTTTGTTTTGATAAAACCTTAATTTTCGAAAATTAGCAGTAAAAACATGATTTTGGCATTAGCTTTCAGGGCTTTGCATGCATGGGGGCTTTGAGGTTTGGTTTTGGAATGGGTGTGGTCCCAATCTATGATTTCCTAAAGCATTTGAGAACTGTACCAGTTTTTCACTGCGAAAATCTGGCGACATGTCACCTCACTTTCGTGGCGAAAATTAGGCATCGCTTGCCTTAAGTGACACAAACCGTGAAAATCACATTAAAAGGGGGCGAATAGGTATATATATACATACATCATGCACAATGCCAGCACACAGAGCAGGAAAGTAAATGCCTACATCCTTAGAGCATAGCCCAAAATATAAGTGCAGGAAAGTAAACAGGGGTCGCCATACTCTAGAGATGAGGACGAATGGTACACGGCATGATATATACCTAATACAACCTATATAAGAGAGAAAAGGAGGAGGAAGGAAGGGGTTTAAAAGAGTACAAAACCAAAAGGGAAAGGCTAAACTCCTAAATTTACGGAACGCTACAGCTTGGCTCACATCGAAATGCTTGCGTCCGCGCCCTTTTTTGTTTATGCTTGGGAGACCGTGCCCTAGCTCCATGTGTCCTCGTTCCATATGTGTACATGCAAAGGCAAAAACAAGAAACCAGCAGACAAGCAATGGTAGGAACAGGTGCAAGGAGCATATGAAAAGACATAAAACGGATAAGTATGATAGGCATGGCAAGCAAAGAAACTAGAAAGCAAGTAAGCAAGCAAGAAAGCAAACAAAATGTGGTGTCCGCGAGGGACAAATGTAGGTTTGGATTGGGTGTCCATAGCTTCATTGTGTTGAAGTATGGACAACACACTAGCAAGCAAGATTCATGCATGGACATGTAAGCAAGCGTGTAAAGATGCATATAAGGCTAATGGGTGGCACAAACAAGCATGGTAAACATATCATCGCACTAAGCGAAAAAGGAAGGGGCACACACAGAGCATTCCGGCATCTAGAGATGCATCCCAAGTGGTTACACCCAAACAAGGCCTTGTGGGCATCAGATGTAACCACATAACCACAAACCCTCTAAGGGTGTCAAGTGTGGCAAAGCCTAGAACTAAAGAGGCTAACACAAGCATAAAGCATAGAAGCAAGCAAGCATAGACATGCAAATAGGGTGATCCAAACCCTTTGATATGGGCCAAGGTGTACAAATAGTGACAAAGATCATAGGATCTAGATCGGGTCCGAACCAATAGGCCAAAACACAATAAATTGCAATAAAAGGAACAAAAGCGCTACAATTGCACATGGTATGACAAACATAGCCTAGGTCTACGTACACAAACATGGCATGGAGCGCACAAGCACATGGAAGATAGTATAGAGCATGTAGAGAACATAGATTCAAGCACTTAGGCATGTGAAAACGTAGATCTAGTCATGTAGGTGCAAAAACATGCATGTAAACATGTAGAAATTTAGCACATAGACATGGTAAAACATGAATTCAAGCACATAGACATGTACGGATGTAGATCTAAACATATAGCATGGAAATAAACACTTAAACGCGTAGATCCAAGCAAGGTATAACAACGACATCAAGCAAACATGTGAACATGTAACCCTAATCATCATAGAGCAAAAAAAGGAACGAAACAAAGGAAAGCATGGCATAAAACCCTAAGCATGTAGATCTAAACATATAAGCATATGGAAACATAAATCTAGGCAAGAAACATGGCATAAGATATAACAACCAAGAAATTTATGCTAGAAACACAAATAAAGCAAGAAACATGCCAAAGAAAGCAATAAATCATGTTATGCAAGCAAAAATAGCAAGACAAATGCTAGAAAAACATTTAGAATGTTAGGGGTGTGGATGATAGCTAGAAAAGTTACATCGACACCCCTAAACCCCAAATCCAAAAGTGTAGAACCAAGGAAAGGAAGATTGGGTATAAGAACAATACCTTATGTTTTTGTGAAGAGAGAAGAATCGAGAAGCTTTGACATGTTTTTTGCGTGTTTTTTGGTATTTGGAAGAGAGAAAAACGTGTAGGGAGACCATGCAGAGAGCAGAAATTCAGAAAAATGTGTTCCTCTCCTAGTCTAAGGGGTGCCTGGGGTTATTTATAGCCCTGGCACGCATTACGAGGCGGTGGCCCATGGAAGGCCGCCAGCCTCAAAAGACCTAAAAAGGGGGTGATCTTGACACCCCTGGAAAGATTTTGACTTCCTGTTTCCAAAAAGGTATGGATCTTTTGATCCAACAGTCGAATCAAAAGTTATGGCTCTCGGAAGTTAGCGGTGCATCAATCGGTGCGTCATCCTAGTTTTCGTGATATCTCGGCCATTCTAACTTTGATTTCGACCCATGAACAATCGTTGGAATGAGAATTTGATAATCTTCGCAATGGCGTTGGTTTCAACCCGTTCTGACAGTCGGATCAAAATTAGGGTTTTTGGGCCAGTCAGGATTAACTTTGGGTCAAACTTGGTCAAAGTTATTAAAATTCTCCGAGAAGCTCGAGTTTGATGTAAAACTATGAAAAATGTTGTTTTGTGAGAGTTTCGACCTTGTTTGACCTTCGGTCAAACCTAGGGTTGATTAGGGGCATTTTGGTCATTTTAGCTTAAAAATGCACTTTGGGTGTTCTAGTGCCCGAACGGGTTGCGCCACATCTAGTGATCATCTGCTATACAACCCTGGATTTGGTGTTCACTCTCTAGTGATCATCTCTCTATCATCGCATGTACAAAACCCATATCGTTATTTGATGCACACAAAAATTTCTGAAGTAGGTGAGAAATAGTTTTAGAAATTGCAAAGGTCTATTTGATAAAATGTATTTTCATATTAGGAAAGTGTTTTTATCCTAGAAAACACTTGCATTTGATATGTTGCATTGTATGGAAGGTATTGTTTGTGCGTTGTGTAATTGGTTGATTCAGCATTATGTGAGTACATTGGGAGGATATTAGTTGTTTGGAGTTGCAAATTTGAAGTAAGAAAAATATTGATCTTTAGATTTGCAAGAAGCAATGAACTATAGATCCTAACCACCGCCTCGTGTAGCCGAGTTGGTACCTTGGCTGTATAGAGACCGATTACTCGGGGGTTCAAGCCCTCGCATTTACCTAGCAAAAAAAAAAAATGAACAATAGATCCTATTTGGCTGAGAATTTTTTTTTTTTTTTTTAATTGTGATTAAGAGTGTAGGTGAACTTCTAGGAAAATGAATGAAATTATTTTACTAGTGACTCTTGTTATGGCCTTTTCCATTAAAACATATCTAGAAATTTTGCAGTCTGAAATCTAATTTGGAAGCTCGAATGGATCGAAACACAGCATATTTATCACGTTTAGTAACTAAATGTCAATACCAAGTAGTGTGGTGATGTGGTCACCTCATTGCATTGTCTGTACTCACAATTATTATAGTTACGATACTCTTGTCTATACTCTATACCCTACATGGCAATTTTGCCCCCAAAATTGATTATGGAAAGGCTGGTCCTGAGGCAGGCTTTATATAACAAACAGTATTCATGCCACAGTCTATGCACATGTCATTCTCCAAAATCCAGAGCCATTTATCATCTTTTGGTCGAAACATCTTTCTATCTTATATTTTCCCCTGCATTTTTATCTCACAATGATTCTTTTGGCCATAACACATCTAAACCTAATGATGGTGTTTCTTTATTCTTCAAAATTTTTGGTTGTAACTATAAGAATATTTTCTAAATTATATTTAGGCTTTTAGATTATAAAAAAGAAATTTTTAGGCTTTTAGATTAGATGAGCAAATTATAGCATCATGATAGGAATGTAATGGAAATATTTGTTTATGCAATTATATACACTTCTTAAGAAGGCACGAAAGCGAACTATAGCACCAAGATAGTTTTTTTTTTTTTTTTTTGACAAAGAAGGCCTTGAATTTTATTAAGAGATAGGCAAATCTGCCTGATAAGCTGCAAATCTCTAGATTGGAACATCCTCCATCCAAACAGAAAAACTAGTGACATGACATGCATGTCTAGCTAGATTGTGAACTACATAATTACCATCCCTACCAACATGTTTAAAACTGATACTATAGTATCAGAATTGTTTACTAACTAGTAAACTTAGTAAACAAACCTACCAACAAATGAGTATCACAGATTAAAAGACCATATGAAGCTACGGAAGGAGAGAAATCCTTTAAGACATTCATCATGATCGTTGAGATAGAAATTAAGATAGAAAATTTTTTTGATACCAAATAAGCATGCATTACTCAAAGAAAGGGCATACAAGTAAAGACAAAGTAGTCAAGCATAGTCCAAAATGCCTCTCAAGTCAGAGAGGGTTGGGGGTAAACCTACATAGATTAACAGGGAAGCAAGTAGTAATATAGGCTAAATCTAATACACGGGCTAGAACTAATTTAGGAACCCAAAAGCAGAGTGTGTGTAGCCCATGTTGATGCAGGTGGTTCAGGTCTATGATTAGAGTAAGTTCCTGCCAAGCTGGTTTCCTTGCTCCATTTCAAATCTATTCAAATCTTTTGTTGTGGCAGAGGATGATGATTTTTTAATAACCTAGATACTTAGCCTTGAGAATTTCATCCCCAACCGCATCCAGAAGCACCAAGTAAGGAATTTGCCTTCCTTTACTTACACCTCCTGTAAACAAAACTATACCATCCATACTCTTTGCTTCATAAGCATATCCAGTCCTTCTTGATCTTCTATTTTTCTGAGCTACTACTTTGATGATGATTTGCCAGCTATGGTTTGGGGGATTCTGAAGAGGTTGCTGAAAAAGCTTGTAGGCTTGAGGTTGATTATTCTAGAAAGCATCCTTGTACCTTTGTAATCATGGATATTTGCATGAACCAGGTGCTTTGAGCTGTATTGGATGTCCAAAGTCCAGCCATGCAACCAGCCAAGCAGTAATCCACCACTAAGGCCTTTTCTGGGGTATTCCTAGCTATTCCAAAATCCACATCTTTGCAAAATTGCCTCACCCTCCAGCCATGCAACCAGCCAAGCAGTAATCCACCACTAAGGCCTTTTCTGGGGTATTCCCAGCTATTCCAAAATCCACATCTTTGCAAAATTGCCTCACCCTTATATTTGGCATGGCGTGTCTCCATTAGGAAAATGACATCTAGTCTGTACTCCTGGGCATTTTTTTGGCATTATAGAATTGTAGAGGGGGTGCTCAGCCCTCTACAATTCCAGCTCAAAATTCTCATGGTGACTAGGGAGGCTGTTGAAGGCCAACCTCCTAAAGCCCTGAGTTGGATTCTGCCTCTACATCTTCATTGCTTTGAGAACTTGCTATAACCCGTGGAGCTTCTTTTTCAAAAAGACCACAGAAGAGCCTTTGTTTAATGTTCCTACCCAATTTTCCAATCTCCTTTCTAATACGTTTCCTTGAGCATTCTTTGGTGATGTTAATTTCTAAAGATACACTCCAAATTTCCTCACACTAGAGTGTAGTGGTCTGGAAGTTGGGGCTAAGAGTCTGTGGATTGGATGATGGGCCTGGCCCAAGAGTGAGGAGCTCAAATGGGCTTAGTTCACCAACATTAGATTCAACAATTGGGTCTGCTTGCAGGTTAGGCTGAGGGGGGTTACATGGGAATTGACATGCAGGGGATTAACTAATCTTGGGCCGTTGCTGGAATCACCTACTTCAAACCTGAACCTGCCTCTATCCACCTTTTGAACAAGAGACTCTTATAAAGAATCAGGGGATTCAAGTGTACAACCCTTGGCCCAGCCCTGATCATGTACAGTTTCTGGTCTATCATCATTTAGCCCATCTAAATTGAACATTGTGGCCGTGGTGTCACTATCAAAATCAGAGTTCTTAAATTGAGGGTGAGAGCTTTGTCCATTTGTGATAAAGGTTCCATTACCCTCAATCCAGTCCCATTTCAAATTAAAGTCAACAGGGTGTTTAAAAGCTTCCTTCTTCTTCAATTTGTAAGTAAATATATAAACATTTTTCAAAAAAAAAAATTTAGACCTGGCCAATATAAGTTTTCATTTGGTAGATATATATACACACATACTACTTTTATGGTGTTTATGAGTAATGTGTTATTTGCTCTTTGTAATTATTTTTTTTAATTTGTAATTGGTTGTTATTTGTTCTTTGTAATGGGTTGTTCTTTGCAATGTGTAATGAGTTTTTCTTTGTAATGGGTTGTTATTTGTAATGTGTATGGGTAACCTGTTGTTATTATTTACAATATGTTGTTATTTGTAATGAGTTGTTATTTGCAAGGTGTAACGAGTTTTACTTTTAAAGGTTAGTAACCATATACAAATTTGCTTGAGTATAAAAATTGGAATGTTTATATATATTTGCTTCAAGACAATATTTTATATTTGCTTGGTTAATCATACAATATTATCTTTAATAAAAATTTGCTTGAAAATTTCAAAAATATTATCTCCAATGTTATATTTGGTGGACCATACAATGTTATTTTTATTTGGCGTACCATACAATGTTATATTTTATATTTGCTTGGAGATAGTAGAATTTCAATTATTTAAAATTGTTTGGTGAACCATACAATGTTATCTTAATACTTGCTTGGAGACAATATTTTATAGTTCATATCAGATAAAAGTTTTATATTTGTCACTAACTTTTAGTAAATTTTTTTGACTTTGAATATGCTTCGAATGAGTTCAATTGATTTATATCTATATTATAGTAGAGAGCCTCGCAGTAATATAACTTATAGAGTGACATATGAAGAGTATGGTAAAAAGTTATAGATTATTCAACTAAAAAAAATGATGGCAAATCAATTTGAAGAAGTTGAAAAAGAAAATTATGAAAAAACTGGATTTAGACGTCCACGACACTGTAATACTATATTGCATCAGCGATATATACTGTAATACTATATTGCATTGGCGACACTGTGATACTATACTGCATGTGCCAGAAACTTACTATCTACTAATAACAAGTCCTGCTTGATTCATTGAATGCCTTTGTGGAAAAGGACCGATTAATTTGGTTAATAGAGAGGAACAACTAACTATATATCCAATTAGAGGAAACCCTTCTCTCATTTCTGCAGAATCTAGTGGCTTGGCATTTCGGTAGTATAAAATAGCAAAACAAGAACCCAAGTGCACATCTCATCACAACAATAATCACAAATCTTTTTTTTTTTTTTTTTTTGAGGAAACAATAGTCACAAATCTTCACTGGGGACAGCCACAAAATTAATCTAACAGAATAATGTACTCAAATATCTAGTCCATAACCCATTCAATTAATTACATCCTAAACAAACTTAAAGGAATTCCTCAAAAACCTAAACAAATTTAAACATATCATTTAGAACCCAAAACATATTTACAACAAAACCCTAACAAAATTTCACAAATAAGTAAGGTAAAAAAGATTGAGCTTGCCTAGTTTTCAAATGGAGTGCGCCGCTTGTCACTGCCGTTAATGGAGAGGTTGTTGTCTGTTGAGCAAGAGGTAAGGGATGACACAATGGTGGAGCGAATAAGAGAGACGAAGAGAGGAGACACTGAGAGAGACGAGAGACTAAGGGAGACGAGATACTAAGGAAGACAAGAGGTTACAAAAGATAGACCTAAAAGTCAAAGTGAGGGAGGAGAGTGAGAAACGGCAGTATTGAGAGAGAGAGAGAGAGAGAGAGAGAGAGAGAGAGAGAGAGAGAGAGAGAGAGAGAGAGAGAGAGAGACGTTAATATGTGACTTGGAAAAATTTTGTGACTTTGTTGGCAAGAACTTGAGTTTAGTAAACTCGATTTCCAGGTGGATAAATTTTTTTTACCGAGCTAGAACTCGAGTTTGATAAACTCAATTTTGGGTTGGAACTCAAGTTTGATAAACTCGAGTTCCAGAAACAGTCTACTTGAGAAAAAGATACTATTCGGCAAATTTTACTAAGGGAAAAAGGGTCGTTCTATATCTACTTGGGCCCGCTCAAAATCGGAAAAATGAGCTTTGAACGCTTGTGGGATCATTGGGTCTATGCTTGATGCTGTGTACGTAAAGGAACTCAAGGACACCAGAACATATCTGCCATGCAACAAAGTTTTATCTAACATAGCACTTTTCCTCCCATGAATATCAATGCAAGGCTACTGTGATCCCTTAAATTCAGCAAGTTGGGAAGGGAGTTTTCCTTTTGAGGAATCATTTTTTATGGAGCTCAAAAAAGAACAAGAAAATACAAAACAAAAAATCAACCGTAGTTCATCCTTCTTAGGATTAATAGAGCTTTAATGTAATGAGTGCTAACACCTAATAGTTAGGTTTTTGAGCGACTCCAAAATCGTTGGATGAACAAGAACACCAATGTGAAAGGGGAAAATGAGATGGACTCCAACCCGATAACTACAAGATTTACACACGCTTACCGTCTATAAGTACGTGTATAAATGATTTATATATAATTTAACCTTTTTGTGTATAGCTTAGTATCATCTTCAAAATACTAATCTATTCCTCTTCCTTCTATCTCATTTTTCTTACTTTCATCAGAATTAATACAGCCTCGTTAGGGATGGCAAACTGTTTTCACTTTTCACCCTATTTAGCTCTTCAATACCAATCCGTTCCTCTCCCTCAATACTCTTACCATAGGGTATGTTTTAGGTGGGAGGGGGGGGGGGGGGTGTCATATAGAGTTCTAGAACACTTGCCACTTGCAAGTCTGTGAATAATTTCTATTAATGAAGTAAATAAAAAAATTAATAAAAAAAAGTGAAATGAAATATTGATATAAAAAAAAAAACTAACTAAATTGCATAAGGAGCATGACTAGAAATTGAAAGAACCAAGATTGTGTAATAGAACTTCAAGAGTAATGATTATCACACACTTGCCATTGCACACTCAATACACACTCCATTTCAAATGGTGTTTTGAAAACAGTAAAAACTATGTGGACATAAAGTGTATACGAAATGTGCAATAACAAGTGTGTGACAAGAATTAGCCAAAGCTCAAATCACAAGCAATGCGAGTGCATTTTACCCTTAATAATATAGCAAGCTCACCCTCCTCTTTAATTTACTTCAAAGAGCCGCGGGAAGTGGGGACCAATGTATTCAAAATGAGCTTTCTCCCACAAGACCCACAATATTGAGAGTAATATAGGACAATATGCCTCGAATTACTAGGTTAGCCAATGGCATGTAGCTTATGAGTCATAACTCATGTAAAGGGACCAGCAGACTACGGTTTGCCTTAAACATATTGTGAGGGCTATTATACCTCTGGTTTATGATGCATGTCATTGCTTTTTATCATGATATAATTTTTCAATGAAAAAGAAAGAGACGGAGAAAAAGCAAATCTTAAATGCTACATAGTCGGAATAATTAACTTTCACCCTTTTTCATTTTTGTTACAATTGCACAAATCATTATTGAATATTTAATATAAAAGGAAAATAGAGAGAGGGGGAGGGAGGGGGAGGGGGGATCTTGGCACGTAAACCTGATGGATAACCAAAAGTTCAGCATAATACTCCATTGACATGACCTAGCATCAACCAGTTCACAGCTTCGAAGTCACAGGTGGAATTGGACTTTTAATCACCCTAATTAGGCCCTCTTGAGTTGCTGATGCAACATGCTGCTCATCAAAACATGTATAAATCGGTTCATGACACAGACATCACTTGGAGGGAGAGAAAACAGTAAAAAGAGTAGGAGGTGATTAAAGAAGAATAAAGGTTGTTTCTGCTATTTATGAACATATAATGAAATCTTTACCTCTCTCTTTCTATTGAAAATTATACCAGAAACAAACCACGTGCATTGTAGGCAGCGGGACTGAATATCTGGAGGAAAAAGCCAAAACAAACTTGCAAGCACAAGCATCTAAACAAAACTAAACATGAGAACTAAACACATGATGGCACATACCACAAATAATAGGCAGTCATCAGCTCTGAGAGGCCGGTGAAAGTGCATCCTGAGATGGAATTGAAAACAAGCTTATAGTAATGATTGAAAAAAGTGGCAAAAGAATGCTCTTCAATCAGCTTTGACCATGAACTTAAATGCACAACAATAGTTGACGACATGTAACAATTTCTCAGAAATGCTAGATTGTTTTAAAATTCAGAATAATCAGACAATGGATTGATATTGGTCTCAGGATGTAACATTATCCAAATGGATATCAGATGCCAGCTACCAAAACTAAGTGTAAATCCAGTTTGATATCACATATTTGCATAACCATGCACAGTGGTCAAATTCCATTTATGTATAAGATGGGCATAAGCAGATTCAGGATGTTATCTTGATTCTATAAAACATCATTGGGAAAGAACAATATTCTTTATGCAGGTCCAAGGCATGGTTATTAAGTCAAAAAAATTTCTGAACGGTCAATGGTTGAAACTGAGAACATTGGAGTCCAAATCTTCTGTCCCACTTTTCCTGCTCCACTCTATACTCCACCAATAAAAACTTGCCACGTATTCACCGCATTAATTAAATACTACCATTTATTGACTTATTAATGCTACCGTTATTAATTAATAGTAGTATTTAATTAATACGGTGAATACGTGGCAAGTTTTTATTGGTGGAGTATAGAGTGAAGCAGGAAAAGTAGGACAGAAGATTTGGACTCACCTAGGACTATATTTTTTCTTAGCTACTTGTTGCTTTGATCTTCATATAATAATATCAAGTACAACCAAATATGATAATGGGTTCAATTCTTGATTCTCCAGAGTCTAGAGACCGATGTCACCTTATACACATATATCATCCATCAGCAGATATATGAACACCTATGCAATTAGTTTCATCAGCCAATAAATTAAGTCTCAAAACCCATTCCATGGCCATATGAAGAATCAAATATTTAAAAATGGACAATGGGCAGAATTTCACAAAGGACGGTGCAAAATCATTCAGGATAGTTGTAGAAAGAAAACAAGAAGGAAACCTTGCTAAGAAAAGCAATAAAGGAAGAACCAAGATAAGATGTTAAGAGATGGGAGGACTAATATGTGAAAAGAAGAAAAAATGGATGTGAATGAAGCAGACATAGAAAATGCACCCTCATCATTTTCACCAACCTGAGACCCTGACACAGAAATTAGAACCACATACCTATAAAAATAATACAAAATGAGCAAGAGAGACATATAAACAACTTTTACGGGATGTTACGGCCAGTGATGTAGCATCTACAACCATCATGACATGATGAAGTCAGAGAAAGCTATAAAGCTGAATTCAATTTTTTTTGTACAATCTAAATTTGATGACCAACAGAGAAGTGTCTACTGGAATATCAGTTAAAAGAGCTACAAAAGAACTTGAAGTGAAACAGAGCACAGAAGCAACAGCTAAACCTGAAACCTGCACAGAACAGAATACTTGCCAACATTATACATGGAACTGCAAAACCACTGATGGACATAAATAAGCAAGATAAATGCTACAACTACATACACACAGGGAGAAAAAAAAGGATTTTAGTAATATTATAAATTTATGATGGAGCCACCAAATGCATTATATCAACGCTGGCTGTGACACCCCGAAAATCAAAGAGAAGTACAAGACAATAAAAGATTTAATACCTTCCACATTTCGGATGAAGCTCGCTCAGATCTAACTTTGCTCATTTTCAAGCATAATAGAAGTCCTGAATGGAACTCATAGAAAAATATATATATATATATATATATCTCAAGAAAATTAAAACAATGGAGGAAAAGAAAAGAAAAGAATAAAAGGAGAACTGAAAAGTGATGGTCATGTACAATAGTATGAATCAGTACAGAACAAAGTTTTTTTTTTGGATTTCTTTAGGTTTTATCTTTATTTAAATTACCATATTATCACACATTTAAACAATAAACGAGTTAATAATGTGAACTTATTAATGTATTTTTACATGATTCACAAATCTAATTGGGTCACACGGATTGCTTAGAACACATCGAGTCATATACTCTTCCTATCCAATTAATCACCTAGCCCAATTTATGTACCGGGTCACTAAATAATTATTTAACTACTTTAGGTGGATTATGTTTATTATTAATCAATAAATAATTATTAAAAAAATATTTTGGGTGGAATCTGCGTACAAGTCTTGAATATAATAGATATATTTGATCTTTTGAAGCAACAAGGACTCCGTGGCCCAATGGATAAGGCGCTGGTCTACGGAACCAGAGATTCTGGGTTCGATCCCCAGCGGAGTCGATTTTTATATTTTGGTTATGAATTAGATTATTGTTATTATAAATTGTTCTTTGCCGTAGTTAACATGTGTCAGGATGGCCGAGTGGTCTAAGGCGCCAGACTCAAGTTCTGGTCCTCTAACGAGGGCGTGGGTTCAAATCCCACTTCTGACAATATTTTATGTTGAGTCTACTTTTTATTTTTCATCTCTTTTTCTTCCCTTTCGGACTGTTTTGCTTAAATTGATGAGGGTTTTTGTAATGTTAAATTGTTAGATAAAAATTTGTTAACAGACTAGAATAGTATTGAAAAGTATAGGAGTACTATATTATGGGAAATTGCTTATGCGTGGCAATAGAGCTTAAAGATTAGGGAGAAAAAATTATTTTCATTTTTTTCTCCCCTTCCCTTCCACTCAATTCAA
This sequence comes from Castanea sativa, assembly GCF_040712315.1. Lineage (NCBI taxonomy): Eukaryota > Viridiplantae > Streptophyta > Magnoliopsida > Fagales > Fagaceae > Castanea > Castanea sativa. The sequence continues at coordinate 53,661,729 of NC_134017.1, forward strand.
ATAAAGGAAATTCTAATTTTCCCTCACATTCTCTCACCTTCCCCCCTGAAAGGTACTAATAAATTCAACTGCAAAACTCTCGACAAACTAAAAAGAATGTTAGATATTTTACATTTCTTTTGAGATGTTGCCATATTATTGAAGATATTGCCTAAGCTATTTGGTGGGCTATTGAAAGGGTTATTTTATATCACTGCACACCTTTGGTGCAATAATCACTCTACAAATATAAATGCTTGTAAGGTGTGGGGGCCCTACAAAAAACGGGGTAAGGGTCGGGGTTCAAGTTTCCAGAAGTGAATTTCACACACATATACACTTAAATTAGGCTATAGCAGATGTTCTATCTTGTATTAGAAAAAAAATAAATATTTAATAATTCAAGTAGACAAAATTTCATTATTATTATTATTATTATTATTATTATTATTATTATTAGTATAGGAGTGATAGGTCTAGGAGTACATATCTATATAACTATTGGGTCAGAGACCCAATTCGAGGACATTATGCAGTCCGAGGACAGACAAATATTTTCCCAATAACCCGTGTTAATAAATAAAGAAGTAAGGTCTGATCATGTTTGTTCAAGGAAGGTGGTCCAAGGAGGTATACTTCCTCGGCTGAGTGAAGCCAAGGTAGCAAAGGGCGGTCTGCCATTCAGAAACAACGTTATAGATGATCCTGTAGATAAGGATATATATATATATATATATATATATATATATATATATATATATATATATATATATATATATATATATATATATATATATTGTAAGAGCATTAGACAAGGAAAGACTATGAAATATCTAGAGAGAAAACTGTTATCACCGCATTGAATACTCTGCAACTAACTCTCTGGTCGCATTAATGAGGAAGTGATGCATGAGCAGCAAGCTTTAGCCTTACAGCTATTTTCAAAGACTTTAAAAATGTGCTGATAGGACAAGTATCTAGGCCAGCAATTTGATCCATACGTAGAGGGTATAGAGAGGAGGAAAGATGGTATAAAAGGGAGAGGAGACTCCCAAAACAGGAGATCGGAGAGGAAGCAAAGAAAAACACTGTAGACTAAAGAATAATATTTGTAAACTATCATTAAGTGAGATATATAGAAGAACTAGCCTCCTCAGATTGAGTCCGAGGACGATTTTCATTATATAAATCTGCTTCATCTTTGTTCTATAGGGATCTTGACCTATTACAATTGATATACAAACTTATTAGAACCTAGATTTCCAACCCACTCTCTATAAATTCATTGTATTGGACTCTTTGGGCCTATCCCCCACTATTTTGAGCTTAGGTACAAATTGTGTACTTACAATTATTATTATTACTATTATTATTATTTAATAAAAAAATTTAAAACTTATAGAATAATTTTTATATATATATCTAAAAGCTTAAACATAACATTTATTGTTACTACGCTCCAGTTGAGCCACATTATTGTCATGTCACAACTTTCTTTTTTTGGTAAATTGCAAATTGCATCTTTAAAGTTTGAGGGTGATTGGATTTTACATCCTGAAATTTGGGATGGTTGGATTTTACCTACTAAAGTTTGGGATGTTTGGATTTTACACCTTAACATTTCTGAATTTGGATTTTACCTCTTAAAGTTTGTGAGTGTTTTCCAAAATTATGAAATTTTAGGGTGTAAAATCCAAATACTCTCAAACTTTAGGGGGTAAAATCCAAATACCCCTAAAATATAAGGCTAAAATCCAAATTCTGAAATGTCAAAATGTAAAATCCAAACAACCCCAAACATTAGGGGGTAAAATCCAAATTTTGAAACTTCAGGATGTAAAATCCAATCACTCACAAACTTTAGGGGTGTAATTTGCAATTCACCATCTTTTTTTTTTTTTTTTGGTTTCCACTTCACAAATTCTCTATAATCAAAATCATCTTCTCTCTCTCTCAACTCATCATCTTTCTATCATTAATTTTCCTACTTAGTTTTACACATTCTTCAACCGTTCCCCTCTCTTTAACCTTTTCATATCCTCACAACTATCTACCTTAATATCACTCTTCATCTATCCCTTTATGTTCCTTTTATTTTTTGCTCTTCTTATTCCTATCTTCTTACTATAAATTTGCAATTCACTTCTCTCATTCTATGCATAATTTTCCACACACAAAAGGTTATTTCTCTCTCCCTCTCTTTGTCGTATTTTTTTTTCATTTTTAGTGGATTTTATTATTTTTCTTACATATCTACTTTAGGTTGATGTGGTTTAGTTTTGTATCTTTAATTTATCTTTTTTTTTTTCATAAATGTTATCTTTTTGAATTATAAAGATAGTATATAAGAAATATAATGTTATTCTATTATAAAGCATGACTTGGATAATTTGGTATTTATTACTATTTTATTTTTATTCTTTTTATTCTCATCTTATTTTCTATAAATATTTTATGCTTTGTGATATTCTCTCTTGAAAAAGTGATTGTTTTCTCTCTTTATTTTTCATTCTTCCTTGTAACTCTACTTTTGGTTGAGGAATCAATGTGTTTTTCAAAACTCTATTTTGGATTAATACGTATTGGTGTTGTATTTTTTAGTTCTCCAACACAAGTAGTCTCTCTCCCTCCTATAATTTTGGTTTGATTTTTGTTTGAGTTAATAATTAGAAATAATTATCGTTGACAACAAATATAGAAATAATTAGGGAGAGCGATCACACACTATTGACTTAACTTATTATTCATTTGTGAGTTTCAGTTATTTCAACTGGTAAAATCTCTGATGGTTGAATAAGAGATCAGGGATTCAATCCTCGCCTACACCAAAAACTAATTGATGTCTTGGCCTACACAAAAAACTGATTGGTGTTTTGATCTGATAATAAAGAGCTATCATCAGGAGTAAACGTCATATGTTGAAATTCTCTATAAAAAAAAAAAAAAAAAAAAAACTAGACTTATTAAATTGTTGAAGATATGACAACTACAAGAGAAATTATACACTCATGATGGACAACTTCACTTTTGCTTGGTGGTCCATCATTCCACTAGAGAAAACTCCCAACAATTTATATTTGCTGACTCAGTTTATCATAAAATAAATAAAAATTTTAAAAAGGAAAAAGGCACTTGAGGTTAGGGTGAAAATGATGTTTGTTTTTCATTTTATCAAAATAGAACACAGTTTTTGGTTCTTACTTACTGCACTGCACCGATAGTTACTCAAATGGCTAATGAAGGTATGCTTAGAGTTTTCATTTTAACTCTTCTGGATCTCACTTTTAACCCCTAAGGACTTTAAGTTGCACGTGTTCTGTAAACAGAGTTTATAATGTTGCATTTCAGCATTCTAGAGCTTATATGCGCTGATATGGACCATCTATAAGCAGTAAACGTGCAAAGAAGAAAGACAAAATTAAATGAGCTAAAAACGTGTCTCTTAGTATTCGGCTTTTTCTTGACTATCTTTCTTTGATCTCTTTCTGCTGATTATAAAAGTTTTGTGAATCTCTGATCTGATCTCTTTCTATTGAATCGCAGCACAAACACTCAGCCTCTCTTTTGAAACCCACCATGACTTTGATTAAGGGAGAAGACGATGTTGCCAATAAGATGTAGTCAAGAGAGAGAAGAGATTTCAGTTACTCTCTTTTGAAATTAAACGGCGTCCCACTTCTGACTATACTTACACGACTCTCTTTTCTTTTCTTTCCTTCTTTTTATAAATAAACTGAGTCAGTCAACAAATTTAAATAAGTGAGAGTGAGTAGAATGGTGAACTACTAAGCACAAGTGACGTGATCCAATGACCAGGATCATATCGCAAGACGCAGGATTGATGTTTGCAAGACTCAGGATTGATGTTTGCAAATAATAGGCAATATTAATGGATCATTATAAGCTTTAATCATTAGGGAAGATTTAATTAAGAATCTGATGCAAGTTTTGATTTTTAGGGTTATTTTTAGAGAGAGAGAAAAAAAGTAGAAAAATTTTATGGATATTTTGGGAAATGTAGGGATGCTTGTAATGGTTGCTTGGTAGATAATTGCACGTTAAAATTTGAAGTCTAATGTTCTAAAGTACTGGATATTGTGCTTACACTAAACCATCCTTCTTTCTTCTTTATTTTTTTTTTCTATTTTTATTTTTTTAACAATCTTTATGGAAAAAAGAAAAAGTATAGTGAGTGTGTATACTATATTTTTTTAACAATCTTTTTGAAGATACTTTAGGGGTGTTTGGTACATGATTTCAAACAACAATTTTTAGTTTTTAAACAACATTACACATATTTTCACACACTTTTTCACCCACACGTATTTCCAAAAAAATCTTTTAAACTTGAAAAATGTTGCTTAAACACACGTACCAAACAGGCTCTTTGTGTTCATCATCCTGAACATGAAGTAATTCTCTTTTTCAATAAAACTTCATCAATTACTTAAGTCATGCTAAAAATGCATTCTTGATAACAACCTAACAATACTAAATATCTTAGATAAGTTTTTCTAAACAACCTAGCAAATAAATACTCACAATATTTATACTAAGAACACAAAGTTATATAAATAATTTGTAGGGGTATTGGGCCCAGTAATTTATGAAGGACGGCCCAACGAGGTCTTTTGGGCTAGAAATCCAAATCCGAAAACATCAAAATGATCGTGGAGTATTTAAATGTCCCATACCGACCGAGGAGTAGATTTGTCCTCGGAATGTTAAGCCGAGGATACACAGTATACGTGGAGGACAATAGAAAGAGCGGTGGAATGTCTAAAGTAAAGCTGCTACCACCGCCCATATATTAAAGACTCTGTAATTGATACGCTGACTGTATAGATGGAAGGATGGGACCTGAGCATAGAGCTTGGAACTTGGTCCCTAATCCCAGCGGGCTTTAGAGAAGAATGGATGGGACAAGTATCCAAAAATCAGGATTGCAACCATAAAGTGAAAGATGATGAAGAGAAGAGGAGGAGTATAAATAGGAGGGAAGGCATACGAACCAAGGAGAGGCTTTTTAAGAAAGAAAAAGTGTATGATAATCAATATTTGTATCCAAACTTGAGAAATACTATTATAAACTATCCTCGGAAACAGTCCGAGGAGGAATTCTCAGTCTTACTCTTTGCAAACGATTTTTTGTTTTGTTCCATTGGGCCCAAAGCCCGTTCTTTTTGTAATTGTCTAAGCCATCCTTGAAGTCTAGATTACAAACCCATCCTCTACAAATTCATTGTGAAGAAAGGTCTTTCAAGCACATTTCCTCCCAGTCGTGGTTTGGGAATTTGAATTGTGTCCTTACAATTATCATAGTATGTTACCCAAGATTTAAATTTGTTGAGAGACAATATCAGTGAAAGGGGCAGTGATAGAGAAAGGCAATGTGGTGTGAGATTAGTATGTAGTCAGCAGTGAAGTGGAGTGAAAGAGAGAGAGGTCGTGTGGCAGGTGTGTGAGCTCTGATCAGTGGGTGTGTATTTGTGAGTTTGAGTGGGTGAGTCTGATCAATGGGTATTTGAGAGAGAGAGAGAGAGAGAGAGAGAGAGAGAGAGAGAGAGAGAGAGAGAGAGAGAGAGAGAGAGAGAGAGAGAGAGAGAGAGAGAGAAAGAGAGAGAGAGAGAGGTCGTGTGGCAATGTTCTAGGTGAGTGAGAGTGAGCTCTAATTAGTGGGTATTTGTGAAATGGGTGAGTAGTGAGAGTGAAGAGTGAGTCCTGATCACTGGATGTGTAGTGGGTGATTAGTATTTAAGAAGTGGGTGAGTCTGATCTAGTTTGATCACTAAATAAGTATGTCATGTTTTACTGTAGGGAACTTAAGTCTCGTAGACTTGAGATCCATGTAGAACTTGAGTTTCATAAACTCGAGACCTATGTGGCAAAAACGAACTACACGTCAGCAAGTGGAACTCGAGCCTTTAAAGTTCGATTTGTCTATCAAACTCGAGTTTCAAAAACTTGAGATGCTACTATCATAAATCGTTTCTAATGCATGCTAACTAATGTAATAGTGTGGCAAAATTATGCTAATCTGCAAATTACCCCAACCCCTCCCCCACGAAACCCAAACAGCAGAACCACCCCTTTTTTACCCCCTTTAATATTCTTCACTCAAATTTTAATTTTTTATTTTATATCCTATAAATTCCACGTAGTCCTAATTGCATATAAAATTCTACTCATGGAAATAAATTTCCAAATTCAAACTAAAGCACCATATAATCTCATAATTAGTCTTCTTGTTGGTGACACAATTCATCTTTTTGTACCCTAATCTCCCAATAAACAATTCATACCTTATCAAGATCTAGACCTCTGCTAAAAAAATGATCCAAACACAAGCACCCTCCACCCCTCAAAAGGCTATCTACATCATAAATCATAAACTCCATAGTTGTCACAGCCTATCCACAGCATGTTAGCTGCACCAAATGCACCACCTAGTCAAACACATTGTAGAGCTTCATTCTTGCAGCCATAATCCCTATCCTACAAAACCCACAAAACCATCACCCCTTCTTTGAATTTTCACATTTTTCCCAACCTTAAAATTGACTTTGTAGGATACTTAATTGATGGCACCATGATAAGATGTATGTGGAGTTAGATAATTCTGATCTACTATATTATTGGTTATGTTGGGGTTCGGGTATTTCATTCTCCAAGATCTAGGGTCATAAACAAATTTGATCTTTAGAGATGAAGTACTGGTGTGATGACAAATGCCTTTCACTAAATGCATTAGGTCATAGGTTTGAGTCCAAGGATTAGCCTTGCCAAAAAAATTGGAGATGAGGTTACCTGTAATATTTCTAAAACCCTACAAAATGTGGGAGTTTTGTACACTAGGTACGACCAATTCTGAAGTTGAATTAGGAAGAGAAATACTTAAATCACATAACCAAAGTAATCATCTATGTATACAAGTACTAGTCTTGTCATGATTCATTAACAAAACTTGAGATACTAATTTTAAATGTAGATTTCAAAATAGTTTTTAAAATCCCAATTAATAAAACAAAAACTTCATTACTTTAATTTCTTTAAAAAAGATTGTTGTCAACCATAATGTTTCAGCTATCAAATTTCTTATATAACATTCATAATAATAATTAACATTTTTTGCTGGAATAATAAATAATAATTTAGAATTTATAAAATTCAAATGATTACTAATAAGATTCTTCATTTTGTTTTCCCTTTTTATCAATACCATTCAATGTTTTCGCGCATAAGCGCAAATTATAATATAGTATATATTTAAAGCTAAAAACATGGATTTGATGGGTGTAGACTTGAATAAAGTATATATATATATATATATTCCTTTTAAAAAAAATTATCAACCAAAAAGAATTAAAAAAAAATCGGAAGTAACAATGTATGTGTTTCAGCAAATGATAGTATCAGCTAGCATGAATAACAAATGGGGTACTTATGTCATTTCACACTTAGACATCTATTCCCCCTTGTTTTCTCTCAAACTTGGAACTCCCAACTTATTTGATTTACCTGAACTTCCTACAGCATGGTGGTTCTTAGATTGGGAAGAAATATACTACTGTAGAGAAAGTAGAAAATAGGAAGCAAAAGTTTCTAGGCATCTCCATTTTGAAGAACCACTGTTGAAAATGTCATAAAATGAATTCTTAAAGATTGAGGCCCCTAATTCAAGCCATTTTCTATCATCTTTCTCCAAAGCAATTATGCATTTTCATCTATTTCTTTTTGGCCTTTACTTCTTTTTCTCAGTCTCACTAAACTTTCGTTTTCTTTTTATGTTACATTTGATTCATTCCTTTTGTTGGCAGACATGTTCTCAATTTAGACGAGGTATGTGGTCCGAGGATCCAGGCACACCAAGCTTCAGTTTGATACTTAAATGAACGAAGACAATGAACACAATGTAGTTTTAACAAAAAACGGCCGAAGTGCCTTTTATTTAATAATAATACCTTCGTAGATTATTTACATTCCAGGGACGTTGTACAACACATTCGTCCAAATTTTCCAGATTGTAAGCCCCTATCCCTGCGACCGAAGTAATACGATAAGGTCCTTCCCAATTAGGCCCCAATTTTCCCCACACAGGGTTCTTCGTTGTGCCCAAAACTTTCCTTAAAACCAAGTCGCCAGGTCCAAGAGGTCGAAGCTTTACATGAGAATCATACCCCTGCTTAAGCTTATGTTGATAATAAGCTAGTTGAACCATGGCGTTCTCTCGTCGTTCCTCAACTAAGTCTAAATTTCTCCTCAATAGATTATCATTGCTATCTAGAACGAAAGAGCTTTTCTTTAGGGTTGGGAACCCAGTTTCTAAGGGTATTACTGCATCGGCTCCATAAGTCATGGAGAAGGGTGTTTCACCTGTGGATCTTCGTGGTGTAGTTCGATACATTCACAAAACATATGGCAGTTCTTCCACCCATCTCCCCTTAGCGTCACCCAACCTTTTTTTAAGTCCACTCACTATTACTTTGTTGACAGCCTCGGCTTGCCCATTTCCTTGGGGATAAGCCGGAGTGGAATATCTATTCGTGATGCCCAGATCACAACAGTATTTCCGAAAGGCTTTGCTATCAAACTGTAAACCATTATCTGAAATGAGAGTGTGTGGGATGCCGAACCTGGTAACGATATTTTTCCATACAAACTTTTTTGCTTCCATGTCTCTGATATTTGATAATGGTTCGGCTTCAACCCATTTGGTGAAATAATCCGTTCCGACGAGGAGCCATCGCCTGTTTCCTGTTGCTTTGGGGAAGGGTCCAACAATGTCTAAGCCCCATTGAGCAAAAGGCCAAGGGCTAGATAAAGGATTAAGGACTCCCCTTGGTTGATGTATATTTGGAGCGAATTTTTGACATTGGTCACACTTCTTCGCATAATCCTGCGCCTCCCTCTGCATATTTGGCCACCAATAGCCCTGTGTAAGGGCTCTGTGAGCTAAAGACCTTCCCCCTGTGTGACTTCCGCAAATCCCTTCGTGTAACTCTTCCAAAAGTAGCTATGTTGCCTCGGGGTGCATACATAACAAATATGGTCCCGAAAAGGAACGTTTGTACAATTTCTGGTCCTCGGATAACCAGAAACGAGTGGCCTTTTTGTGAACTTTGTCTGCTTCGGTTTTTTCTTCAAGTAGGATGTCATTTCTGAGAAATATTACTATCTGATCCATCCAACTAGGCCCTGTCCTAATTTGAAGAACTTGAGTGGAGTTACCATCCGTCCCAGTGGGTTTCAACAGATCTTCAACAAGGATAACTCGTGGTAGACTTTGTGCCGAGGACGTTGCGAGTGTGGCTAATGAGTCGGCATGGGTATTGCCACATCTGGATATATGTAATAGTAAAAAAGACTCAAATTTAGATTGCATATACCTGACTTGGGTTAGGTATCCTTGCATTCTGGAATCTCTTGCTTCTAGCTTCCCTTCTACTTGGCCTACCACCAATAGTGAATCTGAGAATATTTGCACTATCCTCCCTCCCATTCTATGAACCATATTCATCCCTGCGAGGACGGCCTCATACTCTGCTTCGTTGTTGGTAGCCGAGAATCCTAATCTCAAAGATTTCTCAAAAATAATTCCCTCCGGGGATATCAAAACTAGCCCTATACTAGATCCCCTCTGATTTGCTGCTCCATCAACATGCATTTTCCATAATGGAGGCTCTTGACTCTCTTTGCATGAAATCATGTCTACTAACTTTTTACCCATGCCTGATCCTTCATCATAGTTTTCTAACGAAGGCTCAGCAAATTCTGCCACAAGATCTGCGATGACCTGCCCTTTTATAGAGGTGCGAGGCATATATTTGATGTCAAAAGCTCCTAGGACAGTTCCCCATTTGGCTATTCTTCCCATATAATCCGCACTTCGCAGAATCGATTTGAGAGGGAGTTGTGTAAGGACAACAACCGTATGAGATTGGAAGTAATGGGGAAGTCTTCGTGTAACATGTACCACTGCCAAGATAGCTTTCTCTAGTGGCAGATAACTCAGCTCGGCCTCATGCAGAGACTTGCTTACATAATAAACCGGTCTCTGGATATTATTATCATCTCAGATAAGAACCAAACTAACTGCATGGTTAGCCACTGCAATATATGCAAACAGAATTTCATCAACTTCCGGTCGAGACATAACAGGCGGTCGCGAGAGATACTCTTTAAGCTGTTGGAAAGCCACCGCGCACTCCTCGGTCCATTCAAAGCCCTTCCATTTATTCAACAATTGAAAGAAAGGTCTGCATCTGTCCGCGGACCGAGATATCAATCGGTTGAGAGCAGCGGTCATACCTGTTAGCCTCTGCACTTCTTTAGGATTCCGAGGTGGGTGTAAGCTGTTTATTGCCTTAACCTGAGCAGGATTCACTTCAATTCCTCGGTGAGTTACCATATAACCTAGAAACTTGCCCGATCCCACACCAAAAGAGCATTTAGAGGCATTGAGCCGCAATTTATACTCTCTTAGCTTTTGAAAAGTGTTGTCCAGATCTTCCAGATGCGCAGAAACTTCTTTACTCTTTACCACCATATCGTCCACATATACCTCAATAGTTTTTCCCAGTTGTACCTCAAACATTCTTGTCATCATCCTTTGGTAGGTAGCCCTTGCGTTTTTCAAACCAAAGGGCATTACCTTATAATGATAATTTCCTGTAGGAGTAACGAATGCAGTCTTCTCCTGGTCCTCTACAGCCAAAGGTATCTAGTGATAACCCTGAAAAGCGTCAAGAAAACTCATCCGAGGATGTCCAACCGTAGCGTCAACCAATTGATCAATCCGAGGCATTGGGAATGAGTCCTTCGGGCAAGCTTTGTTTAAATCTGTGAAGTCCACACAAACTCTCCACTTCACATTCTTCTTTTTCACCACCACCGTATGAGCTAACCATTCAGGGTAAAACACTTCTTTGATAGCACCTGTCTTTTTGAGTTTGAGCACTTCCTCTTTTACAGTTTCGGAATGTTCCTTGGAGGACCTCCGAGGTGGTTGCGTCCTCGGTACTACCGCTGGATTGACCTTTAAATGATGACATATGAAGCTCGGATCAACCCCAGGGGCTTCATACGCATTCCACGCAAATACATCCATATTTTTCCTCAAAAATAAAATCAACTCCGCTTTCTCTTCCTGTGGCAATTGAACTCCTACCTGAAAGAACTTCTCAGGGTCCTCGTCTATGAGAATTTTCTCCAATTCTTCACATGCCGCTTCATCTATCTTGGTTGCGGCAAAAGACTTTGATTGCTATGCTTCTCCGTCAGCCGAGGCTGAGGACTTTGGCCCAGGTCGACGACAAATTGCAGCCGTGACACACTGTCGAGCCACAGATTGACTCCCAAGTAACTCCACCACCTGGTCTCCAGAATGAAATTTAACCTTGACATGCAAGGTTGAGGAAACAGCTCCTAACGCATGCAACCAAAGTCTTGCTACAATAGCTGTATAGGGAGAATAGGCATCAACCACGATGAAATCTACGTCTACCACCTCTGGGCCTGATTGTACAGGCAGTTTAATTTGTCCCTTTGGAACGACAGCTCTTCCTTCGAAGCTTATCAAGGGTGAGTCATATGCCGTAAGATCTTCAACTCTTAATTTCAAGCCTCTAAATAGGTCAGGGTACATAATATCTGCGCCACTACCTTGATCAACCATTACCCTCTTTACATCATAGTCCCCTATTCTCAGGGTTACCACCAAGGCATCATCATGAGGCTGGATAGTCCCCATCTTTTCCTCTTCAAAGAAACTTAGAACTGGTAGGATGCTCGCCTTAATTCTCTTCAGCTGATCCCGCGACTCTTCGGCCAATGTTCGAGCCACAGACATTACCCTGAAAGGAGCTGAGCCAGTCCTTCCAGGTGCCGCAAAAATCACATTGATTGTACCTAGAGGAGGTCTCGATGAAGGGCCGTCGTGGTTTGCCACTCCTGGTTGGCTTCCTCGCCCATTAGGCTGGTACAGGAACTGCTTCAGCTTTCCCTCCTTAACCAATTGTTCCAAATGATTCCACAAAGTGCGACAATCCTCGGTGGTATGACCCCTCTCCTGGTGATAATGGCAATGGAGATTTTGGTTGCGTCTCAAAGAGTCCCCTGCCATTTTACTTGGCCATTTAAAGTAAGGCTCATGCCTTATTTTTTCCAATAGCAACTGCACTGGCTCTCTGAAGACGATGTTGACCACTTGTGGGGGTATGTGACCAGCCTGCCTAGAAAAATCCCTTGCAGGCCTATTGTTGTTGTATCTGCCCGACCTGAAATCCCTCCTTTCTTGTGGGATAACCTTCGCTTTGCCTTTTCCCTCAACCCTTTTATACTCGTCGATGTGATCCATCAGTCGACGCACGCTTCTGACAGGCTTCTTCGTCAAGGACTTCCTCAAGTCATGCTCCGACGGTAGGCCGACCTTGAAGGTCCTTATTGCTACATCATCGAAGTCTCCGTCAATCTCGTTGAACATTTCCCAATACCTGTCCGAATACGTTCTCAGGGTTTCCCCTTCCCTCATGGCCATGGATAATAAAGAATCCAATGGCCGAGGAACTCTGCTGCACGTGATAAAGCGAGAACCAAATGCTCTAGTGAGCTCTTTGAAAGAACTAATGGAGCCTGCCTTCAAGCCGTCAAACCATCTCATGGCCACGGGCCCCAGGCTAGAGGGGAAGATCTTGCATATCAAGGTCTCATTTTTGGAATGCACTGCCATTCTCTGGCTGAAATGGCTCACGTGCTCTACAGGATCCATCCGACCATTGTAAATAGTGAAGGCCGGTTGTGTGAAACGCCGAGGTAACCTCCCTTCCTCCAACCTGCGCGTGAATGGTGACCTGGAGATTTGGTGCAACGCCCTACCCATTGTGTCATTTCCCAAGCCCCTAGAGGAGTAGTCTCTGCCACGCCTTCCATGCAGATTGTCTTCCTTCCCACAGACGGCGCCAATTGTAAAGATACAATTCAAATTCCCAAATTATAACTGGAAGGAAATGGGCTTAAAAGGCCTTTTTTACAATTAATTTGTAGAGGATGGGTTTGTAATCTGATTTCAAGGATGGTTTAGATAATGAGGAAAAGAACGGGCTTTGGGCCCAATGGCACAAAAATAAAGAGTTATTTGCAAGAGTAAGACTGAAAGTTCCTCCTTGGACACAATCTGAGGATAGTTTACAATAATATTTTCTAAGGTTGGATACAATTATTATCATACACTATTGGCCCTTTTTCTTCCTGAAAAAGCCTCTCCTCTCTTCGTAGGTCTTCCCCTTCATTTATACTTCTTTTTCTTCTCTTCATCTTCTTCCACCTCATGGTTGCAATGCTGGTTTAGGATACTTGTCCCATCAATTCTTCCCTAAAGCCCGCTGGGGTCAAGGACCAAGTTCCAAACTTCATGGTCAGGTCCCATCCTTCCATCCATGTAGTCAATATATCAATTACAGCGCTTTTAATGTATGGGCGGTGGTAGCAGCTTTACCTTAGATATTCCACCGCCCTTTCTATTGTCCTCCACGTGTACTGTGTATTCCCGTAGCCGTAGGATTCTTTATAACATAGCCCGGGGACACTAAACCTCTCTTCCTATGTCCTCGGCTTAACAATCCTCGGACAAATCTACTCCTCGGACATAATTGGTCATTCGTTTATCATATCTTTACTTGACATTTCTTTATGAGATCCCTTCAAATACTCCAAGATCATTTTGATGTCTTTAGTTTTGGGTTTCTAGCCCAAAAGACCTCGTTGGGCCATCCTTGGTAAATTACTGGGCCCAATGCCCCTACATAAGTTATTTTAATTTATTATTGTTAATGCAATAATTTACCACTTTTAAGTTACTATTGCAACAATTTCAACTTATAGATGCAATATTTTTTCCTATACTACTATATATTTTATTGTATTAACATTTTATTCTGGAGGCAGTAGTCCGGGACGACTACGTGCTGGAGGCGGTGGAGGCCGTAGTTCGGGACGACTATGTCCTGGAGGCCGTAGTTCGGGACGACTACGTGCTGGAGGCCGTGGACGCTATAGTTCGAGATGACTACGTGGAGTCCAAATTTCAAGACGACTACATGTTAGAGGTCGTGGAGGCCGTAGTTCGAGACGACCATGTGCTGGACGAGGTGCTAGAGCCCATGGAGGCCGAAGTTCGGGATGGCTAGGTGCTGGAGGAGATAGATCGAGATGATCAGGTATGATCTTTAACTTGCCATTCATTTCCTTTAGCCTTAGTCTATTCTAAGAGTTTGGATGAAAGCCTTAGTTTAACTTGTCATTCATTCACCCTATGTTGCTCGAACATGATTTTTGGGTTTTAGTCAAGGTAGAATTGAGATTTTTACTAAATAAAAAATTCCAAACCCAAAATCAAAATTTCTTAACTAACCTTTTTTTTAGTTTATTCTCATAATTTTTTATTCATTGCAATTTAAGTTTATTATTTTTATTATTATTATTATTATTATTCTGCATGTAGGGTCCACAACCAACTGATGCATCTACTCCTCCACAACCATCAGGAATTAGTAATCTTCCACAACAATCAACTGAAGCCAGTACAGGAACTCCAAGTCAACTGGTATGCAAATAAATCTACTTACCTCAAATCTCTAAGTTATATAGTTTTTGTTTCTGTGCGTGTTTTTCCTCTTAACTTACTTCACTGTTATTTTGTAGGGTGATACCTCTCTAGTGGCTTCCCGAAGACTATTATTTGCATGTAATTGGTATGATCGATAAACATTTAGTTCTTTACACTTACCTCATTACATATAACTAGTAATATCTTATAGAAGTCATCCACTTGCATAAATGATATTTGTAAAAGAAATTGACTCATTTACGTTAGGCAGAAATGCCAGTTAGTTGTCCTATCATGTCTTGGAGGTGCAGCAGTTGGATTTGCCCTAGGAAATGGAGGTAATGATTTTGTTGTAATAATACAATACTAAGAACATTTACATTTAGGTCCAACATTATGCAATCTATCTGGATATATTGCTTGAATGGGAATTTCATTTTTAGTGGTCTGAAATATAAATGAAATTTAAACCTCTACTTCCAAGCTAGGATGTTTAAAACTACAACATGCGATTTTGCTGTTGTTATTATTATTATAATAGAAACCAAACTAAAGACCAATCTAATAGAAACCAGTCTTACACATGTGACCAATCTTAATCTTAGAATAACACATGTACATAATTTAATCAAACGCTGTCGTTTTTATTATAGCCGTTAGATTAGAGGCAGCTATGAATTCTATTACAGAACACGTGTCAAAATCTAAGTTGGTTGAGTCAATTTATTTTATTATTCCACCCCTCCTCATTTCTATTTTTGCTCATGACACCCCAATGTACTATATAGAGTTGAAAAACTTTAGAAAAGCAAGAAGGGAATTTACAAGAACTAGGGGTGATGGTTTTGATTCTGAGTTTTATGCAATGATATCTTCGTTGTAATAGCTAATTACTTCATTTTGTCATTGCAATAGATTATAAAATAATCGATACTAGGTAATTACAATGATATATTCATTGCAATTTTGTGTTTGTCATTACAATAGATTGTAAAATATAACTTCGTTGCAATAATTGATACCAATTATTGTAACGATAACTTCATTACAATAAACTATTAGTTTGAAATTTTTGTTGTAATAGATTGCAAAAATAATTGATATCAATTCATTACAACAATTTCTTCATTATAAGTTATTGCAACAATTTTCCTAAGAAACCGAAATATAAGTTATTTTAATTTATTATTGTTAATGCAATAATTTAACACTTTTAAGTTACTATTGCAACAATTTCAACATATAGATGCAATATTTTTTCCTATACTACTATATATTTTATTGTATTAACATTTTATTCTGTAGGCAGTAGTCCGGGACGACTACGTGCTGGAGGCGGTGGAGGCCGTAGTCCGGGACGACTACGTCCTGGAGGCCGTGGAGGCCGTAGTTCGCGATGACTACGTGCTGGAGGCCGTGGACACTATAGTTCGAGATGACTACGTGGAGGCCATATTTCAAGACAACTACATGATAGAGGTTGTGGACCCCATAGTTCGAGACGACCATGTGCTGGACGAGGTGCTAGAGCCCATAAAGGTCGAAGTTCAGGATGGCTAGGTGCTGGAGGAGATAGATCGAGATGATCAGGTATGATCTTTAACTTGCCATTCATTTCCTTTAGCCTTAGTCTATTCTAAGAGTTTGGATGAAAGCCTTAGTTTAACTTGTCATTCATTCACCCTATGTTGCTCGAACATGATTTTTGGGTTTTAGTCAAGGTAGAATTGAGATTTTTACTAAATAAAAAATTCCAAACCCAAAATCAAAATTACCTAACTAACTTTTTTTTTTAGTTTATTCTCATAATTTTTTATTCATCGCAATTTAAGTTTATTATTTTTATTATTATTATTATTATTCTGCATGTAGGGTCCAAAACCAACTGAAGCATCTACTCCTCCACAACCATCAGGAATTAGTAATCTTCCACAACAATCAACTGAAGCCAGTACACGAACTCCAAGTCAACTGGTATGCAAATAAATCTACTTACCTCAAATCTCTAAGTTATATAGTTTTTGTTTCTGTGCGTGTTTTTCCTCTTAACTTACTTCACTGTTATTTTGTAGGGTGATACCTCTCTAGTGGCTTCCCGAAGACTATTATTTGCATGTAATTGGTATGATCGATAAACATTTAGTTCTTTACACTTACCTCATTACATATAACTAGTAATATCTTATAGAAGTCATCCACTTGCATAAATGATATTTGTAAAAGAAATTGACTCATTTACGTTAGGCGGAAATGTCAGTTAGTTGTCCTATCATTTCTTGGAGGTGCAACAGTTGGATTTGCCCTAGGAAATGGAGGTAATGATTTTGTTGTAATAATACAATACTAAGAACATTTACATTTAGATCCAACATTATGCAATCTATCTGGATATATTGCTTGAATGGGAATTTCATTTTTAGTGGTCTGAAATATAAATGAAATTGAAACCTCTACTTCCAAGCTAGGATGTTTAAAACTACAACATGCGATTTTGTTGTTGTTATTATTATTATAATAGAAACCAAACTAAAGACAAATCTAATAGAAACCAGTCTTACACATGTGACCAATCTTAATCTTAGAATAACACATGTACATAATTTAATCAAACGCTGTTGTTTGTATTATAACCGTTAGATTAGAGGCAGCTATGAATTCTATTGCAGAACACGTGTCAAAATCTGAGTTGGTTGAGCCAATTTATTTTATTATTCCACCCGTCCTCATTTCTATTTTTGCTCATGACACCCCAATGTACTATACAGAGATGAAAAACTTTAGAAAAGCAAGAAGAGAATTTACAAGAACTAGGGGTGATGGTTTTGATTCTGAGTTTTATGCAATGATATCTTCGTTGTAATAGCTAATTACTTCATTTTGTCATTGCAATAGATTATAAAATAATCGATACTAGGTAATTACAATGATATATTCATTGCAATTTTGTGTTTGTCATTACAATAGATTGTAAAAGATAACTTCGTTGCAATAATTGACACCAATTATTGTAATGATAACTTCATTACAATAAACTATTAGTTTGAAATTTTTGTTGTAATAGATTGCAAAAATAATTTATATCAATTCATTACAACAATTTCTTCATTATAAGTTATTGCAACAATTTTCCTAAGAAACCGAAATATAAGTTATTTTAATTTATTATTGTTAATGCAATAATTTAACACTTTTAAGTTACTATTGCAACAATTTCAACTTATAGATGCAATATTTTTTCTTATACTACTATATATTTTATTGTATTAACATTTAATGTAATAGAATTATTTTAGTGTAGTATCTAGATGCAATAATATAAAATTTACCACATCATACATATAAATTTTTATTATTATTTTTATTATTATAATGTGAAAATTACAATAGTGTACATATAAATTTAATTGGGTAAAAGAATTCGTAACTGGGGTTTTCCCATAACGTGAGCAACAAATAAGCTAAGCAATTCAACTTGGCAAAACTTATAAATCAAAACTTGCATTAAAAATAATTACATATTCCCAGCAACGTGGTCAGCAACTCTACAAACTTTACACTCATTAAAAAAAATAAAAAAATAAAACTTTATCTAACCATTCAACGTGGTCAGCAACTAGGCAAACTTTCTTCACCTGGGCAACACACCATTCAACCAATATTTAAACTTTCTTCACCTAGGCAACAAATCTCACTATTCAATTGAGGGTATACGTGTAAAGTGCATCTTTCAGCACTTTTCTCTCCCCATTTTTTTTCCCAAATTAGGAGGATAAAAAAAGGTGGGCTCGGAGGGAAAATTAATGGAAAATAATCTCTAAAAATAAGCTATACTTTTTTCTGTTGACCAACGATAGTTTTCCCCTAACTCATTTTTATTTATACCATCAAACACTAGAAAATACAAAAAACTGTCTTTACATAAGGTTTTTCATTGAAACAAATAGAGCGTAATTCTAATAAATTGTCTCTCTCCTCTCTCATTTTTCTTCATCTTCTCTCTCACATTTCGCTCTCTCATTCATCTGAATCCCTTCTATTGAGCTTTGTTCCTTCTATCAATTTCATCTCTATATTTTGCTTGTCTCCCTCTCAGATTGACGTGGAGGTGCTATTCATGGTAGAGGTCGTGGGTCTTGGGTTGTGGTGGAGGTCGTGGAGGCTGTGGGTCATGGGTTTTCGGCCAGACCATCACAACTCAAATATAAGGTTGAAATATTATTTTTGTGAAACTTTTATATAACAAATTATTGTGTACTTTGTTGTGTCCCTAAATCTTAACATAGCACATGCTTCCACTTTGACTAAAATTTTATTAGAATTGCACATATTACTAAAATGGATGAGAATCATGCATCAACTCTCTCACTCTGTCTCTTACTCAAGTTAGTAGTACAACACAACCCTTCTCGTTCTATATTTTCAATTTGTCGCATATATTACTCTTTGAGAAGGGAAGATTTAATTAAGAATCTGATGCAAGTTTTGATTTTTAGGGTTATTTTTAGAGAGAGAAAAAAAAAGTAGAAAAATTTTATGGATATTTTAGGAAATGTAGGGATGCTTGTAATGGTTGCTTGGTAGATAATTGCACGTTAAAATTTGAAGTCTAATGTTCTAAAGTACTGGATATTGTGCTTACACTAAACCATCCTTCTTTCTTCTTTATTTTTTTTTTCTATTTTTATTTTTTTAACAATCTTTATGGAAAAAAGAAAAAGTACAGTGAGTGTGTATACTATATTTTTTTATACAATCTTTTTGAAGATACTTTAGGGGTGTTTGGTACATGATTTCAAACAACAATTTTTAGTTTTTAAACAACATTACACATATTTTTACACACTTTTTCACCCGCATGTATTTCCAAACAAATCTTTTAAACTTGAAAAATGTTGCTTAAACACACGTACCAAACAGGCCCTTTGTGTTTATCACCTTGAACATGAAGTAATTCTCTTTTTCAATAAAACTTCGTCAATTACTTAAGTCATGCTAAAAATGCATTCTTGATAACAACCTAACAATACTAAATATCTTAGATAAGTTTTTCTAAACAACCTAGCAAATAAATACTCACAATATTTATACTAAGAACACAAAGTTATATAAATAATTATCATAGTATGTTACCCAAGATTTAAATTTGTTGAGAGACAATATCAGTGAAAGGGACAGTGATAGAGAAAGGCAATGTGGTGTGAGATTAGTATGTAGTCAGCAATGAAGTGGAGTGAAAGAGAGAGAGGTCGTGTGGCAGGTGTGTGATCTCTGATCAATGGGTGTGTATTTGTGAGTTTGAGTGGGTGAGTCTGATCAATGGGTATTTGAGAGAGAGAGAGAGAGAGAGAGAGAGAGAGACAGAGAGAGAGAGAGAGAGAGAGAGAGGCCGTGTGGCAATGTTCTAGGTGAGTGAGCTCTAATTAGTGGGTATTTGTGAAATGGGTGAGTAGTGAGAGTGAAGAGTGAGTCCTGATCACTGCATGTGTAGTGGGTGATCAGTATTTGAGAAGTGGGTGAGTCTAATCTAGTTTGATCACTAAATAAGTATGCCATGTTTTACTGTAGGGAACTTGAGTCTCGAAGACTTGAGATCCATGAAGAACTTGAGTTTCATAAACTCGAGACCTATGTGGCAAAAACGAACTACACGTCAGCAAATAGAACTCGAGCCATTAAAGTTCGATTTGTCTATCAAACTCGAGTTTCAAAAACTTGAGATGCTACTATCATAAATTGTTTCTAATGCATGCTAACTAATGTAATAGTGTGGCAAAATTATGCTAATCTGCAAATTACCCCAACCCCTCCCCCACAAAACCCAAACAGCAGAACCACCCCTTTTATACCCCCTTTAATATTCTTCACTCAAATTTTAATTTTTTATTTTATATCCTATAAATTCCACGTAATCCTAATTGCATAAAAAACTCTACTCATGGAAATAAATTTCCAAATTCAAACTAAAGCACCATATAATCTCATAATCAGTCTTCTTGCTAGTGACACAATTCATCTTTTTGTACCCTAATCTCCCAATAAACAATTCATACCTTATCAAGATCTAGACCTCTGCTGAAAAAATGATCCAAACATAGGCACCCTCCACCCCTCAAAAAGCTATCTACATCATAAATCATAAACTCCATAGTTGTCACAGCCTATTCACAGCATGTCAGCTGCACCAAATGCACAACCTAGTCAAACACATTGTAGAGCTTCATTCTTGCAACCATAATTCTTGTCCTACAAAACCCACAAAACCATCACCCCTTCTTTGAATTTTCACATTTTTCCCAATCTTAAAATTGACTTTGTAGGATACTTAATTGATGGCACCATGATAGGATGTATGTGGAGTTAGATAATTCTGATCTACTATATTATTGGTTATGTTGGGGTTCGGGTATTTCATTCTCCAAGATCTAGGGTAGTAAACAAATTTGATCTTTAGAGATGAAGTACTGGTGTGATGACAAATGTCTTTCACTAAATGCATTAGGTCATAGGTTTGAGTCCAAGGATTAGCCTTGCCAAAAAAATTGGAGATGAGGTTACCTACTGTAATATTTCTAAAACTCTACAAAATGTGGGAGTTTTGTACACTAGGTACGACCAATTCTGAAGTTGAATTAGGAAGAGAAATACTTAAATCACATAACCAAAGTAATCATCTATGTATACAAGTACTAGTCTTGTCGTGATTCATTAACAAAACTTGAGATACTAATTTTAAATGTAGATTTCAAAATAATTTTTAAAACCCCAATTAATAAAACAACAACTTCATTACTTTAATTTCTTTAAAAAAGATTGTTTTCAACCATAATGTTTCAGCTATCAAATTTCTTATATAACATTCATAATAATAATTAACATTTTTTGCTGGAATAATAAATAATAATTTAGAATTTATGAAATTCAAATGATTACTCGTGAGAGGCAGTGAGAGATATCATATCTTTGTTATTTATTTCTCACCGTGTGATTGGTTTTGATTTTGGATTATAATAGTTGATTTACAAATGGGTTATTGTGCCACTGTAATCGGTCATATCATCACTAAAGTGTCCAGTTTTATGTTCATCAACACCGTTAATTTTAAACTTCAATTTTAGATGAATGGCTGACATGTATATTGGGAATTTGTGAGAGAAAAAGTTAAATTTGGTTTTTAAAAGTCTGTTTGGTTGGAAGAGTGAAAAAGTTGAAGGATAGAAAATTAGTGAGAGTATAGAAAAAATTTAGTTTACTCTCGTATGGAAAAGTGGGAGGATGGAAAACTCTTTTGTTTGGTTGAAAAGAAAAGTGAGAGGATAGAAAATGCAGTTTATATAAATTGACTATTATAGCCTTGTTACATAATATGTAAAAAATAGATTTATTTGTACTCATTAAATAGTATAAAATTTACCACATCATACATATAAATTTTTATTATTATAATGTAAAAATTAAAATAGTGTACATATAAATTTAATTGTGTAAAAGAATTTGTAACTAGGGTATTCCCATAACGTGGGCAACAAATAAGCTAAGCAATTCAACTAGGCAAAACTTATAAATCAAAACTTGCATTAAAAAAAATTACATATTTTTAGCAACGTGGTCAGCAACCTGACAAACTTTACACTCATTAAAAAAAATAAAAAATAAAATAAAACTTTATCTAACCATTCAACGTGGTCAGCAACTAGGCAAACTTTCTTCACCTGGGCAACACACCATTCAACCAATATTTAAACTTTCTTCACCTAGGCAACAAATCTCACTATTCAATTGAGGGTATATGTGTAAAGTGCATCTTTCAACACTTTTCTCTCCTCATTTTTTTCCCAAATTAGGAGGATAAAAAAAGGTGGGCTCGGAGGGAAAATTAATGGAAAACAATCTCTAAAAATAAGCTATGCTTTTTTCTGTTGACCAACGATAGTTTTTCCCTAACTCATTTTTATTTATACTATCAAACACTAGAAAATACAAAAAACAATCTTTACATAAGGTTTTCCATTGAAACAAATAGAGTGTAATTCTAATAAATTGTCTCTCTCCTCTCTCATTTTTCTTCATCTTCTCTCTCACATTTCACTCTCTCATTCATCTGAGTCCCCTCTGTTGAGCTTTGTTCCTTCTATCAATTTCATCTCTCTATTTTGCTTGTCTCCCTCTCAGATTGGCGTGGAGGTGCTATTCATGGTAGAGGTCGTGGGTCTTGGGTTGTGGTGGAGGTCGTGGAGGCTGTGGATCATGGGTTTTGGGCCAAACCATCACAACTCAAATATAAGGTTGAAATATTATTTTTGTGAAACTTTTATATAACAAATTATTGTGTACTTTGTTGTGTCCATAAATCTTAACATAGCACATGCTTCCACTTTGACTAAAATTTTATTAGAATTGCACGTATTACTAAAATGGATGAGAATCATGCGTCAACTCTCTCACTCTGTCTCTTACTCAGTTTAGTAGTACAACACAACCCTTCTCGTCCTATATTTTCAATTTGTCGCATATATTACTCTTTGAGTAATCATCTTTTATAACCTTTAAAAGCCTAATTTTCTTACATAATTACCAAACTTTCATTGATACAGTTCAAGTTTTGCTATGATTAAAGTTTCAAGCTATGAGTTGAATGCTACATACAAAGCATTTAATTTTATAATTACTCTAGGTATATTCATTTTAAACACTTTGAAGCAAAAATATTTCTGAATTAGAATGAATAGACAAAATGGTGTAAATACTTCCAAAAAATTATAACCTTTTCAAAAACAGTAACTAAACAAATTTTTTGTTATTGTGATTTTAGAAACTGTTTTTTTCTTTTCTTTTCTTTTTAACTAAACAATCGTGTTTTTCACTTTGAAAACACAAATAATACATAATAAATAATAAATAATTTTTTTTCCCTTAAAAACATGTAAATGTAAACATGAAAACAAAAATAGTTACCAAAAATGACCTAACTTTTTATTCTTCTTCTATTTTTGGACGGCAATGTGCATTCAGATAAGTGAACTTTATCATATAATTCGTACTGTAAACATCCTTACTGTACACAAATAAAAAAGTAACGAGAAAAAAATACATTGAAGGATGAAGTGAACTCCAATGTATTTTTCACCATGAGATGAATGTAAGGACCAAGCATCTTGACCTGGTTAAGTCAATAGCAACTAACAAGCCTTGGGCTGATCATGTCTGTTCTGCATTGGATGCAGCTTTTAGGTTCTCTAGCCGTTTCTTTAAATAAGCCTGTCTCAGTTTCTCACGGCGGATTGCTACCTGCTCTTGCCTGCGCAACTTGAGCTCAGAAGCCTTTCCTCTTGCTTGATTTACTTCTTCATGAACCTCCCTATGGAAAGCCACAATGACAACAATCATTTTCCGTAGTGATATGACACACAGGTAGCAGTTTCTAATGAGAAAATGATGCAATGGGACTCAGGAAAGAAAGTTCAAACACCAAAGGCCAGAAACAACCCAAAGAACATATACAATTAGCAACTGAACATTACTTAGCTGTTTTCATTGAGAATTTATGTTCTACTTGATTGCGCATTTAGCCATTTACAAAAATAAAAAAACCTTTTGCTTTATGACTGGATTTTGCCTAAATTCCCTGTACCTTAAGCAACTCGTTCTTAGCAATGAAGTTCTTGTCAGAAAAAATAATGCAATTTAAATGAGTAAACAACAGCAACCACAACCAAATTAGCAAAGAAGTTCAACTGCTGAACCTACGTCAATACAGACTAATCAATCGTAATAACGCAATTTAAATGAGGGGGAGGTAAAAAAATAAAAACTAATAGCCAGAACTAAATTATAAGGGCTAAATATTTAAGAACTCAAAGTTGTTATGAATAGTAAGAAGCACTAGGAGATAACAGTAACAATGCTCTCTCTCTTAATTGAAAACGAAGGTTTCAAATAAATTAAAATGTCCAGAGTCACAAAGTGACTGATACTCCCTCTGCCCTATGCTGGGATAAAAATATTGACCCTTTTGAAAAGTCAATAAACACAATCTTCATTACCTTTTTCACAGGAAAAAAACTTTAGTGGGTACCAATTTTATAGTACGATCTTTATAAATTCAACACTGAATTAGAAATCTTGATGAGATCTTGAAGGGTTCTTGAATAGTGTCTGGTGTTTAAGAGTTTAGATAGGGCCAACTAATAAAAAACTGGATTTTGAATGAATCTGATGGGAATTTGGTGTTACACAGTGAATGGAACCAGAAACAAAGAAAGATAAACCCTAAGAGCATCCGTAGCAGATGTTGCAAAAAAAATGTCATTTTGCCACACCAAAAGCCTACTTTATTATTTTACCACAACATTTTACAACATCCCATTTATCAGATATTTTATTCTTCAATTCTATGTATTAAAATAATATTTACATCACATTAAAATAATATATTAAATTCCTCCCCCATCATCATCATCATCAACAACACCAGCAACAGCAAATACAACAACAGTCAGAAAAATTGTTGCAGCCACAATCACCAGAAAAAAAAAAAAATACCACCACCAAAATCAACCCACAACCGCTGCCGAATCCACCAATTCGCCCATCACCAGCCGATTCGCCATCACCACCACTGATTCGCCCATCACCAGCTAACCCACCCACCACCACTGATCCGCCCATCACCATCTCAACCCACCCACCGCCATAACCCACAACCCATGAAACTCAACCCACCCACTGCCATAACCCACAACCCGAACCCACCCACCACCAATCTGCCCATCCGAACCCACCCATCGCCCAACCCACCCATCAAACCACAACCAAAAAACATGAACGGAAAAAAGAAAAAAGGAAAAAAAAAAAAGAAGAAAAGAACCCAAAGCGGAATAGAGAAGACAAATGGTCGGTGGCGTCGAGTGGTGGCCTTTGGTGATCGGTGTGCTGTGGAAGACGAATAGAGAAGACAAAGATGAGAGAGAAGACAGAGATGAGAAGACGAAGAGAGAAATCTGTGATGAGGAGAGAGAAAACGGAATAAAATAACAATATATATTTTGCCATGGCTTGTCCGTACCGTCGCAAATTGGGAGGGTACTGTAACATGTTGCAAAAATTTGACACATTTAGCACATATGATGAAAGGGGTTTTTTGGTATTTGATGTGCCAAATGTGCCAAATATTTGGCATTTGGCACATCTGCTGTGGATGCTCTAAGCAATCACACTGTAGATAGGTTATTGCCAGAACCTTTCCCAGCAAGACTAGGATGACTAAATAATCTTTTCCAAGCAATATTTCAACTCCTAATAATATAGAAAAGTAATTAAGAACCTCTAAACCAAATAGAAAAAGGAGTCAAAACATAAAATAAGACTCAAGCACCCTTAGAACAGCCCATTCTAGAACCCAGGAAAACTCACTTAAAACTATCCCAGCAACTTTCTAATCTACATAAAGAGTAAAATAAAGTGCATAAGTAAACTCAATTAAATTAGACTAAGGAAGGTCCCTAGAGAGTTTTCCATCATGCAAAACACCCCAAATTAATGCTTCAGCACTCAAACTAGCCTTCCCTCGCCTCTTATAAGTGTTCAAGGGGAACTGCCAATCACATCCCCCATCACTTTCTTAACCATGACTTCATTTTAAAAGTCAATATTCATTTTCCATTTGTTTGTTTGAATTTAAATTAAGAAGGATAATTTTGAAAATTGGTAAGATTCTATTTTAAAATAATGCAGTAGATGATGTCCCCTAAAAAGGGTTGGATTTTCTTGAGCAGACAAACAATTTGGTATGGAGGTACTAGTTTGCACAACCAAACCCAAACAAACAAGTTGCATCAGAATAATGACCCACATAATCTCTTTACTATACATTCTTATTAAACTGATTAAAACTGTTAAAACCCCAGCCCCAATCAACCATTTCCAAGCTAATTAAAATCTTTGACCTTGTGTTTCTCATTTATTACTAAAAGTATTTCAACATAACAAACTCTGTGTACTTTACCAGAAAGAATTAAAACCCTTACCTAACAAAACGCTTGTGTTCGTCATTGTCCAGTGTCGCAGCCACTCGACCAAGCCCCAAAGGTTTTGTCTTAAACCAAAAAGAAGCATCATTCTCACCATCTTCACTTTCGGGCGGTACTGTGGCAGAAGAAGCATCTTGGTCCCGAGGTTGCTCTAACTCATCCTGCTCAACGTTCTTGCGGAAGAAATCCACACAATATTTCTCCTTATCTTCCTCATCAGACAGCTCTCCCCTCGCTAGCTTCTCATATAATTCGGCCTTCTTCTCTAATGCAGCATAGCTGACTGATCCGTCGTTAACTGCTTTCAGCTCAAGTTTGTCCCTGGATTCCAATACAACAAAATTATCAACTTAGGCCCTAAACATGAAACCAGTATATCTATACATAAAAAGACAGCACTGTGTTGCGTGTAAAATTTGGGAATTGTGAGAGTAGCTTTGTGCTACTATTGTAATCTCCTTATTTTACAGTGGAACTTTCTCTGTCGTAAGCAAATTGCCGAACCACATAAATTCCCAGTTTATTTTTCACAACACATTGTTTATTAAACATGTTTCATAGTTGTTTTACTATCAATCATCCCAATAAATGTAAAGCAAAAACTGCAAACATAGATAAATATTATCTCCTTTGATAAACCTAATGATCAATAATATAAGTTCATACAAAGCCAATTAATCTATAAAAATCCCAAAATCCCAGTCTGATTATAATTACTAATATTAGCAAACAACATGGGTAAGACACCACGACATGAGCAATTTCTGAAAAATGGTAACATAAAACGGCAGCAGCAGCCTAAATGAAGTGTCCGTGCTTCCTAGAAAAATCATTACCACCCAAAAAAAAGAGCAGGAACCCTAACCCTAAAAAGTTGCTAATTTTTTATTTATTTAATTAAAAGAGAGAAGGAGAGAGAGGGGGGTACTTGAGAGCGCGAGCATCGACGCCGGAGTTCTTGGCGGAGAAGAGATTGGGAGCGGGGAGGATCTTCTTGGCGCGGTGGAAATGGACGTCGGGGCCGGAGAGTTCCTTGGTTTTCTTGGACTCGTCCTGAGACTTGTAGAGTTGAGCCTTAAGTTCGAGAATAGAGGAGGGCCCCACGCCAGCTATGGCCCGTTGCTTCTTTGGCATGATCGACGATTCCGTTAGCCATCCCAGCGATTCCACTACCCTTGTTGTCTTCTTCCTCTGACTCTCCTCCCCCATTTTTCCTTTCTTTTCAAACTTTTAATAAAACCTTTGAACCCCAATTTGTAATGGGTATTTGCCTATTTTGTTACTGATCAAAGGAAATAATTTTTTTTTTTTTTTTTTTTTTTTGGATTTGCTGCTACTGCTTCTTCTGGGTTCTGGCCAACGGGATTTTTTTTTTATTTATTTTAAAATCTCTCTGTGGCTAAAGAACTAGAGAACAAATTTCTTCTGCAAAAGTGGGCCGGGCCATAATAAATAAAAAAATGCATCAATGTGCGTGGGCTTTTGGATATGGGTTTTAGTGGGCCTATATGCTTGTACCAATTGTAATAAGAATAAATTGGCCTACGTTGTAAAATCAATGAAATATAAATACGGGAAAGAAATATTAGGGAATTAGGGAGGGTGGCACCCATGTGAAAATGAACAAAGGAAAGAAATATATATTTGACCGCCTAGATGGTTTTTGTAATGTAAATTGGCCAGGGTCTCACTCACATCTCAGCTTTTTATACCTACTATCTCGGCTTTGTTATGTGACCACTTTCCATGGAGAAAATCAAGAGATGGTTTTTTTTTTTTTTTCCTTAGTGGAACTCAAGTTTCAGAGACTCAAGTTCTTCACATTGTAACTCAAGTCTAATAGAGACTAGAGTTTCAAAAGTTATCACATAACAAAAATGTTTCAACATCAGCCGCATAATTCGTATGTTTGGGAAATTAGCCTAACATGCAAAAAAAGCTCTCACATCTCTCTAGAATCCATTCAAATCATTGGCCTACTCGTTTAGCACATACGCTGAACAATCAATCAGACTTAAGTTTTTTAGATTTGAAACCACGTGACTTGCTGATTTCCTAATACTATAGAACGTTTTCAGAATTACTCTTCTAGGATAGATATGAATGCAAACAACAGACCTCCATTCTCCAAACAACAGACCTCTTTGTAATAACTTCCAAGACAAAGATATTGATCAGTACAACTGAATTCAAACCAGTACTTGGGTATCCAAATTTGAAGAATGCATGAAAACAAAGTCAAAATTATTGCAAAAATGAAGGCACGGATATTTAAATAGCTATCCAATACAAGAGTGACATAAGATACAAAATACAAGGTGAAAGACAATTCAATGACGCTTCTTCCCAGTTGCTAGTTCCCAAGCCTGTAATACGTGGTTCACGATTTCCTCTACGCCAACCCCATGTTTCACCTGCATACATACATCATGGACAACACAAATTTTGACATTTTCACAAGGGCATCAAAAATTCGAAATAGAAAGACAATGTTTTCTCTTCTATAGTCCATATATTGTGCTAGATGTTAGATAATAAAGGTTTGGACTACATTAACATTGCCTGTCTAATAGGGTGACATTTGAGGAAGCAACATTCCCAGCACCATAGATGATCAGTGGGGCGGGAACCTACTTCGTAAGTCATAACTCATGAGACTCATGACTATCCAACAAGTTATCCTTGAATGGTCCAGAACCCCAACATAATGATATAATAGAAGGACCTTCTCATTTGTTGAAAGAAAATTGCTCATTTCAAACTCCTGCCTAGCATTTTCCAGTGAGTTTTTTTTTTTTTTTTTTTTTTTTATAATTTTTTTATCACATTTGAGATAAGCCTCTTCTATTGCATGCTTAGGATCATGTACATGAAACATAATAAAGTTTTCTGACATTGTGCCATGACAGGTAAACAATGCCATTTTTACATATTTTCAGGTCAAGATGCATTATGACAGGTAACAATGCCATCAAGCACATTCTGATCTGTCATATCTCTGTTTTATTAGTCTCCCTCTTAATTTCTGTTTTATTTCTAAATCACATTTCACATTATACACATTCTATGGAAGCACAAGATTAATGTAATCGTGCTCCCATTAGTTCATGGGACCAATATAATGCTGAATAGAATGTTTATTATAGCCAAATGAAATGTGTACTCAACCCAACCTGAGCAAAGACAAATGGCCCTCCATCACGCATTCGAAGTGCATCACGCTCCATAACAGTCAAATCAGCTCCAACTGCTGGTGCAAGGTCAGTTTTGTTTATTACCTGCAATCCAATGGAATCAACTCATTTTCATCAGACTACCTGAGTAGTTAATATTTAAAACTGGTCGACAATATTGATTACTGACAGAGTAGGTGCATGTCACAACAAAAGCAACAGCTATGAAATTAAGAAAGCACATACTAGGAGATCGGCTTGGGTGATTCCAGGACCACCTTTGCGAGGAATTTTATCACCAGCAGATACATCTATTATATAAATGATATAGTCAGCCAGTTCTCTGCTGAAGTTGGCAGCTAAATTATCTGCAACAACACAAATTCAGGTGAATATCAAAACCTTTTTTTATTGAATCACTTACACACAATTTGATATGAGCAATTTGTTACAAATTTATTTTGTAAATATATTCCTTTTTGATAACACAGGTAACCTTTCTAAAGAAAAGCTCTTTGGACTCGCCTCCAGCCAGTAAAACCTACGAGCAACTGACCCCAACCACCAAAACTAGTTGCCACATGATATCATCTATTATATAAATGATATCCTTATTTTGTAACTATATTCTACAAACAGATCACAAACTATTCATTTATTTTTTATTTTTGAATATCCAGAATGCTTAAAGCTGCTAACCTTTTTTTCTTAGAAATATCTAATTCCCCAGTAAGACCCATTCTTATTACTCCTCCCCATGCCCCCTGCATGTCAAAATAAAGAACTCCAAGATTTATCATCATTGCCATTTTTATCTTAATTAAACTGCGTATTCCCAAATTAATTTTTTAAGCCACTCAACTCCAAATTTTGTTTTTGTGGTTCCAATATGACCATCATTGCCAATTTAACTTATGGCATGCCAACTTCATATCAGTTCATATCCATTTAAAATAAAACATATTCCACATCAATCATTTTTGTGAAAGTACCTCCCCCTGATTCACAAAGAAGTATGTCTGCTTTGAATAAGTTTGAAAGCTCCTCGAGAGGACCAAGGTTAATGCTAATGTCTTCACGAATTGCAGCATGTGGGCAGCCCCCAGTTTCTACAGCACGAATCCTTTCCTCAGGAAGTGCTCCATTTTTCACCAAGAACTCACCATCCTCTTTTGTGAATATATCATTTGTCACCTGCAATAATTACATAGTTCTTAATCCATCCGTTTTAATGCATCTATTAACATCCCACTTCAAATTATTAAAACATGTTGACTGGTTGTGTGCACAGAACATGCAAAGGGTCTAGCATGGGTTTAATGGTATATATATATTCCCATGTATATGAAGCTCCTATATTAGACCATCTGTTTTAATGCATCTATTAACATCCCACTTCAAATTATTAAAACATGTTGACTGGTTGTGTGCACAGAACATGCAAAGGGTCTAGCATGGGCTCAATGGTATATATATTCCCAGGTATATGAAGCTCCTATATTAGACCATCCATCATTTTGTATGAATAATAAGGTTATTTTCAAAAGGAAGTTGTATTTCTCATGGAATCAGCAAGCAGCTTTCCCATGGTCGGTTGAACCAGCAGGCAGCAGCTTCCTCACCACCTCCTCCAGATCAGGATGGTACCTCTTGCAAGGCTCTCCGTTGCCAGTTATTACACAGTTACACTGAACTGGCCATCAAATTGATAGCCTTTGATATCGAACAAGCAAAATGGATCGGACTTTTTTATTAAAGAAACATTTTAATTCACTTCTTGCAATTGTTAAAACAGAAAACTGGTAGAAAAATGTATTTTACGGGTGCTTGAGATCTCCAGAAAAATAGCAACCAAGTAATTTAAAATAATACACTGTTTAAAAAAAAGATTAAGCAATGTAAGTGAGATGATATGCTAAGTAAGCAAAATCTACCCTAGCAAATCTAAGATCTTGCTTCCACTTCATGCTTCAATATTGAGTCTATAATATAATTTAAACAACTGGTTATATATTGTTTTGGGCACAGTCATGTTAAATAATTCAAAACAAAATACTGAATGAGTTGAGAATATGTTAAACACTTAGCATCCATTCTTGACTAACTAAAGAGGGAAGTGCAAATCTACATATAATAAGCTAGAAAGAGTGTAAATAAATCAAGATTCATTTTTGGGATTAGTAAATATATACATATATACAAGAATGAAATGCTTAAACATAGGTACACAGTATGAAATGTATGTGTATGAATGCATTTGGAAGTAATGAAGGGAAATGAGATTAGGTCAATCTGAGGTGAACGGTGAACCACTAAAAATAATGCAGATTTCTTTTGAATGAGCTGTATGTCTATCTATAACTTCAAGACATGAAACTCTAGATTAAGCCTCGTTGTTACAATATATCTTATGTATATATACTATTATATAGCCTTTCCTCAGGCAAATGATCCACACAGGCTTCAAGGTCTTTACAAACATCAACTACCCTGCAAGGTTCAAGAAAAGCTTCATACCCACGGGACTGGAATTTTGCAAATACTGTCAAGCAATTATTCAGTTTAAAATAGTGAAGGTGACACTTCTTTTTTCTTTTTTCTTTTGTCCCCTCTCTCTTTCTTAATTTTCACTAAGGATCGGCTGTTGATTGGTTTGGTTATGTTCAGCAAAGTGCTAAATATTTCCTTATAAAAGCCGCATTTCTGTTTGATGATCTTTTAAATAGCTCAAATGTGAGCGGAAATCATCAATTCCAAATCTATAAATTCATTAACACTGAAGGAATAAATCATAATTGAGAAAAAAAATCCAAAGCTTTTAGAAATTCTACTTACTGCAGCAAGACTGTACTTGTCCCGCAAGAATTTACAGAGAGCCAGCATTAAAGCTGTTTTCCTGTATGCATGAAAGAGAACTCCATCATTACCTGTTCATTGAGTTTAACAGGCTAACAATGCACAACATATAAATTGAAATGAAAGGGGAATCAAGCCATGAAGTTTGAATGAAGGGCTGGAGGAATGAAAAATCCTATATTAAGGCATCAAAAATCATACATCTCTATTTTCCCTCTTAATCATCCATATTCACATTTCAAGAGAATGATACTTAACAAGGTAAATATGTCAAAAACAATGATAGGAAGAAACAACCAAAGCTCAAAATTGTATACAAGTGCACATCATCAAGTGTCAAAAGACATTGAAGCCTGAAAGAAATATTCACTATAATAATGAAAATGACTCAAATAAATCGGTTCATGGAATAAACTACCAACTACAATGTTAGTATTTGATTTCATTGTGAATGCCTCTCAAACTTTTGAACTTATCCAAAAAGAATGATAAATAGGTTCATAGAATAGACTAACAAATACAATGTTAGTATTTGATTTCATTGTGAATGCCACACTTCTCAAACATTTGAACACAGCCCTTTCTAATTAATTGAGGAAGAACATATGAAAATAAATGAGTTACCAAGTTGACCACTTAAACCAACAAACACCAACTAACACTACCCAGTAACCCATAAGAATTTGAACCTTGATAATAGACATGAACTTAAAGGAACCTAAAAATTAGCAGTTCATAAACTAGTATTATAATCAATCATTTCTCAGTTTTTTTTTTTTTTTTTTTTAAGGAGAAAAAAAAAATAGATGGGTGTAAATTGTCAGGTAATGTGAAGCAAGCAACAAAATAGAATAGTTAAAATGGGAAATAGAAGATACCCAGTACCAACAGGGCCACCAATGCCAACAGTGAAAGCTCTTTCATTGAAATCCCTGGTGAGAAGTGGTGGAGCTCTTCTGCTGAAGTAGCCTGGGGAGTATATGGGTTCATGTGAGTGTGGTGCCAGTCCATCATGGCTATGGTACACCTTCCCATCAGGGCCCACCCATGACTTTGTTGTTGAATCCCCATGAGTATTATCATGGTCATGATCATGATGGTGCTGTTGATGATCATGGTCGTGATGATGATGGTCATGGGCATGGTGTGAAGTCATTGTCTGCTGTTTGCAAAAGTAGTTTTTTTTTTTACTCAGAAGTGTGTCTCTGTCTGTCTAGACTCTAGAACCGATCGAGGAAGATGAGAAATTGGAACAGGTACTCAGGGAGGAGATAAAGATGAAAAACTAATGGTCATGCTATGCATAATTACGAAAACACCCTTGAATTATTAGAATCTTTTCTTGGGTGTCTACGAAGTCAGTGAATACTTTTGACCTTCTATAATATAGTGCAAGAACAAGGATCGAGAACAAGGTTTGGCTTCGATTTGCTTAAGAAAATTAGGGATGGTTATTTTATTGCTCTGCAGGTGGTTACCTGGCTCAGCCCGGCTCTAATGGGCCGAGTTTTTCTTGAGCCGATAAAGAATAGAGTTGGGTTTAGGTTTTAAAAAAAAAATCCCGAATCGGGTCTGAGTCGGGTCCATATTGTTGCTAAAATACCCTCATATAAAGGTGGCAATTCGTGTTCGCGTGTCGGGTTCGTGTCGTGTCAACTCATACATATCCGACTATATGGGTCCACACTAACTCGACATGTTTATTAAACGGGTCAAGATTCATCAACCCTAACACGATCCATTTACTAAACGGGTCAGTCGTGTCGACCTGTTTATCTAATTTTATCAAAATGAAGAAAAACATTTATGGAAAAACAAGCAAATAAATATTTTAAATATAAAATTCAGAACTAATTAGTAATTATATTACAAATAATCATTCAAAACTAAATCATATCTCAATATGATAAATAATCAATCACAATACATCAAATAAAATAAACTACAACAACTAATAAGTTTATATACTTATAGTTTGAAAGGTATATTGGTAAAATTTTATTTAATTAAACGGGTCAAACGGGTTCTATAGGTTGAACCCTAACCCAACCCGTTTATCAAACGGGTTCGTCGTGTCAACCTGAATATGACACGAACCCATTAAGCCTCAACCCATAACCTGCTAATTTCGTGTCGTGTTGGGTTCGCGGGTCGTGTCCAATTTTGCCACCCCTACCCTCATATATATATATATATATATATATATATATATATATATATATATATATATTATAAATCCTAAATTTCTACTCCTTACTTCATTTCAGCTCACAGCAGCCTGTCTCTCATCTCCACTCTTCAGCTCACACAATCTCACTCACTTACACTCACACACTCACAAATCACAATCTCACTCACTCTCAATCTCACCTTCAGCCAACTACCTAACATCTTACCGTCGGTCCAACTCTTGCCGCCGTCCCAAGCTTTCGCCGCTGTCCCAAGCTCTGTCACTGTCACCACTCTTCCTCAAGTGACCTCGCTAACAAGCACCTCAAGAGATCAAGCACCTCTCCTCACGGACCTCACCTCGCCAGACCCTCCTCAACCTTACAAGGCCACAACTCTCTCATCTTTCTCACCTTATTGTGAACTCAAGCTTTTGTAATGAAAATCGTTCATTTTGTTCAAAGAATCAAATTTGTATTTTCTAGTTTAAGTGCTATTTTTGTTGAATATGATCGACTTGTTGGATTTGATTTTGTAGGGTCTATATGTTAATTCTTGTTTTTACTTTTGATGTGGGAAAATTTTGTAATGAAAAAAAAAGGTTTCCGATCTATTCAGATCTGGATTTTCTTGAGTGTCCCCTACTGTTTGGCTACTGAGAAAATAAGTATCAGGCAAATTTTTTTTTTATTGGGCAACGAAATGGGCCCTGAAGTGGCATGTCCCAATAGGGCCCGACGGGGTGGGTCTAGGCCCCGAAAAAAAACCTATTTAATAATCGGGCTAGGTTCGGGTCGTTGGTTCTGGCCCGCAGGTCGGGTCCGGGTATTAAAAAACCTAACACAAACCCGACTCATTGCCATTCCTAAAGAAAATTGCACTATGCCTTTGTCGTCGCAAAGAGCTTTGAAATGTTGATGAGGGTGGCAATTTGTGTTCACGTGTTAGATTCGTGTTGTGTCAACTTATGAGTATTCGATTATATAGGTCAACATTAACTCGACATGTAACAGGTCAAGATTCCTTAACTCCAACACAGTACATTTATTAAACAGGTCAGTCGTGTTGACCTATTTTAATATAAAATTCAAAATTAACAAGTAACTACATCACAAATAATAATTTAAAACTAAAACATATCCCAATATCACAAATAATCAAGCACATTATATCAAAGAAAATAAATTACAACAACTAATAAGTTTATATGGAAGTATTGGTAAAATGACATTTAATTAAACGGTCAGACGGGTCAGACGGGTTCATGTATTCAATACTAACCCAACCCATTTATTAAACAGGTCAACTGTGTAAACCTGAATATGATACAAACCCGTTAAACCTCAATCCATAATTTTCTAATTTTGTATCATGTCGTATTAGGTTTGCAGGTCTTGTCCAATTTTACCACTCTAATTGTTGTCATGTATATAACAGTTTTTTTTTAGAACTTTAAAATTGAAATTAAATTTTTTAAAATAATATATTAAAATTAATTATTGCTAACTTATTGATTTTTTAGTTTTTTTTTTTTTTATACTAAGGTTGCGTTTGTTTTGGCTGAAAACGTTTTCAGGAAATTATTTTTCAGCTTTTTGTGTGTTTGGTAGCTACAGAAAATTTGGTCAAACGGAAATTCAAATCCACGTTGACCGGAAAATAACCCCTCTCACCCGTAAATCCATTTCCATTCTTATTTTACCTTCAATGAATTTTCGAAAAATACACACCCGAAGAGAGAGAGCTCAAGCACACTCCACCTAAAGAACTCAGGCACATCCTCGCCGGTCAGATCGCCGTCCTTGTTCGAATCCATCCTTGCCGGTGATGCCCAGAACCACCCCTCTACACACGGCCTCACCGTCGCAAGCAAGCCACTTTGCCGACCCATCCCTTGTCCTCGTCCTCCACCGACCCATCCCTCATCCTCACCAACCCATCCCCCATCCTCGTCCTCACCGACCCACCTCCATCCACCCATCCCTCGTTCGAACCAACCCATACCTTCAAATCAAGTTTTATGCTTTGAAACCAGACACGAGAGAGAGAGAGCTTGAAGGGAAAGTGAAATCGAAGAGAGAGAGAGCTTGAACCTGGGAGAATCAGGTTGCCGCCGCCAGCTCATAGTCGCCGCCTGAAGCTCGTCGTCACCGCCAAACACAGATCGAAGCCTTGTCATCTCGTTCTTGTTGCCGCTGAAGCTCGTCGACAACGCCAACACACAGATCGGAGCCTTGACCCGATTTCAACCTCTCTCGATCTCTCACTCTTTCATCCTCCCCCTCTCTGTTTGACCGAGTTAATGGTTTTATTTTGATTTTTTTTTCTTTAAAAAGTTTACATCTTGCAATTTTCTATTATAAATTTGTTTGGAAGCTGAGAAAATGGCTAAGAAAATGTGAGAAACCAATAGAAAATTTGTATTTTTCAGAATGTTACCAAACACTTGAAAATATTTTCTAATACAATTTTCAAATTGCAACCAAACACTAAAAAAATATTTTCCTCTCCCGAAAATATTTTCACCTGAAAATATTTTACACTCAGAAAATATTTTACATTCAACCAAACGCAGCCTAAGTGGTATTTCTAATTTTTATATTAATAGAGCTTTAGAATTAAGCCTCTCTAAGAATGAGATTTATTTGTAAGATTAATTATATGATTTGTGAAAAAAAAAATAGATTTATGAAATAAATTTAAATTCATTAGCAGCATTTAAACAGTAACCGTTAATTTTCAATTGCAATTAAATGAAAGATTTTTCTTTTTCTCAAATGCCAAAAAGGTTCTTTAAATAAAATATTTCATTAAGATCAGTATAATTAGGTGAGGGAAAAACAGAAAACTTTCAAATGTATGTATTATGTATATTGAAGCTTATTAGATCAAATTGTGTGCTTCTTTTTCATTTAGCAAAAAAAAAAATGTGCTTATTTTTCTTGTGTTTAATTGTTTATATATTTGGTTGGTTATATCTGTGGGGAGTAAAAGGGCCCAAGTGGGCATATGGGCCTTTGGGCTGTAACATGGAGGGCCGACCTGCTCCAGGATTAAACTCTATAAGTTGGCCCATACGCCGAGGGTCCGAGGATGCAGCCGAGGACGACCTTCCCCTCGGACAAGCCCAGGAGAATTCAAAGCTTCATTATGAAGGTCAAAGCACAACTTTAGAAAGACTAATGGTTAAAGGGGGAAACTCTGAACCTTCTCGATACACCAGTATAAAGGAAAATATCTAGAGCAAAGGCTGCCACCTCCGCATTAAAGGCTCTGCACCTACCTCCCTGGCCGCATTAATGGGGAAGTGACCCCTGAACAGTAGGGTAGAAACTTCTAGTCAGGGTCCCAAAGGGCACCTGAAAAAGGGGTATTTAAGGGGGAGGAAGCCAAAAGAAGAGGGGATCTCTCTCTTTTTCTCTCTCTCTCGCTTACTCTCTCTCTCTAAAGAAAAAGAAAGGAAATTAAGGATTGTAACCTGTAAGAAAGAAAGAGAAATAATAAAGAAGTAGTCCTCGGCTCGAGTCCGAGGATATCCAATCGCAATTATCATTCGTTATTTACTTGTATTTGTTTATAAAAGCCTGTTATCAAGCTCCCAGCATCTCTAACCTAGATTTCAAGCCCACACTCTACAAATTTTATTGTTTAAGGCTCATTGGGCCTGAGCCCATAATCTTCTTTGGGTCCAGGTGCAATTGTGCACTTACAACTGGCGCCGTCTGTGGGAAATCTAATCTAGAAGGAGTGGGAATACTATGGCAGGCTTGGGTTCTCACCATGCAGAGTCACAGGGATCACAACCGGAAGATCATTTCGAACGTCTTGAACATCGAAGGGATCGTGAGGGAAGTGTCCATACAGAATACCCAGGCGCTAGCCATACTCATGGTGGGGGTAGCACCACCCACGAGAAGGGTTCTAAGTCCATGCAGAAGAAGATTAATCGTTTGAAGAGAAAGTTACGCCGCGCCAGGCGCAGGTCTTCACCATCCTCGTCTAATCCTTCCTCAGAGGAGGAACGGGGAGGTAGCTACAGCTCAAGATCATGCTCACCCCCCAGTGCAATGTCCTCTGGTGAGGAGGATGACCAGCCAGCTCGTAGACGTAAGAAGGCTCCTTTTAGGGGCTTAGGGAACGATGCTATGAGTCGGGCGCTGCACCAACTCTCTAAATCACCGTTTTCACGGAGGATTGAGAAGGGGAGGCTTCCCAGGAGGTTTACTCAAACCACCTTTACCATCTACAATGGCTGGACTGATCCGGTGGAGCACGTAAGTCACTTTAACCAGAGAATGGCGGTGCACTCTCACAACGAGACCCTGATGTGTAAAGTTTTCCCCTCTAGCTTGGGACCTGTTGCTATGAGGTGGTTCAACGGCCTTAAAACGGGGTCTATAGGTTCGTTCGGGGAGCTTACTAGAGCATTCGCTTTGCGGTTCATTACGTGTAGCAGAGTACCTCGGCCATTGGACTCGCTGTTATCCATGACCATGAGGGAAGGTGAGACGTTGAAAGCATACTCCGACCGTTACTGGGAGATGTTTAATGAAATAGATGGCGACTTTGATGAGGTGGCGCTCAATACCTTTAAAGTAGGTCTTCCTACTGGTCACGACCTGAGAAAGTCTTTGACTAAAAAGCCCGTCCGCAGCGTACGTCGCCTCATGGACCGTATTGACGAGTACAAGAGGGTGGAGGAAGACCAACAGCAAGGAAAGGGTAAGGAGAAGGTTATCCCGCGCAGAGAGAAGGGATTTCAAAGGGTTGGACAGTACCACAATAACAAGCCGAGGCGAGATTACGTTGAGCGATCCGGCTCGGCGGCACTGTGCAAGTGAACACAAGGTTCCGAGAACTAGTACATCGATTGCCGGAGAAAGTTCGTAAGGGGCCCTTCTTTAGATGGCCCGATAAGATGGCGGGGAGACCCCCGCAAAGAGGAATCGAACCTCTTTGCCGGTACCACCAGATGTGGGCCACACTACCGAGAATCCTCGGACCGTTTTGGAACCACTGGAGCAGCTTGTTAGCTGAAGGAAAAGGCGAAAAGACTGCACATGCCTAACCTAGCGGGCAAAGGGCCAATCCGGTTCAAACAATCAAAGGAATAATTCATCTCGGCCGGCGTTAGGAACAATTAATGTTATTTATTTTTGCCGCACTGGCAGACCGCCGGCCTCCCACCCGAGTGGTGTCAGCTTTCACATCCTCGAGCCGAGGAGTTGGGCTGCAGGCCGAAGAGGTTGAAGCTAAATTTGCCCGTCTTGGGATTCTCCGAGGAGGATAAGGTAGGGACTATCCAACCCCATGACGATGCTCTTGTAGTTACGCTTAGGATAGGGAACTATGATGTGAGGAGGGTTATGATAGATCAGGGCAGCGGTGCAGATATCATGTACCCTGATCTATTTAAGGGGTTAAGATTGAAGCTAGAAGATCTTACTCCTTATGACTCGCCACTTATAAGCTTCGAGGGGAGGGCCGTTGTGCCGAAGGGACAGATTCATTTGCCCGTTCAATCCGGCTCAGAAACGGTTGAAGTGGATTTCATTGTGGTTGACGCGTACTCTCCATATACAGCCATCCTCGCCAGGCCATGGCTGCACGCTTTTGGAGCTGTCTCCTCTACCTTGCATGTTAAGGTTAAGTTCCCCTCGGGGGAATGTGTTGAAGAGGTCCTCGGCAACCAATCGGTGGCCAGGCAATGCATGTCGGCTGCAGTACTACACCAGGCAGAAGCCGAGTCGTCGGCCTCGATCACCAAAGACTTATAGCAGTTAACCGCTCCTGATTCATCTGGAATGATGACAGGAGATGAGGCTCGTTGTGAGAAATTAGAGAAATTTTTAATAGCCGATGATCCAGAGAGGTTCTTCCAAGTCGGCATACGTTTGCCTCACCAGGAGAAAATGGAGTTGTTGGAATTTCTGAAGGACAATATTGATGTTTTTGCGTGGGACTCGTATGAGGCTCCAGGTGTAGATCCGTGCTTCATTTGCCATCGTTTGAATGTCAACCCTGCCATTGTTCCGAGAAGGCAGCCACCTCGGTGTTCTTCCAAAGAACATTCTGAGGCTGTAAAGGAAAAGGTGCTCAAACTTAAGAGGGCTGGGGCTATCAAAGAAGTCTTCTACCCCGAGTGGTTGGCCCATACAGTTGTTGTTAAGAAGAAGAATGGAACGTGGAGGGTATGTGTGGACTTTACTGATCTGAACAAGGCCTGTCCCAAAGATTCATTCCCAATGCCGTGTATTGATCAACTGGTGGATGCCACTGTCGGACATCCTCGGATGAGTTTTTTGGATGCCTTCCAGGGTTACCATCGGATTCCTCGAAGCGTGGAGGATCGAAGAGAAGACGGCTTTCATTACTCCACCGGGGAACTACCACTATAAGGTCATGCCATTTGGGTTGAAAAATGCCGGGGCTACTTACCAAAGAATGATGACCAGGATGTTCGAACAGCAATTGGGGAAGACTATTGAGGTGTATGTAGACGATATGGTGGTAAAGAGCAAAACGATACCTTCACACGTCAAAGATCTAGCCGACACCTTCCAGGTGCTAAGAAAGTACAAACTGCACCTTAACGCCTCAAAGTGCTCTTTTGGCGTGGGGCCCGAAAATTTTTTGGGTTACATGATTACTCACAGAGGCATAGAGGTGAACCCAGTGCAGGTCAAGGCTATTTAGGATTTACAGCCGCCTCGGAACCCAAAAGAGATCCAGAAATTGACCGGGATGATTGCCGCATTGAATAGGTTTATCTCTCGGTCAGCTGACCGGTGCCGTCCTTTCTTCCGGTTGTTGAATAAGTGGAAAGAGTTTCAATGGACCGAGGACTGCGTGTTAGCTTTCCAACAGCTTAAGCAATATCTTTCTCGGCCACCCATTTTGTCTTGCCCTGAGGCGGACGAGGTCTTGTTTGCCTATCTGGCAGTGGCCGTCCACGCGGTCAGCCTTGTCCTTGTAAGGAATGAAAGCGGGGTGCAAAGACCTGTCTACTACATTAGTAAGTCTTTAAATGAGGCCGAGGTGCGCTATTTGCTCTTGGAGAAAGCACTTCTGGCCATAGTTCACGCCACGCGCAAGCTTCCTCATTATTTCCAGTCTCACACCGTAGTGGTTCTGACCCAATTGCCTCTCAAGGCGATGTTACGCAGCGCCGATTACTCTGGTAGGGTGGCAAAGTGGGGAACCATTTTAGGAGTTTTTGACGTTAAATACAAGCCTCGCACCTCGGTGAAGGGCCAGGTCCTCGCTGACTTGGTGGCAGAGTTTACTGAACCATTGCTAGAAGAAACTTTAAAAGAAGCACACACGGATGGAAAATCAGTTAGTATGATCACGGCCGCAGTGCCTTGGACTTGGAAAGTGTACGTGGATGGGGCTGCTAATCAGAGAGGGTCTGGTGTTGGACTTGTTCTAATGTCCCCTGAGGGAATTGTCTTCGAAAAATCTTTGAGATTGGCATTCTCAGCTACTAACAATGAGGCCGAGTATGAAGCAGTCTTGGTGGGCATGCAGATGGTACGAAGGATGGGTGGAAAGGAAATCCATGTGTTCTCGGACTCTCAGTTAGTGGTCGGCCAAGTCATGGGGACCATGGAGGCTAGAGACCCCAGAATGCAAGAATATTTGGCCCAGGTCAAGCGTCAACAAGCCGAATTTGACTCCTTCGTTCTAACTCACATTTCTAGAAGTGGAAACACCCATGCCGACTCCTTAGCTACGTCAGCAACGTCCTCGGCTCAGGGCTTGCCCAGGATTGTCCTTGTGGAGGATTTGCTGGAGCCAACTCTTACCCCCGCCAAGGCGGCCCGCATCTATCTAATAAGGCCCGGACCTAGCTGGATTGACCCGGTCATATGTTTTCTTAGGAATGATATCCTTCCTGAAGACAAGTCTGAAGCAGATAAGATACGTCGAAAGGCGCCACGTTTTTGGTTGTCCGAGGACCAAAAATTGTACAGACGATCCTTCTCAGGACCGTTCTTGTTATGTGTGCACCCTGAATCAACGGAAGCACTTCTGGAGGAGCTGCATGAAGGGATTTGTGGAAGCCACACTGGGGGACGGTCCTTAGCCCATAGGGCCTTGACTCAGGGTTATTGGTGGCCCAATATGCAAAGAGAGGCTCAAGACTATGCCAAAAAATGTGATCAATGCCAGAGGTTCGCCCCTAATATTCATCAACCTGGAGGGGTTCTAAACCCTCTCTCCAGTCCTTGGCCTTTTGCGCAGTGGGGATTGGATATAGTGGGGCCGTTTCCGAGAGCTGCAGGAAACAAAAGATGGTTTCTTGTGGGAACAGACTATTTCACTAAATGGGTTGAGGCCGAGCCCTTAGCAAATATCAGAGATGTTGATTCCAAGAAGTTTGTCTAGAAAAATATTGTCACTAGATTCGGTATACCACACACACTTATCTCCGACAATGGCGTTCAATTTGACAGCAAGGCCTTTAGGCAATATTGTGGTGACATGGGTATCATAAATAGATACTCCACCCCAGCTTATCCCTAGGGAAATGGGCAAGCCGAGGCCGTTAACAAGGTCATAGTCAGTGGACTTAAGAAAAGGTTGGACGATGCGAAAGGCAGATGGGTAGAAGAACTCCCTCATGTTCTGTGGACGTATCGGACCACCCCGCGTAGGTCCACGGGAGAAACGCCATTCTCTATGACATATGGAGCCGAGGCAGTGATACCTCTGGAATCTGGTTTTCCCACCCTAAAGACAAGTTCTTTTAGCCCGGAGAATAACAATGGACTCCTGGAGAAAGGTCTTGATTTACTCGAAGAACGACGAGAGGCAGCCATGGTTCAGATGGCTTATTATCAACAAAAACTTAATTGGGGATATGATGCCCACGTGAAGCTAAGGCCACTAGCGCCTGGGGATCTCGTATTAAGAAAGGTTGTGGGCACTTCAAGGAACCCAGCTTGGGGTAAGCTCGGACTAAACTGGGAAGGCCCCTATCGAATTGTTTTAGTAGCAGGTATAGGGTCGTACCGGCTAGCTGATTTAGATGAAAGAATTGTACCACGCCCATGGAATGTAAATAACCTGCGAAGGTATTATTATTAATAAAGTGTGTTTTTGTTTGTGATCAGTTCAAAGTTGTAAATACTGCAGGAGTTTCCAACTACTGTTCTTAAGAATCAAATAGAAACTTGGTTAAGTGCAGTCCTCGGACCACAAACCTTGTAAAAATTGATGTATTGTCATTTGTTAACCAGAACCTTAGTTATGCCGGGTCCTCGGACCTCCTACTTTGGGGAAATTAACATTTGAAGCTACTGTTCTTCAGAATCAAACAGAAACTTGGTTAAGTGCTGTCCTCGGACCACAAGCCTTGTGAAAATTGATGTCTTGTCATTTGTTAAACAGAACCTTAGTTATGCCGGGTCCTCGGACCTCCTACTTTGGGGAAATTAACATTTGAAGCTACTGTTCTTAAGAATCAAACAGAAACTTGGTTAAGTGCGGTCCCCTTGACCACAAACCTTGTGGAAATTGATGTCTTGTCATTTGTTAAATGTAACCTTAGTTATGCCGAGTCCTCGACCTCCTACTTTGGGGAAATTAACATTTGAAGTTATCGTTCTTAAGAATCAAACGAAACTTGGTTAAGTCTTGTCTCGACCACAAACCTTGTGGAAATTGAT
The DNA here is from genome assembly GCF_040712315.1 of Castanea sativa. Classification (NCBI taxonomy): domain Eukaryota; kingdom Viridiplantae; phylum Streptophyta; class Magnoliopsida; order Fagales; family Fagaceae; genus Castanea; species Castanea sativa. The sequence goes on from NC_134017.1 coordinate 53,706,208, forward strand.
GTCTTGTCATTTGTTAAACGTAACCTTAGTTATGTGGTCCTTGGACCTCCTACTTTGGGGAAATTAACATTTGAAGCTACCGTTCTTAAGAATTAAACAAAAACTTGGTTAAGTGCATTCTCGGACCACAAACCTTGTGAAAATTGATGTCTTGTCATTTGTTAAATGTAACCTTAGTTATGCCGGGTCCTCGGACCTCCTACTTTGGGAAATTAACATTTGAAACTACTCGTTCTTAAGAATCAAACAAAACTTGGTTAAGTCCTCGGACCGCAAACCTTGTGGAAATTGATGTCTTGTCATTTGTTAAACAGAACCTTAGTTATGCCGGGTCCTCGGACCTCCTACTTTGGGGAAATTAACATTTGAAGTTACTATTCTTAAAAAAAAAAAAAATCAAATAGAAACTTGGTTAACTATAGTCCTCGGACCAAACCTTGTCACTATTCTTAATATTTTCTCACTGTTCTTATTTTTATCACCCTTTTTATGGAAATAATTATCTCATCATTTATTAATTTGGATCTCAAGTTCTTCATTTTTTAGTGTTAAGTAAAATTTTTGCAAGGAATGGTCTTCGGACCTTACATCCTGCTGAAAGCAATATATCAGATTACAAAGATTTAACTGTCATATGAGTTGTCTAACTTTGGTATTATTTGATGTCTAAATTAAGTTATGCGGCAGTTTTGAAGTCATAGTTAATTGCATGGTGGAGTTGTACTTATTTATCCTGCTTCTCCTTTAGCTGTTTGTTATTAAAAGCTCTCATGGCAAGCACAAAACGAATAAAGTGAAACAAAGACAATGTGAACAAAAATTGAATAAAAATCTTCTTCATTAATTATATACAAAGAAGGGGAGTACAGAAAATTCCTATGCTAGGCCCTAAACTAGGGAAGGGGGGTCTTGGTGGAGCCTCAGCCTCTCGGTACTCTTCAATTCCTACCAAAGGTGGACAAGACTTGTTTCCCTTTATCTCGTTGAAGGAATGAGGGCTCCACGCTCCGGATCCGCTCCTTCTCGGCACCACCGCACTCGTCCTTCTCTTTTTGGGAACCTTCGTGTTCTCGTAGAGCAGGAACGAGCTCTTCCACCACAGGAGGAAAGGCAGAGAGACAAAGAATGAGGGTCTTCAATTTCCCCGTATGTCTAGTGGGAAGCCAGATGTTCTGCTTCCTCACTCGAAGCTTGAGGAACCCCTACCGCATTCATGGTCTCTTCCCGCCTGGCGACGAGTGACCCCGCACAAGGCCGCAAAAGCCTCTGTCAGCTCTTCTTGCGTTCTGGTCACCCCCTCCTGATAACTGGCCTTCTTCGCAGCCTCCAGTGCGTGCTGATGGGCGCGAGCCTCCTCCTTAGCCCGCGTAAGCTCCTTTTCTAAGTCAAAGCGTGCCTGTTGGACTTGGGCGAGCTCGTCATCCTTTTGACGAAGGAGCTTACGCTGCCCCTCCACTTGGGTTGTTATCGTCTTCAAGTTGGCCTTATCACCATCTCTTTCTCTTTTCAAGTCGGCCAGCTGGGACGTGATTTTCCCATTCTCTGCTAGGGCCTGGCTTAGAGATCTTTCTGCCTCTTGCCTTAGCTCCTGCTCCATCCCAGCGCGCTTCCGAGAGTCGTCCATGAACTTCTCGGCAGCGAAAACCTCTTGGATGGATTGCAAAAAGGATAGGAGGTTAAATGCACTGAAGTGTTTACAAACCAGTATAGAATGTTAGTGTAAAATGGAACTTACTAGAGCTAAACCCCTCTTCAACGAGAGGAACAGCTGCGGCTGGCCCATCTTCTCCAAGGTTTCCATGTCCTTAGGAAGCAGAAGAGGGCGCTCTAGCACCTCGGCTAGGTGGTGAGCGTGGCCTTGCTGGACCGCCCTGATACTGGAATGGTAGGGAACGGGATCGCCGTCTAGTCTCAAGTCAGGAGACCAGGTAGTTAATGCTCGGCGAACCTCAGCCACGTCTCTAATCTCCCCGCTTTCAACTGAGCGGGCGCGCCCTTTGCCCTTGTCCAACTTCTGCTACTGGGTCGGCGCAGGCTGTTTCATCTTCTTTTGCTTTTCGCCTCCACCCCCCTCAGCCTCCGCTTTCCTTTTCTTCGGGATCCTTTGGCCGGAGGCTTCGGTCGGGCTTGGAGGAGGAGAAGGTAGTGGTAAAGCCGAGGAGCCCTCGGACCCCTTGCTCCCTTCTTTGCCACTCGGGCGCCTCTATCGGTCATCAGGTCCTTTAACTTGTCCATCTCTTCTTCAACAGAACTGTCGTCTGGACGCGCTATCACTAGACCCGCGATCCCAGAGGCCTCGGCTTCTTCTTCTTCTTCGTCGGAAAGGATGACAAACGGGTTTTCGCGAGGTCGTGGGGAGTCCTCGAGCCGAAACTGGTCTATCTCCTCGTCCAACGTGTTCGAGGAAGACACCCGCTCCTCTGGAACAGCAATTGCCTGAGGGTGCACAGCGAGGGGAACTGCCGTTATGGCCTGTGCGTACAACACTGTGTTTGGGGCGTCAGGGATGTCGTCGTCAGCCAGAAAGTGGGGTCTGGCTACGTTAATTTTCCTACGCCTTCGGTCACCCGCGATTATCGCGTTCTCGATCTCTTGGAAGTCCGAGGAGACGGGATTGTACCCCAAAATCAAATGGGCCGCTCTAAGTTGTAGATCTCTGCTTACGAACACCTCGGAGCGTAGCATTCTGTTCAAATCTGCAACGTTGCAATGGCTCAAGCGTGGGCGTACGTTTCGCTTATCTGCAAAGAAAAACATACAGATAAACAAACATGGTCAGAGGCGCAAAACATATAACAAATTAAAGGTAGACGTTTAAGAAATTGCAAATGCACATTCCTAGATGATTCAGGGAGTTATAGGATGGGAAGTTAAATCCTAAGGTGTCGCACCTGGATCTCCCCACTCAACAGGGCAGTGAGGGCCGTCGTGCCAATTGCCAGAGACGATGAGGTAGTCATCCTTCATGCCTTTATTGGACTTGGGTAAACAGGAGATCAACCTAACTACACTGGAGCGGGATTTGATGTAGTAACCCACTCCAGTAAGTTTGTGGCATTCGTACATGAAGACGACATCATGCCAGGTGAGGTTCAGACCCATTTGCTCGTTTAGAGCGTCGACGCTACCCAAAACTCTAAAAACGTTTGGGGCGCACTGATCGGGACACAACCGGTGGTTGTGGAGATACTCCCTGGTTACAGGCTTCATTGGGAGGGTCATCCCACCTTCTACGAAGGCTACCATTGGGATGATAACCTCTCCAGCCTTCCTAGAACCAGCCACGGCTTCCACCGGGCAATATTTTAAACCTACATCGCCGGGAATGTGATATTTGGCTCTGAAGCCTTCCATTCCAGCGGCGGTATCAACTAGACACTTGAACTTTCCCATCAAATATGAACGAAAGGCTAAATTCTAAAAGGGGGAATGATTATAAGGAGAGCCGAGGACACGGTCCGAGGAGAAAGGGTTAACAGAAAAAAGGAATAAGAACTTACAGACTTGAAGTTGTGCGAGTTTCCACGGATTTGTGTAGACAAAGGGTGATTGCTGATGTTTTGATGGGATTAGTCTCTGGAGAAATAAATGAAGGCGCAGGTTCCCGAAGCGTCACGACGTACAGGAAGCGGCCTCGAAATTGTATTTGTCCCGCCCAAATTTTCATGGAATAACAAGGACCGTTGGATGCTCATCTCACCGTTGAACGTGGGGGACAAGGTATAACTTACAGTAATAAATACGCGCGTTTTTGAAAATAAAACCGCCAAGTGTCACCCTCCGGAACGCGAAACGGTTTTCACACGTGTGGTTATTTACAGAAAGTGTGGAGGAAGTGTTCGTTGGATCAAAACCCTATTTTTCTCCTCGGATGATGAAAAATAGAGTTTTGAGGGGCTATTGTGGGGAGTAAAAGGGTCCAAGTGGGCATATGGGCCTTTGGGCTGTAACATGGAGGGCCGACCTGCTCCAGGATTAAACTCTATAAGTTGGCCCATACGCCGAGGGTCCGAGGATGCAGCCAAGGACGACCTTCCCCTCGGACAAGCCCAGGAGAATTCAAAGCTTCATTATGAAGGTCAAAGCACAACTTTAGAAAGACTAATGGTTAAAGGGGGAAACTCTGAACCTTCTCGATACACTAGTATAAAGGAAAATATCTAGAGCAAAGGCTGCCACCTCCGCATTAAAGGCTCTGCACCTACCTCCCTGGCCGCATTAATGGGGAAGTGACCCCTGAACAGTAAGGTAGAAACTTCTAGTCAGGGTCCCAAAGGGCACCTGAAAAAGGGGTATTTAAGGGGGAGGAAGCCAAAAGAAGAGGGGATCTCTCTCTTTTTCTCTCTCTCGCTTACTCTCTCTCTCTAAAGAAAAAGAAAGAAAATTAAGGATTGTAACCTGTAAGAAAGAAAGAGAAATAATAAAGAAGTAGTCCGAGGATATCCAATCGCAATTATCATTCGTTATTTACTTGTATTTGTTTATAAAAGCCTGTTATCAAGCTCCCAGCATCTCTAACCTAGATTTCAAGTCCACACTCTACAAATTTTATTGTTTAAGGCTCATTGGGCTTGAGCCCATAATCTTCTTTGGGTCCAGGTGCAATTGTGCACTTACAATATCTTTGAGAACATACGCTTCATTCATCAAATGGTGTGGGCTCACGTGCCATTTGAAATGTCAATAACTGCTGCCCTTGAAGAACATTGCTAGACAAACAATGAGTGGTAAATTTTAAGTGAAGAATAAATTATTAATTTTGACGGTTGGTTATATAATTAAAATTGAAACAAGATAATGATAGCTAGAAGATTATGGTTCTCTTGTTTTGCAACTAGCTTGCAAGTATACTTAGTGTTCTCAAAAGAAATATTGTAAGTTAGGCCCCTTTTGGATATACACTACTGTAAATTTTTTAAAAAACCTTTTTCCCTCTTTCCGTGTGTGTGTGTTACAAATACTTAGTATTCTTAAAAAAAAAAAAAAAAAAAAAAAAAAAAAAAAAAAAAAAAAAAAACTTGCAAGAATGAGATTGTTGATTTTTCAATGTCAACTAAATTGTAACCCTTAAATTCTAGAGTCACTTCTGAATCATCCAACTAACTTTTAAGACTTTAGTTTACATTATCGAATATTACAATAATGATAATGTACCCTAATGTTATGTTTTGTCACATTTTCATTGTTAACCCACCTAAAAAGAGCATCGTTTCTTCTACTTTTGTGTTCAAAGAGAGATTTTAGAGATGTTTCATAGCAAGATTCTAATAAAATTTGACGGAAATAACACATTGGCATTATAGTTAAGGAACAAATTTAGAAACAATCACCCACTTAGGTGGTGTAAATAGTATTCTAGCATTCTTAGTGTAGTAAACTACATGAATCCCACACTTAATACGTCATATGTCTACACTGTTGGGTTAAGATATATTGACCCCGGTTAATTAATTCAATTACACAAGTTAATTAATTAGATCAAATACATACATATCGTGGAGGTACCAACAAATCACCAAATAAACTAAATGCAGTAAAAAATAAATTAACACGATGATTTGTTGACAAATGGGGAAAACCTCTCATAAGGCAAAAACCTCACTAGGTGAATTTAAGGTCACCACTCCTAAGAATCCACTAATCAATAATCAAGCAATTACAAGTATAAGGAATCTTACCACTAACCTGGTCTATCCCAAAAATACCAACATATAGTTGAACCTTCGCTTCAATACCCAATTGAACTTGATATTGTAGTAGTCTTCTTTCATTTGTTGCACAAATCTCCAATATGTAAGTAACTTTTTTGCACGGATTCCAGTATGTGACTAACTCCAATAATTTGATTAATTGTTGTTGGCTGCAACGTTCTTCACTTTATAAACGATGAAGATCAAGAAGCACTTAGTTACAAAATCTTAAGGTGCACAAAACGCAGTAGCTTCTTACAGAGTGTATGAGTTTTAAGTTTGTGTTTTTGTGGATGATGACTTTTAGAATAAGCCTTATACATGACTAGGGTTGTAAGAAGAGAAACCCTAATCATCCAAGTTATCATGGGCCAAATTTTAGATCTGTAAATTTTAAAATTGTAGATCTCTATAGATCGAGCTTGTGTCGAGTTTCTCTATTAAACTTCGATAGCAGTATCTGTCGAGCTTGTGTTGAGACTTCATGAAACAGTTTTTCTTTACTTGTTTCTTGGATCAACCTTCATGTCTTTCATGATACCACTTGATATGTTTAAAGAACATACTTCTTGATATATTAAACTCAACTTAGATTTACCCAATTACAAATAAAGTGCGTTTTGTTAAAGGATTAGTCAATTACATAGAAACTATGACTCTAACATACACCTTGTTTTGTACTACTTAGGTCCCCTTGTACTTAGGTCCCCAAAGCTATAATGACAAAATAGCTTCCTACTTCTAGGATTGAAAAATCACCATTAGCGAGCCAAAACAATCATATATGGCTCAAGGAAATTTAGGTTGGAAACAAAAATAGTAGTTCTCGTATAGGGTTGTGCATGCATTCATAAAACATGTGTGCATATACTTAGGGCGCATGCATTTGGTGGAAGAAACCCTAATATCACCCTTTATTAAAAAAAAATTATTAAAAAAAAAAAAAAAAAACCCTACCCCAAAGACCTCTGTTTCCAAGGGTACCCTATAATCAATGTACAAAGCATCCCTTCTAATTAAGAGATAGAAAGCTACTATCCTTTCTAAACTTTGTTGAAAAATCCCCGCAAAATATATATATATATATATAATCTAATAATAACTCTATATCAAAAAGGTGCAGAGTGTATAATCAGGGAGTGAGACTGAACTAACATGTTTATATTCTCTTTTGCCATTTTTTTCCCTTTAAGCCGTATGAAGTTGAGGATTTAGATTTTGTGCAATAGCATATTGATTACCACTCAATTGTGGGATTTAGATTTTGTCCTGGCGTCCTCCTTCAAGTTCCTCTTACAAATTAAATTTTGATGCCGCGGTGTTTGAGGACACTAGCTCTTTGGGGTTTGGGGTGATTATTCGAAACAACAAAGGAGAGGTCATGGCTGCCTTGTCAGCCAAAGGGCCTGCTGTAGGTGATAGTGAAGAAGCTGAAGCGCTTGTGTGTCGGAGAGCACTAGAGTTCGCGGTGGATGCTGGGTTTGAGGAGTTGGTGATAGAAGGTGACAATGCAACGGTCATGAAATCCATTTCTTCCTTGAGGGCCTTACGGACCAGACTTGGTAATATATATGCGGATATTCATTTGTTAGCTACAGGTAGTAGATGTCTGTCATTTGATTGTGTAAAACATTCTACTAACTCTGTAGCCCATTCTTTAGCTCGTTATGCTAGGTTGATTGATGAGGATATTATTTGGATGGAGGAATCTCCACCTCCTGCCATTGAAGCTTTGTATTAGGATTCTCTTTCTATTAATGAATGAATGATTGATTCCATCTTCAAAAAAAAAAAAAAATTAAGATAATAAATATTTTTTTTTTAAAGTATGAGGTCATAAATTTTTTTACCATGTTATTTTTTATATCTCACAACAAAGGGTAATTACATGGTGCATTATTGCACCGAATTTAAATCCATGTCGATGTTCCAATAGTGGCACACAGACATAAACCATACCAAGCCCCAAATATACCATTGACTATAACATTGTTGCACTATTTCTCCTATGAGGCTAACCCGTTCTCACAAATACAATAAAGCAAGGCCCAAATAATAACATTTTTATATTAGGCGAAGTCGGCTAGTGGGCTTTTTGTGCACTAATCCTTAACCAAGTAGGACTTTTTTTTTTTTTAAGAAAACCTTATCCAAGTAGTCGGCTACAAAAAGTCCAGACGGCCATGATTGAATAAAAAAAACGCCACTTAATGGCCTGTAAAAATCACGCAATCTACCTATATATAAATACTAATACAAGTTCACACATACTCCCACACACGAAAGTAACCTAATATTTACAAGACTCAGAAGGAAAAGAAGTGTAAGCAAGAAAAAAGATGGAACTCGGTATGCACATGGCTTGGCAACTCGCTCTGAATGAGATCAACCAGGGGTGCAATAAGAATGTCGTGATGTCTCCAATCTCAATGGGCAATGCATTGAATTTGCTGGCTTTTGGTTCATGGGGTCGTACCTTGGAGCAATTTATGCAGTTCCTTGGAGCAAAGGACTTTGAATGATCTCAAAGCCAAGTCCATGCTAATGGTTGAAGCCGTAGAACCCACTGAGGACAACAATCAAGGACTAATTCTTGCTTCTCTTAATACCCTTTGGACTAATCAGGCTTTCTCTCTCAAGCCCTCTTTCAAGGAGTTTGCCAGAACCGTTTTCAAAGCAGAAGCCCACACTCTTGACTTTGTTAATCAGGTATGAACTTCTTCTCTGTTTGGAGAGTTTGAGACTTTGTATCATACTATTTGTGGAGTTCTTTGAATTTACTTTTAAGACTTTGTAGGTTTTTCTTTGTCAAACAATAGAACCCTTAGTTTTTCTTAGATTAGGATACTGTTTGAAAGACCCTTATTATGCGTTTTGCAGTTTTTATTATACTGTTTGTAGAGTTTGAGACTTTTTTTTTTTGGTGGTAAAAGATTTTGAAACTTTTATTGTACTGATTGTTGAGTTTTTCTTGAATTGAATCTTTAAGACTCTCTAGGTTTTCGTGATTGTAGTTTTTGCATATATTAAAACTCTTTTTTGCGAGTGTCAAAAGAGTGGCTTCTTCTAAATGCACAAATGGCCTCTTGTTTTAATGCACAAGAACTAAGGTTCACCTATGGTGTGTTATCAAAATGGCTCTCATTAATATCCTTTTTAAGTGCTTTAAGGCACAATAGTTTCCCTATAAGATCACTGCGACAAGGTGCTATCAAATATGAACTGTTGTTTGCCACCATATCTCTTTGACAAAAGATTATTAATACTTTTTTACATTGAAATATTTTTGTAGGCGGAGATAGTAAGGAATGAAGTGAATTTATGGGCAAAGAGTGCGACAAAAGGGCTCATAAAAGAGCTTCTCCCACAGGGCGTTATTGATCAAGATACAATACTCATCCTTGCCAATGCACTTTATTTCAAAGGAGCTTGGTTAAATGCTTTTAATGTGAAATTGACTCGACATGAAGATTTTTATCCCCTACATGGAAAACCAATTCAGGTTCCCTTCATGATCGCAGACACAGAGAAGAAACATTTTTATGGATCTTTCAAAAGCTTTAAGGTTCTTAAAATTCCATATCGAAAAGGACAAGATAATAGACAATTCTCAATGTATGTCATTCTTCCGGACAAGAAAGATGGATTACAAGATCTAGTTCAAAATTTCAATTCGAACCCAGAGTTATTGGGTGATTGCTTTGAGGTAAAAGAAATAAATCTTTCCAAGGTGTGGATTCCAAAGTTTAACTTTTCGTATGGATTTGATGCTTCAAGAATCATGCAAATATAGGATTGACCTTGCCTTTTAAGATGGTTGGGGACTTCACAGGAATGGTTGATTCTCTTGAAAGTGACAAAGTTTTTCTTTCCACAATATTACACCAGTCTTTTATTGAAGTTAATGAGGAAGGAACTGAGGCTACAGCTTTGACTATTGGCTTTCCTCTATGTGGCTGTTCACCATATCAACCTCCTCCGCCTCCAAGTTTTGTGGCAGACCATCCGTTCATATTCATGATTAGAGAAGAGATATCCGGGGTCGTGTTCTTTGTTGGAGTTGTACTTAACCCGCTTATGATTAATTGATAGTATTTGTTTATGCTAAAGGAGGTTTGACGTGTCTTTCAAGGTTAAATTTTAAAGGAGGTTTGCAAATTTTTTATTTGGATGGAGTGTAAAATTGTATTTCCAAACCCACTAAATTCATAATGTTTAGTTTACTTTTTAAACGAATTTCATGCAATTATGGAGAGTAGTCTTAATTTTTTTACCCCCACTTATTTTTCCGGGATAATTACACTTTATTCACCCATAGTTTACCTTTAATTCGATTTGCCAACCCGTGGTTTTATTTTTGACACTTTACCCACCTGAGATTACTTCCGTTTATGCTCCGTAACCCACCTCTGTTAAAATTAAGGGTAAATAGGTATTTTTGCTCAAGTTTTGTCTCTCTCCTCCCAAAACAAAAAATAGCACAAAAATCCAAGAAAAATAAGATCAAAAAGTGATATTTGTCTTGAACATGAAAAACATACCCAAAAAAAAAAAATAAAAAACCCAGATCAACCTACAAGATCACTGACTTAATGAAACATTTTCGAAAAATCATTAAGCTGTAAGATTACAACCCAATTTTCATGGAGGGACAAGGAACTGATTTAGCTTCTTATCTTTTTTTAAATCCACATTTAAACCCTTAAAATTTGAGTTCAAATACTAATGTAGGAGGAAAATTGAGGTCATCCCCTGAACTTGAATGCATCAAAGTTTATAACATTGATAGCTTTCAGGTTAACCGATCCACGCCTATAATAGCAAAAGTATATATGTTAATCCAGATTAAGACCCACTTGAGTTCTTAGAACAATCCAATCCTATAATTGTGAAATAACATGAATCAATCATTCAAATTGAAATCAAAAAGAATATATATATACTGACCGTCAAGCAAATTGTTGGAGAATAATTCCTTGGACTCCATTGACAAAAAGGAGAGAGAGAAGAAGAAGAAGAAGAAGAAGAATTTGGAAAGAAAAGAGAATAGGAATTGGTTGGGAAGAAACAATTGGTGAGAGAAAGCAACGAATGGTTTTTATAGAATTTGGTAAATTATTAATTAAAAGGGTGTATAGGAATCAAGAAATTGGAAACTAACTGAAAAGAATGATAGAGAATGAAGATGGTAAGGCCAGCAATGAAGCGGCTGAGATTGGAAGAAGAACGCAGTTTGTCAAACTAGCTCATGTGTAGGAGACAACAACAACAACAACAGCAGCAGCAAATGGCTTTTCCTTCGTTTTTTTTGTGTCACAAATACAATCGGATTCGAAGCGTTTAGCGTCGATTGCATAAATCGATGTTTGAGAGAGAGATCCACTTTGCTGAAGCTGAGGGATTTTGATCTGAAGGTTCGGAAGCGGCGAAGAGTGGTGAATGAAGCTGAATCAGTTCCTTGTCCCTCCATGAAAATTGGGTTCTAATCTTACAGCTTAATGATTTTTTGAAGATGTTTCATTAAGTCAGTGATCTTGTAGGTTGATCTGGTTTTTTTTTTTTTTTTGGGTATGTTCTTCATATTCAAGACAAATACCACTTTTTGATTTTCTTTCTCTTGAATTTTTGTGCTATTTTTTGTTTTGGGAGGAGAGAGACATAAAACTTAAGCAAAAATACCTATTTACCCTTAATTTTAACAGAGGTGGATTACGGAGCATAAACGAAAGTAACCTCAAGTGGGTAAAGTGTCAAAAATGAAATCACGGGTAGGCAAATCGAATTAGAAGTAAACTATATGTGGGTAAAGTATAATTATCCCGATTTTCCCTTATATGTAAGTGTGAGAACCACTTCTTACTTTCTCTTCTTTTTTTTTTAATGAAAGAGAACCAATTTTTACATCATCTAAATATTATTACAACGATTTTAATGTACCCCGTATGATATGCTTTGTCACATTTTCACTTAACTTTTGCGACTCGTAATTTACATTAATGGGTTCTCAAAAAAAAAAGAAAAAGTAATTTACGTCATTAACTATTGATCTATTACAATAATGTAAATATACCTTATGTGTGTGTGTGTATATATATATATATATACTTGGCAAAAAAAATTATATACTAAACTAACTTATTGTGACCACCCTAAAAAAATGTTAAAAACCCTAATTTAAAAATTACAAAAATTTTGGTTCAAAAAAATAAGAGTAATACTACATTCACAACAAATCTAATTTAATCCCAATATGATATTATTTTTTACCCACCAATAACAGTTTTTTGTATAAGATTTATTGCAAAAATTTGTGGACGTAGTGTTAAACTCCAAAATTAATTCTGCCCCCCAAACATAATCCTTAATTCCTTTTCTTAAAAGGTTGAAATAACAAAAATAAATATTAACCCAAATAACAACAAGCATAAATAATAATAAAAACAAGATAAGACCAAACAATAACATTTAAACAAATTATTCAACAAAAAACCTATTATAAAATAAAATAATTAAAAATTTTAATCATTTAAATTTGAAACTCATTCAACTTATTCAATAAAAATAGTTCATAATTTCATTTTTCCTTAAAAAATGGTACCAAGAAAAATATTGTGGTTCTAAGTTCTCTTTAATGGTACTTCTTTATTATCATTTCAAACTCTTTCACTTAATTTATTACTTTCATCTCAACATTATCAGTTCTCACTTTATCTATTATCAGTTTTTTTTTTTTCTTCTCCATGTTAGTAGAAAGAAATTGTAATACTTCATGTATATATGCATTTTTTTGTGACATTAATATATTCAAGTTATCACTTTATTAGATTTTGTATAATTAAAATTTCTTAATGACCACCCTAAAAAAAATTCCTAGAACCATCACTAGCTATATATATATAGTAGAACTTAGGTTATGCTCCTTAGGTTCTTCTCTTGAAATTCAACTATGTGGCTACTAGACTAAAAATATACTTCCATCTCATGAAAAAAAAAAACCTTATGGCTGAATTTTAAAAGAGGAACTTAAGGAAAAAAACAACTAAGGTATTCTACTTAAGTTTTATCAACATATTATTAACCCCTAAAAAGGGCACCCTTTCTTCTATTTTTATGTTCAAATAGAGATTTTAGGGGTGCTTCACAACAACCCTTGGGTTATTCCAGTCATTTACACTTGAAAGAAGATTGGATTTTAGCTGAAAAATGAAAATCAGGGGTGCTTCACAACAAGATTCTAAAATGAATGTTGACGGAAAGAAGCATAATAGTTAAAGGACCAATTTATAAGCAATTACACACTTGTACAATGTAAATAGTATTCTAGCATTTGTAGTGTGATAAACTACATGAATCTCGCACTTAATACATCCTATGTTTACACCATTTTTTGTACGACTTTAGTCCCCAAAGCTATAATTAGAAAATAGTTTTCTAGTTTTTAAACTAAAAATTCACCAATGGTGAGCCAAAACAAATGAAGTTAACTTTGTATAGTACTGGGTGGTACGGTAGGAAATTCCTACGCTGGTACAAAAATATTGTTAGGGCGAAAAACCTATTTTCGTCTTTACATTTTCATACGATTCCCATTTTGGTTCCTAACTTTTTTTTTCCACAGCTTTTACTCCCTATCTTGGAAAATGCGTCTCGTTTTGGTCCCTGTCGTTACATTAGAGACAAAAAATGCACACGTGGCAAACGGCAGAATTAAAAAATATTTAAAATATTTTGTTTTGTTTTAAAATAAAATAAAATTTTAGTTATCAATAATTTTAAAATAAAAATATTAAAAATTTTAGCTAAAAATAATTGTTCTTCATGTTCTTCCCCCAAGAACATGGTTGCCTAGAAAATAAGAAATTCAAGATTTTCTTCTCTTTTATTTCATTTTCTTAGCATCAAAACAAGCAAAAACATATACAAAACCATGATCAAACTCAGATACTCTAACACAATCAACTAACAAAACCCAAAACACTAAAGTAGTCCCACATATTATTATCAACCTAGAGTTAGCGAAACAAGGGCATTTAGCCAAACATCTGTGAGGACTAGAGCAACGAATGGTGATGATGGAGCAAGGCAATAAAATACACCAAAACACAATTATAAGAAATCGGCAATCTCGGTGATGCAGATCTGATCGGAGAAAGAGGGAGAGTGAGTGAGTGATTGAAAAAGACACAAAACGATGCTGTTGCACGCAAATCTAGACCGTCAGATCGAGCATCTGATGGAGTGCAAGCCGTTGCAAGAGGCGGAGGTTAAAACACTTTGCGATCAGGCGAGGGCGATTCTCGTCAAGAAGTGGAACGTACAGCCGGTGAAGCGTCCGGTGACAGTTTGCGGTGATATCCATGGCCAGTTCTACGATCTCATAGAGCTCTTTTGGTTTTTTCATTTTTTGTTGTTGAAAATTTGTGCCTTTTAGCTATTGAAATTTTGAGGAAGAAATGTCTTAGACCTGTTTATGGTTAAATATAAACGTATATTTGTGTATAATTATTTTTTTTGTGTGTGTGTATATATATATATATATATATATATATATACACACACAAAACAAATAATTATACACAAATATACATTTATATTTAACCATAAATAATTTTATATATATATATAAGTAATTAGATTTAAATCCAGATGGTCACCGTGGTCACTGTGGTCCTCTGAGATCTGATCTTCTCTCTCTCTAAACCCAGATAGTCACCGTGGTTTGATCTGGCTAGCTCATAATTGTGTTTTGGGTTTTGTTAGTTGATTTTGTTAGAGTATCTGAGTTTGATCATGTTTTTGTATATGTTTCTGCTTGTTTGAACGCTAAGAAAATGAAATAAAAGAGAAGAAAATCTTGAATTTCTTATTTTTTGGGCAAGCATGTTCTTGGGGGAAGAACATGAAGAACAATTACTTTTAACTAAAATTTTTAATATTTTTATTTTAAAATTATTGATAACTAAAATTTTATTTTATTTTAAAACAAAATAAAATATTTTAAATATTTTTTAATTCTACCGTTTGCCACGTGTGCATTTTCCGTCTCTGATGTAACGGCAGGAACTAAAACGAGACGCGTTTTCCAGGATAGAGAGTAAAAGAGGTGGAAAAAAAAGTTAGGGATCAAAGTGGGAATCGCGTGAAAATTTATGGACGAAAATAGGTTTTTCGCTTATTGTTAATTCATGTCGCTCTAAACACTGGGGCCTCATTTAGTAATGTTGTTCTAGTAACGTTGTTTGTATTTTTTTGGAAATACTTGTGAGTGAAAAAATCTGTGGAAATATGTATAATATTGTTTAAACAACAATCAATTGTCTATTCCAAATGCATGATCTTATATTTTAATTGGAGTTTAATTAACATGTTAAATGATTTTTATATATATTTTAAAAATAATTTATATATATATATATAGCGGTAATCTCAAAACAATACATTAGTATGGTATTGACTCCCTCAGTCAAAACAATCATGGCTGAAGGAAACATAAATTGGAAACAAAAATTAGACATTCTTGGATAGGGTTGTGTACATACGCATTCATAAAATATGTGTACACACACTTAGGGAACATGCATTTGGCCAGAAGAAACCCTAATAAGATCACTCTCTAAATTAAGAAAACAACTAACCCAAAGCAGCTAAGAGACACATGTTTTCCGAGGGTATGGTTTCAGATACTCCACCAAGCCCCCATAATACTCCAATATAGACCTTCCATTTAATTGATGGAAAATGCATACCTTCCAATTAAGAGAGAGAAACCTACTATCCTTTCTTTTACATACATACATGCATACATACATGCATACATACATATATGGGCAAAACTTAAATACAATACCTTATGTACAGTACCTTAGGTATCCCTCTTAAAATTAAAACACATGTCCACTTAGTTAACAGTAAAACTAGCGTTACGTCTCCGTCTATTTCTTTTTCTTTCCCCTGTTACTGACTCTCCAACTCCCACAGAAAACCTCAAACACAAACCCAGCTCCTACCGTTGTTTCTCTCCCTCTCTTTTCTTCTCTTTGTCTCTTTCTTTCCTTCTCTCTCACTCAAATTGGATGAAATAGACAAATCCAGCTCTCTAAAATCTCTATTTCATTCTGTTTTCGCAGATTAATTGGCTGGAACTAAAGTGATTCGTTGGTATGTATTGGTTAAATCTCATTATAGGTTTTCAATTCTAATTACTGGGTTTGTGTTATTTTGAGGTTTGGTAGAGTTTTTCTTTCTTGATTATTATCTGGGTATCAATTTTTGTTAATGGGTCTGTGTTGTTATTGCTTTGGTTTGTTTTGATTTGGGTTTCCAATTCTAGAGGCTGAGTTTGTGTTATTTTGAGGTTTGGTAGAGTTTTCCTTTGGCTATTTCTAATAAAGGTTTCAATTTTCGTTAATGGGCTCGTCTTAGTATTGTTTTGGTTAATTTTATTTTTGGTTTTCAATTATAGTTGCTGAGTTTGTGTTATTTTGAGGTTTTGAAGAGTTTTCCTTTGGCTATTTTTTATGAAGGTTTCAATTTTGGTTAATGGGTCTGTCTTACTATTGCTTTGGTTAACTTTAATTTGGGTTTTCAATAATAGTTGTTGGGTTTGTTTTATTTTGAGGTTTGGAAAAAATTTCCAATGGCTATTCTGATTTTGGTGTCAATTGTTCAAAGGAAATTAATAGCAAATGGACATTGATTTCTCTGTACACCTTGATGAAGCTGAGTTCTAATTTTTTTTTTTTTTCAATCTTTGATGTTTGTCTTTGGTGTTTGATTGATAGTTCAAATATGAAATTTGAAATTGGAAAGGCAAAAGACTCTTACAACAACAATCATATACTAATGTTAGAGAATTAAATACAAATATCTTGATTTGCATATTTTGGAAGTTGCTAGATTGATATTAGCAATACCTGAAGATGTTTTAATGGCTAGTGAATTTTTTTGGTTTATTTGTCATATCTTTTAAGACTGCTCTAGTGACTGTCATTAACAATGTAGCTTGATTTTTAAATGTGGCATTTACTGAATCTATAACTTTTCATTATTGCAGGAAAATAATGACAATTGGGTTAGCATGATTAAAGATTTGTTTATTTTTTACTCGACCTTTCAGTTGAATCATGTTCTCAAGGAAAATCTTCATTACCATGTCACAAGATGCAAGGTTGCTCTTGCCCGTTTTCTGTCCAGATTTTTTACAGAAGAATGTGTTTACCTGCCTTTTCCCTTCACTGCTTGCTTCTTAGAAGACATGGTAGTTTAATGGAGATATAAAGTGGTTTTTAGCTCAACCATGTTGGTGTTAGATTGAATAGACAGTAGGACTTAAGCTGTTGAATATATTCAAATTATTCTGTACAATTGCAAGTTATTTAAAAATTGCACAATAAGAATTGTGTTTAATTAGTGAATTCTGTTTTTACTTTAGTGAATTCTCTTTTGCAATATTCCATGTGATATTTGTAATGTGAGTTCACAATTTAATTAAACACCGTTTACTTCATTTTATTATCAAAACTAAGCTCTTTTATTTTTAGTTATAAGTGGGGCATTTACGCCATTTCATTTGAATTTATTGTGAGTTTTGGCTCTATCTTCACCATAGGTTGCCTCATACTTTATAAAAAGAGTCCACACCTACCTTCATTTGCATGCACTTAAAGATAATAGTGGGAACTAATAGTGCAAGAAACCAGGGACCTATAGTTTTTGTTTTTGGATAGGACAAGGACCTATAGTTGAATGCAAACAATGCAGCTATTTTGTTGAATGTGAGTGAGATAGTATGTTTTTCTTGAAGGACTTCAAACCTTTGGCAGGAATTGGGGCATGAACTCTGGCATATTAAGAGCTGCTACACAATATCAAATATTTGGCTATGTTAGGACTGCAGCTTGGATAGTGTTGGCTGTCAGACCAGTTCACTAGATGTCTTTAATTGAGGTGGTTGAATATTAAACTGCTTGTATCACCATGCCTGTAGCAATCATAAACATATTGGGGCTTCTATCAAATTCTTAGTCTCTAACTCCATGTATAGTAACGTCATTCTCTGCACATTCAATGCTAAAAGAGAAACAAGTGGAAAATACATTGGTACATTTGTTTGCAAGCCATTAACTACAGTACTTGTTCACTGCAGAATGAGTCATAAATTTCAACACGTGGAAATGTTTAAACTTTTGAGCAAAATGATACAGATGTTTAACTAAGGACTAATGGTGGGGTGGATGCAGCTGTCCAGGTTGTGGACTCTCTTATCAAATCACCTAACAACATTTTTTTTGTAACCTTATATATCAAGGGTGTGCCAATTTGTTATGTTCATTTGTAGAGGTCATCGTCATTGTTTAGTTTACCATCTCTTTTTCTAATCCATTAGCTCTTTGATGAGCTCTTGGAACGTAATGAAGTAGGTGTAGGCTCATGACTCTTTCCATACCCATGGCTTTTGGTGGTGTAATTGGGATGGTATTAGTTTAAGTTTTATCAAGAAGATGGAGGGAAAAAAAAGGATTGGGAGGGGGGGGGGGTGGGAAGCTTGTCAAGTGATGGAAGTTGCCTTAGAGGGAATGAGATATTGCATTATAAATGGATTGAGGCAATCAAAAAAGTAAATTATTAGAAAAAGATCAATTAATTTGAGTGCTTTTACTCTTATCAGTCCCCCCAAATAAAAAATTGAGCTAGTTTTGTTATATAATAATAAAGAAGTTGTTCCAAAAGAGAAGTTATGTAAGATTCTGCTATCAAAGAAAACCATCCTGAACAACGGTTGCAAAAGTGTGCCAATTGAACTAAAAATGAATCTTGATGTCAAACAAGGGATTTTGTTCTAGGGATTTTGCCCCAATTCCTGCCAAAGGGTTGAAGTCCTTCAAGAAAAACATACTATCTCACTCGCATTCAACAAAGGAGTTGCATTATTTGCATTCAACTATAGGTCCTTGTCCTATCCAAAAAAAATATATATAGGTCCCTGGAATTCAATCATGTAGTTTGTTGGAGTTTTGCTTTTTTTAGCAGAGCTGCAATTTGATCTGGTGAACAATTGACGAGCTAGATTATTGTAATAAAGAAAGTATGGGTAAAAACAATTCAAGTTTGAAATAGAAGTAATAAAGAAAGTATGGCAAAACAGTTCAAATTATCAAAAGTCAGTAATGAATTTGGATCAAAAAAAGTATCCAATAGTAAAGAAGTTACAACTGATAAGTTATAATGATAGAAGTACCCAAAACACGCATCTGTAAATAAACTGATAAGCGACAACAAAACAAAATAATGTGATTCGTAGCAATCAGTAAACAAATTAATGTCACTTGTAGCAATCATTAAAGAGATGTTGCATCTTCATCCAAAACCCCGCTAAACTTCTTGCATGCTCAACTCCTTGCCCATGTTAACTCAGTGGTCTGCCAAAAACAAAAAGTCATGATTTATTAATCACATTAATAAATATGCCTCAACCTCTAAATCAAACTCCATTCCAATTTTTGGAGTTATATCTTCTTCAGTGTCTATATTTTCTCCAATTTTTGGAGTTGTATCTTCCTCTGAGTTGTTTCTAAAATAACAAAACTTCCTCTGAGTCAACAAACATAACTTCTTCAAGGTTGCTCTTGCCATCTTTCTCCATAACCTGTAAATTAACAAACACAACTTATTGCTTTTGATGAACTAAGTTCACTAAAAATATAAAAAATTACTACAATATATAAAGGAATTGTTGAAAGAAGTTTAAGAAACAAATGTTTTGCAATGTATATGCATGAAGAAATAATCAATAGAAGTAACATGGATTGGTGTTCTAAATTAGCAACCAATCCATGCCTCATACTTTGTAGAAAATAAGATTTCAATTCATCAATGTGTAATGCAAAGCTCATATGTGCTAGGAGCTTTTACAAGGGTCTGATAGCTAATGAACCCAACTTCAAGATTAGAATGAACTCTACAAGGAACATGGAAGGGCATGGAACATTAGTCTCCTCAATTGTTGCGGGGAATTATGTAGAGGGTGCATCATAAATTAACGCCCAAATCAAAATAGCCATTTGAAAACTCTTCCAAACCTCAAAATAACACAAACCCAGCAACTATAATTGAAAACCCAAATTAAAATTGACCAAAGCAATACTAAGATAGACCCTTTAACCAAAATTGAAACCTTCATCAAAAATAGCCAAATAAAAACTCTTCCAAACCTCAAAATAACACAAACTCAGCAACTATAATTGAAAACCCAAATCAAAATTAACCAAAGCAATACTAAGATAGACCCATTAACCAAAATTGAAACCTTTATTAGAAATAGCCAAAGGAAAACTCTACCAAACCTCAAAATAACACAAACTCAGCAGCTAGAATTGAAAACTCAAATCAAAACAAACCAAAACAATAATAACACAGACCCATTAACAAAAATTAATACCCAGATCGTGATCAACAAAGAAAACTCTACCAAACCTCAAAATAACACAAACCCAGCAACTAGAATTGAAAACTTATAATGAGATTTAGCCAATACATACCAACGAATCACTTTAGTTCCAACCAATTAATATGCGAAATCAGAGCGAGATAGAGAATTTAGAGAGCTCGATTCATCTATTTCATCCAATTTGAGAGAGAGAGAATGAAAGAAAGAGAGAAAGAGAAGAAAAGAGAGGGAGAGAGAGAACGTCAGGAGCTAGGTTTGTGTTTTGAGGTTTTTCGCAGGAGTACAAGAGTCAATAACAGGGGAAAGAAAAATAGACGGAGACTTAATGCTAGTTTCACTGTTAAGTAAGTAGACAGGCATTTTAATTTTAAAAATGGTACCTAAGTTACTATATCTAAAGGTGTAACTTGAACCTGTATCATATATATATATATATATATATATATAGATAGGTTCAAGTTACACCTGGTGTAACTCTTTGGAGTTACACCTTTTTTAAATCGTTAGATTTAAGTAGATCCAACGGTTAAAAAAAAAACTCTCATTATTACAAATATTCTTATTAGGATCTCATTAATTACCCTCATTTATTACATTCTAAACCTATCTCTAAACCCAAAAACGTTTGACTCTCTTTCTCTCTACTTTCTCTCTCTCTCTCTCTGTCTCCTCCACTATTGCTCCACCAGTGGATGTGACTTTGTTGAACGGTTTCTTTTAAAGAGAGTTAGAAGAGCAACGTACCTGACATGTGTAAGTGAAAGATGGAAGAGTAAATTAAAAGACAGTTTTGAGCATAGTCTATAAACTGTAACTAGCAATTGAACCATGTAATTGCCGAAGGCACTCTTGCTTTAAAAGCAAAAAGATTACTCGCAAATGTTGGGAAAAAAAAAGAAAGCGAAAAGGTCATCTCATGTGTTATTAGGAAGACGATATTTTAAAATATGAACAAAGTCTTGCTCACGCAAACTCTGAATTTCATTCTAGTTATATTCTGTCATCACTATAATTAAAGGAATTCTCTCTTTTATTAATATTTAAAAAAAAAAATTGTAGGTTATGCATTTTTCTATGAAGGAAGGGTCCCTTGAGAGCGAGCATGCAAGTATTCAGGAGGTAACAATTGTCATTATACTCTACTACATGTTTTGTCCACCTTTGGTTTTGCAAACCATTCGCATTACCTGAATTTTATATATACCTCTCCTGCAGGTGGCAGATTCTTATGTTGTGGATGAGAGGGTGGGTTTTGCTAAGCCTGCTAATGGAGTAGAACTTTATTTTTGTCCACCACATAAAAGAAAACGTGAAATGCTCAGTAAGAACCTCTCGTCTGAACACGTTGAGGCACTTAATAATATTGATAATGGCCTAATTGGTGTTATTGTTTGGACTTTGGAGAGGGAGAGAGAGGTCAAAGGTTTTTGGGTTTAGAGATAGATTTAGAATGTAATAAATGTGAGTAATTAATGAGATCTTAATAAGAATATTTGTAATAATGAGAGTTTTTTTTTAACTGTTGGATCTACTTAAATCTAACGATTTAAAAAAGGTGTAACTCCAAAGAGTTACACCAGGTGTAACTTGAACCTATCTATATATATATATATATATGATACAGGTTCAAGTTACACCTTTAGATATATATATATATAAATCTAAAGAGTTACACCAGGTGTAACTTGAACCCATCTCATATATATATATATATATATATATATATATATATAAAGAAAAGTGATAAACGTGTATCGAGAGAGTGAGGCCCATATTAAGCAGAATGAAGCCAAGGATTTGAAGTCAGCGCAATAGTCTAACGATTACACCATTCAATTACAACTCGATTGTGGAATATAAAAGTTAAGATAATTTAAATCCATTAAGCCAATTACATAAACTGAATTGTCAGTTTGTTTTCCTAAAAAAAATGGGCAAGACTTAGGTCAGTTTGAAACTTTGAATAACAAAAACGCTTCTAATTGTAAAAATGACGCTACTTCCCCAACTGAATACGTAAAAATCACGCAACTCCAGCGTATTTGTTATATTATATGAATAGAAATACGTAAAAACTACGCTACTCCACCAATATAAGTTCACATACTCCCCCACCCACGAAAGTAAACTGATAATATCTACAGGAAAAGATGGAACTCTGTATGTACATGGCTTGGCAACTCACTCTCAATGAGATCAACGAGGCTTGCAATAAGAATGTCGTGATGTCTCCAATCTCAATCGGCAATGCATTGAATTTGCTGGCTTTTGCTTCTATGGGTAGTACCTTGAAGCAATTGATGTGGTTCCTCGGAGCAAAGGACTTGAACGATCTCAAAGCCAAGTCCATGCTAATGATTGATGCTGGAGCACCCATTGAGAACAACAATCAAGGACTGATTCTCTCTTCTCTTAATACCCTTTGGACTAATCAACCTTTCTCTCTCAAACCCTGTTTCAAGGAGTTTGCCAAAACCGTTTTCAAAGCAGAAGCCCACACTCTTGACTTTGTTAATCAGGTATGAAACTTCTTCTCTGTTTGTAGAGTTTGAGACTTTGTATCATACTGTTTGTGGAGTTCTTTGAATTTACTTTTAAGACTTTGTAGGTTTTCTTTGTCAAACAATAGAACCTTTAGTTTTTCTTAGATTAGGGCATGCTGTTTGAAAGACCTTTATTATATGTTTTGTAATTTTTATTATACTGTTCGTAGAATTTGAGACTTTTTTTTTTTTGTGGTAAAAGATATTGAGACTTTTATCATACTGATTGTGGAGTTTTTCTTGAATTGAATCTTTAAGACTTTCTGGGTTTTCCAAGAAATCAAGAACCCATAGCTTTTCTTAGTTTAGGATACTGTTTGAAATTTTTTTGTTATGAATATCGTGTAAATTTAGAGTATAAGTAGTAAGAGTAGGGTTAGGTCTTGACCATGGCGTTAACGAAGTCCTTTATAGCCGCTTCAATTGTCGATTTCCTTTCTTTCTTTTCTTTTTAAGGCTAACCTAATTTTATTATAAAGAAAAAAACTCTTCGTTAGGGGTGTTATGATTGTTCATCTTTTAGTAAATGTTGGAATTTGAATGATAATTATTATAAATAAAAAATTTCATTGGTTCAATTGCTACTCATTAGCTTCCAAGAAAAAATGGAAAATAAAAAATAAAAAAAAAAGTCAGTTGCATTGCAAATATTATCAAAACAATGTTGCTCAACAAAAATGAATAATAATTATAAAAAACACAAAGAAAAAGCAATTCATTGGTCCAATTTCTACTCATTAAAGGGAAAAAAATCATAAACATGAATGTACATAAGTTGAAAAGAAAATATTAAAAAAATATGGCTAAGCAAAAATGAATGATACCAGCTTGAGATGAGTTAGATTCCAGCTTGACACCTAGTTTGACCGATTGACAGTACGTGTATCAACAAAAATCAGAAACACGAAAAGCCATAACTTATTCGTGTCAAACCCAATTCATAATCCGTTTGTTGCGCTATTTAAAGGATATCATAAGCTATAACAAGAGAGGTTTTCATGGAGAGAAATTATTGTTTGTACGGCTAGAGTTAGTATAACCAAGTTTTTCTCAATTTTACGATACCAGAAACATTCAAAGTAGATTGTAAGAGTTCAAGACCACAGAGAAAAATTAACATAGTGTTGCTGCTACCATAGTGATTAGCTAACACATGGGGCACTTTGATTGGCTACCTAGGTTTTTCATTTATTTAAAACAAAAGTAACAAACAGGCCTCATAACACCAGCAAAATACATGCTTGTAAGACCAGTAAACAGGACTCATAACACCAACAAACAGGACTCATAACACCAGTAAAATTATAATCACAATCCAAGCAAGAAGAACATAACTGTTGTGTTTAGATTCTTTTCCGTGTTCATAATCATAACATTAAAAAAGTTTAAAAAATTTCACTTCAATTGATTAATGAATAACTGAAATCATGATTTTAGTAGGAAAGTGTATTGGCACTTTTGGGCAACTGAGAATTTGTCGCATCAAATTTAATGAGTTAGATTGTTAGGCCACTATTCACTAAACTTGGATTCATGTTTGAAGTTCCAAGAAATTTTCGTAATTCCCTTATTATTTTGGAAAGTTTTGAAATATTCCCAAGAGAGTCTAATGTTTGTGTTGAGAAATGCACCACAAAAAGCTTGTAAGATCCAGCTAGGGCTAATGAATTTCATTAAACATTTGAGTCTGGAAAGTTGGTGCAGCAATTGTGAATCTGAGATAGGCATCAGATGGCTTTGGCAAAATTTCAACACTCACGTTGTCTGTATTGACATGAAATGTTTTCAGCTAGGATAATTGCTTATATTTCGGTGTTTGGTTGTGGCGAAAATGAAAAATATGTTAACATATTTTTGGCATTTGGCTCGTAACAAAAAATCATAATTTATTCTACATCATTACCTCCTCTATCAAATATCCATTCCAAGTGCTCAGCAATCTCAGCCAAGTATCAGTTACAACTCAAGCATCCAATTGAATATCACAGATTTTTCCCACAGATACACTGATAGAATTCACATAAATGATCATAATTACACATATAGTTCACATAAATTGTGCCAAGAGGCCCAAGACATATGCCATGAAAAAATTCACAAAAATGTGACAAAAAAAAAAAGGGAATTAAATTGAGAGTTTGAGAGAGTGATGTAGGACAAATAGGTGAATTTTTCTACATGTGGTTGGGGTGGGTTAAGAGGTTAAGGAGGATTTATGTAAATAGGAGCTAGAGTTGTTGCAGAAAGGGTTACGGGGTTGTGTAGGGAATTAAAAGGTGCTTCGATAAGCTATTTGATGGCCATTTGGTAGAAGAAAGTATTTGAGGATTTAGGGTTTTGATAGGTAAGAGAAAGGGAATGATTTGGGGTTGTAAGTAAAAAGGAAATGGGTAGTTTTTATGGTATTTAGGGGGTATATGAACAATATCCGAGAACTATATCATAAGAGGAGGAGGAAGAAGATGGGAGAAAGAAACCAAATAGGCTGTTGTGCCTCTATGCTTAAAACATTCAATAATTTTATTATTCAATTCCACCTCTTTTGAATACATTGAACACAAATATATATATAAAGACACTTTCTTGTACTAATAGCATTAGGACTCCAATTAGGACTACTAATTTAATTAGTAAACTAAAACCTAATAAAATAGTAACTTGGGCGTATGTCTATAAACAAGCCAAGTTGGTAATTGAACCTATAAGGTCATTGCTTGATTAATTTATTCTTTTCCCACATATATAATAAAACCATAATTAAAATTTTTTTATCCCATCATAAATATATAAATTTTTACTACAAATGGTCTATTTATATTATCAATGCACTACAAATAATTATTTTATATCATATGAACCTATTTACAAACTTATACATTTCAATCTCAAGTCTATATGAGTATATTTTTAGACAAGTATACATATAAAAATGTAATGATTATTCATAATTAAATCAGGCCTTACGTTTAGAGTCTAAACTTGAAGTTGAGCTTGGCAGTCTTATCCCACGACGCCGAAACGATGGTGGGTTGGAGAGTGTTGGGGCTGAAACGAACACACGAGACCCACTCCTGGTGCGCCTCTTGGTCAGAGATGGTGAACTTGCATTCTCCGAGGGTGTTCCAGAGCTTGATCGTGCGGTCACGGGAGAGGAGGAGTCGGAGTCGGTGAGGCCGAAGAAGAGCTTCGAAATCGTACACAAACCGATCGAGGTCAAAATCAGATCGAACGGTCGTAATCCATAAACAAAACTAAATCTAACAAGAACGAAAATAAAATAACACTTCGGATCGGAGCAAAATTACCTTAGATAACGAAAAACGACGACGGAGAGAGAGAAAATCGAAGATCGAAGAAGAGCAAGCCAACCTCCAAAGACGAAGGCTAGGCTTTCTCTGTGTGTGTGTGGGTGAGTGTGTGTGTGTGCGTGTGTACGGGAGAGTTGAAAGCAAAGAGAGAGAAAGGGTGAGATGTGAAAATTGTTGGAGAATGAGAATAATAGGAGGAGGGGTTTCTGATTTGGGCAGGTGAGTGAGAGAGAGCTTGGGTTAGGGTTATTTTCGATATGATTTAGGGAAGGTTTTTTTTTTTTTTTTTATTTATACTAAATTCAGAAGCCGCGTTTTCCAAACGCAGCTCCAGACATATTGAAGCTGCGTTTGATTAAACGCAGCTTCAATATGTCTGGAGCTGCGTTTGGAAAACGCGGCTTCAACATTTTAGAAGCTGCGTTTAATGAAACGCAGCTTCTGCGGGTCTGGAGTTGCGTTTTTTAAACGCGGCTCCAGAATAAATTAAAAAATAAATAAATAAATCCCTGTAGCCGCGTTTCTAAAAACGCAGCTGAAATTCTGCCTGCCAAACGCAGCATCAGCACCAAAAAACGCGGCTTCAGTGCGGGTCTATAGCCGCGTTTAGTAAACGCGGCTATACTTGTTTCCTGGAGCTGCGTTTTTGTAAAACGCGGTTCAAAACCGCAGACTGTAGCTGCGTTTTACAAAAACGCGGCTAAAAAACGCGGCCAAAAACCGCGTTTTTTGTAGTGGTTCTTGTTGTTCTTTTCCTTTTTTATGGGAGGAAGACCAAGAATAACATGAGTTTTTATTTGTTTTGTTGTGGTAAATAAGCAATGATAATGGAAATAGGTGGTGAAGAGAGAAAGGGAGAAGAGGGAGACTTTCTTTTAGAGAGAAAAGGTTCTCTTCACAGAGAAAGAGAGTTGTTTGATGATTTGTGAAATGAAAAGGGCTTCCCTTTTTCTTTTCTTTCTGTTCTTGAGAGAGAGAGGTATGGAAATATATCTTGTATAGTTGTTCTTTAATTGACTTTTAAGACTTTTTAGGGATTTTTTTTTTTTATGTCAAGCAAGAAGTATTAGCTTTTCTTTAGTTTAGGATATTGTTTGAAAGACTTCTATTACATGTTTTGTAATTTTATGATACTGTTAATTGCTTACATTTAAATAGCTGAAAAAAAAAAAGGCCTTCACTAATAATAGTTGAAAAATAAATAGAATCTATAGCAAAATTAGTTCTCCATTCTAATGATATTTTGTATATACAATTAAGTGACTGTCTAGACCCTGATGTTTATTTAAATTTTGTATAAGGACCGTCTAAATACTTAATGTAGTTTTTTGCACATATTAAAACTTTTTGTGTGTGTTCTTTTTTCCTTTTTTGCAATAAACAAAAGAGTGGCTTCTGCTATATGCACAAATGGCCTGTTGTTTTCTTGCACAAGAATAAAGGTTCACCTACGGTGTATTAATTAAATGGCCTGTTGTTTTCTTGCCACAAACTGATATATATATATATATATATATATATATATATTTTATACAAGATAGAATATCTACTCTAGCCTAATCTAAATGTAAATGTGTGTGAAGCTCTCTCCTGGAAACTTGAACCCCAACCCTTGCCCTCCGCACTCTACAAGCATTTATACTTGTGGAGTGAACCACAAACTGATATTGATTTAGAATGTTGTTAGCAACCAAATCTCTTTCACTATGATTATTTATAATTTTTGGCATTGAAATATTTTTGTAGGCGGAAATAGCAAGGAATGAAGTGAATTTATGGGCAAATAATGCGACGAAAGGGCTCATAAAAGAGCTTCTCCCACAGAACGCCATTAATAAAGAAACAATATTCATCCTTGCCAGTGCACTTTATTTCAAGGGAGCTTGGTTAAATGCTTTTGATATGAATATGACTCAACATAAAAAAATTTATCCCCTTGATGGAAAACCAATTCGGGTTCCTTTCATGATCGCACACACAAAGGAGAAACATTTTTATCAATCTTTCAAAAGCTTTAAGGTTCTTAAGATTTCATATCGAAAAGAACAAGATAAAAGAATATTCTCCATGTATGTCATTCTTCCTGACAAGAAAGATGGATTTCATGATCTAGTTCAAAATTTTAATTCCACCCCAGAGATACTAAGTGATTGCTTTAAGGTCAAAGAAGTACAACTTCTTGAGATGTGGATTCCAAAGTTTAAATTTTCATATAAGTTTGATGCTTCCAAAATCATGAAAAATATAGGATTGACATTGCCTTTTGAGATGGTTGGAGACTTCAAAGGAATGATTGATTCTCTTGAAAGTGAAAAAGTTTTTGTTTCCAAAATATTACACGGGTCTTTTATTGAAGTAATGAGGAAGGTACTGAGGCAGTATCTTTTACTATTTTTGATCTTCCTGCAACTTGTTCACAATATGGACCTCCTCCACTTCTCAGTTTTGTGGCAGACCATCCGTTCATATTCATGATTAGAGAAGAGATATCTGGGGTCGTGTTCTTCGTTGGAGTTGTACTTAACCCGCTTTATGGTTAATTGATATTTGTTCATGTTAAAGGAGGTTTGATGTGTCTTTCAAGGTTAAATTTGTTTGGAGTTTTATTTGCAAATTTTAGTTCTTTGGACTCTCTCTCTCTCATTTTGGGTGGATGGAGGATAAAATTAAATTATATATCCAAACCCACTAAATTCATTTTGTTTACTTTTTTAATGAATTTTATACCATTATGGAGATTAGGCTCTTTTCCCACTTATTTTCCCTTAGATGTAGGTATGAGAACCAATTCTTACTTTCTTTCTTCTCTTTTTTAATGAAAGAAAACCAATTCTTGCATTTCTATTGTGGAGAGTGAAAACTCCTGAACAAACATTTGGGCTTTGGATCTGGAGTTCGTTTTTGATCAGGGCCTTCAGGCCCACAAGTCAATCTGTACTGTAAAGGTCCGAGGAGCTGTCCGAGGAGGAATGTATCCTCGGACAGGCCCTGCGATGACCCTGGGACTCGCTGAACGGGTTAAAGGCAAAATTATGAGAAAAAAACTGATGGGTAAGAGGGTGATCCAAGCACCCTCTAGAAGCGAGGATGTGAGAGAATCTAAGGAAAATGCTGTTACCACCACATTAAAGACCCTGCATCTACCTCCCTGACCGCATTAATGAGAAAATGACCTCTGAACAGTAGGATGCAGCCTCCCTGCTATTTGTTTGAAGACTTCAAGGTGGCGGTGGATGTGACAAGTATCTAGGGAGAAGATTTATATGACACGTGGATGAACCAGTGAATGAGAAGTATATAATGAAACGAGAGAGGAAAGAGAAGGGGATCGACATTTTCTATTGAGAAAACAAAAACAGGAACTAAGAATTGTAAACTTGGGCATAGAAAGAGAATATTTATACAACTCGTCATCGGCTTACGTCCGAGGAGATCCCTTTGTCATATTTGTTTATCATTCGCATAGACAGTGGCACTCTTGCCTGTTAATTAAATTTTCAATATCCCTAACCTAGATTTCAAATCCATTCTCTACAAATTTTATTATATAAGGCTCATTGGGCCTGAGCCCAACACTTGTTTTTGGGTCTGGGTACAATTGTGCACTTACAATTGGCGCCGTCTGTGGGAATTTAGCGTTAAAAGAATTGGAACATCATGGTAGGCTTGGGTTTGCATCACGCAGAATCTCAAGGATCGCAGCCCGAAGATCTTTTTGAGCGTCTTGAGCGCTGGAGGGACCGAGAGGAAAACGTTCATACCATATATCCTAGCGCGAGTCATGCGCGCGGTAGAGGCAGCGCCTCCCATGAGAATGATGCCAAGGCCATGCAGAGGGAGATTGACCACCTTAAGAAGAAGCTGCGCCATGTCAGACGAAGGCGAGCTTCACCCCCATCCAATCCTTCTTTAGGGGAATCCCGGGGAAGCAGTTACAGTTCAAGGTCCAGGACTCCCCCCAGCGAAACCTTCTCTTGCGAAGAGGATGACCTATTAGGTCGTAGGCATCGAAAACTCCCCTCCAGGGGCTTGGGGAACGACGCTATGAGCCGAGCGTTACACCAACTCTCCAAATCGCCCTTCTCACGCAGGATTGAGAATGGAAGGCTCCCCAGGCGATTCACCCAGCCCACCTTCACCATTTATAATGGCCGGACAGACCCGGTGGAACATGTGAGCCACTTTAATCAGAGGATGACAGTGCATTCTCACAACGAAATCTTGATGTGCAAAGCCTTTCCTTCTAGCTTGGGACCTGTTGCTATGAGATGGTTCAATGGTCTAAAGTCGGGGTCTGTCGGTTCGTTCAGGGAACTTACTAGGGCATTCGCGTCTCGGTTCATTACATGCAGCAAAGTTCCTCGACCGTTGGACTCGCTATTATCTATGGCCATGAGGGAGGGTGAGACGTTGAAAGCATACTCCGACAAGTATTGGGAGATGTTCAACGAGATAGATGGAGATTTTGACGAGGTGGCGATCAATACCTTTAAAGTAGGCCTTCCCACTGATCACGACTTGAGGAAATCCTTGACCAAAAAGCCCGTACGGAGTGTACGTCGCCTCATGGACCGTATTGACGAGTACAAAAGGGTTGAGGAAGATCAACAGCAGGGTAAGGATAAGGCGAAGGTTATCCCGCAGGAGAGAAGGGATTTCAGGTCGGACAAGTATCACAATAATAAGCCAAGGAGAGATTACTCTGGGCAGTCTGGCTCAGCCACTCCTCAAGCAGTTAATACTGTATTCTGAGAACCAGTGCACCAACTGCTGGAGAAAGTCCGTAAGGAACCCTACTTCAGATGGCCCAGTAAGATGGCGGGGGACCCTACGAAGCGGAATCAGAATATTTTTTGCCAGTACCATCAGGGTGTGGGTCATACTACCGAGAATTTTCGGACTCTCTAGAACCATCTGGAACAGCTTGTTAGCGAAGGGAAACTGAAGCAGCACCTATACCAACCTAACGGGCAAGGCAGTCGGTCTGGCTCAAATAATCAGAAGAACAACTCATCTCGGCCACTCTTGGGAATGATTAACGTTATCTTCGCTGCACCTGGCAGGACCGGTTCTTGTCCTACCAGGGTGATGGCGGTTGCACACTCCCAGGCCAAGGAGTCAGGCTCGAAGCCGAAGAGGATTAAAGGGAATGTGCCTATCTTGGGATTCTTAGAGGAGGATAAGGTTGGGACTATCTAACCCCATGATGACACCCTGGTGGTCACTTTGAGGATAGGAAATTATGACATCAAAAGGGTGATGATCAATCAAGGCAGCGGCGCGGATATTATGTACCTTGACTTATTTAAGGGGCTAAGGTTGAAGCTGGAGGACCTCACTCCTTATGACTCGTCACTAATAAGCTTTGAAGGGAAGGCTGTCATACCAAAGGGGTAGATTCGATTGCCGGTACAGTCTGGCTCAGAAACGGTCGAGGTGAATTTTATTGTGGTTGACGCGTATTCCCCATACACGGCCATCCTTGCCAGGTCTTGGTTGCACGCTTTGGGTGCTGTCTCCTCGACTTTGCATGTTAAAGTAAAATTCCCCTCCAGGGGATTCACCGAAGAAATTCTTGGCAGCCAAGCAGTGGCAAGGTAATGCATATCGGCTACAGTACTGCATCAAGCCAAATCAGAGTCCTCGGCCTCAGTTATGAAGGACTTATAGCAATTAACGACTCTGGATACGCCAGATGCGGTGACAGCAGAGGAATCCATGTGTGAAGATTTGGAGAAGTTTCTGATAGCCGATGATCCCGAAAGGCTCTTTCAAGTTGGTGTACGTTTACCACACCAAGAGAAGATGGAATTGGTGGAGTTTTTGAAGGACAACATCGATGTCTTTGCCTGGGATCCTTACGAGGCTCCGGGGGTTGACCCAAGTTTCATTTGTCATCATTTGAACGTCAACCCTGCCATCGTTCCTAGGAGGCAGCCACCTCGGCATTTCTCTAAAGAGCATTCTGAGGCTATTAAAGAAGAAGTGCTCAAGCTCAAGAGGGCTGAGGCTATTAAAGAAGTTTTTTACCCGGAGTGTTTGGCGCATACAGTTGTGGTGAAAAAGAAGAACGGAAAGTGGAGAGTATGTGTGGACTTCACAGATTTAAACAAAGCCTGCCCAAAGGACTCGTTCCCAATGCCAGGCATCGATCAGCTTGTGGATGCCACGGTCGGACATCCTCGGATGAGCTTTTTAGATGCCTTCCAGGGCTATCACCAAATTCCGTTGGCAGCAGATGATCAGGAAAAGACTGCCTTTATTACTCCAACAGGGAACTATTACTATGAAGTGATGTCGTTCGGATTGAAGAATGCAGGGGCTACTTACCAAAGGATGATGACCAGAATGTTTGAGTCGCAACTTGGAAAGACCATTAAGGTATATGTGGATGATATGGTAGTGAAAAGTAAGACAATACCCACGCACATGAAAGATCTGGATGACACCTTTCAAATACTTAGAAAGTACAAGTTGCGCCTTAACGCCTTAAAGTGTTCTTTTGGGGTGGGTTCCGGAAAGTTCCTAGGCTACATGGTGACTCATAGGGGAATAAAGGTGAATCTGGCGCAGATCAGAGCCATCCAAGGCTTACAGCCACCTCGAAATCCAAAGGAAGTTTAGAAGTTGACCGGAATGATCACTGCTCTCAGTAGATTTATCTCTCGGTCAGCTGACCGGTGCAGACATTTTTTCCAACTGTTAAATAAATGGAAAGGATTCCAATGGTCCGAGGAGTACGCTTTAGCTTTCCAGCGACTTAAGGAATATCTTTCTCGGCCACCCATTATGTCTCGGTCGGAGGTTGATAAAGTCCTGTTTGCGTACTTAGCTGTGGCCGTCCATGCAGTCAGTCTGGTCCTTATAAGGGACGACAGCGAGGCGCAAAGACCAGTCTATTATGTCAGCAAATCCTTGAATGAAGCTGAGGTGTGTTACCTGCCCTTAGAGAAGGCACTTCTAGCCGTAGTTCATGCCACGCGGAAGCTTCCTCACTATTTCCAGTCCCACACCGTTGTGGTTTTGACCCAAATGCCTCTCAAGTCAGTGTTACGCAGTGTTGACTACTCGGGAAGGGTAGCTAAGTGGGGAACTATTTTGGGAGCTTTTGACATCAAATACAAGCCACGCATCTCGGTGAAGGGCCATGTTCTAGCGGATTTGGGGTAGAGTTTGCTGAACCATTGTTGAAAGAAACTGCGAAGGAATCACGCATGGATGAAAAATCAGTTGGCATGATCACGGATAAAGGGCCCCCAATTTGGAAAGTGTCCGTTGATGGGGTAGCCAACCAGAGGGGGTCTGGTGTCGGACTTGTATTAGTATCCCCTGAGGGAATTGTCTTCGAAAAATCATTGAGATTAGCGTTCTCGGCAACTAATAACGAGGCTGAGTACGAAGCGGTCTTGGTCGGCATGAACATGGTACGTAGAATGGGAGGAAAGGAAGTTCATATGTTCTCGGATTCTCAGTTAGTGGTTGGCCAGGTGACAGGGACCATGGAGGCTAGGGATCCAAGAATGCAAGAGTATCTGACCCAGGTCAAATGTTTACAATTAGAATTTGATTCTTTTATCCTTTCTCACATTTCTAGAAGTGGAAACACACATGCAGACTCATTGGCCACCTTGGCGACGTCCTCGGCTCAGTGTCTGCCTAGAATTATCCTCGTCGAAGACTTGCTAGAACCGACTCTGACCACTGTTAGGGTCGTCCGTATCCATTTAATAAGGCCCGAACCTAGCTGGATTGACCCTGTGGTATCTTTTCTAAAAAACGACGTTCTTCCTAAGGACAAGTCTGAAGCAGATAAGATCCGTCGAAAGGCGCCGCGTTTCTGGCTATCCAAGGATTAGAAATTGTATAAACGCTCCTTCTCCGGACCATACTTGTTATGTGTACACCCCGAGTCAACAAAGACACTTTTGGAAGAATTTCATGAGGGAATTTGCGGAAGCCATACTGGGGGAAGGTCCTTAGCCCATAGGGCTCTGACTTAGGGATATTGGTGGCCTAATATGCAGAGGGAAGCTCAGGACTACGCAAGAAAGTGTGACCAATGCCAAAGGTTCGCTCCCAACATTCATCAGCCTGGGGGAGTCCTTAATCCTTTGACCAATCCATAGCCTTTCGCTCAATGGGGATTGGATATAGTAGGGCCTTTTCCGAGGGCTGTGGGAAACAAAAGGTGGCTACTCATGGGAACCGATTACTTCACTAAATGGGTTGAAGCTGAGCCCTTGGCAAATATTAGGGATATCGACTCCAAGAAGTTTATATGGAAGAATATTATCACTAGATTTGGGGTACCTCGCACACTCATTTCAGACAATGGCGTTCAGTTTGATAGTAGAGCTTTTCAGAAGTATTGTAGTGACATGGGCATCACAAACAGATACTCTACCCCAGCTTATCCTCAGGGAAATGGGCAGGCCGAGGCCGTCAACAAAGTCATAGTCAGTGGACTCAAGAAGAGGCTGGATGACGCGAAGGGCAGATGGGTAGAGGAGCTACCACATGTTTTATGGACGTATCGGACTACGCCGCGCAGATCCACTGGAGAAACATCGTTCTCTATGACTTATGGGGCCGAGGCGGTGATACCTTTAGAATCTGGTTTCCCCACGCTAAAGACGAGTTCTTTTAGTCCAGAAAATAATGATGGTCTCCTGCAGAAAAGCCTGGATTTGGTTGAGGAACGGTGAGAGGCCGCTATGGTCCAAATGGCTTATTATCAGCAAAAGCTTAAATGAGGGTATGATGCTCATGTGAAGCTAAGGCCACTTGCACCTGGGGGTCTGGTGTTGAGAAAAGTTGTGGGTACTGCCAAAAACCCAGCGTGGGGAAAGGTAGGACCAAATTGAGAAGGACCCTATCGGATCATTTCTGAAGCAAGCATAGGGTCATATCGACTAGCTGATCTAGATGAAAAAATTGTACAATGCCCCTGGAATGTAAACAACCTTCAAAGGTATTATTATTAATAAAAAGCACTTTTATCGTTCATGGTTCAAATTATGAATATGTATTTGGGTTTATCTCTTACAATTTTTAAGTATCAAACAGAAACTTGGTCATGGATGGTCCTCGGACCACATACCTTGTGGAAATTGATATTTTATCATTTGTTAAATAATACTTTAGTTATGTCGGGTCCCCAGACCTTCTACTTTGGGAAAATTAACATCTTAAGTTACTATTCCTAAGTGTCAAACAGAAACTTGGTGATGCATGGTCCTCGGACCACATACCTTATGGAAATTGATATCTTATCATTTGTTAAACAAAACCTTAGTTATGTCGAGTCCACAGACCTTCTACTTTGGAAAAATTAACATCTTAAGTTACAATTTTTAAGTATCAAACTGAAACTTGGTCATGAATGATCCTCGGACCACATACCTTGTGGAAATTGATATCTTATCATTTGTTAAACAATACCTTAGTTATGTCGGGTCTACAAACTTTCTACTTTGGGAAAATTAACATCTTAAGTTACTATTCCTAAGTGTCAAACAGAAACTTGGTGATGTATGGTCCTCGGACCACATACCTTGTGGAAATTGATATCTTATCATTTGTTAAACAGAACCTTAGTTATGTCGAGTCCACAGACCTTCTATTTTGGGAAAATTAACATCTTAAGTTACAATTTTTAAGTATCAAACAGAAACTTGGTGATGCAGGGTCCTCAGACCACATACCTTGTGGAAATTGATGTCTTATCATTTGTTAAACAGAGCCTTAGTTATGCCGGGTCCATAGACCTCCTACTTTGGTGAAATTAACGTTTCAAGTTGCAGATTCTAAGTGTCAAACAGGAATTTGGATATATATGGTTCTCGGCCCATATACCTTGTACAAATTGATATCGTTCTTATCATTAAGACAAAGATTATTTATGTCAGGTCCTTGAATCCTTTACTTTGGAAATACTAGCAAAAATCCATGTCGTATTAATGTTGAGATGGTGATGAAGTACTTTGATCACTTTACGCCTCAAATTGAATTCTAAGTCAGGTTGTTAGTTGTGCCTCATTGTGTCTCACGTGTTATATTCTTGAGGCATAATTTGTAAAATATAAGCTAAGCATGTGTACTGTTGTTTAAAGTTATGATAGTTCAAATATTGAAAGTGGAATTAGCTGTTCCACTCATTCATTCTTGTGCTGATGGGAATTCTTATACTAAAAGGTCTAAGTCAAATGAAGATTAAATCGGATAGTCTTTCATTAATTACTTCTAATGTACATTAAAAAAAAAAGTCTTTGTTACGTAATAAGAAAAATGAGAAGTCCTAGGCTCGGCCCTAAACTTTTGAAGGAAGGTCCTGTTCGGAAGTGCTGCCAGCTTCTGTACTTTTTAGCTCCATTTCAAAGGAGGATTGGACCTGTTTTCCCTTGTTTGCTGCCGCTGGTGGGGGGACGTTAGGCTTGGCGCCTTTTCGACACCTTCACCCTGTTCCTTCTCTTTGTTGGAACTCGTAGGTTCTGTAGGAGCAGGAATGGGCCCTAGGATCACAGGAGGGGGCAGGGAAGGAGCTGTCTCAGGGGCAAGGGTGACAGGAAGAAGTTCTTCTATCTCTTGGATGTCTAGGGGAAGCCAAATGTTCTCGGGCTTCCTCAGCTCGGAAGTTGAAAGAATCTCTGCTACATTTAAGGCTTCCTCCCAAACTTGCTGGCAATATTCTCGGCACAGCGCGGCGAACTCCTCTGTTAGCTGGTTTTCTGTCGCCGCTACCCCTTCCTTGTAAGCAGCCTTCTTCGCGGCCTCCAGTGAGTCCTTGAAGGTACGAGCCTCGTCCTTCATCTTGGTAAGCTCCTTCTCCAAGTCGGAGTGTTCCTGCTGAGCTTTGGATAACTCTTCATCATTTTGACAAAGAAGCTTGTGTTGACCCTCCACCTGGGACCTCGTTGTCTTTAAGCTGGCCTCGGCACCGTCCCTTTCCCTTTTTAGCTCCACCAGCTATGTGGTTAGCTTCTCATTTTGTACAAGGGCCTAGCCTAGGGACTTCTCGGTCTCCTACTTAAGTTCCAGTTCAAGTCCTGCCTTCTTCCGAGAGGCCGCGAAATCCTAGATAGCCTGTGGTGAAATATTAAAATGAATGCACTATCAGTAACGCGAGTCTCCATTACATAAGAATATTTCTTACAATGAGGGCCAATGTCAAGTCCCTTTTTAGCGAAAGGAACAGGTGGGGCTGGCTCATCTTATCCAAGGCTTCCATGTCCTTGGGCAGAAGAAGGGGACGTTCCAAGGCATCGGCCAGGTGGAGGGTATGGCCTTGTTGGAACGCCCTAATGTTGGACTGGCAAGAGATTGGTGCCCCGTCCAGCTTAAGCTTGGGAGACCAGTTAGCCTATGCATGCCGCACCTCGGCAAGGTCCCTGTTCTTCCCGCTTTCCATTGACGGGGCACGTCCCTTGCCCTTGTTATGTTTTGTTATTGTTGTTGTTGTTTCTGCTTCTTCTGCCTCTCCCCATCTGCTTCCTTGGCCTCACCCTTCCTTTTCTTCTTAGGCTCCGTAACGAGAGGCTTAGGATCGGACGGAGGAGGGGGTAGGGGCAAGGACGGGGGGACCTGTGACCCACCTGCTCCCTTTTTACAGACTCTCGCACCCTCTTGTGCATCAGTTCCTTCAGGGCGTCCATCTCTTCTTCTTCGGAGCTGGAGTCAGGGCGGGCAACTACCAAACCTTGTATCCCCGAAGTCTCGGCGGGCTCGTGCTCCTCGTCCGAGAGAATGACAAACGGGTTTCCTCGAGGCCTTTCGACGTCCTTGAATTGAAACTGGTCTATTTCCTCGTCCAACGAGTGTGGCGAGAACGCTTGCTCTTCTTGGATGGCGGTTGTCTGGGAGTGCACCGAGAGGGGAATTGCTGCGATAGGGCGAGTGTACAGAATGGTGGTGGGATCATCGAGAAGATCGTGGTCGGAGAGGAAGCTTGGTCTTGCCACGTTTATCCTTCTACGTCGCCTATCCCCCGCGATGATTGCGTTTTCTATCTCCTGGAAGTCCACTGATATAGGATCGTATCCTAATAGGATCGTATCCTAATATCAAGTGTGCTGCTCTCACTTGTAAATCTTCACTCACGAAGACTTCTGAGCGGAGGACGCGATTCAAGTCGGCAACATTGCAAAGGCTCAACCGTGGGCGTACATGCTGCTTATTTGTGAGAAGAGGCATCCGAGAAGACAAACATGGTCAGATTCATAATAAACATAAAGACCAGAAGCAATAGTGTGCAATAAGAATTAAAGCAGTAAAGGCGGCGGGATTGAATCATGGGTTAAGGAATTTAACTCCTAAGGAGTCACACCTGGATCTCCCCATACGACCGAGCAGTGAGGGCCGTCATGCCAGTTGCCTGAGGCGATGAGGTAGTCGTCCTAAATGCCTTTGTTGGATTTAGGCAGACAAAAGATCAGCCTGACTATACTGGACCGTGATTTAATGTAATATCCTACGTTTTTGAGTTTGTGGTACTCGTACATAAAGGCAACGTCGTGCCATGTGAGGTTTAGACCCATTTGCTCGTTCAGAGCGTCGACACTACCTAAGACCCTAAACACGTTAGGTGCGCATTGGTCTGGGCATAACCTATGGTTGCGAAGGTATTCACTGGTCACATTTCTCATAGGGAGAGTCATTCCACCTTCTATGAAGGCAATCATTGGAATGATGACTTCTCCATCTTTCCTGGCACTACCTATGGCTTCTATTGGACAGTATCTCAAACCTACGTCGTTGGGAATATGGTACTTGGCCCTAAACCCTTCCATACTGGCGTCAGAATCAACTAGACACTTAAATCTACCCATTTGGGGAAAGTGATAAAGAGAGTTTGATGAAGAAAGGGAGTGTAGATGGGAGCCGAGGACAGGAACCGAGAAGGAATGAGTAAAGAAAAACAAAAACTTACTGGAGTTGGTTATGCGAGTCTTCACGAGCTTCTGGAGAGAAAGGGTAATGATTGACGTTTAGATATGATTGATTGCTGGAGAAATAAATGAAGGCGCGGGTTTCCATGCGTTTTTGACTTGCGGGAGGAGGCCTCGAAATTAAATTTGTCCCGCTCAAATTTTTAGGGCCAACCTGAACTGTTGGATGTTCATCTTACCGTCGAACGTGGGAAACAAGATGTAACATGCGGTCATAAATGCACGCGTTCCAGGTTTTGAAGCGCCAGAAGGCATTTTCAGGGAACGAAAAGACCCATACACGCGCGGTGGTTTACAAAGCGTGTGGAAGGTAATCTGGTCGGATCAAAACTCTATTTCTCTCCTCAGATGGGTGGGAAAAATAAAGTTTTGAGGGGCTATTATGGGGAGCGAAAACTCCTAAACAAACACTTGGGTTTTGGGTCTGGTTGGCTGGTGCCAGTTCGTTTTTTATCAGGGCCTCCAGGCCCACAAGTCAATCTGTACTGTAAAGGTCCGAGAAGCTGTCCGAGGAGGAATGTATCATCAGACAGGCCCTGCAATGACCCTGGGACTCGCTAAACGGGTTAAAGGCAGAATTCTGAGAAAAAAACTGATGGGTAAGAGGGTGATCCAAGCACCTTCTAGAAGCGAGGATGTGAGAGAAATATCTAAAGAAAAGGCTGCTACCACCACATTAAAGACCTTGCATCTACCTCCCTGGCCGCATTAATGAGGAAATGACCTCTGAACAGTAGGATGCAGTCTCCCTGCTATCTGTTTGAAGACTTCAAGGTGGCGGTGGATGTGACGAGTATCCAGGGAGAAGATTTATATGACACGTGGATGAATTAGTGAAGGAGAAGTATATAATGAAACGAGAGAGGAAAAAAAAAAGGGGATCGACATTTTCTATTGAGAAAACAAAAACAGGAACTAAGAATTGTAAACTTGGGCATAGAAAGAGAATATTTATACAACTCGTCCTCGGCTTACGTCCGAGGAGATCCCTTTGTCATATTTATTTATCATTCGCATAGGCAATGGCACTCTTGCCAGTTAATCAAATTTTCAACATCCCTAGCCTAGATTTCAAATCCATTCTCTACAAATTTTATTGTATAAGGCTCATTGGGCCTAAGCCCAACACTTGTTTTTGGGTCCGAGTACAATTGTGCACTTACATCTATGTTATGAGCCAAGTATATCAGATTAATGATAATGATATGAAGTTCTCATAATTACTAGTGTTTGAAAGCTTTGTTGTTGTTGTTATTATTATCATCATCATCATCATTATTATTATTATTATTATCTCCAGCAGCTCTACTACTGATCAAAAGTATTTACAAGGAATGGCCAGTTTTGACTTTGCTAATAAATAAAAGTGTAGCTGCTTCTAAATTCACTTGATATGGTCGTAACACTGTTTTTACCTAGCTCGAATCATTTGCCATCCCTAATTAATGTGGTTCTATGCTTTGATCTTTTTCTTTTCTTTTCTTTTTCCAATTTTTCTTTAGGTAAGCCAGTCAAATTATTCTAAATAGTCCAATCAGAACTCCATGACATTTTTCTGGAACCTATCTAAACATGCAACATCAAAGTGTCTAATCAGAAAGTATGCAACCAAATCTTTTCTGATCAAATTACGGTTTGTGATCATGGAGCTAGCTCTTGCCTCTTATTTGATTTTACAAATTAAGTTTTAATACATCAATAATACATGTTCCTTTCTCAAAACGATGACGGGTTTTATTAACGCTAAAAGTTCCTAAACAATTTCCCTTGTCAATAATTAATAAAGGAGACTAGTGCATCAGTGGTTCAAAAGTGGTACATGTTTTTACGTATATGGTGCGTCATGCTATTGAATATTTGAAGTTGATGCGAACCTCAATCGACACGTTTTGAGACCCAACAAAAATATTAGAATATTTGCCCAGGAAAGTTAAAATTCAGATTTTGATAAAAACCCTGACCCAACATTTATAAGTGAAACGCGAACCAAAGGTATAAGTAACAGACCTTGACCCAATGATTATAATTGAATTATGAACCAAAGGTATAAAGTTTGAACGCCACAAGGAAGAATCCTTGATAAGTTCACAGTTCCTGAAAAACTAAAAGAAGGGCAAAGCCTCACCTTTTCTGATTTTTATTCAATAATTTTATGAAAAACGTTTACCAACTTAAGGGTCTATTTAAGGGCTCCATAAAACTTGACAGACAAGAAAATATATTCTAAAATAACTCATAATTGATGTCTTACCATATCAGGAATCAAATTTGACCTAAAAAACATTAAATGCACATAAAAACAAGGAATTAAATCACCTAAACCTAAAATAACGTTTTTACATAAAAATACCAAAAATAATAAATTACAATAATTAAACAGTAAATTGTGTCCTACATCAGACCCCTTCACTTGAAACAAACTCGTCATCGAGTTCATCTTTGAAATCTGAAATCTTCCGCTCCAAATAAACA
The DNA here is from genome assembly GCF_040712315.1 of Castanea sativa. Lineage (NCBI taxonomy): Eukaryota > Viridiplantae > Streptophyta > Magnoliopsida > Fagales > Fagaceae > Castanea > Castanea sativa. The sequence goes on from NC_134017.1 coordinate 53,747,611, forward strand.
AATACTTTGAATGCTTTAATGACTTGATCCGGTTATGAAATTTGAATCCTTCATAAAGTGTAGGAGAAAATTTCTTCTCATCTACTTTCAATTTATTTGCAACATCAATCAACAAAGGGTTGATAATAAAATTAAAATTTTCTACTCCAAGAAAATCAACATATTGTATAGTCATCTTCAACAAATCAACTGAGACTTGAGGATTGTGAGTTGTGGACTCATCCTCATATTTGACCTCAATTGAATCTTCCACAATGTTCTTAATAATTACTATCTCTTTTCTTTTTTTTCAAGTTTTTTTTTTCTTTTTTTTCACTTTTTTTTTGGATGATAACTGGAAACAAAAGATAAAGGGATAGAAAACTGATTTTAAAATCTGTGCTCTGATAACAAATGAAGCGAACCTCAATCGACACGCTTTAAGACCCAACAAAAATATTGGAATATTTGCCCAAGAAAGCTAAAATTCAGATTTTGATAAAAACCCTGACCCAACAATTATAAGTGAAACGCGAACCAAAGGTATAAGTAACAGACCTTGACCCAATGATTATAATTGAATCACGAACCAAAGGTATAAAGTTTGAACGCCACAAGGAAGAATCCTTGATAAGTTCACAGATTCTGAAGAACCAAAAGAATGGCAAAGCTCACCTTTTCTAATTTTTATTCAATAATTTTATGAAAAATGTTTACAGACTTAAAGGCCTATTTAAGGGCTCCATAAAACTTGACAGACAAGAAAATATATTCTAAAATAACTCATAATTGATACCTTACCATATCAGGAATTAAATTTGACCTAAAAAGCATTAAATGCAACTAAAAACAAGGAATTAAATCACTTAAACCTAAAATAACGTTTTTACATAAAAATACCAAAAATAATAAATTACAATAATTAAACAGTGAATTGTGCCCTACATCAGAAGTAATGTATTCTAATATTCTCTCATAACACAATCAAAATGGTCAAATACCATTGTTTATTAAAATATTTATCAATCTTCCATTATTTTGAAAATATGTAAGAATTTACCACTTTTTGGGAACTCAAGTTTGAGGAACTCGAGTTTTCTATAGTACTCAAGTTCCATTAACTCAAGTTCTTTGAAGAAATAGCCTTCAAATTTAAGGATGGCAATTTATGTCCAACCTACTGGTACCCGGCCCGGCCCGATAAAGAATAGGGTCGGGTTTGGGTTTTTAAAAAAAAAATGAAGCGGGTCCAGGTCGGGTTCGGGTTTTGGTAAATACCCGACCCAACCCGTTTAAACTTAAAGTAAAATTAATAAAATACCTACCTATATATATGTCACTTATATCAAACCCTAACCCTATTTTCATTTCTATAATGTCTCTCTTAGCTCAAGCCGCCTCTTAGTGCTCTCACCTCACCCTCAATAACTCTCAGTCTAATTTTCTCTCAAGCCACCCCACATGGTCTCACCCAGTCACCCTCACCCTCAATCTCATTCACTCACCATCCCACCCTCACCTTCACTCTCATCACGTGGTGGTTGCTATTTGCCAGGGAGAAGCAAGGAGGTTAGATTGGAGAGAGATGTGCAAGGTCTAGGCCGTGACAGGTAGAGAGGCCGTTTGGTGATGATCGAAGGAGCTCTTGGTCGTGTTGAGGTCAGGCCTGAGTTTCGGCCTAGAGGTGGGATTGATGGTTGAAACCACCGCCGTTCATCAAAGATCTTGGTGCTCTGAGATAAAGAGAGGCCGAGTAGGAGTCCGAGATCGGAGATATAGCCTTGGTGGACCAAGTTCTCCAATATTTTTTTGGGTTCAATTTTTTTTTTTTTTGGGTTCATGTCCTCTCTCAAATTTGTGAGTTTATGTTTGTGATTCTGTGAATATGTGTTTGTGATTTTATGTTTGAAAGGGAAACTCTTTTTCTTTTTTTTCTAAGATTGTGTGGCCATGGATTAAGGCCTTTAATTTAGATAAGGCCCTGAAGTGGCTGGCAGAGCCCGCGAGGCCCAACAGGGCAGGTTTGGGTTTCGAGGTTGGGCTCACGGGTCGAGTTTGGGCATAAAGAAACCCGACCCATTGCCATTCCTATTCAAATTTGCCAGAAAATTTTGTATGGAACTCAAGTACCATCAAATTTTTTCATAGAACTCGAGTAGCATGAAAAACTTGAGTTCTCCAAACTCGAGTACCCAAAAAATGGTAAATCTCTATATATTTTTTAAACAATGGTAGATTGATATATATTCTGGTAAACAGTGCTATTATGCCATTTTGGCCCTCATAACACCCTTCAAAACAATATTACACATAAATATGCTTATAAACTTCATAATATTCTCAAACAAAGCATTACATAATCTCTTAACAATTTCATATCAATATACGTCCAATTTTGCAAGAATCTTATAACTCAACTGGTTAGTATCTTCTGATATTTTCAATAGAGACATCCAAGATTTAAATCTCACCTCCATCATAACTATAAAATTATCAATAAAAAAAAAACCACCAAATTTACTAATCCCATAATATCAAACATATAGCTACAGTATACATATATATTTACTTACACATAAAAACGAAAAATCCTTGGACATAATTGGATTCACAATCCGTACTCCACTTTTTGATGCATGCACTCCATTAGTGTAATCTTTTGTAAAGTACCTTCCACATGTATAAAGTGCATGCATCAAAAACAAGCGCAAATGATCAACGCAAAAGAAAAATTATAGCAAAAAAAAAAGATGCCATAAAGAACCCCTTGTTAGTCAAACAAATTCACAAGTGCATTGCGCTTGCCACATGGTTCAGGCAACATCTCCTTTTGGTTGAACCTTTCAGGAATTTCTTGATTAGAAAGTGTGATCGGCAAGTCGCCTAAAGTCACACCTTGCTTTTGCATATACTCCCATTTGTCTTGAAAGAGGTAAAAGAAAGCAATGAAAGAGACCTCAGCTGTGAAAAGTATAGTCCAAAGGGTTGTGCTCCTTGATGTTTTCCTATTGTATGCAATAAAGCCTGTGTAAACGTTGATGATCCCCACCAGAGAAATTATTGTCCCAAGTATCCAATGCAACATATACCACATACCCCTTTCTTTCTTCCCCCTGCAAAAGGAGGGAAATTTAGATATGCATAAGTAAACAAGAGCTTGCAATAATTTAGACTTTGTAGTTACAATTTGGCATCAATATTTGAGAATCAACTATAACTTGGTGAGAGACCGCTTTCTACTGTGATTGAAAAAAGGGTTAATGAAAAATTGACCCTAAACTAATATGAGGGTACTTTCCCTTTCCACTCTAAACTATGAAAACTTGTAATTAACAACTATAAAAATTTACAAATTGCACCATGTATCTTGATTGACTATTATAATTAACGATTATGTACAAGTCACATGACCATTAAAAATTAAATTTCCTACTTTTCCTTTGCAATTAGTTAATGACAAAATTTTTGTGGTCATATAAATTACATATTATAATTTTCCTAGTCAATCAGGTTATAAGGAATCATTTGTAATATTTGTTACAACTGGTATGGTAATTACAAGTGTTCATAGTTTACGGTACAAAGTACAAGTACCTCCAAAACTATCGTAATTTTCTACAATTAATCCAAAATTTTATATATAAAAAAAAATGAAATACCTTTTAGGCCTGAAAAATCCAATAAAGACTTGCACCCATATGACAACATAAAGTGCTAGACCTAGTCTTTGGTGGCTGTTATCAAATGAATTCTCGAATTTTTTTATTGACATGACAGCTCCGGCTGTGGCAAGAAGCACTGAGAGTATCTGTTAGGTGAAGGGATAGAATTTAGCACATAGGAGGCAAAGGTTAAAAACCAAAACAGAATAATGATCACTAGTGGAAGAACTTGAAAATTTTCTCCTTTTAATTCATTTGAATCTTCAAAAACTAGTGCATTAATAATTCCTAGACCCATGGAACTATTCCTAAATGATTATGATGTATTGGAAAATTAACACAGAGTTATCCTTTTAGTGACAGTAGTAGTTTGTTTAGTTCTTATAGAAATGTGATTTTTTGCAAACTCAATAATAGAGAAAGGAAATAAATTGGTTTAGTATACAGGACCTTATTGAGGTTTAGCATATCCAAATTCATGATTATGAATTAAACATGATTACATCAATGACAAGAATTACAAAATCAAATATAGTTAAATTAGTTCGAATTAACTGTTTCAAAACCGTGTGCCACAAAAAAGATTTGCTTTTAAAAGAATTGTGGACAACATCATTAAAGTTAAAGTGACTTATGATAATGATGTAAACTAAGATCAAAGCTTCAATGATTACATAGTGTAGCTCTGAATTGGCATCTGTGGTCATGTAAGTTAAAAAAATGTAATGGGTCACAGACGCTACTTTTATTGATTAAAAGAAAATTCGATCATGAACATTCATGGAATAATATGCAGAACAAGAATGAAGAGCTTACCTGCAAAATAACATGGAGATAGAAGAAAGCTTTGAATCGTGCAGAACCAGGTGCCTCTCTACTAGACATTCTGATAATAAGTATCCCAACAGGAAATAAGAACCCCAGTGAAGCCCATAGGAGAATCCCATGAATTGTGATATCATATGTCATCTGACGACTTAGCTGCAAAAGGTGACTAAATAACAGTTAATTAAGCTTATGCACTACATTTCCCAGATACTAGAAAGCTGATAATAAACTACTACATAAATAAAATGAGAGACTTAGCTTGCCATGGATAATATAATCTTTCTTAACACTTTTGTAGAAGATGAAGAGGAAGCGAAGAAAGGAAACTTGAAGAAAAACTAGTTTACCTTGTGAAAGTTATCGCTAATATTGCTCTTGTGATGACTGCTGAAATGATTCATGTCTTCGTGGAATGAACAGCCAACTAATGGTATAAGAATAAGATAGTATGCAGAGACATAGAAAGGTACACAATTGTGAAAAATTTGCATTCTTCAATGTCCAAGCAAAACCAGAATATGAGAACAAATCAATATCCTAATGCTCTCTATATGTCTGCCCTTCTTCTTTATCTCTCTCTCTCTCTCCGAAGTTCTTCTGTTCTTTCTTTTGTAAGGTAGATGCTTTGTGAATATTAGTTTATTTCGGTGGCAATGAGAGGTTTTAAATAGAGTTATACAAAAGATGGCTACGTTACTGATCTAGTAACTGCAAGTTCTTACTGCACAAAGAAAAAATGTTGTATGGTTAGTGAATATACAGAATAGATAATGCCATGTTGTGTTAGTTATGACTTATGACATTTATAAGCGTAGGTAATTCATGGTGGTTGGTATGAATGTAACTCACTGAGGAAAAAAGATAAGAGGGTATGAATACTTTCAACGATGTGGGGTTAACATGGACAACCTTTTTGGTTACATAAAAGGGAATGTGGGATTGCAAATAGAAAAGGGTCAAAATTCTAATGGATGAGGAGTTTGATAAAGACAACGTTTGTGGAATCGTAGTGGACATGGTTGTAGGACGTGCCTTATTTTCTTCATTCCTACAATAATTTTAAGCACTGCGCTTCATGTGAAAAAATAATTAGAAATAGCTTGAAGTCTAGGTATATTTTATTATGGCACAAGTTATACACAACATGTTGGTCGGTCAACAACTGAGGTACATCATCAGATGAGCACTAGTGAGCTTAGCTGATATGGAGATGTTGAGCTTGAGGTTGAGGTTGAGGTTGAGGTATATGCCTTTCGATGATGATAGAAACTATGTTACCACCTACCCCTATCTTCTTAGGTTAATGTTTGTTATACGTAATTTGTTGCAGCTTTGAAAATCATGTTTTTAAAATACTATTTTACAATTTAACTGAAAACATAATTTTAGCTGATGTAGCTCACTTACTGTAATTAACTGTTTTTATCTTCTTATATGTCAAGGGCTCAAGACCTAATACGAGCCTTATAATGCCCAAAGTGGACAAAAGTTCCACAGGGGTAAAACCGTAATAGTCAGGATAGTGCGGTTTTTGGCTCATCGGTTCTCTCTGTTATCAAGTTTTGCCCTTCTTCTTTAATTCCCATTAACAATCTAACACATCACATGGCAATATCGAACTAATATTAAATGGTGAAAATGCAAAACAAATTTCAAAAAGACTAACCACCGACCCACCCTGGCCTAACATAATGATCTATGACCTAAAACTTTTGTTCTGGCTATGATATGAACAAATTCCAATGGATGCATACTTCATAGACCACCCCCATAACTAATAAGGACACATTTTTCATAATTATTAATCCATATTTATTTAACATATTTATTCTTTTTGTGTTTTTTAATCCAATAAACCTATATAGGTTCTCTTCCTCAATCTAGTAGAGAGATGCACCATTAGTCTAGTGTCTAATAGTAAGAACTCATTTTTGGTATTTTTCACTCTCATTCTTGCAAAAACTGGTAATCTTTCTATAACTATTACCTTGATATGAAGGAGAGTATTATTTTAGAACTTTTATGATTTATATATATCTTATCAAGATAGCAAGATAATTTGCGTCTTAACTTCATCACTCTCAAGGTAACACGTAATATTTCATGTTATATATAAGATATATCAAAACACCAAAGAGGTTATATCTTCTAATTTTTCTATTATGAGGTAAAATAAAATTTTATGAAATTTATTTTATTTGTCAATTTATGTTCATAAGAACAACAGAACACTAAATTCTCAAATTTCTTGATCCATGTTTTGCTAATTATTCACCTTTTAACTTTTTTTAATATATGCGTGTTAAAAATACTTAGTATTCTCAAAAGAACAAATAGTGGGTTAATCTCACATTGAAAAATGAGTATGAGTTAAAGAGGTTTAAAGCATGTATTGTGTATCCAATAGTTAGGTCATTTTGGATATATACTATTGTCGGTTTCTTTAAAACCTTCTCCCCTCTGTGTGTGTATTAAAATACTTAGTATTCTCAATAAAAATAAAAATAAAAATAAAACTTTTTCAATATATACTTACAATGAGTGACACAAAAATTTCATTATTATAGGGGTGACATGTTAGGATCCTAATTGAGGTGCATAACTATTTGGGACATAGTGGCTAGACAGTGCAGGGCAGTGTGTTGTTGTGTGATGTTGTGGGCAGGGCAGCGTATTGCTGTATGCTATTGTAGGCAGGGTAGTGGAAGGCTTGTACACACAGAGTGGCAAAATGGCAGGGGAGGCTTGTACAGAGTTAGTTACGAGTAGTTGTCTAATTGTTGCTGCATTAAGTGTTATACTTAGTTAATTAGTTAAGCTGAGATGTGTTGTACCTAATTAGTTAGTGCAAAATATAAGCTACAATTCAGATTGTAATGGGATTCATTGATGAATAATACATTGAATAGTTAATTCTTGAATTGCTATTGGAGGTTGATTCCCTTGAAGAATCAATGCAATGGAGGCCTAGTTCCCTCGAAGAACTACTAGATTGAGAAGTAATAGAAATTAAGGTCATTGAATTCATAACATGACATGTTGTGACAGTGTATAATAACATTTGTGTCAATAATAAAAATTTTAAAATATGTTTAAAAAAAATTGTTGTCAATAATGGGTCCATTTACAAGCTTTGTAGGGGGGAAAAAATACACCCAACATTACTCGCAAACTTACGCACAAAGAGAAAGAGTGAGCACTCATTAAGAATGGCCATTTGATGTGAATTATATTACCTAAATCATATAAGAACCAAATGATGTGCATGAAGAAGACATACAGATATATATATATATATATATATAATATATATAAGGGGATAAGTATTAATTATTAAAACAGTAGGAGTCTTAATCAATTATTGGGTGATTCATTGAGCACTCACGGGTAGGACGTACATTGGGAATATTGTCTTGATCTCCTACCCAAAATATTAACACACCCATTAATTTGTTTCAAGGTACATGTGATGTGGATGCACCATCAATATTTGTCGGTGCAACTATTCCCTGCAATCAAAAAATTAAAAATTACGATGGTCCAACAAGCTCTATGCTTTAGAAATTTGGTGATTGAACAAGGCAAGCCTGCCTGCCTGCCTCGTTTCTGCTGCAATTGATTTCTTCACACTAATGATATTGATAATGACATTAATCCTTACATCTATCTATCAGTGTGAAAAGTGATGAGAAAAGGAGAAATAGAGTTTGCAAATGTGGCTAGACGTTGCCAATCGTCATATACTGAATTTCATTCTAGATCAATCAGTATCTGTGGATCTATTACTATTTGTTTTACCATCTTACTTGCTCAAATCAATCATACCCAGGAGCCTCGAGCCAGACTCGGTTAATCAAATCAGGTTGTCAATTTTTTTATTTTTTTCTCATTCCTTTCATGCATCATCAACTATTGGCTGGTATTGACTCTGTGATCATATCTCTGCTTAGCGTTTCTCTTTTTCCACTGTATGGAGCTAGCTGGGAGCAAACAAGAAAAAGATGGATATATAAAATTCTCCTCCAAATAAATTTAGATGAAATTTCTTCCAGCTTACATGAACTATTTTTTTTTTTCAATTTGATAATTATATCTACATGTAGTTTTATTTTAAATAGTTTAATGATTTTTTTTTTTTTTTTGAGAATCAGAAAAAATCCAAATAAAAAGATAGAGAGACCGCCGTCTGTGGGGATCGAACCCACGACCACGTGGTTAAAAGCCACGCGCTCTACCACTGAGCTAAGACGGCTTCACTGATTATTAGTAAACATTGTTTATATTTTCTACGTAAAAGAACCATGCTCAACCCTACGCCATAATTCCTCTATCAGCAAATTATCAAGTGACAACAACTAGTAAGAAAGTCAGAAACGGAACAAAAAAGAAAGTTTTCTATATATATCTTTAACATATGAAGTGGAAATTTTGACTCAAATGGTGAAAAATGTAAAGATTTTCAACACTCAACGTTGAAAACTCCAATCTTGAAAAGGGAGCTACACTGTCCCTTGATATAGATGGTCCAAACAAAGATGGAGGATAAAACATATTCTTCTTTAATAACGCACTAGGAGGACAAATCGAGCGGATCATTTCAGACATTGAAAAGTAACAGTAATCATTGCCATTTGCATTATGTTCAACTAACAATTTTTAAAGTGAACAAAGAGAAATCATCAAAGATTCCGTCGGTGGTCCATATAATCTTTGTTTGATTCATTTTCATTCATGTTAAAAAAAATGAATCAATATGTGTATGCTTTAACTACATAGATAATATACTAAGCGTCATGCTAATGGATGTCCTTAACGCAATAGTTAACCATTTATTTTAAGAAAATTTTCACACCATATTTATGCCTGAAAAATGGAAAAAAACTATCAAAACATTAATTACTTTTTTTTTTCTTTTCCTATAATTTTTTTTTAAATGGATTATTAATTATTGTTCTAAAGGCATCCATTAACATTTCTTATATACTAATATGTGACTGTGTACTACATGAGTACATAGTTTACCACAATTAATGAATTGGAACATCAAATGTCTTGTTCATAGGAAATACTAGCTATTACTAACTAACCTATTGAATTATCATTTGTTTTTTGCATACACCAATTATTTTTTAGGATGATTTTTTTTTTTTTTGGAAGGGGGTATGATCTTGGAGATTAAAGTGCCTTGCTCATTTGCAATTTGTAGATGAAAAAGGAAAAAAAAAATAGAATTTATATTTGATATGCATCTGGATGCAGCTTTTTACTGATTGTTTATTTGTTGAAAGTTTGTCATATCTATAAAAAAATGAGACTTTTAAAAACTTCTAAATAAACAAATAAGTTAAATAATTAAAAGAAAAGGTTGATGGCAAAAAATATATATAGAGAATATTTATTCATACAGAAAAAATTTAAAGGTATTTATGAAAGGCTAAAAAAGAAATTGAGAGATATCAATAGTTTTGTCACTAACTCACACATCCTGATATTTCTAATTCTAATAGAGATGTTAGAGTTCAAATCTCATCTTTTCTCATTGTAAATATTTAATGAATAAAAAAATTTTAGTTCTTAATATCTTCAAATGAAAAAAATTATAACAACTTGTAAACACCTCATTCTCTAAGCTTAAAAAATATATATATCTGAGCTATTTAAATGCTATGTTACTTGCAAAAAAAAAAATTAATTAATTTAAATGCTAACATAAATTAATTACCAAATTTTGAATTATGGGTGGGAAGTTTATTCCTTAAGAGCTTAAAATAGAAATGAATAATTCCTAGCGTTAGGGTGGAAGGCCAAGAATTCAAAATTCCAACAAAATATGCAAAAGCGCACTTGAGAATTGAGACTTGAGATATTGGGTTTTTTTTTTTTTTTTTTTTTTTTGGTTGTGGTGGGGGGGGGTTGCGGGCCTAAGTTTGTTTGTGCTTGCGCTGAAGATGCTGAGTTTTGGACTTGGTTGAGTCAAGATGTGGAAGATGGGCATGAGTTCAAGTTGATCGGTAGGTTATATACTTAGTTGGGCTCTTTCGGTTAGAGTTAGGTGGGTCGCAGGCTGACTGGATTTGTAGTTGGGCTCTATTCAGGCACAGGATTCGAGTATTAGTGGGTTTGAGTTGGATATGGTTATGGTATTGTGTGATATATTGATTGATTTTGAGCTTAATGGGCTGCGATTGTGGGGTTCAGGCGGATTTGGGCTTGGAAAAAAAACTTTCTCTTTTGTACTATATCTCTTTTTTAGGAGTGGCAAAATAAGTCCAAACTCATTTGCATACTCAAACCCACTCACTCTAATTGAATCTAATCTCACCCAATTATTATTTGAGTTAAATGAGCATCAACCCAATTAGACCCAGTAATTATGTTTGAGAAACTAAATGGGTTAAGACTATTGGATTATCATTTGTTTTTTGCATACACCAATTATTTTTTAGGATTTTTTTTTTTTTTTTTTGGAAGGGGGTATGATCTTGGAGATTAAAGTGCCTTGCTCATTTGCAATTTGTAGATGAAAAGGAAAAAAAATAGAATTTATATTTAATATGCATCTGGATGCAACTTTTTACTGATTTTTTATTTGTTGAAAGTTTGTCGTATGTAAAAACCTCTGATATTCAAAACGGTATCTAGGTTAATAATGACATATATGTTAGATAACTGTTAGCAATAATACTATTAGATAACTAACTTTATCAAACATCAGTGACAGGCTTTGTGAATAACAATCAGTCATCAATTATCCTTGGAAATCAGTAGGTTGGAGGCAGTTTTTCAGGTAAGGATACATGGTATGTTTGCTTAGACTTGAGAGTCTGTTTGTCAATGGTTGCATTTGTTATAGTTTTTGGATTATTATTTTTTCTTATGTTATTGTTAGACTTAATGTGGCATACAAACTTTGCTTATCTTTGTCCATTTCTTCTAGGCATATTGCATATACCTATATTGTGATACTATGGTGATTCTACAGATTGGTTTTGTATATAGTGTTTGACCATAGATTTGGCCTATTTAAACAAATTCAATCTCCACCAGTCAGCTCCTCCCTATAAAACAAAAAGCTAAAAGTTGAAAAGACAGGGTTTCCTTTGCTACAAAATGATTATATGGACTCTCTTTGTTGGGAGAAAGGCATATTGAATCATGACTAAAGTCGGCAGCTTTCATTTTAAACTTTCCAAGTCTTAAAAAGTGTTGATGATGTTTTTTAGAGTGCAATGATATGCTATGATATTTTTGAAAATAATTTGTGAGACTATGATAATGATCCTATCTATCCATGTGTGTCAGTGTGTGTATGATCTTTGATATGCTAGATATAACCTCAGCTCAAGTCAATAATTTGAATGGTTCAAAATGCTGATTTTTTTTTTTTTTATTGTCGTTGGTTTTGTTTTCCTTTACATTTTAGATATGGATTCAATGAATGAAGAAAATGATGAGTATGGTGATACTGTTTCAAGTGCTCCAAAAAGAATGAGATCTAGGACTTCTTCTGTATGGTCAGGTTTGGAAATATTACCTAAAGGTCCCGATGGGAAAGAGAGAGCAAAGTGTTAAAATTGTCAAAATTCTTTTGCTGCTGGTGCTAGTGGCACTGTTTCTTTGTTGCGTCACAGAGCGAAATGCCATGAGGTTGACAATCAAATTGTGACTCATCAGCCTTTAGATAAAGCTACGTATAGGGCAATGGTTGCATTGGCAATCATTAGGCACAACTATCCATTCTCATTTGTAAAACATGAGAACAATAGGTTACTTCATTGTTATCTAAATCCTTATGTTAAGACTATATGTAAGAACACTGCAAAATAGGATGTGATAAAAATATACAGAAGAGAAAAGGAAAATTTGAAACATGGTTTAAAGTCAATTACTAGTAGGAGTTTTGCTTATCATTAAATATATGGTCTTCACCTAACACTAATGAGTACATGGTTCTTACAGCACAGTATGTTGATGAACACTGGGTGTTGCAGAAGAAAGTTTTGAGTTTTTCTCATGTGCCACCTCCACATGGTGGTGTTATATTGGCAGAGAGGTTGTTAGGTTTGCTGAAAGAGTGGGCATTGAGAAGAGGGTGTTCACCATTCCTTTAGATAAAGTTTTGTATAATGATACTTTGGTGAGTCATTGAAAGAGACACCCTTCTTTTGGACCTTGTTTACCTTATGGTGGTGAGTTCTTTCACATGCGTTGTGGTGCACACATATTAAACCTTATCATACAAGATGGATGAAAAGTCATAAATGAGGTTGTGCATAATTTACGTGAAAGTGTTAAATATGTGAGAGGTTCAGAACATAGGAAGTTAGGTTTGCTCAATGTCTTTCAGAGCTTCCTTTTTTGATAAGTAAGAAAGTACACCAAGATGTTCCAACAACATGGAACTCAACATACTTGATGATTGAGACTTATCTTAAGTATCGAGATGCATTTTCTCACCTGAGTAGGATTGATAAATGCTTTCTCAATTGCCCTTCAAAGGAGGAATGGAAAATGGTGGAGAAGATAGCAAGGGTTTTGGAACCATTTTGTGATATCACCAAGCTCTTCTCCAGGACAAACTACCCCACAGCCAACTTGCATTTCCATTGTGTTGGGAAAATTCAATTGCATATTATGAAACTGTTGGAAGATAATGATGCGATAATTAGAGCAATGGCAAAATAAATGAAAGAAAAGTTTGATAAATTCTGGGAGTATTTCAGTCTTGTGCTATCATTTGCTATCATTTTGGATGCTAGATACAAGTTGCAATGAGTAGAATTTTGTTATGGCAAGTTGTATAAGCAGGAAGCAATATTTATGGCAACGAATCTTCGTAATAAATTATATGGCATCTTTGAGGCATATATAAGAATTCTACCAGTGATATCTACGATATGGTTGAAGTAGCATCCAGTAGCGGTGAAGTGCGTGGTCATTATGATAGGCATCATGATTTCTCTAGTTTTGAGACATATACGAATCAACTTATTGGTTCTGATTCAAGCAAGTCACAATTGCATTTATACTTGGAAGAGACTCGACTTGACTATAGGTTTCATGAGAATTTGGATGTTATGGGGTCAGTGGCGGCTCCAGGAATTTTGTTCAGGGTGTTCCTATTTCACTTTGAAAAAATTTCGAGTCATTTCGGTCTATTTTGGGTGTTTCGGGACGTTTCGGTAAATACCGGCCGAAATTTAAGATTTGGCCAGCATGAAGTTTGTGCTTTAAAAAATAAAAAAATTCTTAAAACAAATGCAAATTGGCATTCTGTACACCGAAAAATCTCACAAAGAAAAAAAAATGAAAAAAAAATAAATGAACAAAGTTAACTGTACAATAAACTATAAGTTCATTTAAAATATTAATAAAACTATTAATTATTGTTGTTTAGTTGTTTCATAAATTTGTTTGTCTTTTATAAACTATAATTTGTTGTATTTTTGTTTCATTAATTATTAAATTATTAATTATTATTTAGCCTAACATAATTTAATTTGTTTGTCTTTTATAATACATTAGTTAATTAAATTATTAATTATTAGTATTTAATTGCTTCATTAAATTTTTTTTACTAACTACTAACACTAACACACACCCCTGTCTCTACGTACCTTTAATTCCCCAATTCGAATATCCTACCCCTGACCCACACCACACGGCCTTATGGCCCCATCTACCCGCACTCAACAATTGATAAAATTCACACCAGAGGAACCAATCAAATAAATTCACAAATCACAATACACTAAAAAAAAACTCACCCACACCAACAGACCAACACAGTGACACACCAACGGATAAAGCCAAAAAAAAAGGGCAAATAAATTGAATAATTATAAATATTAAGACTTAAAGAGAGAGAATCAGTTCAAAAAGAAAGATAGCTCTCTCTCTCTCATAACAGAACAGCACACTCCACAGCAAATGAGCAAAACCCAAAGATTAAGAGAGAAAAAGAGAGAAAAGTAAAGTGTAAAATACCTTTAGAGAGGCCAGAGGGGCGGCGCCGAGGGCCGCGGCAGCACGTCGAGGCGTTGGAGGCAAGGAAGGATTCGAGGCCAAGCGTCGGCGTCGCAAGCTCTGATCCGATCGGACCGATCTCCGATCTCCAATGGCCGATCCAAGCTCTGTTGCTCGAGTTTCAGGCAGAGGCGACGTTGCCACGTCGCGCCTATGGTGCTTGATGATGAGGTTTCAGGCGGAGGCGTGCATTGTCGTTGATGAGCCTCATTAGATGAGGTTTTTTTCTTTAGGTTAGGAAAGGTTTTTGATTTTTAAGTTTTGCTTTTACCATTTGATGATTGAGGCGGACACATATTTGTATTGGGTTTTGCCGTTTTGGTTGGTTGGTTTTTTTTTTTTTTAATTTTTAGAGTACGTTTAGGTTGGGCCTGTTAGGTATTTGGTTAGATTGATGTTGGGCTTTTTTTGGCTTGTTCTATTACAACAATTTTTTTTTTTTTTTCAGATTCTTGTTACAATTTTTTTCTTTTTTTTAGATTTCAGTTCAAATTTTGCCTGGCATAAAAATTATGAGGGTGTTCCTGATATTTTTTGAGGGTGTTCCA
Source organism: Castanea sativa (assembly GCF_040712315.1). Classification (NCBI taxonomy): domain Eukaryota; kingdom Viridiplantae; phylum Streptophyta; class Magnoliopsida; order Fagales; family Fagaceae; genus Castanea; species Castanea sativa. The sequence continues at coordinate 53,762,654 of NC_134017.1, forward strand.
ATGTTTTTTTTAAAGGGTAAAAAAAAAATTTTAATTATTATATATATAAAAAAAAAAAAAATTCAAGTCCAGGGTGTTCCTGGGAACACCCTGGGCTCTGAGTGGCGCCGCCACTGTATGGGGTATTGGAAGTCTCACATAATCGTTTCCCAGAACTTTCCTTGATGGCATGTGATATTTTAAGCATTCTCATTACTACTGTTGCCTCATAGTCTGCATTCAGTATTGGTGGCCGCATTCTTGATAAGTTTTGCAGTTCTCTTTTGCCTCAGAGACTTCTTTAATGCAAATGCAACCCCAAAGATATGTTTTGTAGCAACATTTCTAAAAAAACACTACAAAAATTGTTTTTAAGAATAAAAACAAACAATATTTCTTTTTTGGTTCAATTTTTTTTGAAAGTGTTTTGTTTGGTATGATGTAGCTCAAAAACTATTTTTTATATATATAAAATCAAAGCTAAAAACTTATTTGGCTTGAGTTCTAGTTAGTTAAACTGGTAAACTCTATTATTGTCAAACAAGAGATTTAGGGTTATAAAAAATAATGAAAATTTTAAAAAAAAAACAACAACAACAACAACAACAACAAAAAAACCTAATCTTGAAACCAACATTTATTTTACTTGCAAATGGGTACTTTTTAAAAATGTTCAATGAATAGATAATATAAATAAATAAAATAGGGAAAGTACATTATTAATAATAATAATAATAATAATAATAATGAACCCTATAGTTTTATTTATGGGACACATTAAGAGAGGGTTTGGATCCACGTTCACGTCTGCGTTTCTCTTCATTGTGCGTTTTCAGCTTTTTTTTTTTTTTTTTTTTTTTTCCAGCCGCTGTTGTTGACCAATTCTCCTCATGAACAGTGCATCCGTGCACTGTTTATGGACCCACAAATTTCACTTTTCAGCAACTTTTTCATTAAAAATGGGTCCCACAGCACTATTTACACATTTAAAAATTATTTTGCTACAGTGTTTTCAGTTTTCAGTTTTCAGTTTTCAGCAATAAGTTCTATCCAAACGGACCCTAAACCTCATTATTTTAAATGGGACACTTTAAACCCTATACTTTCACATATATACTATAAAATTTCCAATAAAAAAAAAAATAAAGAGGAAGAAAGTACGTAAAAACGTATAATTTTATACTTTGGACAAATTAAACCCTATACTTTTAAATAAGACACTTTGAACCCTATACTTTCACATATATACTATTAAATTTCCAATATGGGGTTTAAAGTGTCTTATTTTAAAAGTATAGAGTTTAATTTGTCATAAATATAAAATTATACTTTTTTACGTACTTTCTTCCTCTTTCTTTTTTTTCTTTTTTTTTTTCTTGTGTATTGAGCTTAGTTCTATGTGGAGTTTTTGTTTTTATCTATTAATTAATGGAGTCATTTGGTGGTCACAAATGGATGAATAAACTTGCAAATGTAGTGATATAAATGAAAATCACTCAATAAAAGGTGATGAAAGCAAAGCATAGTGTAGAGGGAGTGTGCACGATTCACAAAGGGAGTGAAAGAGAGAGAACAATTGTAGCAAAAACCCAAAATAAAGAGGAGATAGGAAAGCTAATATAGGGTTTTTTTTTTTTGTGTTTCCTTCCCTATTTTGCTCCCTACCCTATTTTAGGGAGTCTACTGCCAATAACCATTCATTTATTTTTTACTCCATGAAAGTGGCTACCATACCCACCTAACTGATGCTTAGCCCTACTATTTCTCTTGTTCTCAGGCTCTTTATCTGTCTCATGGTCTCTTTTATGTTGCACCTCTCTTGATTTGATCGTAGCTATAATGATGAAGTGCAAGTCAATAACTAAGAAAGAGGCACAAACCCAAGTGGCAATAGTGATGACAGAGAGCAGCAGTTTACCGAGGAACCATAGGTGGTAGAAAAGTCTAATGAGAATGGTGCTAATTTTATTGCAGAGCCTATACCGCATAAGGAGGCTCACCAACGCTGGCCTATGCACTACCAGTGAAAAGTATATTGTCTATATGAATTTGGATGCAAAGTTTTGAGTTTTCTCATTTTTTTTGTTTATTTACTTGAAAAATTGGTGTGTTTGTAAACTTTAGAGTTTGAGAGAGTTTTTTTTCTTTGTATTTTTAAAATTGGGAAATAAAGACAAATAGATGTACGGTATGTTGGTTATGTAAGACGAGTTTCAAACATTCGCATCAGCTTATGCAAAAATTTATGTCTATCTTAGCATAAAAATTTACTTTTTCTATTTTACATAATCATTTTTAAAAAAACATCTACATCAAATTATCTATTTTACACCACATTTCAATAAAATATAATTTCTTTATTAATTTTTTATTACTCTCCCAAATCAAATTTCTCTTTCTATGAGTAAAGAAAATATTAAAAAAATAATTTACATACAAATAGTAATCGTGTATATTTGCATGGTTATTATAGCTAAAATCCTATTTTACACAATTTTGCATGAACTGGTGTGGGAGTTTTGAGGTTGTTTAGGCAAATTATAGGGCTTATACTATTTTAGATGGACAGATGTGAATGTCTTGCTTTTTGTGTGTCTTGAAATTAGATTTAGGTGTAGTTTTTATTTGGTTGCTCAAAATATAATTGTATTTTAAATTTGAGATTGAGTTTTTCAGGCAACCAAATGGAGATGTTTGGTGATTCGGAATGTACATGGGAAAAAAGAAGAAGAGAAATAGATGTATGATTTTATGTCCAAAAAAAAAAGTGTATAGTGTTTTGATTTGTGTGAGATTTAATTATTATTATTATTATTATTATTATTATTATTATAAATAAGATAGAATTTCAATATATAAAGTCCACTTTAAGATGATTGTTCTTTACTTCTTTATCATTAGGCTAAATGAAAACCCACAAGATGTGCTTATTTCTTTTTTTTGGAAAAATACATTTAATAATAATAATAATAAAACTTTGTTTTATTCCTAGAAAACATTAAATCCTAGACTTTTCAATGGGACACATTAAATCCCATGCTTTTAAAAATATATCCAAAAATTACAATGTGGATTATTAAAGTATCTTATTTATGAGTGGGTTTAGAGATCCTGCAGCATAGAATTTAAGATGCTATCTAAATATAAAACTATGAATTTTTTACCTATTTTTTTTCCAATAAAATCTATTTTCACAAACAATTAATGAGCAACACAAACCAAACTGAAATTCCCCGCACAAATTAATGTGTAATATTAGAACCACAACTTTTGCCACAACTTGCTCATGTAGAGTGGTGGAGTTGTCAACCCACAACTTTTACTCCGATATTCACTACTTGACACATGAGCAAATTGTGGCAAAAGTTGTAATCTAAGCATTTTTTCAAAACAAGATCCACGTTAAAAATTCATCAACATGACATCATAGCAGTGGAAAATAAAACAGGCAGATTGCATTTTTTGACCGCAACGCCATTAACCAAAACATCGGCCCAACGACTCTTATCAATTGTGGCCAAGTCGAACCGACCCACAACGCTCATCTCAACCTCTTTCACCCCGTCGACCTCAACAAGACAAGAAGGCCACTAACAAATCCAATTACAAGCTAACCACACCACCACTACCCAATATCCAATCGATCACAAAACCACCACCATAACCTCTTCAATTACAAAAACCATTAGTCAATCACCGCAATCGACCAAGTTTGAGAATCCGAATCAACCAAGTTTGAGAATCCAATCACCCATCAACCGCCAAGGAATTGAAGAAGAAATCAAGAAAAGCGGGCGTGGTTTGGTTCGCATTAAGATCGGTTAAAGAAGCTAGAAAGAACAAATAAGCTAGTTTGCCGTATCATTTTAGGCCTGTTTAGATACCGCTTATTTTGCTGAAACTAAAAACTTATTGCTGAAAGTACTGTAAATAAAGATAAAAATTAGTTGAAATAGTACAGTGAGACTCATAAATAGTACCAAAAAGTGCAATAGAATCCATGAATAGTAGTAAAATTAAGCTAAATAGTAAAATAATTTTAATTTTTCATCTCTATCCAAACGGAGGCTTTGTCGGCCATGGCAAACTGGCAATTTGATTTAAGAAATAGTAACATCATTTTTCCCGGAACCAGAAAACATTATTTTGGTGTTTTTCAAATTAAATCGTTCTCAGAATATTTTGGGAACTTTTTTTATTTTTAGAAAATCTAAGTGCATGTTTGATACATTAACTAAATCACAAGTTTTTAAACATTACATGTATTGACGCACTTTTTCACCCGCACATATTTCCAAAAAGAACTGAATACTGTTGTATAAAAACCGTATCAAACCACTGCTGTATAAAAACCGTATCAAACCCCGCACATATTTCCAAAAAGAACTGAATACTGTTTTATAAAAACCGTATCAAACCGGCCATAAGAACTCTCAATGACTCAACAAACATCAACCCCAGAAACAGAGACCAGAGCCTTGGTCAAAAACATCATACACCTTTGTGTACCATCTTTGCAGTATAACATGACGCTCTTTTCCCACCACTAATCAAATCTCATTCGTAATATAACCATTAAAAACATAGAAGTGAAAAACGAGAATATAATGAACCACATCCAGATAAACGAGGGGTTTCAACTCTCCTGAAAGAAAAAATTACTATCATATGTCATAGCAAAATTATAACGAAAACAAAACAGGGATTTTGGAAACCACATAGATAAACTCAACTCTTTTGTTTTGCTAATATTCTTAAATAAAACAATACCCAAAAGAAACATTCACTGATAAGGTCTCTGACAAAATGATTCAAAAATAGACTCCGGTCTAACAATCCTGAGCTCATTCCTCAACCGACCAAGTTACATAAACAAGTTGGGCCTCGATGCCTTGTAAGTGGTCTTCAGCTTCCTAGATGGTGGCCTGATCTTCTTGTACACCAAGGGGAACTTAATTTTGGAATTGTGGAATTGCTTTGAGCTCTCCCTCTTGCAAAGCTTCGCTGGGATAGTGGCAGTCTTGATAATTTGGATGCAAGGAAACCTGACCCTGTGGCGAGAAGCCATCTCAATGTACATCTGCTCCACAGCCCCATTTAGAGTGGTGTCACGGTATTCCTTGTACATATTGTGGTAACCAGTTCGACTCTGATAACGCAACCAGATACCATAGTTCTTGATCTTGGTTGGGTTCTTCTCAAAGATCTGCATAATCCCAATGATATATACACATCAACTACATTGTCTGTCAACTAAAATCATCTATGCTTTTTCCCCACAGATGTACAACAAGCAATGCTAAAATTAGAGCAATTAAATAGGCTAAGTTACAACATCTATAAACATAGAACATCGCCAATGCTAAAGTACAAATCAAAATTTGTTAATGTTACACCAATTTTAGGCATGTGCAGCATGCTATGTAAGGTATTCAAATTATCCACTCCTGATTCAACAAATCCATTTTATACTAAGTATCATCCAACTCTAAATTAATGGTTGCAGTAATTACAACAAAGTGATTAATCACAAGCTGGTGACAAATACAGAGAGGACTACAATTAACATACGACAATCAGATATCTCTCTCCAACCCATCTAGCAAACAAATAAGACTCAAGCAAGAGAACAGACATGGTGACTAACACACACCAGCAACAAAGCCCAAAATATTCTGTCAGTTAAACTGATTATAGAAATTTTGGAGAAACATTGGACAATGAAAACCTACAGAGTTGGCTTAAAATCATTTGAAAGGGGTTTTACACCAACAAATTGATAAGATCATTGAATTAATAACGACTGATCTTGAACTAATGTTGCTTTCCTTTCAAATTAAATTAACCCTCAATGTCCACACAGCATTAATTTATTGGGAAACGAACTGCTCATAGAACTGTTACAATTAAGTTGCTCAATAGAAGATAGGCCTCAATCCCAATACTGCCTCATAATATAAATTTACAAATACACATGTTGACACAGAAAACCTCAAACCTCAAACAATTCCACAGTGCATTTTCAGCATGAATAAGAACTGAATCAAATTTTCAATATGCTCAACAACCTCACAACAATCAACCACGAAGAAACGGTATCAAAAGCACACACAACCACAGTTCCTTAATAAATTCAAGACAAAGGGAACTCAAACTACAATTAACCACAATATCATTAAAGAAACCATTTTAGAAAGAAAAAAAAAATACATTGACAAATCAAAAAAGTGAAATAAGACGATATACCTCATTAATAGCAAGCATTTGCCCATTGCTCTTCTTGACCTTCTTCAACTTCCTCAGAAAATACCTAATCCAAACAAACATTTAACCAAAATTTAATCCCAAAAAAAAAAACACAAACCCAGATATCAAATCCAAAAACTTTAACAAAAACTCAAACAGATCTCCACCGAATCACTCACCAGAACTTGGACTTGGCACGAACCTCGTTCGTGGCCCAGAGCTTCATGCGGTAAATCTTAGGGTGCTCATCGGATTCAGTGGGCAAAGCACGCCCAACAACTTGGTACTGGTGAAACTGTAACACCAAAGTCAGACAAAAACACCATTATCAACAGCCTCGAAACCTTAAAAATCCCAAACTCTATCCCCCATTTTTTATTTGTTCCAGAGAAAATGAAATTTCAAGATTCTAGTTCATGTGTTATTTGGTTTCAACGAAATGAAAAAGGGGGGGGAGGGGGGCTCAAAAATTTAACAAAAGGGGTTCTCAATTTTCTTTCCTATATATTTCTCAGGAAACAAACAAGTAAATTAGCATGTAAACAACAAGCAATATTTGAAGAGAGAGAGAGAGAGTAATATACACACAACAATAGAGGAATTGACATGGATTAGAGAGCTGAGATGCGTAGGCTTACCCTGAAAGTAACCATTTCCGATAACCAGCTGAGATCTCTGAAGCGTCTCTCTCTCTCTCTCGCTCTCGCTGTGTATGAAGAAGAAGCGGGGAGGTAGGGTTTTCTTTTGGTTATATATGAGATGGGACTGAGAGACGAAAACCCTAATTCTTAGAGAGTTTTGAGTCACTGCCGCATAAGGAAAATTTAGTGACAGCCAATAGAATATGTAAACGTGTCTGACTTAGGCCCTTTTTTTTTCTTTTTCTTTGGGCTGGTTTGAGGACCAGGCCCGGTTGTTTAGCCCAGAAAAAAATGAAAATTATAAAAATAAAAATAAATAAATAAAGTTCAGAATTACAAAAACTTTTCTGATTTTCTCATCTCTTATCTTGAAATCGACTAGCAATTTAGAATAACGAGAATTACAATAAAAGTTCAGACTAATTATTGTAGGGGGCTATATCAGTGGTTCAGCCCAAGTTAAATGGGTAAGTACTATACCATGGCCTAGTACAATTAATTTGTAGTGATAGTTTGTCAGGCCGACCTTTCAAGTTTTGTTAGTTTCGTTAAACATTTTGAAAAGAAGTCCAATACTTAAGTGATGAGATTTAAGCACTTAAGCATTGGACTTCATACTTTATACTTTTTTCCTTATTTTTTCTATATCCCCTTTTATGGAGGAATCATTTTTCCTTGTATAGCTAGCTAGACTACATCTCAACCCTCCATTTGGACAATTACTAATCTTCACTTGAATGTTTGTCTCATTAGTGACAGTGCCACTTGTAGCTCAGGGTGTTCCTAGGAACACCCTGAGCTGAATTTTTTTTATATATAATAATTAAAAAATTTATATTTGCTCTTGTATTAAGAACACCCTCAAATAAAAATAAAATAATTATTTGTTCTATTTTCAAGAGAAAAAAACAAAGCCCAAAAAAAATTGAACTAAAATTTGAAAAAAAAAATTTAACAGAGTTAAGCCCACGACAAGCTCAATAGATTAAAAAAGTAGCAAATTCATGGATTCTCAACAAAAAAAAAACCAATACAGAGCAAATCACTAAATCAGATCCAAAACTTTGGTCATTATCGTCCCCTGCAGCCTCCAGTCGATGACCAGCGATCAGATTTCTCCAAATCAGTGCATAGTGGCACTAAGGGTCCGTTTGGATAAGACTTATTGCCGAAAACTGAAAACTGAAAACATTGTAGCAAAATAATTTTTAAATGTGTAAATAATGCTGCGAGACCTATTTTTAATAAAAAATTGCTAAAAAAGTACGTGAACAATGCCCTGCACGCACTGCACATTTGTCCCCCCACAGCAGCAAAAGAAAAAAAAAAAAAAAAAAAAAAGAAGCAAAACGCAAAAAGCTAAACGCGGAAAAAATAATCTGGATCCAAACCCTCTCTAAGGGTCTGTTTAGATAGAATTTATTGCTGAAAATTAAAAACTGAAAACACTGTAGCAAAATAATTTTAAAATGTGTGAATAGTATCGTGGGACTCATTTTTAATGAAAAAGTGACTGAAAAGTGAAATTTGTGGATCCGTAAACAGTGCACGAATGCACTGTTCACGGAAGACTTGGTCAACAACTGCGGCTGGGAAGGGAAAAAAAAAAAAAAAGGGAGCCCAGACGCTAGACGTGGACGTGGACGCACTATCCAAACACATTCTAAGACTCTTTCTCCCTTTCTCCTTACTTGGACGGTTGTGTTTTCTTTTCTTTTCCTGAGATTTCTTTGGGTTGATGAAGTCTTTCTTTGTTTGGTAAAGGCGTTTATAGCTTAGTAAATAACGTCAGTCAAGTCTATCTTCTTGCCCACTGTATTATACCACTATACCAATCTCTGTTTTGGCCACATAATTTGTTTATAGCTAGTGTACCAGTCAAATCTCTTTCTTTTCACTTCAAAAAAATCTCTTTCTTTTAATTTAATTTATTATATTTAGTTTTTAACTTAGTTGATATACGTGTATTACAGAACCACTGTACCACTACTGCCACAGTAGGCTGTAGCTTTAAGAGCTTTAGGCTTCATCAAGTCTCTTTTTTAATGATTTAATAATATTTTATATTAGATTTAAATTTGAAAACAGTGGTTTTCTATTTAGGTACTTTTTTTGAATTATCTATTTATTTTTTTTATTTAGTTATTTCAGTAATGATCTTCGTAAATTAACTAATTTTTATAATAAGTAAATCAACTATGATATTGTTATTCCAAAAAAAAAAAAAACTACTATAATATTGCTATATACTTATATATTTGTTTATTTATTATGTTTGCTTAAAATTTAATATTTCTTATTTATTTTATGAAAACTACAATATGAAAAATACTTTTTTTTACTAATTTAATATATTTATTTATATTAAATTAATTATGACATCATCGCGGTTCGATCTCGGTTCAACCTCGGTCCCACCTTAAAAACCTTGAACCTCTCTCTTTTCTGGTTCTATGAACCGTCCGGTATCAAAACAATGGTTGGTGTTGGTGTAAGGTGTTGGTGAGATTATTAATTGTCTTTTAGTGTTAGTGTTGGTATCTTATCCAATACATTATAAAAGACAAACAAATTAAATTATGTTAGGCTAAATAACAATTAATAATTTTATAATTAATGAAACAACAATATAACAAATTATAGTTTATAAAAGACAAACAAAATAATGAAACAACTAAATAGCAATACATTTGGGAAAAATTCCTAGAGCCGTCACTGGAAAAAATTATGCTTCTAAAGGAACACCTTGAGAAAAATTCCTGGAGCTGCCACTGTGTCCCATCGAGGCCTTATAAGAGGTGGTAGAGTGTGCTGCAAGTTGTGAGAGCACTGTTCAGAGGTCATTCTGCCATTACTACGACCAGCTAAGTTGGACCAATGCATTGAATACAGAGGTGAATGGTACTTTACTTGGAAACTTCCCCATTTCTTTTCTTGTACCTCTCCCCACCTCCTTGGCTCCCGGCATTGTGGACTTGATGATCATTCTCTAGTTTCCTGAAGAGTACTTGTCCCTCGGGTTCCTCAAGTGTACCGCTCTCCTCAGTTTTTCAAATGATCTTATTCAAATTTATCCGGACTTGTCTTATTTTATAGTTCTGCCTCTGCGATCCCTCATTCCCCACAAATATATATTTTTTTCCGAAGAATATTCAAAGAAAACTCTTTTCTAAAATCCTCAATATGCTAGTTTTCTATCCTCTTATAAGGGGAAATTACATTTTGTTTTATTATAAAATTCCACTACGTTTATAATGCATCTCCAAATTATCAATTTGTCCAATTGACACCTTAATTTGAAAAAATTGTATCAATGCACTTCTTACATTTTAAATTGGATGTTAAATGAGACAAAAATATGGTGTAATGATTAAATATCCTCATTGGTTGCAATGAAAAACCACAATTTTAATCTTATTTAATACTCAATTCAGACGGCAGGGGTATATTAATACAAATCTCTTTAACTTGTGTCAATTGAGCAAATTAACAGTTTGGGTACATTAAAAATGAAGTGAAAGTTTAATCTTTTTTTAATAAAAAAAATCAAATCCATAAAAACTATCAGCAATACAATAAAAACCTTTAAATTATTAATAATAAAACTCTCTTAGTTTTAAATTTTTCTTTCAAAAAAAAATTTTAATTTCAAAATATTTAAAAAGCTGATCCCTTGGTTCAATATTTGAGTTTCCAAACCAATTTTTGTAATTTTCAACAATTCATTACATTGTCCAATTCAAACAGGCACCATATCATTAGAGATCAAGCGCAGGTTTCTCATAAAAAATAATAATAATAAAAGTCAAGCACCGGTATAATAGCAATTGTCAACACGTTCAAATTAGGAAATGTTTTTCCCAACAAAAAATAAAATAAAATTATTAAGGGTAAAGTTGTTATATTTGTCTCTATCAGACCCCAGAAAATGAGAATTTTGTGCAAACTACATTTTTTTTTTTTGTCAAATTGCATGTTAGTTATTTAATTCTTAGGAATCTAAGATTGAAATTATTTTAAATTCATGGTAAATTTAATCCTGAAAAAATAGATTAGGTCCTAAGAAATTAATGAGAAATCCTTAAAACTTAATGTCAGTTTAATGAGAAGAAAGAAACCAACACAGATGACCATAATGGTAGGGGAGACCTAGTGCTCATTTGGTAAAGCTTTTTTCGAATAGTAGATAAATTATAGTATTAAAAAAAAAATTCACTTTTTTCTAGGTACAACTTTTTTAAATAACCACATGTTCAAAATGTTGAAAAATAAATTGTACCAAACAAACGTGTGATTTTTTTTCTAGAAATTGACACCATGTTTGGGAGCTAATAAAAGAAAAGAATGGATCAAAATAAAAATTATGTATATTTTTCTAATTCGTTTGGGAGTAAAAAAAATTAATGTAATTGAAAGAAATATATAAGTTTAATATTATACATTTCATATATATTGTTTTCTTTCATAATATGGTTAATATTAATATTTCACCTCTATTTTATAAAAGGAATGATTGTTTCCTTCATTTTTGGGAGTGTTGCTTAGGCTAAAGGGAATGAAACGAGCATCCTCTCTTAAACATTTCATTCCATCGCGTTAAAATTTAACGGAATAGATAGAATATTATTTAAAACTTCAATTATGTCTTCCCAAAAAACTTTAGGAAGAGGTACACATATGTAATCATTAGTTCATTACTCATGTTTAGCAATGCAAGTAAAAGTCTTAACATTGTTGTCTTCCAAAAATCATGGCTTTGACAGTTTAATTCCTCTATTAGGCATTGAATTGATGCAAGGCCTTTTTTGTGCATCCTAGTATTATCATTTGAAACAGAGGGCCTTAGAGGAATTGTCACTTCCAAGGGGATTTTTGTTTAACATTGATAGTTAGATTAAAGGAATTTGAATCTTAGATGTCTCTATTGGAAACACTAGAAGTTATCAACCAATTAAGTTACAAAGCTCTTAACGTTATCAGTAACATTTATTAACATGAAAACAAACTAAATGGGTTAATGTTAGTATAAATTGGTCAAATTCATGTTAATATGCCCAATCTGCAATCAATCTGAATTGATTGCAATAATTATTTTGTGTCTATGTGTATCAACTTGTTTTGACACAATTTGTTTAACTTATATAGTTAAATGACATTTTATTCACTATGAATTTAAATTTCAAATGAAGAAAAAAGTAATTGATAAAATACTAATGTACAAATTATGAGATAAAGTTTGTATAAAATTTATTTATTTATAATTGTTCTAACCACACTTGTTAAAACTGGGATCCTACTTAAGATCAATGGAAGGGTATTTAAGATCGACTCAAAGTTTGTAAGATTTTATAAACAAATAAAATAAAGAATAAAAATTTAACAATATGATATTAGATTATTATATATTTCTAAATTTTGGACTAGTATTCTAAAAATACTTGGTCTAAACTTAGTTTTGTAATGGGTATATACTATTCAAACAATCTACCCTAAAAGACGAAAGAAACCAGTATCTTAGTTGATTATATTTGTTTTGCCAGATCGAACTTTTACCGAAGTCCTTTTACAGGTAGTTGTAGCAAAATTAAATAACTTAATTAATAATTGGCCCCTTTCTAAACATTTTGTGGTTACGATTGTAATGAATTTAGATATTTAAGAAGTATCTACATTTTAAAAAAATCTTTCAATTTTTATACATGTTGACGTAAATTTAAAAAATATATAAAAATAATAATAATTTTATAGATCAATAAAATTGCAAAAATTATAAAGTTAAGATTTTAAGATTTTACTTAACTTCTAAATCATTTAAAGCTTTTTAAAAAAATAAAAAAATAAAAAAATAATAAAATAAATTTTATGACCATGGTTCTAAGTTGTGTGCTTATAAAATATAAAAGCAAGTTGATATTAAAATTATACATAAAAGGGTCAAGAAGATTTGGACTCCTTAATTAATAGAGTTATCCAAAATTCAAATCCCCGAAAAAAATGAGTTAGTGGATCAAATCAGATATCCGATTAACATGAAATTGAGTCGGGCATAATAAACAAAGAAAACACGTAATACGTGAATATTTTAAAATAACAATTCAATATTTATTGAATGTTATAACATTAAAAAGGAGTTACACTATATACACCATATTATAAGTTGATATCACGAGCCCGTTTTGACTGGGCAGATCTAGATGGCAAATCAATGACATACACGGAACAAGCACTTGAGTACATGAAACTCAGTGCGACAGTTTAGGAGATGCACATAGCCAATAGAATTTATATATTAACGAAATCAGAATAACATTTAAGTCGAGTTTTAAAAATATACAGCAATTCCTTTCATTGCCATGATATCTTCAATATTTGGCAATCTAATAGGAATTTGCTACCAATTCAGAAGAATGGCAACAATACATATGCACAAATACAGGTTAGAACAGCCTCCAAGGAAAATTATAATAACCGACCAATTTGTTCTTTGGATACAGGCATATATACATAAGATTTTGCAATTGATCCTATAATCTCACCAGCCATGACCATGAGCTCTCCTTGTTACACCAAGCACAACAGCAATCACACACAGTGTGGACTGCACGTGTAAAAATAAAAATTGCATGAGTACAGGCAAAGCATATATCATCATTTCTCAGCCAGAAAAAGAAGCGGATCAAATATATAAATTTTTACAAAGAAGCGAAAGGAAGGCCAATTGTCAAAATTAGAAATTCCTAACACAAATCAGTGAAGAAACCAAGAGTAAAATCAGCTCTAGTATTTAATAAATAACATGACTATATTAACTTGTACTGTTGTACAGACTGCTTGCACGTTCTGTATTCCAAATTCACAGAGGGGGTTAGTTGGGATACGCATGGCACTAGAACTCAATGAACATGTCAGCTGGTAACCAAAATGTAGTAATTTTGTACACGTAGCATTTATAAGCAGCATTATGCCAGCAACTAGCAACTAGCAACATATATCATTAGCAAGATTGTACCTCACATCTAAATGCACCAAACTATGTATTTAGACGTTTAGCAAATGTATTTATAGATTATCATGTCAAAATGAAATGCACATCACCATCTGATTTTTTTTATAAGCAATGAGTTTTATTCACGATGAAATGGACTTTATGTTAACAATAATGAACACAAAATATCTTGAAAAGATTACTATAAATCAGACAGATCATGCACCTTGTAAAACCAGAAGTTTTTAAAGTAATGCAACATACTTTGGAAGCCTCAAGACCATAGGCCATATGTCATAAATCATACCTTGAAAGGCACCTATCCTCGTAATCTTAAAACCGGACCTATACCAGTTTGGCCTAAATTCACAAACCACTCAAATTGGTCCAAGAACCTGAACTGGTTTTGACAAACCTTCACATCATTTTTTTTTTTTAACTGATAAAATCTGTGACTTATCAACCCCCACCCCCCACCAAAAGAAAAGGGCTTACATGCATGGATTCTATTATTAAAGTGGACCAAGTAATAAACTCCACATTGAACTAAGAATGTTTTTTTATAATAATCAACTAAAGAATGTTAGGCCAACACAAAAGCTAGTCTATACATTTAATGTTTCAAATTTGGGGTGTGGTATTTTTAGATGAGGAAGTATAACATCCTCTTTCAATTTTTCCAATGTGAGACTTTCAATACAAGTCTCTCTCATAAAACAACAAGTCCCACATTGAATAATAAAATGACTTTAAAATTGTCTTTACTTATAAATGAGCCACTCTACCCCTTTGTCTTTCATTCCTGAGGTGCAAAAGTCTCACATTGAAAATTTACATTGACAATAAGTCTTTATAAATATCTCTTCTAAGTTAAAAATGAAGAAGTATTTCAGAAAAAAGAGAAAATAATTTCTTTATAAGTGAGTTTTGGTTCCAAGGGGAAGGAAAGATTCGAACTAGTGGCCTCCACTTTATGAGGCATGGTTCTCAACCAATTGTGCTACCCCTTAGGGTAAAATAAAAAATAAATGTATAAATAAAATGTGAAGATTTTTGCACATTCCCAGAATTTGAAATTATCTTTATATTCCTTCATATAATTTTAGAAAACTTATAAGTTTTAAGGTAAAATTCATTATATTAAAAACTTATGACTTTATAATTTCTAAAAAAAAAAAATGTATACATGTTTTAAAGAGTAAAAACATAATTGAATATTTTTGGATATTTTTCAGAACTATTATTAGTTTATTTAAAATTTATTATATTTGTGAGGACCCGAGGACCTAAGAACCCGAGGACCCGAAGAAAGAAAGGCCAACATTTAGAATGAAAGATGAGGTCTCTCCGGGTGTGCCCGAAGATGAGGTGGCGTGGACGATAACTACATAAGGGACATGTTGCAAATATCTGGATGTATTAGGCTGATTTGGAAGGTTGCATTAAATGCTTGGCAACAACCATTCTGGCCGCATTAATTAGCAAGCATCACCTCTATCCGTCGCATTAATGTGGACATGACCTGAACAGTGCGGGATGCAAAGTGGAATCTTGTTCCATTGCCGACGGACAAGTGTCACGGGAAAAGGACCGCAGATTGCAAGGTGTAAGGCTACGATGAAAACAGAGAATAGTATAAATAGGAATCAAGAGACTACGAGTAGGGGCTTTTTGTTGTTGAACCCTCTCTACCAAATGTATTGTATGAGGACTCTTAAATGAATAAAGCAGCAGTAACGTTTGGAAGTTGATTTTATGAGTTTTTGGTCCTCACAATATTTATTTGAATTATTAAGTAATTATTAATTAAATTATTTAAGAAGTAACCAGCTCCACCACTAGAGGGACCTAAAAACCGAGAACACTCTTTTTCTATATTAATTCCAGACCCTAAACATTTCTAGCACAGAGAATTCCCTGACTTATGTGCATCATACACCAGCTATAAATATACAAGATCCACTCCTTCTATAATAATGTTGGACATTAAGCTTTTATTCAAAACCCCAACTCTCCAATTCAATAGGCCAACTTGAAAGAGTAGTGATGCTGATGCACTACTTCCTAGCATGCGATTAAATTATGAACCAGATCCAACAACTACCCTGTCTCCTGCCATGCCATGGCACTAATCACAAGTTCAGAAAATGTGTAGATTGCTCATTTCAAGACGATAGGGCCAGTCTCAGAAGATATGTAATGAACTCTAGCAAAATTATTTGCTGAAGTCCACATCAATACGCAGAATCACAAAGAAAGAAAATAATATAAATAGAAAACAGCCCCATGCAAGAGAAAAAAGAGATACTGCACAACAAAGATACTTACAGCTATTGTGCATGCAATATATCCAGGTTTTTCTCTGTAATCAACTCGTACACAGAGCAGAAGAAGAGTTCCAATGTACCAGGGAATGCCACCAAAAAAGAAACCAATTAAAAACCTTGCAAAAAAAAAAAAAAAAAAAAGTGAATCAGTAGAAGTCAAATACAAGTCCCAAAAAAAAAAAAAAAAGAATCATCAAATTACACTATTAAGGCCATGTGTTGGAGATTCTGATCATTTATGATATCTACCACAGATGTCGGACAGTTTTTCCCCCTTCTCACTACCATAATCCTAACTAGTTCCAATTTCTTAGGGTTGCATATATATTCAAATTTTTATTTACTTTTTTGCCTGGCAAGTGAATATGTTTATCCTAGACGATATTATACAGGTAAACTTCATGAATTTTAGATTTGCAATTTGTTATAGAAAATCGTCATTTTATTACTTAAGTGCTTCCCATATGCACCTCTTACCTCATGCCTCAGAAAGTAACAGGCAGCAACTGGCAACTATCTAAGTTGCCATAGCTTAAGACATGCAGTTTAGTATAACTGAGTGTGGGAGAGCTGTTTAACCATAGACAACACTTCATAGAAGTCAAATAAACACAATTGAATAATTTACTGGGCAAGCAATATTGCCTGCCAGTAAAAAAAAGTTCAAGAAGCAACTTGAATTTTCTAAAAAGTGAGTGGGGCAAGAAATCCTCTAAAACTATGATTTTGCTAAGTTGTTTGTGTGCACAATTCATTCACTATATTATGTATTTAATATTCGAATAAGGCATATACTATTAATTATTGTGCTCATGCATCAACCCCCCCTAAAAACATAAATAGAGGAAAATAATGTAATTAAGAATTATCCATAGAAAAGAACTTACAAGAACCAGCCTGTACCGATACCACAGCAAGGAAGACGTGGTTCCCTTACAGGTGTTCCCTCAACAACAGCATAACCTTGAACAACTTTAAACAAAAACATTTTTAAAAAAAAATCATAAGAAAGGAAGATTAAACCGAAACTGTAGATTTTTTCCCTCTTTCTGGCAAACTTAAAAAATATTTTGTATAACATTCATATGTAGTAGCCACTTCAATTTCAATATTGACAAGAACTTCAAGTACATAGCTATAAACATTCAAAAGTTGCGACAGGCATGCATGTTAACGTCCTTGTTAAAACTCAAAATATAGGTATGCAGCAGATAGAAGATAGATAGACAGACAAAGAGGCGTCTAGAGATAAGAATTTCCTCAACAGTGTAGAAAATGGAGACTTACTGATAAAACGCATGGCAAAAAATTATCTATTTGCAAATGTTGCGTCATACTCAGTGGGATAATTAGGGTCTCTTGATGTTAGTAATGCACATGCAACATGCTAGAACGGTGTTAGGATTAAATTACTTTCTAACGTTAATCAATGGCCTAAGAGTCATAGGTATTTCATATTCAGAGGCATCGCTCATAACTTCCAAAAATATAATATGATAGAATTTCACTCTATGGTGTTTGCTCCAAGCCAAGACACCAATTGATTTTTGGTGCGGACAAGGTTCAAACTCAGATCTCTCATTCGAGAGACAAGAGTCTTTACTAGTTGAGCTAATTGGAACCCACAACTATGAAGAATTTATATTAAAACCCTTAAAGGAAACATAATTAATCTCAATCAAGATCCATACATCATAAGATCCTTCGCTTTTAAACGATAATCGAACTTAGATACCATTGCTCCTATTAATATACACAGTTAGATTCCATCTAAATTATTAACTCAACCAAATATATAAACAATAAAATGCAACCTTAAGCTATAACATCAAAATATAAATACCACACTTGAATAGCCCAACCACAACCAATCATAACCAATTGAACACAAAATTGGCACACTCATTTCCCTTTGAATTACTATAATTTGTACTATAACCAATCACAATTCACAAACCAAACAAAACCATTATATTTTTTACGCAAATCAAAATGAATCAAAAATTTGAATTTTTACCTTGAACGGTTTGGTATCCATAAGGATGATGATGATGGTAACCTGGGGGAGGAACTGGCTGCGGGAAACCGACAACCGGCTGAGGCTGTGGCTGTGGCTGAGGGGCAGAAGGGTAGTAGTTGGCGACGCCTTGGAACGTGCCATAGTGGAGCCGGTTCTGCTGGTCGCCGGTCACTCCTCTGCCCTTGACTTCTTCGCTCATTTCTCTTCTTTCTTTTTTTTCGACTAAATCGGATTCGAATTTTCTGAATTTTGGGGGTTAGGGTTTGAGAGGCACAAGTGAACGTGATCGTCGGCCTTTCCGTTTCTTCTCAACTCTACTCCGCTCTGCAGTAACCAAAAGTTTTTGACGCGGTAAAGAATAGGTATTTAATATTTATAGCTTTGAAAGGATTTGACCCAATCCGACTCGTTTTTGTGCTTGGCTGCTTTGTTCGATTTGGTTGCCTTTCGGGTTTTTTATTTTTTATTTTTTAATAGTGATTAGTGAGCAATATAAAAGCCTGTAATGGGTTATAGAAACGCTACAAATACAACACTTTCCTAATAAATTTTAAGCCGTAAGTTGTTATGACGTATTATTGGTAGACAAAAAAGTAATTTCAGTTGTAAGTTCAAATTAGAACTAATAACAACTTATCGTCTATAATTTGCTGTGAAAGTATTATGAAAATGTTGTGGACCTAGCGATTCGTTATGTTTGTTAATCTATACTACTATTAAAGAGGTTTTCCTTGTTTGGACGGGATATTTTTTTATTCCAAAATAATCCTACATCCTATATTTAAGTTGAGGCAAAACTTGTAAAAATATATTTCTAACTCTCTTTTAAAACATTTCCTACAAAATAGGATCACTCTCCCACCAACCCACTTCTTCAAAACAACTATATATTTACTATTTTTTTTTAAAAAAAATAGAAAAACAAGTTAAACAAAAAAATTAAAAATCATCCTCGTGTTTATCTTCCTATCAAATTATTAACTTTTACCAAAAAAATAGAAAAGCCTCTAAGCACGCGCTTGAGCGCATGCTTAAAGGCTAGTTTTTTTTAAAGGTTTTGATCCTCCTTTTATAGGAAATATAAAAAGTATTCAAACGAATCTGTTACTTTGTTTCATTTTCTATAAAAAGTTTCCTAAAACGGTCAATTGACAATATCCCTAAAGACATCTATTAACTTTTTCAAAACATTATTAAAAGGAACTTCAATGTCCAAGTCAAAAACAAACCTACACAAAATATAGAGTAATGCTATGGATACAATAATTTCACAATAAAGCCTAAGTGACAAATTATTATTAGTTATCATCTGAGCCCATCACTACATTATTATTAATATTATTATTATTTTAATCTTCCATTAACAGCTTGTCACCTAAGTTTTGTTGTGAAAATATTGTCCCATAATTTTGTTCCAAAATATATACAAGTCACCATGAAAATCCAAAAACTAGGAAAGATAGAAATGAAAAGTTCCCCATCTTGTTCCAAAAGAATGTGGTATTAAAAAAGGATGGACATGTATCATGTAAGATCTCCCTTTGCAATTGACGATTTCCTTAATTAAATTAACTAGTCGGTCCGCTCCTCTGATAGCTTTTTTACATATATGCTTAGTGAGAGGTGCCATGCTAGCTTCATTAGACATTTCAATCAACAAGAGGGAAATTACAAGTCACTGAATTTTACCAAAGAGACCGCCATAAGAGAGTATGTCGTAGTGAGTAAATCAGTAGAGCCTAGATTGAAGAACCTGGTTTTGTCAAAGTGATGCATCAAACGTGATTTGGCCTTTACAAAACATCTCACCACAGCCTCATAGGTCAATTAAGCACATTATTTTGGAAACTATAAATATTCTCAAAGCTTTTGAATGTTGGTTTGTAGCGCATATCTATAAGGAAGCGAACTTCATAGGCGATAGCCCATAATATTATTAGGAAAAAAATGGCTAAATGCCCTTTATTTTTAAAGTACATAGCAAAACACCTATATTTTCAAAGTATTTAATAAAACATCTATATTTTGGAACTTAATTTTAACAAAATTGAGTTCTATGTAAAATTTAAGGAAAAATGCTCACACACCCCTTGAACTTTGAGATAATGGCCAAGACACCCCCTAAACTTTTAATTTGGCCAATTTACTCCACAAACTTTATAGACTTGTCAAATCAGTTCCTCTATTAGTTTGGTGTTAAAAAACTAACAGAAACTCAAACTCACGTGAGCATAAAAATGACCAAGGGAGTATGAATCAATTCAATTGAGAAGGAGAGAGAAAACTTTTGAGAGAGAGAGAGAGAGAGAGGCTATAGAACCAAATTTACAGAACCACATGTCTCTCTCATTCTTTTTCATTATTCTGCTCACTTCTATTTTGTTTGTTTCATTATATTGTTTCTATTTGGCTATCAGCAAATACTTTTTTTTTTCACCATTTTTCTTTTCTTGGGAAAGTTTTTCTTTGACAGTGGTTGTTGATTATATATATATAGACATACACACACACCAACAGAGAGGTTTCTGAAAGAAGCAATGGAAGGGAATAAGAAGACGGCATCTTCTTCCTTGACTTTTGAACTTTTTCGGTCCACTTACAGAATCTTCTTTGCCATCTGGGATTTTTGGGTCTATCTTTGTGCCTTCAACCAAAGTATTGGTTTTAATTTCAGTTCAACCCTGTTGTTTTGAGCTAATGTTTAGAATCTATAAATAGGTGATGTATTTTCTTCGATTGTTTCGATTTGATTTTCATTGCTTTTATTGTGTTATGTTCATTTGTTTTATGCATTTTATGGTATTAGTACCAATTTTGTTTTTACAGTGGGAGCCTTCTATAGTTTGTCTATCTCTCTCTCTAAAGCTTTCTCTCTCCATCTCAATTGAACTGATTCATACTCCCTTGTCATTTTTATGCTCACGTGAGTTTCGGTTAGTTGTTTAACACCAAACTCACAGAGGTATTGATTTGGCAAATGTATAAAGTTTATGGAGTAAATTGGCCAAATTAAAAGTTCAGGGGGTGTTTTGACTACTACCTCAAAGTTCAGGGGATGTATGAGCATTTTTCCCTAATATTTAATATCCTCAAATCGAGTTTTATATGTATTTTTAAGTAGAACTTGACATTAGTAATGTCAAGATCTACTTAAATTTTCAAAAAAATAATTAAGTAACAAAATATGCATAGAACTTGACATACTAAATACTTTGAAAAAAGAGGTGTTTTGCTACACTCTTAAAAAATAAAAGATATTTAGCCATTTTGCTCAATATCATCAAGTGGGTTGTTTTTTGTAATTTCGAGAGAATGAAGAATGATACGTGATGAGCTTATGTGTCAGTTTACTATAAATATGGATGAATCATAATGAACTGACATCATTTTATTGGATAAACTAAACAAATGTGATGAACTTAAGTGTCACTTAATGAAAAATATGGACTAGAAGATTGTTGATGCAAATGAAATACAATTACAAATGGTGATATCTAAATTCTGAAACTTTAGAGTATAAAATTCAAAGGCCTCCAGATATCAAGAGTATGCTTTGCACTTTTGAGCATTCACATCAATTTGTGTATAATAGAAAAAGATGTAGAATTTACACAATTTTATTTAAAAATGACTCGCATCAATTAATGTTTAAATTTTTAAGTTTACTATAGTAATCATGTAAATTTACACTGAAATTATTTATTTAGCATTTAGTTGTTTATAATTTCTTTATGTATCTTGAGCATGAAAAAAAAGAGTGAATGATAGTTGTTATGTGTGAAAAAAGATAAACAACTAAAAAATTCAAGAAAAATTAACATTTTAATAAAATATAGTATAAAATAAATAATATGATATGAGAGGTTTAAAAAAATAATTACTTAAAAAAAAAATAAAAAAAAAAGTAAGTTTTTATACTACTATAGACTTGAATTTTTGCACCGAGGAATGGTTTGAGCCTTTTAGCTAAACTCAACATTTTTAAAGTTTGGGGTTTAATTTATTATTTTTTAAAGTTTAGCTGTTCATCATTTACAACCCAAAAATATAGGGTCTAAAGTGAAAACATTCCCAATGATAACTATCTATGGTAAAGATAGAAATCTAAAGATCAGTCAATCTGAGTGGACAAGGACAGAGAGAGTGAGCTAGATTAATGAAAGCGCTTTAGCAGGTAACATCCATGATCCATGTTCCACTCTCTCTCACTCTCTCCATCCATTGAGAAAAATCCTAGTACTCCAGTCTACCGCACGTGAAACTGTCAAATTCCTTCCTTACTAGCATTTTGCTAAGTACTAAAAAGTGAAAAATACATCTTCTTCAGCAACTACTGTTACAAAAGTACTTTACGAATCTCTCAATTCTGCTGACTCCACACTCTGTCTCTCTCGCCTTTGCGGGGGAGGCCAAATCTGTTGCTGTTGCTGCTTCATATGCATAACAAATGTGTTCAGATCTTCTCTCACAAATCACAACACTGGTAAGCCTCTTTTCATTCATCATTGTATAAGGTTTTCTAAATTGTTTTTTAAATTTTGTTACTTTTTTTCTTTCTGGGTATGTTAAATCTCTAAAGAATTTTCAAGTTTTGGAAATGACAAGTTGGTTTTTTTATGAGAGTTTGGAAGTCTTCAGTCTTCACTACTTGTTTGATGAAATGTTTAGATAGCACAATTCAAGTATCTGATTGGTTGGCAAGCACATTTGGGCAAATAACTAAGATTTAGTGTTCATTCAGAAGGATTGACAAATTAGGAGCACAGGATAGTTAGAACATGGACTTGTAGGAAGAATATTTGACTGAATAAGATTTTCTAAATTGTTTTTAAATTTGATTTTTTTCTTTCTTTCTTTCTTTCTTTTTGGGTATGTTAAATCCCCTAGGACAGGTTTTGAATTGTCGTGAGTGTGATCGGTTTGTTAATTGATTGAGGAGTGAGGATTTGGTGTGGTTTGAGACAATGTTATTGGAATTTTATATGTGTCAATTTAGCGCAGTTTGAAGTGGCATTCAGTTCAAAAAATAGTTTGATTTTAATTTTGTTCAAATGTATTCAAAATCATTTTTTGTTTTAGTTGCTGAGTGAGGATTTTTTTTTTTAATTTAAATTTTTAAAAATGCATATGAAAATATCTACAATTGAGTTCTGATTAGCAGTGATGCTTTGCTGTTAGGTTTTCTTTGCTGGATTTTTTGAATGGTCGTGTGATTGGTTTATTGATTGATAGAGGAGTGAGTTTTTGGTTGCGAAAATAGTTATTGGAATTTAATATGAGTTAATTAAGGCAGTAAGAAGTGAAATTCAGCTTAACAATGGTTTGATTTTAACTTTGTGAAAATAATTCATAAATTGTTGTTCGTTTTAGTTGCTGAGGATTTTTTTTTTTTTTTTATCTTTGAAAATAACAATGATGCTATTGCTAAGTGTTATAATACATTTAGTAGCGCCAAAAGTGGTTATTGGTGTAATTAGCTTCAGGAATATCCATTAAATCAGATCCTTGGTAGTCACTAGGTTATATATTCTGAGTTAGAGCCTTTTTGAGGCTCAAGATATAGGATCTGTAATTCTGCATCTATTGCCTAGTAGAAATAGCAGCTCGATATTGTTAAGATTATGAAGGATGACATATAGAAGTTCTGGTGAGGTATAAAGATGACGTCCTTTGTATATTTATGTATTATAGATACTTATAAATTATGATATATTGCTTTGAGAAATTCTCTGTATATTATTTTCCCCGCAATTAATGATTCTGATGTATTGATTCGTTTCAGTTCAATGCAGATAAGGGCCCATTTCAGCGGACTTATGCTGCTCAGGTACTGCATCTATGTTTCATGTAGGCAACCACATTATCTACTTGCACTATAGGTATCATCTTTGTATTGTTTGCCTCTGTACGTTTTATTTACACTGAATTTAAGTTATAAGGTGTAGAAAAATTGAATATATTCATGCTTAGGTTGTGAATTCTTACATATTCAAATTATCCTGGAGTATGATACCATAACCTCCCCAGAACTGTAGTTCATAGTGTGATACTGTGCAGTTCCTCAAACAAACCCCCCACCCAAAAAAAAGGAGATATAAGCAGAAAACAATTAAAATAGAAAAAATACTGAAAATACATGCACCACACCTAAAGCTTTTTGATGGTAGCCTCTTTTGTATTTAAGAAGTAGGTGTTATCATACTTTTCCTATCTGACCTCCTACTACTATTTAGTTTGGTCAAATCATTTTCTGGAAGACGGGGATCAACCAGTTCTTGTCATTTGTTTCTTTATTTTATTCAGTATGCTGTGGTAACTTAGGTAATATGTTTCTTAGTCTTGCTGGCTTGACATGGTTTGGGTTATTACTGTGGGTAGGAGGATACGATATATGATGGAATAGATACTTTTTTTGACTATGATGATTTGCTTTCTAGTAAACCTCATACATGTGGGTGTTTTCAGTGATTCCTTTACCTGACACTAACAGAGATTGAAAGCTTCAGTCATCTTCTCTGTTGGGATTGATCATGATCATTAGTTATTTGTTTTTAAAAATCTGTGACTTGATAGGTTATCACAGAAGTTTAATAAGATACATCTAAAAGTCTCCTCTTTTGCCAAATTGTGAAATTGATGTCTTGTAAAATACCCAAATCCAAAGACCAATATAGAAATCTATCTTTTTCACTATTAAATTGTATTTAATAGTGGGTAAACATCATAGCATACTGAATCAAATAAAGAAACTATAATGAGTATACACACACACACAAAACCCTGACCTCTTTAAAGTGTTGATTTATATACAAACACTATTCTTAAGGTGTTGTACCACACAAACAATTTTTTGTTTACATGTCAGAAGACATGAACAAGGACAATTACTATTATTTTGATTTGTTTTGGTTAAATGACATCTTCATTTTGATCATAGCTATCACTGTTATGAATTTTTATTAAGCACAAGAGAATTATATAAAATGTTATGTTATTTTTAAACTTTGCACGACTAAATTATTATCAAATTTTGTCCATTTATTATTGTTTCAAATTTTCTATACAAAAAGTTTTAGAAATTGAAAAACCTTGAGTAATTTTTTTTGAAGATAAGATAGTAACTTAATATATTGAGAAATGTTGTGCATTAAATGTGCTGCATGAATTGTTGAACAGGGCTTGTTTTTCATTTTTTGTAGTTGAATCTTAGTAAATGTAATTGCAGGAGGCACTCAAGCAAGGTCAAGTAGTGAATTTAACTAGATTTGCTTGCACGTGTAATGATTAGAAAACTTTGTGTGTCTAATGTTCAATGAATATTAGAAACGTTGATTTATTGTGCGTTGAGTGTGCTTTTGCTAAGTAAAGAAATGTTAAAAGAATCTTATTTCATGAGAAAGAGCAGAGGGACCTAATTATATTATTCTTTGGGGGGAAGGGGGGGGAGATGGCCGGATGGGAGTGGTGGTGAGGGTTGTGCATTTTTCTTGGAATAGGAAATCCTTGGTCAGGGTTGTGCATTTGTTGATTTTGAAACTTTTCAATGTTGATCTAGATATATCCCATAAATATAATTTTCCATTGTTTAATTTCTTATGTGGTAGCTGCTTCACTATACTGCCAGGTTAATGATCAATGTTATAGTTTACTTAAAGAAAAAAAAAGATCATTGTTATAGTATAGTTGAAGCTAGATGTCAGGGCCTTTTACTTTGTCTGCATAACCTTTTTTTTTTCTTAAATTTTTATACGCAAGCAGTTTTACTCATGATGCTATTATCACTTTTGACATTGTTGGCTATTGCTTGACTTAGATTTTGTTTCATATATATCAAGGTTGAACAAATTTCTTCATTGAATAACTTATCATATATTCTTATGGCATTTGATTTCAATCCCATTTATGCTCTTCTCCCTAGTATTTCTGGTGGAATCCATATTTATAAGTGGATGCCTCTATGACCCTGTCCAATTTAGCAGATCTCTTGCACACACACTGATTGATGACTCTTGACTGAGAAACGCAAAATCATGTACCCATCTATTGGTGATAGAAATTATCATCATCAGATATTTGGGATCAATGTTATATGTATTTATGGCCATCTATTAGCATGAGATAAATGGGCTTTTTACTATCAAAAGATTTGCATCGGATTTTCATTTAGAGATCACCTATTGTCATAAGTAATGGGTTTCTCTAATGCATATTTTCCATTTCCTGATATCCAGTAAAACAATTTTATGTAGAGTTTTGGCTCCTTGTGATTTTTGTCTATATTGCTTTGCAAGTTAGTCATTTTTTGCTCTTTTGTTAATTTGCTCCTGTTGACTATTATGAGCTATATTTATTTAGTTTTCTTCTAATATGTGATAGGCATGAAGCTACTGTCTTTTCTGGAACCATTTGGTAGTAGATAAAGAGCTGTTTTTTAGACTGGCTCATTTGAAAACTATTGACAGAGTAAGTATCTAGAAAAAACTAAAGGTGAAGTAAGAGGATGATGACATTTCCAAAGCGTTACTTGATTGTCATTTTAACCTTCATCAGCACATCTGTTTGCTACATAGAACGTGTTGGCTTCTCTATTGCATATACAATTGCAGCTGATGCTGCTAGGGTAAACCAATCAACTAAAGGAACTATACTTGCTACATTCTATTGTGGATATGCCTGTTCTCAGGTACCTGGTGGATGGGCAGCTCAGAGAATTGGTGGAAGGAAGGTTCTCCTTATTTCTTTTGTGTTATGGTCATTGACTTGTGCATTAGTACCACTAGACCCCAATCAAGTCACAGTTTTAGTGATTGCGCGCTTACTTGTTGGTGTGGCACAAGGCTTCATCTTCCCCTCCATCCACACAGTTCTAGCGCAGTGGGTTCCACCCCACGAAAGATCCAGATCTGTTTCTCTAACAATGTCTGGGATGTACCTTGGAGCAGCTGCAGGAATGCTTTTCCTTCCAAGCTTAGTAAAGTATAGAGGACCCCAATCAGTATTTCTTGCTGAGGCGGCATTAGGTGCCATGTGGTGCATGCTTTGGTTCAACTATGCTAGTGATCCTCCTTGGTCTGAACATCCAAAAGCCACTGCTGCTGGTTTTGGTGAATCTTTGTTGCCAGTTAAAGGAAACCAGAAAGGGAAAGTGGAGAATGGAGGAATTTCTGCCAGAACTGCCAACATACCATGGAAAAAAATTGTACTCAGCTTGCCAGTTTGGGCAATCGTGGTAAATAATTTCACCTTCCATTATGGTTTGTATGTGTTGATGAACTGGCTGCCAACATACTTTGAGAAAGGCCTGCAGCTTAGCCTTCAGGAGATGGGATCCTCTAAAATGATGCCTTATTTTAACATGTTTATATTTTCAAATATTGGCGGGGTGGTTGCTGACCACTTAATCACCAAGAAAATCTTGTCAGTGACTGGAGTCAGGAAGTTGTTGAACACTGTAGGGTTCTTAGTTGCTTCTCTTGCATTGATAGCACTTCCTATCTTCAGAACTTCCAGTGGGGCAGTGTTTTGTTCTTCTGTGGCTCTTGGTTTCTTGGCTCTAGGAAGAGCTGGGTTTGCTGTGAACCACATGGATATTGCTCCGAGATATGCAGGGATTGTTATGGGAGTTTCTAATACTGCCGGTACCTTTGCTGGCATTATTGGAGTTCATCTCACTGGTTGTCTTCTTGAAACTGCAAAAACTTCTGATTCAGGTCTTTCAAGTCCAGATAGCTGGAGATTAGTGTTTTACATACCAGGGTATCTATGCATCTTTAGTAGTTTGGTGTTTTTATTGTTTTCCACAGGGGAGAGAATTTTTGACTGAGTTAATCTTGTTCCAAGTCAAGATAAAATCTCACCAATACTTAGTTACGGTCAAGATTCAATTTACAAATATCTTCTGATGAGCCCTACAAATATCACGGGAGTTCGAAAATCAGTCTCTCCAATCAATTGGTTGTAAGGTTGTTAACCACGACTTCTTCCAGACCCTTACAAAAGTGGGAGCATTGTGCGCTAGGTACGACTTTTGTTGATGAGTGTTATGAGGGTTGCCCAGCATATCATTCTTTTCCAGGAAGGGTGTAAGATGTCCAGCAGTCCATACAAGAATTTAAATGGTAGTGTGGCCATAGGATAGAAAGATATTGAAAAATATTCTTTAATGTTCCAAATGTAAAGAATATGTAACTTATTTGCTTGTTTTTTCAATCGCTACACCATAATCGAGCAGGTTTTCATTTGGCTTGTGAAACATTGCATCTTCATGACATGTTCAGGAATCAGGTGTGATTTATTGACTGCACAGAAAATAAGGTATCAGATCTCTGTGACCGTATGTCAAGGGCTTGTTGCTCGTATGGTTTCATATACCTTTTACCTTACTAGTTTCTAGAAGTTCGACTAAATTTAGTAGCAATTTCACTTACTCTAAAAATGGTTGAGTAGGTTAGTCAGTCACAAGATCTGACCAATTGAGATTTATAAGGAAATAACAGATTTAATTATCAAAGAATCTTGCCTATATTCAAGTTAATCCAGATATTACTTGATTGGCAAACAATAGACTGAAAGAATTCTCAATGCTTTGGGTAAGCAAATCAAAAGCAGGTCCATAGTACTATAGTAGAAGGAGAATGTATTTGGTATTATATAATAATGGTATCAAAATCTAAGAAGTGATAAATTTACAAAAAATATATATATATATATATATATATATATATATATATATATATATATATCTATCCATTAACAACTGCAAGACATGTGTTAGAAGTAATTATATTTGCACATATTTTTTGTTTATTGGATTTTGATACGAATGACAAAGTATTGTTTGGTATAAAATATTTTTTTATTGTAGAACACCTAATTAGAGCATTCAATCCAATATGAAGAAAGTTCTACATCTTGCAAAATTAATTCTTATTCAACTTAAGGTGTTTACAAGAAAAAAATGAGATGTCATTTTTGATCACTTAAGCATAGGAAATTTCGAAGCCATCACCACGTGGGTGCCCTATCATCATATTTTCCCTGTTTTGCAAGCATCAAATTTTTAAGATTTGAACCATTTCTTCAATAGAGAAAAAAAAAAAAGAAAAAAAAAAGAAGGAGCCGTGCTCGAGTTAGAGTTGAATTCAGTCATTTGTCAAAGTCAAGCTCAAAGAACTTTCTTGTTCTATATCTTTCATTTTAAGAATATTCCGTGCCTTCATCATGTTTTTTTTTGTTGTTGATCATCGTGCCTTCATCATGCTGATAAGCAAACAACATAATTATTAGCGAACTTTGCCCCTAAATCCTAAGTACACGACACGACATCTAAATAACACTGGTTTTCAAATCAAACCCACCTTCTCTTTCTATTTGCCAAGCAAAAACAAAATGCGGAATGCCCCATATACATGTACAAACAAATATATATATATATATATATATATATATATATATATATATATATATATATATATATCTAAGCAGACAAAAAAGACAACCAAATATCCCACGGGATCTACTGCTTAAAAATTTTAGGAACAACAACTTTCATAAATATTTTCTAAAAATTTTAATTTAAAAAAAAAAAGCCAAATTGTAAACTAAGTCTAAGAATATTTAAATTTTACACTCTGAAATTTCAGAATTTGAATTTTACCCTATCAAGTTTTATTTCGTTTGTAGTTTTTGTAGGCTAAAAAATTTTAAATGACATGGCATAAAAAAATGAGCACAAATTTAATTTGATGAATTAAATATGCGTGGCAAGCTTATGTGGTACTTAACGAAAAATATGAATGGAAATATTGCTGAGGCAAATGAAATAGAACTTAAAAGAAAGTAAAATTCAAATTCTAAAATTTATGGTATAAAATTCAAATACTCTTGAACTTTAAGAGTATTAAAAAAATGGTAAACCTTATAAAGTAACAAATTAGTAAACAACCAATCACAATTGATTAGTTGTTTATTAATGACTAGTATGTAACCCATGTTTACGCACAAGAATGAAGAATTGTAGCAGTGCTATTGATATTAGATTGTGTCATTAAACATATAGGACATAGTTCGGCCAGTATATTTGGAGATACTAAAATAGTTTTTTCTTGCAATTTTTATGATATTGGTTACACTAAATTAACTCACTTGGTACAAAAATTTAAAATTTAGATTAGATAGGACACGTAACACAAAATTAGACTTTAATTGGATTCCAACTTGAATTCCAATTATATTTTCTCTTTAACTTTGCGTATTACTATATGGGTTCGATTAAGTTAAGTCATTTATTCATGGTAAAATTTTCTCGGGAATTGAAAAAGCTGTCAATACTTTTTAAATTCTCGATTCATTTTTTTTTTCAAAAAATGAATAATTATTGTGTGCCCTTAGGGCACACATTAGTAAAATCCTTACTATATATATATATATATAAATGTTACTGCACAAATTGTACAAATTTATGTGGTAATAATGAATGTAATTAGTGAACTTTAACTACTTACTAAATGAGTGTTTGAATTCTTTTTTCACTGATTAGTGACACATTTGAGTTGTACACCTAAGTCTCTTCTAGACCTTGGGAATGGTGATCCTAGAGGTCTGGTTGAGCTACACTAGGATGCAGATCTATCTCTAAGGTAGATAGGTGACTGCCTATGGGGCTGATGTAGATCGGTTGGAGATCTAAACCGGGATATGTCCAGAGGTTGCCTACACTCATAATCTAGAGAAGTGCTAAGCCTAGATCTGTCGAAACTTAACCTAACCATGCCGTCGGCTAGTTGTTGGACAAATTCTAGATCTGGATTCTGGGCTGGGTTTTGGATCTGTAGAGTATGGCTCTCATTCTCTAAAGTCCAGTTTGTTGGGAAAGTGACTTCGGACCATTTGAGGGTTCTATATATATATATGAGTTTGGTTAACGTGTACCCTAAGGGCACACGTTAAGCTATCCATTTTTTAAAACATTTTTTCGAGAATTGAAAAAATTGTCAATACTTTTTCAATTCCTGAAAAAATATTTTCAAAAGTAATTTATTATTGTGTGCCCTTAGCCACACATTAACAAAACCCTATATATATATTTTTGCAACCGTGTACCCCAAAACTTCTAACTTTAATAAATGTACTTCTAGATCTAGTAGTAGGAAATCTATAGGATATGAACTTAGGAAGCTACGGGAGAAGAAATGGAAAGGATGAAATGTGGATAAAGACGAGACAACTACAAGACGAACATAGGAGGGTGTAAGAAGATCATGGAAGCTTATTAATGGCATATATTGCTAGAATACTATAGAAAATAACTGCAGAATATGGGATAGAACACAAAACAAGATACAACAAACTGGTAGATATTATTATGTTGAACAAGGTTTTTACAGGACTGGAAGACATAGACTGTAAAATATTACACAAGCTAGCTGACTCTCTAATTTTTCTTACTCTTATTCATTCTCTCTTTTTTGTTCTCGCTTCACTCTGCTAAACTAATGATACAAAGGGCCTTTTTATAGGCAAACATTTTACAAGAAGACGAAATATGTTACAGTAACAAAGCGTGAAGTCTGAGTTCTTGCTTTACAGGTGTTGGAAACTGGCGGAGGACGCAGGATGGGCTGGCTTCTGCAAAATCTTCTTCTGACAACGGAAATCCTGGAACTGAAGTAAAGGACTAGTGATAATGCATGCATCCTTGAAAGGAGTGTGTCGGCAAGGTAGAAAAGGAGGCCAAGACAAAAGTGGGTCCAAAGTGGGTCCCACAATTTTCTTTTTCTTTTTTTCTTGTTTTTTTTTTTTTTTTTTTTTTTGTACATAATTTCTTCTAATCATCTCTTCCTTGGAACCATTCTTCATCAATGTCTGCATCTGGATTAGGATTATGGTAATAGGGATCATCAAAATCAAACGGACTGGGCATTTCCCAATGGTGTTGATGAGGCCATTGCTGTCTGCAAATGTCTGGGTCGGCGGGTACAATTTCTGGAAGGATTCCCTGGTTGAGAGGTCTGCCATTGAAAGTGAATAGTGACGGGATATCCATGATACATCTGTGTGTACGTGAATAGTACCGTCGGCATTTGTTACCCAATGGACATCTGGAGGGTGGACAATTCCTTCTGCTTGAACATTATCTTTGGAATTTAGCTTTGCAACTATACATGCTGAAGTGATTCTTTGACCAAACCTGGGGTGATCGGCTTTGTGATACTTGGACCATTGACCATCATGAGCATCATTCTTCAAAAGTTCGTGCCAGAATTTGTTAAAATATTTATTATCATGAAGAAAAATGTATAAGTAGAAACGTGGTTCAAAGTGAATGCACAAGTAATACTCATTGAGTAAGTACCACATGTAAAGGTAATGAACAACATTCCAACGTGTTATCCAAAATGCAAATGGGGTTTTCCATGGTTGCTCAATATCTGGATAAATGGCAAGGAAATGGTTCTGGTCTTGTGTGAGGTAATTGTGGAGGACTTGGATGATTCTTTTGGATCTGGCTTGAAGGGTTAGGGTTTTTATTTGGTCTTTTATGTCGGAGGGAAGGGTTTCTATTATTTCCATGATGTCATTGGAGGATGAAGAGGAGGAGGAAGGACCGGAGGATGAGGATGGATCTGTTATTGGATATACACATAAGGGTGGAGGGATTATAGTGGTATGGAGAATTTGGAGGTTTTACGGAAAGGTAATCGATGATAAAGTTATACGTACCTTTGATGTGCTTGACTTGGAAGGACCATTGTGAAAACCAATTTGACCATCTAAGTAACTGGGGATGGGGGAGCATTTTTCTTTTAAATTGGAGCATCTTTGGGAAGGAAGACATATCCATTTCTACAAGAAAATTGTGACCAAGGAGGTGAAACTAGAACTTCTCAATACCATGTTTAACTGCCGAGAATTTCTTTGAAAGTGGAATGATAATGGAGTTACGAAGGCTTGAATGCACCGCTTTTGTATCCACAAATACTTCTTTTTCCATTAATTTCTTCAAAGAGAATTTCTTGCCCAATACTCAAATCACTTGCATCTACGTCTAAAATCCTTTCTGTGCTGGAATGCGCAAAGGGGAAGCTTTTCTGCTAATTTTTTCAAGCTGTTGAAGCCTTGTATTAACTGAATTCCATCTTTGGAGGAGATTTCTTCAATAACTTGGACAAACAATCTACGTATGCGGAAATTTTTGGAATGAAATCGACATGTAATTAACAATTCCAAGAAACTGTTGGATCTGCTTAGTGTGGTGAGTATATGCGGAAATTCATGAGAGTCTTGCTATGTGAGTGCAAAGTGTACTTTCCATCTGAAATGTTTACTCCAAGGAAATCAATAGAGGATACTCCTATGACCATTTTCTTTTAAGAAAGCATTATCCCTTGAGCTTTTACTAAATTGTAAAATTCGATAAGCAATTTTTCATGGGATTCGCATCTTTTGAGAATAGGAGGATATCATCTACATAGATCAATGCATTTGACAACGGTGGTTGGAAAAGAGTTACCATTGCTTTTTGGAGCTTGGGATGGAGCATTTTTGAGGTCAAAAGGCATTACCGTCCATTGATAATGGTGGTACGGAATGCAAAAATTTGTCTTGTATCTTTCTTACGGATGGATTCCAAGTTGCCAAAATCCTGCTTTAAGATCAAACTTTGAAAATACTTTGGCATTGGAAAGATGCTGGAAAAGAGCACTTTTGTTTGGCGGTGGAAACTTGTCATCGACGCAAGAAATGATTAAGATCTTGGTAGTTGATTACCAATCGAGCTTTCCTCGAACTTGTTCTGCATGCTTGTTAACATAGAAGGCTTCACATGCCCATGGAGAAGTTGTGGGTTCAATGAGGTTTTACGAGAGAAGGGTAGCTAACTCCTGCTTAGCTAGGGACAAGTGTTACGGGTTCATACCTCTATGACTAGCTTTTGTAGGGTTAACATCTTCATTCTTTTTGAAGGGAGGGTTATGAAAAAGGCTGGGTTTTCCATAGTGGTTTTGGGTTTTTGAGAAGGAATTCGAGTGGTGGGTGGACACTGACATTCATTGATGATGTGGGCTTTCAAGGAATCAAAGGGGTTTAGTGAAAACAAATGTGGTACTGGGTCCATGTGAGAAGGTGTTGTTTATGCAAGAGGCCTTTTGAAGACCATCGAGGCTAGGTATCTGGTGAAGGAGGTCGAATCCTATAAGGAGGTCTCTTTGTGAGAGGGGATCATCCGAGGACTTGGTGTTTAATGGTAAGGGTTGGAAATATTCTAATGTGAATGGGTTTACTTTTAAGGGTGATCGGGAATGTTTCTCCATTGTTGCTACGAACATACGATGATGGGGTAACCAAAAATCTTAGAGTAAAATCTTAGGATGAAGGATTATTCTTCTTGCTGCGCTCCTGTATCAAACAAGGCTATCAACGGGATGGAGTCTGGAGGTAGGTATCAAGAAGGATGTGAACTTGGGCTATTGGTGTGGGGCCAATTATCGGGGCTATAAGAGGCTGAGATGTGTATATAGTTTGGATTTACGGATGCGAATCATCTGTAATGCTTGAATGCGGTTCATCTTCTAAGGATGAATAGGCTATGGCTTGCCAAGGCTTGGGGAGAATAATCATCATCAAGTGAAAAGAGTGATTCCACATCTGAAAATGGGGTATCATCTGCATGAATCTGGGCTTGCTCCAAAAGCTTTGCTGCTTTTGCTTTCTTTGGACAATTTTTTGCAAAATGACCGGGCTTTCTGCATACAAAACAGACTTTTGAATTTTTTCCTTTGAATTGCTTTCTTCTGAGAAACGGGCTTCCATTTCTTTTTTCTGAAAAACTTCTTTTTTGGATGAGAATATTTCTTCTTCTTCCAAGAATACTTTTTGTAATGATCTCTTCTCTTGGTTGGACAAGAACAATTCTTATCATAACACTTAATCTGCAAATCTTTTCTTTTGCAATTGTCTTTGAGCTTGCTATGGATCTTGTCAATCTCCGAAAGAAATTTTCTTTGATTGCATAGTTTTTCCAAAGCAATAAGGACATGCTGATAGATTTCTCCAATAGAGGCTTGCTGCAAGGTGATTTTTTGAAGATTCATCATGCGAAGAGTTTCATCACCAAGTGGTTCTGGAAAAGAATTCAAGAAAGTGTGCTTGGAATTGACATCATCCATGCCATTAAAGGCATAATATCTGCTTGACATTCTGTCAAAGTGTTTCTCCAAATCTTTTCTTTCAAAAGAACAGCATTTCATCAATAGGAACTCATCTCTGGCTACTTCAGTGTAATGGGCTAATGAACCAAGAAATTCATTATGGAGGATCGTGAAAAAATCCTCGAGTGTGTTACTCTGGGTTGCTTGTCTTTGCCTGTATTCTCCAAGGTTAATCCACCATTGTCTCCAGATCTACTGTGCCAGTCTTGCTACAAATTTGGCAATTATCTAGGCAAGTTTGTATTTTTTGGGGCTTGAAGTTCTGCTGTACACCATGAATACATGTTGAAAATTTCATCATGCCATTTGGAAGGAGGACGTTATTATCAAGGAGTGAACGGATGTTTTGAATTGTGGTTGATGAGTAGGTTAATCTTGTATGATGATCGGGGGATGACGGGTGGTGTAGGAAATATTGGTGGTGGTGGAGGTGGAGGTTGTTTAGGGCGGAGGACATCATCTTCTTCTTCCACTTTTGGATCGGTCATAAAGACTTCATCTAAGTCAAGAATAGGACAAGTCTAGATGCTTCATCAATATTTGGGAGGACAAAGGGTTCCGTTGGTTCTTGAAGAGTTAAAGTTCTGAGAAATGATGATATCGAGTTTGGAGGGTCAGTGTTTATGGCTAACAGGTTCATATCTGGGGGTCTGGAGGAAGCACCAATGGTTGGATCTGGTGGTTGGTATAATGGTTCTTTGTCTTTTTTTATGGGAGGAGGTTCATTTTGTGGTTTGGTTGGAGGTTCAAGTCTGGGTTCTAGTTGAGGTAGTAGTGTTGGGTTTGGTATGTTGGGAAAGAGTCCACATGGTTTAAAAGGGTTTTGAAATTTTGGATGTGTCATGTTTAATGGTTGGAGGTTTTGGTATGGGGAAAGCTGAGGGAAAATGGTGAGGAATGGTATGGACGAGATCTTTATACGGTGATTGACGAGGTTGGTATGGCATGTAAACTTGCATTAGAAGAGCTTGAGTAGCTGCTTTCTGTGAGTTCTCCAAAAGGCTGGAGTTGCATTAACAACTGCTTTTTTCTTTTTTCTTTTTGCCCGAATGAGGGGAAAGGATATAGACAAATCCTTTCTTGTAGAAACAATTGTCTCCAATTCTTGTTCAATTGACATTATCTTCTTCTTCAAATCTTCAATGAGGGAATTTGAGGATGAAAAGGTATTGGATACCGCTTCGGTTGAACTTTTTGTTGGTTGTCAAGAATTTTTGAAAGGACTTGATTACGTGCTACGGCATTTACTTTGCCAATTAAGGGCTGCTTCGGCTGATGAGACCTGTTTTTTACTTCCATCTGAATTGGTTCCAACAGGGTTTTTTATCTTCCAAACATGTTTTACATTGGCTTGTGGGTGGTCAAAACTTTCTAAGGGAGGGAAATTTTGTGAGTATGAGGGTGATGCATGGTCAAACATGTAACAAGGTAAGGGTTTTTGTGTGTGGGTTTGACTGGGAGGCTTGGGTTGACATTTTTGTATATGGGGAAGGACTTTCTGGTAATATGGGATTAAGGGTGGTTTCTGGTTTTGTTGGTTTTGATCATGACTTTCTTTGCATGGGGAAAAGGATGGAGGTTTTTGTTTTCTTGATCTGGGGTAAAGAACATAGTAATCAAACCTTCCTGAGGGTTCTCCAAGGAGGTCGACTTCTGGGTCTCCTGCTTCATATCTTTCTTTTAGAATCTGCTGGGAAGACTTCTTCTTTCTTCTTTTCTTATCTTCTTCGAATATTTCTTCTTCTTTGCATTCTTCACAATCACAAACATCCCACCATATATGGCCTGTGGGTGATTTTCCTTCATAGACAGGTTTTCCATTTTCTTGAAATGCTTTGATCTGAAGACCATCAAGACCTTCATAAGAAACTGGCTGGATCATAGCTGTTGGAAAGACTGTCACTTCTTCTTTTTCTGGTGTGGTTGACGTAAATCTGACTTCAACTTCACCATTCTGGTTTCTGATGAAAAAAGGAGTGTTGGACTGGATTGGCTGAGATACTTGATGGAGAATCTCATAGTTTGTAACCCATGTCTCTGGAAAGAGCTTTTTCATCTGGTCTTTGTTCAATTGTCTTGGAACAAATGTGCACGTAGGCGTCATGCCTGGATCAACTTGGATCAAAAGAGCATCATTGGACTGGGCAAACTCTGGTATGGCTACATCAAAAGCATGGTTGGAGTTGGAAGCAAGTTGGTAGTGAAGTGTGGCGGCAAAGTATACGGTACTTGAGAGGCTCCTGGAATCTGAACTTGAACTTTAAGGGCATCACATATGTGAGGATCTCGAGAGACATGTTGAAATTGGGAAAAAGGGTGACAAAGGCTTGTTCACATTTAGTGTAGTTTGGACTTGTACCAATGACTGCATTGTGATATTCCATAAATCTAGAATCAAGGAGAGCATTCTAGAAGCTATAGGGAGTCCTTTTGCCATGAAAGGTGAGTGCAAGTCGTCTTGCACCAAAATGGAGGTGAGTATAACCTTGTCTTTGCCATGGAATGACAAACTCTGCGGGAAGAGCAAGAGTGATAAAATTTTCTTTCTCAGCATTTTGGAATATTAAACTTGGTCAAATTTTGAAGCTTGGACATACTCTTTGACCTTTAGAGGGTTGAGAAGGACCTAGAAATTTTTTTATGGATTTTTTGAAAGTTTTTTGGGGTTTATCAAACACAGTATAGGGATTTACAATGGGAAAGTCTGTAATAGGTATTTTACTATCTTCAGGAATATGGGATATTTCATATAGATACTCTAATCTATTTGCAGTAGATTTTCTAAGGGAAAGATCACTAGAAGTAGTAATGGTATGATTACTGCGAGGATGTGACTTTGAGGATGATGAACTGGAACCGGCCAGCCACGTTTTGTTTCTAAAATGAAGAACAATTTTCCTAAGATCTGACAGGACTAAAATGCCACTCCTAGGCTCACGTCCACTAGACTACTCAGGAAAAATAATTCTTTGACACTTTTAGTACAACTCCTTAGTTTTCTACTTGATTATCAAATCCCGTTTTCTGATGTGATTATCACAGAGGATCCACAATAAGTGGCAACTGTTAATCACAGAAAGTGCCTTTGTGGAGACTTCTATTTCAAGTGTAAATAAGAAAACGTGACCACAAGTAACCGTGTACCCCAAGAAAACGTGACCACAACTTGACCATCTTTAATAACAATTGAGTTTATTAAAATAAAAATCAACCTCTCCAAAATTTTGGTCCAATAAATGGTGAACTAAAAAATCTCAAATCTTATTATAGTAGATTGATCGAATTTGTCCCATAGTTTTTTCCTCTATGTTAGAGGATTTTACAAGTAATTTCCTAGTATTCTTGTTGGTTGATATTTTTATTACTGCCGTAGATTCTTTTTTTTATTTTTTATTTGGGTTATATTTAATTTAATTCACATGTAGAGGGGAGATTTATCCCGACAAGAAGATATTGTTCTAATTTAGATGGGTTGGCCAAGTAGTTGGGCATTTGGTCTCAAAGTGTTTGTTGTCTTAGGTTCGACTGGGTGTGCTCTCTAGTTCTAGTCTGAGTACTTTTTTTTGGTTAAATGGATGATATAAATAACAAACTAGCCAGCCTCTAAAACAGAGGTGACCAAACGATCACACAGTGTTCCATCCGAATCAAGGCCAAGAAGAAAAGCTACATCGAGGGGGGGGTTCAAAAAAATAGAAAAATCTTGTCCTAGCAAAACACCTCTTCTAGCAAGGGTATCTGCGCATTTATCAACCTCCCTATAACAATGTTGAATTCTCACACAAGGAATAGCTTTCATACGTTCCCTGCAATCCAAGTCTGAGTACTTGCACTTTAAAAAACCCCCTTATCTAGCAATTTATCTTACTAGGGTCTACCTATCGTGAATAGTAATTAGTATATAGTTGAAAGTTTTAAAAATAAACAATAAGTAACAAAAAAAAAAAAATATTGTTCTAAAAAATATATATATATAAAAAAATTGGACTAGTCTTGTCACTCTCTCACAGGTAGGACTGACAACTGGGTTCTTGAGCTGCCAACTAGCGTGCTTGCATGGACAGCCTATCCAAATTCGCTTTACAGTACCTCCGATCAAATAAGATAAGCACTAAACAATGTCTTATAAATTAATTAAAAAAAGAAAAGACAATGTCAATAAACAAATGTCCAGAATCTAATCATAAAAATTTGATGACAGAAAAGACTTTATCGTAGTATTCAATTTCAATTTGTGTTTAGATTCCCCACACCCACCCCAATTATCCACCAATCAATAATCCACACACTTTTCCAAAGAATCCAAGCCGTCCATCCCTTCTCCCTGTACAAACCCCACTCGAAAGAATACAACAAAAACAGACTGTACATCTTTTGACACTTCAACCCTCGAGAAACGTGGCAAGCAAAAACCGACAACGATTCCCTCGCCAAGTCGGCGTTTATATTTGGTAACAGGTAAAAAAAATAAATAAATAAATACACTGTAGCTCGTGAAATTCGCGCTTCTTTTTTTAAAATTTTAAGAACTAATACGGATAAACTTTACGTGTGACAAAGGTTGACGAGATCAAATGTACAAAGGGTATTTTAGAGATTTTGTCAATGCAAGGATAGTGTCGGATAGCGTGCGCGCCGTCTAGAGAGTGAAACCAAGCAATCGTCCTTAGGAACAATGGTGGGGACATAGGTGATCTCATCACAGCCGTCCGATCTATGCCGCTTAAAATCCAACAACGTGGCGAACATCGCGATGAAGAGAACGAGGTGGTTAATAGCGTACCTCTGTCCCACACACTGGTGGGGTCCAGCTCCGAACGACAAGTAGTTCTTCTTACAAATCCGGTCCTCCTGTCTCTCTTCCGAAAACCGGTCCGGGTCGAACCGGTCCGGCTCGCTAAACCCTTGAAACGACGACTCGTACACAGACGGGAAAACAATGGTCCCCTTAGGAATCGTGTACGACTCGTTCAACGGAAAATCCACCGCCGCGATATGTGGAACCATCGGCGCCGGAGCTCTGTACCTCAGAACCTCACGCGCCACCGCGTGCGTGTACTTCATCTGCGCTAACTGCTCGCCGGTTATCAAAGAATCGGACTCCGGCAGCCATATCGACTCGACTTCTTCGCGCACTTTCGCCAAAACCGCCGGGTGCGAGTCGAGGAGAGTCACGGCCCAGAGGAGCGACGAAGTGGAAGCGTCCTGAGCGGCGAAGAGAAAGTCGAAGAGGTAGCTTCCGATTTCGACGTCGCTGGTGTTTGGAGGCGGTGCCGCCATGGTTTCGGACAAAGCTGTTAACTCCTTCACAGTCTCTTGCATCCAGAAATCGATCAAGCACGTGGGTTCTTTCCCTTTCTTCATGTTCTCTTTGCTCTTTTCTACGCAGACAGACAGTGTTTTGACTAAACGGTCAACGCCGAGCCTCGCGTTTCGAAACGCCGTACCAGGAAAGTCGAAGGGGAGCTTCATGAGGCCAACATTGAAGAAGTTGTAATCGGCGTTAAACCTCTCGCGTGCCTCTGGAGCCAGATAAGGCCCAACAAACACAGTCTGCGAAGTTTCGAGATTCATATCACGAGCCAGAAATCTAAGCGGAATCGGTTTTCCCGAAGAAAGTTGATCCCATTTCTGCAGATGGTGGAGAATAATAATCTGCTGGAGTGAAGTATAGGTGGAGAGAGCTTTGGGAGTGAAATTGGGAACGATCCGACGGCGGAGATCTTTGTGATCTTGGCCCATCATGTATATGAGGTTATGTTCGCCGAAGAGCTTCTTGCCAAAAGGGTGGCCCACAAGGTGAAAAGCATCGGGGCGCACATTGGAGAAGATCTTGTGGGAGAGGTCAGAGTCGCGGATGAAGAGAATGAATCTGCCGACGATGTAGTTGGCGGAGAAGCCAGCCGGGGATGACTTGGCGAGAGATGATTGGTGGTCCCAGAACTTTGTAGGGTGACGGACCAATGAGATTGCGCTGCCAAGAAATGGAAACACTAGAACTGGACCTGGGATGTTTTTTCTCTTCCTCAGGTAAGAGATCTGTTCGAAGAAAAGGAGGAAGACAAC
This sequence comes from Castanea sativa, assembly GCF_040712315.1. Lineage (NCBI taxonomy): Eukaryota > Viridiplantae > Streptophyta > Magnoliopsida > Fagales > Fagaceae > Castanea > Castanea sativa. Next base: position 53,804,125 of record NC_134017.1, read on the forward strand.
GAGGGTAAAGAGACATGGGGCTAGAAAGGTGAGAGTGGTTGTTGAGAAGTTGATGAAATTCATGTCTTTTTTGTTTTGTTTTTTTTTTTTTTTTTTTTATGTTGGTCTATTATCTTATAAAGAAGGATTTGTGTATATATGGCATATGCGTGTGTTTGTATAAAGATAGGTGGACAAGTAGATTTGATTTTAGGTATAGAAAAAAGGAGAAGGGTCAAATGGTGGCGTGAAATGGAGAAAGAAATAGAAATATCTAGATTCGTACTGGGGTGGCAACGGATGGTACAGGGAGCATTCCTTTTCTGCAGGGACTTTGACGTTCGACTGTACTGTCTGCACAAATAAGATTCAAAGAAAGAGAGAGCTCAGGAGATACAGACGGCGGAGATAGGCGAAGCGAGAGAGAGAGAGAGAAAGGGGTTGGTGATGGTAATGATGATGATGGATTAGATTTCAACAGGAAAAACCAGGAGAGGGACGGGATCGCTTTCGGACAAGCCTTACTTATAGCCGTAGTAGTTTAGTACAGCTAGAATTCTTTAATTTTTTTTTAGGGTAATGTATGTTATTGGATATATATTTATTTTAGATAATATTAGAAAGTTTGCTAAAAAAATGAGTTACTTTTTTTTTATCGCCACGTACCTTAAAATAGTTTTGCTAAAAAATGTCTTTGTTATAAAAAATGTAATTTTGACACACCAAAAACTTATTTTATTATTTTATTACATCATTTTATAATATATCATTCACCAGGTGTTTTATTCTTGAATTATATAAATTAAAATAATATTTACAACATATTAGAATAATATATTAAATTCCTCCCTCCTCGTCGTTGTCGTCATTAACAACAACCAGAAAAAAAATCCTCCCCCATCATCATCATCATCAACAACAACAACAACTAGAAAAATTGTTGCGGCCACAATCACCAAAAAAAAAAAAAAAAAACCACAACCACCAAACTCAACCCACAACTGCCGCCGAATCCAACATCAAATCACAACCACCAAAACAGAAAAACAAAAAAAATCAGAACAGAGATCGGCATCACCAACGATTTGCCCATCACTAGCCGACCCACCCATCACCATCTCAACCCACCCACTACCGAATTGGGTACCAAATCACTGCAAAAAAAAAAAACCACAAAAACAGAGATCAGCCTGGCTTGATGCTTCGGCCTGGGTTTTGTCGGAGAGGGAGGCAGTGTTGTGAAGTAGAGGAAGAAAGAGCAAAGAAATGGTGGAAGTGAGAGAGAGAGCAGACATTGGTCAGTGAAGAGGATGATATATTTTAATTGGGATGAGGGAGAAAGATGAATAAAATAATAATAACCAGATGTGCTAAAATGTTCTATACCGTGCCAAAGTTATCACGGTACTGTAGCATGTGTCAAATTTTTGACACATTTGAAACATCTTATAAGACTTGAGCAGTAATGTTTGGTGTATCCAATGCCAAATAATTGGCATTTGACACACCTAATGATAGTGCTCTAATACATATTTTTATAGTTTTGCTAATACATATTTTTAAGAAAAACTCAATTTTCTAAGTTGTGTTCTTCTCGATTCTTACAAATTTCTTTGTTTCTTTCTTTTTTTAAATCCAAAACTCCTCAAATTTAGGGTCCGGTTTGGTAAAAGAGTTAAAGTAATATTGTTTCGGTGTTTTTGATGCACGTGTAGATGAAAAAGTGTATTGAAATGTGTGTAAGGTTATTTAAAATGAGAAAATCATCTAACCCGACCAAAAAAATACTTTACCTGAACCTGATTTTTTTTACTCGAAGCAAAAATGGGTTAACCCGTGACCCGACCGGATATTTTTGCGGCTCAACTCGACCCGACCCGGATAACTCGTGACCCAACCCGTTAAACAAAAAAAGCTAAAAATATATTTAAACTACGTGATACTAGGTGCATAAAGAACAAAGTATCAAAACTAATAGTTCATATATTATAGATATAAAGTTATAAACAAGTAAAACTGTTGTCAATACATGACATGAGAGATGACTATTTGAGTTTTTTTTTTTGTTTTTGCTAAGACTATTTGAGCTTCATCACAACCAATAAGAGTTAAATTTCACAAATCATAGACATGACATGAGAGAATGAGTTATGAGACAAGACAACACAAGCCTGCCAAGACAACCATTTTTTTTTTAAAAAAAATCTCATTTAATACTAGCTATAGTCCATTGTCTAAAGCCAAAGACACACACAATGCACAAACCTGAAAGTTGAAACGTGACAAACTTGAGCTACAATTGGCAAGTATGAATATTTGCAGTAGTGAATCTACTACCAATGTTGAGTAAATTGAGATTGAGGTGTAGTTCATATAAAATATTTACTTATTATTCTTTATTTAATATGTTATTTTTATTTTTAAATCTTTTTTTGTTTAATTTATCTTTCTAAATAATCTAACTTTACTATTATTTTAAATGCAATAGAAACATGTACACTTAAGAATACCGATAACTTGCTACTTTGCTGGCTTACTTGTTTTGTTTGTTTTAAGATCTATTTCTTTTTGAAGATGTAAACTTGTAATTATATGCATTTTGTCAGTGAACTATTAACATTGAAGACTTTTTCTATCATGAATTTATGACTATAAATAATTTTTGTCATGCTTAAAACTGTCAGAATTGGAAGGATATTAACAAGTGGTATTAAGTGCAATTCATTTGCTTAATTGATTTATTAATTCTCTCTAAACAAGTTGTCATTGATTTATTTTTGTAATTGAAAAAAAAAACTTGTTTGAAAAATACGGGTCAACCTGACCCGACTCGCAACCTGACCCGACTCGCAACCCGATTGACCCGTTTAAAAATGACCCGTTTGACCCGCAAACCCGATTGACCTGACCCGACCCGCTCGTTTTGCCACGTCTAAGAAAATGTGTGTTAGAACTTGTTCACCAAACAAGGCCTTACTAGTTGGCAATCTTAGACAGGCAAGTGGACTTGAAGAGACTGGATGGCAGGCTTTTTTTGTGATCATCTAGGTTGTTCGACGAGTTAATCCTAATTAAAGGGGAATCTTGAATAATTTTGATGCAAAAGAAATTGTGAATTTCTTCAACAATAAGCCAAATTAGTTGTATTTTTACTATTTTACATTACACTACTATAAAATATCAATTTTAAAAGCATGTATATCAGCTGGTGTAAAAAATTATGTTTATTTTAGGATAAAAATCTGCGTTTTCTATTTTACATACTTATTTTTCACACTACACTATATTAAAATATCAATTTTTCTTAATTATTTAATTGTTTCTTTCTTTATATAAAACAACTACGAACTACTCTCTTCTTTTATTCTAGTGATACTTAAACAAAGAATAGAAAGCTAAATGTAAAGTGAATATTGTCAGTATAAATTTACATAGTTATTATAGCAATTTTGTAAATGTACACATTTTTAGCTTGATTGATGTAAGTGATTTTGGGGTTGAATGTTTAAAATTGATACATTTTTCTATTTTACATTGATTAATGCAAATGTTCTAAGGAGAAGGTATTTGAGGAGAATGTATTTGGTATCAAATTATACAATGTCAACGATATTGAAATTCAATAAATAAGAGATATGTCGTTAAAAAATAACCACCCTAATATAAAATTAAATGAAATACACAAGTTTGTTGGTAGTAAATGCACATATCTTTTATTTATTAAAATTTGTTACAAATAACTGATATAATTTTGTTATAAAAAAATACTTTTTACCAGTGAATAATCAATCAGAGAGTCAACCCTCCCCTTGATTTTTTTATAAATTTTTTTTTAAAATACTTGTTTTAGCTTCTGATGCTAGACCATCCACTGAAGACTGAACTAATCTCATCGTAAAACAAGAGTTTCCTATTGAACTTTTCTCCTAAATTTCTAGTAATTAAAACAGTTTATATTATATTGTTTTTTAAAGTTTTTGATAAGTACAATGAGGGAGATTGTTTGGTGTATTAAACAACTTCGTTTTTCAATGGAAGAATATTTGTGTGCAATTAATGCTATGGAAGATTGCAAACACCTCTGCTCCTTGATTTACTTATTGTCTATAGGTTTAAAAAAAAAAAATATACTTATTGTATATATGATATATACCGATTGATATGTGCACGTCACGTAATCCACATGTTAATTATGTCAACTTCTTTTGGTTGATGACATATTGGATTATGAGAGCTCTTGAGAGAGTTTTTATTCCTCTTCTCATTATCAAAGGGTTATTCTAACTTAAAAGTGAGACATGTGGGTTAAAACTTAAACCGTTAATGTTGATTTATCATTTAGTTAAATTAAAATTGAATAATAAAAAAAAAACAAATACATTAGAATATTCATCCAGGCAGTACTTGCTGCTTCCCAGACGGCAATATATTTTATTATTTGAAGGTGGTAGTTGGATCCAAGTATCAAACCAGAAGTTCATAACTCCATCATCACCCACAGACTTTACTACAATTATGCTAGGAATCACGATCAATTTCTTTAAAGTATCCTGCCCGTGTTAACATTGTACTAATATTATATAAGTGTTGTACCGATCGTTTTACGTTATTATTTTTTTAAAAATTACTCATGTTGTTGTGTTGTACTTGTACTTGTAATGTGCTTCTTGGCTATTCTCTCGATTTACTAGGTTTTATATATATATTTTTTTCCCTCTTCTACTTATTAGATTAATAAAGAAAAAAAAAAAAACTTGCGATACAAGTAACTTTTGTGTTTTAAAATTTTATAAAGCAAAAAACTGTAGTTGTTTTCCAATTACCTTTCTCTTGAAGTGACTTGAGGCTTGAGCCCTTTGCGTTGAATACAGAAGTGCATTTCACAATTGACCTTGCTTGTTTTCTATACCTTTTTCTAGCTTTCGTTCTTTCCCCTTCTTTTTATTTATTTATTTACGTTATTTTATGTTATTATTTATTAAAAAATTATTCGTGTTGTTGTGTCGTACTTGTAACGTGCTTCTTGGCTATTCTCTCGATTTACTAGGTTTTATATTTTTTTTTCCTCTTCTTCTTATTAGATTAATAAAGAAAAAAAAACTTGCGATACAAGTAACTTTTGTGTTTTAAAATTTTATAAAGCAAAAAACTGTAGTTGTTTTCCAATTACCTTTCTCTTGAAGTGACTTGAGGCTTGAGCCCTCTGCGTTGAATACAAAAGTGCATTTCACAATTGACCTTGCTTGTTTTCTTTACCTTTTTCTAGCTTTCGTTCTTTCCCCTTCTTTTTATTTATTTACGTTATTTTACGTTATTATTTTTTTAAAAATTACTTGTGTTGTTGTGTCGTACTTGTAACGTGCTTCTTGGCTATTCTCTAGATTTACTAGGTTTTATATTTTTTTCCCTCTTCTACCTATTAGATTAATAAAGAAAAAAAAAACTTGCGATGCAAGTAACTTTTGTGTTTTAAAATTTTATAAAGCAAAAAACTGTAGTTGTTTTCCAATTACCTTTCTCTTGAAGTGACTTGAGGCTTGAGCCCTCTGCGTTGAATACAGAAGTGCATTTCACAATTGACCTTGCTTGTTTTCTTTACAGCTTTCGTTCTTTCCCCTTCTTTTTATTTATTTATTTTATTATTATTATTTCGTTTTTAAATTTTAAGATGAATGATTTGTCTTATATATATTCACAATCTGATCCAGATGTGAGCGTATGTGATGGCGCATTTTATTTTTTAAATAAAAGGAAACAAAAAAATATAGACAAATTAATGCTGGTCCTATTTTTTTAAATACAAGAAAAATAATATAGACAAAATATTGACCACAATGAATATTATCTTCCTTTTTTGAGAAACACAATGAATATTATCTTAAGACCCCAATTATTTCCCTCAATAAAAAACAAAAAACAAAAGACCCCAATTAAATGATTGAAAATACTGACCACTCATAACACTCAAATGGGGAGTCATTTGACAGATTATTGTTTACAAGTAAGTTAGTTGGCAGAATATAGCAGGTATAAATTAATATAATGTTATTTGGCGGAATAAGAACAGTGACAGCTCCAAAAACATTTTATAGGGGGTCATAACTAGGAATTTATATAATATATTTGTGGAGGGTGAACTCCTTTAAAAGGTATTGTCTGCTTTAGAGCGAAGACCCTCACGATTTTGTCCTACATCGGAGAACTACGCCTCCCCCCCTAACTTATAAGCGCTAGGCCTAAGTAGGGGAGTACCAATCATGGGACAAAACCGTGAGGGTCTTTACCCCAAAGCGGACAATGCCTTCTAAGGGAGCTCACCCATCCACAATATTAATAGTTTAAAGATCGGTAAGACTATAATCATTAAATGTATAAATAAATAACTAATTATATATTTTTTTCAAATTAATAATAATTTATTATATTTATATGTAATCTCAATTAAATAAAAATATATGATAAAGAAGAATAGTAACACACCTAGAAGTAGGATTAGGAGTAAACGCAAAACTAAGGAAAATGGAAAAAAGAAATAGTAACTGATATAAGTTTTTGCTTTTGAAATGTATGACTTTTTAAGCATATACTAGCTTGTAACTCCATGCATATGCATGGATACACTTAAAGATATATAATAAAATGTATAATATAATTTCTATCTATATAATTTAAATACTATTGATAGTCATTTTTATAGTCATTTTTTGGCTTATTTTATATAACATGTAAATTGTGTATTTATTTATTTATTTATTGTGAAGCACTTTTTTTTTTTTTACGATTTATTTATTCTAGACTCTTTAGTTTTTGTACTTAATAACTCACTTTGGTGAATATTTATGATGTGGTTCCACACTTGATTCTAAAATTAAGTAATAAAACTCTTTAAGAATAAATAATTTAGGAAACATGGCACAAAATTAGAGTTTTAATTTGGAATTTTAATTTTAATTTCTCTCACCTTCACCTATTATGTGTGTGTGTGTGTGTATATATAAATGCGGTCATTCTCTTGGAATTGGAGCAAGCACTAAAATACTTCTTGGATTTGGAAATTTGTAGAGCGCTTATCAAACTACTTGCTTAGACATAAATAAAAAACATAGAAAGGAGAAAGAGACATGAAGAGAATAAGAAAAGAATCACGTATGTAGATACAGATTAGTTGGTTGTACAAGTGGTGTAATTTTTTGCTTTTTTTAAAATTTTTGTTGTTGTTGTTAATAGTGGTATAATTTATTGCTAATGGAGAAGAAAAGTGCAGGGAAAAACAATTTCATTTCACCTTCAATAACAAATAAGCCAAAGTTTAGAGAGAAAGTTTGCTTATTTATTTCTTTTAACGAATGAGCAATTTTAAGAGTAGTGCTAATGATACAAAAATTTCATAATAAAATCTAAGTAGCAAATTGTTGAAAGTATGTAAAAAAGTAATGTCAGTTGTGGGTCTAGATGAAAACCAGTTACAACTTATTACTTAACCTTTATTGTAAAATTATTGTGAAAATATTATGAAAGTAGCGCTAAGATAATCATATTAAACTTATTTCAGCTGGTTTAAACAAAATTTAGGGTCAAAGTGTTTAAAATTTTATTTTAGGGGGTCAAAGCAATTTTTTAAAATATTTTATATATAATTTTTTTTTGGGCTTGGTCAGGGGTTCATTTGAATCCCTAGGCTGGCTGTAGCACCGCCCATTAAAATAATTCAAAAAAAGATAATAATTGAGGAGTAACATTCATCATTTTGAAAATACATATGAGTGTCAAGTTCTAATATTTTGTGGAAGTGTAACTCGCATTAGGAAAGTTGAATTGAACAAAGTTTCTCTCCAAACTAGTTTGGAGAGAAACTCTCTAAACTTTTCATATATCTCTTTTTTGGGGTGTGAATTTTGAAAATCTAACCATTGAATTTCATGTTTCTTATATTCTTAACATGCATATCAAAATTTATTTAAATTGGATGTTATTTACTATTCGAACAATAGACTTATTTTTTATACACAATTTTAGATCACAAAAATTTAAAATTTTAATATTTGCTTGATAACATAACAATCGATCTTTTATCTTCTTAAAATTTTGCAAGCATAAAGTGTTGGGAAATTGTCTCAAATTCCAATTGTGACTTGAAAAGTCAATTAGGTTTCCTGATTGAAGAAGGAAAAATTAATTTAGGTTTCTTTGTTGTAGAAGGAAAGACTATTCCCTGGTGTGGAGGGAAGTCTATTCCTTGTTAAAGAGGTAATCTATTCTTAGTCTAAGAGGGAATAGCAAAAGAGTCTTATAAATAGACAATGCTACAAAGAATTTGATGGCTTTAACTTAAGGGTCCTCTCTATGGGGAGAGGAAAAATAGAGCATGAAACCAAGAGAGAAAAAAAAAGGATTTTCGCTAGGGAGGAATGCAAGAAGGATGAGAGAGCAAAGGGTTTCCGCCTTCGAGAAGACACAAAGAGAGTAAAGAAAAATAAGAGAGATTTTTCTTTAACCGTGAGATATACAAAAGAAATATTGTAATTGATTTGAAAACAGTGAAATTGATTCGAAGTTTATCCCGTGATTTTTTCCCTTTAAGGAGAAAGAGTTTTTCATGTAAATATTTGTATTCTTGTATGTGATTGCTATTTGGGATTGATAATATTATTTGGGACCCAACATAAAGGATATAATAAAAACATGCAATGCAACGGTTAGATTTTCAAAATTTACACTCAATATAATTAAAGATATATGAGGAATGGAATGGGTAGGAGGGAACACTCATTCCTTGTTTGGGAGTTTAAGTGGGAGGGAATGAAATGGGTAGGAGGGAACACTCATTCCTCTCTATTCCCTTAAAACCTCAAATTTTCATTTCCCCCGAAATTGGGAGGAATAGGAGGGAATGGAATTAGATTTAATAATTTTTTTACTAAAACTCTCAAAATACCCATATATATTGTACCATTTATTTTAAAATATGAGTCTAATAGTAATATTGTCATAAAATGATTCCATTTCATTCCTTCCACGTTGCTCCCAAACAAGATTACTTACATTTCATTCATTTTCATTCCTTTCCATTTCTTTATTTTAAAACATCCAATCAAGGTTACATAATTCCATTTCTTTCCATTCTTTTCCATTCCTTTCCCTTACTTAAATACATTCAATTTCATTCTATTCCATTCATTTCTATTTCCTATGATCATTCCATTCCCTTATGAACTCCCAAACGGAGCCTTAGAGAAAGTCTATTCAAATGTTAAAATTAGAGTTGTGATGTAACAAATTTGATTTTAAATTGAATTTTTGACTTTCTGGGTTCTGTTTTTCAGTTGTTCACCTCTGAGAAATTCAATAGATTCAAAGAACGAGTCTCTACAAAATGGTCATGTACTTCTCACATTTTTTAGCAAATCTTTGTTTGTTGTTTATCTCACACAATAAATTTCTTTTTTTTAAGTGTTTTTTTTTTTGTGGTAAATTGTTTTGACCACTCGATGTTTTCTGTTAGTATTATGTGCAACTATCCACTAGTTTGAAATAAGACACTTAGGGGCTGTTTGGTTTTTAAAAAACCATCACTCATCACTTCTCCCTCAATTTTCATCGCTCATCACTCATCACTCTATAACTCATCACTTATTACTGAAAATACCACAACTTCCTAAGGTGGCATGGAATTTGCCGGTTTCCAACATCACGTTCTGCTCTCTCTCTCTCCCCAATATCACCACCGACAAAGCATAGGAATTTGCCGGAAACGAAAAGTCATAAGCACAAAACAAATAGATCTAGGCGCCTCAATGGTGGAGATTTGCCGTGGCCATTGCTGGTGAACGACGCACTGAAGCGGCGGCTAAAGGCGATGACGAGTGGATCGGTGGTCAGAAAATTTGGGTGGCACGTGGTGGCACGTGAAGTGGAACATGGGGACTGGATTCCTGGGTTTTGCATATCGAAGGTTGGTTAAGGGATCTATGGTGTTGGTTTTGTGAAGGGATTTATGAAAACTCATAGATCTGAAGGGAGGCTTGGATTGCTCATGATTTTGTACTTGCAGCGGCTGTCACTTTTAATGGTGGCAAGGCAACGGCAGAGACTTGGGGTTTTTTCTTAAAGCTTTTTTTTTTTTTTTTGGAATTTTAAAAACCTTTTTTGAGCCTTTCAAATTAAATCAATGCAAATAGTTTGCATTTTATGAAAGGTAAGTGTCTTATAAACTTGAGGGAAGGTGAGTACAATAACAAAAAAATCTCAGAGGAAGTATATGTGTGTGTGTATATATATATATATATATAGAGAGAGAGAGAGAGAGAGAGAGAGAGAGAGAGAGAGAGAGAGAGAGAGAGAGAGTGAAGCTTTCGTTTATTTTAGGGATGCATTTAACATGAATATTGATTTTTTTTCTCCTTACTTTGATTGTTGTGTATGATATGTTTAAAACCAGAATATATGTTTAGAGCATGGATTTCGGTTCCAAAAATTTAATAAACTATAGAAATAATATATTTATTATTTTAATATATTTCCTTACTTCTTCATTCTTACTTTTGTTGGTCTATTTTGCATATTCAAATTTGATGTAAGATGTTTTAATAAGCTATGGCTATTTTTTTTTTATGTTTTTAAATTTTTGTAGAAAATATTATATAATCTAGTATGACAATAATTTTTTAAAATTCATAATAATGATGGCAAACTAAAACTAGTAATAATATATTCAAAAAAAAATAGTAGGAATATAGAAAATACATTATTAATAATAATTTAAAGAATTATATTATGGGGCATATAATTAAAAGCAAACTAAAAGTAGTAAAAATGTTGAAAATAAGCATTTAATAATAATATATTTTAAAAAGATCTGGCTAACTTTTAGTAATTTTTTTTTATATAAGATAGAAATTATACTCTAACCTAATTTAAGTGTATATGTGTATAAAACTCTCTTTTGGAGACTTGAACCTCGGCCCTTGGTGCGATGGTCACTCCACAAGTATAAGTGCTCGTGCGATGGTCACTCCACAAGGATATCTTCTTTTGTTTTAAATAGAAGCTGCCACATCACGAACTAATAAACCAACGGTAGAGATTAAAACCCAATGCCACCTCATTAAATTTCAAGCAAAAACTAACAGAGCCCACCCACGAAATCAATGCTGCTTCTAACGTTTGCTACTACTTTAAACGTTAACATTTAAATTTTAACCAACGCATCATCCTCTTCACAGTACGACAACATTATCCTCTTTGCAGCACATCAGTGAAATGAAGAATGCTACTGGCATGGGTTTTCGAATCTTCAACCACATTATCTTTGCAGCATAGACTTTATTTTGTGCAAACTTTTATGCTAATCTCCACCAATAGATGGAGAAACTAAAACATGAGACGTATTGAAAATTTAATACCTTCTGAAATATCAAATTTACGACATTGTGATATACTGGCAACTAAGAACCAAAACATGGGATAGTCTTGTAATTTTGTAGTTTTTCATGATGACTACCTTAATTGTTTGTAATGAGGAGGCGTGCTCTTTGAATGGATAGTTTTTATTTTGGGTTAAAAAAAGAAGGCATGCCAAGTGCTTGAGAATAGTTCCAAAAGAATTTCAAATATGGCCAGGGCCAACTAGCATAAATTGTGAAGGAAGTTTTGTATTTGAAGGAAGCATGCCAGAGCCAACTAGCAAATTGAAGCAGCAGATTGTTGAGTTATCTAGTTTTTGTATTTTTGTTTTTAAGTTTCTTTGGAGAAGAAAAAAAGATAAATGTATCTCATGAAAATTCTTTGTTAGCAATTGCAAGGGATTCGCTTGTGTCAAAAGTTCAGTTAGATATATTTACCTCTTTGTCAATATACTTTTTAGATCAGTAAAAAAATTTCATTAATGTTGGAAGTCTCTTCATGGATAACATAGTTCAAGGATATAGAGGATGCAAATTACAAAATTGATGGATTAATCTAGCTATGGTGTGAAAGCATATAGTGGATAATTATGGTGTGGATTCTAATTTCAAATTCTAATTGAAATTTCTTTGATTTTTGCTTAATATATACTAGCTTATATCCCCATGCATATGCATGGATATACTTAAAATATAGGCGGAAATCACATTTTAATCCCTACATTTTCAGGCGATTTCTACTTTGGTCCCTAGATTTTATTTTTACGGCTTTTAGTCCTTATCTTGAAAAATGCTTCCCATTTTGGTCTCTACTGTTACATCAGAGACGAAAAATGTACACGTGACAAACAACAGAAAAGATAAATAAATTATTTTCCACGTGGCCTATTTGCCCTAATTAGTTCCATTCCTGCCCTTAGTCACGTGACCCTCACATGACATTCTCTAACATCTTAAATTCAGTTGCTCGCCAAATTAAAATTCTTAACCCCCAAATTAACTCAACTCCTTGCTCAGGTCCTTGCTCACCACACAGATTGAAATCCCTAACCCACAAACTCAGCTCCTCTCTCACCTCACACTACGGGTGTCCAAATTTCTGGGTAAGTTAGTATCTCTCTTTGTAAAGTTTTTAAATCTCTATTTAGTTTTTAGGTTTCTGGGTGGAGTGCAAATGCTTTTTAGTTTTGGAAGATCAGAGAGCACAAGGGTTTTTAACTTTGGAAGCACTTCAGGTTCCAACCCATGATTCTCAGACTTAATAATTATCTCTTCAATTTCATGACATTCTTCAACACTGAAGTGTTCAAGTTCAAAGAGTTGTTCAATCATGTCATTGGAGAATATCTTTTTCAACTTCACACAATGGTTTCAATTTCATCACACCCTTCAAGGATTCTGTTATTGGGTTTTTATTTTTTAGCTATTTTCTTTAGTGTGTCTTTTTTAGTTTCAAGGATTTTAGCATTTTGCTTATACAAGTGTTGGATTGGTTGTGACCAGATTTTGCTAATACTATTTGTTGTTGTTTTTCATGATTTTGGTTGAAGAGGCAACGGAATAGAGACAACGGATTTTGACCCTTGAAGTTGACATTGTAGGCTACAAGTGTTCCATTGGGATGCTACTCATGCTTGATGCTTCTTTTGGTTGGCTAAATAGGTGGGGGGGGGGGGGGAAATGGGTCATTAGGTGGGTAGGTATTAGTGGGAAAAGGCCATAATTTTGGTGTATGTTGGTAGGTTTTGGCAGAATGTTTGTGTTGGTATGTGTTGGCCTGAATTTGTGTTGGTATGTATTAGCGGGAAAATGCCTGAATTTTGGTGTAATTCTCTCTGTAATCCGAGACTTTAGCAATGAAACATGGTCTTTTTAATTAATTTATGACTTGTATACCAATTCATTGCATTGTTGTGAAGTTTTTGTGCCTTGTGTGCACTCAACATCAAAGTAGTTTGAACAGTACCTTAAAAGGGTTATAACAAAATTTTCAGTTTCATACACAGATAAAAGGTTTGTTTGTGATATTATTGGGAACCATAAGAAAGAAGTAGATTAACTCTTCAGCTGTATGCATACAGCATAAAAACTCAAACCATGTTCAAGTAAATGGTCTTTTAAATGGTGCTCCACTGTACCCAAATAATGTGTAGTCTAACATTGTTTGAACCACCAATGCAACAGTATTCAATGCCATAACTCCTCATAAGAAAGCTAGCCAGCATGTTGCAATAATATCACAAACAATTAATTCAACTTGTTCTACAACCTGTAAAATGTGAATCGTTTAAATGTCCTATTTTAGACAGCAATTTGAGACTGCAAAAACATCATGTGTGTCTGTCAAGCAACAAAATGGAACCTAAACCATTATTATAATTCCAAAATTCAAGAAGATGAAAAAGAAATCAAAAATAAAAGAAGCTTGATCCAAAAGAGATGGTACAATCTGCACAGGTTGACTATATAATACACTTAAGCTAAATATTACCTGCATAATCACCAAACCCTTTAAAAACATGTTCCAAGCTTGAATATTTTAAAAGCCTTTTAAAATATTACCTGCATACAGCTTGACTATATAATACACTCAAGCTTGATCCAAAAGACATAAGTTCAAGCCTTTTAAAAACCAAAGCTAAAAACCAGCAAATTTGAATAATGGAAGCATAATCATCACAACAATGGGAGAAAGGGTAAATACTAATGAACACAGAAACATAGCATCACCTGTAAATATTAATGATCACTAATTAACACCAATGATAGTTTTTGGTGTACCATAATAATTACAAAATATGGGACAAAGTCTACCCAGCACATTCATACAAAAAAAGGACTTGGTCAGCCATTATATAAGTATACCAAAATGCCAATTGTCCTGGCAGTTACATAAACATATGAAGAGTGCCTTCAACATATAGTACACCAAAAAAATGGTCCTGCTTCAGCTTGCTATCTTCCAGCAGATCTCATTGCTACCATATACCTTGCTACATTCCCAGTTGCATTCAAGGTCTCAGTGGTGACTGCACTTCTCTTCCTCTGCCTTTTTGGTCTTGGATTGGACTACTAATCAACTGGGCTGTTTGCATGACTATCCTTGGCTGCCTGCAAGCACAAGCACAATAACAATTAATAATTTGCCAACTGAAAAACAAAACAAGGGGGATATCTAAGTCAAAGTAGTATATTTACCCTCCTAGTGGTCCTACTAACTTGGGATGCACTCCCATGCAAGGAGGAGTTCCCTCCTACTTCTCCCTTGCAACTCCTGCTGTTGTGTCCTAATTTCCCACATGACTTGCATTGTTTTGAGATGCCTAGACCTCTGTTTTTTCTGTGACTTCTAGGTTCATCAGGCTCTAGTGCCTTCTTCTTCTTAAGCCTGCCAGGAGGTCTCCTCTTGATAGGAGGTTGCATAGGTGGCAGTTCACTAGGTCTCCACATATATAGGCCATTGATGGGCTCTATAATGTGGTCATAGCAATTAATGTAGGTAGTCCTTTTGTAGCAAGCATTGACATACTTTTCAGAATCTTCCCTGTTTAAAAAGATATAGGAAATGGCATGGCAACATGGTATGCCAGTTATGTCCCACTTCCTACAGCTGCACTTCTTCTCTTCCAAGTCCATAGTGAAACTCTCCAGCCCATTCTTCACTTCAAACTTGGTACGACCAGCCCAACATGATAGCCACTTGATGCATGCCAACTTCTCTTTGTACAATCTCTTCCTTATCTTAGGACACAACTCAAATTCCACCTTCATAATCATTTGTCTGTTTGCTTGAAATCTAGTCATCAGATATAGCCTAATACACTCAAGCTGCAAGCACATAGAGAGAAAGGAAGAATTAATCATTCATGAATCACATAGGTCTATGGATCATTATACACATTTATACATACTAAGTGCTGACTACCATAAGATATAGCCTACCATGGTGATTATAGGTTTGCTCCTGAACTTAACTATCTTGCTGTTGAAACTTTCACACATGTTGTTCAGGACCGTGTCACACTGGCCATCAGTTTTGAACATGTGTCTAGCCCATATAATTGTTGAGTGAGACTGTAGCCATTTGAATGCATCTTAATCCACCTCCTTTAGCTCATTCATTGCCCTCTCATGTGCTTGCTGATAAATAGCCTAGGTTGCTTTCCAAAAAATTTCTCTAATAAGGACACCGGGATGATTCTTTCTCAAGTTATTGTATAAATGTCTGTAGCAGATCTTGTGCTCGTACTGTGACCAATTGTCAACAAAGGTGTTCACCAACCCCTGCAAAGCACAATCATTTAGTTCAGCAAGCAATGAAGCTACCATCAACCACAATTAATTCGGCAAGCAATAAATTAAGAACACCCATCAACCACAATTAATTTAGCAAGCAATAAAGCTACCATCAGACCTTCTGTTGATCAGATATAAACACCCATTTGTTGTCATCTCCTATGTCAGCAAGCAATAAATTAAGAAACCAAGTCCAAGTGTCCTTCGTTTCAGCCTTGACTATTGCATATGCGAAGGGGAAGTATTCATCATTGGGATCTTTACCAACAGCACACATCATCTGACCATCTATCTTGGTCTTCAGATGGCATGCATCTAGACCAATGATTGGCCTGCACCCTGCCAAGAAGCCCTTCTTGCAACCTTCCAGGCAGATGTAGATTCTTTCAAAATATGGCATCTAGAGTAACTGGTGCTTTGCCAACCCTCCTAGCACAAACCTACTTAGCATCTACCTCATGTGGTTCACCATGGTCAACATTAGAAAATTTCGCATTATCATGGCCTCCAAATTGTGAAAAATCAAGTCTATACTCTTCATCATCATACTCAGTATACTCATAATAGTGATCACTCTAAAGTTCACTGTCACTAACAAAAACCTCTAAGGCCTTAGCATCTACACGTTCTGGTTCACTACCAGGTTGTCTAGCAGCTAAGGGCTCAAAATTCTCCACTGGTAACTCAAGTGGTTCATGCACTGGATGCTCCACAAAGACATGAATCTCCCTATATCCCTTCACCAAGTCAGTCATGAACATAGCAGCATCATCATCAACCACCTGATGGAAATTTGCCTACTCCGGGTTCACACTAGGCATTTTAAACCATAGCTTATCCACTACAATGTACCCAAACTCCCTACAGATACTCTCAACCTCTACTTTTGACCAGTTATCTGAGTCACAATTATCCACTATATCAACTGTCCCTCCCACATATACTTGAGGGTCCCACATGAAATGCCCACCATGGTAGACATGCAGAGTAAAAAGCTCATCCATCTTGCATGCAAGTCACGAAAAGAAAACATAATGAAAACATTTATCCACTTTTTGAAATTAATAATACTTTATTAGGCTAATAAACTAATAAGCAAATAAAAAAAACATACAATACAGACAAAGGGAACACATAGACCCAGTCACTTCTCGAAAACCAAGACACAATACAGACAATCAATGCAAATACCAACACAAAGATTCCATGGTTTATCAAAGTCAATATAGTGGCCCCTGATAAACAATAGTGACATACAATACAGACAAACAATGCAATTACCAACAAAAATATCCCATTTTTTTATCACAGTCAGTATTGTGGCCCCTGATAAACAAAAGTAAAACAAACAGAGCTGCAAATACCAAAAGCTATAAACAAAAGTAACACACAACAGCCAAACAATGCAAATCCCAAAAATATTCCACTATCATAGCCAATATTATGTCCACTACAAAAGCTATAAAGGGAGAAAGAGGAAGAGAGAGAGTGAGAGTGAGACACAACGAGAGAGAAATAGAGATAGAACCCAGTGCCTTAGATTGAAATTCCAGAGCAATAACAAAACACAACTCAAAATTCCAAAATTCTCAAAAACCAAAAGCTGAGATTCAAACCCATCACTTAAAAATGGCATTCATAAAAGAGAGAGAGAGAGAGAGAGAGAGAGAGAGAGAGAGAGAGAGAGAGAGAGAGAGAGAGAAACAGAACCTTCGCAATCTGCTCAGCACAAACACTCTGACGCTATCTGGGATTGTGCTTGCTGATTTGTGGTTTTTTTGTGCAAGTCTATGGTCATGTGATGAGCAACGGATAAAAGATTAGGGATTGTGGTCGCTGATTTTGTTTTTTTTTTTTTTATGTGAACTGATTTAAGGTTTTTTGGTTTAGTGAATGTCACATGAGGGCCACACGACTAACTAAGGGCAGGAATGGAACTAATTAGGGTAGATAGGCCACGTGGACAATAATTTTTTTTTTCTACCATTTGCCATGTGTACATTTTTAGTCTCTGATATAACAGCAGAGACCAAAACGGGAAGCGTTTTTGAAGATAGAGACTAAAAGTGGTAAAAATAAAATCTAGGAACCAAAGTGAGAATCGCCTGAAAATGTAGGGATGAAAATGTGATTTTCGCCTAAAATATATATATTAAGATGCATAGTATAATTTTTACATGTAAAATTTAAGTACTATTGATAGTAATCTTTATATTTTTTTTTTAACTCTTTAAAAAGTCTTGTAAGTATATTATTAGGTAAAAAATGTAAATTGTCCATTTTTTTAAAAAAAAAATTATGTTTTTTAATTCTAGACTCTTTGGTTTTTGTACTCAATAACTCAATTGAATAAATATTTATGATATTGTTCCACATTTGACTCTAAAATTAAGAAATAAATCTCTCTCTAAAAATAAATAATTTAGGACACACAATACAAAATTGGACTTCAATTGTAGAATCTAATTGGATTTTCTTTAAGCTTTACCTATTAATATATACTAACTTGTAACCTTATACATATGCATGGATACACTTAAAAATATACAATAAGATGCATAATATAATTCATATATATAATTTAAATATAAATATTATTGATAGTCATTTTTATATTTCGTTAACTCTTTAAAAAAATTTGTATGAATATTATTAGGTATAAAATGCAAATTATCCATTTTTAAAAAAAATTATTGTGAAGCACTTTTTTTTTTCTTTTTACGATTAATTTATTCTAGGCCCTTTGGTTTTTGTACTTAGGGTATGTTTAGATACGACTTATTTTGCTGAAAACTGAAAACTGAAAACACTGTAACAAAATAATTTTAGATGTGTGAATAGTGCTGTGTGGCCCATTTTTAATAAAATTTTTGCTGAAAAAAGAGATTTGTGGTTCCTGTGAACAATGCACGAAACCCACTGAAAAGCTGAAACAGCTTGTCAAAAAAAAAGCCAAAGCGCAAAACGTGGTCTTTTCATCAGTACTCAAACGGGTACTTAATAACTCACTTGTATGAATATTTATGATGTTGTCCCACATTTTATTCTAAAATTAAGAAATAAAACTCTTTAAAAATAAATAATTTAGGACACATGGCATAAAATTGGAACTCTAATTTGGAATTCTAATTTGAGTTTCTCTCTACTTCACTTATTATTATTATTATATAGACTAGCATGTAACTCCATGCATATAAATGGATATACTTAAAAGATATACATTAAGATGTATAATATAATTCTTACATATATAATATAAATATTATTGATAGCCATTCTTTATATATATATATATATATATATGTATATATATATATATATTAACTCTTTAAAAAGTCTTTGTAAGAATATTATTAGGTAGAAAATGTAAATTGTCAATTTTTTTTTAAAATTTTTATGTTCAATAATTCTAGACTCTTTGGTTTTCGTATGGAATAACTCACTTAGATGGATATTTATAATGTGGTCCCACATTTGACTCCAAAATTAAGAAAGAAAACTCTCTCATTTAGGACACTTAACACAAAATTAGACTTCAATTGTAAAATCTAATTGAATTTTCTCTAAGTTGTACCAATTAATATATATATATATATATATTGTAGAGACCTTAAAGATTGTTCCCGGGGAGGGGTTCTCGGATCTCCTTCCTCACAACTCCACACAATAAAGATATAATTAAATAGTGGGAACAAAATACTCTACAATGGGAAACACAAGAAGTGGACCTCTTTTCTCATTAAAAACACTTTCTTTTCTATTACAGATGCTCATATGTCCTTGGGAAGATTTTTCTTTTTCCCAAGGTATATCACTAAATGTTCCTCTCTCTCTCTCTCCCTCTCTCTCTCTCTCTCTCTATATATATATATATATATATATTTTTTTTTTTCCTACGATAGTATTTTTCTCTCTCTCTTTCTGGATCCCTCTTCCATTTGGCCTCTTTCCCTTTTATATCTTCCATACTCCTTCTCCTCCTTCGAGCTATTCTGCTTCTACCCATAATATCAGTGATATTTTTCCGTTACTTTATCGGTTTTCTCACCTTCTTATCTTAGGATTCTGACAGCCAAGGGATTACGTGTACTGTTCAGGCTGTCTCATGTGCCAGAGGTTAGGTAAGCCTCCTCATTAAATGTGGAGGTAAAAATCTTCCTCCTTCTTGCACCTTCTAGGAGTTTCCCGTGGTTGCTAGTATCTTCCAGAGACCACACAAAGATCATCCATACCTTAAGACTTGGCTTATGCTAATAACTTCCCATTCCCACTGTAATGAGCTAACCGTGGTGCTCCACCTTATACTGAAACACCTATGGTGACCCAACTTTCTCCCCGGATTATTAATCTTTAAGCATTCCTCTCAGTTGAGAGGTAAGGCCAAATTACTCTCCCGTGGCCTAATGACTCTTTGGGCCCTAGGCTCGAGTAGAGATTGTTTCACTCCCCCCCCCCCACACACCCACACACACACACACACACACACACACACATATATATATATATATATGCATACTAAATTAAGTGTTAATTACTATTCTTTGATTCATTATTCAAATTGCATATAATTATAAATTACAAAAAACTTTAAGTTAACCAAGGAAGTTATAAGAAATAAATATAATAATCTAACTATGGATTCATTAAAATATACATCCAATAAAAAAGTATTGAATGATGTACAATTGCTTAAAGATATATCAAGTTTTTCTTAAATCCAATTCTTTATTATATGGTCAATTTTTAATAATAATTAATTTTTTCTATCATTAATACATTGATACCTTGTAATATTCTTCTTGGTAAAACGCCACTATTTCTTCAAGGATTCTGTACGGGATGCTACTTCCCCTCAAGCCCGTTGTTCATAAAACCCATCACAATAATGCCACATGCACAAGGCCCTGAACTTGTTGGGCCTCGGGTCTTGGGACCTCATGCGTGCATGTGTGTTCTATTGGGCTTGTGAACTTGGTCCAGGTAAGCCTTGTCGCACATCCAAAGCCCAAAAACCATTTTTTTAGCCATTATGACGCCAAAGGTGAAGTTGAGACCCTGCTTGGTCGGGGAATGCAATTTCCCGGGACGGTGAGTCCTAAGATGTTTGGCATTACCTGGGAAGTATCGCTGCCGAGCAAATCTTCTAACGTGGGAACTAGTCCCAATGCCACTCTTGCCACCCCCACCCCCAACTAAACACCCACTTAAGAGTGATAACATTGGACCTCCTTTCCCACTCATCACAAAAATAATCATCACTCTTCCACTAGTCTTGAGCTATAAATAAGAGATGAGAATGAAGAAAGGGGGTTGGCAATTTTAGAGAGTATACTGGGAAAAGATAGTGGTCATTCTAAAAGAGGAAGGAAGTAATTCTGTGAGGCCTAGATAGGAGTTGAGAGAATAAGTGTATAGGGGTTGTCTAGCACAGAATCATCCATAGTAGGAAACCCAAAACCCACAATATATATAAATTGTGAACCCAAATAGAGGTTGAGCCCAATAACCACATTTTGGGTACACACAGATTCCTTCCCTAAAAAATTATTATGATTTTCCAAAAAATTAGGAAGCAACCCCTATGTCTTGGGAGCTTAAGGAAAAATTTTAAGATATTTTATAGTTAACCAAAGAGTGAGTATTGTATTCGTCTTGACTAAAAGGGAGTCAAATCTTTTAACTAACCACGTGTAAATGATAATATGATATTTTTTTTTTTAATATGGATACGTTAAGTTGTTATTGGTTCAAATTTAAATTCACAACTTAAATTACTTTTTTACCTATCTATAACAACCAATAACAACTTGCCACATATGATTTGTTATAAAAATGTTGTGTAAATGTTGTGAATATAACATTTCTCTAATTGTATAGCCACACCTCTACTAGGCAAAATGGATGGGGGATAAAACAATAAATCTAGGACACAATTTTTCACCACAGTTATTGTGGCTTTGTTTATATATAATAAAGGTAGATATGAGTAATAAGCGCCTATGAAAGTGATGTTACTCCAATCACAACTTAATGAGTTATAAAAATAATGTTTTTTTTTTTTTGGAGGGGCGGGGGAGCTAAAATATTTTTTTCATGTCCCTAAAGTTTACATGAATTTCTTTGAAAGATACTCTTATGGTTAGCTCAGCTAGTAAAGTCTCTGATGGTTGTATAAGAGATTTGGGGTTCAATCCCCGCCTACACCAAAAACTAATTAGTGTCTTAGTTTGATAATAAAGAGTTATTATCAGGAGCGGATGCCATAAGTTGAAACTCTATAAAAAATAAAAAATAAAAGTAGGTAAGGGTAATGTATTGTTGACTTGAAATGTGAAAAATGTTTTTTTTTTTGGTAAAAAATGTGAGAAATGTACATTTAAAGTTTGAACGTGAAAAATATTCAGTCTAACCATAATTACAGTATGAAAAGCCGTACACTCAAATAATTATAGTCAAAAACTTGTGCTAATCTAAAATTCTAACTTTTTTTTTTTCTTTCCTAGAAGTCTTCTTTTGTTTTATTTTGTTAAATTACTTTTCCGAAAAAGTTATGGTAGCCTATTATTGACTTCAGCACGGCTTGATACTTGCTGCTCTCTTACCCAAAATCTATTAATAATTTTTTTTCCTATAAATATTAATGTAATTTATTGTGGTTGGTCAATAATAAAATAATAATTTTTTTTTTCAAAATGGATAAATAGTGAGGGAGGGACTGGTAGAGTTCAAATCACATGCATGAAACATCACAAATTATGTCACTAAAATAGTGTTAATACTATCATGGGCGGCACTAGATGTATTTCATGGGGTTCAAATGAACCCCGACTTTTTATTAATTAACAAATTTTATATTTAATATTTTTTTTACTTGTTTAATCTACCATTAAAAATATTTTTTCACCACTTAAATTAAATTTTATACACCCTGGTTACATATTAACTTTATTCATTTTTTTCTCAAATCACTAACTTTATAATAAAAGGTTATTATAACATGATAACAATACACATATATGTATCAAACCCTCTGTAATTCCTGATTATTAAATAATATTATATTTACACTATACATGTACATATTTACACACATCACGATTCACACATATTACTTCATAACAAAAAAATAATAATGCACATATCTGCAAACACATTCATGTACCTAACAAATACTCTCTTTACTCTCAGAATCAAAGATATTGAGATAGAGAAATAGAGAAGAGAGATGAGAGATGAAATGAGATTTATGAGAAAGATTCAAGCATTTGATTAGTTAAGTAGGCACTTAGTGTATTATTAATGTATGAATGAGTGTGATTGTGTGAGTCAATAATTTCATATAGTGCAAATGGGTTGAGTTTTGCCATTTAGTTTAAATTATTTTTATAAAAACAATGACAAATAGATAGTGATAATTTTATATATACAAACTTAACAAAATAAAATGGTCATATATACCCACATTGACAATAGATAATAACAATTGATAATGAACTATCATGTAATGATGTCAAAATATGAAAACTCGTAAAAGGAAATTGTAACATTTTATGTATTTATGCCTTTTTTTAGTTGTTGATAACTCAATATATTTAAAATTTCTTTTCATTAATTTTTGTTTAATTTAAATTTCTAAATGACCCCCTTAATAAATTCCTGGAGCCGTCACTAAATACTATTAATTTGTGTAAAAATGATATTATTTCAACAATAATTTATCACCTTAATAAATTATTATTTATGAAAAATATTGTGAAACTTGTTTTTTCTCTAACTTAAAAAGATATAGCCTACATTTGCTATGCTATTTTCTCTTTTTAAGTGATAGAACAGTGACAATGACAATCAAATATTGTTTAGGGAGTTTTAGGTTTATTTAACTTGGTTCTAACAATGCACTTTTCAAGCTATTTATTTAATTTTCTTGAATACTCATATTTTTCCTTCAATTTATTGTAATTTTTTTTTCTTAATTTACAGTATTTAATTTGTTGATATTTAGGATAAGAAAGAGTGCAAAGTTACATGATATGTCAATTGAAAAGATAATTAAGTTTTTGGAGTGATTAATTGGAACGATAGTTTCTTAAAATGATCCTTGATTCAGTTATTGGTGTATTGTTTTGTTATTTATGGGTCAAATAGTTGTTATACATACACTAGTGTTTTTTTTTTTTGTGAGAGAGTTTCAACCTATGGCGTCCGCTCCTGATGATAGCTCTTTATCATCAGACCAAGACACCAATCAATTTTTGGTGTAGGCGGGGATTAAACCCCAGATCTCTTATACAACCATCAGAGACTTTACCAGTTGAGCTAACTGACACCTACTATATACACTAGTTTGTATCATGAGTGGTAAACGAAGTTATAGTATAAATATAAAAATTCAAACATTAATGTGGCTAAAAGTTGCAGTAAAACAAACATTATCGTATAACACTTGTATGCTTATATATAATTCCTTTTCTTATATAAAACTTATAGAGCTTTCAACTACTCAATTAATATATGTCCACAGTCCACACACACACACACAAAATACTTGTGATATGAGATTCATAGAATTTCATTTTGGTTCTAGAAAAAATTCCCGCAAGAAAAGATTTTTGGTTTCGTACTAAACCCTGCATATATACTTTGTTTTGTTAATAGTTTGTACTTTGTATTGAAAAGAGATTTTGTGTGTGTATTATAATTAAAGGGATTTATTTGATGAACATTGTTTACCAAAAATAGTTGCATCAAATAAATTTTAAATAATTTAATGCATACACGTTAAAACATAAGGATTTTATTAATTTGAACAATGCTCATTCAAGATAAGTCACTTATTCAATTGACACATGTCCATTTACACATGGACACAATATTTGTGATATGAGTCTCATAAAATTTCATTTTGGTTCTAGAAAAAAATCCTGCAAGAAAATGTTTTTGGTTCTATCCTAAAACCCTACATACTTTGTTTTGTTAGTTTGTACTTTGTATTGAAAAGAGTTTTTTTTTTTTTTTTGGTGAAGGATTTTTGTTGATGAACATTGTTTACCAAAAATAGCTGAATCAAATGAAAATGCTAAACCCAATTTCATGTGTACGTGTTAAGACATAAGGATTTTATTAATGTAAGCAATGCTCATTCAAGATATGTGTATCACTTAATTACAATCCATTCTTAGGGAAAAACCTTTACCTTCAAAGTTTCCAACCATGACACCTTTTATAGTTAACCCAATACTCATACTCAAGGGAATATGCTGTCTTTTCATAATTTTGGCTGCACCTAAATTATATATTTAGGTCATCTACATAACATTAGTAGGGATGAAGCTAATTCGCTATTTTTATTTATTTATTTTAAAGAATTTGGTGAATCTTATTGTGATTGAATATAATTTTTATGTCCACAAAAATTTACTAAGATAGAGGTAGTTTAATTTTGAACATGATGTTCATTTTAAGTATCCCAAATTATTTGTCTTAACAAATTTCAAGTATTTTTTGTCTCATTTCAAGATTAGGCAATTCATCTTTAATAAAAACTTTAGCTTGAATAGGAGGTTCATTTTAATCAGATCTCAAATTCAATTAATTTAGAATTCGTGAGCGAAAGGCTTGGTTCTCCAACCTTCTCCTAGGTCTAGAATAGCCATTCCTTCTCTTGAAGGTGTCTTTGTACCTCGAGGTGACAGGTTTACCTTCGAGGTTTTGTGGGTTTTTATGTTTTTTGGGGATTGGGAAACAGTTTCTTCTTTTTATTTTCTTCCCTATGGAGGATCTTACAAAATCATGGAGCTGTTTAACCCTCTCTGATGTTGAAAGTTCGAACCTCCAACTCACAGAAGAAGAGGCAGTGACTGAATATGTTCTTGCAGCCAAATTCTTGACCAAACGGGAACTCAATATTGAAGCTATTGCCAAAACGTTCTCACCCATTTGGAGAGCGAGGAATGGTTTCAAGGTTCGGAAAGAGGGAGACCATGTGGTGTTATTTACGTTTGATAACAAGACTGAGATGGAGAAAGTACTTGCGGCAGAACCATGGAGTTTTGACAAACACCTCATGGTTTTACAACGGTGTGACAAAGATATTGATGTTGTGGATATGAAATTTAATATGGTTACCTTCTGGGTTCAGGTACACGACATCCCCGTGCGTTTTAGAACAAGAGCAGTGGCAGAAAAGATTTGTAGAACTATTGGCACGGTGAACAAGCCAGCTGAGGATATGGATGTTTAGGGTGATGGTTTTATTAGAGTTCGAGTCACGGTTGATATATCATAGCCTTTGTGCAGAGGTAGAGTGATATCCTTGGAGAATGGTAAGGAGTTATGGGTGTCCTTTAAGTATGAAAGACTCTCAAATCTTTGTTATTGGCGTGGGAGTTTGACACATGATGACAGAGACTACGAACTATGGCTGGAGAGTGAGGGTACACTACCAACTGAAGCACAACAATTCGGACCATGAATTCATGCACCACCTTATACGTCATCACGACGAATACGGTCACAGTCCCTGGTTTTTATAGTAACAGACCAAGTGGTTGTCGGAGTACAACTACTGCTGCTGAAACAAAGACAAGCAAACCACCTCCAGTGGTGGTTTGGAGAACAGGGCCTTCGCTGGAGATCATAAGGCCAGGAAAGGAAAGAGCAGAGTCCACAGAAGAGGTTGTTATTATCCCAGATTTTCAGGAGCAGAATCCGAGCCAAGTGATGACGGTTGAGGATATTTTCAAAAACCCGAAATTGCAGCAAAAGAATTTAAATGCTGAGATGTTTGAGGGAAAATTGCAGGAGATAGACCGAGATATTGGTATATTCGATCCCATACCAAAATTATCCTCCAAAAATATCCAAGCCACGGATAAGGAAATTTTTTTGGAATCCCTCTCAATTACTGACGTGGAACAAGACAAAAACTTCCCTGTCAACCACGCCTGCCCCTATCAGTTTTACTTGATACACTAAATATCCCGGGAAGTAATGAAGGCACATGGAAAAGAATCCAGATCTTGTGTTGGAACTGATGTCATTATAGAGGAAGCCGTGGGAACTAAAATACCCACCCGACATGCAGATGGTCACTCTGAGTTACAAAAAAAGAAAATTAGTTTCTCCGATGGGCAATGAAAACAATAAGATATTGGCGAAGGCTAGTTTCCAGTCCCGCCAGAAGCAATGAGTTTCTTATGTTGGAACTACCGCGGGTTTGGGAACCAGCGGACGGAAGATCAACTTGCAGAATTGGTGCGGGCACAAGCTCCCTCTGTTGTGTTTTTAGCCAAAGCATGGACAAACAAAGCAAGGCTAGAATTAGTTCAAAGGCGTATAGATTTTAAAAATAAATTTGAGGTACCAAGGAGAAATAAGGGGGGTGGATTAGTAATGTTTTGGAAAGCAGACTTTGATCTTGAGGTCGAAACTTTTTCCAAGTATCACATCGACACTACTATCAATAAGAACAAGTAGGATGAATGGAGGTTTACAGGCTTTTATGGGGAGCCGGAGACGCAAAAGAGACAAGAAGCTTGGGCTAAACTACATAGCTTAAGAAACAGGGGTCCAACACCATGGCTATGTGTGGGCGACTTTAATGAAATTACGAAGCAAAATGAGAAAAAAGGAGGGAGGATTCAGCCCCACAGCTAAATGCAACCGTTTTAAGATGTTATGGATGAATGCCGATTCATGGACTTGGGTTTTGTTAGAACTCAATATACTTGGCACAAACACTTTGTTGGGTATACAGTTTGGGAACAACTTGATCGGGTAGTAGCAACAAATGAATGGTTCTCCTTATTTCCTGGAACTAAAGTCCATCACCTTGATGTCACCCCTTCGGACCATAAACCTCTTTTGATTGCACTGGAAGGTATGGAGTGTCATATGAAAAAACCATTTCACTTTGTGCATATGTAGACGTCTGATGCAGGTTGTAGCAGAACAGTTAAAGCGGTTTGGAAGGAAGACAGTGCTGAACCGTGGGGCACAAGAATTTTTAAAAAAGTAGATAAGTGTGGGAAGGAACTAGAAAGCTGGAGTAGAAAAAATTTTGGTAATGTCAGGCGCGGGTTAGAGAAAAAGCGAAGACTCCTTGTGCAAGCCGAGGTGCAAGCAATCAGATGTAGTGATTCTAAACGTATGAGGCAACTTGAGATGGAGATCAATTTATTGATGGACAAGGAGGCGAAGATGTGGGCTCAGAGATCGCGGGTTTTGTGGCTGAAAGATGGAGACAAAAATACACGGTTCTTCTATAGTAAGGCATCGCAGCGGAGGAGGAAAAAATATATCAATGGCTTGTTTGATGATTCGGGTAGCTAGACCACTCATCCCACACGGATTTCTGCAACATTTTTGAACTTTTATCAGAAGCTGTTCACTTCAAGCAATCCGAGTGGCTTTGAGGCAGTTTTGGACTCTATTTCGCAATAGGTAACGGCTGAGATGACAGACTTGCTTGTTGCTGAATTTACTTCAGAGGAGATTGAGAAAGCTTTAAAACAGATGGCACCGCTCAAATCACCGGGTCCGGACGGCATGCCACCATTGTTTTACCAAAGCTATTGGTCCTTGCTTGGGGAAGACATTGTTCAGGCCATTTTGGAATACTTGAATTCAGGTTCATTACCTCCCTCCCTTGGTCATTCTTTCATATCTTTAATTCCTAAAGTTAAATCCCCAAAATATATTTCTGAATATAGGCCAATAAGTTTGAGCAATGTTTTATATAGAATTCTTGCTAAAGTTTTGGCTAATAAATTGAAAAAGATAATGCCACAGCTTATTTCATAACATAGAGTGCCTTCATGTCAGAGAGGTTGATTACAAATAACATATTAATTGCCTTTGTGACGCTCCACTATATGAGAAACCATTGCACTGGTAAGACGGGCTATATGACTTTAAAACTAGACATGAGTAAAGCTTATGATAGAGTTAAGTGAGAATATATGCAGCAAGTTTTGGTAAAGATGGGTTTTCATGACCGTTGGGTTAAACTTATGATGGAGTGTATTACCTCATCCACATATTCAGTCTTGATCAATGGTGAACCCCATGGACACATTGTTCCCACTAGAGGTCTTCGTCAAGGAGATTTCCTATCTCCATACCTCTTCCTGATGTGTACAGAAGGCTTTACATGGCATGATTAATTCAGCTGCAAATAATGATGAGATTCGGGGGGTGTCTATTTGCAGAATGGGACCTCAAATAACACATCTTTTGTTTGCAGATGATAGCTTAATTTTTTGTAGAGCCAAGGAAGCCAAATGTCAAAAGTTGCTGGACTTGTTGGCAATCTATGAAAAAGCCCTCAAGAAAATAAATAGATCAAAAACAAACCTCTTCTTCAGCAAATCAACCCCTCAAGACACGCAAGAAGTGATTAAGCAAACACTTGGTGTCCCGATCATCCATCAATATGAGAGCTACCTCGGGTTACCCTCTTTTATTGGCAGAAGCAAGAAGGACAATTTTGCAAAAATAAAGCAGCAGGTTTGGAAGAGATTACAGGGCTGGGAAGGCAAACTTCTGTCACAAATGGGTCGAGAAGTCTTGATTAAAGCAGTGGCCCAAGCACTCCCTACATATACAATGTCATGCTTCAAGCTAGTGGGGACTCTATGTCATGAAATGGAGGCACTTATTCAAAAGTTCTTTTGGGGTCAAAGAGGAGACAACCGCAAAATCCATTGGTTGAAGTGGCAAGAGCTATGCAAACAAAAAACCCAAGGGGGTATGGGCTTCAAGGATTTATCCTTTTTCAACGATGCACTCTTGGTGAAACAAGCTTGGAGATTATTGCATGATGAGCACTCTCTATTTTATAGGGTGTTCAAGCCAAAATTCTTCCTGGATTTTTAATAATGCAAGCTAAGATTCCAAACACTGCCTCCTATGCTTGGAAGAGCATTATCCGTGGCAGGGAGGTGATTAGGAAAGGGGCGCAATGGAGGATTGGAGATGGACATTCGGTCAAAATTTGGGGTGATAGGTGGATTCCTAAGAAAAATAATCCCAGGATAATATCACCAATCTTGCACGGTCAGGCACATGCAAGGGTGAGTTGTTTTATTGATCAACACCAGAGGATTGGGAAAGATGATCTCCAGGAGCATATGTTATATGAGTTTGAAGCAAATTTGATCAGAAAAATTCCACTATGCAAATCCCAGCAGCGAGATGTTTTGATTTGGCCGTTTACCCCTGATGGGGAATACTCGGTTAAATCAGGTTACAAATTTCTGCAGAATGAGGTGTTACGGCAACAATTGTGCCCCTCAAATACTGATACACTGAAGCCTTTGTGGACAACGCTTTGGAGTCTTGATGTCCCTGGCAAGATTCGTAATTTCCTATGGAGGTCCTGCAGAAACTCCCTACCAACTAAAGATAATCCGATGCGAAGAAAAATCATATCTGAGGATCAGTGTGAACAATGCAAGTCCCACAAGGAAGATGTGTTACATGCCTTATATAGTTGTCCAAAACTCAAAGACGTGGAGCAAAAATCCACATTGGACTCACAGCTCACTGAGACAAGCCAATTGTTTCATCGACCTCCTTGGAATGATATTGGCAGAAAAGAATGAGCCTGAAATTATTTGGTGGGTAGTTTGGGATCTTTGGAATCGAAGAAATAATATTCGACTGGGGAAATCTAGCTACAATCTTAGCCAACTATTGGAGAAGGCAGTGGAAAGAAGGCTTGAAGCAACAGCCCCTCATCAGACCCGTAATGTAGCAGCAGCAGCACGAGTTGGCTCGTGTACAGCTCCTGATCTGTCATGGTACAAAATTAATTTTGATGGGGCTATTTTTGAGGAGGAGGATAAGACCGGACTTGGTGTGGTCATACGAAACTCAGAGGGTTTGGTCATGGCTTTGCTCTCACAACTAATCTCTTTACCTTACTCTATAATTGAGGTTGAGACTTTAGCAGCAAGAAGGGCATTAGAGCTAGCAGTGGAAATTGGGATTGATAGAGTGATCTTGGAAGGTGATTTGGCAGTGCTGATGCAGACCTTGAAGACTGGTACTAGTTCTCTTGCCCAGTTCAGCCGCATAGCAAACGACATTTTGTTCCTAGCTTCGTATTTTTCTGATGTAAAATTCTCTCATGTAAGCCGATTCTGTAATAAGGTTGCTCACTCACTTGTGAGATGGGCACCTCTTTCCTCGCCCTTATCAGTCTGGAGGGAAGATATCCCACTAGACGTCGAACCTGTATTCATGGCTGATCTTCTCAGTCTTGCAGTTTAATAAGATTGGTCTTGATTCTTAAAAAAAAAAAAAAAAGAATTCGTGGGCAAAAGGGTTGTTTAAGAATTAAGGATTATAAACTTCATGAGTTTAATTGGTATGGGGCAAAAACTAGTGAATGTATTGGTCCATTTTAAAAAACGTTAATTTGGTGGTTCCTTCAATATATACAAATATTGCTAAATAATAATTATTGTCAAAAACCTTATAGCTCAACTAGTATTTTTTGTTGTTTTTAATGGTGAAGTTAAGGATTCAAATCCCACTTCCTCAACTATTGGATTAGAGAGGTGCTACGTTCGTAACATTTTTACAACATTTTTACAACAAATCATAGGTGGTTAGTTGTTATTGGTTCAAATTTGAACCTAACACTAAGATTACTTTTTTGCCCCAACAATAACAACCAGTAACATCCTGCCACTTAGGATTTGTTGTAAAAATGTTGTGGACATATCAGTTTTCATTAGATTATTTAAAAAATAATAATAATAATCATTAACAATCGTTCAAATGCTCATGATCCACCTGTGTAGACAAATACATTAAGTATCCCACAAAAATTTCATGACTCAATTTCAAGTTGCCTTAAAAAAAAATCCTTGACAACTAAAAATTTGTTTATATAATTGAAACTTTAAGAGGAGTTTAGAAACCCCTTTAACAAAATTTGGAGTTGAAATGTATCAAATATTTGTATCT
Source organism: Castanea sativa (assembly GCF_040712315.1). NCBI lineage: Eukaryota > Viridiplantae > Streptophyta > Magnoliopsida > Fagales > Fagaceae > Castanea > Castanea sativa. Next base: position 53,835,777 of record NC_134017.1, read on the forward strand.
CTTAAGGAGAAAATGTTAAACACATTTTTTTAAAAAATTCCTTTCAAACAATCATAGCAAAAATTCAATTCAAGTATGTCGTTTAAACTAAAAATAATAATCAATTTAAGACACATTCCATTCTAATCCAGATGATTCAAAACTGGGGCCAAGCCACGCATTCATGTTCATCCCTGACGACATTTCCATCACCTACCCACGGCTTTCGATTGAAGACTTTCATTAAGCACTCCAAAACCATTTAATTTCCTAAAATTGTTTATTGATTAAACAAATTTGAATTAAAAAACAAACAAACCAGGTACATAATCAAACATATTTTCCTTTCCCCCCTTAAATGGTTTATCAATCTTTTTGTTCATTTCTCTAACTTCGTTAATCCTGAGATACACGACCTAATCTTGGGCCAGGACCATTTTGGCAATAATCTCGAGGAGGCAAATATGACAAAGAGTAAACTTTGGATGACACATGTAGTGTCACAGCATTGGCCATGGTATTGAATTCCAAAAATCCCATCATTTAGACTCATTGAGATCCCTGTGCAATACCAATATCCCTTCGAGAGGGCTGTTATCCAAAGTTTAAAAGTTGATTTTTGTAAAATAATATGTCAAAATAGATAAAATGCGTTTTGGTGTGAGAAAATATAATTTGGAATGGCACACACGGCTAATGATGCTAGTGCTCTAAATGGTACACCCATGCGCAAAGTTAACTTTGAAACTCGATCCATGGATAGTATTACACCTAACATATTGCACCAAGTCCCAATCCTAGACAATCCAAGCGTTGGGGGCCGAACGCTAGATTACGTTGTAAGATATTTATGATTTTTTTTTTTTGTTTAATTTCCAAGCTAATTACAGTGTCACCCAATAGCTATTAAAGCCCATTTTAAGAATGAATAGACATTTCTAGGTAATAGTTATTAGAAAATCAAAATATAGCAAATTTCCAAGCTAATTAAACTTTTTAGAGTTATTTCTAGAAACATAACAAAATCTCACCTTTTTTTCACAATCAACCCAGCGTAGGTCAAAATAAAATAAATATATTTTATTAACTTATAACCGAACCCACCACAAAACAAAACAAGGGCATTGATGTATTATGAAATTGATCTGAGATTTTGTTGCCTCTGTAGACTTTCTCCACTTCTTTATCACCCAGAGGCCAGAGCACAAAAACTACATGAGCAGGATACGCAACAGCATCAAATATAAATAATGCCTTACGAAAAGCTAGAAGTCATAATTTTAGCCAAGTCTTATAAAATTTGTTTTCAAACAACTCAAAATAAATCTTTCGCAAGTCACATAGAAAAGTACAAATTAGTTTCAAAATTGGGTAGTAATTGTATCTAATTTCCAATGTCCCAAAACTCATTTGGAAATCACGACCATTGCAAAACAAGAACACCTGACTGAATAAGAAAAGCAAGCTCACAGCCTTCTTCCTCTTCTACCACCCTTTCTACGAGTGCTATCGCTAGGAATAGGAGTGACATCCTCTGAGACAAGTTAAATTATAAATCAAATCACCGATAACACATTGTAGAAAGAAAAAAAAACAAAGTCAACCTTAAAATGCAATGCATAATAGACATGCACTCTAATGTCATTTCTTCAATTGGCTCCAAAAATCATACGTAAATTATATCCTTTAACAAATGCGAATTTTTCAGCCACTTCTAAGGCAAGAAAATTTATAAATAATAATAAATAAATAAATAAAAACGTTCAGGGTTCAATTTCCTCACCCCTTTCTTGCTCTAATTAGTTGCTTTGTTTGCCATCATCATAGTAGCAAAACAAATTTAGGGGGCAATCCTTTAACATATTTTTCCCCTTATGTGCCAAACTTCAGCTATTAATCAAGGGTCCCCTACCCCTTTGAGCCATTGGCCTGTTTAATGGCAAGGCCTTTTAGTGTTTAAGTGGTTATTATTTTCAAATTCCAAATAAGTTCTTGGGCTCAACAAACTGCTCATGAGCTAGTTTATATTAAACCAAGCTTGAGTCTCAGATTTTAAAGCTTGAAACAAGCTCGATTAGACTGCTTGTATAATTTTTAGCAACCTAAACTTAAGCAACACACAACTTGGCTCAGCTTGTGTCATTTGCAACCCTAGCACCAACAACCACATTGTAAAATAAGTAGTACTAAAACCTACTCAATACCCATTTCCAAACAAACTTCTCAAATCAACCATCTAGGGTTTTTTTGGTATAATTGCAAGGGCAGTATTTATATACACATAGTAAAGGGGTATAATTCCTGGCCAATCTCTTGGGTGAAATATCTGGGGTGACATGTGCATTCCAGAAAAAATAGTTTTCACAAATCTGTCCTACATGATGTGTGGTAAAGAAACGGTTATCTACAGAGGTAAACAATAAAATTGTGAAATTTTCCTTCTATGGAATTAGACCTTTACCTATACGTCCAATTTTCATTCCAGAACGAGCAAGTGCACGGAGAGCAGACTGTGCCCCAGGACCAGGTGTTTTGGTCTTGTTCCCACCAGTAGCACGGAGCTTGATATGCAAGGCAGTGATGCCAAGTTCCTGCATTATAAAAATTGAAACTTAGCAAAATAAATTTATAAGAGAAGATATGACAATGCTATTTTCACATGATGAACAATTACTACAGACACCAAGTCCCAACAAAAAAAATTATGTTCTAATGGCCCATAGAGCAAATAAATATTTGAATTTTCAAATCAAACTGAAAAGGGAACATCTTAGCCAAAAAAATAATAACAAATAAATATATGAGCCCTTTATAGAAACATTAAAAGTCCATTAAGCACTCATTTCCAAAACTAAAGCAACCTAATCAGCGTAAGTTTCAGTCTTTCAGATTAGAAAATCAGTTGAAGAGGACTCTATAGAAAGCAGATAAAGACCTTGCATCTCTGAGAAACATCCTGTGCTGCAAGCATGGCAGCATATGGTGAAGACTCATCTCTGTCAGCTTTCACCTTCATCCCACCTGTATTTGAAAAAAAAAAGATTATATAACAAGCTACAAAGCAGTTTTTCAATCCACACAATGCAAACAATTAAATATTTCCAGTCATTCTTGGATTCTACTACAGGAATGAAGGTTGCCAGATTCTCTTAAACATACTGGTGAGATATTGATATGGCAAGTCAACAAAGTTTGGATGTTAAAAAAACTTCTATTAGTTTTGAAACTTTGTCTGGATGGATGCACTATACATTAAAGTTCACATGCTAAAGTGTGAAACGAAATTTTTTAATACAATCTGCAGATTAGAAGCCCATGAAGTAAAAGCATAATTATGCTGTCACACCTATCTACCAATATGCAGACATAATTTTCAAGGATGAAGGATTAATTCATCTAACAGATCCCATCACAACTCAATGAAATGTACCCTTTGGTCTATTCTATTTGAACACAATGAATGGCTCCTGCATAAACCTAGAAATAGAGGATGACATACATAATATATAGCACCACGAAGAAAAAAATTTCCATACCAGTAATGCGAACTAGCGTTTCTCTTCCTGACAGATCGGTCACATGCTGCAGATCAGAAATAGTTATGCATTAGGCCAGAACCCAAGAAACATAATTTCAAGAGCAACAAACAGACATGTTATACTTACTATGAAGGTGTCATTAAATGATGCAAAAATGTGGGCGACACCAAAAACTTGTTCTCCTTCTCTGACAGCGGGTCCAAGAGTCACATTTTCTTCTTTTGGTTCCCTAGTCTTCCTCTTCGACTAGAAACACAATATATGAAACCAAGCAAGTCAGAAACCCAGCAATCTTACAATTCTAACAATAGCTCTTACAAATGTAACCCAAATAAATATGTCCCACAGCTATTCTGATACTCAAGCCTTGGGTCACGGCATGGGGCTACAAAACCTCAAATAATATATTTTAGGAAAAATTATAAATAACACCCATTAAGTAGGTCAATTGCCACTGGTCCCGTAAGTTTCATTTTTCTCTTTTTTGTCTGTAAGTTCGCATTTACTATCACAGTTAATTCTTCCATCCATAACTCCTGTTAACGATTAGAAACTAGTTTTTAATACTAAAAAACTATAAGAATGTCTTCTTTAAAAGATAGAAAAAAATTATACAAATTACACCCGTTCAGTTTGGTCAATTGTCATTCTGATCCTGAAAGTTCACATTTTCTATCATTGTTAACAGAAACTTTTTTTACTTAATGGAGGAAGGACTAACGGCGACCACACAGCAAATATGAACTTACAGGACCAAATTGACAATGGACCAATCTTAAAGGGTGTACATTTTTGCCTATAATTTTAAAACAGAACCAGTGAACAGAAGTTACATTCGATATCTAAAATCGAGATGGGTTACCAGCGTGAGCCTACTCAAAACTTTAAGAAAACTGAGTCAACACATCACTCATCAACAAGAGCAGCAAGAAACAATTCAGTTGAACTAGTCAATTTTCTTGTCCACATGCTCTTTTCTTTTCTTTTTCTTTTTTGCTTAAAACCCACATGCTAATATTTACATAAAAGTGAAGCTGAGGAAATGTTTTATAACATAGATATAAATGAAAAAAAAAATCACAAAAATCACATCCATGTTACTTTGAGATTTAAACCCTCTTAAACATTTTAAGTTATCCAGTACATAATTCCACTAATACCTCAAAAACAAGCTAAATTCATTTAAATCATAATTAAATACTCAATAATTAAAAATTTACAGCCACAATTTCTCAAAGGCCATAATTCTAAAACCCATCATTTTTTTGCAAATAGTCTACTTGAAATTCAAAAAATCAATTTCTCAATCTATGCATAGAAACAACAAGATTATAGATCTGAAATGAAACAACATATAAACTACGAATCTAAGGCTTCAAATGCAATTGAAGGTGCAGATAGAGAAGGATGAATCGGATAATAAACAAAAACGAAATTGAGGAACAGAAATTAGCTTCGAGATTAGCTTACCATGGCTTCGAAGTGATGGGATTGAGAGCTCTAGGGTTTTTGAGGAGGCTCTGTTTGTTCTTTCAGCTGCGAAAACCCTAGGAAGAAGGAGAAGAGTGAAACGTATTTAGACAGCGTCGTTTTATATGACTAGATGGTTTAGGGTTTTGTTACGACGAAAGTCAGTCAGGAATTGGATTTACAGAAATGTCCTTCACTTTTGTATTTAGATTTTTTTTTTCTTTTCTTTTTCTTTTTTACTAAAAATTTCAATTCTTGCACATTGCACTGGCTCTTATATATTACGTATTATTTTATTTTTTTTTTGCTAAAGCTCTTATTTATTATTATTACTATTATTATTATTGTTTTAAAAGTATCTAATATACAGCATACTTCACAGATTTATTTAGGTAAACTAGTCAATAACCCGTGTAAACTGTAAAGTATGGACAAGTGAACATTATATAATTTTTTCTCTTTTATTTCTTGTTTATATTTGAAATTTAATTTCTTAGAAAATAAATTTTATTATTGTGATAATTATGAATAGACAATTAGCAGGATTGTGATTATATATGAAGCTATATATTACAGCATTAAATATTTATTATGATTCTCTTTGTATATGGAATTATATAAAGTAATAAGTTGAAAGAAATGATTTAGTGAAATTATAATAGAGTTTAAATGTAGAATAAAATCTAAATTCAATTAATATATATATTAAAATAATTACATGTAAACTTATTTTTTTGAAAAATCACATATAAGCTCGTGAGGTCTAAAAAGATTATGTTATATAATACTAGCCTTTAAGCACATGCTCACGCGTGTGTTCAGAAACTCTTCTATTTTTTTGGATAAAGATTAATAATTTGCATCTATTATAATTTAAAAATATATTTTTTTATTTTTCAAACAAATAAAAATGATAAACTTTAAAGATAAGCAGTAATTGTAATTTCTTTTTTAAACCTGAAGGGGAAAAATCCTAAATTTTAGGAGTTCTCTTTTTAAATTCAAAATGAAATTTGTTATTTGATATTTATGACCCTATTTCTCAATTAAGTTACCTTTCATTAATGAGAGTATTTTTAAATTACATAAAAGTCCAGTTAAAAGAGGAGACTTATATATGGTATAGATTATGAAATCAAACAAAATTCAAACATATTCAATTTTATGTATATTAGCATGAAATTGGCATTGGGTCGCCTACAATTCTACATACACTAATATTTGTAGATCCTTTATCTCAAAAAAAGTTGTAGATTATATGTTGCTAGGGGTCATTTTCTGCGCGTAGTCACGAGTCTTCCACTAGGGGTTGACTTTGCTAAGCCCAAATTTGTTTTGGAGAATTCAATCCGGAACTCGAGATTGGGTCACATAGACCAATGGCTACCAGTGCATCTTTAAGCCTACAAAATAGATAAAACCCAAAGTCTAAGAATCATGATAATGGTTTAAATAAATAAATAATATGTTTCACAAGATAGCTTTGATTAAATGACAAGTTGAATATCATAATTATGTATATTAAGTGATGTCTAATATTAGAGAATAATTAATTAAATGTCATATGTCCAACAATGGGATGAGTCCAAAATAGTCAATATCCAATTGTGGTTCATGATTTATGTTCAACATAATAAGGTATGTCCAGCAATGGTCTGTGTCCAAATAATGTATATCAAATAGTTTATGCCTTGGTTTATGTCTGAATAATATATGTCTAGCGATGGTTCATGCCCGAATGATATATGTTCAGGTTGTTTATGTCCAAATGATACATGTCCAGCAGTGGGATGGATTCAATTTATTACATATGTTCATTAGTGAAATATTAGTGGATCCATGTTTATTAAATAGTGAGATATTATTAGAGTAACTTGCATTTAGAGGTATAGTGATAATGAAATAATATGTACTCAATGATGTAACTTTATAGATTGAGACATAATGACTTATATGGTTTGTGGTTCTAGCTATAGTATCACTTTATATGGTTTGTCGCTCCAGCCGTATAGCATTAATGATCAAATGCTACCTATTACACATTGACTGATCAGATGCTACCCATTACACATTGACTCATCAGAGTTTAAGGAATTGGGGAAGATATGACAAGCAACAAGTTTCCTTTATCAACTTTGAACCGCTGTGGAGCTTTATTGAACATACTTTTTGGCCGTCCAAACCATGACTCCCAAAATTCCCCCGATGAGACTCATAAACTTGGATCATGAGCTAAAAATGAACAATGTTCCATAAGATTGAACCATAAGCTTTGATGAATAATATCGTCATGGGTTTTGGATCATGGGCTTTGGCATCATTTATGTAAATATGGGCTTTTTTGGGTTTTAAAAGAAATTTTCCCAAAATTCAAGATAATATTGATGTGGTGTTGGTTGCCAATGAAGAAAAACCATGCGGTGTAAAAATTTTGTCCTCAACATATTTTTAGCCATAGTATTTTAATATTTTTAGGTTGTATTTTTTATATTAAATCTCTTTCTACTGTAGCTTATATTTGACTTAAACCATGATGATTTCATATAATTTTTTGTTAGAACTTATTTAAAATATTCTATCATACAATTTCAAGAAGAAGGTGTTTTGATCTTAATTAACATGTATCTACTTAAAATTTGGTTAATAAGAAATATTTATCATTTTTTTGGATACCTAAAAAAACTAAACTTATTAGTTGCCCACACAGTGCTTCTAACATATTACATAGTTCATAAAATGCCACATATTATCCCAAGATCAATCTTAGAGTGGTTTAGATAATAGCTATTTATACACAAAAAAAGGAGTATTAGATTAGGTGTATGATTGGTTTTTTTCATATTAATATTGGACTCTTTCTTTTTCAATGATTATTTTTTAGGGACAAAGAATAATTAACTTAGTACAAAAATTAAAAATCTTAAACTGGATTTGTGGGGCAAAATTGGACTTCAATTAAAATCAATTTAGAATCTGATTGAATTATATCTCAACTTTGGTTATATATATACACACACACACACACACACACACACACATATATTTATGTCATAAATAGTCTTGTAATTCAAATGGTATCTTTCAGTGTTTCTAATGAAATGTCCATGATTTAAATCCCCTTCTCTTATTGTAATTTGTAACTATTGAATTTTTTTTTTAAATAAAATTTATGCTCATTAAATTTTGGAAAATTGTAATAGTCCGCCTACAACACACCCAATTTTGCAAGATGTTTGGGTGTCAATTTGTGATTGGATTTCAACACTTACACATGGAACCACCGTTGGTACGTCTTCGAATATAAATTTTAGCTACGTAAATCACAAGATGAGACTTAAATATGTTGTGAATTTGAGTGCATAGTTAGGTGTATTCATAGTTTTACTCTTTTGGAATGAGTTTTGATTAAGTTCCTACATTTTTTTTTTCAAGTGAATTAAATTTACAAGAATATTTTCAAACAAATAAGGTCACAATTTGTTACTTATGTTACTCACCATTAGACCTTTAATGACATTCAAAGAGTCTCCCTCCGAGATAGCCCACTTCACTCCTATCTCCAAGGCAAAAGCTAGAGCCCACCCCAGAGCTGTGGCTTCAATATCATCACTGCACAATTCCTGGTATACCAATTTCGAGCATGATGCTATCACTAAGCCCTTGTGGTCTCTAATAACAACGCCAATGCCAAAAATTTTCTCATGTGAGAAAACCGCACCATCAAAGTTGATTTTGAAGAGCTCTGCTGATGGTGGTTTCCAATGCCTTCTGGTGCGCTGATTTTGCTGCATTGGCATGTCTGAATACACTTGCCTGGCACGGTAATCTGTTAGCCAAGCTTTTGAGATGTGAGCTATCTGGTGAAGTGAGTCCACGAGTTGATTGAGACGCACCGTGTTCCGTTGGTTCCATACTTTCCAGGCCGTGACTACAAAAAGCTCAAGATGATGGTTGTTTCGGATCAACCAAGATAAGAGCTCTTTGAAGTCCATGAATTAAACAGCACCTCGGACACCCCATAGCTCAACATTGGACCACACTGGATCCAACTCCGGGCAAGACCACAAGGCATGCAGAGAACTCTCTGAGGACGCATGGCACCTAACGTAGTGAGGATCTGTTGTTATGGTTCATCGAAACAGAGCACTCTTTGTTGGCATAGCTTCACAGCAAGAACGCCACAGCAATGTTTTTACGTTCAGTGGAGCACGCATGGACCAAACAACCTTCCACACTTGAGTATTATCATTTGTGGTCACCTGTGGCTCATCATTCAGCTCCTCCTCCAACTTTAAGAACCCATAACCAGTCTTGCGGCTATACCTCCCATCATTTAAGTGTGGCCAGAACAGGACATCCTCTCTTGCTTCACGGCTTAAGGGGATTGTCTTAATCAACTTTGCTTTCTCGTTGTTGAACAAACCCTCAATCATGTCTAAATTCCATTGCCTCCTACTTGGGTCTATAAGGACATCCATTGTAGAACTCTCAAGCTCTACCAATGGATGGGATAATATGTATGGAGGATGCTTCCTTGGCAGCCAATGATCCTGCCAAATTCTTCTTCTTTTTCCCATCACCAACTCTTCCACCTAGCCCCCCTTTGAATAACATCCCCCCCTATAAGGATACTCCTCCAAGCATAAGAGCCCATTCTTGAATCCTTTGCCTCCATGATGGTTGTATTTGGAAAAAAATCTAGCCTTGAGAAATCAACCATTTCTAAGATTTCTTTGAATGTTGATTTGGAGGCAAAGAAAAAATCGATTCCAAAATGTGACTGCAATTTTCAGCAGTAAAGTTGAATTTGTGAATTTGATAAAGTTTTGGAGCATCATAAACCAAAGGTGACATTGTTGGACATTTACTCCGGTTGTGACATACACATTTGGAGTCTTATAACAACAATCTACCATGGTTGTTTTCATCATTTATTTTTTTGAATTAATTTGAATGTGAATAAATTTTAGTTTCTTCCAATATCCCAATGGTGGCCGTTAAACACTTCTTTGCAAACCATCAATTTGATATTTTTGTGTTTTTAACTACTTTAACCTCAATTGAATTGGTTCATTTGTACTAATATTGTAATGATAATGCTAAAATCATGAAATATTAACCATGTTATTGGCATGTTAAATTTCTTTCATGCAAAATATGGTCACATTGCTAAGAAAATTTGTCATATGCGTATAGTATTTTAAATATAATATGAAAAGTTTTAAAAACTTGTAAATTATGAATGGTGTCATTTTTGTCAAATACCTCAATTCAACTTCAAATTAATTTGTTTCAAACCTCACTCAAATTCACAGTCCGCAATAATGGGGCCTAGTTACTTTGAGCTAATTTGTCCAATTTAAATCTTGTTACAAGATGGACAATTGACTTGAATGAGTATACTTGTGAAAGTCTCAGGTTAAGCCATCCAGAGACAAAGGTCAACAATGAATATATAGAGGACTTTTTACTGTTTCTTAAGAAGTAAAATATATATATATGTGTGTGTGTGTGTGTGTGTTTATCTTTCCTAAGATAAAAGTAATAATTTTCCACAATAGTATATGGATCTCTTTGGAAAAGAAAATGTTTCTAATGATGGTACTAATGATGATAGTGATAGTGATAAGGCTGATGGGGAAGATAAGGAGGTGTTTGAAGTGGAGAAGATACTAGCAATATGTTATAGTGAATTATATTTTAAGGTTCATCAAAAGGGTAATAAAGCTGATGAAGACTCTTGCCAATCTATTAAGGGATTAGGGTGTTGTACTAAGAGTATAAGACTATAAAAAATTTTGTGGTTACAAATCAAAGATCTTACCTTTACCAAATGATGTTGATGTGATATGTGGTGAACCCTGTCAAGGCATAAGTGGTTTTTAATGGAATAAAGACAATCCATGTGGTCAACATTATTTAAGTTTGCAAATAGTTTTCTTGGACATTACGCATTGGGTTGTCTCATTGGCATGAACTATCAAGCCTAGATGGGGATGATGGTTATGGGGGCATAGTCTACTGAGAATTTGCCTTAGTTCCCAGTTCACACTCGTGATGTTGTTGTAAGGAGGTTATTTCAATGGAGTTTGAGATGAACACAATTGCTTATTATCAAGGCCACGATCTTAAATTAGAAGAAAATATTTTGCTTAAATATGCAATATTCGACCTTCCTGATGTTGAGAACAATGAACACTGGGATGAAATGCCTTATAACGAGACTCCCCAAATAGAGTTCCAAAAGCATATTAGATAAGGAAAAGACAAATTGTTAGGTCCTCCAAATAAAAAACAATTAAAAAGTGTCCTCTATGATCATTATTCACTCTATGATCGTCGTCCACTTGAATTGAACAATGATAACTCCGAGCATGTTTATGAGATCCCAAAAAAAAGGAGCAAACTTTGGAGATCTGCCTAGTGTTTGTGTCCATCCAGATAATGAATTTGGATCCATACTTGCCTAGTGTTAGTGTCTGTCCTGATAATAAAGTTGAATGGGATCCAAATGTATAGAGGGTTTACTTACCTTTGCATATCTACCATTTTGTTATGATAGCATTTGTTGGGGAGATAACACCTTGGTGAGCCACCTACTAAGTAGTTAATATAACATATAGAGACACCACTTGACTCAAAAGACTTAAGACTATGAGTTTGTGATCAACTATGTTATATTAATCACTCACTCTTGTCATTTTTTATTTGATGTCAGACTTCACTCACACATGTATTCCCAACAATCCCCCCTCTCACGCTCATCTATCAAAACCTGCCCGCACATTCTTCTTCATTGGAATCACACGCTTCATCGTGATCTAGCACCATTAGCAACACTCCCCACCGTGGAAGGGGCCCTAAACACCACCTTCACTGCACACCATCCTTTGTTGGCCCTATTAGGCCCTTTAGGCTTGCTTTGTCATTGCTAGGGTAAAGACTCTAAACACCTTGCCATCTTTGCTGCACAACACCATGAGCTTTCATACTACTTGTTGGGGGAGATAACACCTTAGAGAGCTACCAATTTAGTAGTTAATATAATATATAAAGACACCACTTAACTCAAAATACTTAACTTTATGAGTATGAGCCTAACTATGTTATATTAACTACTTATCATTGTCATTCTTATTCAAGGTGAGACTTTACTTATACATGTATTCCCAACACCTTCTCAAAACCTTTGCAAGTTTATAGTGGGACAAGACTCTGCCAACAGTTGTTGCACGAGCATAGCCTCACAACCAGATGACCTCACATCCTATACAAATTGAGTACTAACAATACATGAGAATGCCAAACTTGGGTTTCCAGATTATTACAAGCTCAGTGGTCCTGTTGAAGAGAGACACATTCAAATTGGGAATGTCATTACAGTTCCTGTAGCTCGAGCATTAAGTTCAACATGTCAAGGTTCTAGTGGTATTAATGAACCCTTGTTTAGACTGCCTCCAAAATTTTCTAACATTTCAAGGGTGTGTTCTTGCAGCAGCTGAGGATGATGCTTGATTCTTTCTTTTGTAGTCATGAAATCCATCACCATCACACCTATCTTGAAAAGAACAAGGTACCCAAGCTCTCAGCAGATGTCCCCACATGACACAAATCGATTTACATTTACACACACAAACATTGACATGCCCATCGTAAGAAAACCCACTCATGGACCCACACTCAAATCAAAGTTCCACATTAAACCCATAATCCCCATGGCACCACTACAAGTAATAAGAAGTTGGCCCCACCCAAACCCCCAAATCATCAACCCAACCCAAATTCGAGAACTTCCATTTGCCACCAATCAGACTTAAAAGTCCATAAGCAGCGCCACTACATGAGAGAGGTGAGAAAAAAGAACCGAAAAAAAAAAGATTTTCTTGAATATTCGCTTTATATGAATATCTTACTTTAAAACGTTTTTTTAATTAAAAATGAATAATGTGATTTAAATTCCATTCATGAAACCAACGAAAATGAGACAGAATAAGCAGTTTCACAATTTATGGAACCTTTGGGAGTAAATTTTCAAATTAAAAATTCTAATGATTAGCTTGAAATCAACCCAAAGTTTGACAGGTGTTTTTACATTTTTCGCTTCTTTCTATAGGTAAATTATGTGTCTAAATGGTTTTAAACCTAGAACTCCACTCTCCACTGTTTTATTAAAAAGAGGAGAGGTTTCGGTTAAATCTCACTGACCGCTTGCTTGAATTTTTCAAAGAAAAGAATAAAAAATGGCTACTTGGACGCAAAGCTTCTAAATCAAAAAGAATAAATAAAGAACTGTGATCCTGGTGACCCTAACTACAACAAATGAAATGGCAATTAGGCCTTTTTGGATGTCATGCTGAAATAAGACCCACATAGGCAGCCAGTAAAGCAAATATGGATGATATAACATATGCGCCTGCAACAATGATCGGTTCTTTAATCCCACATAATTCAAAGTGATGATGAAGCGGTGCCATTCGGAACATGCGGCGCCCAAATCCCCACAAACGTCTGGTTGTCTTGAAGTATAATACCTAAAACATAATATGTAGTCAGCCTTCGGACAAGAAAACTACACTTTCCAAAGAACACGGTTGTCATAATTTATTTATAAACTATACAGGAATTCTTTTTCTTCATTCAAACCTATCTCATGTAGGCAATAGAATTGGCAAGGGGAACAGCAATGAAAGGGATTAATTTTTTTTTTTTTTCCAAACATCAGAAATTGTTTGAATAAGGCAATGTACCTATGTATTCACACCAATCTCAACTCAAGGAAACCTTCATCCCAAATAATTGGGGCAGGCTATACAAATCCTTTTCCCAACTAATAGCAACTCAATACATGAATTCTTTTTCTCCCAGGCTTTATCTTAAGTGACCATGTAGGCCATAGAATTGGCATGGAGAACAGAAATTAAAGGATTTATTTTATTTTATTTTAAAAATTCATCAAACTAGCAGAACTTGCTTGAATGTGGCAATTCTGATTATTCATAGAGTGTTTTGTAGCTGAAATAGATGAGAAAAGGACCATCAACAAAACATACCTGTATAATAACCGATGATGCTTCCATAACAAATATGCCAGATGAAATAAATAATGGAAAGAACATTCCGGTACAAGCAGCCATTGCAGCCAATGCTCCCCCTAGTGCCAAGGATCCAGTATCACCCATAAATACAGATGCTCTGTATCGGTTGTGCAAAAGAAAACCAACACAGGCTCCTGCCATCGATGCCCCAAATATAGCAAGCTCTGGTTTGGGATGAAAAATAATAGTTAGCATTGTTGAACAAGTATCAGAAGAGGCTAGGTTTACAATTATACTTCTTTACCCAGCATATTATGAAATTCAAACTTCCAACAAAGAAACATGTAAGATCATCACAATATTCATAACCAGCCACCTGCAATGATGCTATAGTAATATGATGGATTTTGGAACTGTTATGCATGATGCAGATCCTTGGTGGAAGTGCAATGATGAAGGTGCAACCAAATTGCAACATAGTTATTTAGCCTCCCACATAACTATAAGAGATGCAAGTAAAGTATCATGATTGAGCATACAAGCCACAATCTGCAACTGCAAGTCATAAAATATGAATTATTGAGAGATCATTGCAGACTGATGAAGTGTTTGATAGTCTCAAAAGGTTATCCAAACAATATAATTACATCGACAATAAGACAAGCAATAAGAAGTTACATCAGTTTTACAGCATCAGTAACTGTTCTTGGTCATAGAATATGTCAATATTTGCTTTCCACAAAAACAACAGCTCCATCATGCCCAAGATAAATGCATTGTAGTTTGACTAGATTTATATATATATTTATTTTTAGCATTACTCTATCTGCAATACCTAGTTTTTACAACATATATTAGAAAATGGCACAAACAACAACTACTTTGGGGTCAGCTATGGATCATCAATAAACCAGTTAGGGTCGGTAACTATAGATAATGCCACAAGAAATGAATAAAATTATTGAAATGTTCCTTATTTTAAAGCACACGATCCCTTCAATATATGTAGTTAACTAAGCAAGATCCCTACTAACCAGAGCATATTGGAAGCACTGCGATTGACATTCCTATAAAAGCCAATGCAGCAGCCCCTCCAGCCAGCCCATCAAGACCATCTGTTAGGTTAACCCCATTCCCCATGGAAACAAAACAAAATGAAGTCAACAACAGATACCATCTTCCCAGGCACACAAGTCCTATTGGTGCAGGTAGAGGAAGCAGCATTTTCCTGCAATACAGAAAAATGAAAGATGGACCTAAAAAAATGAACCATTAATGCTGAGCAGTACTGCATAGATATTCATGTAGTAAAGAAGTGTGTGAGCCATAAATTCCCCATTAGACTCATCCTACGACTAACTAATTAAAACAAGATTATAGATTTATGGCATCAATTCCACCCACAATTTCTAGAGTTAACTAGATCAAACATTGACTTCATGGCAAGTTTAGATTTCTAAACAGTGAATTCGAAAGGATTTAGGAGTGTGTTCCAAAATATGCATTCAGAAAATTTTCTAGAGGAACTTCAAGCTTAGGTTACAATAAATTAATGACATAGCAAACACAAAATCAATCATATGTCCACTGGTTCACCTATAACGGCTGACATTTTTCAACTTATGAAGATGCTCCATGAAGAAAATCGTTTAGAGAAAAAAAAAAATTTCTTTCCCAATTCTCTCTCTCTCTCTCTCTCTCTCTCTCCCCCCCCCCCCCCCCAAAAAAAAAAAAAGAAAAGAAAAAGAGAACAAGATAGATCCTTCTAGTCCTATGATTGTAAACTTTCTCACTAGACCTCAGGATTTTTCCAGAAAGGTATCTTCATTTCATTTAACCTCAAGTAGAGACTATTATCTATCCATTTTTGTGGGATTCCATTATGTTCTTCAACATTAGGGTTTCTAAATTTTGTCAGTCTTTGCTTCTTTATATTCCTTCTTTTTTTTTTTTTTAATATAGACTTTAAATGTTGAACAAAATAGCATTATCTTGTTTGTCATTATGAGAATAGATATGTGAGTTACCATCAGAAAAATGTTGATCAGATTAGTTACAAGAAGCTATACATGCTGTAGGGTGACGATATACTTGTGCTATCCAACCAAAATGAAAACCAGGTCCCAACGGCTACCTGTATAGTATCAAACTTACATTACTCAAAGCATGTTAGGAATCCACGGCTGATTCAAATAGCAATAAGCATATTAAATCCAAGAAGAAATCAATCAGCGAAAAAAGCTTCACCTCGAGCGCAGTTCTTCCCCATGCTGATAAACCACTATTATCATTCTTGACAAGGCTTAAGATATCATCTAGTAACCCAATTGCAGCAAATGCTAGAGTTACTGCAGCTGCTCCAAACACTTCAGTAGAAGAAAAACCAGCAACGAATCTAGCAACAGTTACACCGATAGGAACAAAAAACAATCCACCCATTGTGGGAGTTCTCTTTTTTAAGGAGTGCCTAGCAGGCCCTTCTTTTCTGATTATTTGATGAATCTTGAGCCTATACAGTAATGGGACACAAACATAGCCTGCACAAGAGACTAAAACGGCTGATATAAGAAACGGGCGGGTCAAGTAAAACGCTTCTAAAGGTAACCTGACAATCCTCCATGCACACCAATCCACAAATAAAAGCAGCACCATCAAGAAGCTTATAAGTCCAGCATTCATTAAAACCCCCAATTTAATCCTGCACAGGCATAGGCATTAATACAATAAATAAAAAAAACTCAAAAACCAAAAACGATGACTACTCAAATATTAACCAAGAGCATAGCCATTAATATGATGAGCTTGCCTGTTTTTCCTGCGTCTTCTCCCAAGAATTGCGAGCTGGTTAGCAGTAGCTGCAAAGGCCTCATCAGTTTTTACAGTAACACTAGGCATTTCATCGTCATATAATGGACTTAGCGAGATTTCTGTATCGCTATCTTCGCCTTCACTGGATGAAAGCATGTACCCAGACATCCCATCATTGTCATTCCAATCATGAAGCGATGGAATACCAAATGAATCCTATATAACAAAACGATCATCCAAGTTTAATCTCCATAATCGCTAATAACTACAACAACAACAATAACAATGCCTTGATTTATGAATTTGAAACAAAAGGAAAAAATGATCAGCACAGTATATTGAATTTGTAATTGAAAATTCCGACATACATCATCGAAGGCCTTGAATCGAACAAGACTGCGTTGTAAACGGCACGCACGAGTTCGAAAAATCGGTGCATTTAGCTACACAAATGTAAATAACAAAACAACGAGCCAATTCAAAATCAGGAAAAGAAAGCTATGATTGACTTATAAAACCAAAAAATGGAGGAGCTAAATGAAATTGAGATATACCTTGAGATGATGCGGAAATGAAGAAGAGTCGGATCGAATGCAAGGAGAAAGCGGTTTTTGGAGACGGGAGCGGTGGAGATTGAGAGAATGAGAAAAGGAAGGCATGGTTACGATGAAGGCGGAGATATAGAGAGAGCGAAAATGAAGAGAGATCTTGGACTCGGAGTTGAGTTTGGTGAGAGAAGAGAGGCCATTCAAAACTTTGGAAATAAGAAAGAAAGTGAGAGTATTTTGAGTTTTTATAACTCCAACCGAACCGGCTGTACGGCTAGCTGTTTTTATTATTGTGTATTCGTTTTGTGAAATGGCCGAGGGAAGAGAAGAGAAGAGAAGAGAGACAGAGAGAAGCTGGTAACCTACTACTACTACTACTACCTTATTACTTCGATTTTCTCGGAAGGGAAGTTTTTTTTAGATCAAAATTTTTAATCACGCGCCATTTTGTAGCGTGCGGGATTTTTTTACATTTTGCGTTAGGTCACAGAGGGCTGTTTCCTGTTTGTTTGACATCTGAGAACTATTTCTTTTTACTTGAGTGGGACGTTCTTAAATTTGGAGTTGGGAGTTGCTTGCCACTTATCAATACAATTTTTGAGGCATCTTCGATGGCTTCTTTAAAACCAATTTTAGAGAAAAAAGAAAACATCTTCAAAATTTACTTTAACAGCTTCTTATTTTCATTTTTTAGATTAAAATTGTTATAGTACTTCTCTACAAGGAAAGAACACGGTGGCTTTTACTGTTCCCACTTCAATTTTTTTTTTCTATTATAATAATAAGTTATTGAATAAAAAAATGTTAGAAGATTGTTGATAATTCGAAAAAAATCAGTAGGCTGGATGCTCCGGACTTGAAATGACTACTTGCTCTTTCGATGACCTGAAAAAGAAAAAGAAGCGATCAAAGGTGACCGAGGCTGCCAGCCAAGAACCCTCCGATGGCAAAGTTAGTTTTTCTCTCTATATTTTCGAAGTTCCAACTTTTTGGAAAATATCAAAATGTACCTTTGTTTTGTCTAAATGAGCGTTTGTATAGTATTCTAATAGACGGTTATCACACTTGTAACATCTCCTAGATTCAAAGAGGTGTAAGGATTTAAAGATAACTTCCATAACCGTTTAGGAGTTATATACTTCTCACTCGACAGTTACCGGAAATTATACGTGAAATAAAGAGTTGTAAAATTACACTCAGAAATTTTCCTAAGTGTGACAGCCTCGTCCTAGTATCTTCTTGTTGAGTGTACTTAGCTTAGAAATAGGGGTCGTTACTCCTACTAATGAATTTCCTTTAGGACGAGCTTCGCTACTCTTAGGACGAGGCGTCTCGTTCCCTAGTCATGCGGACCTCGTCTAAGGTTCTTCCTGTTTGGACGAGGTAGTTATAGGCAGGGGCGGAGCCAAGGGGGGGCGAGAGGGGGCAGCTGCCCCCCCTGACCTGCCCCAGAATTTGTATATAATAGTTTTTTTTTTTTTTTAGAAGCTTATATAATAGTATAATAATAGAGTTTGACGTTAGAAAGCCTAAATTACCCCTACACATATCAGAAAGCATGTTACTATAAGAGAAAAAAACAATCACCATACTAGTTTTCGTCTTTTCCTAGTGGACCATTTAAATAGTTAAATTCACTATTATAGAATTTCTTTGCTTCTCACAGGGTCACAGTATATAATACAAACTACAAATTACAAACTGGTATTTTTTAGACATAAAAAAGGTCAATGATGAAAAAATTGAAATCACCTTCTTTTTGTGTATAGAGCATTAAAAAAATTTATTTTGTGTTATTTCCATTCAGGATGTAAATCACAATATATGATTTAATTTTTTGTTTAATGACCCACATGTATGAGATGATGTGCTAAGTTGAGGAATGTTGTGAAATTGCTATGAATTTTTATTGTATCCTTGACATGACTTATATTTTCTTCTAATTTTTTCACAGTTTCATACTCTTTCTATAAATCTTAATTTTAACTACTTAAACAAATAAGAAACATATGCTTAATTCTACAAATTTTTTTAAAAGAATGCAAGACACTGAAACATTAATACAACTTTATAGGTATATTATTATATTCCTAACACTCCTACATTAATTTATTTTCTCAATTTATTTTAATTTCAACATTATGTATTTAGATTGTTTTTTATTTACTATAATTTGATTATTTTTGTTTTCTTTATTTTAATGATATGAAATACATACACACACATGTAGTTAATTGAGCTTATGAAGAAACATGATCATAATAATGAGTATCGAAGTGTCATTTAATCTTGCCCCCCCTGAGTTGAAATCCTGGCTCCGCCACTGGTTATAGGTAAGGTTTTTCAGGGGTTCTTGCAATACTGGTTGAGTCACGGACGACCTCTATGGACGACTTCAGGTACTATCAATTGTAATTGTTAAAAAAAGAATAAAGAAATAATGAAGAAATAATATTTAAATGAGATGAAGAAAATGATAGAGAATTTGTTGAAAAGTATATTTGAAAAAAGTAGACAGATAAAAGCTAAATATCACTGTTCACTGTCTAAATAGTACAAAATTTTAGATAAGCTACTAGTGATACTCTTATAGTTATAGATGGTATTGTTCAAAGAAAAATTTTCTAATCAAATATTAGATTATTTTCAATGCGTTGAAGTTAAGCCTTACTTATAGGATTAATGGAATGGAGAATTTGAATTCTGGACGTCTTAAAAATATTAAAAGTTGTTAATTGATTAAGTTACAATATCCTAGGCATGGACTTTCCTAGTTTATTTTTTTTTCTTTTCTTTTTTTGAGAAACGACTTTCGTAGTTAAAGTATGATTCTAACTCTTTTAATTTTATATTGTGTGCCCATAATGGGCGAGTCCAAATCTTCTGTCTCACTTTCTCTGCTCCACTCTATACTCCACCAATAAAAACTTGCCACGTGTTCTCCTAATTAATTAAATACTACTATTAATTAATAAAAGTAACATTAATAAGTCAATAATGATAGTATTTAATTAATTAGGAGAACACGTGGCAAGTTTTTATTGGTGGAGTATAGAGTGGAGTAGAAAAAGTGAGACAGAAGATTTGGACTCATAATGGGCGGAGAGCTATATAGTAATAGTATATACTCATTCATATTAAGGAAAAAACATGGAACAATAATGTAATCAAGAATAGATTTAAGAGATATTCCATCATATCCATGGGTTAAATCATTGAAAAAACTTGACCAAATATGTTGTATTACTTGAGAGGAACTTTTTTAAAAAATAAATATTAATCTTAATTAACTCAACTCTAATTACAATTTCGCTTCAATTGCATCGTACAGATGCACAGACAGTACGAAAGATTCTAGCTCAATGATGGTAATTTTACAAGAAGTCATTCACATGGTGAAACCCTGTATTACATGCTTCTTAACATATAGTTAACATATCATCTAGAATGAAACTTTTATCAAATCCATCTATTAAAATAAGAAGAATGCAGACACTCGTGCGCCAAAGAGAATTTGATCCCATCCCATAGCCATCATGTGTTGCAGAGGACCTGCTAGTTGGTTGAATGGCATCAAGAGGATATAAAAACTGTACCGTGACCATTAAATTTTAAAAATTAAAGTATTTAAATCAACTCATGCAAAAATTCATGTTTATTTTAATATAAAATTTTACTTTTTCTATTTTATATAACCAATTTTTTAAAATAGGCGAAAATGCACTTTTCGTCCTTACATTTTGGGTCAATTTCCATTTTGGTCCCAAAATTAATTTCGTTACAAATTTCGTCCCTAAAAAAAGAAAATCATTTTTAAAATGGTCTCTGCCGTCAACCCATTGACGGAAACCTCCTACGTGGCAGACGGAAGGTCCTGCTTGCTGACGTGGCGCTGACATGGCCATTAAAATATTATTAAAAATAATTATTTGGAATTTTTAAATGCCACATCACATTTTAATTTTTTTAAACAGAGCCAATCAGAAAATTAATATAAAAAATAAATTTAATTTTAAAAAAACTATAAATCTAATTTAATTTTTTTTTAAATTACTTATCATTATTAATTTTCACAAGATCATTACACTTGTTCTTCATGTTCTTCCCAATCAAACCCAGCAATGTTCTTCCCAATCAAACCCAGCAATGAAGAACTCAAACCCAGATTACAAGAACACAAACCCACAACCAATAACTCCAATCCAAATCACAACAACACAAACAAAAAAAGAAAAAAAAACAGAGATCAAACACAAACACAGACCCTGATCACAAATAGAGATCAAACACAGACCCAGATCAAAATCAAGATCAACCCTCACGATCTCAAGACCCAAACAGCATGACCCACAAGACAAACCCCAACAAGACTAAAACAGAATGACCGATCTGAAGAAGAGCGTCGCCGCTTCGGTGGTGGAGGTGGACTCGCTGAGGTCTACGGAGGAGAGAAAGGCCAATCTGACCCACCACACAAAGCCAAAAGACCCGAGACAGAGAGATCGGAGAGAAAATCCGACAACCCAGATCCACCGAGGCTCGTCACCTCCACCGTTCAGATCTTCCTTCAGCTCGTTCCCTCCACCACCCAGTCCATCGTCTTGTTCGACCCAGATCGATATCTTCCTCTTTTCTCTTCTTTTTTGGTTTTTGGCTTCAGGTGTTCTTGATGAGAGGAGGAAAGTTTGAGTTGTTTTTTGGTCTTCGTTCTTGTTGATTAGAGAGAGGGAGGAGGAAGACATTTTTGGTATTGTTTAGATTTGTAATAAAAAGACAATTGAAGCTTGTTGTTCTCTGAAATGAGAAACATCAAGCTTTTTGAATTTTTGAATTAATTTAATTAGATTAATAAAAAAATCATTTAAAACTGAAAAAGTAAAATTTTTGTTTTGTTTTTTATTTTTTAAAATTAAAATTAAAATTGAGAAATTAAAATTTTTTTTTGTTTTAATTTTTTATTAATTAAAATGTTGACGTGACATTTAAAAATTCCAAATAATTATTTTTAATAATATTTTAATGACTACGTCAGCAAACAGGACCTTCCGTCTGCAACGTAGAAAGTTTCCGTCAATGGGTTGACGACAGGAACTATTTTAAAAACAATTTTTTTTTTTTTTAGAGACAAAATTTGTAACAAGATTAATTTTGGGACCAAAATGAAAATTGACTCAAAATGTGAAGATGAAAAGTGCATTTTCGCCTTTAAATTACGAACACCTAATTATTTATTCTAAACTCTACTTTATTAAAATGTCAAATTTTTTTACTTGTATTTCTCTTCACAAATAATACCCAATCTATTTTCCCTTCTTTCATTCTCGAGATATGTAAAAATGAGTAAAAAATTAAATGCAAAATAAGTAGAACAAAGGTAAATTACATGGTTATTTTAGTTGTGAATGGATTTTATACAACTATAAATAGATTGATATAAGAGGTTTCCGGGGTTGATTGAGCAAAATGTGGAGCTTATTCTATTTTACAAATACTTATGTGAATACTCTCAGGGAGATTTGCCTGTGACAGACTCATGTACAAAAGAACACGGACAGATTCAACTTTTTAGTAACTCTCCACAAACTTGCAGAAGGTTAGGTGAATCGCAGCCAACTCCTATTGGTTTTAATTCACAAGTAGTGCACACTTGGCCAGAGGTGTGCCATCACTTCCAACTCACTGTCCTTTGTTGGCTTTGAGAAAAAACTTATGAACATTTTTGGCATAGATGAAACTAAGACATCCACACCGTCTCCATGGAGCAACCACGGCTGAATACTGACTGCGGTCATATTTTTTTTTTTTAATCACAATGTTACAACCAAATCTAACAAGCATTAGTGTAACAATAGAGTCAGAAGTAATTATCATGACACAATTTGTAAATCCAAGTGGTTCAGAAATAATCCATCATGGATATACCCACTTCTGACTCCCAGATCACCAAAAGATATTTGGAAAGTGCATCAAGTGCAAGAATTACTCTCCATCTGGTGATCAAAGATTCAAAACACTTGCTAACTTTGATTGGAAATGGGAGGCCGACCACGCCCCATTGTGAATCCCCTAGTTCCATCAGGCATTCTTGGCCCAGGAGGTGGCTTCGAGGCTTCAATGGGATGAGTTGATGAAGTTCTTCCATGACCTAAGGGTAACAGTATCAATGTCTGGGTTAAATTAAATGTAACTATCAACAAAAAAGGAAAGGCACAAGACGCGGCAGTTTTGTCTGATACCTAGCCCATTGTTGCCACGATAATTCTGCCTTCTAGGTCTTCCTTGATTTCGACCTTTATGCCCATTTTTCTCCTTGGACAGATGCTCCCCATCCTAAAATGAAGACATAAAACGTAATTGAATATGCAGGGCATTCTTCTATTTCATTGTACAACAACAAAGTCTGATGTAAGAAAACAAAAAATTAATTTCCATAACATTTCAGTGTCTTATACTAGGGCTACTGTAGAAGTGAATAATGTATAATATACTGATACAACTCAAACAACAATATGCTCTGATACGAAAATTTGAAAGGAGGGTATATCAAAGGCGATGCTGATATATGTATCCTTACAGTACTGACCTCTTCATCAGGTATATCATCATGATGCTCACTCAAGTTATGATTTTCCTCATCTCCTGTATGATCAGATCCCCGGCTAGTACTGTTCTTCTCAGAATCAGATCCCCGGCTAGTATTATTCCTCTCAGAATCAGATCCCCTCCATGGTTGTCTTCTCTGCCCATACTTTCCCTAAAGCAGAGAAATTAACACAAGTACCTATTTTGCCAAAATTAGAGATGGAAGGTCACGTGAATTACCACTCTATTAAGAGGCTTGACCCGCATACCATTTCTCCAGTCCTGTTCATCATTCAAAGTAGCCACCTGATCCAATTACCAGGAAAGTACCAAGCCTATAATATTAGTTATCCAAACAACACAACCAAATTGCCAAAATATTTGAAAGAGGACTTGATACTCACAGCTTTCTCAGCAGCTGCCACAGTCTCATACTCCACAAGAGCATGTAACTACATTCAAAAACAAGAAACCTTTTAAAAAGCTGCCAATCAAAATAATACAATCAAAACTACACGCACAAAATATTTCCAGCACCTTGAAAAACCCAGAAAACTGGAATGCTCCTCAAATAAATATTAGATAAAGTAAGCACGCATCTCACACTAGGCCTACATGCTGTGGACAACTTACATGCATAGCATTCCATTTTCACCCAGAGAAGAAAAAAAGGAGCATAAATAAAGTCAACAAAGAGTTGAACACAAAAGTAGCAAGAGCAAGTTATTTCCTGAAAATGAAAGTAGCCAAGAACAAGTGATTGCAATCATTTATACAAGGCTCCTACTACAATAAAAATTACAACTTTGGTACAGATTCTAACATATTCAACTATTCAAGCTCCAAGTGACCTCTAAGCAATTATATATATATATATATATATTTCTTGATAAGTAATATAGAAAATATATAGAAAGAAACAGCCTCGTACATAAGAAATGTACGAAAGAGGCAAAAACATCATATATATATATATATTGATAGGTAATGTAAGATATTATTAATAAAAAAGCCAACCCAAGTACATTGGGGATGTGCTATGGGGGCACAAATCAATAAATAATATGTATACACACACACAGGCTCTAACATCTGGTAGTATGCACATGGCATTTCATATAAACCATTCCATCTAAAGCACAAATAAACAAAAAAGGGGACATAGCACTAGCAATTCACCTCCACATAGGTCTCAAAGTTTCTCATATAAAGAAAAAAGGTTCTCTCCAAACTAGTTTAGAGAAAAACCCTACAAACTCCTCATATATTTTTATATTGAATGTGAATTTTAAAAATCTAATCGTTGAATTGCATGTTCTTATTATATCCTTTGTGCTTGCAAAATTTCAAGAAGATCAAAGATCAATTGCTATATTATCAAACAAATGTTAAAATTTCAAATTTTTGTGATCTAAAATTGTGTATAAATAAGTTTATTGATCAAATAGTAAATAACATTTAATTTGAACGAAATTTGATATGCATGTTAAGAACATAAAGAACATGAAATTCAACGGTTAAATTTTCAAAATTCGCACCCATAAAGAGATATATGAAATGCTTGAAGAGTTTCTCTTTGGATAGAAACTTTGTTCATATCTCCAAGCATCTCAAAATTCAGCATTAACAATGCTAAAGAATATTTTTTGAAAAGGACATAAATAATAAAGCAACAAAGTCAATCCTTTCCAGTTGCACACCTTACTACTGATCAGCATATCAGGCTTGGAGCCTTTCGTTGACTCTTCTACTGCATGGGGATCACGAAAACATATATTCTTTACCCTGAAAATTAAAAATGAAATTCTACAATCAGCAAAAAGCAGAAGGCACCACTATGACAACACGAAAAACAAATGAAGAGCAACTTGACCACATGAAAACAAATGAGGAAAAAATCATACTTTCCAGCTCCACCAAATATCCTCTGAATGTTCTCCATAGAATGATCCTCAGGTAAATTTTCTACCAAAACAGTGCATAACTAGGGTCCACAAATTAGATTCTACAAAATTACATCTGAGTGAAAAATATCAATGCCCTCAAAAGTGGTACCTTTGGATCCCTAGGCTCAGTTAACTGAAGAGGATGAAGTCGTTTCACCCTCTTTCCATTTGGATTCACAACCTGCAGTTGTTATGTAATAGATCTTGAATATGACTTTTAGCATATTGAGCATTCCAATGTCACTAAAAAGGGAAAGAAGAAGATTACAAGGAATGAAGACTCCCTTAGTGCAGCCGCTATCAATTTATAGTCACGGGTGAGCTTCTTCATTTTCCTAAAAGAACCTATAACTGCTATAGGAACTGCAAGGAAAATATGATAAAATAAGTATCATTTATTTACCCAAAAAATAAATATATATAAAAGATTCTAAATTTAGATTTGGGAGGGGAGGGGGGGGGGGGGGAA
The DNA here is from genome assembly GCF_040712315.1 of Castanea sativa. Lineage (NCBI taxonomy): Eukaryota > Viridiplantae > Streptophyta > Magnoliopsida > Fagales > Fagaceae > Castanea > Castanea sativa. Next base: position 53,862,153 of record NC_134017.1, read on the forward strand.
TTAACCCATAAAATATAAACTCAAGGGTAAGGTAGCAACCCAATTGCAACAAAGATAAGAAGATAATTATTATTACTACTCTCTATTTGCATATCCTTGTGCATATGCATGACAAACACATAGATTCAAATAGACATACATGCAAAAAGGTTTAGAATTACTCTTTGGGCGTGCCCCTAAAAAATTCAATAAAACCATAGGAGCAAAATCTTCTCCATTGGTATGTTAAGTTTCTTCCCTAGCAAGAGGAAAACAGGTTGACTAGAACGTGGCGATTGAAGTTTGCACACACCCACATGCACAAAAAAGGACAGACAGGGAGAGAGAGAGAGAGAGAGAGAGAGAGAGAGAGAGAGATGGATCCTATGTTGGCAATAAATGAGTGGTGATCTATCAAAAGAAAGAAAAAATGCGGTGACTGCATCGGTGCTTCCATATTCCAGCCATCATAAAAGTTAAGGGCCCTTGAGTCAGAAGTGGTTAAGGAAAGGGTCAGCAAGCTCAAGCATAGAGTTGGAAGTTGTTTCAGGAAAGTGGACATATGGATTCAACATTATGTGCTACTTATGCCATTCAACATTCTTTTACTTACTATTTGTAAGTACTGCCATCAAACCTGTTATCAATCCTTCAAACCACCATTATCAATTAATAAGGCACACACATTAACCTATATACCCTCTCTTAAGAAGAGGGGGGGGGGGGGACAAAAAAAAAGGTTTTTTTTTTATTATTATAAAAAAATGAAAGTCACCCCTGCAAGGCTGCACCCTGCCTAAGACATGTTAGGTCCTATCCCCTCAATCACTTAAAATCCAGCAATAAAGGCTGACAAGCAACATATCCCAAGAAATAGCCATGGCACTTTTAACATAGCCATGTTGGACAAATGGCTATGACATTATCGGAGGAATGTTCTCATTTGTATAAATGGAACATTGGTTTGAAATATGGGGAGCATTGGGGTTGATGGTTGATAAGGGTAAGAAGTACCCATGGATGTAGTATATGGAAGTGTACTAGTGGAAGTAGGGATAGATTTGCAGTATGTAAAGCAAGTGCTAGGGGATGACAATTGGATCAGGCTTTGGATTAACATATGGTATGGAAACCAATCATTGAAGTGATCTACCTGAAGTCGCATATCATTGCAGCTGACAAGGACGCCCCAGCTATCTTTTTTTTGGAGTTTCAGAACAAAAGACAAGCTCAAGAAATATAAGATTTATTTTTAATTTATTTTTTAATTTAATTATTAGAAAAAAATGTAGTTGATTCTAAATTTGATATATTGTATTCTGATATCCTAAACAATGGGCGTCCTAATCACATGAGGTGGAGGTTCTATTGTGATGGCAAATTTGATGTTCATTCAAATCAGGAAAAATTTAAGAGGTTCAGGAAATTACATTTTCATGGAAAGAGTTTCGATGAGCTATATTCTGGTTCGAAGAATTGGTTTGGTGTTCTTCCTCCATTTGGAATCTAGCCCCTTTATGCCTTTTCTTGGATTTTTGTAAAAGGAGAGGATTCATCGCACATTTGAGGGTGTGGAAGTCTAGGTTATCTAGTAAAAATCAATGTTTAAGATTCTTACTCCTTTAGATTGTAACTTTCATTCATCATAATTTATTTGGAGTATTTTATGCATATATCTTGTGTAAATGAGGGAGCTTCTATTCTTTAGTAAAATTAATCAATCTTTAAAAGAATCCCACTGAAATGTACATCAACTTGTCAAATCAAAACTCTAACTCTCATAGGTTTATGTGCAATTGCATTATTTCCAAAATACAAATGGACATGTGCTGCTGTGCATGAGACACCATCAAAAGATTTGGATGGATACTACTGCAACAAGGGGCAGGACACAGTCAAAAGGATTTGAACGAACATTGCAGAAAAAATGTATTCATTTTTTTAAAGGATTGACTAAGAATGTATTTTCTAATATAGCCAACTACAAATAAGAACTTTAGAGAGTCCAACCTCTGCATCCAATTTGAAACCCTGGACATCTTCATTGGAAACACCAAGAGATGCCAGTTGAGCTACAAGGCTCTTGGCTTTGTTCCAACCCCAAACATAATAATTAAGGGAAACCAGGACTCATGGACCAAGAATAATTTTTGAAAATTAAATGTATTTTGCCTATCCAAAGTAGAAATGTATTGAGGACAAACTAAATCAGGCAGGGATAGTCATTAAGACCATTCCTAGAAACTGGGTGCAGCCAAAACCAAAAACTGCTCCCGGCAAAAAGACTTATAAGAATAGAGAAGGAATCAGTCTGCAGTTAGGTGCGTTGTCATTCAGACCAATCCTAGATGCTCGGCACAGCAAGAACTTGCTGCACCAGGAAAACATCCAGGCAGGGCAACCTGTCAGAAGTACCTGCTTTACTCATCATTTTCATGATCCCTATTCTTGTCTTTCTAATTATGAAATGTTTTCCTTAAATAATACTGATAGAAATAGAATAATATGCGGGAATGAGACAATGTTGATTAAGCATTGAAGTCTTGTATAAAAAATGATTGTGCTAAGGGCTAAAAAAGATTGAATCCGGTGGCCCTGTGTTTGTGGCTAATGTTATAGAATATGGAAAATTTATTTCAACAGATTCTAAGTTTTTAAAATGTTTTAGCATCCCTCTTGATATTATCGGATGGATATCAAAGCACTGCCAAGGGAGCGTCACAAAGACTACATATTTGTTTGGATTCCAAAAGCATAGATTTAAAGAATATGGAAGTAATGGATGTTAGTATGTTACAATATTAAAAAATAAAAAAACTAGCTAGTTAAATTTATCTCCGTCAACAATTATTCATGTGTTTGTAATGTGGAATGCTTGCATTATTTATGCCACCATCAACATAGAGCTAAATCAAATTACGAAAGTTGGGAGACTTACCAAACCCCTCTTTATTCTTCTTCACCAAGCTCATCATATGCTTGTCGTTTGGCAAATTTTCATCGCTGAAGTAATACTCTGCCTGAAAAACCACAAAAGAATTCCATGGTACTTGAGGACTTACATAACACCTATACTTTGGATCAATAGAACTAACAAAAAATCCCAAGCAACTACTTTTGCATTGGTAATAAATGACAAGTATCAGTCTTGACAAGTCTTGAACCCCTAACCTCACACACCACTCCATTCTTATGGGGTTGTAGGAGCCATCTAAATGTTTCAAATTTTACCAAAGGTGCATTCATTTAATTTACCAAAGGTTTCAAAGGCACTTCACATATCAAATATTGCTAAAAATAACAACTTTCATATTTCCTTCATTTTTTTTTTCCAGCATTTTCTAGACAACCAAACAAAAACCTTAGGAGTCCAGTTCTACATTCCTAGGTCAAGTCAAATCGACCTGATTTCTTAGATCAAAAACCTCTTTAGAGAGAGAGAGAGAGAGAGGTGTTATCTTGCCTGCTTAATAATCTTATGCTTGAGATCATCGGTGAGGACGGCAGGCCCACCAGGGGGACCTTGAACTTGCTCTTGCTCTTGCTCATGCTCTTGCTCATGCTCATGCTCTGGACCGTGATCGGGATCGGGATCGGGATCGTGATCATGATCATGATCGTCATCGGATGGCAGAGCGTGAATCTCGGGAAGCACGTCGTGGTGGTGGTGGTGTTCGTGGTCCGGAGATCCAACGGGTGAAGAGTAGTCAAGATCCTGTGATTCAGGTGGGCCCGTGTGGGCGGCGGAGGCGGAGGCAGGACCCTCGACCTCGAGGCCTTCCATTGATGAGGAGGAGGAGGAGGAAGAGAGCAAAGAAAGGCGTTCTTTTTATAAAAAAGAGAACTGAAAAAAAAAAAAAAAACTGCCTTCCTTTCTCCTGCCCTGCCCTCTCTGCCACTCCGTCTCTGACCCCTTTTTATATTGAGATGCCAACACTGATGAGTCCTTACCTCATAAGGACAATTTCGTCATTTTACGTCTTTTCTTGTCAAATACTTTTGGCACAAAGCCGCACCGCTTCCTTTCAATCTTTCAAATTTCCCCCAAACGTCATTATTGTTTTCTCTCACCTCGGACTTTTTTGAAAATTTTCAAGCTTTTTGTGTAAAGGTTAGCTCCCCCTTGCACTTGGGCTGACACGATGATATAAGTGGCAAAAATCGAACATTATTACACGTTCGTATTGTGTTGCACTTACGGATGGCAATTTTGATCCGGCCCGCAGATACCCGGCTCGGCCCGACTCTAATGGGCCGGATTTTACCCGGCCCGATAAAGAATAGGGTCGGGTATGGGTTTTTAAAAAAAACCCGAAGCGGGTTCGGGTCGGGTCCGGGTTTTATAAAAAAAATTCGAAACCCGACCTGAAACCCGCCCCGGATAAAAATCCGGTTATGGAGGATAAGACATTTTGTAAGAATTTCTTAGTCTTTTTCATTTGTTAGTTGGAGGATAAGACATTTTGTAATTTCCTAGACTTGTGGGATTTATTTTGTAACTTTTTAAGTGATTTGTTGATTTAAAATCTTAGTTGTGATTTATTGATTTATGATTAACTTATAATTTGGTTTGATTTGGTTGCCCTATAATGTGGCCTAAATGCCAAATTTTGGCATTTGGGCCATGTTAAATGGCTTGAATAGGCTTGAATCTAGGGAAAAAAATTAATGGGCTTAAAAAAAAAAATTGTTAGGCTAGATTTGGGCCCAAGAAGATAAACGGGGCCCGCGGGGCCCGTGGGGCCCTGCAAGGCGGGTATGGGCCCCGGGAAAAAAACCCGATTAATAATCGGGCCGGGTCCGGGTTCCGGGTCTTGGCCCGCGGGTCGGGTCCGGGTATGCACAAACCCGGCCCGAACCCGACCCGTTGCCATTCCTAGTTGCACTAGAGTATAGGAGCTAACTAAGTCCTTAGTTTTTGTTCATATGTGTTTGGTTGGGAGTAAAAGCAAAAAAATTATTTAAAAAAACTCTTGTTTAATTAAAAATAATAATTATTTAAAAAATACTGTTTGTATAAATTTATCATCATACCCCTATTACACACAAAAATTAATAAGAAATTAAAAATTAAAAATTAAAAATAAAACTGAACATTTAACATTGAAAAAAAAAACAAAGACAAAACAAATAACGTGGAAGAGGGAAAGGGGCAAATGGGTAATTTATCATCTAAGCCCATTTTCTCTCCAATTTAGGGAGAGAGGAAAAAACCCCCTCAAAATTTGGGCACGAGGACGAAAGAAAATCACCCCCCCCCCCAACCAAATACTTCAATTATTCATTTTCTCTTTTATTTTTTTTCCTTAATTTTCATCTCTCCAAAAATCATTCCAACCAAACGAACTCTAGGAGATAAAACCTTAATTTTGAATTAACTAAAGAGTAAAAATGTCATTTTACATTTGGACCATTTGATAAACATGAACACCACTCTAAAATAAAATTTAGTTCATCACAATCAAAATGACATAAAATAACATAATAATCCAACCAGTGGCAGAGCCAGGATTTTGGGTTAGGGGGCGAGATAAATAGACAAGATTAAAAGTAAAATTAATTTAAGAAATATTGATCAACACAAATAACATTTGATACCCATTTTTAACGAAATGGCCCAATGGAAAAAGAAACCTAACAATATGAAAAAGGTGGAGAAAGAAAGCAGTAAAGTAAAGACTATTGGGCTAGATAGAAATAATGGTCCACAGGCCCACAAAATAATAAGTGGCCTGAGAGAAAGCAAACGGGCCAAAGAAGCCCCAAAGAATAAAGCAGTAAGCCCATGAGAATCATAAGAGATGGAAAGAAAGCAAAAATGGGCCGAAGGAGCCCAAAGAAAGAAATTAGAAATGGGGTTAGTTCGAAAGCCAATAAACCCAAAGGCGAATGATGTGGTAATTGGGTCAGGGAAGCCCAAAATATTTAGTAAAAGCTCATGGGAATGAAAGAAGTAGGAAAGAATGAAATGGGCAGAGGAAGCTTGGGGTATTGAATGGATTAGCACAGCAGGAATGCTGGGCAGTAAAGACTAAAAGAATGAATAATGTAAAAAATTGGCATGGCATGGCATGACAGGCGCTTCAGTTTGCAAACCTAGAGGTAACAACAAGGCAAAAAAGGGTGAATGATATCATAGCATGAATAGTACGGTGGTGTGGCAGGAGCACAACCAACCCACGGACACAGGATAATAAAGGGACATGGGCCAAATTAAAAAAGAGAAAGCCTACATTTAAGCTATGCCCAGCCCAAAGAAGAAATGAGATGCAAAGAACGAAAGCCCAAAGGCTCATTCACGCCACAAGAGTTAAACAAACACAAGAGTGTGCAGCAGAATCGGACAAATCTGGTGGCAATGGCAAACGTATGAGAGCCATAAAAATAATGGACTCATATGGAAGTGGAGCATGCACACAGAGCTTAGGCACCGCCTACTTCTACTTAGCCAATACAAGGGAGGTGAGTCATGGGTCAAAGGTAAAAGAGGGTGTGGTTTGGCAGTGGGGAGAAGGGGGAGCCTATTTTGGGGTTCCCGCTTAAGCTCTTTTGGGGGAAATGTCCTACTAGGATGACATCTCATTCAAAAGAGGTAAACATGAGCTGAAGTCATTAGGTGCATGCTATAGAGGTTGGTAAGGGAGAAGTTTGACCCTTATCTGGATGAGAATATAAAGGGGGAGTAAAAACAAAACAAAACCACTTTTATCTAAGAATGAGGCGTGACACAACCAACACAGTGTAGTGGTGGTGGTGGCTAGGTAGCTGGCAGACTAGTAGACAGTCCTAGAAAGACACCCACAATAGGCCAAAAGCAGTTAATTGGTAAAAATGACAAATCATGTCATGGCAAGTAATACAAAAGGCCATAGACGTGCACAGTGAAAAGGGGGGGAGAAAAAAAGGAAGGAAAAAAAAGAGGAAATATAAAGAGCAACGGTAAACAAGAGATATAAAGAAGTAGGGAGAAATAAAGAAAACGAGTAAAAAAAGGAAGAACACAGAAAACCAAGAGTAATAGAAAACCAAAAGTGTTTTAGTTATCCTGCAATATTGTGTTTCCTGCTATAACACTTGTAATAGTTTTTCTTGCCATGAGTACGTGATACGCTCAAGACTCCTGCCAGGACGCGTTAGCACAAAAGGGGGCCCAACTTGCACACAAGCTGGCCTAATGTGTGTTTCAGTTAGGCCAGTCTCAACTCTCCTACCCTAGAATCATAAAGTCATGGTACAACAGGAGCAGTCCAGCCTAAGACGCAAAAAGGCCCACCACAATAACAACATAAATAAACAACTATATGCTAATATAATTGTCATATACAATCTAATATAAACTGTAAAGTTTATTTCATTTTTTTTCTTACCTACTTTAATTCATTTAATTGCAAAATCTACTTCGATATGAGTTTGTTTCCAAATTAATTCGAACTCATTATTATGATTAGGTTTCTTTAAAATCTCAATTAACTACATATTTCATAGTATTATCTTAAAGAGGGGTGCTACGTCTATAACATTTTCACAACAAATCATAGGTGGAAAGCTGTTATCGGTTCTAATTTAAATTCAAAACTTAAATTACTTTTTTACCCATATATAACAACTAATAACAACCTGCCACTTAGAATTTGTTGTGAAAATATTGTAAACATAAAATTTCTCTTAAAATAAAAATAATAATTAATTCATAGTTAATAACAATCAAATCAAGGGATTAATCTAAATACACACAATTTAAGCATGTAATTAACTCTTTAAAATAAATTCAAAAAAAAAATCAATGGATAAATATTAAGAATATAATAATATATGTGTGAAGTTTTATATGTACCTTATAACATTCTCATCAAGAATGTTAAAATGCTAGAAATGCTATTATTAACATCAAACATACAAAAAACAAACTACATCAAAAATGTTAAATCTTATAGCTTTTAACTCCCAGCTATAGTGGGCTGCCATAGATGGCAGCTCAGTGTAGCAACAATCTCAAAACATAAAATACTTTTTTATTAGGTTTCTCTCTCTTTCTCAATAAAATATAATTTCTCTCTGTCCCTTTTTTTTTTCCCTCTCAATCCAGTCTCAGCTTTCTGTTTTTTTTTTCTTTATCTCTAGTGCGTCTCTTCTCCCTCTCTAAGTTCATGGTCGGCATTCTTGAGTTGGCGTTGGCCTTCTTGGCTGGAGTTGAGATTGGAGAGGGGATCGGAGAGGCTGGACCGTTATGATGGTGGTTATTTTTGTGGCTAGGGTAGGTTTTGGCTGGGGTTTTGTGGTAGGTTTTGGGTGTAGAAAACTAATCTAAAGAATGGAAGAAGGAACGGCGGTGGGTGGTGTTGCTCGATGGGTCTCACTGGGTTACTGATGGAGTTTTTTTTTTTTTACTTTACTTAGGTTGTTGGGTAACGGTGGTGGGTTTGTGGTTAGTGTGCCATGGGTTGAGGCAAAGAAAGGATGAGAGGAAAAAGCAATGGTTGTGCCGTGGGTGGTGTTGTGGGTTGAGGCCGATGGGTTGTGCCATGGGTGGTGCTGTGGGTTGTGCCGTGGGTGATGCCGTGGGTTTGCGGTGGCTTGGGTGATGAGAATAAAAAAATGATAAATGAATAATATTTTAATGAAGTGTTAAAAAAATAGAAGTTCTGATGTTAGATGTATTCAAAAATGATGTGTTAAATGCTATAAAATTGATTTTTTAGATGCTAAATGCTAAAATTTTTAAAACCCTTAATGTGAATGCTCTTAACGCCTTGAATGCTTTTAAAATGTTATGTAATAGAAGTACAACTCAAGTGTTTCTAATTATTATTATTAAGTGGGACCCAACATTTAATAATAGCCTTGCCACCTGAATGTAAAATTTGGTTTCTTGTTGACACGCTAACCAAAATTCCTATATATTATTATATAATAATAAGTAAAATGGAGAGAAACTCAAATCAGAATTACAAATTAGAGTTCCAATTTTACGTCATGTGTCATAAATTATTTATATTTAAAAGTTTTATTTCTTAATTTTAGAATCAAACGTGATACCACATTATAAATACTAGTTTGTAACCCTATACATATGCATGGATACACTTAAAGATATATAATAAGATGCATATATAATTCCTATATATATAATTTAAATACTATTGATAGTCATTGTTATATTTTGTTAACTCTTTAAAAAATTTGTAAGGATATTATTAGGTATAAAATGTAAAATGTCAATTTTTTAAAATTATTGTGAAACACTTTTTTTTAATGATTCATTTATTCTAAACTCTTTGGTTTTTGTATTTAATAACTCATTTGGATGAATATTTATGATGTAGCCCCACATTTGACTCTAAAATTAAGAAATAAAACTCTTTAAGAATAAAAAATTTAATACACATGACGTAAAATTGGAACTCTAATTTGGAATTCTAATTTGAGTTTCTTTCAGTTTCACATATTATTATATACTAGCTTGTAACTCCATGCATATGCATGGATACACTTAAAAATATATAATAAGATGTGTAAGCGCACAATTGCACCTGGACCCAAAGACAACCACGAGCTCAGGCCCAATGAGCCTTAAACAATAAAATTTGTAGAGTGTGGGCTTGAAACCTAGATTAGGAGTACTGAGAACTTGATAACAGGCTAAGAGTTACAAACACATGTAAATAACAAAAGATAATTGTAAATTGGCCTCCTCGGACGTAAGCCGAGGACTACTTCTGTATTATTTCTATTTCTTACTTAAAAGTTACAATTCTTAATTTCTTTATTTGTTGCAGATCCCCCTTTCTCTTTGGCCTTCACCCCCCTTAAATACTTCATTCCCTGATACTTTTTGGAAAGTGACTAGAAGTTTCAGCTCTACTGTTCAAGGGTCACTTCCCCATTAATGCGGCCAGGGAGGTAGGTGCAGGGCCTTTAATGCGGAGGTGGCAGCCTTTACTCTTGATATTTTCTTTAACACTGGTGCATCTAGAAGGTTCAGGGTGTCCCCCTTTAACCATCAGTCTTTCCAGAGTTGTGCCTTGACCTTTATAATGAAATTTTGAGTTCTCTCGGATCTGTCCGAGGAGAAGCTCGCCCTCGGCTGTATCCCCGGAACCTCGGCGTATGGACCAATTTGTAGAGTTTAATTCTGGAGCAGGTCGGCCTCAATGCTACAGTCCAAAGGCCCATATGCCCACTTGGGTCCTTTTACTCCCCACAAGATGCATAATATAATTTCTATATATATAATTTAAATACTATTAATAGTCATTTTTATATTTTGATAACTCTTTAAAAAAAATTGTAAGAATATTATTATGTATAAAATGTAAATTGTCCTTTTTTTTAAAATTATTGTGAAGCATTTTTTTTATGATTCATTTATTCTAAACTCTTTGATTTTTGTACTTAATAACTCACTTGGATGAATATTTATGATGTAGTCCCACATTTGATTCTAAAATTATGAAAAAAAACTCTTTAAGAATAAATAATTTAAGACACATGGCGCAAAATTAGAACTCTAATTTGGAATTCTGATTTGAGTTTCTCTCAGTTTCACCTATTATTATATATATATATATACATATAGATATATAGATTCATTCAAGTGAGTTATTAAGTACAAAAATTAAAGAGTCTAGAATAAATGAATCGTAAAAAAACAAAAAGTGCTTCACAATAAAAAAAAGTACAATTTACATTTTATACCTAATAATATTCTTAGAATTTTTTTTAAAGAGTTAACAAAATATAAAAATGACTATCAATAGTATTTAAATTATATATATAATAATTATATTATATATCTTATTGTATATCTTTAAGTATATCCATGCATGTACATGGGGTTACAAACTAGTACATATAATAAGTAAAAAGTTGATTGTCATATGTGGGAGAGGGGAAAACACATAAGTATTTAGTACTACTACAATTTGAAATTCATTGAGAAGAACTGGGGGCAACTGCACTCCCCCCCCCCCCCCTCTCCTTTTCCCTACCCCCTTGAATTCAATCACCCAATCAAAAGATCAAGCCACATTAAGAATTAACGATAATATGCAATCTAGCGCGTTACAAAATAAACCATGTGATTATGAGAAATTAATTTTGATTGGTCCTTAATTGCATTAATTCCAGGTCAAAATCTCATTGCTTTATATTTTATGACAATGATGAAATCTTTAATTTTAAGTATCCGTTTGGATACAGATTAAATTTTGCTGCGTTTCACATTTTCACGTTACCTTTTTTTTTTTTGCACGACAAATTTGTCAATTACGGCTACTGTTCATGCACTGCTCATAAAGAGTAGCCGTAACTTTTAACTGTTCACGAGACCCACAAATATCACTTTTTAGCAATTTTTTTTAAATGGATCCCACGATATTATTCATACATTTAAAAATTATTTGGTTACAGCATTTTCAGTTTTCAGCAATAAGTTCTATCCAAATGGACCCTAAATTTTCCTTCTTGAAAAGGATAGAGAAAATAAGAGATTAAGATATGTGATTCTTAAGAAAATGTTTTGATCGTTTAGTTGCTTCAAATTCGTAATTATCCTAAAAAAATATCATAAAAACTGTGCAAAACCCACCAAAACATAGAACTGGAGCCAAGATGATGGCAGCCCACCTAGTACTTGTACCCAAATTGAGGAAGGTGTTAAAAGATAGAATGACACTCATCATAGGGATGACCCATATTGACTCTCTTCTCCATTGTATGTGATGACGAGCTACAAGAACAAGGTTGAGAAGGCACAATATAATTTTAGGCAAGATGAATGGTCTATTAACACTGCTTTAAAGATATCCATTAACGCGACCAAAATTTTTAAACATCTAAATAAGGAGAATGGTTGGTTAACCCTTCCTCTCCTCTCTCTTTTCCTCCACACTTTACCCTTTACTTTCCTTTCGTTCCGAACTTCTAAACACGCTATTAGGAAGTATCATGCACAAACTAGTTTTGGACAATGGTGGGTGGGTGTAGGCTTGCCGCATCGATTTTGGGCGTAGAGTAAGTGCAACCTAGCCATCACACAAAAGAATATATGGTTAAATTTTAATCTAGTTTCCAATCAAAATACCGTAATAAGTCCCTTCTGGTAACACTATTCAAATTTCAAAATGCATTGTGCAAGTTTTTAGGTATGGGAACTTTAATACTCATAAGCTTTTATGATAGAATTCGTGTTATGCACAGGCAGACATAACCTTAACCCCAACGGATTTGAAGAAGTGCATATTGCCGGGAGATTGTTTTGCATATCTTCATTTTTTTTTTCTTTTTGGCTGAAATATAGTCAAAATGTAACAAATGCTTGGACGGAATCAAATCAATTGATAAAAAGTGTTTGAATTTTTTCCTACTCTTTATAATACTAATAATAGTCTCTCTTCTTTTGTTGACAATTGCAGTTGTTTGATGTACCAAATGTTAATTGCTATTACAAAGAAGCCTGGTTGTGAAACCCGGACCGGACCGTACGGTCCGATCGGGTTAACCGTGGACCTCTCCTCATTCCGGTTCTTTTAGTTCTAAGAACCCCGTACCAAGAAAAAGCATGAAACCGTGTAAACCGCGGTCAAACCGCACGGTTCTTAGAACAGTAAACAGTTCTCACGGTCTTTTTTTTCAGCTAACACCTTCGTACACTTTGGATTTATTTCAGATCTAGTACCAAAGGATTGGTAGGAAAAAAATAATAATAAACAGTAAAGAAGAAGACGACTAGGCAGGGGCTGCACCAAGTACAACTGTACAAGTCGCCGGTCACGCCTTCATCTTCTGCTGCTGCCTGCTATTTCTCCTTCTTCTTCTTCTTTCTTCTTTTTCCCCTTTCTCTTTTCATTTGTCCATCTCCACTCTCTTTTAGTTTTTGTATTCTTTTTTTATTTGTGTTTCCAAAGCCCCTTTAGTCCACATGATTACATTCGAAACTGGGAAGGTAGACAAGTTTCAGCCACTCCTTTTTTTCATTTGCCCAACGTGACGTGACAAATAATGGGGCTGTCTTCTTTTGGTCTTATATGGCTATATGTGGTTTTTGCCTTTGGGACAACATTGCATGGATAGTGGATGCCCCCGCCCCCCACGCTAGTGTAATTGAGTATATAATTATTTTAATTTAAAATTATTAAATAATTTACAATTTTTATTTTACTTAATATAATATAAGTGTCCTTATAATTTGTATATTATTATTGCTATCACAAGTTTAACTAATCAACATATAAATAAATACTATATCTACCTTTGCTTAGTATTTGATATTTTTTATTTGTCTTCTGAAAGTTATGATATAAAAATATATATTTGAAAGATAGATTTTTATATTTAGTTTAATTATTTTAGTTATTTCTTATATTTATATTAATTTAATTTAAATTTTTATTTAATTAAATTAATTATGACGTCATCACGGTTCGACCTCGGTCCAATCTCAAAAACCTTGAACCTCTTCATTTTACGGTTCAATGAATGGTCCGGATTTCAAAACCATGTAAAGAAGTGAATAGATGTGTGGGTGCGTTAGTGAGAAGCGGCCCCAACCAAGCACAAGACAATGAAATTCAACTGGAAAAAAAAAATGAAGCAAAATATTTTGAAAATGTTTTTAAATCCTCCTACAAATGTACTTTTCTTTTTAATTCAAATATGTTAGAATAATGTGGCCAACATGATATTTTATGATCCTTCTATTATCAATAATTAATTATTCAAAATTTCTTGTGAAATTTTGCAATATTTTTATTATGTAAAATATTGGAATATTGATATATGTTTACTTGATTTTGTAGACTAAGATTATGAATGTATTCATTATAGTCCTTGACTTGACCATATCCATCATGATGGAATCTATTCTTATAGGTATATTGTTGGACCATGATGGAAAGAAGGTGCAAGTTAAAATTGCTCAAACTATAAAAGACAATAAGGGCTAGTCTTTTGTTGGTTGATGCATAATAATCTCAGCAGTCCTTTCATAATGAGATTCATGCACGTTCAGCATTGGCCTTAATAAATTTATCGTGTCATTGCTAGTAACTTGGCCTCCTACCAGAGGTGCTATCAATATAGTGATTTTGGATATGAATAATAGATGAATCCATGCGTTAGTATGGACTATGGAGTAACAAAAGTAATGACATGTTAATGAACTTCTTCATTAATGAAATTAATGAATGCAACATATCTATTACATGAATTATTATTACGATAGAAATGATTTTATGGCTGGTCATGTCCTTTTTAAATATTATAAATATTATTAAGGCCACACTTGCAAGGGGTGTGAGAAGAGAAAAGAAAACTCTTGTTAATTCTGACCAGTTGAGGAAAGCATTCTAATTGCTCGTGAGGTCATTAAATAATATAATTTAGTATGTAAATTTCTCACATCTTCTTGTTAATTATTATTACATATGCACATAATATAATTGTTAATTGATAAATGTATTAAATTTTTTTCTCTTGAATTAAGTTTTAAGTAAAATTCTTACAAAATCATGTTTGATTGTATGTTACTAGAAATTTTCCTGAGACTATAATGGATGTTTAATTTTATGAAGCAGTTTGAATTTACTAATGTGCATGTCAGGTTGAGGTTTTCAGACATTGTTGGGCTAGGTTGTTTTGGACCTTTTGGTAGGGCATGCTTGCAAACGCTGGATCACACGTTCTAGCCCAAGTCATTTCAGAACAATTCATCAATTTATGAGCCATGCATTTGCGGTTCCAGAAATTTTTTTTCAACAAGGATATTAATAAACTTAAATTAAATGAAATTTAATAAAAAATAACATAAACATATTGATTTATCGATAATAAAAAAATAGACACATGCAAATATATGATGTTTTATAATTTCTATCTATTAGTTTTCATATTTTGAAATTGTTATACGATAATTTATTATTAGTTATCATTATATATGTATAACATTTTAATTTTTATGCCGTTGTTATTATTTATTTGTTATTATTTTTATAAAAATATTATAAAATAAATGAGAATACTCAATCCACTAGTATTATATTAATTATTGACCTACACAACCATACTCATTCATACATAAATAACCAATCAAATGCTTGAAAAATTATTAATGTAAGTGTACAATTGCACCTGGACCCAAAGACAATCACGGGCTCAGGCCCAATGAGCCTTAAACAATAAGATTTGTAGAGTGTGGGCTTGAAACCTAGGTTAAAAATGCTGGGAGCTTGATAACAGGCTTTTATAAGCAAACACAAGTAAATAACGAACGATAATGACAAATGGATCTCCTCGGACTCGAGCCGAGGACTACTTCTTTATTATTTCTCTTTCTTCCTTCAAAATTACAAGTTCTTAATTTCTTTCTTAGTTTTCCCATCCCCTTTTCTTTGGCCTTTACCCCCCTTTTATACTTCCTTCCCTGATACTTTTTGAACAGTGACTAGAAGTTTCCACCTCACTGTTCAGGGATCACCTCCCCATTAATGTGGCCAGGGAGGTAGGTGCAGAGCCTTTAATGCGGAGGTGGCAGCCTTTACTCTTGATATTTTCTTTAATACTGGTGCATCTAGAAGATTCAGGATGTCCCCTTTTAACCACTGGTCTTTCCAGGGTTGTGCTTTGACCTTCATAATGAAACTTTGAATTCTCTAGGGCTTTTCCGAGGAGAAGCTCGTCCTCGGCTGTATCCTCGGACCCTCGGCGTATGGGCCGACTCATAGAATTTAATCCTGGAGCAGGTCGGCCCTCCATGTTACAGTCCAAAGGCCCATATGCCCATTTGGCCCCTCTTACTCCCCACAATAGCCCCTAAAAACTCTATTTTTCATCATCCGAGGAGAAAAATAGGGTTTTGATCCAACGAACACCTCCTCCACACTTTCTGCAAATAACCACACGTGTGAAAACCGTTTCGCGTTCCGGAGGGTGACACTTGGCGGTTTTATTTTAAAAAACGCGCGCATTTATTACCGTAAGTTATACCCTGTCCTTCACGTTCAACGGTGAGATGAACATCCAACGGTCCTTATCATTCCATGAAAATTTGGGCGGGACAAATATAATTTTGAGGCCGCTTCTCGCACGTCGTGACGCTTCGGGAACCTGCGCCTTCATTTATTTCTCCAGAGACTAATCCCATCAAAACATCAGCAATCACCTTTTGTCTACACAACTCCGTGGAAACTCGCACAACTTCAAGTCTGTAAGTTCTTATTCCTTTTTTCTCTTAACCCTTTCTCCTCGGACCCTGTCCTCGGCTCTCCTTATAATCATTCCCCCTTTTAGAATTTAACATTTCGTTCACATTTGATGGGAAAGTTCAAGTGTCTAGTTGATACCGCCGCTGGAATGGAAGGCTTCAGAGCCAAGTATCACATTCCCAGCGATGTAGGTTTAAAATATTGCCCGGCGGAAGCCGTGGCCGGCTCTAGAAAGGAGGGAGAGGTTATCATCCCAATGGTAGCCTTTGTAGAGGGTGAGATGACCCTCCCAATGAAACCTGTAACTAGGGAGTACCTCCGCAACTACCGGTTGTGTCCCGATCAGTGCACTTCAAACGTTTTTAGAGTTTTGGGTAGCGTCGATGCTCTAAATGAGCAAATGGGTCTAAACCTCACCTGGCACGATGTCGTCTTTTTGTACGAGTGCCATAAACTTACCAATGTAGGTTACTACATTAAATCCCGCTCTAATGTCGTTAGGCTAATCTCTTGTCTGCCCAAATCCAACAAAAGCATGAAGGACGACTACTTGATTGTCTCTGGGAACTGGCACGACGGCCTCCACTGCCCAGTTGAGTGGGGAGATCCAGGTGCGACACCTTAGGATGTATCCCCCCAGCGCACAACTTCCTCTAACACTCACAAAAATGCGTATTCTTATGTATTGATGTTTATTTAAGTTTATTATATGTTGTGTGAATCTGACCATGTTTGTTTGCTTTGATATCTTTCTTTGCAGATAAGCAACACGTGCGCCCACGCTTGAGCCACTGCAACGTTGCAGATCTAAACCGGGTACTGCGCTCCGAGGTGTTTGTCAGCGACGACCTACAACTTAGGGCTGCTCACTTGATTCTAAGGTACGACCCCGTATCCTCGGACTTCCAAGCAATAAAGAACGCCATTATTGCAGGTGACCGGCGGCGTAGGAAGATCAACGTAGCCAGACCTCACTTCCTGGACGATCGCGACCTCCTTGATAGCCCTAACACCATACTGTATTTACAACCGATTGTTGCCGTCCCTTTAGCTACACTCTCCCAGGCAACAGTTGTCCCAGAAGAGCAAGTATCTTCTTCAAACACTTTGGACGAGGAGATAGACCAGTTTCGACTCGAGGACTCCCCACGACCTCGTGGAAACCCGTTCGTCATCCTTTCCGACGAGGAAGAAGAAGAAGTCGAGGCCTCTGGGATCGCGGGTCTAGTGATAGCGCGACCAGACGACAGTTCAATCGAAGAAGAAATGGACACGCTTAAGGATCTCATGACCGATAGAGGTGCCCGTGTGGCAAAGAAGGGAGCAAGAAAGTCCCAAGTTCCCCCTACCTTGCCACCACCTCCTCCTTCTCCATCCGATCCTAAGCCTTTAGCCGAAGACCCTAAAAAGAAAAGGAAAGCAGAGGTCAAGGGGGCTGGAGGAGAAAAACAAAAGAAGATGAAACAGCCTGCGCCGACCCAGCAGCAGAAGTTGGACAAGGGTAAAGGGTGCGCCCGCTCAGTTGAAAGCGGGGAGATCAGAGACGTAGCCAAGGTGCGCCGAGCACCAGCTACCTGGTCTCCTGACTTGAGACTAGACAGCGTTCCCGTTCCCTGCCATTCCAGTATCAGGGCAGTCCAGCAAGGCCATGCTCACCATCTAGCCGAGGTGCTGGAGCGCCCTCTTCTGCTGCCCAGGGACATGGAGTCCTTGGAGAAGATGGGCCAGCCGTAGCTGTTCCTCTCTTTAAAAAGGGGCTTAGCTCTGGTAAGTTCCACCTTACATTTATATTTTATATTTATTTGTAAGCAACTTCACTGTTTTTAACCTCCTAGCACATTTGTAGTCCATCCAAGAGGTTTTCGCGGACGAGAAGTTCGTGGAGGATTCTCGGAAGCGCGCTGGGATGGAGCAAGAGCTAAGACAGGAGACAGAAAGATCCCTAGGCTAGGCCTTAGCAGAGAACGGGAAGATCACGTCAGAGCTGGCCGACTTGAAAAGAGAAAGAGATGGTGACAAGGCCAGCTTGAAGACGATGACAACCCAAGTGGAGGGGCAACGTAAGCTCCTTCGTCAAAAGGATGACGAGCTCGCCCAAGTCCAACAGGCATGCTCTGACTTGGAAAAGGAGCTTACGCGGGCCAAGGAGGAGGCTCGCGCCCATCAGCACGCACTGGAGGCTGCGAAGAATGCCAGTTATCAGGAGGGGGTGACCAGAATGCAAGAAGAGCTGACAGAGGCTTTCGCGGCCTTGTGCCGAGAGTACTGTCAGCAGGTCTGGGGAGAGGCCATGAATGCAGCAGAGGTTCCTCAAGCTTCCGAGCTGAGGAAGCCCGAGAACATCTGGCTCCCCCTAGACATACAGGAAATTGAAGACCCTCCTGTTGCTGCCTCCCCTGCCCTTCCTCCTGTAGTGGAAGAGCTCGTTCCTGCTCCTACAGAACCTGAAGGTTCCCACAAAGAGAAGGACGAGTGTGGTGGTGCTGAGAAGGAGCAGATCAAAAGTGTGGAGCCCCTCGTTCCTTCAACAGATAAAGGGAAACAAGTTTTGTCAACCTTTGAACTGGAATTGAAGAGTACTGAGGCTGGCAGCAGCTTCCTTCAAGACCCCCCTTCCCTAGTTTAGGGCCTAGTATAGGAATTTTCTGTACTCCCCTTCTTTGTATATAATTAATGAAGAAGACTTTTATTCAATTTTTGTTCACGTTGTCTTGGTTTTATTTTATTCTTTTTGTGCTTGCCATGAGAGCTTTTAATAACAAACAGTTAAAGGGGAAGCAGAATAAATAAGTACAACTCCACCATGCAATTAACTATGACTTCAAAACTGCCGCATAACTTAATTTAGACATCAAATAACACCAAAGTTAGACAACCCATATGACAGTTAAACCTTTGTAATCTGACATATTGCTTTCAGCAGGATGTAAGGTCCAAAGACCATTCCTTGCAAAAATTTTGCTTAACACTTAAGAATGAAGAACTTGAGATCCAAATTAATAAATGATGAGATAATGATTTCCATAAAAAGGGGTGATAAGAATAAGAATAGTGACAAAATATTAAGAATAGTGACAAGGTTTGGTCCGAGGACTGCACTTAACCAGGTTTCTGTTTGATTCTTAAGAACAGTAGCTTCAAATGTTAATTTCCCCAAAGTAGGAGGTCCGAGGACCCGGCATAACTAAGGTTCTGTTTAACAAATGACAAGACATCAATTTCCACAAGGTTTGTGGTCCGAGGACTGCACTTAACCAAGTTTCTGTTTGATTCTTAAGAACAGTAGCTTCAAATGTTAATTTCCCCAAAATAGGAGGTCCGAGGACCCGGCATAACTAAGGTTCTGTTTAACAAATGACAAGACATCAATTTTCACAAGGTTTGTGGTCCGAGGACTGCACTTAACCAAGTTTCTGTTTGATTCTTAAGAACAGTAGCTTCAAATGTTAATTTCCCCAAAGTAGGAGGTCCGAGGACCCGGCATAACTAAGGTTCTGTTTAACAAATGACAAGACATCAATTTCCACAAGGTTTATGGTCTGAGGACTGCACTTAACCAAGTTTCTGTTTGATTCTTAAGAACAGTAGCTTCAGGTGTCAGAGGTACTCATAACTTTGAAATATTAACTGAAAAAACCCCATTTTATTAATAATAATACCTTCTAAGATTATTTACATTCCACGGACGTGGTACAATTCTTTCATCTAGGTCAGCTAGCCGATATGACCCTATGCCTGCTACTGAAACAATACGATAGGGGCCTTCCCAGTTGGGTCCTAGCTTACCCCAAGCTAGGTTCTTAGAAGTGCCTACAACTTTCCTTATTACAAGATCCCCAGGTGAAAGTGGCCTTAGCTTCACGTGGGCATCATATCTCCGTTTTAGCTTCTGTTGATAATAAGCCATTTGGACCATGGTTGCCTCGCGTCGTTCCTCGAGTAAATCAAGACCTTTCTCCAGGAGTCCATTGTTATTCTCCAGGCTAAAAGAACTTGTCTTTAGGATGGGAAACCCAGATTCCAGAGGTATCACCGCCTCGGCTCCATAAGTCATAGAGAATGGCGTTTCTCCCGTGGACCTGCGTGGTGTGGTCCGATACGTCCATAGAACATGAGGGAGCTCTTCTACCCATTTGCCTTTCGCATCATCCAACCTTTTCTTAAGCCCACTGACTATGACCTTGTTAACGGCCTCGGCTTGCCCATTTCCCTGAGGATAAGCTGGGGTGGAGTATCTGTTTATGATACCCATGTCACCACAATATTTCCTAAAGGCCTTGCTGTCAAATTGAACGCCATTGTCGGAGATAAGTGTGTGTGGTATACCGAATCTAGTGATAATATTTTTCCAGACAAACTTCTTGGAATCAATATCTCTGATATTTGCTAAGGGCTCGGCCTCAACCCATTTGGTGAAATAGTCTGTTCCCACAAGAAGCCATCTTTTATTTCCTGTTGCTCTCGGAAATGGCCCCACTATGTCCAATCCCCACTGCGCAAAAAGCCAAGAACTGGAGAGAGGGTTAAGAACCCCACCAGGTTGATGAATATTAGGGGCGAACCTCTGGCATTGATCACATTTTCTGGCATAGTCCTGTGCCTCTCTTTGCATGTTGGGCCACCAATAACCCTGAGTTAGAGCTCTATGGGCTAAGGACCTTCCCCCAGTGTGGCTCCCACAAATTCCCTCATGCAGTTCCTCCAGTAACGCTTCCGTTGATTCAGGGTGCACACACAACAAGTACGGTCCTGAAAATGATCGTTTATACAGCTTCTGATCCTCGGATAGCCAAAAACGTGGCGCCTTTCGACGCACCTTCTCTGCTTCAGACTTGTCCTCAGGGAGGATGTCGTTCTTAAGAAAAGATACGACTAGGTCCATCCAACTAGGTCCAAACCTTATTAGATGGACGCGAGCCGCCCTGGCGGGGATAAGAGTTGGCTCCAGCAAATCCTCCACAAGGATAATCCTAGGCAAGTCCTGAGCCGAGGACGTTGCTAACGTAGCCAAGGAATCGGCATGAGTGTTCCCACTCCTAGAGATGTGAGCTAAGACAAAGGAGTCAAATTCTGCTTGCTAACGCTTGACCTGGGCCAGATATTCTTGCATTCTTGTGTCCCTGGCCTCCATGGTCCCCATGACCTGGCCGACCACTAACTGAGAGTCCGAGAACGCATGGACTTCCTTTCCACCCATCTTATGTAACATGTTCATGCCTACCAGAACTGCTTTGTATTCGGCTTCATTATTAGTAGCCGAGAATGATAGCCTTAGAGATTTTTCAAAGATAATTCCCTCCGGGGATATCAGAACAAGTCCCACACCAGACCTTCTCTGATTAGCTGCCTCATCCACATACATTTTCCAGGGTGAAGGCCCTGCGGCCGTGATCACACCAACTGATTTTCCATCTATGCGTGCTTCTTTTAGAGTCTCTTCTGGCAATGGTTCAGTAAACTCTGCCACCAAGTCAGCGAGGACCTGGCCCTTCACCGAGGTGCGAGGTTTGTATTTAACGTCAAAAGCTCCTAATATGGTTCCCCACTTTGCCACCCTACCAGTGTAGTCGGCGCTGCGTAACACTGCCTTGAGAGGCAATTGGGTCAGAACCACCACAGTATGAGACTGAAAATAATGAGGGAGCTTCCGCGTGGCATGAACTATGGCCAGAAGCGCTTTCTCCAAGAGCAAGTAGCGCACCTCGGCCTCATTCAAAGACTTACTAACGTAGTAGACCGGTCTTTGCATCCCACTTTCATTCCTGATAAGGACCAGGCTGACCGCGTGTACGGCCACTGCCAGATAAGCAAACAAGACCTCGTCCGCCTCGGGGCGAGACAAAATGGGTGGCCGAGAAAGATATTGTTTAAGCTGCTGGAAAGCTAACATGCAATCCTCGGTCCATTGAAACCCTTTCCACTTATTCAACAATTGGAAGAAGGGACGACATCGGTCAGCTGACTGAGAGATAAACCTATTCAATGCGGCAATCATCCCGGTCAATTTCTGGATTTCCTTTGGGTTGCGAGGAGGCTGCAAGTCCTGAATAGCCTTCACCTGTGCTGGGTTTACCTCTATGACTCTATGAGTGATCATGTACCCCAAAAACTTTCCAGACCCAACGCCGAAAGAGCATTTTGAGGCATTAAGGCGCAGCCTGTACTTTCTTAACACCTGAAAGGTGTCAGCCAGGTCTCTCACGTGTGAAGGTATCGTTTTACTCTTTACCACCATATCGTCTACATACACCTCAATAGTCTTCCCCAACTGCTGTTCGAACATCCTGGTCATCATTCTTTGGTAAGTAGCCCCAGCATTTTTCAAACCAAATGGCATGACCTTATAATGATAATTCCTCGTCGGAGTAATGAAGGCAGTCTTCTCTTGGTCCTCCAATGCCAAGGGAATCTGGTGGTAACCTTGGAAAGCGTCCAAAAAACTCATCCGAGGATGTCCGACAGTGGCATCCACCAGTTGGTCAATACGCGGCATTGGGAACGAATCTTTGGGACATGCCTTGTTCAGATCAGTAAAGTCCACACATACCCTCCACGTTCCATTCTTCTTTTTAACAACAACCGTATGGGCCAACCACTCGGGGTATAAAACTTCTTTGATAGCCCCAGCCCTCTTGAGTTTAAGCACCTCTTCCTTCACAGCCTCAGAATGTTCTCTGGAAGAGCGCCGAGGTGGCTGCCTTCTCGGAACAACAGCTGGGTTGACATTTAAATGATAACAAATGAAGCTCGGATCGACGCCTGGAGCTTCGTAAGGATTCCACGCAAAAACATCAATATTGTCCTTCAGAAATTCTAACAATTCGATCTTCTCTTGGTGTGGCAAAAGTATGCCGACTTGGAAGAACCTCTCTGGGTTATCGGCTACTGGAAACTTCTCTAACTCCTCACAATGTGTCTCCTCTCCTGTCACCATCCCAGATGAACCAGGAGCTGTTAACTGCTATAAGTCTTTGGTGATTAAAGCCGAAGACTCGGCTTCTGTCTGATGTAGTACTGCAGTCGATATGCATTGCCTAGCCACCGATTGGCTGCCGAGAACTTCCTCAACATATTCCCCCGAGGGGAATTTAACTTTAACATGCAGAGTAGAGGAGACAGCTCCCAGAGCGTGCAGCCAAGGCCTGGCGAGGATGGCCGTGTATGGAGAGTACGCATTAACCACGATGAAGTCCACTTCAACCGTTTCTGAGCCGGATTGAACGGGCAAACGAATCTGTCCCTTCGGCACAACGGACCTCCCTTCGAAGCTTATAAGTGGTGAGTCGTAAGGGGTAAGATCTTTCAGCTTCAATCTTAACCCCTTAAATAGATCAGGGTACATGATATCTGCACCGCTGCCCTGATCTATCATCACCCTCCTCACATCATAGTTCCCTATCCTGAGCGTAACTACAAGAGCATCGTCATGGGGTTGGATAGTCCCTACTTTATCCTTCTCAGAAAATCCCAAAACGGGCAGATTGAGCTTCAACCTCTTCGGCCTGCAGCCTGTATCCTCGGCCTGAGAATGAGAAACTGCCATCACCCTAGTGGGAGCTGAACCAATCCTGCCAGGTGCAGCAAAAATAACATTAATTGTTCCTAAAGCCGGCCGAGATGAATTATTCCTCTGATTGTTTGAACCAGATTGACTGCCCTGCCCGCTAGGTTGGCACAGGTGCTGCTTCAGTTTTCCTTCACTGACAAGCTGCTCCAAGTGGTTCCAAAGGGTCCGACAGTTCTCAGTAGTATGGCCCACATCCTGGTGGTACTGGCAAAAGAGGTTCTGATTCCTCTTCGCAGGGTCTCCTGCCATCTTATCAGGCCATTTGAAGAAGGGTTCCTTACGAACTTTCTCCAGCAGCTGATGTACTAGTTCTCAGAATACAGTGTTCACCGCCTGAGGTGCTGCCGAGGCAGGCTGTCTAACGTAATCCCTCCTCGGCCTGTTATTGTGGTATCTGTCCGACCTGAAATCCCTTCTCTCCTGCAGGATAACCTTTTCCTTACCCTTTCCTTGCTGTTGGTCTTCCTCCACTCTCTTATACTCGTCAATACGGTTCATAAGGCGACGTACACTGCGGACAGGCTTTTTAGTCAAAGACTTTCTCAGGTCGTGATCAGTAGGAAGGCCTACCTTAAAGGTATTAAGCGCCACCTCATCAAAGTCGCCATCTATTTCATTAAACATCTCCCAATAACGGTCGGAGTATGCTTTCAACGTCTCCCCCTCCCTCATAGTGATGGATAACAGCGAGTCCAATGGCCGAGGGACTCTGCTACACGTAATGAACCGCGAGGCGAATGCTCTAGTAAGCTCCCTGAACGAACCTATAGACCCCGACTTGAGGCCGTTGAACCACCTCATAGCAACAGGTCCTAGGCTAGAGGGGAAAACTTTACACATCAGGGTCTCGTTGTGAGAGTGCACCGCCATCCTCTGGTTAAAGTGACTCACATGCTCCACCGGATCAATCTGGCCATTATAGATGGTGAAAGTGAGCTGGGTAAACCTTCTGGGAAGCCTTCCTTTCTCAATCCTCCGTGTAAATGGAGATTTGGAGAGTTGGTGCAACGCCCTACTCATAGCATCGTTGCCTAAGCCCCTAGAATGAAGCTTCTTACGTCTGCGAGTTGGCTGGTCGTCCTCCTCACCGGAGGACGTTGCACTGGTGGGGGAGCGCGACCTCGAGCTGTAGCCACCTCCCCTATCCTCCTCTGAGGAAGGATTAGATGAGGACGGTGAAAACCTACGTTTAGCACGACGTAACTTTCTCTTCAAACGATTGATTTCCTTCTGCATGGATTTAGAACCCTCCTCGTGGGTGGTGCTACCCCCACCATGAGTATGGCTAGCGCCGGGGTATTCTGTATGGACACTTCCCTCACGATCCCTTTGACGCTCAAGGCGCTCGAAACGATCCTCCGGTTGTGATCCCTGTGACTTTGCATGGTGAGAACCTAGGCTTGCCATGGTATCCCAACCTTTTCTAGACCAGGTTCCCACAGACGGCGCCAATTGTAAGTGCACAATTGCACCTGGACCCAAAGACAATCACGGGCTCAGGCCCAATGAGCCTTAAACAATAAAATTTGTAGAGTGTGGGCTTAAAACCTAGGTTAGAAATGCTGGGAGCTTGATAACAGGCTTTTATAAGCAAACACAAGTAAATAACGAACGATAATGACAAATGGATCTCCTCGGACTCGAGCCGAGGACTATTTCTTTATTATTTCTCTTTCTTCCTTCAAAATTACAAGTTCTTAATTTCTTTCTTAGTTTTCCAATCCCCTTTTCTTTGGCCTTTACCCCCCTTTTATACTTCCTTCCCTGATACTTTTTGAACAGTGACTAGAAGTTTCCACCTCACTGTTCAGGGATCACCTCCCCATTAATGCGGCCAGGGAGGTAGGTGCAGAGCCTTTAATGCGGAGGTGGCAGCCTTTACTCTTGATATTTTCTTTAATACTGGTGCATCTAGAAGATTCAGGATGTCCCCTTTTAACCACTGGTCTTTCCAGGGTTGTGCTTTGACCTTCATAATGAAACTTTGAATTCTCTAGGGCTTTTCCGAGGAGAAGCTCGTCCTCGGCTGTATCTTCGGACCCTCGGCGTATGGGCCGACTCATAGAGTTTAATCCTGGAGCAGGTCGGCCCTCCATGTTACAGCCCAAAGGCCCATATGCCCATTTGGCCCCTCTTACTCCCCACAATTAACTTTACAATTTTTTTTTCAAAATATTATAATATGATAACAATTAACGATACATACACATGCAATAAATCCTATATATGTATTTTCTAATTATTAAATTATATAAAGTTATATCATATTTATACTATATACAAACACATTCACGTACACCAGAATTCACACAAATAATATTATAACAAAATAAAAAAAATGCACACACTCACAATTATTATCAAAAACACACACGCACACATAATATAAATTTATCATAAAGAGATAGATACTCACAAACGCTAATTTTTTATTTTTAGAGTCAGAGATATCAAGATAATTAGATGGAAAAGAGAGATGCGAGGAGATTCATGAGCATGAGATCATATCAAGGAAAGAGAGAGAGAGATTTATGAGCTATGTTATTGTTTGGTCTTGAGTTGGGTTGATACATGATCAACGTGTGCAAAAATATATTTAAAGGTTTTTTTTTTTTTTTTTTTGAGGAAGAAGGTAAATTAAACTAGTAAAAAAAAATATTATGTATATATAAATTTTTTTTATCCCAGACCCTGAACAATATGTACAGCCGTCCATGGAGCCGTGGGTCCTATATAATCACATATAATGTATTCAGAGAAGCAGAAAAGCTATGGGTTACTTCCTATAACAAAATTATTAACCATATTTCTTAATTGATATATGGTGATACTAAAATTATCAAAATTAGTTTTTATACATTTGGGATAACCACCTCTAAGGGACGGAGCAACCATTGGACTAAGGGGGGCAATGGCCCCTCCAATTTAAAAAAAAAAAAATATTATTACATATATGTGTACTAATTTTAACAATTTTGTTTTATAAAATCATATTTTTTCCCTTAAACAATATCATTAATTCTTTTAAGAGTAATACAATACTCACAAACTTTTTTACAAACTGTTTTGGTAGTAAATTCTTATCGGTTTGCATATAGGCCCACCACTCACATCATTTTTTTACTTACCAGTAACCTCTTACTGTATCATATCAGTAATTTATAATAAAAAGTTTGTAACTCAATTATTTTCTTCATTTTAGTGACCATAAAAAAATTTATAGATCTAAAATAAAAAAAATATACAATCCCCAAGTTTCTCAGTACACACACACACACACACACACAAGCCCTAAAAAAATAGCTCAACAACAAAAATTACCAATAGCAAAACTAAAAAAAATTAAGCTCAATTAACCAATTTTATCCAAAATAAACAACCTTGCCTTTTAAAAATTCTAAATAAAAATAATTTTGTTCTTACCTATACAAAAAAAAAAAAAAAAATCTCAGCAACTAAGTAGTAGCAAAATTAGAGGTTAAAATCACCGCACATAGCCAATAGTAAAGTTGCACCCCTAACTCAAAAGTCTGGCTCTGTCCCTACCACCACTTTTAGGATCACTTTTTTTCATATATAGAATGTGTTTGGATCTAGATTATTTGCGTCTACGTTTTGGCTGTTCACGTTTCAACTCTTTTTTTAAAATTTTTTTTTTTTTAGGGCCAGCTTTTCAGCTTTTAAGAGACAAAAAACACTGTTCACCACTGACGACACTGTTCACGACA
The DNA here is from genome assembly GCF_040712315.1 of Castanea sativa. Classification (NCBI taxonomy): domain Eukaryota; kingdom Viridiplantae; phylum Streptophyta; class Magnoliopsida; order Fagales; family Fagaceae; genus Castanea; species Castanea sativa. Next base: position 53,889,626 of record NC_134017.1, read on the forward strand.
CTATTCATGTACTTTTTCATTAAAAATGGGTCTCGCAACACTATTCACCCATTTAAAAATTATTTTGCTACAGTGTTTTTAGTTTTAGTTTCAGTTTCAGTAAAATAAGTTCTATCCAAACAGACCCATAATTTATAAATTATAGACAGATAGAAATCATCTTATATATAGGGAGATGACACATAAAACCCAATTAAGCATTGGGCCTCAAATTAGAATGGGCCCAGAACTTGTCCTTCCGAGATATGAAGCCTCCTAACAAGGGAACATACACCAAAGTAAGGACCAAAGGTGAATAGGAAATCTTTGGAGACCTTCCCCAAGGTCCCGAACCTCGGAACACGACCTAATAGGACCCATCACCTTGGATCCAGGCATGAATAATCACTAAAGTCGTCCGAGGTGAAAACCTATTGACTATATTGCCCACACCAATCCATGATTCTAAGCTACCAAAAATTATTTTCGTGGTATGCATGAATATCCGAAGATGCTTTCCGGATTTTCTTGATAAATCCACAACAACCCACCTAATATAGTTGCATTTAATGCAATAGATAACTAATCAGAATAAGAAAAAAGGCCTAAAAGTCTTTGTTCATCATAACCTTGAGAAAAGAAGAGCCTGATGGGACAGAAAGCTACCCAACTACATTAGGACATCACCTACTATAACACATGTTTGAGAAGAAAATGAAGCGAACCAAGCAAAGGACAAGGATAAAAAAAGGAGAAGAAGGGAGAGTATAAAAGGAAAGAGAGAAACAAATAAGGGGCGGTTTTTTTTTTTTAAGATTCTCCAAGAGCAAGAAGAAAAGAAAAAGAGGAGTGAGACACATAGTGAGGAATGTATATACGTAACAGTAAAAGTACATGAACAAAGTCCTTGACACTATTTTGAGAGCAAAGAGTTATTTAGTTCTTAAACAAATTTCCCATTGCTGATTGTATTAAACCCATAATAAAAATTAATTGTGGTTATAAGCAAGTAATTAAACTCGGGTTAATTTCTTGCTTTCACAATATATAAGATAAAAAGTTAGAAATCTTAAGAGATCTTCCATATGATCTATATAAAAAGAAAGGCAAACTAAATATTAAGAAGACAACGATCAACAAAAGGAATCTTATAGTTGGAGAAGAACTCATAATTGACGAATGAATCACATCAACTTTTAGGAGGGAAAATCACTATAAGCCGAATTAAAAACTTATTTATTCAAGTGTTGAAATGAATTGATTAAAAGTGAGAGAACTATAAATAATTAATATCTGGTTGTTATTTACTAGAATTTAGTTTTTATAAGAAATTATTATAAAACACCATACCGCAATAGAAATTCAAGAAATCTATAATCAATTACAATATAATAAAAAACACCAATATATAATTGTATATTATAAACATATAGCTTAATAAGAAATATTTGCAGAATTGTTACTATAGTTTTCGTTTTTTGGACAAATAGTTTATTACTTTGTTATAGTGCTAGTTTAAGGGAATACCTGGGTTTCCTTGCAACAAGATTTTCACAGTGACTTATATTATAGATCTAACTAAGTTTCATTTACATGAACCAATTGACTATTTTTTTCCTTTGAAAATTTGGCTATTCTTTAGAGTCTTAAAAAAAAAAAATTAAAAACTTCTTTAGAGTCATAGACTCACAGTTACTGTGATAATTTGGGAATACACTTTCAAATAGCTTTTTCCAAGCTTTCAATACATATATGGTTGTTGTGCACAATAAATTGATTTTAAGATTTTAATTTTCAATTTCCTAACTTCACAAGTTAAAACAAGTACAAGGAAAGTGTTGTAGCATTTTAGTATTATGTAATTCTTTTTTTTTTTTGAGAAGAAAAATATTATGTAATTAAAATGTATTAATATGACAGCATAAATATAAAGATATGAGAGTTAATATAGAAGATAAAGAATTATCAAAATATTTAATCTCACATTAAAAATGAGAGAGAATCTTTTATTGTTTTCAAGTGTGGTGATTAATGTTTGAAAATTGAAATGTATTGGAGCAGATATTGGACTATATATGTGTAAGTGCATAATTGCACCTGGACCCAAAGACAACTACGGGCTCAGGCCCAATGAGCCTTAAACAATGAAATTTGTAGAGTGTGAGTTTGAAACCTAGGTTAGAAGTACTGAGAACTTGATAACAGGCTAAAAGTTACAAACACTTGTTTATAATAAACGATAATTGCAAATAGGCCTCCTCGGACATAAGCCGAGGACTACTTCTGTATTATTTCTCTTTCTTTTTTAAAAGTTACAATTCTTAATTTCTTTTTTAGTTCCAGACCGCCCCTTTTCTTTGGCGTTCATCCCCCTTAAATACTTCTTTTCCTGATGCTTTATCCACGTGTTGCTCCAACCCCCTCCCTCCTAAATATTTCTTTTCTTAGTGCCTTTGAATAGTGACCAGAAGTTTCAGTTCTACTGTTCAAGGGTCACTTCCCCATTAATGCGGCCAGGGAGGTAGGTGCAAAGTCTTTAATGTGGAGGTGGCAGCCTTTGCTTTTGGTATTTTTCTAACACCGGTGTACCTCGAAGGTTCAGGGTTTCCCCCCTTTAACCAACAGTCTTTCCAGAATATTGCCTTGACCTTCATAGTGAAGCTTCGAGTTCTCCTAGGTCTATCCGAGGAGAAACTTACCCTCGGATGTGTCCTCGGACCCTCGGCGTATGGACCGATTCGCAGTACTAACAGATTCTTAGCTTAAGAGCAGGTCGGCCCTCCTTGCTACAGCCCAAAGGCCCATATGCCCACTTGGGTCCTTTTACTCCCCACAATATGTGCTTAAGGAGAAGGTAAAGGGAGGAGGTCACAAAATTGGAAATGAATAAGCCAATTAGTTTCTCTTTGTATTATTTTCATTATTATTGTGTTTGCACCAACATAAAATTTTCAAATCCTCTATTTTTTCTCTTCTCCCTCTTCTTGCAAGCTAAAAAATGAAATCAAGTCAAACCAACCAACAATTTATTGTTCTGTTGCTGCCTAAATTATTAAATCATTGTCAAAGCTTAAGAATATCAAGTTTATTTACAAAAATTAGGAAAAAAAAAATAATTTTTTTAATATAATTCAATAGTTATAATTCAAGCTAACTCACATTTTATTTGTAGACGATAGCTTATTGTTTTGCAGGCCCGATGTTGATGAATGCCAAAAAATTTTGGATGTACCACAAATCTATGAGAGGAGTTTGGGTCAACAAATTAACAAGGCTAAAACTACTATCTTCTTTAGCAAGTCTACCGGTGAAGAGCAAAGATTGTTTATCAAAAACACCTTGGGAATGGTGGAGATCCAAAATTATAAGAAATATTTGAGCTTGCCTTCCCTAATGGGGAGAAATAAAAAAGCTAGCTTCAATTACACCAAGGAGCGTGTCTGGAGAAAGCTTCAAGGGTGGGAAGAAAAACTATTCTCTCAAGTAGGTAGAGAAGTCCTAATCAAAGTGGTGGTCCAAGCCATCCCCACCTATGCCATGAATTACTTTAAACTCCCCACCGGATTGTGTAATGGGATTGAGGGCCTAATTCATAAGTTTTGGTGGGGACAAAGAGGAGATCATAAGAAAATTCATTGCGTTAGATTGGAGGAGCTATGCAAACCAAAGAGTGAGGGAGGAATGAGTTTTAAGGACTTGGCATTGTTCAACGATGCTCTCCTAGCAAAGCAAGCATGGAGGTTGTTCCGAAACAAAAACACACTTTTCTATAGTGTTTAAGGCAAAATTTTTCCCACACTGCTCTTTCATGGAGGCAGCAGACTCACAAGCAAGTTCATATGCATGGCAAAGCATTTTAAAAGGTAGGGAAGTGCTTAAGGAGGGTATGAGATGGAGGGTAGGGGATGGGACCACAATTCGGATTTGGGCAGACCCTTGGTTGCCATCAGACTTTCTGCGATATGTCTCCTCCCCAGTGGTACCATATTTTGAGGAAGCCAAGGTCGTGTCACTCATCGACCCAATCACCAACGAGTGGCACTTGGCCACTTTGCAGAAACTTTTCTCTCCCCGTGATGCTGAGCTAATTAAATCCATCCCCTTGAGTTGCAAACCTATGGAAGACAAGCAAGTGTGGCCTTTTACTCCTTCTGGTGTATATTCAGTGAAATCAGGGTATCGGTTTTTCTGTAGATGGCGAAGCTTTGATGACAATGACTACCAACCAGTGGAGACCAGATTATGGAAGAAGGTATGGGATTTACAGGTGCAGCCAAAAGTCTGAAATTTATTTTGGAGAGCCATCAAAAATTCAATCCCATCTAAGGTTAATCTCAAGCGTCACATGATTATCTCTGATGATTGCTGCGATCACTGCAAAGGTTCACCAGAAGACACGGTCCATGCGCTCTGGTCTTGCCCCCTCCTCTCACCGGTGTGGACTCACGATCAGTGCTGGTATTTCAGAGCAAGCCAATCCTTTGAGAACTTCAGAGACCTGGTTGAACACTCCATGGAGACAGGTGTGGATTTGAACTACTTCGCCACCATCGTTTGGACGATATGGCATCGCAGGAATGCACTGAGGACTACTGCAAAACCATTCCCAGTTCAGCAAGTTCTCCATGAGGCACGTTCTGCACAGGCCACCTTTGTTTGCTTTGCTCCATCCCTCCAAAAACACTGGACCAAGGCAGCAGAGATCCTCAACAAATTACGTGGAAACCTCCTGTCGGCCAAAGGCTCAAGGTAAATTTCGACGGGGCAGATTTCTGAGAGGAACAAAGGGCAGGCGTCGGTGTCATTATACGGGATGAGCGCAGTAGTGTGATAGTAACCATGGCAGAAAAATTCCCATTGCCCTTTTCGATTAATGCAGTGGAAGTTATTGCAGCCAAGAAAGCACTTACGTTCGCTTTAGAGCTCGGTCTATCGGCCATTGTCCTCGATGGTGACTCAAAAAAGACTATTGATGCTCTGTTGAGTGAGGAGATGTCACTTGCAGACATAGGACATTTGATTGAAGAGGCAAAGCTGTATGAAGACCAGTTGGAAGAGGTAGAATTTAGTTCAAAAGACAAGGAAATAAGACAGCCCACAACATTGCTAGTCATGCAAAACATGTTAGCGAGTTCTTAGTATGGGAAGAGGATGTTCCTCCATACTTCATTGCTGTAATTCAAGCCGATTCGGCTCTCATTTAATTAATATTACAGTGCTATTTCTCAAAAAGAAAAAACAATAGAGATTTATAAATCTATATATATAATAATAGGTGAAACTGAGAGAAAATACAATTAAATTCTAAATTGAAGTATAATTTTATGCCACATGTTTTATTTAATTTTAAATTTTTGTGTCAAGTGAATTATTAGGTGCAAAAATCAAATAGTCTAAATTCAATTAAATTCTAAATTGAATTTTAATTGATGTTCAATTTTATGCCATGTGCCCTATCTAATTTTTTAATTTTTATGGCAAGTGAATTACTGGGTACAAAAACAGTAGAGTCTAGATCTAATTAGATTCTAAATCATGTTTAATTTTATGCCATGTGTCTCATCTAAATTTTTAATTATTATGTCAAGTAAATTATTAGATGCAAAAATCAAAAAGTCTAAATTCAATTTAGAATTCAATTAGATTTTAAATTGAATTTTAATTGAAGTTCAATTTTGTACCATGTGCCTGATCTAATTTTTTAATTTTTGTGGCAAGTAAATTATTCGGTGCAAAAACCGAAGAGTTTAGATCCAATTAAATTCTAAATCATGTTTAATTTTATGCCATGTATCTCATCTACTTTTTTAACTTGTGTAAAGTAAATTTTTAGGTGCAAAAATCAAAGAGTCTAAATTCAATTTAGAATTCAATTAGATTCTAAACTGAATTTTAATTGAAATTCAATTTTACGCCATGTGTCTCATCTAATTTTTTAATTAGTGTGTCAAGTAAATGATTAGATGCAAAAATCAAAAAGTCTAAATTCAATTTAGAATTCAATTAGATTCTAAATTGAATTTTAATTGAAGTTCAATTTTGTGCCACGTGTCACATCTAATTTTTTAATTTTTATGACAAGTGAATTATTGAGTGCAGAAACTAAAGAGTCTAGATCAAATTAAATTCTAAATCATATATATATATATATATATATATATATATATATATATAATTGTGATTGGTTTTAAATGTACCTGTGCATATGCACGGAGTTACACGCTAGTAATTTATAATTAGTTGTTATTTAGCATAAGAACCTATAACTATACTCTCCAATTATCTATTTTCAATCATTAAACACAATCTCATATTAATCCAATAATATTAATTATGGTGATGTATAAACATAAGGTTTAATAAGAAGTCAATATAGAATTGAAATTGATTCTCAATAAAAAAAAAAAAAAAAAAAATATATATATATATATATATATATATATATATATATATATATATATATATATATATATATATAGAATTGAAATTTTATTGTATAAGGCTCATTGGGCTTGAGCTCAACATTCGTTTTTTGGTCCAGGTACAATTGTGCACTTACATCTTTAATATGTAAATGCAAACTGTACGTATAATATTAAATGACAATGTTGATAATTTTCTATTTTGAGAAAAAAAAATAATAAAAATAATGCATTAATTTCTCTCTAGATAAAAATGAATAAAAAATGAGATAAAGTGATAACACAAAACATGATACTTGGACAATCAATAGTAAAACTATTGGTAAAATGTGCACGTGGCAATTGAATAGGATAATTACTTGGCTATCTTCAGCATAAAAAAGAAAAAAAAAAATCCATGACATTGATTTATCTTTGGATTGAGTTCGCTCGTTGTTGAAGTAAAACTTTTCATTGATTAATGAAACCTAATCGTGGAACAGAGTTTGCCTCCTATTCTTTGGGGGGATGTATTGTTGTAAGCAGAATCTAGGTTGGATCCTACATCCTTTGCATAAAATTAATTTTATTTAATGACAACTAACTAATAGTAAAGAGAGTTATTTATTTGATTAGAGTAGATGACAAATAGATTGGCACCTATAGGTTCAAATTTTGTATCCACTGTCTCATGATGTATTTGCATTTCAAAGGAATTAATTTCTTTTTTGGTTACAAGGTGTGGAATTTTTTTTTTGTTCTTGTAGGAAATAGAATGAATTAAATTTTTATAAGAAACAAAATATGAAGCATGAACAACTTGTAAAACCAATGACTTCACATATTTTCAGTTAAGATGACTAATAAGAATTTTTTATCGTGAATATCTAGATACTAAATCTCAGCGTGAATAACACATGTTCATAATTTACAAACATAAAAATAGTAAAATTTTAAAGTAAAGTACTATATACCATTTTCTAAGTTTTTGGAAAAAAATGTTGAGTATATTAAATTGATATTCATTCAATTTCCTAATGACAAATTAAAATAGTATAATGAAAAATTTCAAATCCTCTCTATATTTCCTCCTCCCTATTCCTACCCCTTATAAAATGAATATAAGTTTAGAAAACCAACTAATTTTTTTTGATGGTTATGTATAAACATAAGGCTTAATAACAAATTTTTTTCTTCTTTGGGTACTGTTGGGGCAATTGATAATGCCTTAAAATGTATAGTTATTATATATCTATGTGGGCATTATCTCCTTATTACTATGCTTAATTTGTATAATTAAGCCATGATTTGTATTAGCCTCTGTTAGGGTACATTTTTTTTACACCTAATTTTATTTCAATACCACCTATTTATTTTTCAAATACCGCCACTAATACATTATTGAGTTTTTCCCAAATATTTTTTACTCTATTATAATGTTAATCACAAATGTTTCACATTTTATTATCTAAATTGAGTCATGATATAAACTATCACAAAAAGCCCAAAACCTCATATTTTATCCAATTTTATTATCATTATTTAGTTAAGCCCAAAACTGGCCCTATGAACCCAATACACACATCCTATTCTATTTAAAGCCCAAGAATACTTATGCTTAACAATATTTGAAAAGCCCATAGCAAAACAATTTTATCAATGGAATTCAAATCCATAATCAAAGCCTATGATTTAAACCTATGGCAATTTATTTATCGAAAGCCCAATTCATATTGGCAATATTGAAAGCCCAATTTTCATTAGCAACATCAAAACCCAATTCTCATTGGCAATATGAAAACCCAATTCTCGTTAACAATATTAAAAGCCCAATTTTCATTGGCAACATTAAAGCCCAATTCTCATTGGCAATATCAAAGCTCAGTTCTCGCTAACAATACTTAAAATCAAATTCTCGCTGGCAATATTAAAGCCCAATTCTCATTGGCAATATAAAAAACCTAACTTATATTGGCACTATTAAAAGACCAAACTAACTACTTGGGACTATTTTATAAAAAATCCAAGATTATTAATACTTGGCAAAATACTATATCATAATTATTACACTTAAAAATCTAATAATGAACAACACTTTAGATTCTTTAAAATATTATAAGCTCATGGAATATATGAACTATCTATTCTCAAAACCTGTGGCAATCATCTTATAAAAGCCCACGGAAAGTTATGATTATTTATCTTATACCCATGGCATTTATTTATTTCATATCATGTTATAAACTCATGTTCACTATCTATCTTACATCACAACACTCATAATATTCATTTCCAAAACTCATGGTAATTATTCATCCTACATGTCTAATATGATTATCTAAAGAAAAACTCACGAGAATATCACATTATTCCATCATAGCAGTTGTTACTATATTTATTTAAAGCCCATGGATATTGCCTTTATTTAAAACCCATGGTAAATATTATTCTCAAGAAAATATTGAAGGTCATTATTTAAAAAGCTCCAAAGAAAATATCATTTACAAAGTAATCAATTGCAAAAATTATGAAAAACTATACAAGTTGTTATTTAAAGCCCATGAAAATTAATACCCAAAACCTATCATAAATAATTACTAAAGCTTATAGATTCATTTTATTTCTACTAACAACTAAAACCCATGTGGAATTAAAATCCATGGCAATATATGGTAGCTTGTTCATTTTGTAGGGCTCACAATGAGAATGCAAAAGGATAGGCCAAAATACTCGGCCCTCATGGCCAAGTCCAATATGAAATCTCAGCCACAACAGCTTATGTGTGTAAACTGTAACTACTCCACTGGAGAACCTAATTCAGTTTTGTCTTTTACTGGAGGTCACCTCAAGAAGCAACCAAGCTTCCGAATCAAATTAGGAGCTGGCCACCTGTCCCACTGCCAACTTTGACGTGAATAGTACCAGAGGCTGACACCTAAAGGTTATTGGGCAATAAATACTCTTCTTCCCTAAGTTTTGGTCACAACTTAAGGAAACCATAACCAAGACCTCCAAGCTCATGAAATCCTCAAACAAATAGTTTATTTTATTATTTAAAATGTATGTAATTGATTCATGAACCAAGCCCATGAATCCTAAAGGGGAAAATTTGGAAACATGTGGTTTGGAAGGCATAAAGGGATCTCCAGCGGAACCCTTTGAAGTGGACTTAAATTTTGACACCTAGCTTGGGGTGTTGAATCCTACTTCCTGGGGTCCAAATCTCAGTTGTAGCACTAGGATTCTTCCTTAATACTTGCCTTAATCCCATTGGCTGAACACAATCTTAGCAAGCTTAGCATTTAATGCAAGATTATCCCAAATACTACCCATGTGTGACATTGCCCAAAGAAGCAAAAGAGCCCCAAAAGCAAATCTCCCATTTTTAGGCCAAATCCAAGTTATTAATTTAGCTGTCCTGCTCCCCTGAATCAGACTTACGTTTTTTTGGATTTTTGTTAATTAATACTTCTCTAAACTCCATTATAAAGGCATAAGCACATCAGCCCACAAACACATAGCTACTCCCTTCGAAACTTTCTGATTTGTTTGCTATTTTGCTTGTAATTCAGCTCTCCTCAAGCCCAGAACTCATTCCCCTTAACCCACACTCACCTAGCCTCAGACATTCCTTTCCTCTTTTGCATAATCGCAGCCCACAAATGCCTCCCAATTAGTCACAAACAGCCCACTACTCACTAAAGCCTTAACCTAAGTATTAATTCCATCCCACTCACTCAAAACAGCCCATATTACCTCATTCATGCCTTATGCACACATACTCACCAAAATCTTAGTTTAATACTTGCTACACTGAAATGGGATCTCTCTCTCCCTTCATACCATACCAAATAACTCATTTTTCATCACTATGTAGCCATTAATATTTACTTATTGTTTTACTATAGGAGGCTATAATGTATTTGAGACTTTTGGAATTTTTTCTTCATATTGATGTAATGATGGCTGAGAAAACTGTGGACCCTATTGAACAAAACACACAAGAATTTCCTGAAATTAATACTTTATTAAATTTATTTAATAATAGAATATAATTTACCCTACCATTGGAGATAATACCGTCCTGTTGAAAGACTGATTTGAACTATAATGCTGTAAAATGACTAATAATATAACGAACTAACAATAGTAACGTATTTATCGGGCTTTATTGGTGTCTTCTTGTCATGGTGCAGCCTCTATCTCTTGCTTGGGCTGGCTTACATGACACCGAAAGCCTTTGGGTTTTATTTCAATAGTCCATCGTCGAGTTTCGGCTTGGCTACCCCATACTCTATTCGGAAACATCAAAATTTTCCCCTCAACAGTCTCTATTATTTATCTTTACATAATTTCTTGAATAAGATGTCATTCATTGTGTGTAATTTTCTGCCTTTAGGAAATCATGTGAAAAAATGAGCTTACAAAAGTTTGTGAGAGAATGGAGGCCAAACTAGAATTAAAGGACTATGCTTAAATGTCTAAGGAGGTGTGGCTGGAGTGCTTGAGTCGTTTACCATGTTTGGAAGCTTCAAATAATGAAAGAAATCAAAGAGGTAGAATTTGAAAAGGGAAAATCAAATTTGAGCACTGATCAGTATTTTTAGTGTATCTCTCTCCTCAAAAATTCAATTGACTCAAGGCTGGATGGGTTAGAACCGTGACTTAAATATCTATAACTTTCTAGTTTTGAGCTTTTCAAAATTCACAATTTTTGAAGGCCGAAATTAACTCACAAGTTGCTGCTATAAATCTGGACGAAAATTAAATAGTAAAAGTTTTATTTTCCCTGGACACTTTTATGTTAGGGTTTTGAAAGAGAGGCCGTGGAGAACGAATTTTGGAGAGACAACTTTGTATTTTCTTTTCTCAAATGGCAGCCTAAGCTCTTTGATAGAGTGAGGGGTTATGTTTCTTCTATACGGTATGAATATTCAATGTGATTCTTTCTAAGATTTTAGACAACAACATATTTGATTGTTTAATTAGATTTTTTTTTTGATGTATTAGTTCTTCCATGCTTTCAATAAGTTCAATCATGTTTTTCTTATTGTTTAGATGAATTTCTATTAGTTTCAAATAGAAATAAAGTTTTAAAGTGAATTTTTTTTTCCTGAAAAACTATTCTAATTGCATTATTAATCTAGGTTATTATGCGTTCTTGAATTATTTTAGTTCAACTGAATAATAGGTTTTTAATTGTTTAAGAACAATTAATTGTGAAATATATATATTTTCTTAAATCACAAAGAATTTCATATCGATATAGGAAAAGACCTCGATGCCCTAGTATTTAAAATATTGATTTAAATCAGTCGTTGTTTAATTGTTAACAATCACCAAGCAAAAAAAATTACTTTTGTTATTCATCTAAATTGTTTTTTGATTACATTGTTTTTGAATTTACCTTGCTCCTTGTGGTTTGATCTTGGTACTTCGAGAGTTATATTGCAACGATCTCCTGCACCTGGGAGTGAGCAAACAGCAATCTGCGAGTTTTCGAGCATTTTTGAGGCTTTGGAAGAAAATAGCTTCCCTAAGGTTCCTTGAGCCTTGGTTTGCTAGTCTACCCAATGGAGACTCTGTCGTCCAAATATTGGAAATTCCTCCACAAGTGGAATCATCGAATTTAGCAAAAAATCCAACCCCAAGTGTGGGCACAAAGAAGAGTACGTCCTGGCCGAGTGGACTTTAGCGGAGAAAAGTGGAGTCGCCACCTAAATAAGGTCTAGGAACCATATTAGGCCTTTTGGGCCAATCACTTGCATACATGGGTCCACATACTAGATTATGGGTTTGGGGTTTGGGTATGGTTTGGGAAGGTGTTAGGAATCCAAGACCGCCCGGCTTGTGATCCGGCCTCCATTATGTGTTGCTAGGCCATATTTAATTAAAGAGTTTATTAAGAGAGCCCTAATCGTTAACTTAAACATGCATCATGCACTTAAGGAAATAACACACACAACATATCAATGATCACAAAATAAAAGGAAACAAATAAAACATAATCAAACAAAATAAATTAAACATGGCAAATTGACAATTAAATATAAACACACAAGGAAAAGATATTAAATAAACTAAATATGGCAAAAAGATTCAAATAAACATGGAAAATAATTAAACACAAGTAATTAACCAAAACATAGTCAAACAGAATCAAACAACATGTGAAAAAAAAAGCATGTTAGAACCCTAAACACTAAACTAATATGTCAAAGGCTTTGTAACTAAATTGGTACCTCCCCATGCACAAAGTGCTTGGGGGTTTAGGAGGGGGGGGGGAAGGGATTCAAGCTGCAGGTTAGCAGCATGTTGTAATTATCTCAAAAAAAAAAAAACACTAAACTAACATAAAGAAAATAAAACAAACATCAATATAAACAAATAAACGTGAAATAAAACAAACAACTATACTAAACTAACATCAACTCAATAAACATGTCAAATTTAAGAGGAATCATGTGAGAATGAACTAAAGAAACAATAGAGAGTAAAAAAAAAATATAACTAAGCCACAGTCAGATTAATAAACATAAAAGATTATTACATCAACTAAAACAAGTAAGAACACTTAATAGTATTAAACAAGAATCATGTGAATCCTAGGTAGCAAAGTGGGAAATAATGGAAAAGAGCCTCACCTTGCTTCAGAATAACAGATTTGAGATTGTTTAATTGACCCTTCAGTGCCTACAACACAAATATTAGATTGATTGGACGAGAATAATTAAAAGCACACAATAGTTTAGGTAATCACAACTCAAGAAAAAACTTTAATTGAAATTTTTTTGAAAACAAATTGGAGAATAAAATTTCTGTCTTAGAACGAAGGGGCTGTGTGTGAGTTTTAGAAAAGAGAATTAGGGAAGATGGAGGCCAAAAAATAACTCTCTCTAACTAGGGTTTTGATTGGAGACATAAGATGAGTATTTATAAGTTAAAATTAGAGTTTTTGGGGCTTTTTAATGATCTTTGGATGTTTTTAAGGGTCTATGGGCCAGCCCACATCAAAACATGATGTTTTGGGCCCTTAAAATGAAGTTTTAAAACCCAAAAAATTGGACTGCTCAGTTGACCCAATTTCAAATGGTCATAACTTATCCGATATAAATCCAGATTAGGAAAAATTTATATTCAAATTGAAGCCCATGATGACTACTTTCCAATGAAACAAATCTCACTCAAAAATTGTTTGTGGATAAAAAGTTATGGTCAAAACAGTGAGCAAATGTCATTTTTTAGTATCAATTTCAAAGCGGTTTGAACACTTTTGAGTTGTGATTACTTCCAAATTATTGTAAAATCTTTAATTTCTCTTGGTTGACATATGTCAAGCTCATCATTGGGGCCAGGGACTAAAATTTATTAACAGATACAAAATGCGGTGTCTACACCAAGGCAATACATGAGCCCTTCGCGCTCTAAGGGCAAATGATTTGGATGCATCTGCCACTCTAAATGAGAATTTTTTTTCAAGAAATCTAAGTTTGAAAGATTCCTTACAAGCCCATATACAGGCTTTCAAAAAAGATGAGAATCCTTTCATTTGGTGGGATGGCTGCTATAGAAGCTCTATGAAAAAATTTTAAGTTCGCAAAAAAGTCAAGTGGACTTTAACTTTCATTTTTTTTTTAATCGCAGGAGCTTCGGCTCCGAGAACTTTGCGAGGAAGCATTGATCTATGGTTATGTACAAATGTAAGGTTTAATAAGAAGTATAACAACAATTTTCAAATTCTAGATTTGCCTTTTTTGTCTTTTATGCTCAAAATAGAAAATTAGCAGCATTGCCATATGATATTATACATATAATTTACACTTATTATATTAAAGTGATTTCAATTATATAAAAACTTCTTATTAAACCTTATATTTATACATAACCATAGATCAATGCTTCCTCATTGCGATTAAAAAAAAATGAAAGTTATAGTCCACTTGACTTCTTTGCAAACTTAAAATTTTTTTCATGGAGTCCCTATAGCAGCCGTCCCACCAAATGAAAAAATTCTTATCTTTTTCGAGAGCCTGTACATGGGCTTGTAAGGAAGCTTTCGAGAGCCCGTACATGGGCTTGACAAGTTAAAACAAGTATAATGACAACTTTCAAATTCTCTATTTTTTAACTCCTCCCTCTGAAAAATGAAACAAAGTCCAACCAACCAATAATTTATTGTTCTATGGTTGCCAACATTATTAAACCACTGCCAAGCCTTAAGAATATCAAGTTTCTTTACAAAAATAAGGAAAAATAATACTTTTTATATATAAGTAAATAGTTATAACAATAGAGATTCATAAACAGTGTATAACTAGTTGTTCTTTATTAGAATGTAAATTCTATCATGATTTATCATAAAGACTATAACTATACTCTCTAATTATCTATTTCAAATGTGTTTAAAATGATTAAACACAGTCTCATACTAATCCAATAAACATTATTTATAGTTATGTATAAACATAAGGGTTGATAAGAAATTATTATTATAGAATTGAAATATCTTTAATATGTAAATTCAAATTATATGTATAACATTAAATGACAATGGTGATAATTTTCTATTTTGTGCATAAAAAAATGCATTGTATTAATTTATCTATATATGAAAATGAATAAAAAATGAGATAAAGTAATAATACAAAACATGACACTTGGACCATCAATAGTAAAACTATTGGTAAAATTTGTACACGTGGCAATTGAATAGGTCTATTACTTGGCTATTTTGAGCATAAAAAAAAATCCATTATATCTTTTTATCTTTGGATCAAGTTCGCTTGGACTAGAATTTACCGTCATTGAGGGAAGATTGTTTGAGGAGGTTATACACCATCAATATCCCTTCAGATTAGCATCTCTTCCAAATATTTATATCCATCTTTCATGAGATGCATTTGCCTTTCAAAGGACTGAAGTTTTTCTTTTTGTTGGTTACAAGGTGCGAGATTTTTTTTTGTTGTTCTTGTAGGAAATAAAATGTTTTATATTTTTATATGAAACAAAATATGTAGTGTGAACAACTTGTAAAACCAATGACTTCATATATTATTAGATGAGATGACTAATAATTTTTTTTTTCTATTGTGAACATCTAGGAACTAAATCTGAACTGTGAACAACACAGATTCATAATTTAAGAAAGTAAAAATAGTAAAATTTTAAAGTGAATTACCAAAAACCATTTTCTAAGTTTTCAGAAGACAATTGTTGAGTAAATTCGATTGATATTCAAGATTTTATTTTTCAATTTCCTAACAAGAAATTAAAATAGTATAATGAAAATTTTAAAATCTTCTCTCCTCACTCTCTCTACTTATAAAAAATGAAACCAAGTCCAGCCAACCAACTATTTATTGTTCTATGGTTATGTATAAAATAAGGTTAGATAATATTTTTTTATTGGAGGAAATAACTTCCCTAAGGTTCCTTGAGCCCCCAATTTGCCAGTATGCTCAATGTAGACTTTGTCGTCCAAATATTGGAAATTCCTCCTTAAGTGCAACCATAAATTTCAGAAGAAAATCCGGTCCTAAGGTAATACATGCCCCTTTCACCCAGGAGGGCAAATGATCCTGATGCATCTACCACTCTAAATGAGATTTCTGTTTTAAGAAATATAAGTTTGAAAGCTTCCTTACTAGCCCAAAATGATAATATAGTTATTGCAGTATACAGTAGATAGAAGGGCAATTTTCCATCCACTTTGATGGGAAGATATAATGTAGATATCCAATTGCATAGATACCTGTTACTGTAGCAATTCCACTCGCTAAACCTCTGTATATGATGATTCCAAAAATATGATAATCCTTTGGTGGGATGACTGCTACAAGGACTCCGTGAAGAATTGTTTAAGTTCACAAAAACGCTAAGTTGATAGTAACTATCGTAGGAGCTTTAGCTTCGAAAACTTTTTGAGGAAGCATTGTTCTATGGTTATGTATAGACATAAGGCTTAGTTAGAAGTCTTTATAAAATTGAAATCACTTCAATATAATAAGTGTTAATTATAAGTATATTATCATATGACAATGTTAATAACGAGAAATCAAAATAGTATAATGAAAATTTTAAAATCTTCTCTATTTTTCCTCCTCACTCTCTCTACCTATAAAAAATGAAACCAAGTCTAGCCAACCAACTATTTATTGTTCTATGGTTATGTATAAACATAAGGTTAGATAATATTTTTTTATTGGAGGAAATAACTTCCCTAAGGTTCCTTGAGCCCCCAATTTGCCAGTATGCCCAATGTAGACTTTGTCGTCCAAATATTGGAAATTCATATTTAACTGCAACCATAAATTTCAGAAGAAAATCCGGTCCTAAGGCAATACATGCCTCCTTCACCCAGGAGGGCAAATGATCCTGATGCATTTACCACTCTAAATGAGGTTTTTGTTTTAAGAAATATAAGTTTGAAAGCTTCCTTACTAGCCCAAAATGATAATACAGTTATTGCAGTATATAGTACATAGAAGGGCAATTTTCCCTCCACTTTGATGGGAAGATATAAGGTAGATATCCAATTGCATAGATACCTGTTAATGCAGCAATTCCACTCGCCAAACATCTGTATACGATGATTCAAAAAAAATGAGAATCCTTTGGTGGGATGATTGCTACAAGGACTCCATGAAGATTTGCTTAAGTTCACAAAAATGCCAAGTTGATAGTAACTATTGTTGGAGCTTTAGCTTCGAAAACTTTGTGAGGAAGCATTGTTCTATAGTTATGTATAGACATAGGGCTTAGTTAGAAGTATTTATAGAATTGCAATCAGTTTAATATAATAAGTGTTAATTATAAGTATATTATCATATAACAATGTTAATAACGAGAAATTAAAATAGTATAATGAAAATTTTAAAATCTTCTCTATTTTTCCTCCTCACTCTCTCTACCTATAAAAAATGAAACCAAGTCCAGCCAGCCGACTATTTATTGTTCTATGGTTATGTATAGAAATAAGGTTAAATAATATTTTTTTATTGGAGGAAATAACTTCCCTAAGGTTCCCTGAGCCCCCAATTTGCCAGTATACTCAACGTAGACTTTGTCGTCCAAATATTGGAAATTCCTCCTCAACTGCAACCATCAATTTCAGAAGAAAATCTGGTCCCTAGGCAATACATGCCCTCTTCAGCCATGATGGCAAATAATCATGATGCATCTACCACTATAAATGAGATTTTTGTTTTAAGAAATATAAGTTTGAAAGCTTCCTTACTGGCCCAAAATGATAATACATTTATTGCAGTATACAGTAGATAGAAGTTCCATTTGCCCTCCACTTTGGTGGGAAGATGTAAGGTAGATATCCAATTGCATAGATACCCTGTTCCTGCAACAATTCCACTCGCCAAACCTCTGTATATGATGATTCAAAAAAGAAATGAATCCTTTGGTGGGACGATTGCTACAAGGACTCCGCGAAGATTTGCTTAAGTTCACAAAAATGCCAAGTTGATAGTAACTATTGTTAGAGCTTCAGCTTCGAAAACTTTGTGAGGAAGCATTGTTCTATGGTTATGTATAGACATAAGGCTTAGTTAGAAGTCTTTATAGAATTGAAATCACTTTAATATAATAAGTGTTAATTATAAGTATATTATCATTTGACAATGTTAATAATTTTCTATTTTGAGGATCAAAAAAAAAAAAAAAAGATGAAAGATTCATTATATTTATTTCACTCTAGATTAAGACGAATTAAAAATAAGATAAAGTGATAAACAAACCATGATGCTCAAGAAATTGAAAGTAAAAATATCAGTAAAACTTGTACACATGGCAATTGGATGGACATCTACGTGGCTATTTTGAACATCAAACATAAAAAAGGAAAAAAAAAAAGTTCATTTTATCAATTTATCTCTAAATTGAGATGAATAAAAAATAAACTAAAGTGATAAACACAAACTTATTAGTAAAATCCATACAAGTGGCAATTGGACGGGGTATCTACTTGGCATTCCCATAACTATTATGACTTAACTTTTATTCTATACTAACTATTCTCAAAAAACCTTTTATCCTGTAACTAGTATTATTCTCATGCAATGCATAGCTTATTAAAATTATCAATATGAATAGAAGATTATATTAATAATTAATGAGTCACTTAAAACTTTAATAGTTGTACCTAAAGTAAATTAACTATTATAGTAATTAAAAGTCACGTGTAAAAAATATATTTATTAATTTACAAATAGACACACAATTTTATGAATACTTCATATGAATCGGCAAATAAAAAGAGGAAAAGGGAACAACGTGAATAAATCTTATTCACACACACACAAAGAAAAAATCATTTCATGTTTTTTTGAGAAAACAGTAATACTTATTAAAATACACGAATATGAAAGTAGTATAAAGAGTTTTATTTTTTTTATTTTTTAAACAGACTTATAATATATTACATAACCAGAGCACTACTACAAAATGGTCAAACCTTTATAGTAGTAACTTGGGGTTATAAGGACTGAAACTCTAACACATACAACCAATATGAGATAAACATTTCATTTTTTTTTTTTGAGAAACCGGTAAGTCAATTTTATTAAGATAAGTCAGACTGGAAAATATCTTCCAAGTCTAGTGGTAGTTCTTCTAACCACACATTTGTATTAGCAGTTAAAACAGCCCTTCTCGCGAGGGAGTGTGTTAAACTATTACCCCTCTACTTACATGACAGAAAACATTTCATTTAAATGCATAATTCTAGTTAAAAAACCATGTTTGTTTATAAAGTTATGTAATATATAGTTTATTTGAGAACCAATAATTAAATGAATGATTATTACATCACTTTAGAATTTTCATCTATAATATTGACGGTGTTATTATGACATTTGTAGTTGGTTCTAATAAAGTGTGTGCATCTAAATTAGGTATCTAATGGAGCTACAATAAAATGAGTATTGTAAAACAACAATAATAATGAGAAAATATATTGAAAATAGTTTATTTGGAAAAAAAAAATATTATATTAAAAGTAGTCAAAACCTTTTGAGGATGATGAATACCTCTTTATAATCTTTGCTTTTAGTGTATTCGTATTCCTCTTTATCATATATAGTTCTGTATCAACAATTTGAGACCATCAAGACTTATTACTCAAGACAAAGAACCAATAATTAACTGCAACTGAAAAATGGACTTGGCAAGTAGAGGTCAACGTTGAATATCATAGTTCTTTTTTTCATTTTTCCATCTATTTGTTTTCTTATTTTTCAATCAAGTTTTATCAAACAATGTTATTGAATTTTTTAATATTCAAAACAATCCAAAAAAGAATTGAAACCAAACTTAAGTTGAAACCCTAATTCAATAATTAAAACAATTTGAGTTTCCAATGAAACATTAAAAATGAAAATAAAAGCTTAGTTAAGTAAAGAGAGACTCATATGAGAATAGAGCTATTTTATGAGTGAGGAGGAGAGAGACGAGTGAGTTTCACTCCACGAAGAAAAAAAATTGTGATGTTATTTTTATTAAAAAGATCGTCAATTAAAAAATAAAATAAAAAACTGTTGATAAGTCTAAATGTTAAAAAAAAAAAAAAAGCTTTAGCAAATTAAGAGGAAGAAGTTATATATGGATGACCAAGGTGCAGATGACATATGCAGATTAATCTCTTTTCCATCCTTGTTAACCTAAACTGGTGCAAGCCCAGCTTTTCGTGCTTCTTCTAATTCAATATGCCTTGCAACTCCCCCCCCCCCCCCCCGGTTTAAATAAAAAAAAAACATATAAACATATTTCTCAATGAATGCATGTGTACATCTTGATAATTTGGTCAATCTATTAGACCATTAGTTCTTGTGGAATTGTGAAATTCATGTTGTGGTGGGCCTTTTGTGTTGTTGGGCTTTGACCTCTTCCCCTATACCACGGCACGTGATTTTGAGGTAGGAGAGTTGGGACTAGTTTAAGTGAAACACACCCAGTTTGCGCACGAGTTGGGTCATTCCAGCATAAGGAAAAATAATATTTTTTATATATTAGTTATAACAATAGAGATTCATAAACAGTTTATAACTAGTTGTTATTTATTAGAATGTAAATTCTATCACGATTTATCATAAAGGCTATAACTATACTCTCTAATTATCTATTTCAAATGTGTTTAAAATGATTAAACACATTCTCATACTAATCCAATAAACATTATTTATAGTTATGTATAAACATAAGAGTTAATAAGAAATTATTATTATAGAATTGAAATATCTTTAATATGTAAATTCAAATTATATATATAACATTAAATGACAATGGTGATAATTTTCTATTTTGAGCATAAAAAAATGCATTGTATTAATTTATCTATATATGAAAATGAATAAAAAATGAGATAAAATAATAATACAAAACATGACACTTGGGCAATCAATAGTAAAACTATTGGTAAAATTTGTACACATGGCAATTGAATAGGTCTATTACTTGGCTATTTTGAGCATAAAAAAATCCATTATATATTTTTATCTTTGGATCAAGTTCGCTTGTTGTTGGACTATAATTTACCGTCATTTAGGGAAGATAGTCAGAGGAGGTTTTATTCCATCAATATTCCTTCAGATTAGCATTTCTTCCAAATTTTTGTATCCATCTTCATTAGATGCATTTGCCTTTCAAAGGAATGAAGTTTTTTTTTTTTTTTTTTTTTTTGTTCTTGTTGGAAATATAATGTTTTATATGAAAAAAAATATGAAGTGTGAACAACTTGTAAAACCAATGACTTCATGTATTTATAGATGAGATGACTAATAATTTTTTTTTTTTCTATTGTGAACATCTAGAAACTAAATCTGAAGAGTGAACGACACAGATTCATAATTTAAGAAAGTAAAAATAGTAATTTTTTAAAGTAAATTACCAAATACCATTTTCTAAGTTTTTTGAACACAATTGATGAGTAAATTAGATTGATATTCAAGATTTTATTTTTCAATTTCCTAACGAGAAATTAAAATAGTATAATGAAAATTTTAAAATCTTCTCTCCTCACTCTCTCTACTTATAAAAAATGAAACCAAGCCCAACCAACCAACTATTTATTATTCTATGGTTATGTATAAACATAAGGTTTAATAATACTTTTTCCTTCATCTTCGGGTACTATTGAGGAAATCTACAAGTCTTTGAGCACTTCGGAGGCTTTAGAAAAAATAACTTCCCTAAGGTTCCTTGAGCCCCCAGTTTGCCAGTATGCTCAATGTAAACTTTGTCGTCCAAATATTGGAAATTCCTCCTCAAGTGCAACCATCAATTTCAGAAGAAAATTTGATCCTAAGGCAATGTACATGCACCCTTCACCCATGAGGGCAAATGATCCTGATGCATCTACCACTCTAAATGAGATTTTTGTTTTAAGAAATCTAAATTTGAATGCTTCCTTACTAGCCTATATACGATGTTTCCAAAAAGATGAGATTCCTTTGGGGGGATGCCTACAAGGCCTCTGTGAAGAATTGTTTAAGTTCACAAAAACGTCAAGTTGATAGTAACTATCATGGGAGCTTTAGCTTCGAGAACTTTGTGAGGAAACATTGTTCTATGGTTATGTATAGACATAAGGCTTAGTTAGAAGTCTTTATAGAATTAAAATCACTTTAATATAATAAGTGTTAATTATAAGTATATTATCATATGACAATGTTAATAATTTTCTAAATAAAAAAACACAAAAGATTCGTTATATTAATTTCACTCTAGATTAAGACGAATTAAAAATAAGATAAAGTGATAAACAAACCATGATGCTCAAAAAATTTAAAGTAAAAATATTAGTAAAACTTGTACACATGGCAATTGGATGGACATCTACGTGGCTATTTTGAACATCAAACATAAAAATGGAAAAAAAAAAGTCCATTTTATATATCAATTTATCTCTAAAAATTGAGATGAATAAAAAATAAAATAAAGTGATAAACACAAACTTATTAGTAAAATCCATACAAGTGGCAATTGGATGGGGTATCTACTTGGCATTCCCATAACTATTATGACTTAACTTTTATCCTATAATAACTATTCTCAAAAAACCTTTTATCCTATAACTAGTATTATTCTCATGCAATGCATAGCTTATTAAAATTATCAATATGAATAGAAGATTATATTAATAATTAATGAGTCACTTAAAACTTTAATAGTTGTACCTAAAGTAAATTAACTATTATAGTAATTAAAAGTCACGTGTAAAAAATATATTTATTAATTTACAAACAGACACAATTCTATGAACACTTCATATGAATCGGCAAATAAAAAAAAGGAAAAGGGAACAACAAGAATAAATCCTATTCACCAAAAAAAAAAAAAAACATTTTATGTTTTTTTTAGAAATCAGTAATATTTATTAGAATACACGAATACGAAAGTAGTATAAAGAGTTTTATATATATATATATAAAACAGACTTATAATATATTACATAACCATAACATTACTATAAAATGGTCTAACCTTTGTAGTAGTAGCTTCTTTTGTAGTAGTAGCTTGAGGTTATAAGAACTGAAACTTTAACACACACAACTAATGTGAGATAAACATTTCATTTAAATGCATAATTCTAGTTAAAGACCCATGTTTGTTTATAAAGTTATATAATAGTTTATTTGAGAACCAATAATTAAATGAATGATTAATACATCACTTTAGAATTTTCATCTAACATATTGACGGTGTTATTATGACATTTGTAGTTGGTACTAATAAAGTGTGTGCATCTAAATTAGGTATCTAATGGAGCTACAATATAATGAGTATTGTAAAACAACAATAATAATGAGAAAATATATTGAAAATAGTTTTTTTTAAAAAATATTATATTAAAAGTAGTTAAAACCTTTTGAGGATGATGAATACCTCTTTATAATCTATGTTTTTAGTGTATTCGTGTTCCTCTTTATCATAGTTCTTTATCAACAATTTGAGACCATCTAGACTTATTACTCAAGACAAAGAACCAATAATTAACTGCAACTGAAAAATGGACTTGGCAAGTAGAGGTCAACGTTGAATATCATAGTTCTTTTTTTTTTTTTTTTTCCATCTATTTGTTTTCTATTTTTTCAATCAAGTTTTAGCAAACAATGTTATTGAATTGTTTAAGATTCAAAACAATCCAAAAAAGAATTGAAACCAAACTTAAGTTAAAACCCTAATTCAATAATTAAAACAATTTGAGTTTCCAATGAAACATTAAAAATGAAAATAAAAGCTTAGTTAAGTAAAGAGAGACTCATATGAGAATAGAGCTATTTTATGAGTGAGGAGGAGAGAGACGAGTGAGTTTCACTCCACGAAGAAAAAAAAATTGTGATGTTATTTCTATTAAATAGGTCGTGTATTAAAAGATAAAATAAAAAACTGTTGATAAGTCTAAATGTAAAAAAAAAAAAAAATGCTTTAGCACATTAAGAGGAAGAAGTTATGGACGCCCAAGGTGCAGATGACATATTGTGGAATATGCAGATTAATCTCTTTTCCATCCTCGTTAACCTAAACTGGTGCAAGCCCAACTTTTCATGTTTCTTCTAATTCAATATGCGTTGCAAGCCCCACCACCGTTTAAAAAAAAAAAAAAACATATAAACATGTTTCTCAATGAATGCATGTGAACATCTTGATAATTTGGTCAATCTATTAGACCATTAGTTCTCGGGGAACTGTGAAATTCATGTTGTGGTGGGCCTTTTGTGTTGTTGGGCTTTGACCTCTCCCTCTGTACTACAACCCGTGATTTGGAGGTAGGAGAGTTGGGACTAGTCTAAGTGAAATACACCTTAGGTCAGTTTGCACACAAGTTGGGTCATTCCAGCATAGTCGCGCTTTGGCAAGAATCCTGAGTGTATGGCGTGCCCATGGCAGGAACAACTGTTACAAATATTACAGCTGGAAATGCAATGCGATAGAGTAGCTATAACATTTAACAAATAATACTTATGCATGTGGACACAAGGGGGGTAAAAAGTGTCGGAGTTGCCACCTATTTATATGGTCTAGGAACCACGAACATAGTATTCTTTTGAGGAATGACCTTTGATCTTAATACTAAAGTATGGGTATAGAGTTTAGGTATGTTCTTGGAAAGGTGTTAGGCACCCAAGATTGCCCAATCCTAAGGTTGGCTTCCCATTGTTATGTCTTATATCTTAACCTTATTAAAAGCACGTTCGATACTTGTATCTATACTCACACACACACTAGCATACATCTAAGCATACAATCATGACATCATTCATCCCAAAACAACATACTTATCAACCTAAAGCAAGAGAGCCAAACACAAAAGAAACCCTAGCAAGCGAAATCCTATCATGTATCGAACAAGGCAGCCACCCAAGCAGAGCAACATACATTTCATCATAGCAAGGAAAACATATCATAAACCCTAATCACACATATAAGCATGTTCCATCATATCATCAAAGTGAAACTCTAACACAAATGCTTGGACATTGCTAATTCATTACTTACCCTTTACTTACCCCTCAGCAGCACAACACTTATGGCATCAATGCATGACCATGTGAATGAATAGTATTAAAACTAAGAAACCCTAATCTAAACCCTAATATAAACATGTGATAACAAACAAACATGTTAAAAGGTGAACATGCAAATATAGGGATTAAACATATGAAAAAGAGACTACATAGAACAAACATGTGAATGCAGAAACAAAACAAACAAAAAATTAGGATTTCTGGGTAACGGCGTCATGCACGCTAAAATAGGTTTGTGTACGCATGAGTTCAGCCTACGTGCGCAGGCTAGATCATGCGTACGCAAATCCTTACCCATAAAACCCAAAACACAAAAATAGGGCAGAAGCCAAACAAGACAGAAAACATAAATCTTGCAACCTAACATGCTAAAAAAACATAAAGAAAGCCTAAAACTAACCTAAACAAACATATATAAACATAAACTAAACAAAGAAACAGATTAAAGAAAAAATTAAAGGCGAAAATGGAAAAAGAAAAGTTCAAAAGAATACCTCAAAAAAAGAAGCTTTCAAGCTTGATTTTGACTGTTTCCCTTAGTTAATCTATTCACAAATCAATAGAAACGTGATTAGCAACATTAAACTAAAAGGATTGGGGCCAGAAAAGATCCCAATCAAATAAAAAATGACTTGAGGGTATTTTGTGAAAAACTCCCTTTTGATTCACTATTTTATAGTGAATTTTAGGTTTTTCCTATGGGATTTTTGTGTGTTTTTGAAAGTGTACCATGTAAGGCTTTTTATAGTTGAGAAAATGGGGTTTGGAATGGCTCCCAAACGATGTGAGATTAATTCCAAATCTTAGCCATTATTGTAGAAAACTTACTTTTCTTATGCTTCTAAAATCCTAGCTGCGTACACAAGAATGTGCCTACGTACGCATGCTTTGGCTCGCGTACGCAGGCCATGACCCATGCACACAGGCTGAGAGCAACTTTGGTCATTTTATTTCCAAAAATAAATTTTTGCTCATTTAAAAAGTTATATTTTCCATTTTAACACTCTTCAAGTCAATTTAATATCTGATTGGGCTCTAAACTGACATTGGGCCTTAGAGTTCGAGCATCATTGGGGAACGAGGGCCCGAGTCGTAAGGGGTACAAATGCAGTATCTAAAATGCCTAAATAAAAGGACAAAGGAATCTAACAAGGTTATGACAAAATAATACAACCACAAATAACAAAGTTACAGTAAGCAGTTCAGTAATAAAGTAACAAACTAGTCATTCATCAATCAAAAGGTAAAACTCATGTGCCAAAGATATGGACTTAGCTATTCAGCAAACACAAGTCCAAAAAGGGAGCCGATCTCCAATGTGAGTAACATCAGAGAAGGCTTCTGCCATAGAGATTACACACTTTGGAAAAAGGACCTAGATGACTTAAACTCTAATTCTTAACTTCTCAAAGAGTGGGCCTGTCAAGAGGGAGAGAAATGGGTAGCCTATTGATGCATGCCTCTATTCCTATCACTCATGCTTTTCTCTGATTTCTTTATTTTCTTTTTCTATTCTCTCATTTTTCTTCCTTGTTCTATCTCTATTTCTTTTCGTGGTGATGATACCTCTTTTCTTGATGCCCCTCTACTGTTCACAACTACCACCCTTTATATTGTCTGTCATAATGGGATTTTCCATTTTTACCCCTCAACCACTTTTGGCTCCTTATGAGTGTCCTTCCAAGACTGCCCACTAGCTTGCCAGTTGCCTAGCCATTACCATTGCATTGAATGTGTTGGCTACACCACTCCCCATTTCCAAACAAAATGGCTTGTCTTGTTTCTTACTTTCCTTTGTTCTTACTACTCTCATCTTAATAAGGATTGAGCCTCTCCCCCACCTACCTCTATGGCATGCATCAAGTGGTCCTATCTTATTCTTACTTCTTTTGGGTGAGATGCCATCCTAGTAGGACATTTCTCCCAAAGTATACTCCCTCTTTCTCTCCACCGCTAGACCACACCCTCTAATACCCTTGACTTATGGCCCACCTCCCATGTATTGGCTGAGTGCAAGTAGGTGGTGCCTGGGCCCTTTGTGTATGCTCTACTTTCATCTGAATCCATTCCTTTCTGGTCTTCACTCCATTTCTGCTGCCTTTATGTTTGTCTGATTCTGCTATACGTTCTGGTGGGTATTTGACTCTTGTGGCATGAAGGACATATGGGCTTTTGGGCTCATGTCCCTTGCCTTTCACTCCTTCCCCGGGCTGGTCATTGCTTGGGTGAAGGCCCTCTCCTACTTGCCTAGCCCATGTTCCCTTCTTTCTTATGTCCGTGGGCCTCTTGGCTGGAGATCCTGCCATGCCACTTCATTGTTCCTGCTATATCATTACCTCTATTTTATTTTTAGTTACCTGTGGGCTTACGAGTTGATTCTCCTACCATGTCAATCCATTTTCCACATCTTCACCTCTTTTGGGCTTTACTGGCCAACATTCCTGTTGTGCCAGCCCATTTCATTCCTCGAGCTTCCTCAGCTCATTTACTTCCTTTTTACAGCTTCTACTCCCATAGGTTTTTTTCTAAATCCTTTAGGCTTCCTCGGCCCAATTACCACATCTTGCCTCTTATTACTTTTCGCGCTTATTGGCTTTTAAGCCAACCCAATGAATTTACTAATTCATTTCCTAGCTTCCCTGACCCATTTACTTTCTCTTTACCTCTTATTTTTCTTATGAGTTTGCTGCCCGTTATTCCTGCCATTTCGGTCTGCTAGGCTTGCTTTACTATTTTCTCTTCTCACTTTCTTCATATTGTTGGGCTTCTTTTGCTATTGGGCTCTTTGTCAAAAGTGGGCATCAACACATGTCTAGCTATATATATATATATATATATATATATATATATATATATATATATATATATATTTTTTTTTTTTATAAACATGTATAACCCTATTTAATCATTGATTCTCAAACTATAAACATATAAATTAGATTAAAGTTAAGAAAATTAGCATAAACAAAAGGAAACCAATACTCAAAGCCTAATCAATTTGATAAAAACAAAATACAAAAAACAAAGAAAAAGCTTTTTTTTGTTGAATTTTTTGAACTAATTGATTAAAAAAATAAAAAGGAAGAAAGAATGCATAACTACGTTATCATGGGATTTGGAAATTCACATATTGGGGTAAGCTTCTCTCCAAAAGAGATATATATATATATATATATATATATATATATATATATATATATATATATATATTAATAGAGTTTCATTTGATATAGAATTTAGATCCTATTGAAATTAGGATTTCTAGTCAACATGTTTGTTGCCATCCCATGAAAAAATGGCAAAAAGAAGAGAGTCAATGTGAATAGAACAACAAAAACATCAGCACAACGTTTAAAAAAAAAAGAAAAAAAAAAAAGAACACATGGATGATGATGGTAAGGAAATATAAGAGCATTCTCATTAGATCTTTAAAAAAAAAAAAATGCTATTTTGACATACCAAAAGCTTACTTTATTATTTACCACATCGTTTTACAATATGCCATTTATCACATGTTCTATTCTTCAATTCTATATATTAAAATAATATATACAACATATTAAAATAATATTTACAACTCATCAATCACAATCAACAGCCACCACACAGCTGCCAACAACCAACAACCACCACCACACAACCACCACATCCTCCACAACCCAAAACACAATTCAAAACAAACCCATAGCCCACCAACACCAAATTGGAAGCCCCACCACCACCACCACCTCAACCACAAACCCCGACAAAATTGAGCTTTTGGCCATGGCCATGGCCATAGGTTAGAGACAAGAGCCAAAAAAAAAAAAAAGAGGAAAAAAAATATAGAATAGAGAGATGGCAAACCTCACCACCTCCACACCCTCACCCACACCCATTTCCAAACCCAAAACCTTCATAATCCAAGTCAACCGAGACTCCAAACCCATCATCTTTTCCACTCACACTCACTGGTACACTTCTCTCTTCTCCACCACCAACACCAACTCCACCACCACCACCACCCAAACCCCCACCATTCTCCACACCTACTCCACCATCTTCCATGGCTTCTCCACCACACTCTCTCCATCCCAAGCCACCTCCCTTAGCTCCCACCCCCACATCCTCTCTCTCTTCCTCGACACTCTCTGCTACCTCCACACCACTCGCTCCCCTCAATTCCTCGGCCTCAAAACCACCGGCAACTCTGGCCTCCTCAAAGAGTCCGACTTTGGCTCCAACCTTGTCATCGCCGTCATCATCATCGTCTAAACCCACCCATCAAACCACAGCCAAAAAAAAAGAAAAAAAAACCATTGCTAGAGAGAGTTCGGTGTGGAAGAGCAATGAGGGTGAGAGAAGAAAAGATGAGAGGTTGAGAGAGAGGAGAGGATTGGGGTTTGAGAAAAAAAAAGAGAGGAAGAGACTGACGGAGAGATGAGAGAGAAAAGGAAAAAAAAAAAAAACATATGCCATATTCTTCCGTACCGTGCCAAAGATGGGAGTGTATTGTAACATGTCTCAAAATTTTGACACATTTAACACATCTCATGATACTCTGTTTTTGGTGTTTGGTGTGCCAAATGCCAAATATTTGGCATTTGGCACACCTGATGAGAATGCTCTAAATAGATTTTTTTTTTTATATATTTAAATTCTATTAAAATTACGATTTCATGTACATATTGCCATCCTATACAAAATAGGGGGAAAAAAAAAGATCATATAAATAGAATAGAAAATAAAAAGTTGATTTGAATGTAACATAAAATTTAAAAAAAAAAAGAAAGAAAGAAAACGTAAACTATAGCAGTAAGAAGAGAGGATAGAATTTTCCTTTTTTTTTTTAAAAAAAAAAGGTAGAAATTAATTTTTAATTTAAAAACAAAAACACACACACACACACCAAAGAAGGAATTGTTATTAACATAACTTTATCCAAATAAGTGATAGAACAATAGAAAAAAGTTTATAAGAATAAATAATATGTTATTTTTATCTAAAAATTTGTTGCAATTTTGTGCAGTCACTTGCCCCTAACTTTTATTATATAGGAAATGATATATAATATTTAATTTTATGTGAAAATGTATTTGATTAGACCAGAATTTTTAATTGCCCCAAACACGAAAATGTTTTATGTTGAAACAAACGGACTAAGTTGGATATCAGGTAATCGATTTTGAACACAATTTGTATGTGGTAATATCTAATAGCTATTGGCGCTTTTTATCCATTGAAAACTAGCAATTTCCACTAGTTTTGTTGCACAACCCGGAAAATGACCCCTATTCCACGGACCATAGTTTGCTTAGAATTTTTATCTAAAACCAAGACTTAGATTTATTTATAACATTTCTACTAGGAATTCAAGTTAGGCAAGTAATGAAAACCAGGCATT
The DNA here is from genome assembly GCF_040712315.1 of Castanea sativa. NCBI lineage: Eukaryota > Viridiplantae > Streptophyta > Magnoliopsida > Fagales > Fagaceae > Castanea > Castanea sativa. Next base: position 53,919,922 of record NC_134017.1, read on the forward strand.
GCATTCCCATATAATTATAATTGACTGGAATCAATTATCATCATCATTATTTGAACGTATACTTTCAGATTTTTCAACTTTTGTCTTTATTCTCTTGTTTTATTTGGGTACAAGACATGCTATTATATGTCAATGGACCTATTTCAAACGGCAAAGAGCCACCAAGCCCAAATGTGGATTGCTCCCAAATGCCGGGAAATAGTTTACCATTTATGTCAGAAAAACTAGCACATTTAAAAAAAAAAAAAAAATACTTATACCAAATAGCCAATTGTGTGTTTTCAGTATTAAAGAAATGTTATAAAAATATGATATCAAATTCTAAAGAGCTATCATTAGAAGCGAACGTCAGAAGTTGAAACTCTCTGAAAAAAATAATATCAAACATATATATATATATATATATATATATATATATATATATATATATATATATATATTTTGCATTATGAATACTCAAAACCATAATTTTGAAACTTAGACTATTCAAAAAAAAAAAAAAAAGATTCAGGGTTTTCAAAGTTGAACCATGATAATATTAAGAATAATTTATAATAAATTTATCTTAATTATATTTAAATACATTAATTGTCCATTCCAATGTGTAGCCTAGTGGATATTAATGCTTAACAACTTCGAAAACCGGATTTAAAACCCGCTTGGAGTTAGTTTTTCATATAATAGTCTTTTCTATTTTTAGGGGCAACGGGCTGGGTTTTTGCATACCCAGACTCGTGACCTGGCCCGATTATTAAACAGATTTTTTTTGCAGGGCCCATACCCACCCCGCGGGCCCCATTTAGCTCAACCAGAAAGGAAGCTTTTCTTGCTGAAAGCCCTAATGTGACATTTGGTACTGGTAATTTTTTAGAATTCTCAGGAATATTTAAAGATATCCATGTTTGGTTACAAATCATGCTAGAGAATCAGATGTCAGGAGAATCTGGATTATCCCTTTAAAGCCCTCTCAGTAGAAATGTGGATTCCCTTTAAAACAGGTGGGTGTCTAGATTCCCAAGTTTAAAAGAAATTATATTTTTTAAAATTGACTATTTTACCTATTTTTCCTTATCATTTAAGTAATTAAGATAAAATATAAAACAAATCATCAATATCTTTTCTCTTGTCTTTATCTTTTTCCTGCCAAAACAATATAAACAGGATAAACAGCTCTGTTGATATATTCTTTAACAAATTTCTATCTAGGTTTCACATGTGGGAAAAAAAAAAGTTTGAATGGGACTCTCCATTATTGCCAGGTATTCACTTTTAATGTTGTGTGTGTGTTGCTTAACATATTAAATAGTTATTTTTATATTGTACTTATCATTTTAAAATGTTATACTACAGTTTTAATGAATTTGTCATAATTAATAGTTTATATTTTGTTTTTCATTATTATTATATTAGAGGAAGATTTTCTTTTAAAGGACTTGATAGTTCACATTCAAATCTAAGTATATAATGGGAAAAATAAATAATTCATTTAAGATTCCTGAGAATAAACCAAACATTATCATCTTACATTCTTAGAAATCTTAAGAGATTCCCAATAAAACCAAACACGGGAATAATTACATTCTTAAGCATCCAGATTGCAAGGAATCACATTCTCAAGAATTTGGATGCTAGGAGTAATGTGGATTCTCCCGTACCAAACGCCACATAAAAGTCCCAACTATTGTAGCAGACTCTGGGATGATGTTAAACGCTGTCCCTCCTTGGATTATGGCAACAAAAACCACCTACAGTATATTACATTTTTTTTAATAAAATATATGACGAAACTCAACTCCATTGTAGACTAAAGTGTAAACCAAATGATCAACTTCATTTCAGTAATATGTGGGTTAATATACATATGTCCTTTTCTGAAACAAGCCCCAAACTCAACATCAAACCCACGGCCAAACAACAAATCCCAAAAATCCCTTCTTTTCAAATCTCCACAGCCACACCCAAATAAAAAAAAAAATCCCACTTTTTAATCCTCAAAGCCAAAAATAACCAAACCAACGGAGGAGATTTCGAATCAAACAAAAAATAAATATAAAGAAGAAGATAAAAATAGAAATGGAGAGAGAACAGAGTCTCGGCCTTGAGTTGGAGATCAGAGAGAGAGAGCTTGAGGTCTTTGGCCTTGGGTTTTAGATCTAGAGATAGAGGGAAGAATGCTTACGTTCAGCCATGGAGGCTCAACTTGGGGTTGGCTATTGAGCGAGGGAAAGAGAAGGAGCTGCCTTAGATGGTGGCTTGCGGTGGTGGCTTGTGGTGGCATCAAGTGGGGACGGGACAGTAGAGAACAGATCGGCGGTGACAGCTGGGGACAGGACCGGTGGTGCAGAGAGCTTGGACCGGCGGTGAGAGGCCAAGTGCTTGGGCAGCGCCGCGGTGGTACTTGAGAGTGAGTGTATGAGCTGTGAGATTGAGAGTGAGTGACATAGTGCTCTTGTGCATGCTCTTGAGTGACAGAGTGAGTGACAGAGAGATTGAGCGTGCTCTTGTGTGAGGCGTGTGCTGAAATGAGAGGTGGGTGGGTTAAAGTTTACAATTATATATATAAGGGTTTTTTTTTTGTTGTAATTTCAGAGTAACTGGGTTCGGGTCTGGGTTCGGGCCGGGTTTTATCAAAAACTTGGACTCGGTTCGGGTTTTTTATATTAAAAACCCATATCCGACCTTATAGTTTATCGGGCTGGGTAAAATCCGGCCCATTAGGGTGGGGCCAGGCCGGGTATCCACGGGTTAGATATAAATTGCCATCCCTATCTATTTTGGCTGAAATATAGTTAAATATAACAAATGCACGAACAGAATCAGTAGATATAAAAGGGTTTGAATTTTTTCCAACTCTGATGATAAATAATGATGGGGTAATTTTTGACAGATAAAATTGGCTCATAGGCAAAAGGCAAGGAGGGTGGACGACCTCTACAGGGTCGTCGACTTCATAAAAGATGACGGAGGATTCTTAATAAGCCAACGGCACCGTCAAGGTATGACGCCCCTAAAGCCGACGGATACGTCAGGAACCAACGGGCAGATTGGAAGCAGCGATCGACCATAGGACCGACGGGACGGAGGAGCCGACGGGTGCCACGTGGCCCTGTGTGGACCCCACAAATACTCATGTATGGAAATATCTTGCGCATCGCGTACCAAGGCCTTATCGCACTAACATGGAAAGACACCCTAGAATTATGGAAACTCTAATACCAAATATCCTCCACAAGGAAAAATCCCTACTTCTAAGGGATCTCAATTTACCACTCATCACTTTATAAATACCGGACCTCCTCTTTCCTCAAGTACGCAGAAAATCCCTTGCTCTCTCGCTATAGAGTTCTTAGAGATTTCTCATTCACTAACTTGACTTTTGGAGGGTTCTTGGTCGGTACTACACCGGTGCCTTTTGTTTGGTCCATCCGTTCTTATTCCACAGGTACCCATTGAAGCGTTTTAGAGCCCACAACTCACTGACGATTTTAGCACATTATCAAATTATACTCCCTCTTCTCTTGTTAACAATTGAGTTATTTGAGGAAGCAAATCCTGCAATTGTGTCAAGCACTTTTACAAAGAAACGAATTGACGAGAAGAGGCACCAACCAAGCACAAGATTATGTAATTATACTAGAAAAAAAAATAAATAAATAAATATATATATATATATATATATATATATTAAGAGATGTTTTTAAATCCTCCTACTAGTGTACTTTATTTTATTTATTATTATTATTCAAATCTTGCTGGATTGTATGTTATTAAACTTTGTCCTGAGAGTTGAAACCATACTGCTGGCTGTTAAATATTTATGAAGCAGTCTGAATTGATTTCTTTTTCTGTTTACTAATGGGCATGTTTTAGGTTGAGGTTATTAGACAATGTTTGGTTGTGTTGTCATGTCAGGGCTTGCGTACATGCACTGGCCTGGTAACACATCCTAGCCTAAGTCTTTTCTTAATAATTAATTAATCTATGAGCCATTGATCGTATAACCTATATATTTATATATATATATATATATATATATATATATATATATATATATATATATATATTTTTTTTTTTTTTTCTCTCACTATTTGATAGTTACAATGAATGAGAATAGAATATTTGAAATGTGAATGTCTTTGAAATACTTAAAAGTGTCAACTAGTTGAGTTACAAGAATAACTACTATAATAATAATAATAATAATTTCTTAGCTAAGTCATGGGCCACTTACTAAAAAAATTATCATATATATATAAACGTAGGTAATACAAAAAGATGAAAATTAAAAGGACAATCACTTTTCATTGATAGCATATTTTCTAAAGCAACGCATTCAACTTGACAAAGGGAATGGGTTTTTACCATCATTCCCATGCCAAGCCTACAAAACCATACACATCTCAAGTAAACACATAAAACCTGCCTTAACAAAATCCTAACCCATGATGAAAACAAACACCCAAAAAGCAAAACCAAGCACCAAACCTAATCTTCCAAACCCAATTTTACAAGACCCAGAAAACCAAACCCTCACATCATCCACCAAAGGTCCACATAGTGAGCTCATGTCATTAGTCCTTGTATTGTAATAAACACTATAGAATGCAATTCGTATCCTATCCGCCTTGGATGTGAAGTTGAGATTAGCAGTCTGAAAGGTAGAGTTAGCATCAGGAGTGTGATGAATGTTTTGGGCTTGGTCTCCGGCAAAGGCCATGACAGCAAGTGGCTGCTTGCATTTGTCCCCAGCTTGACCTAAGGAAAAGGTCAGGGTATATTGTTTGTTTGGTGCTGTTTCCACCATTTGGGAAATTATGCCTTCCTTTCCTGAAAGCAATTCAATGGCCCGTTCTGCGGGATGGTGAAGTAGTCGGAATCAATGTATATTTCAACCGGGTAATGAGGATATTTCTTCATCAAGGTTCGTGGGGAGTAACACCAAGTGAGGTGTTTCTAAACATCCATGGTCATCCTTCTGAATCGCCATTAATAACTGCATTGTCTGCAAAAAGTTTAGCACATTAAGCTACAATTCAGCAAATATAACATCAAACCAAACAATATCTATAAGCCTTGTCGAATACTTATCATAGAATAGGCAAATCCAATATGCAAAATCCCAAGTCACTTTAAACCATCCATTATATAAGTGATAAAAAAAAAGGGTGTCTTGCAGGGGGTAGTCTTAATGCATCAGATAATCCTAATAATTTATACATGCTGTCGGGGTATTATATACTTTGAACAGCACTTGTGCCCCGTTTGTCTCAATGTAAGGGCCTGTTTAGTATGTGTGTTCAAACAACAGTTTTCAGTTTTTTTGAAAATACGTGTGGGTGAAAAAATGTATAAAAATACGTATAATTTTATTTAAAACATGTGTTTGGAAGTGTGTACCAAACAGGCCATAAATGTTTTCAGTTGAAAATTCTTTTAAAGGAATTAGAGAAGCTGTGATAGGGGTTAATGATCAGAGATCGGAGGGCAGGAGTTGGATGGAGGGAGAGGGTCATTTATTTTGGAGATCTGAGGGTGCCAATGGGTGATAAGGAGTGCCATGGATGGGTGTGTAGGGGGTTGTATTGCAAAGCAGATGCTATGCCCAAAAAAACGCTAGCTGAAGGATTGTGTAGGAAAGTATATCTAAATATTTCATCAAATGAACGGTGAATTAAAACTGCTAAGAAAAAGACAACAATAAAACTATGATTAAAAGTAGTACACATGACAATTAGATAAGGTATCCACTTGGGATAACCTAGGAAACACGGATATCAACACAAGTACAGGTATGACGCGGCGAAACGAGCAATTTTAAAAAAATTTTAATATGATAATGGTGATATGGTGTACGGCACCTCAAATGAAGTGTCAACCACCACTTTTAGGACTATTTGTTTTATATAATAGTAAATAGTTTATAAATTATGAATAGACTTATAGAGAACTTTTTGTTTTCGAAAAAAAAGTTAAGAATCTTAAGTGATCTTCCATGATGTAAAAGATCTATATAAAATAAAGACAAGCTAAATGGTAAGAAGACAATGGTGAAAACAATGGAATCTTGTAGATAAGAGTGCAAATGAACCAAGATGTTTATGAATAGCTCAAGCTTGGCTTAGGAAAAAATTTGTTCATATCTGTTTGTTTAGCAAATAAGCCAATCTTAAACATAATGATGTGTTCGTGAACAAGCTTGTGAACATGCACACTCAATTTAACAATATATAGTATAAAATTTTATACATATACTTGTCCAAAAATATACTTATAGACTTGAGAATGGATTGTATAAGCTTATAACTAGGTTCACATAATATCAAATTCGTATTTGTAGTTATTAATAATACAAATAGTTCATACGTAGTAAAATTCATAAATTTATAAAAGAGTAAGAAATTTTAGTCATGGTTTTACTATATATGAGAAAAGAATAAGTTAATCAATCAACTCCTAAGATAAGCTCTAGTTTGTTCGATAAAAAAATGAACCAATTTAGGATATCCACTTGGCTAATTTGAACATCAAGCATAAAAAAGAAAAAAAAATCGATTATATTAATTTCTCTCTAGATTGAGATGAATTAAAAATAAGATAAAAATGATAAACACAAAATCTATAAATATATAAAAGCTGAAGCGTAGCATTTATTGTTGCTACGCTTCAGTTGAGCCACATCAGCATTTACATCATTATCATTTTTCTTTCCAATTTTCCTATAATTTTTTTAACATTTACTCATTTTTTAAATATTTACACTTTCTCCAATCTCTCTCTATCCCTTACCTATTCATCTCCCCACTACCCTCTATCTTAATATCACTTTTCATCTTTCCCTTCATCTTTTTTTTTTTTTTTGTCATTTCTTATTCACACCTTCTTACTATAAATTTGTCATTCTCTGTTCTATTCTTTACATATTTTTCCCTCACAAAAAAAAGGTTCTCTCTCTCTCTCTCTCAATTTTTTGGTAGATTTTTTTTAAATTTTTTTTCTTGCATCTTTGCTTTAGGTTGATAAATTTTTGTGTTCTTTAGAACTTTATATTGAGCTGATGCAATTTAGTTTTGTGATTTAAGTTTTTTTTCTCTTTAATTGTTAATTTTATTACATGTGTTTTTCTTAAAATTCTTAGTTTGGGTTGCTTGAATTCACTTATTTAGTTGTTCTATATATGTTATTTTTGTACAACATGACATTTGTTCCATGAAATTCCTTTTAGACTTGATACGTTATCTTTTCATTTTATTTATTTTTTCTTTCCTCAAGTGCATTGATTGACTTTTAATAAAAACTATTCTATTTAAATATTTAGAAATTTATTTTTTCTTAATTCCAACAGTTTAAATTTTGTATAGGCCATAAGGAACAAAGGGGTTCATAATGCATTAATGTTCTACTCATATCGTGATAAATCTAAGTAGTTGAATAGTATTGTTCTTTAATTTACCACTCCTACATATTTTTTCTTGAAAGCTACATACCATTGATCGTAACACCAAATGGATATTTTAAAGTTCATTTGTATGATTATTTTGCTGTGTGGTGAGTTGAAACATTGTTGAGTAATGATGTACATTAGATTGTATGTGTAACCTCACGAGACCTATCAACCATTTATTCTAAGTTTTTGCTATTGGTATTCTTTAGAGCTATAGTGGTTGATAGGTCTCATGAGGCTCCATTAATTTATGCAAGGCTTAAATCTCATCCAAATGACAAGCAATAAAACAAGACAATTTATGTTCAGTTTTCAAGTTTATTCTTTTTATAAAATAAAAAGCTTAGCTTTCTAGTAACCACAAATTCATTTTGTTAACTCAACGTCATAAAGTAACTTTAATTTAGTTATATGGACAGGGTTTATCATTTTTCATGTTGCAATATGTGTGTGTGTGTGTGTGTATGTGTTCAAGCTAACATCAATAGCATTATTAAATTATTAATATTTGCTCTCATTTTTTTAGTTTTTAAAAATTAAACATATAATGTTTTAATTAAATACAAATAAATAAAAATTTCCTTATAAAATCGTACCCATTTTTTTAACATTTACAATTTCTCCAACATTTTTAGTTCCTTTCACATTTCATTTCCCCACTACCCTCTACCTTAATATCACTTTTCATCTTTCCCTTTATCTTCATTTATTTTGTTTCTTCTTCTTCTTCTTATCCTCCTATTATAAATTTTTCTTATATTTTCTATCCTCTATTTCTATTCATAATTTTCCCTCACAAAAAAGGTTATTTCCCTCTCATTTTTTTGGTGATTTTTTTTATTTTTCTTGTATATCTGCTTTAGATTATTAATTTTTTGTATTTTTTAAGAACTCTACTTTGAGTTGATGCAATTTAGTTTTGTGTTTTATGCTTTGTGTTTTGTGTTTTATGTTTTATGTTTTTTTATTTTTTGTTCTCTTTGATTGTTAAATGTTATCCTATTGCATTATAAAGAATATAATATTATTCTATTACATAGCATGATTTGGATAATTTTATCATATAAGAATTTTACATAAGTTACATAGACAATAGTAGAATAACAACAACAACAACAATAATAATAATAAAATATTTATAAGATAACTCTAAAAAAAATTATCATGCACAACATGCGGGGCTGCAACTCATTATTAGTAAAAGCCATATAGGTGGCAATTAGATATGATATAAACTTCTTCTTTTTTTAGAGAGTTTTAACCTATGACATCCACTCCTAACGATATCTTTATGATATAATTTTTTTTTTTAGAGAGTTTCAACTTATAACATCCACTTCTGATGATAACTCTTTATCATCTGAGCAAAACATCAATCAATTTTTGGTATAAGCGAGAATTGAATTTCAGATTTCTTATTTAACCATAAGAGATTTTACTAATTAAGTTAGCTGGAACTCACAGGATATAATATATACTTGGCATACTCACTTATAGCTCTACTTTAATTATATAGTACTAGCCTCATAACACGATGAGATTTTTTTTTTTATTAAAATGGAAAATAAATCATAAATACATAATTTTACACCTACATATCACCGACTATTATGTGTGATTTTTATAGTTGAGTACTTAAATCATTTTGCATGGACTGGTGCTTGTACTCTGAAAGTTGGACTACCAGTTTTGTCCTTTTGCTGAATAGCCTTCTGCACTTCTTCACAATTACGAAATGATGAAAATTAAAAGGACAATCACTTTTCATTGATAGCATATTTTCTAAACCAACGCGTACAACTTGACAAGGGGAATGGGTTTTTACTGTAATTCCCATGCCAAGCCTACAAAACCATACACATCAGGTAAACACATAACCTGCCTTACAAAATTCTAAAGGGCCCTGAAAGAAATGCTAAAGAATAAAGCTGTAAATGAAAGTTCTCGAAGAGTAAAGAATGAAAATAGAGTCTATTAGATTTTAGAGAAAAAGTAATTGCATAATTAATTACATTCCTTAAGAGAGATATTTATAGCAACAGAGAGAGAGAGAGAGAGAGAGAGAGAGAGAGAGATGCTAAGCGTATAAGGTGGAGTCTGTTCTAACAAACTTAACAAACTAACCACCTGATACACGTGGCTAATAACAGGCTAATACCACAACTAACAACAGATGCTTATAAGTGAAACGGTGTGCTTTGGATGATCAGAATTGGGCTTGAGCTTTTCCTTTATCTCTGGACTCACTACTGGACTTGGGCTGATCACTAGACTGACTTGTACCAGACTACTCTTCATCCCCCCTCAAGATCATGGGGAAGCACCACATGAGCTTGGAAACAAGCCAATGAAACTGAGGAGACGGCAACCCCTTGGTGAGAATGTCAGCTAACTGATCATGAGAAGACACAAACTTAACCTAAAGATCATGACAAAGAACTTTCTCACGAACAAAGTGGTAATCCACTTCAATATGCTTAGTCCAAGCACGAAACACAAGATTACTAGCAATAGCCAAAGCAGAAACATTATCACACCACAAAGTAGGAGGGAGTGAAGAAACACACCAAAATCCTTGAGCAACATACGAATCCAACAAAGTTCAGCAACACAAGAAGCAAGAGCCCTATACTCAGCCTCAGTAGAGGACCTAGACACAGTGGGTTGCTTCTTAGCAGACCAAGTAATAGGAGAATTGCCAAGAAACACCAAGATGTTTGAAATAGACTTCCTATCCATAGGATCTCCAGCCCAGTCAGCATCACTATAGGCAGATAGAAGCAATGGTCCAGGGTTAAAAGCTAAGCCCTAATGAATTGTCCCTTGCAAGTACCTAAAGATCATTTTAACAGCAAGCAAATGATTAGAAGTTGGAAAAGTCATAAATTGACAGGCTTGCTGCACTGCAAAGGAAAGGTCAGGCCAGGTGAAGGTAAGGTACTGCAATGCCCCTACCATACTCCTATAAGCAGAAGGATTAGACAAGAGGGTGCCATCATTAGGAACAAGATGAGTATTAGCTACAGAAGGAGTCTTGCAAGGCTTGCACTCAAACATGAAGAACTTGTGCAAAATATCAGTGGCATACTTAGACTGATGCACAAAAATCCTAGCAGAAGTGTAATCAAACTGAAGCCCCAAAAAATAATGCAATCTACATAGATCCTTAAGATCAAAATCCTGTCTCAGAGTAGCAAGAAGAGAAGCAATGAAACTAGGATGATTTTCAGTCACAATTATGTCATCAACATAGAGTAATAAGAAGACCAAATGACCATCATAAGCATAGATAAACAAATTTCCATCAGCCCTAGAGGCAACCAAACCAATATGAAGCAATTGAGTAGTAAACCTCTCAAACTAAGCCCTAGGAGTTTGTTTTAAACCATATAAGGGTTTATGCAACAAACAAACAGGATCAGGGCATGCTGGATCCACATAGCCTTGTGGTTGAGCCATATGCACTTCCTCCTTTAAAATACCATGCAAGAAAGCATTCCCAACATCCAACTGTTTCAACTCCCAACCATAATTCACAGCAAGAGCAATGAGAATCCTATCAGTAGTTGGTTTAACCACAAGACTGAAAGTATCCTCATAGTTCAAACCATACTGTTGAAGATAACCCCTAGCAACCAATCTGGCTTTATATCTGGCTATGGTCCCATCACTATTCCTTTTAAGCTTAAACACCTATTTGCAAGTGACAATGTTCTTATCCACAAGAGGAGGAACTAGGGACCAAGTCTGTTGCTTAAGCAAAGAATGGAATTCTGAATCCATTACAGCAACCCACTGAGGGTGTTTAGAAGCTACAACAAAAGAGGGAGGTTCCTGGTATGTGTAATTAGTCACAACTTTAAAAACTTTAGGCTTATGGATTACTAATTTTGATCTTATAAGCATAAAATGATGATTGATAGGAATAGAAAAAGAAGGACCAGAAGAGGAACCAGGAAAGGAAGTGCTAGGAATGATGGAGGGAACAGATTCATTAGAGGAAGAGGATAAAGAAGATATGGGAGGATCAAGAACATAAGAAATGGAAGTGGAAGACCGAAAAAGCTCAAAAGAAAAAGGAGTAACAATGGAAGTAGAATGGGAAGAGTTTGGACACGGGTCAGTAGGGGCAGCAAGGACATCAGAGACAAACCAATGTGCATAAGTCACATCAGCAGAAAAAGGAAGATGAGCATGTGTAAGAGTAGGATTGTCAGCAAAAAGGAATAGGTTTTCATTGAATAAGGCATAGCAAGTGGTATACACTTTATTGGTAGAAGGGTCCAAGCATAAGTAACCTTTGGACAAAGGTGGATACCCTAGAAAAACACACTCAACAGACCTAGGCTAAAATTTGTGTTTGTTATAGGGTCGGATATAGGGGTAACATGCACAACCAAAGGTCTTAAGGGCAGAAAGAGAAGGAGAGACACCATTAACTAGTTCCCAAGGAGATATGAAACCAAGGACAAAACTAGGCAGCCTATTGATAAGAAAGGAAGTACTGGAGAAAGCATAAGACCAGAAATTCAAAGGTAAATGAGCTTTATAAAGCAAAGCTAGACCAATTTCCACAATATGTCTATGCTTTCTCTCAGAAATGCCATCTTGTTAAGGAGTATGTGGACATGAGGTTTGACGTATAATACCATGGTTAGAACAAAACTCTTGAAATTGAGAGTTAACATATTCTTTACCATTGTCAGACCTAAGGATTTTTATTTTAGTGGAGTATTGAGTCTCAACAAGGTTCTTAAAATGTTTGAACACAGTAAACAATTCATGGTTATGTTTGAGAAGAAAGAACTAGGTAAACCTAGTATAATCATCAATGAACACAACATAGTAATTATAACAAAGTAAAGAAGAAATGGGCGTTGGGCTCCAAATATCAGAATGCACAAGTTGAAGCAGAGAAGTAGATTGAATTTCATGTTTGTTCAATAGAAGCCTGTGCATTTTAGCACTTATACAATATGTACAAGAAGAACAACATTTGTCAATCTTATTGAATGTAAAAGTAGGATTTACAAGCTGAATAGCAGAATGAAGAAGTTTGGCACTTGGATGTCCAAGTCTATTATGCCAGAGAGATATTTGATCACAACTAACAAAAGTCTGAGAAGAATTAGGAACATGTGATGTAGAAAAGGCAGTGGAATTGGAAGAATGCAAGGAAGATGGATTAGGAATAGGGTAGACACCATCCTTACTTAATCCTTCATAAAGGATCTTCCCTGTAAGTAAATCCTGAATAGAGAATCTATAAGCATCAAAGTAGCAGAAAACATTGTTTTGCAAACAAAGCTTATGAACAGATAGCAAATTGGAAGCAAGATCAGGAACCCTAAGTATACCATCAAGTTTAAAGTTGTGAGTTGAAGTGCATAACTCACCATTACCAATATAAATCACAGGAAGGTTTTGACCATTACCAACAATCACAGTTTCAAAACCAGTGGTAGGTTGTTGTTGTAGTGAAAGATTAGCCAAATTTGGTGTAACGTGATCTGAACAGCCAGTATCAGTAAGCCACCCATTAGCCATATGAACCTGAGATGAGTTGGCCACCATAGCAGCAAGCTTGGATGGAGCATACTTTCCTTGGAATGAAAAATCCATCCTATGGTAACAGTCAAGAGCAGTGTGACCACTCTTGCCACAAATCTGACATTGAGGTCTCTGTGACAAACCTTGAGATCTTCAAGGTCCTAAAGGTCTTGGTGGAATAGGCTGAGCCTGACTGAAAGGAGAAGAGAAAGCATTAGGAGCATTAGGATGAAAACCACCACCAGAATTACTACCTCTTCCTCCATTAGCACGACCTCTCTAAGCATTGTTTCTGCCTCTACCTCTACCAAATCCTAGAGGTTGGTAATTGGCAGCCATAGCCATAGTGGAAGTTTCAATCACACCAGACCTCTTCCTAATAGCTCTCTCCTCAACATTGAGAAGAGTGTTAAGTTCTTCAACAGTAAGAACATCACTGCGAGTCCTGATAGCTAAACTAAAGGAATCATAATTTGATGGCAGACCATTAAGTGCAATATGAAGAAGCTCTTCATCATCAAGAATAACTGATATTGAAGCCAATCTGTCATGGATTTGCTTGATCCTCTGAAAATATACATCAATTGAATCTGTACCTTTCTTCATAGCACTCAATTCATTTCTTAAGCTCATCACACTTGACCTAGAAATGGAGGCAAAACATTTTTCCAGAACTTTCCAAACACCTCTACTAGATTTCTGCTCAACAGTAAGAGCAAGAACAGAGGGGGAAAGTGTTGAATTAAGAAATGTAAACAAGGCTTGCTCTTGGTTTCTCCAAATGAGAAAATCTGGATTAACTTCTGTAGTGAAACTACCAGAAGAATCCCTTAAGAACTGATCTAGTGCCATTACAGTGTCACTGATAGCATTAGACATAGAGTAGGTTTCCAAGATAACCTCAATCTGGTGCTTCCAAACAATATAGTTAGAGTAATCGAGTTTCACAGTCATCATTGATGACATATTTAAGAGTAATAGAAGGGAAGGATTAATATGAGTGATAGTGTTTGTCATTGTAGAAGGAGTGGTTGAAGACGTTGATGAAGTTGAAGCTGAAGTTGAAGAAGGAGCAAACGCCATGAAAGCAGAGCTCTGATACCATGAAAGAAATGCTAAAGAATAAAGCTGTAAATGAGAGCGATCGAAGAGTAAAGAATGAAAAAAGTAATTGCATAATTAATAACATTCCTTAAGAGAGATATTTATAGCAACAGAGAGAGAGTGAGAGCTGCTAAGCGTATAAGGTGGAGTCTGTTCTAATAGACTTAACCACCTGATACACATGGCTAATAACAAGCTAATACCACAACTAACAACAGATGCTTATAAGTGAAACGGTGTGCTTTGGATGATCAGAACTGGGCTTGGGCTTTTCCTTTATCTTTGAACTCACTACTGGACTGAGGCTAATCAGTGGACTTGGGCTGATCACTGGATTGACTTGTACCAGACTGCTCTTCAGGCCCTAACTCATGAAGTAAACAAACACCCAAAAAACAAAACCAAGCACCAAACCCAATCTTCCAAACCCAATTTTACAAGACCCAGAAAACCAAACCCTCACATCATCCACCACAGGTCCACATAGTGAGCTCATGTCATCAGTCCTTGTATTGTAATAAATACTATAGAAAGCAATTCTGGTCCTATCAGCCTTGGATGTGAAGTTGAGATTAGCAGTCTGAAAGGTAGAGTTAGAGTCAGGAGTGTAATGAATGTTTTGGGCTTGGTCTCCCGCAAAGGCCATGACAGCAAGTGGCTGCTTGCATTTGTCCCCAGCTTGACCTAAGGAAAAGGTCAAGGTATATTGTTTGTTTGGTGCTGTTTCCACCATTTGGGAAATTATGCCTTCCTTCCCTGAAAGCAATTCAATGGCCCGCTTGCCCTGTGGAACGGTGAAGTGGTCGGAATCAATGTATCGGACCGCCCTATTTGATTCGACATTCCAACCGGGTAATGAGGATATTTCTTCATCAAGGTTCGTGGGGAGTAAAACGCCAAGTGAGGTGTTTCTAAACATCCATGGGCCTTCTTCTAAATCGCCATTAATAACTGCATTGTCTGCAAAAAGTATATAGCACATTAAGCAACAACTCAGCAAATATAACATCAAACCAAACAATATCTATAAGCCTTGTCGAATACTTATGATAGAATAGGCAAATCCAATATGCAAAATCCCAAGTCACTTTAAACCATCCATTATAAAAGTGATTAACAAATTGAAAAAAAAAAAAAGGTGTCTTGCAAGGGGTAGTCTTAATTCATCAGATAATCCTAATAATTTAAACATGCTGTCGGGGTATTATATAATTTGAACAGCACTTAGGCTCCGTTTGCCGCAATGTAAATGTTTTCAGTTGAAAATACTTTTAAAGAAATTAGAGAAGCTGTGATAGGGGTTAATAATCAGAGATCGGAGGGCAGGAGTTGGATGGAGGAAGAGGGTCATTTATTTTGGAGATCTGAGGGTGCCAATGGGTGATAAGGAGTGCCATGGATGGGTGTGTAGGGTTGTCTGGTAAAGCAGATGCTATGCCCAAAAATACACTAGCTGAAGGATTGTGTAGGAAAGTATATCTAAATATTTCATATAATGAACAGTGAATTAAAATTACTAAGAAAAAGACAACAATAAAACTATTATTAAAAGTTGTACACATGATATTTAGGTAAGGTATCCACTTGGGATAACGTAGGAAGCACGGACGTTGACACAGATATAGGTATGACATGGCGACACGAACATTTTTTGAAAAATTATAATATGATACAGGCGGTACGACATACGGCACCCCGAATGATGCATCCGTGCTTCTTAGGGGATAACCACCACTTTTAGGACCAATTGTTTTATTTTATTTTTTATATAATGGTATATTGTTTATAAATTATGGATAGACATATAGAGACCATCTTAATTTTTTTTTTCTACTTTCTGTTTACGCAAAAAAAAAAGTTAAGAATCTTAAGTGATCTTCCATAATATGAAAGATCTATATAAAATAAAGACAAGCTAAATGGTAAGAAGACAATGCTTAAAAAAAAAAAAGAAGGAATCTTGTAGATAACGGTGTAAATGAACCAAGATGTTTATGAACAGCTCAAGCTCGGCACAGGAAAAAACTTGTCCATATTTGTTTGTTTAGCATATAAGCCAATCTCAAACATAATGATGTGTATGCGAACAAGCTTGTAAACATGCATACATGATTTAACTATATATAGTATATATTTTTATATATATACTTGTCCAAAAATATACTTATAGACTTGAGAATGGATTGTGTAAGTTTAAAACTAGATTCATATAATATCAAATTCGTATTTGTAGTTTATTAATAATACAATCAGTTTGTACGTAGTAAAATTCATAGATTTATAAAGGGGTAAGAAATTTTAGTCATTGTTTTACTATATATGAGAAAAGAATAAGTTAATCAATCAACTCGTGAAATAAGCTCGAGCTTGTTCGATAAAAAAATGAACTAAGTTTGAACATATAATCTTATTTGGTAAAGAGATCGACCTCATACCATGTTCAAAATAAAATTAATATACAAGTCTAAACTTTTAATACTCGACTTGGTTCAACTAGTTTACAACCCTACTAATAGAAGAACTCATATTGACAAATGAATCACAAAGTTTTAGGTCAAACAATAATAGCATAAAATGAATTATAGAAGTGTTGAAATGAATTAAATAAAAGTGTGAGAACTATTAATAATTCATAACTTGTTATTTATAAGAATTTAATTTCTATAAGAAATAATTATAGCACACCATTCCGCAGTAGGAATTTAAGAAATCTATAATCCATCACAATATAATTAAAAAAAACAAGTATATTTGTATAATGTAAACATATGGTTTAATAAGAAATCTACACAAAATTGTTACTATGTTTTCTTTTTTCTAGATGAATAGTTTTGTTACTTGGTCCAAGTTTTTGAAAATGGTTTGAGTACTTTGGGTCTGTTTGGATAGAACTTATTGCTGAAAACTGAAAACATTGTACAAAAATAATTTTTTAATGTGTAAAAAGTACTGTTCATGCCAAAAAGTACTGTTCGTTGGCCTAAAATCACTGTTCATGGCCAATGAAAAGTGACAGATGTGCTTGAAAAAAAAAAAAAAAAAACGGAGCTGGACGTGGACGTGGACGTGCTATCCAAACGTCCTCTTTAAATTGATATTTAAAATTTTAATTTTCAATTTTTAAAATCAGTATAATGAAAATTTGTAGAGAGACACCCTAAAAAATGAAACTAAGTCCAGCCAACCAAAAATCTTTGTCAAGGAATATGAAGCTTGCTTACAGTAAAAAAGAAATTTTATTTATTTATATAATTCAATATTTGTAACAATACAAATTTGTAAATAATTCATAACTGATCTTTATTTATTAGAATGAGAATTCTATCGAGAGTTATCATAAAAACTATACCTATACCCTCCAACGATCTATTTCAAATAAGATTAAACACAATCTCATGCCAATCAAATAAGAATTAATTATAGTTATGTATAAACATAACCATATGATGTGGCAATTGAACAAAATATTTACTTATCTAAATCCATTATTTTGATTTCCTCTTTAGATTAAGATGAAAAATGAGATAAATTTGTGTGTGCTTGGAAATTGCTTATTTTTTATAGCTTATTTGAATAATGTGAGACAAAAATCTAAAAGTTAGCTTATTTTTAAAAAGCCGAAACTGATGTTATTTGAAATAAAGCTGTGAGAAAAAGTAATGTAGAACCCACAAACAGTGGATAATTTAAGTAAAAGATAGCCTATAATTGATTGCCAAATGCAACTAGTGATTAAAAAAGTTTATTTTCTGATTTTTTGTTAGGTTACATCACGATAGGACTGACGACGCTTATTTTTGGAGGAGAGAATTCAGTCATCTTTAGAAGCTTGAAGTCAAATTTATTTTTTTTCCTTCAATTTATCTTTTGCCGGTCGCATGTTTTGCCGGTCGCATTCACATGCGCTAGTTACCAAACAAGTGTTTTTCTTAAAATTTGAAGCATAGTAGCAACTTTGAAGAAAACAAATTCCTACCAAAAGAAAGGAAGCATTCTGTTTCGGGTTACAAGGTGTGTTATGTTTTGTAGTTTTTATAGGAAATAATATTTTTTGGGAGACAAACATGGAACATAATATGGATGTAGTTTTTACTTTTTATGAGCCAAACAAGGTCCACAATATGGTGACAATTGCAAATTCAAAAGCAAATTCCTTTCAAAGGAATGGAAGCATTTTGTTTTGGGTTACAAGGTGCGTGAATTTTTATTGTTGTTATTGTAGGAAATAGTGTGTGTGTGTGTATATATATATATATCAACTTGTAAAATAGGATTCTTAATCATTAACATTCTTGACTGTGAACAATTAGAAACTAAATCTGAAGCGTGCACAACACAGATTCATAATTTGACAAATTAAAATGGTATAATGACAATTTTCACTTCTCTCTTTTTTTCCTCCTCTCCCTACTCCTTAAAAAATGAAAACCAAAACCATCCAACCAACTATTTATTATTCTACAGTCATGTATAAACATAAGGCTTAATAACAATTTTCCTCGTTTTATGGTTATGCATAACCATAAGGCTTAATAAGGAGTTTCCATTGAATTAAAATCTTTTTAATATAATAAGGGAAAAATATATCTATAATATCATATGTTAATGTTGATAATTTTATTTTGAGCATAAAATAAATAAATAAATAGAGAGACTAAAAATACATTATATTAAAAAAATATGAATAAAAAACGATATAGAATAATACAAAAAACATGATTCTCAGACAATTAAAACTAAAACTATTAGTAAAAGTCACACACGGCAATTGGATAGGATATCCACATGGCTATTTTGACCATCAAGCATAAAAAAGAAAAAAAATCCATTATATTTATTTCTCTCTAGATTGAGATGAATTAAAATAAGATAAAATGATAAACATAAAATTATTACTAAAAGCCATACATGTGGCAATGGTATATGATATATACACTTTTTTTTTCTTTTTCAGTTTCAATCTATGACATTCGCTCGTGATAAAAATATCAAGATACTAATCAATTTTTAGTATAGGTGGAAATTGAATCTCAGATCTCTTATATAACTATTAGAGGTTTTACTAGTTGAGCTAATTAGAATCCACATGATATGATAAATAATTGACATACCCACTTATGACTCTACTTTAATTATATAGTATATAATATATAATTTTATGGGTTTTTAACGATCAATTGAAAATGTTGGATTTGACTAGAATTTTTAACTGCCCCAAACAAGAAAATATTTTTTGTTGCAACAATCAACGGGGCGGGGCTAAGGTGGATATCAAGTAATTGAATTCAAACATAATTTCGGTGTGGAAATTACTAATAACCATTAGCCCTTTTCATCCATTGAAAACTAAAATTTTGATTTTGTTGCACAACCCTCCGAACTATGGAAAATGAGCCCTTATCCTATTCAACAGACTATGGATTTTTACCTGAATCCAAGACTTGATTTATCTATCACAATTCTCCAAAGAAATTCCAGTTTGGCTTAGGTAAAGTAATCAAAGCCAGGCATTGCATTCCCCCTATAGTGGGCTAGAACCGATTATCATTGCCATTCTTTGAATGTGTAATTTCAAGTTCTTTATTATTAGTCCTTTTGTTTTTTCTTCAGATTTTTCATTTTATAATATAGTCTTTACGCTCTTGCTTTCTTTGGAGATAAGACATTAGACATGCCATTATGTCAATACTTGACACTACAAGGAGCCACCAGGCCCCAAAAAAATAAAAATAAAAAAGTCCTCACTAATTTCTTAAAATGAGGCCCACACATTGGATGCTCCTCAACAATTATGAGGGCCCAAGCATGCGAAAAAGTTACTCTACCCCTAGAATTATCAAACTTTACTAGGCCTTTGAGCCCCAAAAAATCAAAAAGGTACTACTACTTTGATAGGTAGTACTTATATATAAAGAGAAAAAGAATGAGTGAGAGAGAGAGAGTAAATAGTAATTACCTTTGGGTCTATCAGGAGTAAAAAGCTTTTTGATCGCAATATCATCAATGATGGGCCCACAAGTGGGGTCATCCTCCATGCCCAGATTCCTAAAAACCAAACTCACATCATCCCCTTCTGCCTCGAACGACCACGCGTATGGGTCCCACCCTTGCACGTTATACAGAGTCTGCAAGTCTATCGTCTGCGATGCTGGTGGCACTGACACGTTTAGCGACTCCAGCTGCGCGCAAGTGCGGGCCGCGCTGAATGTTACAGAGTACGTGGACCCTTTTTCCACCTTTAGATCCTGGCTGATCTCGGCGTCGTTGCCTAGCCTCACTGCGTGACTACCTTCCGGTATGATGAGGATCATCCCACCTTGTTTTTGCCCAGCGTGCACGAGCTCTACGGTGCCGTTTGATTTCCAGCTGGGGATTCCTGTGGCGGACCCCTCCGCTGGGGTCATGCTTGGGAAGCCGTTTGATGGGGGCGTTTCGAAATCACCGTTTGCTACTAGACCTAGTACATTAAAAAAAAAAAATAAA
This sequence comes from Castanea sativa, assembly GCF_040712315.1. NCBI lineage: Eukaryota > Viridiplantae > Streptophyta > Magnoliopsida > Fagales > Fagaceae > Castanea > Castanea sativa. The sequence continues at coordinate 53,940,500 of NC_134017.1, forward strand.
TAAATAAATGTCATATATTGTGTAACAAAGAACAAAAAAATCTAGTACCTAACCAAAAAAATCTGGTACTATATAAAAAAAAACAAAAGTACAATTTTTTCCACAACTTTTCATGCAGCAGATTAATTAGGAGAGAAAAATTGTTAATTCATATAAAAGTGCCGTTAATTAGTTATAATCTGTCAAGTAAAAAATTTGTGATGAAACTTGTAAGTTTGTTTGTGAGAATTAAAAGAAATTGTCAAAGAAACATAAAACTTGTAATGAAAGAGATTAATGATGTCATATATATAAAACATAGTGATTACTTTTTTTTGGGTCTGATTTTCGCAATGAAAGAGCCTAAGAATGATTTCTTTTAATTTTTGCATATAATAATTGTCTTGATTCTCTAATAAATGTGCCATGTTGCCAAGTTAGCAAGTACATATGATTACTCTTAAAAAATAAAAAATAAATAAAAACTTATTAAACGCATCTATAACATTTGGTGGAGAATGGATCCCACACAACAATATAAGGTTCATAAAATGGTCTCATAAACTTATTTTTCCTTAATTGACATTGCCAACTAATAACTTTTGGGAGCGACCAAAAATTGTTGGACCGTTTTTAATTAATAGCGCACCTGTAATAATTATTACATGCAACCATAGCATATGCAGGTATTGCTATGTGGGTCTCTATTCAATCCACGACGAAAATTCTTGGAGATGAATCGAGATTGTTTGGGCGCAGATATGCTTCTTTGTCATTTGCCAAAATGACAATTAACCCTGTCATCTATCAATCCAGCAAAGAAATCGGGACTAAACAAATTTACACCGTGCACTACAGTGACACCCTATGTGCCACAATTGTTAAAACTTTTCAACAAAAACAAAAAATAACTTCTATTTCTTTAATCACTTCATTAGTTTTCAATGCACAGTTCATTTTAAATGATTATTTTTACTGTTATTTTATAGATTCAATGAATTCTTAAAATTTAATCTTATCTTCATATTCTCGGCACAGTAGAGAAAAACAAAAGTTAGGGAAATACTATAAACTAGTTCCTGTGGTCGCAACCTGGCTAACTTTTCATGGTAGAGAATCAGTCACTCACTAAAAAATTTGTAGGAAGCTATTACACTAACCCCTTTGGATAACCCTATCTATATATGAGCCTCAAATGTATGAGATTTTTTGCTCAACCACAAACAAAAGAAGTAAAGAACTAGTACTTTAAAATGGGGAAGATTAATAAAAAAAAACAAAAATGAGATAAAGAATAATGAGGAAGCTCCTGTCAAGGAATAGGATATCTTGATTTTGTGGCCATCATCTTTATCTTCCACATACGACAAATTAAGAACAATGTGATGTGAGGATTGAGGAGTAGTACGAATCTTTTTATATTGAGAGTTTCGTTAAGCGCGCGGACCCTAACCCACCGTTTCTGGGCCTAGCCTTTTGACTCTTTGACTGAGAAAGAAAGAAAGTGTTTTTTATTTTTTTATTTTTACTGTCACTGTTTTGTTGTTGTTGTTGTGGACACCCAATGCAAATGCAATGCAGCTATCATAAAAGCAAATCGGGGGATACCCCAAAAAAGAAGACGATGAAAAAGCATTCGGTGCCGGCTTCCTTCATGGAAAGGACATTGTGATCTTTGACTCTTTGGACAAAAAACTGAAGGACCTGATATATGGCGGGACGACGTTCTACTAATAAACTAATAAAGCCATCTATTTCGCTAAAATTAAAAAAAATTTGTTAAAAATATAATAGATAAAAATAAATGTTAGCTAAAATAATACATTAAAATTTATAAATAGTTTAAAAAAATAAACTAAATATTAAAATAAACCATTTTTAAAATAGAGTCAAAAGCTCACCAAGTAATAACCTCGTGGACACGGCTTCTGGACAGATACAAACTTAATTCTAAGCTCATTTATCCCTCTTCCGATAAAAATAATCTACTTTTTGTTGAAAGATTTTTTACTAAAAGTATAGGTAGATAAAAAGTAAAAAAGTTGGGAGGAAAGTTAAATTTATATGCGTTGATTTAGTAAGTATTTTTAAAATTTCTTTCTAAGAAAAGTATCAAATAATTAATTTTTTTATAACTTTTTATATTTCTCATAAAAATAGTGTAAAACATTCCTAAAATAATTGATTAATAATTACCCTAAAAACACTTTTTAAGTGGACTGATAAAAGCTAAATGAAATAAGTAAAGGAAGTTATATGAGATCCATACATAGTAAGAAAAAAAATTAAACAAACTTATAATCAAAGGACACTTGATATTATAAGTTTGTTTGGTTTGTGTTTGCGTTTCAACTTTTTTTTTTTTACAAACCCAGTGCCTCTTGCACTGTTCATGTTCGAGTGAACAGTGTTTTTCTTGTGAATAGTAGTTTAAATTTTTATTTTTTTCCAATAAAATAAGCAGTATCTAAACGCACCCTATAATTATAAATGAAATAAGTAAACGACTCTTGATTCACACACACACACACAAAAAAAACCTTATAATCAAAATTAAAGGCACACAAAAGTAAAATAGTTTGGGACCTCCATTGCGCCAACTTCGCCCTCTAATTTTCTCGATTCTCGCTTCAATGGAAAGCAATTTTAAAGCCTAAAGTGAGTGCTTGCAAGTTGCAACCCCCAAAAGATTTTAAAAACCAAAAAAAAAAAGCCTAAATTTTCATATGATTTAGTACTATTTATTAAGACATTGACATATATAGTCAAGAGACTCAACACAGCGAGCGCGCACACACGTATATATATAAAAGCCTTTGCCTTCTTCAGTGACAATGGCCAGGTTGGAGCTTCTGCGGCATACTAGATGTATTACTAGTAGGCTCGGATGCACGGATATGGATATGGACACGGACACAGATACAATGTCGGAGAAATGAGCATTTAAAAATAATTATAATATGACATGGTAATTAGAACACTATCACAAAACTGATATGACACAGTACTCCAAATGAAGTGTATAGATCCTATCTAAAACTATAGTCAACTTTCAAAAAATTAACTAGTATATCATTATAATATATTCCTCTTGTCCCATTAATTACTTAGCCAAGAATGAGAGAGCTCTTTTCTCCCCCAAAAAAATAAAAGAAGAGAAGAGAATATAGCTGTATAAAAGTATAAACAATAAAAGTTTTTCACCCGCCGACCTATTTGAAAGATGTTTCCTCTTTATGGTGTTCACAATAGCGTTTAGCAAAAATTATTAGCTCTATATACAATAATTTGCTATCAGGTTAATAATCCAAGTTGGTCACCCGCCGACCTTTTTTGAAAGTGGTTCCTACAATCTTTATTGTGTTCACACTTCACACAATGGGGTTCAGCATAAATTATTAGTACCCCTAGACATCATTTGAATTATGGAGGTTTAAATGGCTTGCAATTAATTCAATCTTCGTACAATTGATTGTGGGTGAAAAGTTTCAAGTTGCAATCTTTTTTATAATTACTCAGATGGATGCCTTACCAGTATACTATTTTTGGAAAAAACAATTTGACAGATTTTTTAACTTTTGATAAAAAAATTTTCAAAAGTAGATGACCTAGGGGGAAGCTAATAAAAACAAGGAGAATTCTTCTTCAACAACCCGCAAGAATTTGATAGCTTGCAGGCACAAGTAAAAACAAGATTTCAAAGAAAATAGTCAAAAAGTGGTGGGCCTCGAATACTCGTCTTTGAACTTTGAAGAGTGAAGACCACAGTCATCACAGTTTCAAACTGTTTTAATTTTTTAATAAGAGAGTGTTAAAAATCTACTAAGTATTGGAAGTGCTGCACGGCTACTAGCTCTACTAATACTGAACAAATTACTTGCTCCAAAATGGGTTTGATTCAGATTATATGAAAGCACGCTTCTAGAGCTAGCCAGTGAAGAAATTGAAGCTCATTTTTGGATGAAGTATCCAACCTAGCATGAAGGTTTTTACTTATAGAATGCAGAAATAATTAGACAGCCATTCTTTTCTACCATAGCACATTCGAATCCAATTGTAACAAAAGCACAAAACCCACTAAACATGTTACTGCCATGTACTTCTATTAATAATAGAACCGTTGAAGAACAGTTGAAGTAGATGTGAGCAATAGCATAGCAAACATATATCAGATCTCAGAAATAACCAAATGGTCCAAGACCCACAAGGCATAACCACAAAATAAAAGTGTTATATCCACATATAAGACATTGATACTAATTGCAGAGAAAATGGGAAGCAAGAACCAAGAACATTTGTGGGCAGAGAAGAAGAAGAAGAAGAAGAAGAAGAGAAAACATACCATCTTCTGCGATGATTGTAGAAGCAAAATAAGCAAAGAGAAGCACGCACAGTGAGACCCATTTGCTTCTTTTGGAGCTCTGAGCCATCTTTTCTTGCCAAATCTCTCTCTCTCAGTTGATGTATGTGAGTGTACTCTGTTTATGGTAGTGTGTAGTGTCTTTTTATCTCCAAAGATTCCACTTCGGGTCCACTTGTTCACTCTTTTTTATTTTTAACCAACAAAACACGCAAATCACAAAACTGCAACATTTGAAGACGCAAGACTCTATATAAACACTGAGAATTACACTCACTCACGCGATGTGGGACACATGCCCAGTTCACTCTTTGTATTATAAAGTTTAAACTTAAGTTGCTATTAATAAATGGGTACGGTTAAAATATGCCTTGAGTACATATTAAACTATTTATTTATGATAAAAATTTTTTAAAAATTAAAAAAATTATTAATACTTTCTCACATTTTGAAAAAAAATTTCAAAAATAAATAATTATTGTGTGCTTTAATGCACACATTAGTAAAATCCTTAATAAATAGAATTGATAACTTGCTGTGACTTTATTAAATCAAGGCTACTTTAATTTTTGACAAAAAGAACTTTAATTTCTCAAATCAAACAAAGAAAAGTAAAAGTTCTTTGTGTTCCCACTAAAACATTTTTTATTTAATTTTAAATGATTTTTTTTATCTTTATTTTTTTTATATAATCTTTTTAGGAACTAGTATTTTTTTATAATCTCGTTTGCGTGTTTTGAGAACTACGGTCTAATAGTGGGCTAGGCCCACCTCCGTATTACGGAACTCGACAGAGCTCAAAACCCTCGTGATTTTGTCTAGTTTTTTAGTCCCAAAAGTTAAGATGCCAGTTTTGGAGGACTTGTACTGTTGGTTACAATTTAAAATGATACTAGTTGGTAACTCGAGATATCCATAAAAACCTACATATTTATGAGATAAATTAAAATAATTTTATAAAATTTTAAATTAATTAAAAAATTACATCATTACATAATTTATTCTTGTATGACTTCAATTTGTGTTGCAATTTGATGAATAAGTCGTTGCTTAAACGTGCAATGACTTACAAAAAAAATTGTCAGGTTTCAGATATTGCAAACAAATAACTTAAAAATTCATATTAAAACTTCTAAAAGACTAAAAAATATTAAAGAATTAGATGATTCACTACTTAAAAATTATTGAAAAAAAGAAGATATATATAACTAAACAATAGATAAATATAAGAGAAAAATGGGTTACATTTAAAATAATAATTTCAATTATTGCAAGCTTTTTTATCTTATAAAAAACGGTTAAAGTGAGTTTGGTGGTTCACGTATGAAAATTACTTTTTAAAAAATACATGAAAAACCATAAAGGAATTTTTTTTTTAACAAATTAGAGGAGAATAAAATAATATAAGAAAAGTTCATACCTCTACTCGGTTTAAAAAAAATATATATTGGGGTTTGCATTACTTTTATAGTGTTCATGATTAACCTTGCAAATTTGGAGATAAATTACTAACGTTTGAGTTTAAGTTTAAATTGAACTTGTTAGAGAAATAGAGTTTCACTCTTTGTTAAGTATGGATTAAACAAAAATAATTTTGTTTTAAAAAAATGATAATGTCGAGTTTGAGTTTGAGTTTAAGTTGGACTTGTTAAAGAGATAAAGTTTCACTCCTTGTTAAATTTGGACTAAACAAAAATAATTTTATTTAAATAAAATTACAAAAAATGGATAATGACGAGTTTGAGTTTAAGTTTGACTTGTTTAAATAATTTTATTTATATAAAATGATAATTTTATTTAAATATTATGCTGACGCGGAAAATTATGAGAGTTTCAAAGGTTTCATTTACATATATATATATATATATATATATATATATAAGAAAAGTATTTATGTTCTGACTTCTGATTGTTAAATCTATTTTATTTTTTTAATTAAAAAAACAAAAATTGATATGTTTTCCATAGCTTCAAAAGACAATATTATAAATAAAAACTAGCTTCTAAACTTGTGTGAATGTACTGATTTCAGAACATTAATTTATATAATTAGTCACTGTTTTAGAGTGTGGATTGTATAAAAAAGTTGTAAACAACTAAATGAATATGATCATTCGAGTACTTGAAACAATGGAGCTCAATGATGTCTATTAAATAAAACCAAGTCCTTTAATTATGAAAATTGCAATTGTCATTTGTCAAAGTTATTAATAAATAAATATCTCGTCACGGCACATCCTTAACACGATGAACATTTTATAAGTACAAGTTTTTGTAAGGTTGGGATTCAAGGGCCAAGATTCAAGTCTCCATGAGAGAGCTTCACAAACATATACTTAAATTAGATTGGAGTACTTGAAAACAACTAAATGAATATGATCATTTGAGTACTTGAAACAGTGGGGCTCAATGATGTCTATTAGAAAAAACCAAGTCCTTTAATTATGACAATTGCAATTGCTATTTGTCAAAGTTATTAGTAAATAAATATCTCATCACGGTGCATCCTTAACATGATGAACATTTTATAAGTACAAGTTTTTGTAAGGTTGGGGTTCAAGGGCTAAAGTTCAAGTCTCCATGAGAGAATTTTATATACATACACTTAAATTAAACTAGAGTACTTGAAAACAACTAAATGAATATGATCATTTGAGTACTTGAAACAATGGAGCTCAATGATGTCTATTAAAAAAACCAAGTCCTTTAATTATGACAATTGCAATTGTCATTTGTCAAAGTTATTAGTAAATAAATATCTCATCACTGAGCATCCTTAACATGATGAACATTTTATAAGTACAAGTTTTTGAAAGGCAATTTTCATTTGTCAAAGTTATTAGTAAATAAATATCTCATCACTGAGCATCCTTAACATGATGAACATTTTATAAGTACAAGTTTTTGAAAGGTTAAGGTTCAAGGGCCAAGGTTCAAGTTTTCATGAGAGAGCTTCACACACATATACTTAAATTAGACTAGAGTAGGAATTCATTCTTAGATTTAAAAAAAAACATATATTTTAAAAAAAGGCAAGACTTAGGTATAGTACTTAGGTGTTATTTTTTAGATTTTCTTCTTAAGATTATGTCACGTGAATTTTTTCTTATGGGATGAAAATGTATTTTTTAGTTAAATAGGCATATTGCTGAATCTTAAGAGATGAACCTAAAGAACAGCACCTAAGTTATTGTACCTAAATTTTTTCCTTTTAAAAAATAACCATAATTAAAAGCATATGAAATGTGTATTTAATTGTAATAGTATTGTTGGAGCATTTTAATATTAATTATTTAAAATGAATTTATATGAAAAATATAAATGTAAAGATGTGGGAGTTAATATGTAAGATAAAAAATTAGTGAAATGTTTAATCCCACATTGAAAATGAGAGAGACTTTTTTATTATTTTGAATTGTGGTAATTAATTGGCTAATATGTATCAATTCAGATATTGAGATAGATACATTCAAAATTATTTTTATATTTGATAGGGAACTGATTTAGCCTATCTCCGAGTCGTCCATACAGGTCGTCCATAACCCACCTACTATTGTAAACACCCTCAGAAACTTACCTACAATTACCTCGTCCAAGGGAGAAGAGCCCTGGACGAGGTAAGCACCACTAGAGCGATGCACTCGTCCAGAGTGCCGACAACCTCGTCTTGAAGGAATTTGCCTGTTAGACGAGACAGCCCCTGCGCGTGTACCAAAGCACACTCAACTAAGGAACTCCAGGACGAGGGTATCATACTTAGGAAAATCTCCGAATATGACGTGATAATCCCTTATCCCACGCATAACCGCTAGGTATCCGTTGTGGAATAGAAGCATAACTTCTAAACGCTTATGCAAGTTACATTTGATTTCTACCTCTCCTTGAATCCAAGAGAAGTTCCAATTTTGATAACCGCCTATAAGAACACTATATAAAGGCTGTTTCAGACAAGGCCAAGGTATGTTCATTTTTTACTCCAAAAAAGTTGGAACTCAAATAACATAGAGAGAAAAACTAACTTTGCCATCGGAGGGTTTTTGGCCGGCAGCCCCGGTCACCTTTGATTCGCTTTTCTTTCTTTTTTCAGGCTGCAGAGAGAACCAGTAGTCCTTTCAAGTCCGAAGCATCCAGCCTACTGATCTTCTTTGCATCATTAGTTGGCGACGTCTGTGGGAATACGCAAGGACAGCATACAAACACTACTCAGTCCTTTTTGGTTCAATCGTGTTTTTGTTGTAAAAAGTTACTCTATCCCAGACAAAAGGCTGAATGGTTCGAACAAGATCAAGGGCTACAAGCCCAGGCCACCAGGAGAGTAGGGATGCATCCAGCAATCCTCTTCGCGATCGCAGATCAGCACCTGTAATGCAACCGCCTTCTATTCAGCACATACAATCCATGGCTGCCGCTATGGGCGTAACCGACACGTCGAGAACCAGGAGTTGAATAGGAAGATCAACCTCAGAGGCGTCAAGAAGGGCACATGGAGGGAAGGGCCCCAGAGTCGAAGGAGGGGAGAAAATGTAGAGTCCGAGAATCGACAAGGTACCACTTCAAGAAGGATGCCACACTTAGAGAGAGAGATGGACCAGAATGAGGAAAGCCATGGATGAGATGAGGAAATACGAGAGGGCAAACCCAGTAGATGATATGGTCCACCAAACGGACTCCCCTTTCACAGCTTCCATCAACAGTCACCCTCTACCCCCGAAATTCAAAATGCCTTCTTTAGACTCGTACGATGGAAATCGCGACCCTTGCGATCACATTGCAACTTTCAAGACGACCATGCACCTGCAGGGGGTCCTAGACGAGATCATGTGCAGAACTTTTCCCACCACACTCAAGGGACCAGCGCGAGTGTGGTTCAGTAAGATTCCCCCAAACTCAGTGGGATCATTTGAAGAACTGAGTAAGCTGTTTGTCAACAACTTCATTGGAGGACAGCGTCACAAACGTTCCTCCTCTAGCCTGCTGACTATAGAGCAAGGGGACAATGAGAGTTTGCGATCTTTTATCACCCGGTTTAACAGAGAAGCCTTAACGGTGGACGAGATGGATGACAAGCTATTGCTGGCCGCTTTCCACAATGGGGTCAATTCTGACTTGTTCATTCATAAGCTCTACGAGCAGGAACCACAGACTATGGCCGAGCTTGTCCATTTGGCCCAGAATTTTATGAATGCTGAAGACGCTATCATAGCCAAGAAAAGAAAAAGGGTAGAACGCTCGGAAGTGGGCCACTATCGCTATCCGGACCAAGGACCTCGTCCAAAGAAAGTTCGGGTAGACGAGAGGAAAGATAAGGAGAGTAAGAAGGCGAGTTCCTCCACGAGGAATCAGCAGTACACCCCCTTGACTATGCCACTAGAGTAGGTTCTTATGCAGATCAAGGATGATCCGTCCTTGAAGTGGCCAAATAAAATGAAGGGAGACCTCAACAAGCGTAACAGGAGCAAGTATTGTCGCTTTCACAGAGACCACGGGCATGACACGGACGAGTGTTTTGACTTGAAACAGCAGATAGAAAACCTCATTAGACAAGAAAAATTGAGGAATTTCCTTGGACAAGACCAAAGAGATGAGAAAATGAAAGCCAAGGTGGAAGAATCATCACGACCCCCATTAGGAGAAATAAGGGTGATTATAGGAGGAAACTCGACAGCGCAGTCATCCAAGTCAAGAAAGACATATCTGAAGGCGGTGCAGAACATCCAGTTGTCCGGACGACCAAGGACCGAGGAAGTAGACCAGCATGCTGTTACGTTCACGGACGAGGAAGCAGGACGACTTCATCACCCACATGATGACGCGATAGTCATCACTTTGCTCATCTCTGACTATATGACCAGAAGGGTGTTGATAGACAATGGCAGCTCTGCAGACATCCTCTACTACCTCGCATTCCAACAAATGAGGCTAGGACGAGATCAGCTTCGACCAGTGAACTTGCCGTTGGTAGGGTTCGGAGGAATGAAGGTGCAGCTGGTGGGTACCATTACATTACCGGTGGTCGTTGGAACATATCCACAGCAGATAACCAAGGAGGTAAATTTTCTTGTTGTCGATTGTGCATCGTCATATAATGCAATTATCGGGAGACTAACTTTGAATAGTTGGAAGGCGGTAACCTCTACTTATCACCTGTCCATCAAATTTCCAACTGAGCACGGAGTAAGCCACGTACAAGGGGATCAGTTGGCTGCCAGAGAATGCTATTTGGCTATGCTGGCAATGGACGAACACATGCAGGCAATGAGTATAGACGGACGGAGAATCGCGGCGGAACCCACTGAAGCACTAGAGGACATCCCTTTGGACGATAACCAGCTTGAGAAGTGTACTAGAGTTGGGGCGAGCATGGAAGAGGGGGCAAAACGCGCTTTGGTCCGGTTTCTGAAGAAAAACCTCGATGTCTTTGCATGGAGTCATGAGGACATGCCCGGCATTGATCCGAGTGTCATTACCCATAACCTGAGCGTGAGTCCCTATTCGAAACCAGTGCGTCAGAAGAAAAGAGTTTTTGCTCCCGAGCGAGACAATGCCATTAAGGAAGAGGTGCAGAAGTTGGTCGTCGCGAAGTTCATCCGAGAAGTTCATTACCCAGACTGGTTGGCGAACGTAGTCATGGTCAAGAAAGCTAATGGCAAGTGGAGGATGTGCGTGGACTTCACTGATCTAAACAAAGCTTACCCCAAGGATAGCTACCCATTGCCGCGCATTGACCAGTTAGTGGACTCGACGGCAGGCCACAGGATACTTAGCTTCATGGACGCTTTCTCAGGATATAACCAGATTTAGACGAATGAAGCGAATCAGGAGAAGACCTCATTCATCACGAGCTAAGGGTTGTATTGCTACAAGGTAATGCCCTTCGGTTTGAAGAACGCGGGGGCGACCTACCAAAGGCTGGTTAACCATATGTTCCGTCCTCAAATCGGGCGAAATGTGGAGGTTTATGTGGATGACATGCTGGTGAAGAGCTAGGACGAGGATAAACATCTGGACGACCTTCAAGAGACTTTTGATACGTTGCGACGGTACCACATGAAATTAAATCCGAGCAAGTGTGCTTTCGGGGTTTCATCGGGTAAATTCTTGGGGTTTATGGTGTCGCACAGGGGAATTGAGGCGAATCCGGATAAGATCCAGGCGATACTGAACATGGAGCCACCGAAAAATATCAAGGAAGTCTAGTCTCTTACTGGACGAGTCGCCGCCCTCAACAGGTTCGTATCGAAAGGTACTGACAAATGTTTACCATTCTTTAAAGTCCTTAGGAAGGCTTTTGAATGGACAGACGAGTGTCAAAAGGCCTTCCAAGACTTGAAGACGTATCTAATGACGGCACCACTGTTAAGTCCGTCTGTACCTGGGGAAGAGTTGTACCTGTACTTGGCAGTGTCCCCACACGCAGTAAGCTCAGCGTTAGTCAGAGAAGAGGGGAGAGTCCAGAAGCCGGTCTATTACACAAGCCACGCGATGAGAGGGGCAGAAGGACGATACCCGATGATGGAGAAACTAGCCTTCGCATTAATCACGGCTTCCAGGAAGCTGAGACACTATTTTCAGGCACACTTCATCAACGTCCTAACAGACCATCCCATAAAAAAGGCGATGAGCAAGTTGGAAGCTGCTGGACGGCTAGTACAGTGGGCCGTTGAGCTCAGCGAATTTGATGTCAGGTACCTCCCAAGGAGCACGATAAAGGCGCAAGCGTTGGTAGATTTCATTGCAGAATTCACCCCCAGTCAGGACGACTTGAACAAGGACGAAGGAAATGAAATGTGGGTGGTTAATATAGACAGATCGTCCACACTGTATGCAGGAGGGATTGGAATTGTACTGAAGTTCCCTGAAGGTGACAAGCTGGAGTATGCGGCCCGTCTGCAGTATCCAACTACCAACAACGAGGCTGAGTACGAGGCTCTACTCAAGGGATTGGAATTGGCCAAGTCCTTAGGGGCGAAGTCGTTAACAATCAGAGGAGATTCTCAACTGGTCATTAACCAAGTAAATGGGATGTGTGATGTCAAGGAAAATCGAATGAAGAAGTACCTTAACAAAGTGAAACGCCTTGCCCGAAAATTTTCAGCCATAAGTTTTATTCAACTTCCTAGGGAGGAGAATGCGGAAGCAGACGCCTTGGCGAAAGCCGCCTCGGCAGGGGTCATAGACGAGTTCGGCGACATCCAATACATGCCAAGCATAGACATCCCTGACATACAGCAGATAGGAGGAGGAGAGAATTGGATGAGCCCGATAATAATTTACCTCAAAGATGGGAGGCTTCCAGAAGACAAGGATGAAGCGAGAAAGTTAAGGGTCAGGTCGGCCAAGTATGTCCTCATAAATGAGGTGTTGTACAAGCGAGGCTTTTCCCAACCCTACTTAAGATGCTTGGCTCTTGACGAGTCAAACTATGTAATGGACAAGCAGAAGTAGCAAACCGATCCCTGCTGAAAATCATCAAGACTCGGCTTAAGGGGGCAAAAGGGATATGGCTAGATGAGCTACCAGGTGTTCTTTGGGCCTATAGGACGACTGCACGGACTCCGACAGGAGAAACCCCTTTTAAACTAGCCTATGGAAGTGAAGCTGTCATACCAGCGGAGGTCCATATGGCAAGTCACCGAGTGATGGAGTACCAGGAGAAAGACAACGGGGAACAACTTCGCCTTGACCTCGATCTTATTGATGAGGTAAGAATGGATGCGGAGCAAAGGACGGCAAGGTACAAAAATCTCATGGCCAGACAGCATGATGCCATGGTAAAACCCAGATGGTTCGGTGTGGGGGACCTTGTCCTCAAAAGGGTCTCCTTGGCGACCAGGAACCCAGCTCATGAAAAATTGGGACCCAATTGGGAAGGACCCTACAGGGTAATCAACTGCAAAAGGCAGGGGTCCTACTACCTGGAAGCCCTGGACGGGCGGAAGTTAGAGCATCCTTGGAACGTGGAACATCTGAGAAGGTACTATCAGTGATGAGCAGGGACGAGGGAAGTCAGTGGCAAAATTACAGTTGTGATTTGCGTGTTTGCTTATATTTACTTTTGCTTTTACTACTGTTATGGTGTGTTATGAATAAAAGTGCACTAGTTCTTAAACTTTTGCACTACTTACAGACTAGCTTATGAAAGACGATGCTATGTACTTGAGTATCTTAATAAGGCACTAGCTTATAAGCATGTGCCGCATTTGTGAACAATGTTCATATAATAATACGGTTTGAATTATAATATGGTTGGGATTTCTTATATATTTGGAGCCTAAATCCAGTCTCCATAATAATACCCACAGATGAGGCAAAAGCCTAGGAAAAATAAAATCTATGGACGAAGGCAAACTCGTCCAAGCTTTCCTTTAAAAGAGGATAAAGCGAAGAGAAAAATGCTAAGGCATGCTCGTCCAAACTTTCCTTTAAAAAATGATAGAGCAAATAGAAAAATGCTAAGGCATGCTCGTCCAAGGTAAGGGCCAGGGCCCACTTGTCTAAGAAAGAAAGTAGGCATTAACACATGGCATTCCAACAACGAGAATATGGTCAAGACGTTGTGAACTTGTGAAAATACGAGTAGTAATCGCATATAGGGCAGGCAAAATGATCATCATCGTCCTAAGTGAGTCATCCATGAGGGAATCATGTAATCACCCAACACTTGGGAACATTGCTTAAAAGGCAATTGAACAAAAAATAATACATAAACTCGTCCATGGAACAACAATAGTGACAAGCAAAGACACATTCATTAGACATTAAAGGGTGGACGACCACCGTCCAAAAATCCTTAAGAAATATGCCTTGAAAGGAAATTGTTTATAAACTCGTCAAAAGTACTCCAGACGAGATAAATGTATTATACATATAAAATAAAAATAAAAAAAGATGAGAGCAAAACACTTGAACAAATAGTGATAAAATCTTTAAATAACAAAGGCATCAGGCATCAGGGTCGTCTTGAGCAGGCTTGGTCGAGGCATCGTCTTCAACATTGACATCTTCAGAGCTAGTCTGAAGAAAAGAACTGGTAGCACCTCCTAGTTGAAGGATGATGGGGCTGAAATCAACTTCGGGAAACTTTTCTTTCGCCTCGATGCGAAAGTCCTCAAATCCAGCTGCATAGTTGGCGTCTAGAAGGTTAGTGAATTGCTTCGAAGCCTTGAATTCCTCCATAGCTTCGTCCTTAGCCCTCGCAAGGGAGTTGCTTAGCTCGTCGATCTTCCTTTGAAAATGGTCAAGATGAGAGTCTTTTTCCACTATGTCAGCCTTTAGCTCCACGACGAGGTTGAGCAAACCCTTGGCCTCGTCCTTAGCCTTGGCAGCCGTCTCAGCCCAGCCCTTGCAATCATCTTTAACCTCCTGGATCCTCATCTCCAATAGTAGCCTCGTCCTGTCCAGCTCAGTAGCCTGCCTGGACGCAACTATAAACTTGGACATGGCCTGCACAAGCAAATAAGAGTTTTCGTATTAAGCAAAGTCAACAAGCATAAAAGCAAAACTAGTGACGAGAATAAATTCATATCACTTACCTTGAAAAGATCGTGGACACCTGAGTGTTCAAAATCTTTCAAGGACATGTTATAGCATGCAGTCACGTCCTCGTCGAGACACGCTTGTTGTTGAAACCTCTCCCAAGCCAAGCCCTCACTCTCAAGAAGGTTAGGCACAACGTCAACGGGAGGCTGGGACGAGGTAGGAACATTGGTTTTGGACGGAGAAAGGTGAACAGGCTCAGACGACTCCACATCGAAGATCTGGACGAACAACGATTGAGGAGGAAGAACAGGGACAGCGGGAGAGACGACCCCAGGCTTGGACGACCTCCTATGCTTGGCTCTCCGGCTGGGGAGGTTTTCAAGGTTGATAGCCTTTGATAGGCTTCTCTTATCACTAGCAGCAGGACGAGCCCTTGTCTCGGAGTCTTGCTTAGCACGCTCGTCCGCGACTCCCTTGCCCTTGTTTTCCTTCATAGTAGCCATCCCTAAAATAAATAATAATAATAATAGGTATGGGTGAATAAGTCAACAATTCTGTATAAGACGACAAAAATAAGAAAATAATAAAAAAAAAGAAATTCAAGACGAGAACTCACGTCGACGAACTGTGATTTCGTGGGCTAAAGCTTCCAAAGAGGGCTTTGGGCCAAGTCCCCAAGTCGCAAGACGCTGCAGGGTGACCAAAGAATGGAAGTCCCTTTCTGGGTGAAGACGAGCCTTCTGAACGCGTCCTAGATAGAACTTGTTCAACGAGGGCCTTCTAACACCTGCAATAAAGACGAGGAGTTTAAGATAGAAAAATGTATAATAAGGGTAATATTACGGTAGTGGTAAGCATACCTTCAGGATGAAGGTTCCCTATGTCTCCTGTATAGGGGGGAAATGAATCCCTGCTCAACTCAATAGGGCGTCCTGCCCAAAAACCGGAGACGAAGAAGAACTCCGTCTTCCAGCTCCTATCTGAAGTAACCAAAGATTTAATAATCCTACAATCTTTTCTCCTGGTTGTGAACTGATAGAATCCACAAGATTGACTAATTTCAGAGGGTTTATAGCAAAAAAGGAATTCGTCCATGGTAAGAGGACAATCCCCTTCGAAAACCTCTCTCCACAAAACTTGCATAGAAACGACTAGTCTCCATGCATTAGGATTTAGCTGACACAAACCTAAACCTAACCTACTAAGTAACTCCCTGGCAAAAGCATTAAGAGGCAGCCTAAGACCCCCTAGAAGATAGGCTTCATAAACCCCAATGCCAAAGTGAGGTTGGCAACACCACTCATCACGGACGGCTAATCTAGGATTTAGCTCGTCTGAGATTTGGTACCAGCTTATAAGGGACGCTAATTTCCTCTCGTCGGTCTTGGTCGGAATCCCTACAGCGCAGCTGTATACAGTCTCAACCTCGTCCTTTCTAGTGGGCGAGGGCGCGCTAGAGGGACCAGCCCCAGACCCAGACCCAGACCCTACCCTCGTCCTAAGTTCTTCCTGAAAAACTTCTAAGGGAACCCCAGGAACCCTAGAAACATACTCGTCTGTGGTATTACCAGTGCTCCTACTATTGTCACTACTAGAACCACTATAGCTAGTTGTGTTACGATATTCATCTATCTCCCTATCAACACTATTGCTAGACGAAGAAAAACTTTTGGACATTTTGGAAATGTAAGGGAAACCTAAAGACGAGCGTAGAGAAAATACCTGGCTCTAGACGAAGGAAACTAAGGACGCTGGAATACTCCTAGACGAGGCGATGGACGAGAGATGTCAAATGAGAGAATTTGAAAAATAGAGAGGGTAGGGGAGGAAATCCACTATTTATAGGTGTTGAAAAGTAAAACTCAGAACGAAATGATCAATCAGGAAGAACCACGTGGCAACCTCCTCAAAAACCCAAATCGATGCAACAGTTAACCCAGGTAAGTAATGACACGTGGCATAATCTGGGGCCTTTGAAACCTCGTCCTCTACCTTGAGACACGTGGAATAATACGTTGAAGCGAGTCCAGAAACCAAAGAGCTTTGGACGACCCTTGAACAGGGGGCAACTGATAGGGAACTGATTTAGCCTATCTCCGAGTCGTCCATACAGGTCGTCCATAACCCACCTACTATTGTAAACACCCTCAGAAACTTACCTACAATTACCCCGTCCAGGGGAGAAGAGCCCTGGACGAGGTAAGCACCACTAGAGCGATGCACTCGTCCAGAGTGCCGACAACCTCGTCTTGAAGGAATTTGCCTGTTAGACGAGACAGCCCCTGCGCGTGTACCAAAGCACACTCAACTAAGGAACTCCAGGACGAGGGTATCATACTTAGGAAAATCTCCTAATATGACGTGATAATCCCTTATCCCGCGCATAACCGCCAGGTATCCGTTGTGGAACAGAAGCATAACTTCTAAACAGTTATGCAAGTTACATTTGATTTCTACCTCTCCTTGAATCCAGGAGAAGTTCCAATTTTGATAACCGCCTATAAGAACACTATATAAAGGTTGTTTCAGACAAGGCCAATGTATGTTTATTTTTTATTCCAAAAAAGTTGGAACTCAGATAACATAGAGAGAAAAACTAACTTTGCCATCGGAGGGTTTTTGGCCGACAGCCCCGGTCGCCTTTGATTCACTTTTCTTTCTTTTTTCAGGCCGCAGAGAGAACCAGTAGTCCTTTCAAGTCCGAAGCATCCAGCCTACTGATCTTCTTCGCATCATCAATATTCATTGGTGAGTAATTGACACTTTTATTATGGAAAATGAAGGACCTTATCTAGTTAGTTATATTAATCTTTTAGGGACAGATCCAAGATTTTAAGTTAGTGGGGGCCAGAGTATAAAGAAAAAAAAAATCCATATAGGCATCCATATAGTATTGAAAAATTATAAATACACAAAATCGTTATTTCTAAATACATTAAGATGCAATTATCTACCAACAAAGATAAAGATAAAGATAAAAACAAAAACAAAATAATGTTTTAAAAAAAAATACTAGACTGGCTAGGATTTTCGTTGTTGTTAAAGTTAGACTATTCACAGTGGAGGTGCTAACAGCTTAAAAAAACTATTTTATCTATTTTACCACTTTATTTTACAATACACCCAATATTAAATGTTCTTTTTATCACTTCGTTTAAATAATATAAACAACTCACTAAAATAATAAAGGAAAAGAGAGAATTTGAGTTTTTCAATTGAAGGAATAGATATGATCTTAATAAAATATTATATTATATTTTTAATTACTTGTTACAGTCAACTAGTATTTATACCAGTTTATAGTAGTTACACAAATTTAGCTTTAGCTTCTCCTATAACAAGTGATTTTTTGGTTATTTGGTGGTAAAATAGTTTTTTTTTTTTTTGCTAAAATACAATTAGCACTGTGAATGTTTTTATTATTTTTGTTAAGTTTTTGGGATGGATAGTTGTTATTTTAGTTAGACTAGCTAGGCTGATTAGGGAAAAAGGAGGCCTAAGATTTTGGAAGGAGGGCCCAACTACAAAAATAAAATATATAATAACTATTTTAAAAAAAATAGACCCAGAGGGGCTTGAGCCCCCACCTGGGTTCGTCCCTATAGTCCTTTATTATTATTATTTTTCTTTTGTTTTTAATACTAAAACAATGGGTATAATAAAAGACATGAAGAAGAGAAAAATGTGTTGTGTAAGTTGTAATTAATGAGTAAAAATAAGTTAATGTGATATTTTGAGTAATAGTAAAAAAAAAAAAAACCTAATGAAAAGATTTTAAAAAAAAGGCTAAATGTACGCGTGCGCGTGTATATATATATTGATTGGTCTTTATCTCTAATGTGACACTTGAGAAATGTCTTGATGCAATGAAGAGTGTAGAAGAAATGAAGAATGTTAAATGCTAAATGATAAGTTGGAAGTTAATTTAGTTTTATTTTTTAAAATTTTTTTATATATAAAAAAATAGAAGTGATTAAAGAAGAAGTCACGTGACAAAACCTTATGCTCTCTCACATAAGATCTCTGCTTAAATATATATATCTATATATATTTTGATTGATGATATTGATTACATGATTTATATTATAATTAAATTGCATATATGCAATTTGTTAATCAAATGGAATCACAGTTTGACTCGGTGCCACCGGTTCCCGCCAAAACAAAAGCTATAACCCGTTTCGCCGTTGTTTTTGTATGACTCATCTCCTCCAAGGTAACAACGAGACATGGCAGTTTGAACACCAGTTGTTGAATCAACTAAGTCAAGATTGTGATCTACAAGTTCAACTTGACTCATGAAACAAGTACGTTGATATACGCCATTATCAAATTGTCCACTGCCCAGAGGAGGGTTGGTATTATCATCTCTGCTACTGAGAACATAGTCTCCCAATTGCAATTTGTCTGCTCCTCCAGCTAACTCGTTAAATTGTGTGGCAGGAAAATACCCAATGGGATCATAATCATTATCACCATGATAAACAACCAGCCACCATGAAGCATTTCTTACTTCACTTCCTCCTTATCATATCACATAATCAAAAACCCAAAAAGAAAGAAAATAAGGAAAAACAAATGGAAGATCATATATATATAAAAGAAAGATGGAAAATATTACACGAATAATGCTGAAACGCAAAGCAACTTGGTCTTCAGCACTGTATTAATTTAGAGACTATATCTATAGCAGCGCCAATTGAAACTCGGGTATTAGTTTGTACGAACCCCAAGCAATTAAGATTATAATATCCTGATAAGTTGCCGTTCTAGCCCATGTATAGTGTAAAATTCAAATTAAGTTTTTATTTATTTTTTTTTTTTAGAGAGAATTTTAACTTATAACGTCCGCTCATGATAATAGCTCTTTATTATCAGACCAAGACACAAATCAGTTTTTGGTGTAGGCGGGAATTGAACCCCAGATCTCTTATACAACCATCAAATTAAGTTAATACATTCTATTTGTAAAAAAAGAAAAGAAAAATTATCCTAACAAGAACATTAAATCTGTTAAGAGATAAAAGTACTCACTGATCATTAAATCTGTTTCAAAATAATTGTGATGTGCACAGTGCATACTTGTGCACACACTGATCATTTTCTAGAATACCTTGAAATTGAATCATTGAAAGAATAATATAAATTAACTTAATTAATTGCAGAGACAAACAATATGAGTCCCACTCCCACAATTAAAACATTGCTTAATTGTACACATTTAGGGTATAGAGTAATCTTTTGTGGACCAAATTTAGAGAGAGAAATGAACAAAAATAAACTACACATCTTACGCTAAGAATGTTTAGAAACAACAATTAAAACACCATGAAAGAAAACCTCTCACTCCAAAGCCAATCAAGAAATTTGAATTAAAAAGAAAAAACTAAACACAAATTAATAACGTAAAAGTATGAACCTGAATTCTATGATTCTTAAGTGAAGTATGTTTCAAACTAGGTTGCGCATATACATTGACGCAATCATAGGTGTCTCCATGATCAGTCTGCAAAAATCTTATTATTGTTAGACAAAACCTCAAGCTATAACGAAATGCAAATACTTTGTTAGCAATGAAAATTGTAATTACTACTGCACTAAATTGACATGGAATACTCAGCTAATTTTTTTTTTTTGTTTGACATAGAATAATGTAATATTAGTTTCACAAGTAAAACTATTGACAAGCAGTGGCGGAGCCACACACAAGGCTGGCCCCCCCAAAATTTAAAAAAATTATTTTATAGTATTTATATTATTTACATTTTAAAAAATGTAGCATGTAAAAATTGAAGTTGGCCCCCCCAAATTTTGAGTCATTTCAATGGTGCTCTTGAAAGAAAGAGAAATTATATTAAAATCATATAATTTAAGAGGTTTAACAAATTAAACTATGTAAAAAATGATAAATTTTTGTCCATGTCTAATAAAAGAAATACATGACTTTTGTATACTCATTCAAATTTAGAAGATGATAAATTCTCTTAGTAAATTAATTTATATGTGTGTGTGTAGAGGTTTGTCTTAACTAATATTTTAACATCACAACTTGGCCCTCCCAAAGCAAAATTTCTAGCGCCCCTGTTGACAAGCATTTATGAACAAAAATACAATAGAAATACCAAAACAAGTTTTAGTGGTGTTTCTTGCTTCCTTTCTGAAATCAAATCATTGAGATTATTCCCTTTTGCAATGGCGTCATTATGGAATGAAGCAAAATGTAATGAGATGTAAAACACAAAAACACTTTGAAAGCCATAGATTCTTTGCCCCTAAGCACTTCATATATGAGAAGATTCCAACTAAGTTACAAGGCTCTTCATAATTCTTGAGCTAGTTTCAAATGTGCTTTAATTTTGTCTTGTCGATATGTATATATAAGAAATTAGGGTCTATAAAAAGAAAAAGTAAGTCAAATATACGATATAATTGCAAATGATAAGTTTCCCAAAAAAAAGCTTATTAAATTTTCATTACAGCTCACTTGATGCTTAATATGTAAAAATGTAATACGATTTAATGAAGGTCACAACTCACATAGGCAATATATAGCTGTGTGGAGCCAAGGCTCCAAAAAAGTCATATATTACTTCCGAAACTTAAGTTGTTTGACCCCATGACATAGATAAGAAGACAAAAAAAGTAAGCCTAATTATAGGTTTATATTGTACTATTAATGATTAAGGGTGTTCATCAAACCACACAAACTATAAAAACTACATAGAAACCACCCGTAAAATGGTATAATTGCATTGCACCACATGGTGTAGTGTTGTTTGCGGTTTTATAATAATAAAAACTGCACAAACTACACCCTCTCTCTCTCTCTCTCTCTCTCTCTCTCTCTCTCTCTCTCTCTATATATATATATATAATATATTGTTAATAGTTTAGTAACCTTAGTTTTCAAAAAAAAAAAAGTTTAAAAACCCTAGCAAGTGTTGGTTAGGAAAGACAGCTCAAAATAAAGAAAAATTAGCTCAATAGTTTAAAACTAGGCTCAAAACAAAGGAAAAATTAGTTTTGGGCTGGGCAGGAAAAACCCAAAATTTGAAAAATATACCGGCTTCAAATTACATCTTATACACTGCACCGCATATGTGACCGTAAAAATGAAGTTCAGCGCAGTTATGATTTTGGTTAAACTGCACCACAAAGTACAGTGCTAAAAATGGCCTAACACCGCACCGCACTGCACCACAAACACCCTTAATAAATGTAAATCTTACATTGTTAGTACAATGCAAGTTAAGAATTTTTCAAAAAGCAATTCCCTTTAGGGTTTAAACAAAACAAACTTGACCTAATATATATATATATATATATATATATATATATATATATATATATATATATATATATATATATATATATATATATATATATATTATCATATTTTTAGCAAACCAACCTGACACAAAAAAAAGGTTGAACGTCCCTACACAACTAACATGCCCTTTTTTCTTCTTCTTTTTTGCTAACCAAACTTATCCCATTTTTCTCTTTAGAGGTTTTCACACTCTTCATAACATTGAAATCGTTGGAATTTTGATAATGTTTATTTTCATAGTTTTTCTCTATTTTTGTGGTTGACGAGAGTTTACAAGACACTTGAATACATGAAAATTCCTTACATGCTTGAATTTTCATTTCATTGAGAATTATATTGTATAGTCTTAAGTGATCATGCCTGAAAGTGTTTACATGCATCTGTATATGGATTACATAGTGTCAAGCTTTGCATAAAATGAAAGAGAGAATATTGGTATTCAATGTGCAATCTCATTACTTCTTGCGTGTGTGTGTGTGTGTTTTTTTTCTACTCAAAATGTTTTTTTCCAATAGTTTTTCTATCAAATTTTTTTTTTTCAAATGGGAGAAAGTTGTTTTACAACCTTTTTTTTAAAAAAAAAATAGGGGGAGTTTTATTTGTTTGCATTCCACGTGTGTGTGCCATTCAATTGTTGTTGTTGTTGTTGTTGTTGCATATGTGTTAGTATCCATTGCATATTTATTTCTTTCTATTCATGTTTGCCTATGGGTTCTTTGTGCTCATTTAATCATCTTTATGTTTCCTTGGTGAAACTTTATAGATTTTTGTGCCTATATGTTAATGATAACAAAAAGGAGGAGAAAATGTAGTTTTTGGAGATTCTACATGTTAGGCGGAGCAATACTTGTTTTTGTAAGGTAGAGATAACTTTTATTGAGCATTATGTACTTTACGGTTTTGTACCCTTTTTTTGGTATACTTATTCTTGAGCTTTATTTGTTTATTATCTACCATTGTTTTCCATATGGTGCTCATAACATGTTTGTTAAGTGCTTTCAGGAAAGACAGGTATAAAGCCAACCAAAACAATTAATCCTAATTTGTGCTATGATTTCTTGGGACTAGCTGTTTTAGATTAGGCTAGTTTATTTGAGTATTGATTTATTATTTGTAATCAATTTATTATTGTATTTGGCTTACATTTGTATTTGAGGTTTTGTTATGGATTAACAAAGGGAGAGATGGTAAGAGCACTAGCATTAGAAGGAGTGTAAACACCTCCTTGTTGCCATTTGACAACCCAACTCCTTCAAAACATGGCACGTCCAATTTGTCATTCTTAAAAAATTATACAACTAGCTAGGGGTGTCAATGTTCGATCCAACTCGCGAACACGACACGAACCCGATACAGGTTTTTGCGGGTTAGGGTTGTGCCTTAATGGGCTTGGGTTATAAACGGGTCGACCCGAAAGTGACATGATAAGAAATGTGTCATAAGTGAGTCAACCTGCATAACCCACAATAGACACGTTTGACACGCTAATTTATTTATGTCAATCCAAAATGACCCACTTAACACAACATGATTTAATCGTATAACAAATAATATTCATTTTATTTTAGATTTGTCAACCTTTTATATCCAACATATATTTTAAATTTAAAAAGAAAAGTAAGTAATTACAAAAACTTACATGGGATATAATTGGAAATTGGAAATTGAAACTTTACAAACCCTAGACCTCTAAACTCTACAAACCCTAAATCTCTAAACCTTTTAATAAATATCTTATTTTATTTTATTTTTTAATTTCAGCCGTACTACTCACTCTACTATCTTATAGTCTCGTGCCCAATTCTCAAACTCAAACTCTCAAACCGGTTATTGCTCTCTCTCTCTCTCTTTCTCTCTCTATGGATGATGATCGTAGTCATAGTCAGGATTAGTCTACAATGCACTTCTTTTAGAGTGTAAAGAACTTATTTCTAGATATATATTACATTTTTGTTGAACTATATTATTTTGAATGTGGGTTGAAGACTTAAAATGTATGCACTGCTTTTGAATGTTACATTAAATATTATGCAAATTGAAATGGGTTATGTTACATTCGTGTCAACCCAACACGACTCGTTTATTAAGCGTGTCGAATGGGTTGGGTCAGGTCAACCCGCCTTATTAACAGGTCGGGTTAGGGTTGAAGGATCATGACATGATTATTAAATGGGTTAGGTTAGGGTTGAGCCATTTAGTCGAATACCCATACCTTGCCACGACACGAACCCGACACGTTAACCCGAATTGATACCCCTACAACTGGCTATAGTCTAGTAATATATACACAACTTACTGTAGCCCTGTTGTTAAAACTAAATAATATATTCTATTATCTACAACTTTCTCCCTCCACTTTAATAAAAAAAAAATTTCACTCTCCCTCTCTTTCTCTCTCTTCTCTCTACCTCTTGTCGAGCGTTTCTTTCATCCCTCATTGCTTTCACCTCTCCCATCTCAGCTATGTCTCTCTCGATGGCATTGGCAACGGCAAAGGCTTGAAGCTTGAAGGCGACGACGGCAGTGGCGACTTGAAGATTGGTTGTTCTGGGTTTTGTTCGCATGGGTTTTGGGTTTAGATTGATGCTTCTGTGGTATCGTGGGTTTGAATCAATGCTGCCACTGCTGTTGCTATCGTTGATACCGCTTCCACTCAACCCAGCACTTTAACCCTTCTACCCATTTTTCCTTTTACTCACTCACACACACACTCTCTCTCTCTCTCTCTCTCTCTCTCTCTCTCTCTCTCTCTCTTTCTCTCTCTTTCTTACAAACCCAGATTTGTTCTCTCTTTTTCAACAGAACCCAGCCAAGACAAAGAAAAATAAAATAAAAAAACAACAAAAATCCGTAACAGAAAAGAAAACAAAAGCATAAGAAAAGGCTAATAATATCCATCAGGTCCTAGATTGAAGCTTCATCCCAATCATTGTGTTCATCTCATTCTCCATTTTTTTTCCACTAAAGGGTCAATCGCTTTCTTTTTCTTGTCTTTTATTTTTTATTTTTCGCTATCTTTGGGTTCAGATTTAAGCTGTTGACATGTTTTTATTTTTGTGTGCATGTGTGTGAGATTTTCATTGTAAGATGTCTGATTGTGGAATGTGTTAATGTAGTTCGGATCTCTCTTTTTTTTTTTTTTTTTTCATGTGGGTATTCCTAAAAATTTATGATTTTGCGGTGTTTCAGTGATGGTGGCGGTGGTGATGGATGGCTTTTGGTGGTTGTGCTAAGTTTTAGTGGTAGGTGGTTGCTGGCTTTGGTGGGTTACTAGTGGTGGTGGTAATTGCTAATCGTGGGTTTGATGGATAGAGAGAGTGTAAGAGAGAGAAGTGAGTTGTTTATATTATATTATTATTTGATGGGGGTAGTTTATATTATTTTAAGAGATTAAATTCTATAAGGATGGGGTGTAAAACTAATGTTTTACACCGTCCAATAAATGATTGTTATATCAACATTTTACTTAAAATTCAATACATCCTACCACAGTTAATAACATTTCGATAGATTCCCAATTTGGTTGGATTTATATATGGGTATTAGAATTGATTGAGTGTGATTGTGTTTATTCTTAAATATGTGATAAGATGATGTAACATGTTAGGATTGGAGGGGTAAAACATAAATTTTACACCACGTCCTTATAGAATTTACACTCTTATTTTAATAAGTTGTATCTAAAAATAGAAATTGAGATGAGATGTTGGTTGAGTTGTAAAAATGAAACGGTAAAATAGATAAAGTAGTGTTTGAGGATGCGAAATAATTTTTTTTTTTGTTTTTGTTTTTGTTTTTGTTTTTGCATCCTCAGATGCTAATGCTCCAAGTTTCATGTGTTTTGGTATTACCAAACAATGCCACATTATGTGTTTTTTTTTAATTGAGTTTTAATGTGTCTTAAAATTTTAATTGAAGATCAAGTTGAAGACAAAAGGTCTACTTACGAAAATCTCAAGAAAAGTGCATTTTCAGAATGTGCCTTGATAGCTAACTCGATACCTACTTGATATATCAAGATTTAATTTTGTTTCCTCAATAGCTATCTCAATACCTCTCAATCTATCGAGATTTATGGATTAGCAAAAATTCAGCAACGCAAAAATAGCCCATAACTTGTCTGTTTGAAGCTCGAATTGAGATTTGTTTGAAATGATATTTAAAGCACATTATAAGTCATCTATTAGAAGACTTGAGAGAGAGAGAGAGAGAGAGAGAGAGAGAGAGAGAGAGAGAGAGAGAGAGAGAGAGAGAGAGAGAGAGAGAGAGAGAGAGAGAGAGAGAGAGAATTCGTTTGTATGGCTAGAGCTTCTGTAATTAAGTTTTCTCTATTTCACAATACCAAAGAGTTTCAAAGTAAATTTGAAGATTGATTGGTAAAGAAGCTAAACTTATAGCAACCACCACAGACTTACTGTTGCGAAGAAAACCTTCAAGAAGTTCTTGCAAAGGAAATTAGACATATTTATTCAGACATAGACCATTGCCGGATATATGTTATTCGGACATGAACCACGGCTGGACATAAACTAATTGATATACATTATTTAGACATAGACCATTGCCAAACATACCTTATTATGTTGAACATTAACCATGAACCATGAACCATGAACCATGAAGCACAGCTGGATATAGACTATTTTGGACTCATCCCATTATTGGACATATGACATTTAATTGATTATTCTCTAATATTGGACATCACCTTTATATATAATTATAATTATAATTGGTCTTCAAATCATTATTCAATCAAAGCTATTTAATTAAAAATATCATTTATTTATTTCAACCATTATCATGATTCTTAGACTTTGGATTTGATCTATTTTGTAGGCTTCAAAATGCATGGAAGTCATTGGTCTATGTAGCTCAATGTCAAGTTCCAAATTAAACTCCCCAAAACAAATCTGGGTCTAGCAAAGTCACCCCTTCAGTGGAAGACATGTGGCTATGTGCAAAAAATGGTCCTATCAATATGTTTAACTTGTGATAATTGGATATTATTTAGAAGACTCAATTTTGTGGTTATATGAAATTTATTCCTTGTGCATACTTTCTTTCAGTGCTTTGACTATATTTTGGAAGTTTATTATATATAAATATAATATATTAGTTATTTTTTTTTAGAAATAATTTCAACATATGGTGTCTGTTCTTGGTGGTTTACTCTTTAGTTTAATTTTATAGATTACTTCACAATTGATAAAAAGATAATTTTTTTTTATGGAAGAAAAGGCAATTTATCTAATTAATTTTATAAACGAGTAAATTAGAGGTTGTTATTCTTAGTGTTTATCATGCACTCTTTTTTTGGTTTTGGCGGTGTCAACCTCCATTATTGCCACCACCGCTACACTCATTGCAGTTGCACCTACAAGAAATACTATAATTATTGTGCAAGTTGAATGACATTACTACTATACAAAAAATATTTTATACTCGACAAGTGTGTTTGGATGGATTGGAAAATACGGTCAAATTAAAATCAATTTCAGTTTGACCGAGAGAGAGAGAGAGAGAGAGAGAGAGAGAGAGAGAGAGAGAGAGTTTGGCAAATATGCCAGATTATAAATATTTTTCAGTACCATTTTACGTACAAACCAAACATTGGAAACCATTTTCTGGTGTATTATTTAGAACACAACTAAACAACTGAAAATATTTTCCTTTTCGAAAAATACTTTCACCAAAAAAACTTTTACACTTGGAATTTTTTTTACATTGAGCTAAACACAACCTACATGTATTCCAAGCTTGTTTACGAACTTGTAAATAGACATAAGAAAAAAGTCACTTAAAAAAAATGTTTTTCATAAAGAACTAAACAAGCAATAGCATTCCTATGTTTACTTTAACATAGAATTCTATATATCTTAACCAATGCATAAGTAATTAATGTGGGGAGTAAAAGGACCCAAATGAGCATATGGGCCTTTGGACTGTAGTATGGAGGGCCGACCTGCTCCAGAATTAAACTCTACGAATTGGCCCATACGCCGAGGATCCGAGGGTACAGTTGAGGGCGAGCTTCTCCTCGGACAGATCCAAGAAAACTCAAGACTTCATTATGAAGGTCAAGGCACAACTCTGGAAAGACTAATGGTTAAAGGGGGACACCCTGAACCTTCTAGATGCACCAATGTTAAAGAAAATATCAAGGGCAAAGGCTGCCACCTCCGCATTAAAGGCTCTGCACCTACC
This sequence comes from Castanea sativa, assembly GCF_040712315.1. Lineage (NCBI taxonomy): Eukaryota > Viridiplantae > Streptophyta > Magnoliopsida > Fagales > Fagaceae > Castanea > Castanea sativa. Next base: position 53,968,855 of record NC_134017.1, read on the forward strand.
TCCCTGGCCGCATTGATGAGGAAGTGACCCCTGAACAGTAGGGCTGAAACTTCTAGTCACTGTCCAAAAAGTATCAGGGGAGGAAGTATTTAAGGGGGGTGGAGGCCAGAGAGAAGGAAAAAGAAAGAAAAGAAAGAAAGAAGAATTGTAACCTTTAAGAAAGAAAGAGAAATAATACAGAAGTAGTCCTCGGCTCACGTCCGAGGAGGTCTATTTGCAATTATCGTTTATTATTTACAAGTGTTTGTAACTTTTAGTCTGTTCTCAAGTTCTCAGTACTTCTAATCTAGATTTCAAGCCCACACTCTACAAATTTCATTGTTTAAGGCTCATTGGGCCTGAGCCCGTAGTTGTCTTTGGGTCCAGGTGCAATTGTGCACTTACAATTGGCGCCGTCTGTGGGGATCTAGTCTAGAAGGAGTTGGGATACTATGGCAGGCCTGGGTTCTCACCATGCGGAGTCACAGGGATCACAACCGGAGGATCTTTTCAAGCGTCTTAAGCGTCGAAGGGATCGTGAAGGAAGTGTCCATACAGAATACCCCGGGGCTAGCCATACTCATGGTGGGGGTAGCACCACCCATGAGGATGGTGCTAAAGCCATGCAGAAGGAGATTAATCATTTGAAGAGAAAGTTACGCCGCGCCAAGCGCAGGTCTTCACCGTCCTCATCTAATCCTTCCTCAGAGGAAGTACGGGGAGGTAGCTACAGCTCAAGGTCATGCTCACCCACCAGTGCAATGTCCTCTGGTGAGGAGGACGACTAGCCAGCTCGCAGACGCAAGAAGCTTCCTTCTAGGGGCTTAGGGAACGATGCTATGAGTCGGGTGTTGCACCAACTCTCCAAATCTCTGTTTTCACGAAGGATTGAGAAGGGGAGGCTTCCCAAGAGGTTTACTCAACCCATCTTTACCATCTACAATGGCCGGACTGATCCGGTGGAGCACGTGAGTCACTTTAACCAGAGGATGGCGGTGCACTCTCACAACGAGACCCTGATGTGTAAAGTTTTCCCCTCTAACTTGGGACCTGTTGCTATGAGGTGGTTCAACGGCCTTAAATCAGGGTCTATATGTTCATTTGGAGAGCTTACTAGAGCATTCGCTTCGCGGTTCATTACGTGTAACAGAGTACCTCGGCCATTGGACTCGCTGTTATCCATGACCATGAGGGTAGGGGAGACGTTGAAAGCATACTCCGACCGTTACTGAGAGATGTTTAATAAAATAGATGGCGACTTTGATGAGGTGGCGCTCAATACCTTTAAGGTAGGTCTTCCTACTGATCACAACCTGAGAAAGTCTTTGACTAAAAAGCCCGTCCGCAGCGTACGTCGCCTCATGGATCGTATTGACGAGTATAAGAGAGTGGAGGAAGACCAACAGCAAGGAAAGGGTAAGGAGAAGGTTATCCCGCAGGAGAGAAGGGATTTCAGGTCGGACAGGTACCACAATAACAAGCCGAGGAGAGATTACGTTGGGCAGTCTGGCTCGGCAGCACCTCAGGCCGTGAACACTGTGTTCCGAGAACCAGTACATTAGTTGCTGGAGAAAGTTCGTAAAGAGCCCTTCTTCAGGTGGCCTAGCAAGATGGCAGGAGATCCCACAAAGAGGAATCAGAACCTCTTCTGCCAATACCATCAGGATGTGGGCCACACTACCGAGAATTGTCGGACCCTTTGGAACCACTCGAGCAAACCTTGTCGGTGAAGAAGAAAACTGAAGACTTGTGCCAACCTAGCGGGTAGGCATGGATCCGGCTCAAATAATCGGAGGAATAATTCATCTCGGTCGGCGTTAGGAACAATTAATGTTATTTTTGCTACACTGCGGTGACCGCCAGGGTCCCACCAGGGTGATGGCAGTTTCACATCCTCAGGCCGAGGAGTCGGGCAGCAGGTCGAAGAGGTTGAAGCTAAATTTGCCCGTCTTGGGATTTTCCGAGGAGGATAAGGTAGGGACTATCCAACCCCATGACGATGCTCTTGTAGTTACGCTTAGGATAGGGAACTATGATGTGAGGAGGGTGATGATAGATCAGGGCAGCGGTGCAGATATCATGTACCCTGACCTATTTAAGGGGTTAAGATTGAAGCTGGAAGATCTTACTCCTTATGACTCGCCACTTATAAGTTTCGAAGGGAGAGCCATTGTGCCGAAGGGACAGATCCGTTTGCTCGTTCAATCCGGCTCAGAAACGGTTGAGGTGGATTTCATTGTAGTTGACGCGTACTCCCCATATACAGCCATCCTCGCCAGGCCATGGCTACACGCTCTAGGAGCTGTCTCCTCTACCTTGCATGTTAAGGTTAAGTTCCCCTCGGGGGAATGTGTTGAAAAGGTCCTCGGCAGCCAATCGGTGGCCAGACAATGCATATCGGCTGCATGCTGCACCAGACGGAAGCCGAATCTTTGGCTCTGATCACCAAAGACTTATAGCAGTTAACAGCTCCAGATGCACCTGGAATGGTGACAGGAGAGGAGGCTCATTGTGAGGAGTTAGAGAAGTTTCTGATAGCCGATGATCCAAAGAGGTTCTTCCAAGTCGGCGTACGTTTGCCACACCAGGAGAAGATAGAGTTGTTGGAATTTTTGAAGGACAATATTGATGTTTTTGCGTGGGACCCTTATGAGGCTCCAGGCGTAGATCCAAACTTCATTTGTCATCGTTTGAATGTCAACCCTGCCATTGTGCCGAGAAGGCAGCCACCTCGGCGTTCTTCCAAAGAGCATGCAGAGGCTGTAAAGGAAGAGGTGCTCAAACTCAAGAGGGTTGGGACTATTAAAGAAGTTTTCTACCCCGAATGGTTGGCGCATACGGTTGTGGTTAAAAAGAAGAATGGAACGTGGAGAGTATGTGTAGACTTCACAGATTTGAATAAGGCCTGCCCCAAGGATTCGTTCCCAATGCCGCGTATTGATCAACTGGTGGATGCCACTGTCGGACATCCTCGAATGAGTCTTTTGGATGCCTTCCAGGGTTACCATCAGATTCCACTAGCATTGGAGGATCAGGAGAAAATTGCTTTCATTACTCCAACAGGGAACTACCACTATAAGGTCATGTCGTTCGGTTTGAAAAATGCTGGGGCTACGTACCAAAGAATGATGACTAGAATGTTTGAACAGCAACTAGGGAAGACCATTGAGGTGTATGTAGATGATATGGTGGTGAAGAGCAAAACAATACCTTCACACGTCAAAGATCTAGCCGACACCTTCTTAGGTTCTAAGAAAGTACAAGCTGCGCCTTAACGCCTCAAAGTGCTCTTTTGGCGTGGGGTCCGAAAATTTTTTGGGATACATGATTACTCACAGAGGCATAGAGGTGAACCCAGTGCAGGTCAAGGCTATTCGTGATTTGCACTACCGCCGAACCCAAAAGAGATCCGAAATTGACCGGAATGATTGCCGCATTGAATAGGTTTATCTCTGGCCGGCCCGACCGATGCCGTCGTTTCTTCCACGTGGAGAATAACGGGACAGGGTTTCAATGGACCGAGGACTGCGTGTAGCTTTTCAGCAGCTTAAGCAATATCTTTCTCGCCACCCATCTTGTCTCGCCCGAGGCGGACGCAGGTCTTGTTTGCTTATCTGCGTGGCCGTCCACGCGGCCCTCAGCCTGGTCCTTATAAGGAATGAAAGTGGGGTACAAAGACCGGTCTACTACGTTAGTAAGTCTTTGAATGAGGCCGAGGTGCGCTATCTGCTCTTGGAGAAAGCGCTTCTGGCCATAGTTCACGCCACGCGCAAGCTTCCTCATTATTTCCAGTCTCACACTGTAGTGGTTCTGACCCAATTGCCTCTCAAGGCGGTGTTACGCAGCGCCGATTACTGGTAGGGTGGCAAAGTGGGGAACCATTTTAGGAGCTTTTGACGTTAAATACAAGCCTCGCACCTCGGTGAAGGGCCAGGTCCTCGCTGACTTGGTGGCAGAGTTTACTGAACCATTGCTAGAAGATACTCTAAAAGAAGCCCATATGGATGGAAAATCAGTTGGTGTGATCACAGCCACATTGCCTTCGACTTGGAAAATGTATGTGGATGGGGCAGCTAATAAGAGAGGGTCTGGTGTCGGACTTGTTCTGATATCCCCTGAGGGAATTATCTTCGAAAAATCTCTAAGGCTGTCATTCTCGGCTACTAATAATGAAGTCGAGTATGAAGCAGTCTTGGTGGGCATGAACATGTTACATAAGATGGGTGGAAGGGAAGTCCATGCATTCTCGGACTCTCAATTAGTGATCGGCCAGGTCACGGGGACCATAGAGGCTAGGGACCTAAGAATGCAGGAATACTTGGCCCAGGTCAAGCGTCAGCAAGCAGAATTTGACTCCTTCGTCTTAGCTCACATCTCTAGAAGTGGAAACACCCATGCCGATTCTTTGGCTACGTTAGCAACGTCCTCGGCTCAGGGTTTGCCCAGGATTATCCTTGTGGAGGGTTTGCTAGAGCCAACTCTTACCCCCGCCAAGGCGGCCCGCATCCATCTAATAAGGCCTGGACCTAGTTGGATTGACCCGGTCATATCTTTTCTTAGGAATGATATCCTTCCTGAAGACAAGTCTGAAGCAGATAAGATACGTCGAAAGGCGCCACATTTTTGGTTGTCCGAGGACTAGAAACTGTACAAACGATCCTTCTCAGGACCGTACTTGTTGTGTGTGCACCCTGAATCAATGGAAGCACTTCTGGAGAAACTGTATGAAGGGATTTGTGGAAGCCACACTGGGGGAAGGTCCTTAGCCCATAGGGCCCTGACTTAGGGTTATTGGTGGCCCAATATGCAGAGAGAGGCTCAGGACTATGCCAGAAAATGTGATCAATGCCAGAGGTTCGCCCCTAATATTCATCAACCTGGAGGGGTTCTCAACCCTCTCTCCAGTCCTTGGCCTTTTGGGAAGTGGGGATTGGACATAGTGGGGCCATTTTCGAGAGCTGCAGGAAACAAAAGATGGCTTCTTGTGGGGGACAGACTATTTCACTAAATGGGTTGAGGCCGAACCCTTAGCAAATATCAGAGACGTTGACTCCAAGAAGTTTGTCTAGAAAAACATTGTCACTAGATTCGGTATACCACACACACTCGTCTCAGACAATGGCGTTCAGTTTGACAGTAAGGCTTTTAGGAAGTATTGTGGTGATATGTGCATCATAAATAGATACTCCACCCCAGCTTATCCTCAGGGAAATGGGCAAGCCGAGGCCGTTAACAAGGTCATAGTTAGTGGGCTCAAGAAAAGGTTGGACGATGCGAAAGGCAGATGGGTAGAAGAGCTCCCACATGTTCTGTGGACGTATCGGACCACATCGCGCAGGTCCACGGGAGAAACGCCATTCTCTATGACTTATGGAGCCGAGGCAGTGATACCTCTAGAATCTGGTTTTCCCACTCTCAAGACGAGTTCTTTTAGCCCGGAAAATAACGATGGACTCCTGGAGAAAGGTCTTGATTTAATTGAGGAACGACGCGAGGCAGCTATGGTCCAAATGGCTTATTACCAACAGAAGCTAAAACGGGGATATGATGCTCACGTGAAGCTAAGGCCGCTTGCGCCTGGTGATCTTGTACTAAGAAAAGTTGTGGGCACTTTTAAGAACCCAGCTTGGGGTAAGCTAGGACCAAACTGGGAAGGCCCCTATCGCATTGTTTCAGTAGCAGGCATAGGGTCGTATCGACTAGCAGACCTAGATGAAAGAATTGTACCACGCCTATGGAATGTAAATAACCTTAAAAGGTATTATTATTAATAAAACGTGCTTTTGTTGATTAACATTTCAAAGTTATAAGTACCTCTAGCGTTTGCAGTTACTATTCTTAAGAATCAAACAGAAACTTGGTTAAGTGTAGTCCTCGGACCACAAACCTTGTGGAAATTGATATCTTATCATTTGTTAAACAAAACCTTAGTTATGCCGGGTCCTCGGACCTCCTACTTTGGGGAAATTAACATTTGAGGTTACTATTCTTAAGAATCAAACAGAAACTTGGTTAAGTGTAGTCCTCGGACCACAAACCTTGTGGAAATTGATATCTTATCATTTGTTAAACAGAACCTTAGTTATGCCGGGTCCTCGGACCTCCTACTTTGGGGAAATTAACATTTGAGGTTACTATTCTTAAGAATCAAACAGAAACTTGGTTAAGTGTAGTCCTCGAACCACAAACCTTGTGGAAATTGATATCTTATCATTTGTTAAACAGAACCTTAGTTATGCCGGGTCCTCGGACCTCCTACTTTGGGGAAATTAACATTTGAGGTTACTATTCTTAAGAATCAAACAGAAACTTGGTTAAGTGTTGTCCTCGAACCACAAACCTTGTGGAAATTGATATCTTATCATTTGTTAAACAGAACCTTAGTTATGCCGGGTCCTCGGACCTCCTACTTTGGGGAAATTAACATTTGAGGTTACTATTCTTAAGAATCAAACAGAAACTTGGTTAAGTGTAGTCCTCGGACCACAAACCTTGTGGAAATTGATATCTTATCATTTGTTAAAACGTAACCTTAGTTACTGACGGTCCCTGACCTTCTACTTTGGGGAAATTAACATTTGAGGTTACTATTCTTAAGAATCAAACAGAAACTTGGTTAAGTATAGTCCTCGGACCACAAACCTTGTCACTGTTCTTAATATCTTGTCACCGTTCTTATTCTTATCACACGTTTTATGAAAATCATTATCTCATCATTCATTAATTTGGATCTCAAGTTCCTCATTTTTAAGTGTTAAACAAATTTTTGTAAGGAATGGTCTTCGGACCTTACATCCTACTGAAAGCAATATGTCAGGTTACAAAGGTTTAACCATCATGTGAGTTGTCTAACTGTGACATTATTTAATATCTAAATTAAGTTATGTGGCTGTTTTGAAGTCATAGTGGTTTGCATGGTGGAATTATACTTATTTATTCTGTTTTCCCTTTAACTATTTGTTATTGAAAACTTTCATGGCAAGCACAAAAAGAATAAAGTAAAACAAAGACAACATGAACGAAAGTTGAATAAAATTTTTTTTCATTAATTATATACAAAAAAGGGGAGGAGTACAAAAGGTTCTATCCTAGGCCTTAAGTTTGTGCAGGGGGGTCTTGGAGGGAGCTGCTGCCAACCTCAGTACTCTTCAACTCCAGTTCAAAGGTGGACAAAACTTACTTCCCTTTGTCTGTTGAAGGAACGAGGGGCTCCATGTCTTGAACTTGCTCCTTCTCGGCGTCATCACACTTGTCCTTCTCTTTATAGGAACCTTCAGGTTCTGTAGGATCAGGTACAAGTTCTTGCACCACAGGAGGAAGGGCAGGAGAAGCAGCAACAGGAGGGTCTTCAATTTCCTGTATGTTTAGGGGAAGCCAAATGTTCTCGGGCTTCCTCAGCTTGGAAGCTTGAGGAACCCTAGTTGCATTCATGGCCTCTCCCTAGACCTGTTGACAGTACTCTCGGCACAAGGCCGTAAAAGCCTCTGTCAGCTGTTCTTGCGTTCTGGTCACCCCCTTCTGATAGCTGGCCTTCTTCGCGGCCTCTAGTGTGTGCTTGTGCGTGCGAGCCTCCTCTTTTGCCTGCGTAAGCTCCTTTTCCAAGTCAGAGCGTGCCTGGTGGACTTGGGCGAGCTCATCATCCTTTGGGCGAGCTCGTCATCCTTTTGACGAAGAAGCTTATGCTGCCCCTCCACTTGGGTTTCCATCGTCTTCAAGCTGGCCTTGTCACCATCTCTTTCTCTTTTCAAGTCGGCCAGCTGTGACGTGAGTTTCCCATTCTCTGCTAGGGCCTGGCTTAGAGACCTTTCTGCCTCTTGCCTTAGCTTTTGCTCCATCCTAGCGCGCTTCCGAGAATCATCCACGAACTTCTCGGCCGCGAAAACTTCTTGGATGGACTGCAAAAATGTTAGGAGGTTAAATACGGTAAAGTGTTTACAAATTAAATATAAAGTACAATTGCAAGGGGGAACTTACCAGAGCTAAACCCCTTTTTAACGAAAAGAACAGCTGCGGCTGGCCCATTTTCTCCAAGGATTCCATATTCTTGGGTAGCAGAAGAGGACGCTTCAACACCTCGGCTAAATGGTGGGCGTGGCCTTGTTGGACTGCCCTGATGCTGGAGTGGCAGGGAATTGGTGCGCCGTCTAATTGCAAGTCAGGGGACCAGGTAGTTGGTGCTCGGCGCACCTCGGCGACGTCCCTGATCTCCCCGCTTTCAACTGAGCGGGCGCGCCCTTTACCCTTGTCCGGCCTTCCGCCGCCGGGCCGGCGTGGCTGGCGTCGTTTCGCCTTCTTTGGCTTCTCGCCACCAGCCCCCTCGGCATCCACCTTTCTTTTCTTCTTAGAATCATCGGTGGGAGGTTTGGGCTTGTTTGGAGGAGGAGGTGGTGGCAAGGCAGGAGGAACTTGGGACCCCCTCGTCCCCTTTTTCGCCACTCTTGCACCTCTCGCTGTCATAAGGCCCTTCAGCTCGTCCATCTCTTCTTCAAGGGAGCTATCATTTGGACGCGCTATCACAAGACCTTCGACCCCAGAGGCCTCAGCTGCTTCTTCTTCCTCTTCGGAAAGGATAACAAACGGGTTTCTGCGAGGTCGTGGGGAGTCCTCGAGCCGAAACTGGTCTATCTCCTCGTCCAACGTGTTCGAAGAAGACACTCGCTCCTCTGGGACAGCAATTGCCTGAGAGTGCACGGCGAGTGGGATGGCCGCGATGGGCTGTGTGTACAATACGGTGTGAGGGGCGTCAGGGATGTCGTGATCGGCCAAAAAGTGAGGTCTGGCTATGTGGATTCTCCTACGCCTTCGGTCACCTGCGATTATCGCGTTCTCGATCTCCTGGAAGTCCGAGGAGACGGGATCGTACCCCAGAATCAAATGGGCCGCCCTAAGTTGTAAGTCTCTGCTGACGAACACCTTAGAGCGTAGCACTCTATTCAAATCTGCAACGTTACAGTGGCTCAAGCGTGGGCGTACGTTTTGCTTATCTACAAAGAAAAACATCCAGATAAACAAACACGGTCAGATGCGTAGAACATATAATGAATTAAAGGTAAACACTCAAGTAAATGCGAATACACATTCCTAGATGATTTAGGGAGTTATGGGATGGGAAGTTAAATCCTAAAGGTGTCGCACCTGGATCTCCCCACTCAACTGGGCAGTGGGGGCCGTCGTGCCAGTTGCCAGAGACGATGAGGTAGTCATCCTTCATGCCTTTATTGGATTTGGGCAAACAGGAGATCAACCTAACTACGCTGGAGCGGGATTTGATGTAGTAACCTACTCCAGTGAGTTTGTGGCATTCGTACATAAAGACGACATCATGCCAGGTGAGGTTCAGGCCCATTTGCTCGTTTAGAGCGTCGACGCTACCCAAAACTCTAAAAACGTTTGGGGCGCATTGATCGGGACACAACCGGTGGTTGCGGAGGTACTCCCTGGTTATAGGCTTCATTGGGAGGGTCATCCCACCTTCTACGAAGGCTACCATTGGGATGATAACCTCTACAGCCTTCCTAGAACCGGCCATGGCTTCCACCGGGCAGTATTCTACACCTGCGTCGCTGGGAATACGATACTTGGCTCTAAAGCCTTCCATCCCAGCGGCGGTATCAACTAGACATTTAAACTTTCCCATCAGAAAGGAACGAAAAACTAAGTTCTAAGAGGGAGAACTGTTATAAGGGGAGCCAAGGACAAGGTCCGAGGAGAAAGGGTTAAGAGAAAAGAAATGAGAACTTACAAATTTCAAGTTGTGCAAATTTCTACGGATTTCTGCAGACAAAAGGTGATTGCTGATGTTTTGATGGGATTAGCCTCTGGAGAAATAAATGAAGGCGCAGGTTCCCGAAACGTCACGACGTGCGGGAAGCGGCCTCGAAATTGTATTTGTCCCGCCCAAATTTTCATGGAGTAACAAGGACCGTTGGATGCTCATCTCATCGTTGAACGTGGGGGACAAGGTATAACTTACTGTAATAAATGCGCGCGTTTTTGAAAATAAAACCGCCAGGTGGCATCCTCTGGAACGCGAAACGGTCTTCACGCGTGTAGTTATTTTACAGAACGTGTGGGGAAAGTTTTCGTTGGATCAAAACCCTATTTTTCTCCTCGGATGAGGAAAAATAGAGTTTTGAGGGGCTATTGTGGGGAGTAAAAGGACCCAAATGGGCATATGGGCCTTTGGACTATAGCATGGAGGGCCGACCTGCTCCAGAATTAAACTCTACGAATTGGCCTATACGCCGAGGATCCGAGGGTATAGCCGAGGGTGAGCTTCTCCTCGGACATATCTAAGAAAACTCAAGACTTTATTATGAAGGTCAAGGCACAACTCTGGAAAGACTAATGGTTAAAGGGGGACACCCTGAACCTTCTAGATGTACCAGTGTTAAAGAAAATATCAAGGGCAAAGGCTGCCACTTCCGCATTAAAGGCTCTGCACCTACCTCCCTGGCCGCATTGATGGGGAAGTGACCCCTGAACAGTAGGGCTGAAACTTCTAGTCACTGTCTAAAAGGTATCAGGGGAGGAAGTATTTAAGGGGGGTGGACGCCTGAGAGAAGGGGGGGTCCAAGAAACAAAAGAAAGAAAGAAGAATTGTAACCTTTAAGAAAGAAAGAGAAATAATACAGAAGTAGTCCTCGGCTCACGTTCGAGGAGGTCTATTTGCAATTATCGTTTATTATTTACAAGTGTTTGTAACTTTTAGCCTGTTCTCAAGTTCCCAGTACTTCTAATCTAGATTTCAAGCCCACACTCTACAAATTTCATTGTTTAAGGCTCATTGGGCCTGAGCCCGTAGTTGTCTTTGGGTCCAGGTGCAATTGTGCACTTACAATTAATATTTCATTACTTCATCAAAACTTATATAGATAATAAAATAGTGTTAGTGTAAGTTTATTAAAAGATGATGATGTGGCAAAAATGAACCAATTACTATGGTACTACTTCAATTTAGTCCCTATACCTTTCTCAATTTAGTCCTTTAGCCAATTTAATCCCATTTGTACAAGTATGATAAGTGTTGACTAATTCCTTTTAAAAAAGGGCGTTGTTTAAGTCCAATTTTTGACATTGCAAAAAGAAACAATCTCTCTTTTTTGGGTTTCTTTGTCAAATAATTTTATAGTGACAAGATATCTTAGTAATTTTTATCGGACTTGGAGCAAGTGTAATTATACATTAGTTAATGAAATAGCTATCAATAGAAGAGATTAAGAGTTGAAAAAAAAAACTTTCAATTTTGACACAATGAACAAGAAAGTAAGAAAAGTAAAAAACGTAAAAATTATTGTAAAAATATTTTGCGAGTGCGGATGAATATTTGCACCTGATCCAAATCCATTTTTATTAATGAGTATTAAAATCTTTAATAAGAATTGTATAATGAGTTTCTCTATGAACTCTGGAGAAGAGAAGGTTAAGAGGCAGCTGTGTTACAAACTGAGCCCAATAATATACACTTGGGCTTTTGAGCCCAATTAGGCCTAATCGGTTAATCCAACATAAACTCACCCATATTCTGCCCCGACATGGGCCCATAGCTATTAGCAAAGGTCCCATTTTGCAAAATCGCTCAAAAACCCAAACCAGAGAACTCAGCAGCAGAGCGAGAGTCAGAAACCAGAAGAAGAAGAAGAAGAAGACGAAGCACACACAAATGTCTTCCTCAACCGTTATTCGAGAGCTACAGCGCGATTTCGAAGCCAAATCTAACGATCTCAGCAAACTCCAAAAAGGCATGTATTTTTTATTTATTTAATATTATATGGTATTAGTATTTACACCCAAATTTGGGTTATCGATGGCTAGATTGATTTTGGTGTTTGTGAGAAATTGAAGCGCTCTAATATGGTATATAATTTGTCAGATATTGCGAAGAATCACCAAGTGAGAAAGAAGTACACTATCCAGCTCGGCGAGAATGAGCTCGTCCTCAAGGTCTCTCTCCCTCTTTCCCCTTTTTAATATCTGTTTGTTTAGTAGGAAAATGAAGTTTTTAGCAGAAGGAAAGTGAAAATAAAAATCTTAAGTTAAGTGAAATGCTGTTGGGTGTATATTTTGGAAGTTTTACGCGATGCAATTTTCCATAATGCTGATTAGGTTTGTATTGGATTTGACTGAATGAAGGATTCTAAGGGTTTTGATTGCAAGCGAACGAGGTGGTATTATCAATTAGGTTTGAACTCTTTGTTTGTGTTTGTAGGAGTTGGATATATTGAATGAAGATGCAAACGTGTACAAATTGATCGGTCCAGTTCTTGTGAAGCAGGATTTAGCAGAGGCAAATGCAAATGTGCGCAAGAGAATTGAATATATCTCAGCTGAATTGTATGCTTACTTTGGAACTCATTCTTGCAATCTTTGCATCTTTTTATCCACTAGTTGAAAAGTAAGATTTATGGAATCATGAATTTTGGATAGATGGTAATAGGAAAGTATAGATGGTAATTTTTAGTCATTTTCATAGTTAGTCTGTAGTATGAGGTTACTACCTGGGGAAAAAACTGCACTTTACCCTCATAAATGATAACTTCATGTTTCTTGTACTGATAAAGGCATATACTTCTCTAACCACTTTTTTTTGTTGTTGATAAAATGAAGTCAGTTTGCTCAAAAGAGTCATTGGCTCTGTTACTTTTTATAAATTAAAGTCCTTAGCTTCCTCATTTAGTAGTTACTAAAGTAACTAAATGCATTTTTGGATGTCCAAAGCTTGACTAGGTATGTAGGATAGTTTATTGTAAAAAAAATTGTGCGAGTTAGCTATCTGCCGTTCAAAATATGTCTCACAGCAGAAAATTTCAATCAACGACAGACAAATCTCCTTAAGTTTGAATTTAACCCATATAATGGAAAGAGTGTCTACACAATGAACAATGCAGAATATGATCACATAACATATTTCACATCTCTATCATTACACTTCCTTACAACAAATAACTTGATGCATATTCTAATAAAAATGGCACGGGAATTCATGCAGCCTATAATTTTTTTTTATGCTTTTATTCACGTAAATAATCATTTTTTCAATGTTCTGCTGCTTATTTATTTATTTTTTTTGTAAGGAACTTGGATTTTTCAGGTTATATTGTTTCCTATGTTATTTTTTATTTTATTTTACTCTCTCTCTCTCTCTCTCTCTTGATGCTTTGCACTATTACTTGGAACTGATATCCTATGATATCTTTTACTGGAATGCTCTATGTGGGGATGTGAAATTTTTTCAGTTCTGGTGGATGGTCTCACCTCTTATCAGTATAAATTTTTGGGTTTATTTGAAAAATATACTCTTGCATTCTATAGTTCTCTGTACCATCAAATTTCTTCTTGCACATTTACAGACTCTGAAATATCCTTGGATAAATTGAAATCATTACTGCTTCACACCTTGTTTGAGTGGTCCTGGGCTTGGGGTTACTCATTGTACTTCTATATTTGAGTTTCATTCTTCTCTTAGATTTGATGGTTGATACTTTGTAATTGATTGAGAATATTTGTGTTCATCATCATGAACATGAAGTAGTTGTTCTTATTAATAATGCTTCATTACTATTATAAAAAATGCATCATTGTCATCATCATCATCTAATTATTATTGTTGCTGCTGCATGTATTTGACTGTAAAATTTTTTCTGCATACTAGGAAACGACTTGATGGCAATCTTCAAGACTTGGAGGAGAAGCAGAATAGCAAGAAAGAAGCGGTTTGTATTCTACCTTTCCACATGCACACACACATGTGCAGTTCTGACCGTTATATCATTAGTTTTTCAAGTTCATCATACTCATGATAATGAGTTGTTACTAGGTGAAGAATCTTAACGTGTATCAAATTATAAAAATTGTTTTCAGAATGGCATTTGATGGAATATTTGGGAATTTGTGGAAAACTGGATGTTTATAGCTCATCGCAACATATTGATAGAAATTTACACAAACTCCTATGCCAAAATTCCATTTTTCTAGTTAGAAGCTTGCAGTGTGCAAGATTTTCTGGTGACATGTTATCTTGCACTGTGAATTAAATTTATAAAAATTCTTCTGTGATACTTGAGTAAAATAAATGTATGTTCCACTTGTCACATTTAGCATAAGAAGATTCACTTGTGGAGCATCTGTAGTTGACCCCAAAATTTTGGGACTCAGGCTTTTTATTGTTGTTGTGGAAGGTAACTAATATATATGTATTTGCAAAAATTAGTTGTTTGGATTTGAAGTTCTTACTCGAACACTGTGTTTGGTTTTCTTCAAGATCAAACCATGATCTTGGGTGTCATTTATGCATGATGTTTAATATAGATGAAGGTTGTAGATTTTCCGTGGTTTAGGAAGTTGAAAATTTTAAGATAGTAAGTTTTGGTTGATTTAATAGAATTGTTAGAGATGTATGTGACAATATTATTGTTTGATTAGGGATTGTGGCAATTCACATAGTTCATAGAAGTCTACTGACCTAAATTGAAAGTATTGGAGGAGGATTAGAGTGAAAGGATGAGGTCTCCCTCTCCTTGGAGAACACCATTTTCAACTCTCTCAACAGTGGACATATGTCGAAGAGGGAAGCAAGCTTGTTGAGAGTGGTTTTAAAAAGTAGGTCCTTGAGCTCATGCAAGTGAAAGAATGTAAAGGGGGTTGAGAGGGAGGAATGGAAGTGGAGGTGCACTTTTTTTGTTATTTAGTTGAAAGGATAGAAGGTAAAGGAAAATTAAAAGGATGGGGCTTCTTCTGCACCCACCATTTTCAATGCTCCCAATGTGGACAGATTGGAGGAATGAAGGCTTGTTAAGAGGGAATGCGGTTGCCTCTCCTCCATTAGCCATTCCAATCAGGGTATAATGTTAAAATAATGTATCTATTTTTCCTTTCTTCATCTTTAGGCTCCTATCAAACTTTACCTTCTTTCCATTTTCCCCCTTCTTCCCAGCAATCCTTTCTTGCCATTTATTTCAACCAACTTAAAACCTAGAAAGAGGGATACATTTCATAGCCAATGGCTGATTTGTGATGTCAATTTTCTGTGTCCAGTTTAGAGTTCCAATAACCGTGAAGCTAAGATGAAGGGCTTTTTATGCAAGCCTTGGTATGTTTTTTCTGAAAATCTAATCTAATACTATATATAAAAGCAGAAGCTTTTTCCTACAATTAAGGCTGTTCTGCAACATAGGAAAAAAAGCCTATCTAACTTTCTGGCACGGGTGCGTTTTGGGACTCGGGTGCGGGTGTGGGTGTGGGTGTGGGACTCAGCAATTTTTGAAAAAGGTGGGTGCGGGTGCGGCGGGACTCGGCAATTAAAAAATTATTAAAAATATTTTTATTTATATTTTCTATATATTTTTACAATTAAAATATTCTTAAAAAACATATTACTATGCCTTGATTCACAAAACAAAGAAAGAAGAAGGCAAGAAACACAAAACAAAACACAAAACCAAAAAGAAAAGACAAAAAGAAGCAACAGATATTCAAAATAAATTGAGGAAGGACATATTTAGGGTGTTTGGGCCTCATTCAAAGCCGATTTCAGCTGTTCCGGCGAGATTCAAGGCCGATTTTGGTATGTTTCGGCCGTTTCGGTCGCCGGCCGATACGACCCGATACGGCCCGATTCTGGCCGAATCGGACCGAATCGGCGCCGAGTCGGCGCGTTTCAGGCTGCGTCGGCGTGAGTCGGCTGAAAAAAGGAAGAAACCACGTGGCAGACGCGGCCCGACACGCGAGTAGCGGCTTCCCTCGCGCGTCGGACGCGGGTGCGGCACCTCCGGCGCCGCGTCCGTGCATCATAGGTATGCGGTTGGCTCTCCTCCATTAGCCATTCCAATCAGGGTATAATGGTAAAATAATGTATCTATTTTTCCTTTCTTTATCTTTAGGCTCCTATCAAACTTTACCTTCTTTCCATTTTCCCCCTTCTTCCCAGCAATCCTTTCTTGCCATTTATTTCAACCAACTTAAAACCTAGAAAGAGGGATACATTTCATAGCCAATGGCTGATTTGTGATGTCAATTTTCCGTGTCCAGTTTAGAGTTCCAATAACCGTGAAGCTAAGATGAAGGGCTTTTTATGCAAGCCTTGGTATGTTTTTCTGAAAATCTAATCTAATACTATATATAAAAGCAGAAGCTTTTTCCTACAATTAAGGCTGTTCTGCCACATAGGGAAAAAAGCCTATCTAACTTTCTGCCACGTTTACAATAAAAAAACGAAACATTATACTGTTTCAGTAGTACTAAAACACCGTTTAACTTAATACAATTCAATAAAACTGTTTAACTAAATACAAAAGCCCAAAAGGATTGAGAGAGATACAGAGAGGTTGAGAGTTTGTAAGGCGCAGAGAGAGAAAGAGAGACATCTCAGGGCTGCCCCTGCCACTGTCCATTCCCAACCACCAGAAACCTGGCTTTCCTCAACCGTCATACTGCTGGAACCGTCATGGGTAAGGTTATTTTTAATAATAAAATACTAAAAATAAAATAGAAGGACAGATTCTACTCAAAGAGAGATACCACCACTCTAACGCCCCCCATCAGACGACCAAAACCGCCATACAGAGACTGCACAAGGTGCGAATAGAGATATCGTTGGTAAAGTTTTCTCTTTTTCTGTTAGGTTTAGGCTTGAGTACTTTGGATGGACTGGTTTTAATTCAGGTTTGATTTTAGATTTTGGTTTATATAATAAGGTATTTGGGTTAGAACTGGTTTGGTTTTGTGTATTTGTGTTAGATACTTAGATTTGGTGTTGTTTTGAGTATTTGGGTAATAAGGTTAGAAAGGAATTAAATAAATGCACAGTGCAAATACAACAATTGATATTAAATTTCTCTGCAATTTGTTAACTTTATGCGTTATTTAAACAGATTATATTTTTGAAAGTTATCCCATTTTTTTCCAGTTAAACGACAATTTAATTTTTCAATAGAAACAGGAAATTAGATGATGATTTGCCATAAATATTGGTGTATATATATTTTGTTACTATAAACAATAAGATTGGTTTATCTAGAACAGGTGATTGCTAAGGAGGCTTACATGCTGATAACTCACTGTAAAAATCTACATTTTTTTTTCTTTCAAGGCTACGTGATTGTTCCTATTGTTTGTTTTAAAGCTTTTCTCAAGATTTGTCTGTTCTGTTAAGGGTAACTGGAACTCTCTCATATGTCATCTTAATCTCTTAAGGGGTATATAGGATGCCTATAGAATGAATTAGTTGCTTCATGGCAGATGCTACACGTGGTCTTAAATATGCACAATTTCCCATTTCATCTTCAATTTGCTTATGTTATATGTAATTCCTTTACCCACATTCTCTGTTGTAAAAAAAATTGTTTTGGCCGTCTAATATTGAATAAGATCTGTTATAGAAATGAAATCCACTCTTAAAATTTGATTAAAAATATGAAATATAGTCTTAACCTCCGCAATACATATAAATGCAATATAAACATTTCTAAGCCTTAACACTCTGGAAATTTGGACATGATAATAGTTTCCTAACCACAGTGGGAAGGTTGAGATGTGCACTCTCTTTAGTCTGATGCTGAGTTCCATGCTTTGCCTTCTTAATCCTCTTTTTTGTTTTAAAGGACTAGATAGATGTTAGCAGATTGAGCACAAGATTCTTTCTTCAATATCTCTGCTTAATTTTAGTAGAATCTCACTTTAGCCACTTATAGTAATAAAAAATAAAAATAAAAATCTTCAACTAATCGAATAATTGATCAACATCCTAGGGAAAATAGGATTTGGGTGTATGCTTTTTGGGAAGTAGACTAGCAATGAAGTATTTCTTGTGACTCAATGTGATTTTTCATCAAACTTGTTCTTATTCTTTAACTGAAAGCAAAAGTGAGGAGTTCTGCTTCTGTGGTTTACAAGTTAAAAAAAAAAAAAAATCCCTCTCCTCCCAGCCAGAATTTCCTCATTGCTTTCACTTCTGCTTTGTTTGTTTTTGTTGATTATTGACTTTAGGGCGGAGTTGGCAAGTGTAAAATTTTGGAGAAAATATCTCTTGTAATAAGCATACCAAGGCAACCACGTAAAAAGCCAATGAGCAAACACCATGTGGGAGGTTGGCGGGACCAACTTTGACAAAAGAGTGTAAAATTGAATTACATGACATTCACTCATTAGCTTTGGCTTGTTATATGGCTGACTTGGTTTACCTGCCACAAGATATACTTTCTCAAAATTCTGATACCTAGTTGCTTACAAGTTTGTCTTGATGTTTTGTAGCTAAATTTTGCTACTTCAAATTTTCGTTTTAAAGATTGTTGGAGAAATAATTTCTTTATGGTTTAGCCAAAAAATCTTTGTATACTCTGGTTAAATATCAGTGGTGCACACCATGCAATGTTGAAACCTTTTGTTCACTTATTGTTTGCTTGTTAAAATTTCAGCTATATACGTTTGTGTACTAATTCATCAAGTTTTGGTCATATTTTTTAATGACATTAATCTTTTTATTGGTTGTCATCTTGCAGATCTTCAAGTTACAAGAGAGGATTCAGTCTCTCCAGGCTGGAAAAGCCAAAGCATAGTTTGCTTTCACATTAGTATTCACCTTTGGATTTTTAACATGTTTTATAAATCTCTATGGATGCTTGGATGTAGATACTTGTTTCTAATTGAGGTTGCATTTCCTATTACAAACTCTTACTATTGTCATAGTCATAGCCGTTGTGGAATGTTAAAATTGTTTGTGATATCGATTTTTGTGTTTAGCTATCCTTCTTCCAAACTCTCTCTCTCTCTCTCTCTCTCTCTCTCTCTCTCTTGTATTTTTATTTTTCATTTTTTTATTATTTTTAAAAAAGGGAATCTGGATTTGCTAAACGTTAAATGAAAACATAATGCTTTGCCATTAAACAGAATAATAATTGATGAATTATGCTTGAAACTGAATTGGGATA
This sequence comes from Castanea sativa, assembly GCF_040712315.1. Lineage (NCBI taxonomy): Eukaryota > Viridiplantae > Streptophyta > Magnoliopsida > Fagales > Fagaceae > Castanea > Castanea sativa. The sequence continues at coordinate 53,987,757 of NC_134017.1, forward strand.
TTCTCAGTTCTCACCCGTCAAATGTACTCTGCTATACCATGGAATCAATATGCCTTTGACCGTTGTTGCATTTGTTTTTTGTTTTTTGTTTTATTATGTTTTGTTTAAAACCAAGATTGTGCTAAAAACGCAGTTCTAATTGGAAGTCATTTTTAAGTGAAGGGTCTGTAGGATTTAAAATTGATCAAGTTAGTGTGGCACCAAAATCTCCATTTTGTAATGCCTTGAGCCTTGAGGAGTTCAAACTACAGTTTTAGGGGACAGGGAATAAAGGACCCTTTGTTATCTATTTAATATGAGAATTGGGCATGCCAAGAAGGAATGTTTGTTACAGCCATTTTAATTCCTTAATGAAGAAACATTTTAGGAGGGTATTCAAATTGTACGCAAGGGTGGCCGAGGCCAAGAGCAGAAAATGAAGATATATGCCTCTGATTTTTTGATAACTGAAAGCATAGTGGTGAACAAACAAATGCTTATGCAGAGGATTGTATTGTTGATGCGATACTAACTAATGTGCGGGTCTCGTGTTGTGAGAGGTTGGGTGTATACACCTGAAACATATATACCATCTCGGAACGAGAGGAGCAAGAGCTGGTCAATAAAACCAGAGATAACAAATCATATGACACGTGAGAATGCAGGAACAAGCATTTAGCAATACACGGGAAAGAAAAGACTATGGAGGAAAAGGCGAAAAGCTTGGGGGAGCAATTGAGGGTGAGTGATATGCTTGGACCTTAATAAATCTAACATTAATGAGCCCTAACAGATCTAACATCCCTGTACAAACTTAATGTGGCAAATTTAATACCAACTTGAATCTAGAGAGGGATTCTCAAAAAAAAAAAAAAAAAAAATATTTATATTTTATACAAGATATAATTTTTACTCTAGCCTAAGTTAAGTGTATATGTGTGTGAAGCTCTTTCATGGAAACTTGAACCTCGGCTCGTGCCCCTCACACCCTACAAGCACTTGTGGAGTGACCATCGCACTAAGGGTGTGCGGTGGTAAAAAGAGAGAACTTGAATTTGGAGAGAAGCATGATATTCATTAGAAGAGAAATGTTGAAGTTGGAGAACGTCATGAAGGACATGATGACGAGAGAGAGAGAGAGAGAGAGAGAGAGAGAGAGAGAGAGAGAGAGAGAGAGAGAGAGAGAGAGAGAGAGAGAGAGAGAGAGAGAGAGAGAGAGAGAGAGAGAGAGACTTAATCCTATTAGACCCAGTTTCATTTCATCAAAATTATTTCCATTGCAATAGAACAACCTCACAACACACCTCAGAAAAACATCAAACTTTTGCTAATTCAGTTGTGTTCTTCCCATTATGAGCCTTCCTAAAGAAATGCTTGGCATAATCTGTAAAAGGAACTTGCTTGTATAGTGCTTTCTCCACCCCTGCAAACACTTGTGAGAAAGGACCAATCATGTCACATGGCCTAGGATTAACGAAAATTGGAATTGAAGTCCTACTCTTGCCTCCATTGGCAACAACACGATGCTCAATGCTCTTGTATCAACCATTGCTCATTATTTGCAATGCATCACCAACATTAATCACAAGGGAGCCACTTATAGGTGGAATATGAACCCAACTATTGTTGTTTCCTCACACGTAGAGTCCACCAATATCATTCTAAAGGAGGATAGTAACGGTTGACACATCATAGTGATGACTTACTCCCACTGTGAGCTCAGGACTAGGACATATAAGATAGTAGTTAAGGTTAATTCTCTATGAACCCATTAAGAGAGATTCTTTTGTCTTATCAATTTCTTTCACATTTAATCTTTTCATTAGTGCCTCTAATAACCTTTTGATAACCAATTCAAAACTCCTCATGTATTCCAGAAATTGATCCCTAAAAGCAAACAACAATTAGTTCACCGATAAAAGTAATTTAGTTTACCAAACTAAAGCATGGACTAAATTGTAAATTGAACCCTTTTAGTTTAAAGTCATTTTGATTTTGTCCAAAAATTTGGAGTGTAAACCCTAATATTATATAAGCCTATAATCTATATTGCTTGGTTGTGATGTAGCTGGGGACTAGGTATTTTATAGAGAGATGCTACGTCCACAACATTTTTACAACAAATCATAGATGGTTAATTGTTATTGGTTCAAATTTGAACTTAACATGAAGATTACTTTTTTGCCCTAACAATAACAACCAGTAACAACCTACCATTTAGGATTTGTTGTAAAAATGTTGTGAAAATGTTGTGTACATATCATTTCTCTATTTTATAAGCATTATGGGATGTTGGGTGCTAATTGGCTTGTGTGCGGGTGTCTATATGCGTTGGTTGTCGTGTGCCTCTCAAGAAATTGAAGGCAATGGTGGCTTGTCCAAGTTGTGATTTGCGCTGGGTAAGTGAGAAGTTTGGAGGTGAATTAATTAGGTATGAAAAAAAAAAAAAGGTTTGACTCGTTTGAGATGGATTTTTGATGGTGGTTCATGGTGACTGTGCATTGGCGAAGCCAAGATTTTGTTTGGGGGCCAAATTGTGGTATAACATATTAGTCAAAACAAACCTCCACACACATGCATAAACACAAATACATATAAACCTTAATATTTTAATATTAGAGTAGGTTATAATTTATAGATATGTTGTATACAAAATTATCATCTTTTAAAGTTTAAACTCCTCTAAATATAAAAAAGTTGTCTAGTTTGATATGAGACATACAAGAATATCAACAAAAAGAACTTTAGTATATCCTATAAAATTTGTGCTCAGTATTAATCTTTCATAGGATAAAATTCTTTTATAATTTTCGTTGTGAAATTCATAAAATTTTTATTTTCAATATATATTACAAAATTGTCTACCAAAGTTAATAAAATTTATTTTATTTGAACTACTAAAGTCTTCAAACACACTTATGATCCAAAATTTCAATAGATACAAGAGCAATTTTTACTATAAAAGAAGGAAATTGAGAAAACGTAAACTACCTTGTCTCTATAACTATTAGACTAATTAGCAAAATTTTCTATTTATAAGAGCATTATTGGACTAAGTCAAATATTTGGGGGAAGGGGGCGGAGCTCCTATAATTTTGAAACTAAATCTATTTTTCATAATTGTACATACTATAAAAGATTTTTTAAAAGCGCCAACCATGGCTATGGCTCTGCCCCTATGAAAGTGGCTTTAGTTTTGAAATAAGACCAATAATGGTGGTTTAGATAGGGTACGCCGGTTGTGGATGGTGATGGCTTTTGGTGTCGATGGTGCCTCTTAAAGAAAAATGAATTACATAAAATTTAAAAATAGAAAATGAAGAAAAAATAACAATATTTTTTTACAAAAAAGAATTTTTTTTTGAAATGATTTAATTAAAACGACACAATTTTTAAATAAATTGAGGTTACACTTACACTCAAGAGTACTGAGTGAAATAAAGTCACTCAAATAAAATTATTATATAACTTTAAGCGGTCACAATCCAAACTTTTAAGTTTTAAACAACAAAAGATGGGAAAGAATAAACGTTGTTTCCTAGTGTTGTTCCTATGGACCTCAACGATGGTTTGAATGAAAAGAGAGGGAAAGCAAATGGAACCACCAGTAATAAAAGCGTACTAGAAGATACACCTATATATATAGGAATGGTATGAATATGAGAGATAGAAAAAATGTTATGGCAAGCAATCCTAAACATCAAGTAGTTAAGCTCAGTTAATTCATGATAATGGAGTCTAGGCTTAGAACCCCAAGAGATAGATCTTCCATAAAGAAGAGACATGACTTCATCTAGATGAGGAGACATAGTGAATGGATAGGTTGGTCTATGAACAAGAGGCACAAAAAGAGCTTCAAATACTATTTTCTTAGGAACCACTAGTAATAAGAGCATACTAGAAGATACACCTATATATAGGAATGGTATGAACATGAGAGATAGGAAAGATGCTATGGCAAGTAATCCTAAATATCAAGTAGTTAAGCTTAGTTAACTCATGAGAATGGAGTCTAGGCTCAGAAACCGAAGAGATAGATCTTCCACAAAGAAGAGACATGACATCATCAAGATGAACAAGAGGCACGTAAAGAGCTTCAAATACTATTTCTTAGTTATTTGAAATTCTTCACCTCAAATCCAAGTAGTCAAGAAGTGACCATCGGATGAAGCAGAGTGGATAAAGAGATTCGAATAGAATTCTCTAATCAGGGCACCAGGAGGAGACACTAGACTAGTACAAAGAGGCAATCGGCTCCTAGACTCTAGATTTTTTTTTTGAAAAACAAGTCTAACTCATCTAGCTTACTCTGTCTTTCATTCCAGATAGATCTACACTTAACCAAAGTCTCAAACTTTTGAGCATTTGGAAGAGTATGAAACCTAGTTTAATCAAATTCCTCATCAGAGGTAGAAGTGGACCCTACAAATATTTTGGGTTTGGTTTTGACATTTGTTTTAGCTTTCTTAGGGGCCATTTCTAAGGATCTAAAGAGGGAGGAATCAGAACAGAAACACAAAACCAAGGGCAAACTACGTTAGAGAGATAAACAAGATATATACATACATATATATATATATATATATATATATATATATATATATATATATATATATATAATCTTCAAAATCTATATGATGCATTGACTCAACTGACGCATGAACTAATGCAATGAGGTATTCAAATTCTTATGATTTTGAAAAATTGAACTAGAAAATCAAGTTTTATGAAAAATCCCCAATTTATGAAGAACATAAACCCTAATTTTCCAAAAACACCCAAATTGAGAAATTGATTATCACAACAAGTGTAAAACATGTTATAATCAAACAATTAATCAATGACAATGGTTAATTTTACCCAATTGAACAAAATCCCCAAATTCTCAAGAATACATGAACCCTAATTTCGAAAATTTTCACAATCCATGAAAATTTTCAAATTAAAGTAGAGGAAACATATATATATATATATATATATATCATGCATAGACAAAAACCCATTGAACAAATTAGCTCAAAACGCCAAAATCATCAAAATCCCCAAAATATTTGAGTTCAAAAATTTTAGAGAAAATGTCAGATTAATGCATGAATTTATGTAATTTGAATGAAAAGAAAGTGTAAAAAAGTTTTACTTGATATGAGAAAGAAAACCCTTGAAGCTTTGACTCAAAAAAGACAATTTTTTTTTTGAAGAGCAATTGAGAGGAGTTGAAGAGAAAGAGAGAATAGGACAAAATTGATCTATCAAACCTTAAGAATTTGAAATTTTGGAATTTCGATCGGTCGAGAGGAATCGAGCAACGATCAAAAGAAGGTTTTGAAAATTTTTGACTGATTGAGGAGCAATTGAAAAGGAATCGAGAGAGACAAACTTTTGGCCTAAAAACTGGATATTTTCGATTGGTTGAGGATCAGCTTCGATTGATTGAGCCAGTGAAATTTTTTTGAAATTTTGAAAATCTTGGAAATTTTGCTGGAAAATCAACTAAAAACTAGGAGTGTGCGTAGTTTGGTCGGCTCGGTTTTTTTCCAAATTTATTACCGAACCGATAGGAATTGGTTTTCTAATAATTAAAATTGATGCATGCTGCTTAGGGTCAGTTTTTCGACCTATAGTGGTGTGGTTTTTTGTGGTCAGTTTGGTCAATTTGTAACATTAAAAATTCTATTTTTTTTTTAATAAAAAAAATTTGTTCAACTTGTTCACACATAAAATCTGTTCAATTTGTTTAAAAAATAGCAACAAAATTAGTTCAAATTTCACAGAAACTTCATAAAGTTTTTTTTTCAACCTGTTCACATATAAAATCTGTTCAATATGTTCAAGAAAGCAACAAAATCTGTTCAAATTTCACAAAAGCTTCATAAAAAAGTCTGTTCAACTTGTTCACACAAAATTTGTTCAATCTGTTTAAAAAATAGCAACAAAATCTGTTCAAATTTCACAAAAACTTTTTTAAAAAATATGTTCAACCTGATCACACATAAAATCTGTTCAAAAACCTGTTCAATCTATTCAAAAATCTGTTTACACAAACAATCTGTCCAAATTTTATCATTTCATACACACATAAACAATTTGTCTAAATTTCATCATAAACTTGTCCAACCTATTCACACATGACAAATTGTCCAAATTTTTTCATTTCATTCACCATGTAATTTTTTTTTGAAATTGTCTCAATAAGAGCGCAACTCCCAAAACACTATCATGTAGCATATAATATCATTAGTGTCACTGAGTGTGTCAGTGTCAATAACAATAAGTATTAATGTATCCACTTAATAACGTATTATAGAACCATTTGTCGGTGTCCACAAATGCCAAAATAAATATATATAAATTAAATTAGCATTTAGGCAAAAAAAATCCTAGTTGCTTGTATCCCTAATGATAATCCCACTCATTAATAACTAAATAACTACCATTAGTGAAAAGTCCATTACCAATAACATGTATAGATATAATTAGTATATAGGCAAAAGAATGCTAATTCTCCTAAGTTCATTTGTCCAATAAGTCTGTGCACTATGCATCATTTTAGAACTCCTACAAAATACAAAACAAAACAAAATAAACACGTGTTAATAACAATAAAACTTTTATAAACCATAAAATATTTATAATTAGCACAAATGAATGATAATAGCAAGTATACTTACATAATACTAACTACTAACTAACTCCAAACAAAGAGCAGCACATCACTCATCATCATCCAAGACAACGGTACTTGGATCCTCCTCCATAGGCATTGAGCAAACAGATGCAATTTCTACAATCCCATTCCAAAAAAAAAAAAAAAAGAAGATTCTTAAGCATTGCACAAATAAATAAACAATTGATGCATACAACAAATAAAATTAACAAATATATATATATATATTATCGGTATCAATCTCAAAACCATCCATATCCTCCACATTATCCATGCAAACCTGAAGCTTTATTGGTTTTTTTTTCTTTGCATTCTTCTACCAATTCTAGGTACAAATAAAGGCTTCAATTATATTAGGAGATAGTGAACTACGGAACAAATCCAAAACACAACCCCTGTACTAAAAGCAGACTCGGATGCAACTATAAAAATAGGAATAGCCAATACATCACGAGCAATTTGGGAAATGACTTGATATCTAGAAGAATTCATTTCCCACCATATTAAAATGTCAAAATTTTCCATATCATGGTCCTCAAAAGATTCCAACAAATACCTATCAAACTCAAATTTGCATTCCACACTGTCCTCATTTGCCAAGTGTTGCTTAAACATATTATTATAACTTTTAATGTGATCAGACAATAAAGCATAACCAACACTTGGCCCGGAGTCCCTAGACAATGAAGCACTACTACCACTACCATTAGAACTCAAGGCTCTATTTTGACCCACTCTTTCCATATACAACCTCTCCAACGCATCCCGAACCCTAGAGCTCATTGCATCTCCCTTATCCTTTCCATACCATTCCCTGAACCAAAACTTGACATACTTCAATCTATACCTTGGGTCAAGAACAACAACAACAAAAAACATCAAATTGATATTATCTATACTTCCCCAATATTTATCATATTTTTTTTTTATCTCTACCACCATACTCCTCAAAAGTGGATCCCCATCAACACTACACAACTACTGCAATTGATCTTCAATGTTAATTAGCTCATGGAAGTATGTATTAGAAGTGACAAACAAAGACCTAGAAAATCTAAGTGTCGCCTCATAAAATATGCCAAAAAATTTCAAAAAGGTCTTGACATTTTCCCAATTAAGATAGTTAGGAGGATCAATGGGCTTTCTCCCATTTTCATCCGGTTCACAAAAATAAAGTTTGTAATGTCTATCCTCCTCTTCCAGCCCATCCTCCTCTTGCAACCTATCAATTGCTCTCACAAATTTCAAAGCACAATCTAATATGAGATAAGTCGAATTCTACCTTGTTAGCACATCAAGGGACAAAAAAAAATTGGCTTTAATTTTCTTATTTTCAACACATTCTTGAAACTTCTCAAACCTTGTGGGAGAGGCTCTTACATATCGCACTGCATTTTGAATCTTGGCAATTGATTTATGAATGGACTTCAACCCACTTTGCACTATCAAATTCAAGATATGCACACAACAACGCATATGCATGAACTCACCACCCAATATGCTACTATCTCTTTCTTTTGTTTTCTTCTTCACATAATCAATTGTCACATCATTAAAACTAGCATTGTTCGTGGTAATTGTAAACAACCGGTCTACACCCCACTTCAACAAACATGACTCAACCGCCCTACATATGGTGTCCCTTTTGTGATTAGCTATAGGGAAAAATTTTAAGATTTTCTTTTGGTAAGTACAATCCCCATCAATGAAGTGTGCGGTGACTATCATTTTGTATGGAGGTCCAAGTATCCGTTGTCACACAAACCCGTTGCCCAACAAAAACCCTTCCCAAAATATCCATCTCACTAGAATAAAACTTCATACAAGCCCTTGCAATAGTAGTGTGATGGGGAATAGGAAACCTAGGCTCAACTATTGCCATAAATTCTTAAATGCATTGACGCTCGACAAATTTAGAAGGTAATTCAACAATAATGATCATCCTTGCTAGCACCAACCTTATCCTCTCTTCACTATAGTTTGCAACCACTGACACATTTGGACCACTTTCTCCTTCCCTCTTAGCTTGGAAAGATAGTTTTTGCTTATCATCACAGGAAAAAGGTCGCTTCTTACACGCCTTCATGTGGTGCAACATGCCCTAAGTACCATTTTTCTTACCATGGAAATTAAATCCATAGCTTAGTACAATTAAAATCTTCTACAAAATAGTAAGCCAAAAGACTCAAAAGAAAAGAAAAAAATTTTAATTCCAATCCAACTTTAAATAGTAAGATATACACATAAGATGAAGGCATCATTTTATTTAATTCTTGAACAATACAATTCTTCTAAGAAATTGTTATTTTTTTCAACTTTGAAGAAATATTGTTACCAAGAAATAAATGTTCTCTTTCACAGTTGTCTAATTTAGAAAAAAAAGTTGATGATCAAAACATTTAGAAAAGTGACTTAAGACTTACGGCCAAAATGGAGGTTTGACCCTTTCACCAAAAATTTATAGCATTTTGCCCCATTTCCAAAAGTATATAGGGGTATGCCCTTGTTTTTAAACTTGACATCAATGTAATTGGGTTTTGCACAAAATTCGATGATCTTATAGTCAAGTTTTTATGAGATTTTTGCCACATTGGCTCATCAACGTGACATTTTCATTTTTTTAATCTGTACATAACTTGATAACTTTAAAATCGAGTTATATACCCGACTATAAAATTATTGAGTTGTGAAAGAATTTTATTAAAGTAAAATCAATATCGCTAGAATCAAGATATACTTACGTTATACCATTACATCTGCTCCCATTCAGACTGTCTTGCTTTTAGTCTGAACTGAAATCCACTGCTACTCCACAAATCCACGGCTGCTTCCATATTAAATTGAAATTTCTATCACCTCAGGTAAAAAACCCATACCAGAATTTTATGGCAATGGTATTGTCATTTAATATTTGATTTTTTTTTTTGTTGAATGAGTGTTATGTGAGTACATTGGTGTGATTTTGTTTGGTTGTTTGTTGTAGTATGTTTTAATCATAAGAGAATCAGAATCTTTAGCATAGCAAGAAGTAATCAACTATATACCTTATTTTTCATAGATTGTTAGTGAAATGAAGGATTTTGTGAGAGGTAGTGAATATTGTTATTTTGTCCCTCTAATGAAGCGACTATAGGTAGTTGGTTTTGATAAACTTTAAAGAATTAGTATAAGAATTTGATAAGTAGCATTTACGGTCATGTTGATAACTCTAGAAGGCTTTTATTAACAAATCAACAATGTAAAAGCAATAAAAGTGGTTACTATAGGCAAAATTGTATGCTGGTCTTCCTATCTATTATTTGTTAATATGCGTCCATAGGTGATGGGACTCACATATCATGCATTAATGCATTCCATACTTTAGTTGAATGTACATAATAATCATTGTCAGACAATGGAAACAACACTACGTCTTACATAGAATGTCTGGACATTAACAACAACGTCTAATCTTTGTAGGTAGGAATTTTGGAAATCATCATTGTTTGAATCTGAGAAGTCTGAAATATCTTTATCATCGTCTAAAGTAGTAATTTCATTAATAGACTTGATGGCTCGCTCTGGTGCCTTCCCTGATAGATATTTCCTAGCCTTTTGGACTGTATGAAAACAGTCTAGTCGCCTTTGCATTTGATTGTTCTCCCGTTCAAGATAAGCAAGTATGTTGGTAGGTTCGTCTCTAGGTAACTCGGCTGATCGTGTCTTAGGAACTCGTAACCCATGCCATTGATAGTACACCTCCAACTCACACCTCTTCTCGTATAGCTCTGACCATGGTTGTTATATTGTGGTGAACTCTGTTGTGGTGGTATCTATACTCAGTTGTGCAGATTTGATGACCATGATGTGTCTGACGCATCCTAGAGTCTCGTACGTGTATATTGGAATATTAACGAAATCTCTTTTCTTTCCAACCCATTTCCCTCCATAATGGTCTGTTTATGTCTATAGTTGTTGCTTTGTTGGAACTTGTGATGATGCATTTGTTGAAGTAGATCCAAACTTGTTTTGCATTGTATGTTTTGAGCTTAAGGCGTTGCGACTCATAACTTATTCAGTTGAAGAAGTTAGTGGGATATAAATAATACATTTAGTATTGTGGTGCATTTATAAGCTCATTGCATGGTCCAAATATCATAAAAATTTTTATATACGAGTATCAGGGTTGTCATGTTAGTACAGTGAAAAACGGTACATGAACGGGAGTACCCATACTCCCATTGTTATAGTGTATTTCCACATGTGTATAGTAGTATAAGTCAATTATATTTGCATAGTTGCTGTGTGCTTGACCAGATCCTCATCACTGATTCACACAGTGCCATGCATTATGCATCATTGTACAATTATTCTTTTGTTTATGTTACGGGTCATATGATAGATCTAGTATGTAAAACTACATCAATTTAGAAATGTCTTAGTCGGGTACCATGTTATGCAACTATACATTATTTACTAACAGTTGATGCACATTGTTAACTCGATCTTTTGATGTTATTGTAGTCAGCGTCAATGGCTGGCCCTTATTGCTATAGGCCACACGATGTGTTCACCAAGATGGGTTGTTGCTGGGTACTAGAAGATGAATTCCGCAATCTAATCAATCCTAACCTGTGAAATAGTGCACAGGTCCACAATACCATGAGGGCGGAGTGAGACTGGTTACTCCGTGAACAAGAAATTTTTTATGATAAGATGGTTGGTTATGAGCTGCCAGTGCCTCGATGACTCGCATCGCAGATGCCAAGAGACACTATAGACAAACTTCTTAGAGCATTGTGTTGCAAAAGAGAAGAAAATAATCGAATGAAAATACGTCTCAATCGATATCAGACCAAGGTGGAGATTCGAGAATCAGTGGAGTGTAAGTTGTATGAACATGCACGATACATGCAATCACTTCTTGCAGTAGACATTTATCAGTTGAACATGGAGATGTTAGATGAAGAGTAATCGTGTTGTGGTCCACTCACACTTTGATGTATAACTATTATCCTTAATTATGTTTTAGATGTATGTGTGTCACTGTTGTTGTATTCGTACTGTGTAGGGAATAATGGTTATGTTTAGTGGACAATGTAAACCTTATCATCATTTGCACAAATATGCACGTCTGATGCGTAATCTTGAATGACTACTTATAGCAAAGAGGTAGGCAATTTATTAGATGCATAACATATAATACCTAAATTTTCTTACACAGGAAGCCATCAGTATGCATGACCGGCATATCGACTAACTAACATTACCAACATTGTTAACTTAATACTAAGAAAGGGTAGTAGTTACGTATTCAAACGTTACCTACAAAAGTTTGCATAAATGTTCACATGAAGATTGTTCACGGGACTGTGTTTGAGCTGACCGTACTTAGTGAAACAGTGATGGACTGTTGAATAGCACCATGTGTTGGCATATGTGGTTTGTTCAATGTGATCGATATGACTAGACATGGGGCAATAGTGTTGGTAATTGGAAAGTAGGGTTGGAAAAGGACCCCAAGAACATAGATATTGTGATTTTGTGATGGTTTGAGGACATTTTGATTTCCATGTTCATATATTTGATAAAACTGCCATTGAGATTCAATATCCATCGAGGAAGAATAGTGAAATGGAAGATCGAGAATAAATGGAGAGTTTGTGGTGACTAGTAGGCACGATACGTGCAATCACTTCTTGTAACTGGCATTTATCAGTTGGATGTGGAGATGTCAAACGAAGAGTAATCGTGTTGTGGTCTACTCGCACTTTGCTGTATAACTATTACCCTTAATTATGTTTTAGATGTATGTGCGTTACACAGGATACCATCAATATGCATGACCTGCATATCGACTAACTGGCATTACCAACATTGATAACATAATTCTAGAGATAGTACGCACCTTACATAAAACCTAGCTAGGTGATGTAGTACATAGATATTTATTCTGACAGGTAGTCCTTGTAGCTGAGGACACTATTATGTTCCATTGGGGTGAGCTTCCTATTGGTTGCAGTAGCTTGCTTTTCTGCAAGCTGTAGCAGGTGATACCTGCACCTATGAAGGAACATCAAGTTGTTCTCCTTTCAGATTTTGGCCATGGCCCACCTATATTGGTCCATGGTCCACCAAAGGTGCCCAGAGTAGAAGAAGATCATTATGTAGAGAGTTGGACTCATTCATGCGGTACTCCCATTCTCGCCGCAGTCTTGCATGATATTCCCTCTCATTGTTATCTCTCTCCCTTCTGTAGTTATTAGGAAAATGGGGAAGGAGCTAGTTACGCATCGACAATGAAAAAGGTGAATTTGATTGAGGTATATCTAGATGTGATGCTTACACAACTATATATAGAAGGATTGCATGGGCAACTGTATGATGTGGTAGTGTTGGCCATGTACAAGTTGTTCAGTTAATAGTAATTGGTACATGAGTCAGCTTGATTAATTGATATGACTAGATTGGGTGTAGCAGTTCATAATTGGTATAGGAGTAAGCTCAACTGCATAATAGTAATTGGTACATGTAGGTTGTTCACTTTATATGACTAGACTTGGTGCAACAATTTCGAGCTGATGCAATGAAGTGCAGCAGGTAATAGAAGTATACACGTGAGAAGGGTAATAGGGCTTGTGTTTGATCTCACTGGACAAGGCGAAACAGTGATGGGATGTCGAACAATACACACATAATTGAGAAAATAACTCGACTCAATCGTAACGTTTGTTGGCGTGTGTGGTGTGTCTGATGTTGTTGACATGACTGGTTTTGGTACAACAGAGATAGGTCCATGCAATGTAGCGCAGAAGCATGTGTAATTAATCACGTGGATGTGTTTCTATCTCAGTGAGTATGGTGAAATTGTCACAAGCTATCATGTAGCAGTGGAAAAGTTTGCCGCATTAGTCATTTGAACTGTATTCACGTGATTCGGTTTGATATGACTGGAATCTGGGCAATAACAACAGGCTGATGAGGGTACAGTGAGAAATTTTGAGTACATATTCACAACATGTAGAGATTATTCACGTGAAGCAGTTTGATAGGACTAGACTTGGTGCAAAAGTAGCTGGTGGATCAAGTTACTCTATTTTTTTTTGGACTGATATTGTTTCTGCTCTTTGAGGTTTTGTGGGAATTTAAAGTTGTTGTGTGAGTTACCTTGTTGTAGTTATTATTACTATTGTAGTTATTATGACTATTACTGGTCGCTAACCCATGTGATGCATGGGCCAATTGAACAACACGATGAAGAAATGATAGTGAATAGCATTATAAGACTTCTATAAGATTAACATTGGTATACTCCATTCTAGTAGCGTGAAAGCAAAAGAATCAATATTTCATAAAAAAAAACCCTTAGACCTAATGCGGGAGTGCATGAGGTCGTGCCAAGTGTCACTCTATTTTTATTAATTTTTTTTACTGTTACGCAAAGCTTAACCTAAACATATTTTATAGTTATCTCATTAATTTTGTAAACTGATTGCACTACAAGGGTTCATCAATAAATTTCGTAATGAAAATATGATACATGAGGTACAGTCCACATGTGGACCAAATTCAGAATAATATAAATGCTGATTTAAGAGGGAAAAAATATCCAATATTAAACCCATACATAAAAAAAGAGAGGTAAAAAAAAAAAAAGAGAGAGGTCAATCACTAGAAAATATATGACTGAAAAGCATAACCTGCAATAAAAATAGTTGCTGAACTTCCTTGGCTAGCTTGATCCATTGCTCTAAGGAAAATCTCCTAGGTGGTTCATTGGCAATATCAAACCCTATAAATCGAATGTGCTTTCACAAACCTTCAATTTGTATTAATAATTACTATAATCTAATAACACGTGAACGCTGTAAAGAATTATGAAATAAATCTTATTTACATTTTTGGATCTACTTGATATTATATAGAATCACATAATAACATAAAAAATTCTTATAGTTAAAACCATTTCAATAATACTAATAATAATAATGATGGGCAAGAAACTAACCATCATATTAATATATCAAATTACTTTCCACAGATACCATGTTCTTCAAACTGCCACTAAAATAACAAAATATACAACCGGCTAAAAGTCACTACACAGAACTGTCATGCAATTCTCCAAATATGCTACAGCAACTTCAAAAACTTCGTCTCCCCCTTGGGTACAATGGTTAATGGCAATCATCAAGAGTCAGATGGTGGAGAAGGTGAAACAGGGCGTCTATAGTCAGCTAAGTTCACTCGTAGAACTGCAACCTTGGCAAGAAGACCATCTAAAAGTTGCCCATGGGTTGCTTGAGTCATCATAACAGTCTCCATCATAGCATGAAGAAAGGAAGGAGGAGGGCTTGTATGTGTTGCAGTAGTAGTAATGTGAACATCTACCTCATCATCACCATCCTCGACAAAAGCAGCTATGGGATCCCCATGCATGTCCTCATCAGTCACATCTCCAATAGTAGACCGTACTTGTGGTCTCTTGGATGAACCAACATTGGGGTCGACAAACTTCTTTTGGACACTTTGCTGTTTCAGAAATTTGGCTCTTATGGGGGCAAAGATGTGGACCAACTCTTGGGAAGGAAAGTTCTGTAATCCTAAGTATTTGAGGACCCTATGGATGAAAATTGGAAAGAATAGACCATGCCTATTATACTTACTCCTATGCACCTCCACAATGGTTTTAATGAAAATGGAAGGAAAACAAATGGAACTATTGGTGATGAGGGCGTAAAGAAAGAAATACCTGTCTATAGGGATTGTATGGACATGAGAGATAGGGAAAATGTTGTGACAAGCTATCCTAAAGAAGATATAATTAAGCTCAGTTAACTCAGTTGAGCTAATACTTGGGTCAGAACCCCAAGTGATTGATCTTCTACAAAGAAAATCCATAACATCATCAATAGGAGGAGACTCAGAGTATGAATAAGTAGGTCTACAAACACAAGGTACATCAAGAGAATTGGATACTATGTCCCTAGTTATTGTAAACCTTACACCACGTATCCACGATGTTTATTAATGACCATTGCGAACATCCTCATACACCGTGAGATTTGAATAGAATTCTCCAATCAAGTCAATTGGAGAGGGTTGTATATTTGTACACAGAGACAACCAATGCCTAGACTGTAGATTCCCACGGACAGAAGAATGCAATTCATCTAGATTGATTTGCCTTTCTCCCCAAATAGACTTATACTTAATCAAGGTTTCAAAGGTTTGCTCATCTGTGTGCGTTTCGAACCTTAATTGACCAAACATCACTTCAGGTTCGGATGCAGCCCCATGTACTCTTCTGGCTTTGGATTTTCCCCTCTTAGCCCTCCTTGAAGCCATAACTAACTGATGGTCAGCAATGGAAAAACGATTAGCTCATAAAATTGCACCCAAGTTAAAAAAAAAATTAAAAAAAAAAATTAAAAATCGCATTATGAAGAGATAAACAAAGCACCCACATTCTTATCCTCCTACTGCACAAGATGCATAAACATGCATTATGCATGAAATACTACTTTAGTAAGCCCTAAATATATTTGGCAGTAATCTTGATTAGGAAACAATATTAATCAAAGTCTTAAACAATTATTAAGAATAGCTTAAAGAGGAAAAACTACTTCCAAAAATACTCATCAAAGTAACGATGAATGTTTCAGTACTAAATACTCATTTCCCAACTTCGTTTAAATTTTTTCATACTTTCTCACCCACCAACACACAAACAGCCACGAGGACAAATATATACACACAAACATGTATTCATTTTCCATTTGTACCTTCATATATTTTATATATATATATATATATGTATATATTTTATTTTCGACTTGGTTTTCCTAATCCATCAACCATACATAATATGCTGAACCAAACCCAACTATTAAAGCCATGAAAGGTGTAGAACTTATCAACAACTAAGTTTGCAATGACCGGTATTGAACAAAACACCCACGTTCAAGAAAATCCCCTATTTCACATGCAAATCCCCAAATCCCCAACTTCTGTATTTCATCAGAGAGCATGACATTTTTTAATGAGATGTATAAAACCCGTCGACAAAATGCATACACAAGGGCCTATTAACCAGTTCTGACATTTGCACCCACAGTCATGAAATCCCCAAATTGTCAAGCATGCATTATCAGCCCTAGATTTTTAGTTTTCAACAAAATCTAATGTACTTTTTGCAACTATATAGTATTAAACAGGCAAACAACATTCATACTACTTAACCCATTAAGTATTTCAGAGCCAAACACCCAATTTCATCACAATCTACATAGACGATGAAGTTTGAAATTGAGAACAAAACTTAGAGATTAATGCACCACCATGTGTAATTTTAAAGACAATAATGCTTAAAAGAGTCTTACTACATAAAATCTTCGAAGAATTTGTGTGGAAAATTATCTAGCCAGATGTATCGAGAGTAATCGAGCCCATGCACCTTAATTGCTGCAGATTCTGCAGAAATTGTGAATTTATCATCGTGGGTTAGAACCAAACTTGATTTTTAAATAATTGAGTTACTATAAGTAACTCGAATATTGAAGAATCGAGTTATTGAGTTACTCGATTATTAAAGAATCGAGTTATTCTCTTTGGGATCCAAATGCAATCTCAACTTTGAACAAATCCAGATGCAATCCAAGAGGAATCGAAGTGTCCAGGGGGATATTGTGCATAACACGATTTGTATATAATTGAGTTACTTACGCGCAACTCAATAACAAGAAAATCGAGTTATGCCCTTTTGGATCCAGATGTAGTCCAGAACTTTGGACAGATCCAGATACAATCCAGGAGGAATCGAAGTGTCCAGAGGGATATTGTGTATAACTCGATTTCTATATAATCGAGTTACATGTTAAGAGCCATCCCCATGTCTCCATGCTCTTGCTTTCAACAACGGCAAACGTGAGTGGATAAACCTTGTTGTTACCATCTGTTGCCATTGTTATCAACATTTTTCCTTTGTACTTGCCATAGAGGTGCATTGCATTTATGCTTATCATCGGCCTGCAATGCCTGAACCCTCTAATACACGGACCAAAATCCCAAAACGTGGAGTTGAATATACAAGTCCTTGGGACACTGGGGCCACACTTTAGCAAAGTTATAGTGTTTGGATTTTCATCGTCCAATGCCGCTAGAAACGGTGGAAATTTCACGTACGACTCATCAAAATCCCTGTAAATACGTGCAATCGCCTTCTGTCTCGCGTCCTAAACCTTGTACGTAGTTACTTCATGCCCGTGCTTTGCATGCAGCATACAAAGTAGGTCCTTTATGGATCTTGTAATGTCCTCTCGTATATATTGCTCAATCGCAATGGAAATGAACCTTGAATCCATCATTCGTCCATCGGTTGCTACTAGGTTGGATGTGCAACTATAGGGACCCTTACATCTAGTGACCGCCACATCTTGTGCTTCTTGCTACAAATAGTCCAAACTAACCACAAAATTGCATCATGTATGCATCGCACTACCAGCCTATTAGAGTCAGACTTGATGTATTTGTATTGCTTATTATTCTCCATAGAGTGCAGGGTCAACACATACTGAACAAAGACTTTATTCTTGAATAGAATCCCCTTTGCCAGCTGGTCACCTTTTTGCCAACTTGTAAGAAGTTCTATATCCATATAAGGTGATGAGTCATTAATATTGTCCCATGTGTTTGATGTGAACCATTCTGGGATAGGAACTGTATTAGGGCAAGCCTCTTCGTTGTGTTCGACCTGTAGTTCATCTAAGAACTTCGGATTTTCCACCAGTCCATCATTATCAATGAACTCTTCATACATATGTCGGCTGGCATCAATATCAAATCTCCCGTCCATATAGGCTTGGACATGTTCATATGCGTGACTAGACCCTCCCACCTCATGTGTTTGGGTGGCGCCCAACACTTCGGCTTCTTCAATGTTGTCCAAATCATCAACCGCACTGCATGGTTGAGTGTTGTAGGGCAAAGGCGGCATTGGCAACAAAAGGATACACATCAATCAGAGATGAGTGTGGCTCTTCCACCCCACTGGCATGCTGCGAACTTGCACCAGGATGGAACCCAACAACCTCAACAGTTACATACAAGTCGGACGTTATGAACAGAGGGTTCTGCTTAATTACTGCCCACATCATGTCCACGTCATCATCGTAAAGCAACGGATTTGAGGAGTAGAAAACTTGAGTATTCACAAGTAGCTAAGGAGCATGGTACACGATGGATATCTTATGTGACTCCCTGTCCAACCCTAGAGTTGCCATTATCTTCCGGTGCATTTTTCTCAAGTGTGTTCCACATTTCAACTTAATGAACTTCTGCTTTAGTGACTGGCCTTTATAGGACAGCCCCTGCAAGTCATGGTAATATGCCTCCCCATCGTAGAAAACGTAGAAGTAATGATGACCCATGGCAGACTTGGATAAATGTAATTAATTATGGTTATCATGCATAAGATAGGGGGTTATGTTAACACAACTGTAATAAATCTTTATGCACGTGAAAGTACAATGAAACTTTTACAGACACACTATAATGATATCCTAAGTATTGTTAAAAAACTTGATTCATTTGTACACAAACATGCACTCAAACTAGAAAATTTAAACCCATGATTGTTTGTTACATTATTGTTGTGATGATAAGTACATGTGAACACCAATATACATATGTAGGAATGCAAAAGTGTACACACACACACACACACACACACACACATATATATGATCATATATTTGTAGGTATGTTTGTTTATATATAGATATATCTATACATACACATTGTAGAGAGGGAAAATTCCCGACCTATCACAAGCTGACACATCATACTACCAAAGTCCACAAAATACAACCAATTACAAAGCGCCACGTACTGCTGCTAGGTTTTGCCATCGCTATTCAGAAACCAATAGAAATTTGCCAAGTGTCATTGAAATAAAGGCATGAAACTGCATCAGCAGGTGTAAGCAATGACACAAGCAGCTCCGCACGTGTAAGCAGTGACACAAGCACTCAGCACATGTAAGCGATGACACAGGCAGCCTCGCACGTGTAAGCAGTGACACAAGCACTCAGCACATGTAAGCGATGACACAGGCAGCCTCGCACGTGTAAGCAGTGACACAAGCACTCAGCACGTGTAAGCGATGACATAAGCGGACCAATCAAACTCCGCCACGTGTCGCTCACCTACCCCTAAACTCCTATAAATAGAAGCCTTCCTAAAACATTTAGGGGGACACAGAACAGACAGACAGGACTGAGACAGAAGGAAGAAGATATCTTGAGTTCAGAAATCCAGAAGCTCTGCCGGAATCAAACCCCGAAGCCTCCAAGAACTTCAAGAACTTCAACCTCGAATACAAACAACATTCGAAGCAAAATCATCCAAACTACTCGTCCAGATCTCAAAGTCCACTGGAATCAAGCTTAAAAGCCTCCAGAAACCTCAACAAACCACAAATTGGTGAAGCTCTACGGAATCAAGCCTCTAAAGCACCGAAGAACTTCCACCACAAACCTTCAAATACGAAGAACAATCAAAGAGGAATCATCCAAATCATATTCCTAAATCTCAAAGTTCACTGGAATCAAGCTCAAAAGCCTCCAGAAACCTCAACAAACCATAAATCAACGAAGCTCTACGGAATCAAGCCTCTAAAGCACCGAAGAACTTCCACCACAAACCTTCAAACACGAAGAACACACGAAGAACACGAAGAACACGAAGAACAAAGAATTTCTAACAAGCTCATAGCCAGAGATTCATTGTAATTCTGTTTCAAAGATCTTCGATCCATTCCTCAGCCAAATTGAAGAATATCTTATGTTCAAATCAAAATCACATTACCACAATTACAATCAATAAATCTTTCAAGGAGATCGAATCAGAGGATCACTCATTTGTAATTACAGAGAATTGTACCACACATTTATCAATACAAATTCGTATTTGTGAAACTATTTTACTTGTTTGATTTATTTCGAACTAAGAAATTTAGTCGTCTACACACATATATATACACACACACATAGTGTCACAATCATACTAAAGTGTAATCAGAAGCATACTAAAGTGTAATCACATTCATACTAAAGTGCCACAGTAAGTAAAGTTTTTCTTTTCTTTCCAAAAGTCAAGATATAATTGCAGTCTCATATATTTACAGCTTTGTACCTATTAGGGGAGATGTGCCACAACAGAGAAGAAGGTGAAGATGTTGGGGTGAGAAGGAAAATGCCAACATGATGGATATGAAGATCATAGGGCCTGTTCAGACCACCCAGACCATTCTTAAGCTTTTCAGAACTGAATAGCCAAAGCTATGCATGGGTTCTGATAAGTGGTCCCGGGGTAACAAATCATAACTCGATTTCTCAGTGGCTAAGTAACATTAAAAAAAAGCTAATGATGTAATGGCAATTTCAGATACTCGATAAATAAGGAATCTAGTTG
Source organism: Castanea sativa (assembly GCF_040712315.1). NCBI lineage: Eukaryota > Viridiplantae > Streptophyta > Magnoliopsida > Fagales > Fagaceae > Castanea > Castanea sativa. The sequence continues at coordinate 54,008,851 of NC_134017.1, forward strand.
TGTGTAACTTGATTCTAAAATTATCGAGTTATGTAACTCGATTCTTAAAATATTGAGTTACTCTTCCCAGGTTCTCTATAAACACCCACACCTACTCTGTTATTAAGAAGATATGCATCCACCATTCTGGTGCAAGGACTTTGTAGGATAGCGCATTCAGAGACGGTGAAATACTACTTCCAATTGATTTTTGAAGGTAAGACTGGCATGTTGTATATGATCGATCTCTCTAGATTTGTAATGCATAGAAAGTATCTGCATAGTATTCAGTACTTATGCATGTGTTGAAAGGAATGCTTACTGTCTAGGTAACTACAATCTGTCAACTATGATTTGGTATTGCGTAGTAGGTGTCCATTGCATGTGTTTGAAGCATATGAACTTGTACAAGTTAAGTCATTTAAGCTACCCCCCAATGTCAATAGGTGCAACGTCTAGCATTATCAGCCCAACAGTGCGTGTTTGTAGAGCGGGATGGGATGTAGCTACGTTGTGTTTAATGGCCGTGTTCAAGGCATATACGACAGTTGGCTACATGTGAGCAGACAAGTTCATAAGTTCCCAAACACCAATCACAAATCATATAAAGATCGAAGGGAAGCAGAAGCCGCATACATGAAGTATTTTCATTATAATGGTATGGACGTGCAAGGTGGTGTGTCTGCATCAAGAGAAACTTTGAACATGTCAACCTCAAGTCCACCGAACATGTCTCCAAGCGAAGGAACCAACTATAGCAGTGGAGACATTAGGAACACCTTGTTGAGGTATCAGTTGGAAGTTGCCATTCAGGAGCGTGACCACGCAAGGATGATTGCAACCTTGAGTGCGAACATGTTGAATGAAGTGGTGGCCCATGTTCTGAGGGATGTTGAAGTCGATGAACCAATGTGACAACGTACGGGTAAATGAATGCAAAATTATTACTTCTTGTTGTGGTATTCTATAAGATATGTATATATGCCAAGTAAATAGTTTCGTGCGTGTGGTTTAACTAGAAGTGTCATCGTTTTCTAGTTATTTGACTAGCAGTGTGGCTATTTTGGGAGCATGTCTTACCATTTTGCGATGCATCAAACAAACTTGCTAATTGTTTCATTTATCACACTTTCTGGTTAACCTTATTATTTTTGAGAAGCAGTACTTTTTTTATCTCGATTCATTGATGACCCAGTGGAGGATGTGCCTTAACACGGAAGCATGAAATGTTAAAAGGAAATATTTTAAAAACGTAGGATACAATCTAACTAAAAAGATTAGATAATGAATGATCAGCCGCATGAATATATTAAATTTATTCCAGCCAAATCAACTGACAATATTAGTTACATGGAGGGAACTGGGAAGTCCACAAAGAACACCTGGTCCAAGTCCACTATGCACATAAGACCTCTACAAGAGATGAACACCCGAGACAACAACAGAAATTATATTAGATTTTACCTAAAAGGTGCCTACAATCATGCTAGCAAGATACAACTAAATATAATTAAGCGCTGGTAGAAAATCTCTAAGGAAGCATATGATTGAGTTATAGGTGAATAAATTCCATTGTCCACTAATTCACCTTTGCCTCAATTGTTTTGAATAATTCAATTAACTCAATTATATTAATTGGATTTAGGCCAAATAAACAAGCTTGGTACAAACTATAAAACACAGCTCAAAACCCAATTCATGAAAAAATACGCAAACATGCACTGTTGTACTTCCAATTCCCTCCCTGCCCCCTATAACTGTCTGTACAAACTAAATAGCAGAGACATCTCCAAAAGCTGGACAAGGCGACTCCATTGCTGCTCTCTTGCAATGCTATCCCTATATGTACTGGTAGTCCTTGTAAAGGCTCTAGCAGTCGCGACCGCAGCAAATACATGTCTAGAGGGTAGAACCTGCATCATCAGACAAATCAGAAACTTATTAGTCAGCAAACTACCTGTGTATGATTGCAGTCAATTGACACGTAATAAGGAAAGCGGTCAATACATGCGTATATTAATATAACATAACATGATCAAGTAGTGTACTATATATTATAATAAAGGCTCTAACGTTTTGTCCAGCTTTTCATAACAGTATCATGAAATTACTTCTACCATTATCACGTCTTATCAAAAAAAAAAAAAAAAGTATTAGCACATGAATTTGTCTTCCCAATCGTGTGTACTGTAAAATATGCTCAAATATCATCATCAACTCTCTACATTCATCAACAAGAGTAAAAATCAAGTCGTTAGTTAAAATCTGCCCTTTAGACGAATTCAATAACTACCTTAGCATCAAATTCAAATTGTAAACAGTAAAATCCACCCTTTTGTGGGTTATATTATAAATACCTTAGCTTCCATTTCAACTTATAAACAGTATATGACTAACAACGAGAGACCGTCATGAAACTTTTGTATTATGCTGAAATTTATAAACAACAATTGAATATTACACATATAGAGAACATATTGTTTATAAAAAGAGAAACACTCAACTTATTAATTCTATTACGAAATATATACAAATTAATGTAACTGATGTCATCTTAACAACGTAATAAATAAAGTTTTAAATCACCTTTTATTAATCAAAATGTAAAATTTACATGCACGAGAAAAGTTTCTCAAAAAAAAAAAAAAAAAATGCATGAGAAAAATTGTATAGTATCCTAACTTCACTCTTATTTTACAAAAAAAAAAATATGATTGTGAACATCCAAGAATTTGGATAAGAAGAAGTGGCTGTGAGAGTACTCTTTTATTTATTTATTTTATTTTTTATCACAAGTTGCAGTACTCTCTTTGGCGGCAGAAAGTATCCAAAACACTGAACCAGACATACGTATTATATTGGACACCACTAATCAAACAGTTGATCAAACTGGTAAGAATAAGATTCACTGGGGTCATGTCAAATTCAGGGTCAAATCTATTATGGAATGCTATTCAATAATCTTAAGAGCCTAGCTATATGTATAACTTTCTCAACATGGGGCGACGCAATAGGACAGTGCATTTCACCCATTAAATGTGAGATGTATAATTGGTCTCACAAAGTCATAGTCTTCAAAGTGTTCCTAGAGGCTCTTGATGCAAATTCCCAAGTCCATTAAGATTTTTTTTTGGGGTGGGGGGGGGGGGGGGGGTGTGAGGCACGTCTAACTTTTTCTTCACAGCAACACTTGATGGGTGAAAATTTATTTCATTCCTTGAATGCTTTTGCTTCTCATCTCATATGAGGCCTTTAAAGAATGCCCACTTCAAGACTCAATCTCTTTAATTCTCACTCTCCCTCACTTGTTCTCTCTCTCTCTCTCTCTCTCTCTCTCTCTAGCTAGGACTTCTATATAAATGCCTGAGCATCTTTCACATATTTCATGCAGTGTCTTATTGGCTCAATTGTTATATATGGTCATGACTCATGAAGAAGGAGATAGAGATATGGTTATGGTGGGTGAGTAGCTAACCCGTGCGAGAAGCAGGGCACGTGCAAGCTACAGCTCTAGTGATGGCTAGGTGAACTTTTGCACGTGCTCCCCTTCTCCAACATGGTTTTCTCTCCCTTTCACTCATCTACTTGGAGAGGTGCACAAACATGAGAATTTGTAAGATAGCAATGGTATAAACTACCTTCATTTTTATTTTATATATAAATATCACTACCTTCACTTTTTCTCTCTTTATTTATTTGTCTACTTCATGACCTTATGTTTCTTGTAGGAATGCATGCCCTCTCTCTATAGTTGCATAGATATTGGAGTAGATGAGGGTAAACAAACATGGGAATTTGTAAGATATCAATGGTATAAACGCAATTAAATTTTTATTTTTATATATGAATATCACTACCTTCACTTTTCTCTCTTTATTTATTTGTCTACTCCATGACCTTTTATTTCTTGTTGAAATGCATGTCCTTGCTCTATAGTAGCATAGATATTATATACTGAAGATGGGTGTCAGTGTACTATATAATTGTGCTGGATATTTGTTGAATACTGCTGTACAGTTATTGTGGTACAGTACTATAATCCAATCGGTTGCCAGAAACACGGGTGTGACATATGGAATATAGATGGGTCTTGAGAAAAAGGGAGAGAGAAAGAGAGACAGATCGAGTTGACATATACGGATGAGCTATGAATTAGATAATGATGACCCACACCTCTCAATTTACTGTAGGTATGGCTCAACTTTCTTTGTTACAACTTACAATAACTATACCCAGAGGATAGAGTCTACTAGACCACACACATGGACTGTTTTATTACTATACACGCATTTACACTTTAGGGTTTTCATGTACCAAACTATTCCAGAACACAATTCAGTTAAAACAAATAAAAAAACAAAACAAAACTATTCAAAAGCATAGTTGGTCATAGGCTGCACATTTTGTACCCTAGTAGAGTTTCTAACTGTAAAGTTTAAGTTTTAGTGATAGATATTTTGCTATATAAAACCTTCGCATGAAAAGTTCTTTAATATAAGTGCTTGATAAACGATAGTGAATAGCAGTTTAGAGTTTTGAAATTGTAAAGCATGAACATTGATGGTAATTTAGCTTTAACTTTAAAATTGTTTTCTTCGCCCGCCGCGACCCAATAAATCTCTTTTTTAGTGGTTAAACATCCACTTCTTTGCTTAAAGAGCCTTTCAGTTCAAAAGGTACTTTAAGGTACTTTAACGCTATCCTTAAGTGGAAATGTACCCTTTCCAATTCACACGTGAGAATGGAAGCAGCCAGTTGTTCTTGAAAATTAGAACACAAGGATCCATTAAATCAGTGAATTACCTACAGATTTCCTAGATAGTGGACATAGATTGTTTGAAGTCTACTTCCATGACACAGCCTAAACCATTATTCTCTAATGAATAAATATTTACACAATATATGGGAAAACACACGATAATGGCAACAACAAACACATGTAACGAAATTTTACCTGAAATGCGCCATCACAGCAGCATGAACACCCTGCCCTCTCTGATTGCTCAATGACCTTTACGTTTCTGCCCATATGCCCTCACAGGTCTCATCTTACCTGTTTCATCAGACACAACAACGTAATTAAATGAACATATTCAATTAAAAGCACAGTATAATTAGCTCAAGAAGATGGGAAGTGTAGATGAATTACATACCATCATCGGTTCCGCAATTGGGAGCGTGCGCAAGAGGGGGTTGTGATCTTCGCAAACCCTCCACTGGCACAATGTTCTCACTCAGTATCTGCTCAATTTGTATAGCCTCTTCTTGCGTGGGGGGGTTGGAGATGAAGGTTCTATGGTGGGCTCCACATGCACTAGAGGTGGGGTGGGCATGCTTGGTGTGGGGACAAATATACATCCACCATCATGGGTAGATCCACTAAACACTAGGGGCGACATACGGGGGTACTGTAGTGGGTCCTTGTACTCCTCGCTAGCACCACGAGTCATAGTCTGGGCTGGAACAGTGTCCTCATGACTGGTGGTGTGGGATGGCCTAGCAGCAACATTAGACGTGCATCTTAGTGTCCTGCTGCTATCATTAGACAATACCCAATCACCCTTAGGCCATGTTTCTTCTACACCCGACTCATCCCCTTCCTTGTAGATGGGTTCCGGCTCGGTCGTACATCCGGGACTAGCTTGACCACCTCCATGGCGTCCACACCCTTAAGACCCACCACTTCGCCTCTCACGACTTGGGGCTTGTGTACCCTTGTCGGATGCTTCTGTGAGCACATCCGCCAATTTAAGTCAGCCCAGCTCCTCCACAACCTCTAGGGTCGGCTTAAGGTCATTGTACATGTCAGAACCAGGGTTGCACCTTCGTAGAGACCTAAGTGTCGACCGAACCTACAAAACAAGGGTGTCATAAAAGCAAGAATGCAGGTATGATGCAAAACTATAATAGGGGGTCATGTTGGTTGAAAAGAAAGCATGCAGCAACTCACGCATGTTGCAAAACTGTAAAAGGGGAAGGAATTGTTGCCTCACCATGATTTCCGAATACCTAGACTCTATTGTTATGTACTCAACAAGGTACATTGTATCACCATCCAGCAGAGGGGCAGTGCGAACAAGTTGCCCTCAGTTGCCCCATTGCTGCATATGGATAGCATGTTCTACTGCCCAGTCCTTGTCCCATTTACCTTGGAGGGATATCTTGTGAAGGTCGCTCGACGTATCCACGAACTCTAGACGCGGTTGCTTCATCCCAAACTGACGGAAGATATGCTTGGGATGATACCCCTTCACTATCCAAAAATATATCAATGGCACCTTGGCCATCCAAATATGTTGGCCGGCAGTGCAATACTTAGGCAGGGAGCCTAGCACATTTGTGTACGGCTCCCATACAATCTACATAAGTGGACAGCCAAAATCAAATAAATTATCAACTTCCATAAAACCACAAATGTCTAAAATTGATAAAACCATATAAACAGGTATGTGAAAACACTATATTAATGTCCTTATATGGCACATAATGTATTATAAAGTAGGCATGTTCCTAATTTCTTGGTAGATAATTTCTATTCATAATGTATTATAACGAAACTTGAGTTCTATTAGCAAAAATAGTATCAACAGATTGGTACTCATACTAGGTGAATATTAAACATTATTCAAATTCTTTATATACCTTTGTGTGTGTGTGTGTGTGTTACATTGGTGTTTCAACATTTGATAGCAGTACTAGAAGCTTACAACAAAGTTTTTTTTGGTTAATAAACCATAAACCTCTACCATAAAAGTTCAGTGATTTGTCATGCACATTAGAATGTCTAATTATCAAGAATTAGGTAGAGTGGGTAGAGTTAATGACCATGCAGTTTGCATTGCTCTATACTAGAAGAAGGATTTCAATTTGGTTATCTACATGTTGTGAAAGGCAAGGAGCCAAGGTTACTAAGAGGAAAGCTTAAAGACAAACAAGTCAAATTCAAACAACAAAAATAAGATGAATCCAGAATTTCTCTCCTTTTGTTTTAGGAACTTTCTATATTATATTATATTATAAATATATATTTGTTTATTTTCTTTTGCATTTATTTTCTTTAGTGATTGATGTGAATGTGATGTACTTTTATAAAGGATGAATATCCGGTGTTTTCTTTTGGAATTATTATGTTGTACACTAAGGCAATTTTTATTGAATTATAAAGTCATTATTCAATTTATTTGTTTTTTTTTCCTGCAGTTTATAAAAGTAAAAGCCTCATCATGACGTAATCTAAAATTTTGCTTAGTACCACATCCCTTGCAATATTCTTTTATTTTTAATTAATTTTTTAAAGTTTATTTCAATATGCCCTTCTCTACCTATTTCATATTATGTTTTGCTGTCACAATTCCCCAGACACTATTAACTCAATGAATCTACGTAAAGTTTAAAAAAAAAAAAATCGATGTACTGTTGATTGTCCTCTATCATTGTGTTTAATGTTATGTGCTAAGAAATATTAGATTAAAGATCAAGTTATTCTCAGCAAAAAAAAGATCAAGTTATTCTCTTTTCTGTACAGAGCTACATATAAAAAAAAAAAAAAAATATTTGCACGCATCTTTCATTTACTTGACTTAGGTCTATGGTATGTGAATCATGTACCTGGGTAGCTACCACTGCTATAATTTACTAAAGTACTGTAGACCATTGTAAAATTTTCACTATATTTCTGATAAGGGTAAAACTAACATGACGGTCTGGCTGAAATGATTACAACAAGTTGACGGATTACATAACCCAAGGAGGACGGATGAGTTGTGGACAGGCATGAGGAATCCATGCGTCGCTCTTCAGGCTACCTCAAATCACGCTATGTGATTAGGGCTAACGTGGCCTTGAGTGTGATTCACGCCAACGTAAATACGAAGAATTCTTGTACTTCACGTTAGCCTTGATTGGAGGAATTTTATAAGGAAAAGAATTCTAAGAGATACGAAATTCCACGAGTTACTCTCTTAGAAGGAAAGGACTTCTTGACCAAGGCGTGAACTTCGGCCCAACACTACTATATATACCCCGAAACCCTCACAAAGCAAGGTACGCACAATATTCTTAACTCTAGCATTCTAGGGTTGAAGAAACAAGATTCTAACTTGACCTTCGGAGGGCTTTTGGCCGGCACCATACCGGTGCTCTCTTTTAGGTCCTTTATTTTCTTTTCACAGGTATTACTTTGGTTTGAGGAGTGCTTGCAACTTACTGGTGATTTTTTTGGCATCATCAGTTGGCACCGTCTGTGGGAAATAGAAAATCTTTTGATTACTTTAGCCTCGCTCTATTCCTGAGATAAAGAGTTGCATGGTACTCACTCGATCAATGGCAACGAACAACAATCAAGGCGACGAACTGCACGCCACCACTCTAGAGAGGCAGATCCAAACACTTGCGACGGCGGTTGAGCGCCTCACCAAGCAGAATCATGATCTGGAAGAACAGTTGCGACAAAGGACCGCGCACCCAAGTGCACCAGAGGAAGACCAGGAGGGTGCTAGTCTGAAAGGAAGGAACGCAGAAAGGCCTGAGGGCAGCAACGCTCCAACTAGACCCGAGCGACAAGAAACCAATCGACCATCTGTCTCAGACACTTTGCCGACTCACATAGCTGCCGAAATGCAAGAGATGAGGGAACGCATGGATATGATGATGAACGCCCTTAGAGGACGGGTATCCAGCAACCTGGACGACTTAGTCCATAGAACGGATTCGCCTTTCACAGCGTTGGTGAATTCATGCCCCCTTCCTCCAAAGTTTCGCATGCCCCATGTGGAGAACTACGACGGATCCAAAGACCCGTTGGATCACCTGGAGTCTTTCAGAACCCTAATGCATCTTCAGGGTGTACCGGATGAAATCATGTGCAGGACTTTTCTCACCACTCTGAAAGGACCTGCGAGGGATTGGTACAGTAGGTTGACACCCAATTCCATTGGCACTTTTAAGGAATTGGGCACACAGTTCATATCACATTTTATCGGAAGTCATCTGCATAAGAAGTCTACTGTGTGTATACTAAGTATTAAGCAACGAGAGGATGAGACTTTAAGATCATACATAGCCCGTTTTAACAAGGAATCCCTCTCAATAGACGAGGCGGATGATAAGATACAAGTAGCAGCATTCACAAACGGGTTGCGAAACGGTAAGTTTTTGTTCTCCCTATGCAAGAATGACCCAAAAACTATGTCCGACGTGTACTACAGGGCGACGAAGTATATGAACGTGGAGGATGCCTTGCTGGCCAGAGACGACTATAAGCCAAGAAAAAGGGAAAGACAGGAAGATACGAAACCAGATAATGGACGAAAAATGGCAAGAACCAGAGACCGACGAGAAGACCGGAGATCCAAACCACCTTTGGGGAGGTTTACAAGTTTCACCCCCCTCACAGCCCCAATTGACCAGGTGTTAATGCAAATCAAAGATGAAGGAACCTTGACATTCCCGGGCAAGTTGAAGGGAGATCCGAACAAGAGGCCAAGAGATAGATACTGCCGTTTTCATCGTGATCACGGCCATGATACGACGGACTGTTATGACCTGAAGCAACAGATCGAGGCCCTTATCAGGCAAGAAAGGTTGCAGAGGTTCGTGAGGAAGGAGAGAACGGATCAACCCTAGGAGCAGAATCCTAGACGGGAAAACGAATTTTCCAGACCACCGGTAGCAGACATACGGATGATAATAGGGGGCAGTACTTCAACGAGGTCGTCTAAAAAGGCCAGAAAGACCTATTTACGAACGGTACAAAGCGTCCAGTCGACGGGCTCTTCACAAGAAGGAACACGACGGAACGACTCCAGCATCGAGTTTTCGGAAGAGGAGGCCCGGCGCCTTCACCACCCCATGACGACGCGCTCGTGGTTAGCATACAGGTAGGGGACTTCAACATCCACCGAGTTTTGGTGGACAACGGGAGCTCAGCAGATATCCTTTACTACCCCGCGTTCCAGCAGATGGGGATCGTGAAAGAACGCCTGATCCCGGCACTCATGCCCCTCGTTGGCTTTGGAGGTTCCCGAGTCTATCCTTTAGGATCCATCACGTTGGCGGTGACGGTAGGAGACTACCCGCAGCAAATAATCAAGGATGTTTCATTTCTCGTGGTTGATTGCTCCTCAGCATATAATGCCATACTCGGACGACCCACTCTCAATGCATGGAAGGCCGTCACCTCTACCTACCATCTGATGATCAAGTTTCCCACCGAGTACGGAGTTGGGGAATTGCGCGAAAATCAGGTGGCTGCGCAGGAATGTTACGTTGCCATGATGGAAATGGATGACCATGTGCAGGCGATGAACATCGAGGAACAGAGAACAGTAGCAGTACCCGTGGAGGAATTGGAAGAGGTACGACTGGATGATTCAAGGCTCGACCGGACTACCAGGATCGGAACCTCAGTCGACTAAACGGTTCGACATGCGCTCCTGTTATTCCTCAAAGAGAACCAAGACGTGTTTGCATGGAGCCATGACGACATGCCGGGAATAGATCCAACAATCATAGTTCACAAATTGAACGTATCACCTTCTTTCCCTCCAGTTCGACAAAAGAAGCGTGTGTTCGCCCCCGAACGGGATCGAGCCGTGGCAGAGGAAGTGCAAAAGCTACGAGAAGCGAACTTCATAAGGGAGGTGTATTACCCTGACTGGCTGGCCAATGTGGTAATGGTCAAAAAATCAAACGGGAAGTGGAGAATGTGTGTTGACTTCACGGATCTGAATAGGGCATGCCCTAAAGACAGTTACCCATTCCCTCGCATTGACACCTTAGTAGACTCCACCGCAAGACATGAACTATTGAGCTTCATGGACGCTTTCTCAGGGTATAATTAAATTAAATTGGATAAAGCTGATCAAGAGAAAACATCATTTGTGACAAGTCAGGGGCTTTTTTGCTACAAGGTGATGCCGTTCGGGCTCAAGAACGCAGGAGCCACGTATCAACGTTTGATGAACAAAATGTTCGCGCACCAAATCGGCAGAATCGTCCAGGTCTACGTAGATGATATGTTGGTGAAAATCGCAAAGGTGTCCAATCATTTGAGGGACCTCCAGGAGACTTTCAACACTCTTCGGACGTATAAAATGAAGCTGAATCCAGGCAAATGCGCATTCGGAGTTACCGCTGGAAAATTTTTGGGATTCATGGTGTCCCAACGGGGCATTGAAGTCAACCCAGAGAAAGTAAAAGCAATTATGGAGCTATCTCCTCCGAGGACGGTGAAGGAAGTGCAAAGCCTGACAGGGAAGATAGCAGCCTTAAATAGGTTCGTATCGAGGGCAACGGACAAGTGTCTCCCTTTCTTTAGAACACTAAAGAGATCTTTCGAGTGGACGGACGAATGCCAAAAGGCATTTGAAGAGTTGAAGGCATATCTCTCGGCCCCGCCATTGCTTAGTCCGTCCATAGCAGGGGAGGAATTGTTCCTGTACCTTGCCGTCTCATCAGCAGCGGTAAGTGCAGCTCTCATCAGAGAGGAAGGAAAGATACAAAAACCCGTGTACTTCATCAGCCGGGCGCTAAGAGGGGCAGAGGAAAGATATCCATGCATGGAGAAACTCGCTTTCACTCTTGTGACTGCAGCTCGAAAGCTTAAGCCTTATTTTCAAGCACATACCATAAAAGTCCCGACGGATCAGCCCTTGCGGAGAGCAATGAACAATCCTGAAACTGCGGGACGGATAACTTTGTGGGCTATCGAGCTGAGTGAGTATGATATCCAATACCAACCACGAGCGGCTGTGAAAGGGCAGATACTGGCAGACTTCATTGCGGAATTCACTACACCTGAGGAGCAAGGGGCAGAAGAGACGCCCACATGGAGAATTCACACAGACGAATCTTCCAACAAGCATGCAGGAGGAATCGGGGTTGTACTCCACACCCCGGAAGGAGATAAGATCGAATGCATGATCCGTCTAGAATTCACCACTACAAATAACGAAGCAGAGTATGAGGCCCTGGTGGCAGGATTGGAACTTGCGATAGCAACTGGGGCTAGGAAGGCGGTGGTTTACTCCGATTCTCAAATCGTAGCCGGTCAAGTTAATGAGAGCTATGATTGTAGAAATGAACGAATGAGATGGTACCTCGAGGAAGTGAAGGGTCGAACGAGTGACCTCCAGTTCACGATAGTTCAGATCCCAAGAGAAGAGAACAAAGTGGACGGATCATCTAAAGGATGAAAATTCTACAGTCCACAAAGTGGACGGATCATCCCAAGGATGAAAATTCTACTAGTCCACAAAGTGGACGGATCATCCAAAGGATGAAAATTCTACAGTCCACAAAGTGGACGGATCATCCCAAGGATGGAAATTCTACTAGTCCACAAAGTGGACGGATCATCCAAAGAATGGAAATTCTATCAAGTCCACAAAGTGGACGGATCATCCAAAGGATGGAAATTCTACCAGTCCACAAAGTGGACGGCTCATCCAACGAAAAAATTCCAAATCTACAAAGCGCACGGACCCTTCTGTCCATGCAGTGGACGGGTCAACTAAGAGCTACATAAATAGACTAAATAAAAAAGTAAAAGTGGACGGATAGTCCAAGATACACTGAAGGGATAATGCAAAGTATAGAACGACGGGTCTAAATATGAACGGGTTACCCAAGAAGTATCACTGATACAGTAGAGTTCAATAAAAAAAAAAAAATTGTTCCCTATCACTACAATATACATTAGTCTTGAATGGTGACGGTTTCTTCAGGGCCTTCGGGGCAACCTTGGTGAGAATCGGCGGCGTTAGTTTCTTCGCCGGCTTTAGCGACCCCATCATCACCTGGAACCTCGCCAAAGAGTTCCTCCGTCCCTTCAGAGTCGACGGGGTGAGCCAGAGTTTGGGCCTCGGCATCTATATTTATGTGAGCTAAGTCCAAGTCAGGGAATGACGCCTTCACCTGACGGATGCAGTCATCGAACCCGTCGCTAAAGGAAGAACCAAGCTCCATCAAAAATGCGTCGGAGTCTCGATACTCTCTAATGGCATCAACTTTCGCTTGATAGATATTGTCGTCATGAGCTTTCACCGTCTTCCTGAGCAGCTCCACATCCTTTTCTAGGTTCTCGCGAGCCTGCTCGGAGAGTGTCAGCTTCTGCTCATGACGGACCCTCCATAATTTCAAATCGTCCAGTTCTTCTGCCGTCGCCTTCGCCTTAGCACGTACTCGTTCAAGGGCTCTTTCCTGGGCCAGGCAACGGTCTAACAAGCCCTTGGCCATTAACACACCCTGCCACAGTTCAGATATAAATAAGCCCAAAACGGAAAGGAACGAGAAGGAGTTAAAATGACGGAATGTGCATATGTCGGACACTAACCTGAGTTAAGCTGAATAGGCATGTCTCCCCCATGGCCTCGGTGGCATGGTTTCTCAGGTCTTCATAATCGTTATCGGCTATGATGGAACCAATACGACAGAGAGCGTATTGGGGGTCTTCACGAAGTAGGACGGGGGGCTTCTCCTTCACGGGGTCCGGGTTGGTCATCAGGCCCTTACCCTTACCAATCCCAAGCTTGGGAGGTGGTTTCACCATGCCGGACCCCTGACCGGCAGGTAGACCCGTCACAAGTATCTGTTTTTTGGAGTGACGGTCCCATCTCTCAAAAGATGGTCTTTTTGGGGCCGTCTGTGACAGATCCATCTTTGAAGCGTCACCACCTTTCTTCTTTTTTGCCGCCTGCTGTTTAATGATAGCCCGTCTCCTGGCGTCGTCCATTTCTACAAAAGAAGACGGTTAAAAAAGGAACTGCATAAAGCCAAAATCGACAGAAGGGTTCCATAACTTACGTTTGCGTACACCTGCATCGTATCGGCAGGCGACGGATGTGGGTTCAAGACCGTCACAATACCAATGTAACGTATCCAATGTGACGAGCTTCAACCAGGTCCTTTCAGACAACTTGGTCTTTTGAAAAATTTATCCAGAAAGCCGAACTGTTCGGTTGAGATAGGTGGACGGTCCCTCGCTGCACAAAAAAAAAAAAAAAATGTTGAGTAAACTCATAAAACATGGATGACGGTTGATAAGTAGACGGACTCGTACCAGACGGGGGCATTATCCCCCACGTTTTATCTACCGGCATGTAGTCGTCGTCACCTGGACGACACATCCAGTTATCCCCTCGAAGGAAGAAGTAACGACCCTTCCAGTTACGATTTGAGTCCGGGATCTCGGACACCAGCCTAAGTACCGGACTCCTCGGCACAAAGCTGTACATGCCCTTTGACTTTGTAATTTCAGACGGACGGTAACAATGGAAAAATTCCTCCACCGTTAACCGTCTGGCCCCGTCGGACATCACACCGTACAATACTTCGACGCTCAGGAAAACCCTTCATGCGTTCGGAGATATCTGGGTGACGGCCAGACCCAAGTATTGGAGGAGACAACGATGCAATGCACTTAGGGGAAAACGGGGACCAGCTTTTAGCATTTGCTCGTAGACCCCGACGTCTTCGAGACCGTAGTAATAGCATTTTTCTGTTTTGAATGGTAGACGGATGAATATGGTGTCTGGTATTTGGTACTTTTGCCTCAGCGTGTTGAAGTGCGCTGGCTTGATGGTTGACACAAAGTCATTCACCGTCCACAAAGGGAGCAGGACGAACTCCCTGAAGCCGTCAGGGCCTATGATGGATTGGACCGGGGGGTCGACACCGTCTAGGTTGTCAGTCGAGTCATACTCTGACCCGTCCCTATCCTGCCCTTCATCTTCCTCATGGGAAGGAGAGCTAGCTGACGGTTCCCTCTCCCCGCTAGAGGTGTCTTGGTCTGCTTGACCTAACGGGAACACCTCTTCGTAACCCGTTCCCTCGCGGGCATAAGACTGACTACTTGACGCCTCACTAGACATCTGACACCTACATATGACGGGTAAAGGAAACCTAAGGCTCTAGATTTGGGCCGACGACAGGACCAACAAGAAAAATAAGGAACAAAACATTGGATAAGAATAACTTACTAGTAGACGGCGAGAAAAACACGACGGAGAAATTATCAGCACGTTTTTTCCCAGATTTCCAAAGGGGACGGTTACTCTCTGAATAAGGTCGACGGTTGCGCTCTAAACAGTAGAAAAATTTCTAAAAAGTGTAAAAGTGAATACTGTGGGTGATATATATAGAGGGAACAGCGCGGTAAATGAAGGGACGCATCGATTCCAGCAAACAACCATTGAAATCCCCCCACGTGTCCCTGAGCATTTATGACAACATCCAGCCTATTCGTCAGAAACTCTAACCGTCATTCCATGAAAACCGCTTGGGAGAGATGACGGTATCATGGAATGAGGGGGCAACTGATAAGGGTAAAACTAACATGACGGTCTGGCTGAAATGATTACAACAAGTTGACGGATTACATAACCCAAGGAGGACGGATAAGTTGTGGACAGGCAAGAAGAATCCATGCGTCGCTCTTCAGGCTACCTCAAATCACGCTATGTGATTAGGGCTAACGTGGCCTTGAGTGTGATTCACGCCAACGTAAATACGAAGAATTCTTGTACTTCACGTTAGCCTTGATTGGAGGAATTTTATAAGGAAAAGAACTCTAAGAGATACGAAATTCCACGAGTTACTCTCCTAGAAGGAAAGGACTTCTTGACCAAGGCGTGAATTTCGGCCCAACGCTACAATATATACCCCAAAGCAAAGCAAGGTACGCGCAATATTCTTAACTCTAGCATTCGGGTTGAAGAAAGCAGATTCTAACTTGGCGTTCGGAGGGTTTTGGCGGCCACACGGTGCTCTCTTTTAGGTCCTCTATTTTCTTTTCGCAGGTATTGCTTTGGTTTGGGGAGTGCTTGCAACTTACTGGTGATTTTTTCGGCATCATCAATTTATATTTCTTTTGTTTTATGTTTGTATGAGCAGGTCCTTCTTTAAAAAAAATAAAAGTTTGTAACGAGCATTTTAAATTTGTATTTTTTAGGGGTTAAAAGTAGCAAATGAAAATGATATAAAGCCCTCACATTGCGCGGGTACATGTCTAGTTTTACTAATGCATGGAATGAAAAAGCAGCTATGCATGGTTCCACTAATCATGGTTCCACTAATCATAGACACGTGTGGGTAAATCATATCAACAATATTGAGGAAGTAAATTAACCGAATACCTGCTCTGCCTGTAGTGTAGACAGGGACGTTCGGTACGCAGCAAGGACGCGTATGTGTGTGGCATGCTGTGCGGTGCTCTTTGGCCCAGCCCACCTAGCAAACATGTAATTTCGACAAATGCTTGTTAGTGAATTTTCATGTGATGAACTGTGAACAATGTGGTCACAAAGGGAAACTGGGAAAGGGACTAGACTAGGGACAAGACTAGGGACAATTTGAATTATTCTGCGTCTTCTTTGACAAGGGAAACAACAACTCATTGCATATTCAAATAGTACTTGTCTAAATTTCCTCTACTTGATCACCATCTACATATAGTCCAAAGTGTGGGAACAATATATATTGATTATAAGGGAATAAAAGTTCTCAATGTACCAACCTTTACATGTAAAGGATGTGTATTAAAAAAAGACAAAAACTGAGTCACAACAAAATGGGAAGTCCTAGTCCTAGTTCCCTAGAAACTTTGACAAATATATATATATATGAGAGAGAGAGAGAGAGAAAGAGAGAGCTGATATACTTCTCGAATAAAATTTGGTCATTGGAAAACTATAACTGGGGAATTGAAACTTTAGATAACTTTACTACAGATCCATTAACCCTCTAATATAAAATTCACTTAGTGATAACCATCATTTGGGTTTGCTCAAACAGTAATGACTACTTATTTTGGATGAAGACCTCGTTGAGTGCTATGTTGACCATCAACATGCTGAAAAAGCACTAGTGAAATTGATTTTCAACTTTTTAGCTCATCTTGAAACCCACTAGTGAGTTAATCAAAGCAAAATTCATGGGGAAATTGGAACATAGTTGGTAGCAAATATATTATGAGGACAACAATTGCTTTTCCCAAATCCAATCATTCAAAAGTTCAATACACAAAGAGCTTAGTTAAGGGACAAACAGCCGTATCTGTAGTTCTAGGATTAAATTTTCAAATACATAATAAATCGGGCTGTGTTTGCCAAAAAAAAAATGACACGTAGTGTACCATATCCTTCTTAACCTGGACAAACTTTGCTTGATATTTCACATCTATATATTTCAGTATCTAAGCATTGATAAGTTTGTTTTGTTTTTTAGTTTGGCATATTTTTAATTATATCAAAGAGAAAAATAAAATATAATACACTATTACACAAAGGGAAATGTTAATGAACTCCTTAGAGTATTGGTTAATAATTTATTTAAAGAAAGTTTTTATGGGAAAAGAAAAGAAAATAATTAATGTTTTGACAGTTTTTTTCATTTCTCATAAAAATGGTGTCAAAATTTTCCTAAATTGGATTGTTAACCAATGCCTTAAGGGCATTCGTTAGCATGGCTCTTACATAAATAATTAATCCTAATAGACACTTAACCTGAATAATGAGAACTCAATGAATGTATCTACAGGGAAGGGGACCTGACTACAGTGGCAATAAAGGCAGCCTTGCAATTGGACATATTCGTGAGAACCTTGAATAGGCCTACAATTGCACCAACAACAGTGCTCCTCCAATTTGCATTATATCCTTCTTTGATGCACTACAAAGGTGCCCATAGAGCAAGGCTAATGTTGCACTACCCCTACTTTACTATCTTGCATTGCTGATTGGCTTGAAAAGCTGCAGAGGCATGAGTAAGACCCGGTTTGCTAACTTGTCCTTGAACAGCAGGGCCCCCATCCAAACAAGTAGGTGGTAGCGGGCATGTTTCTGCACTACTTCATCATTGGCATCTGCAGTAGGGGGAGCGGCAAACTGTGCATCAAGTCATATGTATCTTATCCTTGCCCCATAGAGGATAGGCTTGTTTGAGTTGATTATTGGGGCGGAGGTTCATGGCCCAACAACTGTAAGCACAGCAAACTCTAGTTCATGTTTGTCTTCCTAGTGACAGGCAACCCATCCACCGGAAGCCCAGTATCACCTTTATATCTTGCAAGGTGATACCCATTTCTTCATAGGGTAAGTGGAACATGTGCGTCTCTGGATGCCACCGCTCGACCAAGGCCGTGATCAAAGCATGGTCAACCTTCATATCAGGAACCTTGAATAATCCGGTGAAACTTGCTGCATCAATGTATTGCGTGATACGTGGGTCTAGCCCACCCTGCGATAGTACACATTTACGGTGTCAACACTTTACGACGCCAGACACCTCCTGCACACGGATGAGCATTGTGTTAGCTAGTGCACACGAGGTAATTATAAAACGACTATGTATTAATAATACAACTACATACCTCACTGTCGGTGTGCCTCCAAAGCAGAGTTGACCAATGATTTGGCTACCACCTCAACTGGGTATTATCGTTGGGTCCAAGATCCACAAAATTTAGTGCCTGCATATCTGACATGACATCAAATAGATTGTCAGCAATTATTGAGGATTAACTCTATGAAACAATAAAAAAGTTACTAACTTTTCTTGATAGTTTTTTCTATTCCCTATAAAATAACTTCGAAATTTGTAAATAAATTAAAATGATGAAAAAGAAGGATAAAAAATAAATCTTAGAGAGGGCTAACGTGATAAATCGTGACACAAGTAGAATAAATATTTTTATTAACCATTCAAAGATATATATTAAAAATCTATTGTGGGTAGGAAAATTTGTGCATCAATCAGAGTCTCTCTCTCTATTATTACATAGATTTAGTAGACTAATCAATAGACGTTGTCACAATTATTACATAAATAGGTTTTATTAACATAAACTTTTTATGAAACAATAAAAAAGTTACTAACTTTTCTTGATAGATTTTTCTATTCCCTATGAATTGTTTTTTAGAAAAATGGATGATTAATATTTGCCATAATCGACTCTATATTTACAATTATTAATTATAAAAGGATACCGAAAATGAGATCCCAACCCCAAAAACAACAACGAGGTCCTTCCCCATACATAGTTTAACTTGTGATTGTGAGCAAGATTGAAGGAATTATTGGGAACATCTTAAGAGAGGCATGTTGTGCTGTCCATGTGTTTTTGTTTATTTTTGGAGCAAGGCCAAACAACCAATAACTAGCTTGAAGAAACTTGAGTACTCTAGTGCGTATAGGAGATGTAACAAACAGTTAACAAGAAAGTGAAAGGGAAAAAAATGGAAATGGTTCCAATTTCGGATATGTTAGCACAAACTACATGAGCCTCAGTTTTTTCTAATTTTATTTTTTTGATTTGATAAATATTTATTAATTACATATATATTACATATCAATTTTTTTATGAGCTTTTTCATATATTCAATTGACTAAGAATAAATAATAATAACTCAATGAGGGTGTTTGTTTTGAGTCTATCTTAAAACTCAAAATTCATAACCCCACTTTTCCACCTTCTCAATCAAACATAAATGAGGGAAATTAAGATTTTTTTTTCATCCTCCCACTTTTTTATCCTCTCACTTTATTTTCTATCCTTCCACTTTTTCATCATTCCAACTAAACGGACCCTAAAACTCTATCTCATCTATAACCCAAAACTCAATACTTCTTGTTTGGAAAAAAATGCCCAATCTGTGTTTCTCAGTCTATAACTCAATTTTATTACATATTGGTGGAGCCCACAACCTGCATAGATCGAGCCCCACACATAGAAGAAAAAAACTTCCACATAATTGTGAAGCTGAAGGTAAACTCAAAGAAGAAAAAGAAAAGCTTCCAACGTACCGAGCAAAGATTTACCAAGAACCTATTGGGCCCCACACACTTGCAATTATTACAAACATGCCATCAAACTTATTTCTTAAAAATTGGAAATACCCTCAGACGTGTTCTTAGTTTTTGTTACTCTATCTCATAATATTAATATTTGAGTTATAGAAACAAATACCAAAAACTTACCAAAACAAGTTGTTATTCAGTGGATTGCATGAATTTTGAGTTTTGAGTGATGAGTTATATAACTCAAAACAACTCAAACCAAACACTCTTTTTTATATATATATATATATATATATATATATATATATATAAATATCTATATATATATAATTTAAATAAAGTAAAAGCTCAATAAACGATTAAAGTTTTTTATTTAAAGCTTAAGTTTGTAATTGAAGACTCAACTACCTCTCTCTATTTTTTTTCTTCTCTCTTTTTATTTTTTTTATTTTATTTTTATTTTTTTTTTTGTGGATAAGGGTCTCAACTATTTTTTTTATGTCCTACCATTGTATCGACCCCAACCTCATAGTGCCTGTCCTACTCCTATGTCCTACCATGTGAAAATTATCTAGCTACGGTGAAATTTTGATTTTTTCCGGCTAGAAATGAAATTTTCAAAAAGCTAGGGGGGCCCATGACCCCCCTGGCCCTCTCTAGCTCCCCACTATGCACTAAATATATTTTTTGGTGAACTTGACCAAACTTTAAGCTTTGATACCAATTTGTTGTGATTTAAGACTACTGAAAGTGCTTTTGTACGAATAAAAATAAAATAAAACAATCACTCAAGAGAACAAATTTTAACATGGTTTGACTAACTCCTAGCCTATATTCACATAAATGCCATCAAAAATTTACAATTAATGATATGGATTATGATCACACTCAATCAATTGAATCCTATAGTAAGATATAGAAAATATACCTTCACCGCAAGGGGACTTCCTAGTGGTGATGTGTAGAACCTTAGTGGGGATTCTCACTGGGCCTTTAACCCTCAAGAGCTTGTCCTTGGCACCACGAACTAAATCCGTACAAACTATCAGAAAAAAAAAGGTCTAAACCATCAGCCTGATTGTTGCTTAGTATTCTTGTTCCAAACATACCCAAGTTGCTAACCAAGTGTAAACTTTCGTACAAAAACCAATCTCAATCAGCTACTGACTCAAAAGTTAAAACCCACATTGAAAAAATCATGGCAAAAAATAGACACTAGCATACAAGGCATTAAAAAGACCAAGACTGAATGCACTCAATAACATTCAATAACAAAATGCACCATGGGTCGTATTAGTATAAAAAGTACAAAAAAAATTCATCACAAAACACATACTATATGAAACTAAACCAATCCAATTGATAGGCCAAGAATGTATTGACCCATTGTGATGAATTAATTGATTAATTAACCAAGTTTATTTATTAATTAACTTAACATGCAATGTACGTGGCAGCACAAACAAATCACCAACTGAAATTAAATGTAGCGAAAAAAAAGTTGACAATGTGATTTGTTTTCGAATGGAGAAAACCTCCAAGGCAAAAACTCTACCGGGTGATTTTAAGATCACCACTCCTGAGAATTTACTATTATCACAACAAGCGGTTACAAGTAAAGGAATTCCAATACCTTATACCAACCTACAGTTAAACCCTTACTCCAATACCCAATTGGACTTGTTCTGTAGTGACAATCTGTTCTTTTAATGTATGACTCTCAATATGTGACTAACCAATAGATACGCGGATCCCGGTATGCGACTTAATCACCAACTTGAGAAGGATGTTGACTACAAAGTTTTTCAGTTCATCACACGATGAAGATCACGAAGTTGCTTGGTCACAAAACCTTATGGTGTACAAACACAACAGCTTCTTCAAGAGAAAGATGAACTAGGGCATCTATCTCCGATTCACAATATGCATGAACAACACTTTGCTTCACACTCGTGCAACTGTGCTCTCTATGACGGCCTTTAAAATAATCCTTATATATGTTTAGGGTTGTGAGAAAAAAAGCATAAACACATACTCACAGATTAAAATGAAATCAGAACTGAAAATCTGATTTTCATAATTCTCGATAGATACCTTATTTGTCGAGCAGCTGTCGAGCTTCAGGCTTGAATAGCTTTTCAAATCTTGATAGATACTAGTTGTCGAGATTTAAAATCCAGCACTTCATCACTTGATTTTTGGACAAACTTGCATAGTTTTAACACTTGAATTTGAAACATTGTTCCTTGAAGTATTAAACACATTCTAGATCTACCCAATTACAAGCAAAGTGTGTTTTGTCAAAGGATTAGTCAATACATGATAACATATGTCCCTAACATGAATCACATATGTCCTAACACCAATAAATCAGAATTAACTAAGAAAACCCACATTAGTCTACATCAAACACCAAGAATTAATCTTCAGTCAAACTGATAATCATCCATTTCCAAAAAAACAAATGTAGCACAAAACAATAATCAATGGTAGAGCAACGTACCTGTAATCAACGGCAGCGGGTATGGTGAGGGTTTGACGGAAGCACCAAGGTTTCGGCAACGGCAATTGATCGAAGAGGGTGAGGAAGACTGAATAGGGAGAGTGAGACTGATGGAAAGTGGGGGAGAGTGAGTGCAAAGAGCAAGGGAGAGTCTAGAGGGAGAGAAAGTGGGGGAGAGTGAGGAAGAGTGATTGCAAAGAGCAAGGGAGAGTGTAGAGGGAGAGTGAGGAAGAGTGATGGCATAGAACGAGGGAGAGTGTAGAGGGAGAGAGTGAACAAGCATTGTGAGACGTTAGGTTTTCAAATTGTTAAAGCAAACTCGATTTTCTAGTTATTGAGTTATGCATGTATACACGGGCATTTTTTTATTGGAAAAAGCCATTTCTGCTTTGCCAGCGTGGCACAAAACTCATACTAACTCGACTATGACCATCGAGTTTTTTAGTAACTCGCTTATAAGTTAATTGAGTTTTTTTATGAAAATCGAGCCTCACATTATCGAGTTTCAAAACAGGGATATATCCCTATATAGTTTGAAAAAAGGGGCAAAATGCTAGAAATTTTTGGTGAAAGGGGCAAAACCCCATTTTGGCCCAAGACTTACGTATGGTGTACCTAATGTGGGGTACAGTACAACTCATTTGGAAAAATAAAAAGGCTAAAATATTGCTTTTTTATTAAAAAGTTTTTGCATGAATTTTACCTTGTGTCCTAACCTTTAAAATTTTTATTTTTTCAACTTAAAAAAATTCATTTATTTATCCTTCAACTATATATATATTTGAAAAGTTTTAGAGCGGAAAATGAACTACAAAAAATAAAGTTCATATAGGAAAAAAAACAATATTTTTCATTTTTTTATTTAATCTTTGTGAGTTTTGGTAGCACACATGACACAAGTGCTATGTCGAAAGAGATGAAGCTAGGAGATTCAAGAAACTCAGAACACTGTCATGATATATAGTTCGACACTTATTTATTCAAGAAACTCGGAACACTATCATGACAGTTCGACGTTAATTCATTATTGCTCAACCAAACCACTCAACGAACATCCATCTTTCATATTGGGTGCAGCATGCTCTGGTATATTCTTGTGATTTTGGACTTTTTGTGTGTGTGTGTGGCTAATTTGTTCTTTTAAAGTCCACCTCACAAACATTACAAACTCACAACATTTGTATAATATTTAAAAGCTTAATTGTATAAGTGTTGCATTAATTGTTGTTATGTTTTTGTTGAGTCACTCAGTCCATATTAATTGTAAAATCTATTAATAAATAATTAAATGAGTTATTTTAATTGTTTTGTTCAAATCAGTAAGTACATGAAATCATTTAAGCTTTTTTTTAAATTAATATGAATCAAACAATATGATTTTTGAAATAATGACTCTTATGAATGTTTTTATTTAATTTTTTAATAGTAAAGAACATTTACATCAACAATTAAAATTTACAAAGTGACATGATTAGTTTTTTTTTTTTTTTTTGAGAAAAAGAAAGTGACATGATTAGTTAGAATCACATCAACAACATAATAAACAAATTCCTAACGAATTATTTTCTAGTGATATTATAGCTAGTACAAATTTTACTAGATATAAGTCTTACAAATCTATATATAATATCTAAAAAGATGATGAGTAACATTTATTGTTATTATGCTCGTTTTGAACCACATTAACATAGCATTTTGGTCCACCACAGTCCATCCAATTTAGTCATCTTTGGTCCATTACGGTCTAATTTGGTTCATTTTGGTGCGCTTTGGTCATTCGATCCATTTTGGACTATTGAGCCTCAAATTGATTCTTTTGTTGGTTGCCTTTTTTAGTTTTGGGCTCAATTTTTTTTTCTTAATTTTTGGGTTGAAAAGTATGAAATGTTATTCTATTTGGGCTAAATTATTTAGTTTTGGGCTAAATAATACAAACAAATAAGCATTAGAAATGAGAGATATGAACCTTAAAAAAAAAATGATAAATATTCAAAAAAAAAAACCTTAAAAATAAAGTTTCAATAATATAGGCATTAGACTTATATTTGGAAAGAAAAAAAATGTTACAATTCTAAATTTATATAATAATTTAAACTTAATGTAACATTTTACTTGTGTTTCATGAAATGAGGGTGTATATTTTTTTAATATTCTTGAATATGTTCAAATTAGTCATCAACTGATTATAATATATTTAAAAATAAATTAATTTTAATAACACATTCTCCATTTATATAAAACAATGTTATAAATTATAATTATGTAATTAAATATTTTGATTAAATTACATTTTTCATATATATATATATATATATATATATATATCACTGTGTATTATTTTTTATTGCAAAAGACATTATAATAAAACTTATATTTAAAAATACTTTTAAATAACACATGCATTATTTAGCAAATAAATTTTACATTATACTCTTATAAATTAATTATATTACATTTTCTCATGTATTTCGTAATTTTGCAAGTAGTCTATATATCTAATAATAATAATAATACTACTACTACTACGTGAAACAGAAATTAAATTAAATTAAATTTTAATTCAATTCTCAATTTTACGGTTTTTATTTTTATTTTTTCTTTGAATTAGGTGAGCTACTGCATAATTAAAAGTTTTCTTGATTTTTTTGCGAAAACCAAAAAAGACTACGATTTTTATACTGATGAAAGGTGTCGGCTCCTCTCCCTTTGTTATTCTTCAGTACTCTCCCATTTTAATATGGATGAATGCCGTGGAAATAAAACAATCCAAATGCCAAAAAAAGAAGCCACAAAATTCTCTCTTTACTTTTTCCACTCTCTCCGTCACTTCACCTCCTTTCTCTGATTATCTGTCTTTATCACTCTCTCTATCTCTCCAAACAGACCAAACCTGAGCATCAGACTAGAAGAGGGCATCAAAACGAAAAGGAACAAAGGATATGAGTTTTTTGCTTGCGATTTTTATCATTTTTGGCAAGAGTGGTCTGATTGGGTTCCTCCTAAGAGAAGGTGGACTTTAAGGATAAGGATAGTAATCTCACATCCACCTTGCACACCAGCATTTTCTTGGCTTCGCCCGGCCCTGTGAGAATAGAGATCTTTCACTCCTTTTTGGTCTCTTCAAGCACCAATCTTCTCCATCCAGCAAGCTCTGATCTTGGTGCTGACTTAGCTTTATATGACACTATGAGGGAGAGAAAATGTCCATAAGGCAAAGAGAGATTTGAAGGCCACCACCACGTCAGACCATCATCTACCTTCAGCCCAGGCTCCCGCCACCGTTATATTCCGCCTGAAACACTATCGGTAGAGGAATTATTAAACAACAAAAAATGATATCAAATATGGTTTAGCTTTTGTTATTTTGGGTTATTGGTTTTGAAGGAGGTTGAGTGATGAAGAAAAGAAGGGCACCATCGAAAATATCTAAAACCGATTTTAGCTCAGATTTGATAGCCATTAAAGGTATTCCCTCTCTCTATTTCTCTTGCCTTCGTTTTCTTTATTTAACGGTTGGATTTACAACCATGGAAGGTATTCTCTTTCTTTGTATTATCCTGCTCTTTTTTCGTTTGTTTAAATTTTTTTTGGTTGCCGGGAAATAAGGAGTTTTCTTTTGCTTAAACGTTGTTTGGTAGTTGATAAAACATTAGCTAAGCTATGCCAGATTCGAACCTAGGTGGGTTAGACAAAATACCCGAGCCTTACAAACTGAACCTTACCCCGTTGGCTGATTTCTGCTTTTCGTTTGTATATATTTTATTTGCTGCATTATATATTGGTAATGGTAGTTGTAGTATGTATACGGACATATAGAGGTTCTGGCAATAATTTTTTTTAATATGTTTGGACATGGGTTTGCACTTTGCACTAAAAGTTATTGTTTTATATGTTACTAAGGAATTCTGTTGACCTATGGCATTTTCGGAGATAAGGTCCAATAGCATATATATTCAAGTATCTTCTAACTCTCTGGCTATTGATCCACACTTGACCCTTTCCCATGCTACTTATGTCCAAACTCCAAAGTCAAGAGCTTTTCTTATTTGAAAAGTAAAGTCAAAGGCTTTTCTTCTTCTGGTGCATCAAAATGTAGTTGTAAGGTTTCAAGTGACAGGTAAACTTTTCAAAGATTTTGAATAAACTTTGAGAACACCCCTAACCCCAATAAATAGCATAAAGAAGGAAAAAGAAATGTTTAACCCTTCTAGCTGATTAGTGGTTATTGTTTCCCTACCACTTAGACTTTTGCATCTGCTTAACTAATTAGATAGAGTTCTGATAGGCTCGCTTCATGGATTTAGATCAACAAATTAAGACTCTCGCGGTCCTTATCAGTCTATTTCAAAATTTAGTCTTTCAACATCTCTTTATTATTGTTGAAATCAAGCAACATCTTGGACATGCAAAAATTCATGAAAAAGTACCATGCAATCCTGGCCAATGTAAGCAGAGTATTATCAAATAGACAGTTTTACTATCTATTTCCATTCCATAGGCAAAAAAAACCCAGACTATAGGAAACACATAACAACCAGCTCCGATAACCCTTGAACCTTAAATGTAAATGGTCTCTTCACTATTGTCAACTTCCTCAATCAAATAAAAGATGCAAATTCCAATAGCATTCCTTATTCACACAAAAAGGGTCATGTTTATCTTAAGCTTACAATGCTCAAGTTGCTTATAACTGTTATGAAATTCCTCTTATTCCATTGTCTAATTTTTCTTGTTTGGGCATTTAATTCCTAACATTTTTTTTTAATGATCCTTCATAGGTTGTTGCTGTTGCACTAAAGTATGAAACAACCTAGGCACAATTTGATGACATGGCTACCAGGTGATGCCTTTGGCCATGCAATATCTAATATTTATCATTTTCATCATTTTCTTTATCTAATAGTGTTTTCTATAATAGTCTTAATAAATAAATAAAAGTGTTTGCAATAATTGTGAATTGAAAAATTACATGAGTTCTGCCTTTGTCTTCTTTGGCTCCCATACCTTCTCATCAATTGGCAAAGGATTATGGTTTTATATTTATTAGAATATTACATCTACACTTTTAAATCTAGCTTTCTATTAAGTTGTTCACCTCATCATTTGGATGTTATACTTATTTCTTAAAATCTACAATGTCTTTGCAGTGAAGTACTTATTGATCTTTTGAGTGTGTTCTATATCAGCAATTATTGCTACTTTTTTTCTCCCCTAATCTAGGTGCTCCAAGAACTCTTTTTGGTCTAAATTTATACACAGATCTGCGAATTAGGCATGTCACGACTTTATTTGCAAATTCTTCCCTTTTGGTCTAAATTTTAATAACTATTACTTGAACCATACATGAGATAGGAAATGCTTCGATGGATTGTGGAGCTTGGGTAATTTAGATATTGTCAAAAAGGCAATTGAAAGGCTTGAGTTGTTTGTTATGAAATTAACAAACAATCAAAATACCATCTAGAGTTGCAAAATTGCCACATCATCAGCAACCAGCAGTGTCTTAATGCCCAAAAACATACGCCCACCCAAAGAGATTGGACAATGAATTGAAATTTTGCCAAGCATGGAAACTGAAAGGAAGGGAATTGGTTTCATTGGGATTAGGCCATATTTTCTTAAGCATCCCCCCCCCCCCCCCCCCCCAAATCTTAGGTACTATGGTGGTTTGCATATCTTTTTCGTCATACTAAATCTTATTCCTACGAAAACCAATAGTCTAGGAATAATTGAAGGTGATTGGTGTTACCATTCAGCTTGAGTCCATCTATTTGAATGAAAATATTAATTTTTGAAGCATTGACAAGAATATAAAAGTGACCATTAGTAATATATAACTAATTAGGAAGAAATTTTAATATGCATCTATTTTTTAAGTAATAGTATAAGCTCATGCATATTTGTGCCTATTCTTCTTTTCAAACATATTGTTTTGCGCAGCATTATTTAAAAAACCAGATAACACTAACCATAAAACATCTCTATGTTCTTTAACTATCAACTTAAGAACAAAAAAAATTCTTATGATAAGCCTAGAAAATTAAATTATGAGAATAAGAAGAAAATCACAATAGGTAGTTTAGGCAGCACACTGGGAAGTTCTAATTGCACCAAAGGAGCCCAATAATAAACTTTTCGATTGTATTCCACTATAATTTTGACATTTTGACCTTCCATTATCTTATTGATATTTGTAACTGGGCTAGCCAATTTTTTATCAGTAATATATTTTATGTGAATTGTTGCATTGTAGATCTAGAAGATATCCCAAATGCCCAAAAGTCACCTGGGATAGGACACAAAGAGAAAGCTCATGGCGTTCTAGAAAAAAAGAAGACATTATTTGGAATTTTTATTTTAGCTTATTTGGCTTATGACGTTGTCTATAACTACTTAATGTGGTTTATTACATTGTCAAGAACTATTTTATGTGTTTTATGATATCTGAATATTGAAAAGGTAATCTTAAAAATTAGTAGATTCAGACTAGGTTATTAAATTTTATGACTTTTGTTAATGAATTTGTCACATGGCCTATGTACAAGGTTTCAGTAAGTTCACTAATGAGCTTGTGTAATATTTGATAGTGTGCATCATCTGTTATGGATTTGGTATACTGAACTTCGGTTGAAACAAAAATAGTATGGTTATGCAGCACAACAAAGGTTCACTATAATATGCTTGAAAATGTTTGACGATAATTGAATTTGTTTTATGGGTGATTATTAAAGCTTAATTTTACTCACCAGATGGTCTACATGTAGTCAACTAATTTTGATCATATCATTTTTCAAACTTTTTGTATATATTTCTTTACTTACTGATTGTAGGTGGACTTGGTTTAACTTCATGGCAAATGTTTATATTTATGATTTTTTTTTTTTTTTTTGTAGAACTAAAAACAATTCAAGTTTATATGTCTCATATATATATTGTAAGCGCACAATTTGTACCCGAACCCTAACGCTAGATGGGCTCAAGTCCAAATGGCCTTATACAATCAAATTTGTAGAGTGTGGGCTTGAAACCTAGGTTTTATGGATATTAGACTATAAATGAAAGGCTAGATTACCGCCTCACACACAATCAAAGGATGAAAATAGTGAGAAATCCTCCTCGAACGTAAGCCGAGGAAGTCTTATATTGCTGCTCTTTCTTTGAATAATAGACTAAAATTGAAGGTCAAGTATACAGTACTCTCTTTCTCTCTTTTCTTTTTTTGTTTTTCTTTTTCTCTTTTTCTTCCACGTGTAGCACAGATCTTCCAAATAGATACTTGTTACATCCACCATCTTCTTGAAGTCTTCAAACAATACCTAAAAGGCTAAATATTACTGTTTAGAAGTTATTGCTCTATTAATGCGGCCAGGGAGATAAGTGTAGGATCTTTAATGCGGTTGTAGCAGCCTTTTCCCTCGATATTTCACATACATTCTTTCTCTTTACAATAGCATGGAACACATCTTTACCCCCTAGGCCTTCCAGAATCCTCTATCCATACATCACGACACGTCACACGGTCTTTACCTGACCTGACTGAGGAGATGCCTTTCCTCGGACAACCTCACAAATCTTTCTAGCACGAGTTGACTTGTGGGGCTCGAAGATTTTGCTTGGACAAGCTTGCACCACCAAATCAGGCCCAAGGCCCAAAACACATATTTTGACCACTTTACCCCCACATATATATATATTAATAAGTAAAATTCAGAGAAAATCCAATTAGATTTTAAATTTGATTTCTAGCACGAGTTGACTTGTGGGGCTCGAAGATTCTGCTCGGACAGGTTTGAATCACCAAATCAGGCCCAAGGCCCAAACACATATTTTGACCACTTTACCCCCCATATATATATATGTATGTATGTATGTATATATATATATATTAATAAGTAAAATTCAGAGAAAATCTAATTAGATTTTAAATTGAAATCCAATTAGAGTCTAATTTTGAGCCATGTGTCCTTTCTAATCAAAATTTTAAATTTTTTGAACCAAGTTAGTTAGTTTAGTGTAAAAATTGGATTTCAATTAGAGTTTAATTTTACAACACATGTTCCATCTAATTGATTTTTTTTTAAAATTTTTTGTGTTAAATAAGTTAATTTAGAGCAGAAAACAAGGAGTCCAATATAAATAAATCATAAAAAACATGATCATATATTTAACGCTATATATAAAATTAGAGGAAGAGAGAGTTTGAATGATTTTATATTTATGAGCCTTTTTTTTTATAACTGAAAACAATTCATTTGACACAAAAATTATATATAGGTAAAGTTTAGAGAAAATCTAATTAGATTATACAATTGAAGTCCAATTATGCGCCATTATTTATTTTTAGAGAGAGTTTTATTTCTTAATTTTGTAATCTAATATGAGACCATATCATAAATATCCATTCAAGTAAGTTATTGTGTATAAAAACCAAAGAGTTTAGAATTAATGAACATAGAAATATTTTAAAAAATGGACAATTTATATTTTCTACCTAATAATATTCTTACAAGACTTTTTAAAGAGTTAAAAAAATATAAAAATGACTATCAATTATATTTAAATTATATATGTAAGATTATTATATTATGTATCTTAATGTGTATCTTTTAAGTATATCTGTGCATATGCATAAGGTTACAAGCTAATTAAATATAATAATTAAAACTTTACTATTTCAGTTAGCAACAACCAATATTGTTCAACATTCCAAGACATTTCGGTCTCAACAGAGAGCTAGACTTTTTTATCGAGAGCTCTTATCTGCACCTTTTAATATGCACAGTTGGTGCCATTAAAGTGAGGAGAAATTTACAATGGAATGTCCACGATTCATTGACATCGGGGTCAATGATCACACCCGAAAATAAATTCAACACATAGTGTAATTGTTCTGATATCACTTTTCTTTTTTGAGAAAGTGTTCTGATATCACTTGAAAGTGAATTTAGACACCGATTTGATTTATTTCAATCCAAATTAGGCAACTTGATTAAAATTACCAATTATGCAATGTGTTCCAGTTTAGTTAATCAAGTGCATAGCAGTATCGCTTATCACTAAAAGACACTTATCACTAACAAATCAAGATACAGTTTGGACACAGTTTGCAAATATGCATGGATACACAATGTTGAATGATAGGATCTAAATAATAGCTGGGTTAAATCCCAAAATGCGACCACACTTAAGTTGCGTCAACTTTTCAATTGCATCTTGTTGGTGCACAGATTGTCAAAAATTTTTTTTTTTCTTCAAAAAGCAAAACTATTGATACATTCCACATGCATGGTATCATGAAAAATGTATCGCCAAATTAAGTCAAATATTTTGTATATATTGTATTGTATAACATTAGGAAGGGATAACCAAAATTATATACCAAATTTGGTCTGGTATCATAAGTTGCCTAACACTTTCCTCACGTACGTGTAACTCAACTCTTGTATTTATGTTTTAGTTTGAGACACTGTTTCACTTTGTCTAAGTTGGA
Source organism: Castanea sativa (assembly GCF_040712315.1). NCBI lineage: Eukaryota > Viridiplantae > Streptophyta > Magnoliopsida > Fagales > Fagaceae > Castanea > Castanea sativa. The sequence goes on from NC_134017.1 coordinate 54,040,617, forward strand.
GGACCATTAGAAATGGATTTTAGGTTAAACCAATTAAAAATATGTGACCAATCACTCCTTTAAAAAATCTCAACAATTGGCGGCGATTCTATACACTTTACACACTCTTAACAGAGAATCACAACCCTACAAACACAAGTATTGTTAAGTGACAAAGTTCACACACTCTCACACACAAAGAAAAAGAAAAAAACGAATAGAAAATATGCAAGAAGACTAAATCGAATAGATAAGTCAGGCCAGGCTAAGTCCAGTGCCAGACAATTTTAGTTTAAAAACATGGCCTATAGCAAATGCGTCCATGGCCATTCACCATAAGGGTCTTATCCACCATGACATATATGCTATCTGCATTTACTTACATAAAAGTAAACAATAACACACTGCTTGTCGGATTCGTTTGTGCTTATCGAATACAAAATGAAGAGCTTCAGAAAATGTGCATCCTTGTGCATGCTTGCATAAGGCTCTACTATGAATATGCGTCCAAAATGGGTGGCATGTAGCCCTGACTCATGTGTGTTTTGTTTCAAGGAAAGAAAAAGTCAAGGAGATGGATAATTGGAGTAATGACTAATGAATGGTTATAAAAAATGCCATAAGGTACAATATGATTCTGTGCTTCTAATGCAATAGGATGCAGCATATTTTAAAAGCAACTCTTAGATATGGTCTCTTGACACCACCGGCGCTGCCACCATCACAGGATGTGATTTAGTGGTAAGAGTTCTCGTATCTCTTTGTATAATGCTTAGTGTGATTTGAGTGGTTCAAGTAGCGACACTTTAACGAATGTGTTGTGTTCGTGATGATAACCTATCAAAGCTTTAGTGGTATTACCCATTAATGTTACGTAATGTGGAATTGATAAGTCCATACCAAATATCCCTTTTTTATTCAACTAATATCTGGTTTCGCCTTTGATTAAGTTAAATAGTTCAACAGGTTGCATGTTTTTAATTGAAACTGTTCCAAATAATTAGTTTAAGGTTCATCCTTACAGGAAAAGCGTATCAGAGATTTAGTTTGAAAAAATCTACTGAAGTTTGCTTTCTGAATCATCCCGACCCTAGAAGAAATTTAGCGTTTCATATCATGTCGACAAAAGATAAGAGTGGAAGAGACAACAGTCATGATCTTATGAATGACATTGAGTGATGTTACACCATTGTCGAAGAATATACAGGGAATATGAACTCATGTGAACATTTTTCACGTGGTCTTAGCATCATCATTATCATAATGCAATATTTTGAAAACTTGGCAATTCTGATTTCAAATCTCCGAGGATTTCGTTCTCATGGGATTGACAGTTCTGTGCCACCATTCACGTTTGCGATATAGCCTGAGCCGGGGTATACCCATCATGATGCACACGCATGCTTTGACAAGACCACGCATTTGTTTTTTTTTTTAATATCTTTACGCATTGTAATTACACGACAGAACCCACTAGCTACCACCCAGCTGTAAAATCGAATTGTCTTAGCAAAGTTCTTTCATAATTTCAGAGAATTACATCAATTTGCAGCGTACGTACAACATCGAGTTATAGAGGACTGTAGATGGAGCAACTAGAAATTGGCCATATGATGTCTGGTTTAAAAAAGGGGCACTGAGAAAGGTGGTGAGCTTCTCGATGAATGAAATCTAGTAGTGCAAGAAGCACTTCCCTATCGTTTTGTAATGTGAAAAATTATCGTACGTAGAATACATGATCATACTTATTACGTACATTGCCGGCAATTCCTCCAATTTACAATTAGCAATTTAGCAGGGTGAAATAAGATACATGTATGCTGCCAAATAAGGTACCTGTCTTCAAGTACTCCACTAAGCTCACTGACTTATTCCATATAAGTGCGATCTTATTGGGACATCTGACATTGAGGAAGTGGGAGGATTCCAAAGTAACTCACCTCGATGAACATTATTCTTTCCATTTTTAGTTAATCGGATTTAATATTATAAGAAAAATTATTAGTTTACGTTATACATAAGATTTACATAGTAGACTAATAGATAAATGCATACAACATTATACATCTTGATGCAAATGTGTACAATATTGTATTCTTTGTATTAATGTGTGGAATGTTATACATATTTACAATGTAAATAGTACATTAATAGTACAATATAAACCTATAATTGTCCATATTAAAAAATTTGAATGTATATGTACATAGTGTAATGTCATTCAAAATTTTTAATGAAATGACCTCTCTCTCTTTCATACACACAATACTTACGACTGGTTTAGACAAGAAAATATTATTCATGTGAATATTGAGTGATATTTTAATGTTAGAAAAACCATAAAAAGATAACATATCTATTATATTATTATATATATTATGAGGGTGAGAAACTTAATTCTCATTTATTTGAATAACTTTAGAAAGGGAAAGGGAAAGGATTTTAGAGGTTTAGATGGGTAGAATAGAAATTCCTCCAAACCTATTGTTTCTAATTCCTGAAATTTGGGGACATTTGGAGGGGAAGGGATTCAGATTTAATGAACTTTTATGTACTTCCCATTATTCCCTTCACGTTTCTCAAGTATAGAGTTCAATAAATTAATGATATAATTGTCAATTTTTTACACATTATACTTTCATCTCCTTGTCAAGTGTCTTATAACTCGCTGATATTTTCCTTCTTTCATTTTATGAGGAGAACCAAACACTACAACAAACACGTTTTGTAGCCGCGTTTTGTAGCTGCGTTTTATAAAAACGCAGCTACAGGGTTGTATTTGAGCTGCGTTTTTCAGATGATGAGGCTGCATTTAGCTGGGTAGGATTGAAGCCATGTTTTTGAAAACGCGGCTCTAGATCCATCCAGGGAATTTTTTTTTTCAATATTTGTGGAGCTGCGTTTAAAAAACGCAGCTTCAAAGATGCTTAGAGCTGTGATGTGCATTGATAATAGCTTAATTTTGCATATTTATATCATTGTTAGAAAGCATTATCATACTTATTTTGAGATAATTCATGCATTTTATATTTGATTTTGGAATAATGGTGAATAATCAATTTTGTGCTTAATTGAATCTTATTGCGTGAATTTATCTTTTGTAACAAAATGGAATTAAATAAGTGGATTTGTGCAAAGAAGAATGCTAATGGACTTTACATTTACAAGGGACATGATGAAATTAAAGAAGGCCAACCCAATTAAATTTAAATCCAATTGGAGCAAGGAATTAAAGGAAATTTGCATCAAATCCAAGTTCAATTCGGATTAGGATTCCAGCCTGCACATCAGTTAGTATTTTTGGCATAACTTTCGGCTCAGATGTCCAATCGAGATGATTCAAGTTGGGCTGGAAATTTAACTTAAAGGGCTACAACTTTGTAGTTTACTAAAAGTCCGAATTCTGACTTTAAATGGGCCAAAATCGTAGTTTAAGTGAAACCTAAAAATCTGGGATTTTCCTCAAACGGGAATTCAATTTGTAATAGGATTTCTTGACCTATTTAAAGGCTATTTAGGGAAAAATTCAAGGAGGCTAGTGCTAGGGCTGGGGGCTGAACATAGAGAGTGCGGCTACTTCTTTGGTTTTTTTCTATGATAGTTAGTTTTATTTTATTTGTCTAGTTTAATGTTTAGTATTTTATTCTTGTGTTTTATTTTAATTATTATTAGTAGTTAAATTTATAATTATGGTTGATGATGAAACCTTGTTAAGGATTATCAATAATATTTATGTGATTTGATTTTTCCACGATAGTTGTTCTTTAATGATTTAAATTGTTTTTGCTTCATATCAATTGACTAAGATGAGATTCTAGATATGAGTTCAATTATGTTTTTCTCATGATTTAGAATTTGTCTTAATTAGTTGAATGCTTGGTTTATTAATTCTTAATTATAAAATTGGATATCGCTTGTGATTTGTTGTCAATGGATACAATTTATGATTTGATTTTTAGAAATGGATATATCTTGTGATTTGTTTGGCTACAGATACAATTGATAATTTGATTTTATACTTAAGAAGCGAAGAAGAACATGCTTTTGATTTTTAAAATAAGGATTTTAATGAGAATATTTTTCATGATAGCAAGATTGATTTCTAGATTATCATGTAGTGAGTTGAGAAAAATTAATGATCATAAATATATACTAATAGGACTTACAAGGCAGATTCTGAAATCTTAATTCATTTCCCTTGATTGTTTACATCTTTTTATTGCTTTATATCTTTTGCTTAGTTTAACTATTTGCTTAATTTGATTGTTTGCTTAGTTTATTTAATTTCAAAACAACCAATTTTTATTAGACTAGATTAGGATTAATTTGGTTAAGATTTAATTAATTTTCCTACGTTCATTCAAGTCCTTGGGGGTTCGACCTCGTTCTTGTCAAACTAGACTTCGGTATGGTTCGTACACTTGCGAGTATTTTAAAATTTCACAACAAGCTGCATTTGTCTAAACGCACCTTAAATACATCTGGAGCTACGTTTATGAAACGCAGTCTCAACATTTATATAGCTACGTTTAATTAAACGCAACTCTCTAAATGTTGAAGCTGCTTTTATTAAACTTTAAAGTTTGATTCTCCCCTACCTTATTGTTGTATCTATCAATATAAAATAAAAACAAAATAGATAGATATTATTTATATTTTTTTTTCAATGAAATTTGTGATATAAAAGAGACATATCAAAATAAAAGAGAGAGTATGAAATAGGAAGAGAACTGTGTTGTATCTATACTTAGTGTTTGTTCCTAGTCGGTCACAATCCTAAAAAAAGAGAGGAGGGTTGTGGCAAGGAGATGACTAATATAAAATGTAGTCACTTTATTATGAATGGATGAATATAGACACTTGGAATATAATGGCCTTAATTAATAAACTAATTGAAATAGTAGATACAATAATTAGGAGGAGAATAAACATAATGTGCTTTTAGGAGACTAAGTAGGTGAGAAATCTAAAGAAATTGAGCATATATAACATATCAATTAAGATATATAGGATAAAAAATAAAAAATAGAAGTATGATAGGTATAATCATTGATAAAAGTCTTAAAAAATATCTAATTTACACCCACTAACTTTGCCTAAAAATCATTTTAGCTATCTAAGTTTGAAGTTGGTCATTTTAGTCTAATAACTTTGCCCAAAAATTACTTTAGTCCTTTAAGTTTGAAGTTGATAATTTTAGTCAAGTAACTTTGCCCAAAAATCATTTTAGTCCTTTAGGTTTGAAGTTGATCATTTTAAATAGATTTCCTAGTGTTCACATTTCTAGTGAGTGAAGGATAAGCACTCTAATACCTATTTATAAGAACAATAGAGACATTCAACATTCTACAAATTATTTTGGAATAAGCTTATGAGTTATGAGTACTATGAAACTTTGATAGAGTGTGATTGAGCTTAGGTTAAGACATGAAATAACAATATTAGACAATTAATTTAGTTTTATGCTAAGGCGATCTACCATTTAAGCAAGTTTCTTATTGTAACGTCTAATGGACAAATGTGGAGAAGCCTATAAAGATCTCCAAATGAGTTTTATTAATTAACGTAGAGAAAACGTATTATAGGATACCTAGAGATGTTATATGGTGATTTTAGAAAAGAAATGAGTTTCTTTGAGGTATATTAAGTTAATTAAAGGATATGTATGGTGAAGCTATAGCTTGTGTGAAAACAAGTTGAGGCGTGAAAGAGTCATATAGTTTGCTTGTGCAGGGGATAGTTATTAACTAGTGAAGGAGAGTGAGTTGATTCGAGTCGAAGGAATGAAAAAAAAAAAAGTAGAGGAAGACTTAAACCAAATTTAGAAGTAATAAAAAGAAAAAAATCAATTAATTAAGAAGGTAATAGAAAGTATGATTTTGGACATAATAAAATAGTGAAAAAGAATACATGTGATTGACTCTACAGATTAGTTTGCTGAGAATCTATAACTGATACTAAAATTTTGAGATTGTTGTATAATAATCGAGAAGGGACAGGGCGAATTTTTGGTGGGACTGGGGCAATTCCTCCTTGAACCCCTGGCTCAGCCTTATATGTATTATGTTGTATGTTTGTGTGTGTTTTATATTTTCTGAGTCACATTATTTTATTAAAGAAAGCAAATACAGAAATCTGAGGAAGAGAGACCATCTACCCCACCATCCAAATTATTTATTAGAGAGGATGGAATCAAAGAAATGGAGATCTTTCTCGAGCACAAAGAACCAAACGCCCAACGCAAAATATAATGAGCCATGTATGTTTGTGTTTATATGTAAATGAGCCATGTATGTTTGTGTGTGTATATATGTAAGGAAGCATATATGATATAATCTTTATTTTTTTTTTTTGGATAGTCATATATGATATAATCATGCAAGTCCTTTATCGCGTACTCAAATCTTTCTCATATGGGATATGCTTTAACTGCACCCCACTTAAATACCGCACTATTTTATCTCCTAGTTAATGCAGAAATATCTGTGTAGGAATTGGATCCAAACCTTCCCAAAATATATAATTGTTCTAAGATGGAACCCCCATGAAGTCTAGCTAGCTTTCATTGCATCTTGACCCAACAATGGGGACAAAGTACTTGTTAGCTTTATTTTCTTTCAATGGAGAACTTAAGGACTAATATGGAGTTGTTCCTACTAGTGGAATCCGTATAATATCATAATTAAAGTTGATACTTTTTTTTTTGACAAATATGATTGGTGTCCACTCTTAATGATTACTTTTTATCATCATATATATACATATTAAGGGATTAATTGATTATTAGTGTAGATAGAATTCAAATTTCAAATCTGTTATTCGGTGACAAAATATTTTACCAATTAAGTTAACTAGAACTTACAAAAATTGATACTAGATATATGTAAAAGCATGAGTAGCTTTTTCATTACAAATCTTCAGCCAACCTAATTATTCACCCACTCTATCACAAATAGCACCTTCCATATTGGAATCTCGAGGATACGATTTGAGCCACGGCTTGTTGGTACCAACTTTTCCCAGTGTGGGCATAAGGTAGAACTAGCACAGGTTTAGGAAGTGTTGGTGCAAATACAATGATAATGGAAATACACAAAGAGAAACTGAATAATACTTCTGGATTTTTTTATTAATTTAAAGAGAGAAATTACACAACACTATTTGGACTGAGGCGCGGCACTCGCTTTCTTTAAGGAGATTCAAGCCCTTGGTTGGCTAAACTTTGTAACCGGTGCAAATCGTCTTTGACTTGTCTCCCCCAGGATACAACAGCCCAACAAGTGTCGTATGGCTAGAACAACCTCTGCACAAAGTGTTTAAGCCCAAAGCTCCACCAGAAAGAACACCCTTCCTTGCCAAGAATCTCTCTATTTTTTTTTATATGTATTGCAGTAATCTGGATTGTGTCTGAATGGGTCTATTTATAGGCTCAATGGGCCTCACGAAATTATTACTCAAATTAATCTGATTAATTAGGCCCATTATTATGATATAGTGGGTGTTACAAGATTAATTGTTGGATATTATTCTGATGGGCTAGAGTTACACAATTTAATGGTGAGATAAGGAGTTTTCTGAATAATGAAAAGACCCAAACGGATAGTCCATTAAGTGGGTTAATGGCTCATTATTTTCCATAATAAAAATGGAATATTAATTCAGGTCATTTACTCACCAACGGATATGGTAATTACTCTGAATGGGCTGTTAAGTAGGAGGATCCAAGGTACTGATTCATTTTCAAATTTGACACCTCCACCCTTCACATCTCCCTTGCGCACGTATCTGGCCCAATATTTGAGACAATTCATGTTAGCCCATTAATCACCACAATTAAAAAGAACAAAATAGTCTCTCTCATTTTCAATGTGAGATTAAACATTTTCACTAACTCTTCATCTTCCACATTCACTCCCACATCTTTACATTTATTTTATCACATTTATTCATTTTAATTATTTAATATTAAAATACTCCAACAGGAAGGTTTCTGGTCAGATTAGTTGTTTGCAAATCCAATATCTTGGTCTGAGACTTAATTCAAAAAACGAAACTTTGGAAGCATTCTTGAAATAACTGGCAGTGAAGATGTATATGTTTCCATAAATATTACAGAAATACTAACTTGCTTAAGATTTGAAATTTAATATATTTGGGCAGAGAGTTTTGGTTTGGGGGGGGGGGTGTTTCATGTTAAACATCACTAAGTCCTAATCTCTAAGCTCTAATCACTTATAGCTTGGTCATTTGGATTTGGGGTGAATTAACTTAAACTTTGTATAGTATCACAACTTTCTTAAATTTTCTATTAAAACATGCCCTAAGGCACTTCTTGATGGGACCTATAGAGCAAAGTCAAAAACTAAAAACTTTTATATATATATTCTTCTTTTGGATATACACAGGGTGTCAAATGGGTGGGTTTGGGCGAATTTGGGATGGATATAAATGGATTGGATATATAAAATGCATTCACCCATTAAAACCTATATAACTAATTGCTTCTAACCCAAACCCAACCCAACCCAATTATAATGGCTAAAACTCAACCCACCCAATTATCAAAATTACCAAAATGCCCATAAACATAGTAACAGCATAGCAACAGGAAAATAGATGAATGACCACCATTTGGTTGCCGAGAAAATTTAGAAAAATAAGGAAATCAATTTTGAAAATTGGATTCCAATTATTTACGAACCCAAAACCAACACACACACACAAAAAAAAGCTTTCTCTAAAAGAAATGCTAAATTTTAGGAGTTCTCTTAATTTTTTATTTTTAAAATTGGGGGCGTTTCACTTTTATTCAGATGAAAAAAGAATATAGAAAAATGCTAAATTTTATGAAATAGAAAGATGAATGTGAATGAAAAAAATTCTAAATTTTAGGAGTTCTCTTTTTGAATTTAAAATGAAATTTGTTATTTGACATTTATGACTCTATTTCTAAGAGAAGTTACCATTTATTAATGAGGGTATTTTTGAACCATTTAAAAGTTCAATTCAAAGAAAAGAATCCTCTTATAAATAGTATAGATAGGTTGGTGATCATAGGATAATACAACAACTATGTAAATTTTGAAATTAAGTATATCAAAAATTTATTCTAAAAAAAAAAGTATATCAAAAATTGGAGAAACTTTATGCCTTATATATGGTAAAGGAACTTGCAGTTGAACTCGGATAATAGAGATTGACTGCTCAAATTTAAAGCTTATGAGATATTGTAATTAATCTCATAGTTTAGGCTTAAGGGATCAATTACTCAAATTTAAAATTTAGGATTAGGAGATATTATAGTTTTTTTTTTTTTAGAATAAAAGAGATATTATAGTTGATTTCATAGGTTAAGGAATCGACTGTTCAAAATTGAAATTTCTAAGATATTGTAATTAATTTCATAATTGGGGGGTTGATTGTTCAAATATAAATTTATGTTATATCGTGATTGACCTCATAGTTTACGGAATTGATTGCATGGATTGAAAATTTATGAGATTTTGTAAATCAATTAGGTGGAAAAATGCATATTACACCTAATAAAATCTCAATAGTTCAATGTAATTATTTGTTTCTTTTTTCAATTATTTCTAGGATCCTATAGCATTATTTTACACTTTTCTGATTTCTCTATATTCTTCAAATATTTCTTTCTTTTTCTTGCCCCCTTTCTCTTAGTTACAATGATGTGTCGAAAGTAGACTGGTTCCAAACAAAAATGCTGAAGTACTTTTTCTTTTCCCTCAACTCTTTGACCCTCGTAACATTATGATGACCTTTCCTTCTGAAAGAGAGAATACTGGCAAAATAATATTACCAAAAGAAACCATTAATCGGCAATTGAGCCTAATTTTAAAGGATAATTGCAAGTTTCCACTATAAGCTGTCCACTACTTTGACACTATTAGTATTACTGTCAACAGGAATTTAAAAAGTGATGCCATTTTTCCAGTAATGATTGTCTCTCCACAACCTTCTAATAATCTCCTTAGCAAACAAATCTGCTCGTAACTACTTTTATTTTTTATTTTTTATTTTTTTTAAAGAATATTAAGGACTTTAACACACACACGGGGAGATAGAAGAATGTTTTTTGGATACATAACACAAGTTATAAACCTCTTAAACTTACACTCATTTTTCAATGTGGGATTAACCCACTGTTTTTTCTTTTGAGAATACTAATTATTTTTAACAAATACATGGGGAGAGGGGAGAAGGTTTTTTTTAAAGAAACTTACAGTATGTATTAGGGGTGGCAAAGTAAACCCAAACCCATTTGCCCGCCCAAACTCACCCACTCTAATTGAACCCAAACCTACCCAATTATTAGTTGGGTTAAATGGGCATCAACTCAATTAGACCAAGTGATTATTGAGTTTTAACTAAAAACCCATTGAACCCAAAAACAATATACCCAAATTCAACCCAGCCCTTCCCATTTAAAACAAAAAAAAAAAGAAAAAACAAAAACAACACTCAGACAAAATTAGACTCTAATTTTCTTATTTCTGTTTCCCTAACTTTCTCAGCAACCAAACGGGTTCCAATTTCGTTAATATCTTTAACAAAAGCATTAAAAGAGAGCTCGCCAGATTCCATTTCTAGCAGCTTTGAAGCATCGAAGGAAGCATTTTCCAAACCTTGAGAGAAATTCAAGACGAAATCAAAGCTGGAAACGATTGGATGATCGACGAGAAGAATCTGATTGGGATGAATCTCGTCAATGACCACGACGCCAGCCAACACATCGGCGTAAGCCGAAATCGGAAGCTCTCACTCCAGCAACAGCTCGCGACTCCGCTGCGAGATCTAAACCTTGAAGCTCTCGACGATCTGCCATTGATGGTGAAGCAGAGGAAAATTCAACAAAACGGAGAGATCGTCGTCATCGGAGGAGGAGCTCGAGGTCAAGGTTAGAGTGTGGTGCACGCGCTTCGAGCGGACGTATCGCGCGGCGGACTCGACGAACATGGACTTGTCGAGGCATCCCCAACTGTTCTCCGGCGAGTCAACAAGGTACTTGACTCGACATGTGATGCCGTAGATTCGGGTCCGGGCCGGTTTAGGGTGGATGATGAGCTTGGGGGTTTCGGAGGAGGAGGAGGAGAAAGCTTTTTTTTTTTTTTGTGTGTTGGTTTTCAATTCGTAAATAATTGGAATCCAATTTTAAAAATTGATTTCCTTATTTTTCTAAATTTTCTCGACAACCAAACGGTTAAGTAAGATTAAGTAATCTTTTGTACTTAACACTCGTATCACTATTTTTTACGGAAAGGATTAGAAAATCCTAAGAGAAAGGCATAAATAATCATCTCACCACTGTTGTCCGCCAATTATATAATGACATCTATATGTTTCAGCATAGCAAAATTGCAATGTCAATAACATCTGTATGCTTCGTGATAGGCCAAGAATGTATGGACCCCTTGTGATGAATTAACTAATTAATTAGCCAAGTGAATTAATTAGGTTCAATTACATGCAATGAGTGTAATAGCACAAACAAATCACCAAATAATTAAATGCAGCAAAAATTAAATTTGACACGGTGATTTGTTTATAAATGGGGAAAACCTCCGAGACAAAAACCCCACCGAGTGATTTTAAAATCACCACTCCCGAGAATCCACTATTATCAAAACAAGTGGTTACAAGTAAAGGAATTCCAATACCTTATATCAACCTATAGTTGAACCCTTACCCCAATACCCAATTGGACTTGTTCTGTAGTGACAATCTCTCCTTGTATTGCACGACTCCTAGTACGTGACTAACCAATAGATGCGTAGATCCCAGTACGCGACTTGATCACCAACTTGAGAAGGATGTTGGCTACAAATTTCTTTAGTTCATCACATGATGAAGATCCTGAAGTTGCTTGGTCATAAAACCCTATGGTGTACAAACATAGCAGCTTCTTTAAGATGAACTAAGGCAAACTAGGTTTCCAGTCACTCTTATTCACATTTGTGCAATTGTGCTCTTTTTGCTCTTGTGCAACTGTGCTACCTATGATGGCCCTTAAAATAATCCTTATATATGTTTAGGGTTGTGAGAAAAGAAAGCCTAAACATACATTCACGGATTGGATGAAAATCAGAACTGAAAATCTGTTTTTCATAAATTTCGACAAATACCCTATCTATCGAGCAGCTGTCGAGTCTTGGACTGAAACAGCTTCTTAAACCTCGATAGATACTAGCTGTCGAGATTTAATGAACACTTCTTCACTTGATTCTTGGACAGACTTGCATGACTTTAAAACTTAAACTTGAAACCTTATTTCTTAAAGTATTAAACACATCCTAGATCTACCTAATTACAAATAAAGTGCGTTTTGTCAAAGGATTAGCTAATTATATAAAATGTTGACATATGCTCCTAATATGAATCATATATGTCCTAACACTTCAGCATAGCAAAAGTGCAATGTCAAAAGCTTAACATAATTGGGTATTTCTTTTCTCTCTCTTATATGCCTATGCATGGTATGCTTAAAAGAAAAATATGCAAAGAAATTAATAGCAAAAGGAATGAAAATGCTTTATATATGATTACAAGCGTGTCTTCTAGGAGATGTGGGAGTTATAGGATGTACCTCGAAGGTGATAGTCCCCATTAAGCAGTAAAGCCGCGTATTAGGATTAGGATTCATGCAACCAACATTCTTCTCAAGTTGGTGTGTTAGTCATGTATTAGGATTCGTGCAAAGGAGTAAGCTGCATACTGGGATCTGCGCATCGATTAGTTAGTCACGTACTAGGAGCCGTGCATTGAAAATGAGATATTGTCACTACAGAACAAGTCCAATTGTGTATTGGGGTAAGGGTTCAACTGTAGGTTGGTATAAGATATTGAGATTCATTTACTTGTAACCGCTTGTTGTGATAATAGTGGATTTTTCGGGAGTGGTGACCTTAAAATAATTTGGTGAGGTTTTTACCTTGAAGGTTTTCCCCATTCATAAACAAATCACCGTGTCAACTTTATTTTCCGCTGCATTTAATTTAGTTGGTGATTTGTTTGTACTACCACGCGTATTGCATGTTAATTAACTAATTAATTCATTTGACTAATTAATTGGCTAATTTATCATAAGGGGTCAATATATTCTTGGTCTATCAAAATTGACAATTTTAATCATTTTTCCTTATCATTTAAACAATTAAGATAAAATATAAAATAAATCATCAATATCTTTTCCATTATCTTTATCTTTTCCCGCCAAAAAAACATAAACATGATAGACTACAGTTTTAATAAATTTGTTATAATTTATAGTTTATATTTTGTTTTTCATTATTTATTTAAAGGAAGATTTTTTTTTTTAAATGACTTGGTAGTTCACATTCAAATCTAAGGTTAGAATAGGAAAAATAAATAATTTATTTAAGATTTCTGGGAATAAACCAAATATTATCATCTTACATTCTTAGGAATTTTATTAGATTCCCAATGAAATCAAACACAAGAATAATTACATTCCCAAGCATCCAGATTGCAAGGAATCACATTCCTAGGAATCTGGATGTCAGGAGTAATATGGATTCCCCTATACCAAATGCCACATTAGGGTTTCTTCCTTTCTTGCACAAGAACCCTGTACGGCACCACCACAAACATAAATCCTTAGGGTTTTTTTCTTTCTCGCATACAAACCTCCCTTTATAGCACCAACACAAACATCAAACCTCATTAGTATCATTGCATCCCTCTCCTCGGTGAAGGTTGATTTTCTACTCTCCCTCTTTATTTCCTAGAATTGTTTGTTTAATATTTCTTGGAATGAATATATAGATTGCTTTTCTTTTTCTTTTATTTTTGATGAGAATTGCATATGCTGGAGTGTTCCTATATAGGTTTTTTTTTTTTGTTTGTTGTGGTTTTCAAATTGGCTACTATCAACAAAGAAAGAGAACAAACTAAGGTAAAGAGCAGCATTGTGACTAAACATATTCAACAGTTGGGAACGTTAGACATCAGATTTAGTGCATTGAGTTATTGTATTTTATTCAATAAAATTTTTTCAATTGATCTTTTTATTGTAGAACTTATTATAATTTAAAATTTAAAATTTAAGAACAAGAAGAATGAAGTAAAAAGATGAAGTTCCTGAGTTCTGGTGAGCCACTACTTCTATTTATAAAATCAATCTTTTATGTTCATTAATTATGCGGTAGGCAATCATGATTAAAAGTGAATACATTTAGCATCTGAATTTAAAATATTATATTCCATTTTGTCGAATTCAATAGGTGTGTTTGAAAGATTGAATTAATTTTAATTAAGTTTCCAATATCTTTTCATAATCCTCTCCTGATATCAATTTCAAATTCTAATCATGTTTTGACAAATCAAGGAGGTGATACTAAATTCCAATATTGTCACCATATTTATAATCAACTTATTGGTGTTTGGGTTTATGAATAATCACTGAATTAGTTATTATTTGTACTTTATTGGATGTTTTAAACTAATTAATAATAATTATTTCTAGTAGACATTATATTAAATTATATTTTTTTTAGAATGACTGAATTATCTTGATTTCCTTTTGTTTTGATATTTGGGTCTCTATAAATATAGGTTATGGCCAAACCGACCTTCACGGTTTGGTTAAAAAATGCCCAAAAGTCGACCATGCGGACCGATGTTCACCTCTATTACATAGTTAAATCCAAAAAATAAAATATTAACTATAAAATGAATCTGCTTAATTTCAATTCAAAATAAGAGGATCATGTTCACTGCATATACCTTTTTCCCATATCAACATATTAGGCAGTCATAGTTATTTTGTTTGATTGTTTCTTTCTTTCTTTCTTTTAATCCCCAAGAACCACTTGTCACCTTTGCGCTCCTTACAAAAGCTTAAATTTCGTTCACATGATTTTAGTTTGAATATGAATAGTACAACCTTTACACCTATGATCATTATAGCAACCAGCACAATGGCAGGCTCGCCGGAAGCCTCGCTGCAACACGAGAAGCAACTTGGTATATATGGTACGGCCAATATAATGGCTGCATGTCAGAATCATTATAAATATGACCCCATGTATATATAATCAAACACTATGATTGAAAATGAATCTTAAAAAGTGTGTATCAATTGATTAAATGGACCACACTACCGAGTTTGGCACTTTCAGTGAGAAAGACCACTCGACTTTCCTTAGTCCTTACCCAAAGATTGGATGAGGATTCGTTTTTTTTTTACTATATCACTATTTTTGTCTTTTCTACGTTCAATCTAATCTAGCTTAAATAGAATCTCAAACTCATTTCATTAGTAGCAAAACATTGGAGCAAACAATGCAAATAGATATATATCAAGCTCACAAAAAAACATTTTCTTCCTACAAAAAAAACGAGGCGTCTAATATTGAACATGTGGCATTATTATGTCATTGTGCATTTGGGATATCCGTTTTTCCATGTCCATTAAAAATTTAAAACCATTTCGATATATATCTTAGAGTAAAAGGATAGATGCGAGTCTACCACTAACAAAAGTGTGGACCAAGAAAATGTGTCTATCACATGAGATGATTGCAAAAAGCCACACTTATGGTACTTGTAACTGGCCTAACACCTCATGTTGGAAGATGCATAAACCCTAGCTTGATGGCAATATAGAGTTATCTTTGGTCCCTAGCTTGGCATCGTCGATAAAAGAAATTAATGGGCTGCGCTGGCCAATCACCTTGTGGTGGGGAACATCGATCATATATATTTGACATCTTTTTTCCATGGACTCAACTTATACGAATCACCTAACTCAACCCTCGAGTTTAAACAGCCACAATGTCAAAGTTTGTGTAATTTGATTTATTCTCGATTTTGATCGATGTTATGTTTTGTCAATATTGCTGAGTGACTTGTTTATTGGATAGTATAGTTTGTAAGTTACGTATACGTACATATATATGCTTTTTAAAAAGCTTGTGTCTCTTGTATAAAACCCTAATCATCTAAATTAGCGTTTTTTTAATGTATACTACTTACATAAAAATAATAATTTGACTGAAGTTGTATACCTTTTTTCTTTTAGAAATGAAGTTTTATATAGTGATACTATAGCTGGTTTTTATACCAAGTTTTATTTATATAATCATTATTAGCTACAAAATTAGCAAATAAAACATGTATATCCTGAAATCTGTATCATATTTTACACATTTATTTAACATTTTGCTAGATATATATTTTAAATATTTAAATCTAATGAAGCAAGTAAGTATCATGAGTCATATAAATTCCGTTTCATATATTATTATGTTAGGTAGTGTTATTATAAATTTAAAAAATAAAAGATAATTGTTAGGTAGTGTTGGTTGCAACTTGCAACCGTTTTATGTACACTACTTTCTTTTTTATTGTTAGCAGTATTAAAAATTGAAAAGGTAGAAACATGAATTAATTTTAATACAATATCAATAATAGAGATGAGATCGAGGTGTATATGAAAAATATAAATAAGAGATATATAGTTTACATTTTTAATATAACATATAAATATGTCAGTATATTTCAAACACGCAATCATGTCAGTATATTTCAGGGTACTTGTGTGTATGTTATATATATATATATATATATATAAACGTCGTTCAATTATTGGTGGATTATTCTGACTTTCCACCAAGTAATGATCTTAACTTAAACAAAACATTTCTATAATAGTTTGGTTGACAATTGACGTAGTCAGTCAGGAAGGACAAAAAGTCGGCTTCAGTGCGACGACTGGGCCAACTTAAGTTGGGCCTGATCAATGAAAATAGTGAGAAATAAAAGTCAATCACCACTCAACAATTTTTTTTATTTTTTATTTCAATAATTGAATCGAGATATGGTTTGCTTAGAGTGATGTTAGGGAAATTATATATTTTATTACATACATTCTTACAAAGGATGTGGATGGAGTTCCCTTTATATATTTGTATATATATATATATATATATGTATGTATGTATGTATATCTCATTGTGTAATAATGATATAAAAACGTGTTCTTGTATGCAAATTTTACCTGATATTAATATGAGTTAGACCAACCAAACTAGGTTTCTTTGTCACCCAAGAGAAGATAGTGGGAGAGAAAAGTGGCTAATTTAATTTGGTATATTTTTTTTGGTCAAAGTCTTAGTTAGCTCCGTGTCGAACCCATGATATATATATATATATAAGAAAGTTGATCGAGGAATTCATAGCTAATTAATTATGTCTGCGCTACTCAAACCCACTCCTAACTAGTCATTATTTACCAAACTGAGATATATATATCTTTCCTCCTTTATTTTGGGAGTTTAGGAGGTGGGGGTGGTAATGATTTTGATTAGAATTGGTAGGCCAGACGGGGTAACTGAAATGGGAGATATTATGAGTTTTTTTTTTTTTTTTAGGACTCATATCTAGCCCATCCTCAATGGCATGCCTGCTTTTTTACTGGCTTTTCTGCAATCGGCATGTTGTTGACCAAAATGAAATTAGAGATCACTTCTCCATGTGAAGCAAATGCCACCCACACAATTCTTTTCAAGTATATCAGGATGATCATACCATAACTTGATATCAGGATGATCACACCATAACTTAATAAACTAGTTCAATTATGCAATTTATCAATTTATAAAATTAAGCGTGTTAAGCAAGTAACAAACAAACACAAAAGATACTGCAATGTGGTGACACAGGGAAAACTAATGGAAAAACTATTTCAAAGGAAAAACCATAGCAGGTCAGACCTGCTCCAATAAAGCAAATCCACTATAGCAAGAGAGCCTTTTACCGCACTAGAACGTTTGGACTCTTTAATTCTACAAATTACTTCCACATGTGACAAACCTGTGATACAATTAGAACCTCCGATTGACTCCAAGAATAATAGTAATAGTAGCATCTAGAATTCAGTGTCTTTAATCACTTTGAAGGATCAATGTCTTGATTTTAGGTGTCATAGGATGATCAATATCCAGCTTGAATTGAATCTCTCTAAGTGCAATGGTAGTAGCCTCTAAAACCTTAAGGAAAGTAATGTTTTTATGTCCCTTTTATATTGATAGAAACTAGGGTGTAGAATTACAAGCACAACTGACTTTTTGAAATTAAAACACGCCAACCATGATTTTTGATTGATTGAGCAATGATTGAAAAGCTATCGAACGTTGATCGGTTGAATGGTGATCGAAGAGCTGTTGAAGTCTAACAGACTTGTACACTTGAGAAAATTTTCTTACATGGATGGATTGTGTGTGGGTAAAAATGGTTAGAACACGTATTTGGGCCTTGGGCCTGATTTGGCAGTGTGAGTTTGTCCGAGCAGAGCCTTTAAGGTCCATAGGTCAGCTCTTACTAGAAAGGTTGATGAGCTTGTCCGAGGAGAGGCATCTCCTTGGCTAAGTCAAGTGAAGATCGTATGACACGTCATGATGTTTGGGGAGAGAATTCTGGAAAACTTGTTGGGTAAAGATGTATTCCACATAGTTATAGAGAGGGGGAACGTATGAGAAATATCAAGGGAAAAGGCTGCTACCACCGCATTAAAGACCCTGCACCTACCTCTCTGACTGCATTAATGGAAAAATGACCTCTGAACAATAAATGTTCAGCCTTCCAGCTATTGTTTGAAGACTTCCAGAAAGTGGTGGATGGGACAAGTATTTAATTGGGTGATGTGTGCTACACGTGGAAGATGAAAGGGAGGAAAAAAGGGATATAAGGAAGGAGAGAGGCGTTAGGAAAGGAGGGATCGAAGAAAAAAAAAGAGAGGAAGAGATAGAGAGAGCATTGTACATATTATCTTCAGTCTTAATCTTTTGTTTAAAAAAAGAAAGACAATACAAGTGATCCTCAGCTTACGTGCGAGGAGAGTTTCCGTTATTTTCATCCATTGATTGCGTAGGTAGTGGCGATCTAGCCCACCTATTTGTTGTCTAATATCCTTAAAGCCTAGGTTTCGAGCCCACGCTCTACAAATTTCATTGTATAAGGCTCTTTGGGCCTGAGCCCATCACTCGTTTGGGTTCAGGTACAAATTGTGCACTTACAATTAGCGCCGTCTGTGGGAAATCTTGTGCTTAAGGAATTGGAATACTATGGCAGGCTCAAGTCCGCATCATGTAGAGTCTCAAGGGTCCCAGCGTGAGGATTATTTCCAACGACTTGAACATGAGAGGGATCGAAGAAAAAAAAGAGAGAGGAAGAGATAGAGAGAGCATTGTACATATTATCTTCAGTCTTAATCTTTTGTTTAAAGAAAGAAAGGCAATACAAGTGATCCTCGGCTTACATCCGAGGAGAGTTTCCGTTATTTTCATCCATTGATTGCGTAGGTAGTGGCGATCTAGCCCATCTATCTGTTGTTCAATATCCGTAAAGCCTAGGTTTCAAGCCCACACTCTACAAATTTCATTGTATAAGGCTCTTTGGGCCTGAGCTCATCACTCGTTTGAGTTCGGGTACAAATTGTGCACTTACAGATTGTTTCTTTATATAGGAGACTCCAATAAGGTTAAAAACAATCCAACAGCTTCAAATAAAACACGCTAGCAAAACTGATCCTCGGTTTTTGATACCTTTCAGTTAATCAAAAAGTTATCAAGAATCTAGAAACTTCTCTTTCTTTGAGCTTAACTTTAGTTTTCGTCTTCAACGTAAAAATATAGCTTATCATTCAACAAAACTTATAATTTTTCATGGTTTGCCAACACTAAACCTATTAAACCTAACAGTTAATTTGCTTCACAATACGAACTCGTCCTAAGGTTATGGTTTTCTATGAAACCATCTATGATCATCTATATATTAAAGGGATGTGAGATCATTGTGAAGGCAAGTTAAAGGTATATACACAAAGCTTTTCATCTTCTTGCCATTGAAAATAAAGAACAGGTTAAAAGCCAAATGTAGGACACCCTAGGTTGTAATTGTCATTGAGGTATTGAGGTATTAAAGGACAATCTGTGAAGAAGCAGCATAAACAAGATATTATGTTTAGGTTTTATCTACCATTCCATCGAGGTTCAATCAATCAAGATTCAATGTTTAGTCAAACATTTGATTGATGTTTGATCGAACGAAATTTAGATTTTGACAGCTATAAAGTTGAATTTATTCAACTATGTGTTGGTTTTATTTCATGCCAAATTTGCTTGTAATTTAGCATTTAGAAACCCTATATTTAGGTGGGAATAATGTAAGGGTTGTGTGTGAAAGAGTGTGAAGATTTGATTAAGAGTGTGCAACAAGAAGGTGACTCGCGATTGACTCATGAGTGTTGACTCGCCAAAATAAAGCACACGTGTGAAGCATGCAGGAAGATGAAGAGTCAGGCTAGCTAGATCACTACAAGACAAAAAGTATAGTCTGGGCTAGTCTGGTAACTGGCAACTGGAACTTGCAACTCATCCTTGTCGCAAGTGACTCGCCGGTGGACCCTATTTTGCTGAAAAGTGACTTTTCACATTGTATTTCATACCCTATTATAAATACCCTTATACCCAAGAAATGTAGAGAGCTTCCAGAGAAAATTTTGAGAGAGAAACCCTAGAGAAAAACAAAATTGATTCATCCACAATCTTATAAATTTGATTCTCCAAATTTCTCTACCCTCACCCTCTCCATTTCATACCTATGAGAGGATTATAAACGAAATCCTTACCTCACCATATTTAGAGTTGTGAGAAGGTTCTTAGTGTTTGGGAAGCAGTTTAAGAGAGAACTAATTCATATTGGTTAATGCAATGGGCTAATTGTGGGATTTGGAAAGCTAGAGAAAACATGGTTTAGCGTAACCTTGTTGGATCAAGAAGTTTGGAGAGCTTAGGTGCATTGGATAGATTAGGCTTGGAGGGTCTATTGTTATTCATGTATCCCAACTAATTTTCTAGTGGATCATTTACCTCTTGGAGGGCAGTGGAGAGGTTTTTCGCCGAGTTCTTCGGTATCTTCTTCAATAATACGTGCCGGTGTTATCTTGTATTTGCATATCTTTTTCCCTTACTCTTAACTTTTGATTTCTGTTAGTTGTGATTAATTAATGGCTTAGAGTAGTTTGCTAATTTGGGTATTACTTATGTTTCATATTCCACACATATATTGTTTGAATATAAGCTTGTTTTGGAAATTTTGTTTTTAGGGGGTCTAAACATTCATAAGTGTTTATACACTAAGTGAGTTTTCAATAGCAATTCAAATGTGGTTGGTTCAATAGAAAATTGTAAACTCAAATGTCGTGTTTTAATTTTGAAGTTAGTTGCCTTGGAATTCATACCGTACTTGCATCACATATAAAAAAAAAGTTATAACTCGATTTCTCGAGGCTATTAAAGGCAAATTTGGCTTATCGGATTTAAACATATTAGTTTTAAGACTCTTGAAACAGTAATTAACCTAATTTGATAGCCAAGTTTATACTTACGTCAATTATGTAGATCTAGGTTAAAATTTTATCACACATATCATGCAGTTGAAAAGTAAATAAAGCATAGATATGATGATCTAAGAAAACCAATGAAATAATCTATTTTTAAGGTAAAAAATTTGGGGGGAACTATCCTAAGCAAACAATCCACTATATCAAATAGAAGTTTACAATTAAAAATATTTAATTTATAGTAAACTTAACTATGGTTATCAAACCTAGCTCTAAAACCCTCATATTTCTTTGATGTGGATCTGCTCTAACGTGAACCTCCAAGTCATGCCTTTGATCTTTAGTATGCTTGATATCTGAAGCTTGGGTTGCATCTTTATTCCACCGGTAATTGTAGTATGAGAATGAACTCCAGGAGATGCTTGAAAGAATAGAAAGATCAAAACCTCTTTAATCTCAAAAGAGTTGCGCTTCTAGAATTGAAAAACGTACTTAAAGGTTTTCCTTAATATACCAAATAATTCTTGACTGAAACCTTAAACGTTTAATGGACTGATGGATTTTAATTAAATATGCAGAATTGCAATTCGATCCTTTGAAAATTTCTCTCGATTGATCGAGCTAGCCTGATTTCAAATCCTAAACCTGTAGCTTGTGTGTTCTCGAATTCTACCTTATATCACTTTAAGAGGGATTCTAGCCTTTTACCCCTATTTTTGAAAATAATTGGCAATATGCCCCTGTTTCCAAACTACTTAGGTCTGTGCCCCTGTTTTGAAACTCGATTGGTTTAAAATTGAGTTATGCACGATCAAACTTTAAAAAAAAAAAAAAAATTGCATAGAACTCAAGTTTATGGAGCTCGAGTTCCATATAAAACGCCGCTATAGGTCTTATAAAACGTAACTATAGGTTTGGCACAATCAAACTTTAAAAAAAAAAAAAAATTGCATGGAACTCGAGTTCATGGAGCTCGAGTTCCATATAAAACACTGCTATAAGTCTTATAAAACGCAGCTATAGGTTTGGGGTGATCAAACTTTAAAAAAAAAAATTGCATGGAACTCGAGTTCATGGAGCTCGAGTTCCATATAAAACGCCACTATAGGTCTTATAAAACGCAGCAATAGGTTTGGGGTGATCAAACTTTAAAAAAAAAATTTGCATGGAACTCGAGTTCATGGAGCTTAAGTTCCATATAAAACGCCGCTATACTTATAAAACGTAGCTATAGATTTGGGGTGATCAAACTCCCTGAACTCGAGTTCCATACAATTTTTTTTAATTTTTTTTATTTTAAGTTTGATCACCCCACACTTGAATTCCTACCAATCGAGTTTTTTTATTGAAACTTGATTTTAGTAAAATCAAGTTTTGAAACAGGGTCACGAACCTAAATAGTTTCAAAACAGGGGCACATTGCCAAATATTTTTATAAATAGCGGTAAAAGGCTAGAATTCCCTCACTTTAAGCAATGTCTAAAACACTTCATATCACAACAATCACTTTGTCTCTATTGGTTCTTGCTTTAATTTACGTATTTAGTAATTGTTGTGGTTATGGTTATTATCATAATTGTGATTACTAAATCAACTTAATTGAGTGTTAATTGATTGATCCGCTGCATAATTGGTCTAATCAAGAATATTCAATTTAGATTGGTGGTGATGATGATGATGATGATGATGATGATGATAGCTACTAATTGATAAAATCTGAAAACAAAAGTTACAAGGCTCTAAAGGTTGATATACAAGCTGCCACATCAATCGCAGTTTGGGACCTTAACTTGGTTGAATAATACTTTCAATAGTTCAATACTTTTCAGCAAAGAGGGATAAAAATAATAAAACGAATAAAGGACCACATGATTGAGAAGGAGTAGAAAGTTGGGGCAAATCTCATGATGAACCATATTTTAGAGGACCACGTTACAGCCTTCAAATTTGGCCGCAGCGTTCCAACCATGCAACACGGAACTTTCTTCTTTGATCTCTTTTTTAATTATTATTTTTAATTCTTTGAGGTAGAATTTGCATGGTTAAACATCTAGCATCTAAAGTCAGAGATTTATAGTTAGATAGTCACATGAATCCCACACCCCCACCTTTTTTTTTTTTTTTTTTAAATCACGTTTTATATATACATATATTGACACACACACTCGTAATCACCTTCTAAATACGTCTATTAACAGTTTGGAGGGGTTAAAACTAGAAACTTTTCTAATTTCTTATCCAGGATTTCATTTCAACCAAGTTTTTCAATCGTGCAGCTTAACTAGTAACTTTGCATTGGTTTGATAATTGTTAAAACTATTCACGTTATTACTACACTACAATCTGTATCTCCAAATAGTATAATATAAAATGCAACCATGAAAATATGTAACGTACGTGCGGATCGTATTTTCACCATGCACATTGGAAGTTTTGGAACAGCCAAATGGGTTTGGAGCATTGAGAATTTGAGATGGAGGAACCTTCTTTTTTCTTTTTCTTTGTTTGAGAAGGAGAGATGGAGGAACTTGACCGATATATGTTGGTTTACTGCTAAAAATTAAAAAAGGAAAAAAATAAACAAAAGAGTAAAAATTTCAAGATTTTGTATTGCACTTTACCATTTAATATTTACTGCCACTTTCATTTTTCGGCAGAATTAAAAGTACTCTGTTACTACCTCATTTCACCCTAAATTTAATTAGTGAAATAAAGTACAATTCACAAATAATTATAGCTAAATTTTATGCGTAAAAAACGAGATGCGTTGGATCCCTACCAAATTTAACTGAATATGAAATCTTTCAAAACTATCAAATGACAAGGACACAGGCAAGGCTGGCAACTTTTAGAATGATGAAAAAGAAAAAAAGAAAAAGAAAAAATAAAGAACGAATGGAGAGGGTTAGTTGAACCAAACTCCCAACTCTGAGGCACATGTGGTGCACGTGTTCTTCTTTTGCTTTATTTGTTTTGGCCGGAAATGCACGTGGTGTTAGTGCTGCAAAGATTTAACGTGTCTGTATGTCGTCCTTTGTTTCAGTCGTGACTCTAGGATTTTTATTTAGTGGGTTTCACAATGATAGAGTAAAAAATTTATCACAAGAGTAAATAAAAAATAAAATGATTTTTTTTTGTATATACAACTTCCACGTTATATTCAATAATCTAAAATAGTATTTTAAATACAATTCAGTATATAATACAACTATATTGTACAATAATATAAAAAAGTTATTGATAGTTTAAATATCAGTAAGACAAAAAATATAATTAAATAATTAATTTTAAAATTTTGTCAAATTAATAATAACATATTATATTTATATGTATTGTCAATTAAATAAAAACATATGATAAATAAGAATACTAACACACCTAAGAGTAGAACTAGGAGTAACGTGAAACAAAGAAAAAAAATAGTAACTAATATAAGTTTTTTGCTTTTGAAGTGCATGGCTATTTTTTTAGAATCATGTATGGCTTTTTAATCATACATGTGATAGCTCTCTTGGAATTTGAGCAAGCACTAAAAAACTTTTTAGACTTGAAAATCTATAGAGTATTTATCAAACAATTTGATTAATAAAGAGAAAAACTAAGAAAATACGGAAGAGACCTAAGAGTAGAACTAGGAGTAATGTGAAACAAAGAAAAAAATAGTAACTAATATAGGTTTTTGCTTTTGAAGTGCATGGCTATTTTTTTTAGAATCATGTATGGCTTTTTAATCATACATGGGATCATTCTCTTGGAATTTGAGCAAGCACTAAAAAACTTCTTGAACTTGAAAATCTAGAGTATTTATCAAACAATTTGATTAATAAAGAGAAAAACTAAGAAATTACACAAGAGACCTAAGAGTAGAACTAGGAGTAATGTGAAACAAAGAAAAAAAATAGTAACTAATATAAGTTTTTGCTTTTGAAGTATATGAGTATTTTTTTAGAATCATGTATGGCTTTTTAATCATACATGTGATAGCTCTCTTGGAATTTGAGCAAGCACTAAAAAACTTTTTAGACTTGAAAATCTATAGAGTATTTATCAAACAATTTGATTAATAAAGAGAAAAACTAAGAAAATACAGAAGAGACCTAAGAGTAGAACTAGGAGTAATGTGAAACAAAGAAAAAAAATAGTAACTAATATAGGTTTTTGCTTTTGAAGTGTATGGCTATTTTTTTAGAATCATGTATGGCTTTTTAATCATACATGTGATCACTCTCTTGGAATTTGAGTAAGCACTAAAAAACTTCTTGGACTTGAAAATCTAGAGAATTTATCAAACAATTTGATTAATAAAGAGAAAAACTAAGAAATTACAGAAGAGACCTAAGAGTAGAACTAGGAGTAATGTGAAACAAAGAAAAAAAATAGTAACTAATATAAGTTTTTGCTTTTGAAGTATATGGCTATTTTTTTAGAATCATGTATGGCTTTTTAATCATACATGTGATCGCTCTCTTGGAATTTGAGTAAGCACTAAAAAACTTCTTGGACTTGAAAATCTATAGAGTATTTATCAAACAATTTGATTAAATAAAGAGAAAAACTAAGAAAATACAGAAGAGAGAAAGAGAGATAAAGAGAATGGGAAAGAATCACAAATGTAAAGTAAAGTAAGTCAGCAAAGAATATACATATATATTTTTAACAAAGGAGCAAAAATGAAAATTTTTTTTTAAAATAATATTCAATACGCAATACTTTTACAAAAATTTTATAACAAAATCTAAGTAGTAAGTTGTTAATGGTAAGTAAAAAGTGATATTAATTATGGGTCCAAATTAAAACCAGTTATAACTTGCTATATAACATTTATTGTGAAAGTAGCATTAAGATGATCATATTCAAATTTATTTTAGTTGGATTTAAATAAAATTTAGGGTCAGAGTGTTCAAAATTTTATTTTAGAGTAATTAAAACAAAAGTTAAAAAAATTATATATATAAATAAAATAAAATAAAAATTGACAAGTCAGGGGTTCATTTGAACCCCTGGCTTGAACAAAACGATATATATAAATTTTTAATTGCAAATTACACTCTCCAAATTTGGTCCATTTTCAATTTTATCCCTTAAAAATATATATATTCTGTCACTCAACTTTCATTTCGTTTCCTATGTGGTCTTTTCTTCACTTTCATCAATTGGGTTGCCGTTCATGTTATGGTTTTAAAAAGGGATCAAACAATAAACAAAAAAAGATAGTGGTTTTTTTTTTTTTAGTTGAACCAATGTCATTATAAATAATTTAATTAATATTTAAGAAATGATACAATTAATTAGAGTAAATCTCAACTCAAAGAAAAAGCCAACTTATGATTTGTGAATGTGCACAACACTATGATAATGACATTACTTATGATTTGGATGCTGGCTGAAGACTGCTGAAATTACGGAGAGTGAATTGCTTTTTCTGAGGTGAAAGCTGTTTCCACCGAAAGCAACAGTAATTTGAATGATTGTGTCTGTGAACAGTAACTTATACTGTTCCAATGAATAGTGACTTGTCCCCTTGCTTTTCCGGATTTGGTCACTGTTGAAATAGTAACCTATCGGGGAATCTGCTCGGTGCTCATCTTGTTCATGATGCGAATCTTGTTCGTATCGGTGTTTGTCTTTGATTTTGAATAGTAACCGAGGCCAGGGATCTTATCACGAGTTTGCTTTTAGTCGGGATGCTTTTTAATCGCTATCCAAATTATACCCCTTTATGGATTTTGGGAATCATTGGAAAGGGTCAATTGGATTATGATTGGATGCTACTGAAGCAGTAGGAGAAATCTGTTCTTCTGATTCTAGCTGCTGTGAGTGAGCTATTAGCTGCTGGGCTAATTCCTTTAACTCTTTGCTAGATTTTTCGGTGATTTGAACAGAGTCTAGGCTAGACTGGGACCTTGTTCTGTGAGCAATGGGTTGCTGGATTGGAGGAGGATAGTCTTTATAGACTTGGTTGATGATTTTTTCAATCCTTAGACTGTCCCACCATTTTACCGAAAATTCTCTGTCTAAGAGATTGGTATTGATCTTGTAATCCCATTTGCTAATCCAGTGGATTCTGTACCTTTGGGAAAAAAGCAGAATTACTGGAAATTAGGAGCGGTGGCTCGAAGTCTTATATCTTGAATCAAAATACCTCAAAGCATCCTGCAAGGGTTCTGGAAATATTTGAGGGATTGATCCAAACATTTCCCACCACTTTAAGAACCAGGAAGGAAGTTGGCCGAAGAAGTCTCTGCTAAACATTAAGAACCATGAATGGTTGTAATTCTGATTCTGAATGAAGAGAACTTTCCCAAAGGCATCAATGTAGTCATAATAACTATAATAAAGTGCTGAGCCAGAAGGGGATCTGAAGTTCTTGAGGATCCTTAATTCAGAAGGATGATGTCCCCAATCTTGACAACTGACAAATCCTGTGATAATGAATTTGTGGTAGAGGACTATTGAAGGGTCCCTGCCATTGAAGATGTTTTCTACTTGGACTGATTTTTCCTGGCTGAGGATACTTTTATAGAACTTGATATTTTTCTCTGGATGCTTGGGTAAGAAATGCCAACCTTGTGGCAGAACTTCCATGGCTAGAGCAAGAGAATCTGATATATAATCTTGGTGGGGCTCAATATAAGAGATATGCTGGAGGAAAGATTTCTTAACATAAGAAGAGTTTCCTCTCCTGGTTGGATAAGAAGGATTTTGGGTTTGGATAGGGCCAAAAGATTCTTCAACAAGATAAGGGTTGGTTGCTTTTGGTGCTGGAGAGGCTAAGGCTGAACTGTAACTGGGCTGACCATAAGGTGGCCTTTCATAATTTGGCTTTGGAATTGTTGAAACCAAATAACGATTGGCAATGGTTGAGGGTGAAGCAAGGTTATCCTGTCTAGGGCTTTTTGCTTAGGATAATGGGACAATTTGGCTAGGAGTGATTGGTACGAGCTTTCCTGAGTTCTGTGCTTGGCTAGTACCAACAGGGTTTTGCTGTTTAGGCAATTTTGGGGGCTGGGGCTGTTGTACGGGTTTCTTCCCGGACATCTTGGCTATGACTCTGCAAAAATTCACGGGTTAGGAAATCAGGGATGCTGTTCTGGCTTCCTTCAATGAATTCTAAATCAAAGTCAAAAACTGAAAGGATGGCTTGCCATCATGCAAAAATCTGTTTTGATGCAATGTTTTGAACATCTTTTTCTAAAACATGTTTTGCTGGTACAAAAAAGCTAGGAAGCTTGAAAAACATGTCCCACTTAAATCAGGGAAATGTTTCAGTTGTGGCAAGCGTGACCATCTCAAGAGGATTGTAGCACCAAATCCTCTCACATAAGAACAGATGACCCAATTGTTAAGCCTCAGAAGCCTATCCTAACCCATCAACCGTTAGTATAGGAAACTAGCAAACTTGAGCCTAGAAACCAACAACCCAAGGTTGATCCAGTACAAATACACAATAGGGTTGTCCAGTCCAAGAAGGAAGTTAAGATCAACGACCTTCAAAGAGAAACCAAGGAAACCAAGAGTGAAATTAGAACCTTAAAGCAAAATCTAAAAGCCCTCCAGAAAACTCAACCCTTGGAAAACACTTCTTATCAAAGCAATGAGGAAGATCCCTCAGATAATGAAGTTAATCAAACAGTTGACCCTACAACTGATCTCATCTATGAACCCAGCAAAGAATTGTTCTTAGATGCTATCACTAGAATTAACTTTCATAAATGGCATTCCAAAGTCAGGATTGTCATTAGCAAAGATTTTGAATTCGAGGTCATAGCCTTAATTGATTCAGGTGCTGATCTCAACTGCATCCAAGAAGGAATCATTTCCTCCAAATACTTTAAAAAGTCTAGGGAACGATTGACATCAGCAAGTGGCGGAAAAATGCAGATTGAATTCAAACTTCCTAATGCCCATGTTTGCCAAGATAACATGTGTTTCAAAACCACATTTGTTCTTGTAAAAAATATGACAGACAAGGTCATCTTAGGAAATCCTTTCCTTTGCATCCTTTACCCTTTCACAGTGGACAGTAAAGGACTTACTACCCAACCCTTTGGCCAAACCATCAAGTTTAAGTTTCTTAGTGGACCAGAGCCTAGAAACATTAGCACTATCCAAGCAAACTTTGTCTCCAAAACCTTAAACATGATTAGTGTCAAGACCATACATCTTAAGTACCTTCAGGAGGAAATAAGATACAAGAAAGTTGAGGACCAACTAGCTTGTAAAACCCTCCAAGAAGAGATCAGAAAGTTTGAGGAAAAACTTAAGCAGGAAGTCTGCTCTGATCTACCCACAGCCTTTTGGCATAGAAAGAGACACGAGGTAGCTCTCCTATATGTCAAAGATTTCAACGAAAAGGATATCCCTACCAAAGCCCGACCTATCCAAATGAACCAAGAGCTCATGGATACTTGCAGAGCAGAGATAGAGGACCTCCTTAAGAAAGGAATTATCAGAAAATCTAGATCACCAT
Source organism: Castanea sativa (assembly GCF_040712315.1). Taxonomy (NCBI): domain Eukaryota; kingdom Viridiplantae; phylum Streptophyta; class Magnoliopsida; order Fagales; family Fagaceae; genus Castanea; species Castanea sativa. Next base: position 54,070,448 of record NC_134017.1, read on the forward strand.
GGTCTTGTCCAGCCTTGATTAAAAACTTTTGATTTAAAAGATCACTTTGAAACTTTGGGATGCATAGTACTATGGATAATATTTCTTTTTTAGTAGTACTATAATTAATCTGAGTGGGAGTCCATATTCCCGAATGGAAACAGACTATCTGTTCAGGAGAATTTAGACTAGCACGCTGGAGGAGGATGCCACCATAACCTATGTTTGAGGCATCGGTCTGGAAAATCTTTAAGGATTTGTCAGCAGGAATTCCTAAACAAGGAAGGGTTTTGACATATTTTTTGATATGCTGGACAACCGTGGTATGGGCTAGGGTCTAAGGGGATGGATTGGTTCGAAGTCTATCAAAAAGAAGTTTGCATTGTTGTCTGAGATTTTGATAGAAATCTGAGATGTAGTTGAGAGAACCTAGAAATCTCTGAAGCTGGGTTTTGTCTAGGATTTCATCTGGAAACTTATCTGCAAACTGGATAGCTATGGTTCCTAGGAGGCTGTTGTCGAAACTGATGTGACGGGCATCTCTAAGGGCCATGAGGATTGAGCTGTTCAAACCTCTTCTGGTGAGTGGTTTCACTCCAACTTGGACTAATCCTATGTGTAGGAAGTTATGTCCTTTGTCTTTGTGCTTCTGGATAGCTGAAGGGGATAACAAGTAGCACGTTTCGTACTCCTTGTTTATTCCATAGACTTGTTCTATGGTCTTAACATGGTAGTCTATTTTGAACGCTCTGCTCAAAGACCATGAAGACTTATAGAATTGGCTGGTGGCTACTTTTGGGATATTCCAATCTCCTATGGCTAGATCTAGATCGGATAGCTCATAAGACTCCGAATTAAGTACTCCTATGTCTGCTGGGATATCTGGAATGGATGATGGTTGTAATCAGATTGCTCTAGCCTATTTTCATTTTTGTAATATCATGGCCTCAGCTGGCCTTTATCTGTATTTTTCGTACATAGCCTCAACCGGCCTTAGTTTGTAACTTACCCCCCTTTTGGTATCAGAGCCAAGTTTGGCCCGGTCGGAGTTGTAAGTTACTGTTTATCATTAAATCAAGTTGGTCGGCACTGCCGCCATAGTTATCCAGCTTATTTTGGCATTATAATTACTTTGAATTATTTTATGGATATATCTCCCATACCCCATATTTTGTTTTACATCTATTTTATGATAACTCTTCCATTCCCATTTATTTATTTCTTCGTTTGCTATTATTTCATCATTTTCTATTACATCTGCAAATGGTAGGCTGAGCCTCCTTCTAACCATTCTATTTGTTACTTTGTCATTATTTGTTCAGATTAACCTTTGCTTCCTTGTTATCCCGATTCTTCCTATTTTTGTGTTTAGCCCTAAAATTTGTTGCAGATTTATACTTGTGAGATTTGTTACCAAAGTCTTTGTGGTCTCCAGACCTTAAAGTGGCCGAAAATCTTCCTAGGTTTGGTTTGGTCAGCCCGTGTGAAGCCGAGAAAAGGCGTGTTAGGGTGGTCCCCATTATTGGAGGAGAGTCAGGCAGGGAGGAGTTCACAGATCAGGTTTCTATCCCACTGTTGTATACTTTTGTTTCAAATCTAAAGGTTAGATCCAGAAGTTTGAGGATATATATATATATATATATTGAGGGTGTAGATGTTGTCATTATATCTGGTTCCACCTAATGGATTGTTTGATTGTTTTTACATTAATGAGATGGCTTAACATGTAAGCATCGTTAAAGATTAGATATTTTTCATGCTATAATAATTCTCAATTATAAGAATTGAATCACTGATTTAATACCACTGCGCATCCTTGGTGTAGTGGTCACTCCACAAGTATAAATGCTTGTAAGGTGCAGAGCGGAATGACCTAGATTCAAGTCTCCAGGAAGATTTGAACTTCATCAATATAAGCATAATGTGGCTTGACATCTACATTTTAGAAATTGTTAAATATTTCCATTGTTGGGGTTCAGCTCGTAAGCTGGTATTTATTTAGTCATTCAAATGGTGACAGATGATTTTTTAGTTATGTATTAGACATTTTGTGTGGATTTAGCTTTCAATAAGATGTAACCATCTGTTGTTGCTGCTCTGGTATATAGCTCAATGGCTGCTTCACATGAGTTTCGTCGTGTGGATATATCTCATGTTTGTAGCTAGGCAAGGTAATAGGCTTGCTCATTCACTAGCAAAACATATCCTTGGCATTGCTAATTTCTTTGTTTAGATTGAAGAGAATCCTTATTTTATTGAATAAGTTCTTCTCTATGATGTACTTGTTATTTTCCATCCTTAATAAAGTTTATACAGTCTTTCTTTCCAAATATATATATATATATATATATATATATACACACACATATATATAAAACACATTACGAGAGATGTTGAAGGTTGCCGGTTGCAACATTTTGTTAATAGCTAGTAAGAACCGAAAAAATCAATAGTCTATTTATGTAAATAGTGATTGCACTTGTGCTTAAAATTCCAATTTCTATGACAACCATGGAACAAGCATTTTCAACCATTGCTCCATTTTGTTAATAGCTAGTAAGAACCAAAAAATCAATAGTCTATTAACTTTTTAAATAGTGATTGCACTTATACTTAATATTCCAATTTTTATGACAACCAACAAAAAGGAAGTTGTTAATTGGAATCTTTGATTTTGTATATACAGAATGAAGTCACCATTAAATTTAGTAGTTTAGAATCAACTATAGGTGATTTTTGGGCTTTTGAAAAGAAAAAGGGTCTAATTTCCTTTTAATAGATTATAAATGATTAAGTTGAAATATTATAAAAATAGTTGTTTTGGAAATATTGACTAGTTGTATTTTTTTTTTCATGCATTATTTAATTTTGAATTGTTAGTATAATCGTTATTTTGGAATGATCAAAATTTTTTTATTCATATTTTAACCTTCTAAAGAAAAACATTCTGTTTCTGGTCATTCATATTCTTTTATTCATATTCCCACCCATTCTTCTTGCCGATGTCCTTAAAGCTGGGCCTGTGGGCATAAATCTGCCCTTCCATTACCTTTGGGAAAGAGATCTTTGAAGGATTCTACATGGACCTCTCTAGGCAACTGGCCATCTTGAAACTAGCAAAATACACTAGAACATTTTATGGTGTTTTCTTCTTTCAACTACAACTTAATTTCAATTTCCCTTAAAAAAAATCGAATTAATGACATATATTAATCATCCATTTTAAAAAAACTGTCAAAACAATTAATTCTTTTTTCACGAATTATTCCAATCTTTATATTTTCAACAACTAAAAGTACTTTAAAAATATAGAATAAAAAAATATATTATTCCAATTTCAATATTTTCAGGAACTAAAAGCCCTTTATTCCTCTCTAGTCAAAATTTCATATTTCGTGATTCAATGAATTCTCTCAATTTTATATTTTCTCAAGCTTTTTTTGTTTTGCAATGTAATCATTCAAAACTATTAGTAACATGAATTTGTCTATAGAAGAACATGGAACGAACGGAAAGAATATAATGAACAATTAAAGATAAAGATAGTAATCTCGACCATTCGATTAGCAGCTAAATGTTTTATTTAAAACTCTTTGGAATTTGGAATCGATAAGCAACAGATAATTATCAAACAAATCATCGGCTGTGGGCCTAAAAGAATTGGCGTGAAAATCAGTAACTGCAGCACTCAGGTCGGTCGATTCGAAACGGGTCACACCCACACACGCAAGAAGAGAGAGAGAGAGAGAGAGAGAGAGAGAGAGAGAGAGAGGGGTGGTTAAAAATATATGGCGGGAATCTTATTTCACACCTATGGTTCTTATTGCATTGCATAAACAAACAACCTACGCACTTACTAAGAAAATGAAGAGTGAATGAATGAGTTACAAATTACAAAAAGTCTAGGTACACACTTGTTCACACCCAACAACTTTATATGTTAGTGTGGTGAGTATAGAAAATAATTGAGTCAATGATAAAAATTATGAAACGATGTTAGCACAATCACAATTTGTTAGTTTAATCAGTCTGTGTTATCGAGTGGTAAAAAGATACATGCAAAGAAAGTTTGTGTACACAATTTTGATTTTTGTGCGCAACTACTTTAATGTGGTCAAAATGTGATTAGTAAAGAAACAATGATGGTTCAGCAATCACAATCAATCATATCGTTAAATTGTGACAAAGTGTATATTCATAGAAGAATTGATGTCAATAATATAGCTCTAGAAATTATATTTTGAGAGATTCTAAAGCTTTAGACATAACAATTTTTCATAGTAATTGAGTTGACAAAATTTTATTGGCTCTCATCTAAGCCTACCACTAATTCTTATTTGGTTACAACATTAACATTACTTTTTTAGCTACTATTAACAACTTGCAAGGTTTGAAATTATTTGTCAATTTTTGTGTGAAAGTATTTGTGTACATAGACTTATTGATTATGTTTGTATGGTTTTGTAAAAGAGTAATACTAAGTATCCATTTAAGAACAACTTATTTAGTTTTTTGTTAAAAGTGTGCTAAAGTATACTTGTAATTTAAAAAAAGTGAGAAAATGTGGGAAAAAAATAAGGTTTTGAAAAGTTGTCTATAAAAGTTAAAAGCTAAAAGTTATAAGTTAATTAGTTTTTATAAGCTTACGTCAAACAAACTCTAATATCACAAAACTTACAAACTAATGTGTTACAAATTTAACAAATTGATATGACAATCTTACAATTTATTATAAGTATTGTTATAAATACTACAAATTTTATTATATGGGAATTATAAACTAATGTGTCACATAAACAATTCAACATTCATTTGATAGGTCATATACTATAAGTTTATCCTAGTAAAGATTGAAACCGTGGTGAAGCACTCTTAGCAAATTTCTTTGAAAGAAGTGTCAAGCCCTCTAAAACAACCGCCCATTGGTCCACATGGCATATAAATTTTGATTGAAACATCTCTCTTGAAAGCCTTGTGACATTGTCTATACTATATATATCACACACACCTCAACGCATGTATATATTATGGAGCTCGCACAACCACCACCATCACCAACAATAACATTTAAACAACCAGAAGCACCATTACCATTTTCTTTCCTCTTCTATCTCTTTCCTTCTCTCTGTCTCTCAGATTCCTCATCAGCTGTGCAACTGCATTACAAAATGTCTCTCATGTCTGCCACTTACGGCACTTCCTCGTTTTTTCTACCATCTGTCTCTGGTTTGCCTTTCTAGTTCAATCAGGAAAAAATTTATATAAATAATCTACTTTCACGTGTTTACCACTCTTATCTTCCAACCTTAGTGACATACTAGCAGCAGAAGCTTCGTGCAGAGTCATATGTAAGTGGGAAGAAAAGTGTTAACATGTGTCACGAGAGTCACCGATTAAAGTTCAATACATATAACCGTTCGAAGGGGACTTACCTCTGCTTTAAGTTTTTTTAACAGTCTCAACTGTAGCCTCTCGAGGAATTCGAAAACACAGATACACACACACAAACACCATGTCGTATTCGTGTGTAAAAGACTTCTTGAAGAGGTTCTGTATGGATGAATTTCCTATGGAGGGTGTTGCTCGTAGCGGCAGCTTCCTCTCTAGTGATCTCTTACCATCACTTGGAGCCAGAATCAACCAGGCAACTAAGCTTCGACAGTACATACTTTCTCCTTTCAGCCCCCGATATAGGTGATGACCTTTGCAATATACTGATATATAGAATTCACTATAATAGTTTGTATAATGTGGCTTTCCTTATTTTTCAGGGCTTGGGAGAATTTACTGGTTGTTTTAGTCATTTACTCTGCCTGGATTTGCCCTTTCGAGTTTGCATTTCTGCCTTACAAGCAAGATGCACTATTCATCTTTGACAACATTGTCAATGGCTTCTTTGCCATTGACATCGTTCTCACATTCTTTGTTGCATTTCTCGACACCCAATCCTATCTTCTTGTCGATGAACCCAAGAGAATTGCATTCAGGTGAATTAAACTTTTGCACCCTATAATAGTAAACTTCATTCAGTTTGACATGAATCAACAATTCTGTTTCCTCAAGAGAAATCACTGACTTGGCCTTCTTCATCCAACTTTCAGGTACATTTCTACTTGGTTTATCTTCGATGTCTGTTCCACCGCACCATTTCAGTCTATCAGCTTGCTGTTCACAAACCATAGCGGTGAACTTGGGTTTAAACTGCTCAGCATGCTCAGACTCTGGCGTCTCAGACGAGTCAGCTCCCTGTTTGCAAGGTCCACAACCCCTTTTGTTTTCTTCAAAATTTCCAATTGTTAAGGTGGAAGAATCACAGTACTAACTAGTTGGTTTCTTTCCTTCCAGACTTGAAAAGGACATTCGTTTCAATTATTTCTGGACTCGTTGCATAAAGCTCATTTCTGTAAGACACTAAAATCACCACCATTTGTTTCTCTTCTAAAGTTCCATCAAAGCCATTTAAAGTGAAATTTTAAATTTGGGTTGTTGTCCTTTCTGGTTTATCTCTCAGGTAACTTTGTTTGCTGTACACTTTGCCGGATGCATTAATTATCTGATTGCAGACAGATACCCTGATCCAAAAAGAACCTGGATTGGTGCAGTGAACCCAAGTTTCAAAGAAGATGGTGTATGGGATAGATATGTGACAGCAATTTACTGGTCTATAACCACATTGACAACTACTGGCTACGGAGACTTGCATGCTGAAAACCCAAGAGAGATGCTATTTGACATATTTTACATGTTGTTCAACTTGGGATTGACATCTTACCTCATTGGAAACATGACAAACCTTGTTGTTCACTGGACCAGCCGCACCAGAAATTTCGTATGTCGTCTTTACCTAATGATTCATTTACTGCTCCAATTTCTTTTTCTTTTTGTTTTTCACCTGCTAAAAGAACTTCAATGATCAAATATTCTAACTGGACTAAAAATAAATCCTAAATCACAATTAGTACTACTAAAGTCTCCATTACTTGAGGCAAAAAACTTGGAAGTTATCTGTCTACCTCATATTTGGCAATTTTATGGCAAAATCATTTCAAGATATATTTTCCACTCTTTATGTATTTCCACTTCCTGCATGGAGCTATTTCCTGTCAACTCTACTGTAATCTCACTCCCTTCCCCTTACTAGCCTAATTTCTGGTAAACTCTACTCTAATCCTGCTTCCTTCCTCTCCTTCCAAACTGGCCATTAATTTTTTAAAGTAAGGCCTGCATGATAAAACTTTTTTCAGCTCCTTTGGTAAAAGCAATTAATATTCTATTCAAAAGAGAGCAATTTGAGAGTGCTAATCCAATGAGGCGTGCTTTGATTTTACAGAGAGATTCAGTGAGAGCTGCATCAGAATTTGCAGCACGAAATCATCTGCCCCCTCCCATACAGGATCAGATGTTGGCACACATATCTCTCAAGTTCAAAACAGAAGGATTGAAGCAACAGGATACCTTGAACGGTCTACCAAAAGCTATTCGTTCAAGCATCGCACAGCATCTATTCTTCGATGTTGTTCAAAAAGTGTACCTTTTCCAAGGGGTTTCTCATGACTTCCTTTTCCAATTGGTAATACTTCACATGACGTATTAGTTTTGAGAACATTGTTTTTACCTGAACTTTTTTTTCCTATTTTAAGCTAAGAAAGTTTCTTAAATTCACAAATAATGCCAGGAAGTAGATACATGAGTCATTGTATTTCATAGCATTTATCGTAAGTTCAAAAATGCTGATTCACTTTCTTTAAAGGTTTCCCAAATGGAGGCAGAGTATTTTCCACCCAAGGAAGATGTAATTCTGCAGAATGAGACTCCAACAGATCTTTACATAATGGTCTCCGGTGTGGTGGTAAGCAAATTTTGAACTTATATAACATCCAAAAATCCCAAAGAATTACTACTAACATAAAGTTAGTTTTGAAAATATTTATGGTTGCAGGATATCCTGTGCAATATTGATGATGGGCAAGAAAAAGTATGTCATCTAATTTTGACAGTTATACATTGTCTATATTAAACAAAAGACCATTCTAAATTCAAATTTCCTTATTCACAATACAGGTTCTTGGAAAGGCAATTGCAGGAGATTCATTTGGAGAGTTTGGAGTCTTGTGTAACAGACCACATCCTTTCAAAGTTCGGACGACAGAGATTTCTCAAATTCTCCGAATCAACAGAACATCACTGATGAACACCATACAAACAAACGAGGAGGATGGGCGCATTATCATGAGCAATCTTTTCCAGGTATTTGCATTATTAGTCATCCTCTATTGTGGAAAATAAATTTTTTTTTTTTTTTTAATTAGATTTTGCCCTTCTTTTCCCAAAACTAATAATTGATAATCAATCTGCACATCTACAGAAATTGAAAGGGCAAGAAAGCTTAGGCTTTGAATACCCACATAAAGATCCTGGACCGATCCTGAATGAATGGCCTGATGGAGGACCCATTGGAGGAACCTGTTCACCTACAGGATATCAACATAATTCACATGACGATACACCAATGCAGGAAGCAACAGGCATACATTTCCTGGAATCAGAGTCTACAGAGCAGAGTGAAACACACCAAAGTCAAATGTTTAACAGATCTGCCATGGATGTGCATTTCATGGATGAGGATGTCCAAAAAGCTCTTCATGCTGCTATTCACATGGGGCATCTTGAGATGGAGAAGATTCTGCCGGAAGGAGCAAATGTAAATAAACTAGATGCCAGAGGATGTACACCAAAAGCTATAGCCGAACAGCAAGAAAACAAGTGCATAAATGACCTCCTACTAAGTTATGAAAATGGAAGGAAACTGGAAGAACACAGAATAGATTTAATTGGCCCAGAATCAGCTGACAACGGCATGTATAGTCAAAGCAGACTTAGAAGACAAGGCTGCCAATCTGTTAACTCCCAATCGAAAAAGAAACCCACAGACTTCTTATCAACCAGAGTTAATTATCCTGGTGATACAGATGTTATTAAATCGATCAAGAAGAGAGTCACCATCCACATGCAGCTTCAACATAACATTTCATCACAGAGGCAGCTTGCAAAGCTAATAATCTTACCCGATTCGATAGAGGAGCTGCTCAAAATAGCTGGTAAGCTTTGTTTGAACTCAAAAGACTTGAAGTGAACCTGGAAATTGAGAATTATAATTAATTAATTAATAATTAGCCAATTAGTATCACAAATTTAGATAACAGATGCAATTGAAGCCAAAATTTAAAAAGGAAAACTTAACCTTGAACTAGTAAAACTGTTTTGGTAAAAGCATAGTTTATTCCTCAAGTTTTATCGATTTGTTATCCCAGAGGTTTGTGAAACTGCAGGTGAGAAGTTTGGAGGCTACAAACCTACAAAAGTCATTAATGCGGAGAATGCAGAAATAGATGACATAAATGTTATTCGAGACGGCGATCATCTGTTTCTCCCTTAAAACAATTGTGAAAATCTGCATTGCAATGTGACCTAATGTTTATTCAAAGGCAAGGATGTACACATGCCAATAACTTGTAACTTTTAGCCAATGTATAAAGAGTTAGTAACAAAAATTTGACTGCTTCAACTGGTAATTTGAGCCTCTATAGCCAGCAATATCACTGGAAACTGGAGAAGTCGATTACAAAAGGTGGAATTCTACTCAATACTTTTGATGGGCAAAACCCCATCCAGTAATTACTTTAAACATCCATTAGAACAATACATCTTACAGTCTCTCTACAAGTATATCAAATTTCAAAACAAAAAAAAGAAAAAAAGTCTCTCTCCAAGCTTTCGATGGTGATGTAGAAGATTGCAGATTTAATTACTGATGCATCGCATATGAAAAGAAACAAATTAAAAGACCCCTATAATTCTTCATAATTTAACCAGTCACTTTCACTTCCTATGGGAACAGACGCTACAAGACCACATAATGATACAGCAGTCAGTCTCAGAAAGAGCATTCCAGTCTGTGCCCGCTACAAAATGCTTGAGTTTCTCATTTTGTACAAGCTTTCCTTTGCATAAATCCTTCAATTTGTTAAGAATCATTCTTAGTGCCTTTTATTGGAAAAGGATGAGCTTCTGAGTTAAAAACAAACTTATCCAATGGAATAAGTGAGCTATCCGCAAAGAGCAAGTACAAATACTTGAGTGTCTCGCCCAAAAAGAAGGTCTCCATCTTGTCTCTTCTATGGGGGGGGATTGTTGTAACATCATCAAGAGAACTGTATCCACCAGTATCCACTTTTGTGTATTTCTCAAATGCTTCAAAGATCTGCCAACCCCATTCGCGGTATCTGCAGCACACAATATTTTCATCATTTTAAGAACAACATATATTTAGGGAGGAACCTCCCTCGCCATGTGTGTCTGTGTGTATCTCTCAGACAACAAATAAATTAGACAGGAAAAACTAGCACATGAGGGGGGAATTATACTTTGGGTCTTCTGTGATACGATACAAGAAAAACAATGACTCTACAGTTTCAGGACGCAAAAGATTATGGCGATCAGCAGGCTTGATTATTATGTCCTTCACATACTCCGAACTCTTGTTCCCACCATCTAGACCTCCTTCAGAAAAATCCTGTTTCAATAAGAGTAATGTGTCAACTTTCTGTACAACATAGACAATAGGTCGTAAGTATCCAACATAGACAAAGGTAAAAGAAAGTTTGAAGCTAATAATTACTAGAAAAAAAAAAATGGCAACAAATCTTAAGAGAAGGAGAATAATAGAGTAATAACGCATTTGTGCACATATATACTTAATTCATTGACCAGTGCTTCCAACACATGGTTCATACATATCCAACTAACCTTTGTATGGAAGTAAGCAATTTCTGGAGCAAGACCAGTAGAAGTAACTGCATACATCTCAAAACATGTTTTAGCCAGATCCTCTGCAAGCTTCAGATTTTCCAAGTCTTCAAAGTTAAGCAAATTGTCTTTCATTGCCTTTTCCTTTGTAATGCCTTTAGTGGCGCCAAGAGCAAGAGTACCAGACAAGAAACACACCTAAAAGGTAGTACAAAAAATTGCTTTTAGCCACAACCATCAACATACATTAACTGATAATCTGTACTATATTGTGTGTGTGTGTGTATTCCACCCACTTAATTGCTTATCTACAATGGTCATTTCAGTGTCATAAAGAATTTTCATTACTAACAGGAGAGCTTCAAACTCAAAGACTTGGCATCATGTTTAACAAAGAAATCCCCAAGACATATTTTAATCCATACAATTCATGAGAAAAACAAATGGCCATGCAACCTAGAATTGGAACAAAGAAAGCACCGTATCATACCCAATGCATGCAGTACAAGCGTGCAACAGAAAACCTTGATACTGCAGATTGCATTTCTTTATCCTATTATTTGATCAGGGAAGACAAGCTTATGTTTTACATAGCACATCAAGTAACATTACTTTTGACAAAGAATGAGATATATTACAAGCACAGAACTTTTCACATAAGAGCAAGAGGATGCAGAAGTGTTCCTAACAGGAATGAGGAGAGACTTCCTATTTTTTTTCTTTAGTAGATGGAAATGGAGGAGACTAGTAACTTCACCATAAAGAAGTTATGGAGACAAAATCTTTAATTTATTTAACATAGTAGTAGAAAGTTTTCCACCCAGAAAAAAGAAGCAAAAATAATCTTAGAGAAACTTCATCCAAAAACAAAAATTCCAAAAGCTACGTCAACATCAAGTAGTAGAGAAAGTATTGCATACCAGGTGATCCATTTTTGGACTAAAAGCACCATCAGATCCATAAGGCAATTCGCCAACAAAAACTAGTCCATTTGGAATTGATTTCTGAACTAGACGGTGCCTAACACCCTTCATTGCTTCCGTATACATATCATATAGATAAGTCAAATTATTATCTCGGGCGGTTCCTTGCTGAAGCCACACTTTGATCAGGTACTCATAGTAACTATCACCACGAGATCCCAATCTTATATTTTCTCCACTAAATTCACCAGTCTGAGGACTGCATTTAGTAGTAGGAAATATGAAAATGAGTCAATAAAGTAGAAAAAGAGGAAATCTGATTCTTATTATTGATTAAAGGCGAAGCTTTTGGATGGAAAGGAGAGTGATCTCATAGAATCATCACCATAAATAAGAAGGCAAGATCTTTTCATAATAAACAAACAGCCCTTAAAAATAAGGCAGCTATTGTAATTTTAAACTGCAGTAGTTTTTTGCAAAGTTGATTCAAATGAGGCATCTAGTTGTATCACCCCCCCCCCCCCCCATGTGCATGGTGGAAGGAACAAAAAATTGAGAGAGAGAGAGAGAGAGAGAGAGAGAGAGAGCTACTTATTTGAAATAGGTAAGGCTAGTACCTAATGTAGATAGGAACCAGTCCTTCCACCTTTGGGAGAGTCTTTATGTGTTCCAAGACCTTCATGGCTTCTATGCTGTACTTGGGATCACCAGAAACGGCACTGAGATAATTGAACTCGAGCTGTAAAGTAGAAACTTCTGAAGTACTGCTTAATCCACCAGAAGCTGGATGTGCTGTGGAGTCATGCAGAATAACATCACTAAAGGGAATAGGGGTTGGACTGGAAGTAAAAGCAGATAGGAGACGATCGGCCAAGTTCTTAGCAGTTTCTAGATAAACAGTTGGTTTAGGCCCTGTATGTGTCAATTTCATCCCTTGTTCCCCACCACTCAAATGATATGCACTCAAAAGACCACCCAGAACACGTATGGTAGTTTCAAACAAATTGACTTGGCCTTTCTTAGTAATCCTATCTAAAAGGTGTTTCTCAATCCATGAGCCAGCTTCAGAGACCACTTCATCAACACCCATTATCATGGCAGTATCAAGAGCATCCACAATGGTAGCACCGAGACCTCCTAACCCATCAACTCCATGCTGGCTCACTGGCATAAGTTCATCATAACCTATCGCATATTTCGTATAGCCAGACCATGCATGGATAAAAGCATCCTTAACACTTTGTTGCCTAGCTATCCATTTTGACCCGGCATTTAGCTTATCAGACTCATGACTAGAGCTATTATTAAAACCTTTCTGATCAGGTGATAATCGAGGAGGAAGCCTAGGCGGTTTTCTCAACAGCTTCCCCAACCTGCTGCCACCATATGAAACAAGCTTATCTTTACTATTCTTAACACCTTTCCCTAGTCTATCAGTTACAGAATTGGCAGGACTTGTATGTGTAAGCATAAGATATGCTATACCAAAGATCAAAAGTAACGATAAAAACTTCCCTGTACTACAACTTAAAGAAGTACGCTTGACATTACTGGTGAAGAATGTCTGATAAATAACCTGGAAAACAAAATTAATAACTGGGAGTCATTTCAAGCTGAGAATCTCATATATAAAATCATTGCGACTAGCTATTGATACAACAGATAACTACTTATTTTCTATAATTGGTCTTGAATCCAAAACCTCATCCTTTACCCAATGCTTAAGCAGAGAAGGTGCAATTCGAGCTAGAGCTCATAAAGCATACCATCTCAAATGTTATAAAAACTATATAAAAGAAAAAAACAATAAAAGAATATCACAAGCTATGAGAAAATCTTACGTTTGTCATTTTATCCATCTCTTGTGCATCCGTTAACATTTCACATAACTTATTTGACTTGTTTTCTTGCTTAAGGTTATGAAACTTCTTTAAGGGTCTCATTAACAGATGCCCTTAGGGTATTTGTTAATAAGCTATTTTAGGAAAGTTTTGATACCACTCTTTCAAAAAAAGTCAGTTTCTTTTTTCTTTTTCCATAAAAAGTTTCTTAAAATATTTCTTAAACCAATGCCCTTAGGGCATCTGTAACTTTTCCTCTTCTTTAGTAGCTCTAAAGTTATCAGCAATCTGAAAATCTAATTAAAAACCAAACAGGTATTTAGAATATTCAATAAACACTTAAAAGCACGAGAAAGTGTCCAGAAATTCACACAAAAAAGCTCAAACTTAGTCTCTTTGTAATATAATGAAACTATTAATGGTATGAATGTCTAAACGCCCTTGATTTCAATTCAAAACACAAAATTTTCATTTCATTTTGCGCAATGATCACACCCAATTCTAAAATGTAAACACACAATTCAATAACCAAAACACGAAGATATCAAAGATTTACTACTACCACAAACAAAAAAAGAGCCAAAATTGAAGCTAATGATTAACCATAAATTTGAATTTGACAAAAACCAAAAATTCACAAAAATCCAAAATCGTGAAGAGGATGAGATCTTAGAACCTTGAAGAAGGATCTGTGGCGGAACTTGGCGTTGTCGTAGTGAACATCTTTCGTGGTGTAAGGCAGAGACTTGTTGGACGAAGACATAGTTGGGGGAGTGGGGGAAATGGATCCAGATCAACGGCTAGGGTTCCATGATCTGATCCGCTCAACTCAGATGCAAAGTGAGAAAAGCGATTCGATAGAGAATTCCCGAGAAAGTGACGTAATTCGATTCCCGGAAAAAAATGCGTTTGAGCATTCAACCGTGTCTGAGTCTACTCGGTCAGAGAGAGCAAGAGAGAGAGAGAGATTATAATTTATATAGTGTCTGAAACTGTGAAAAGGCTTTGGGCTTTGTTTTCAAGTCAATGGAGCTCCGCCACCTGAACGTTGTAATCGTTGTATGCTGTTTCAACTAATTGTACCTAAAAACTCATTTCTTTTATTTTATTTTCAAAAAAAAAATTCTTGTTCTAAAAAATATAATTTAGGTTATATTTCGCTCTCAAAATTTTTAATTAAATTTTTTTTAAATTTAATCCATTGAAATGTAATGCATTTCATCCTTAGGTTCCTACTACTAATTATTAAAGAATAATGTTAACAAACACCGTTTAAGTGCAAAAAAAACAAACAAATTTATCAGATAAAGTTAAAAAAGACACCAAATAATCTCTACAAAACTACAAAAATGACATAAACGGTAAAAAGATAAAAATTTTGTCGGAAAAAAGTTTTTTAAAAAAATGGATGATTTTTCACATAATGTACGTGCATTGTACATTGTACACAATTTTGCAAGTCCAATTTACATTTTTTTTAAATTTAATCCATTGAAATGTAATGCATTTCATCCTTCGGTTCCTACTACTAATTATTAAAGGAAAATGTTAACAAACATTGCTTAATTGCAAAAAAGACAAGCAAATATGTTAGACAAAGTCAAAAAAGACATCAAGTAATCCCTACAAAACTGAAAAAATGACATAAACTGTAAAAAAGACAAATTTTGTCAGAAAAAAGTTTAAAAAAAAAACGTGGATGAAATTTCACATGTATGTACGTGCATTGTACATTGTACACAATTTTGTAAGTCCAATTTACACAATTGATTATGGAATGTTTACAATTCAATATACACAAATTTTTTTTTATAGAATGTTCAAAATTTTGTACATATAACTCACATTTTTTTCAAAAAATGTAAACAATACTATATATAGAATTATATACACAATTTTTCAAAAAATAAACAAAATAAAGTATATTTAATGTATACAATTTTGTATATTTGGGGTACACAATATTGCACATTCAATGTACACAACTTTCAAACACAATTTTGAACATTTAATATATACAATTTTTCAGAAAATATACAAATTTCTAGATATCAGCAAACACAATTTGTACACAATTTTCTCAAATAATGCTCAAAATTCTACATATTCAATTTACCCTTTTCATAGGATGTACATAGTTTTATATATTCAATGCACACAACTCTATATATTCAACATACACAATTTTTAAAAGGAATGTACACAATTATGTACATTCAATGTAAATTTATAATAGAATGTACAAAACTCAATAAATCCATCGTACACAACTTTTAAAAAAAATGTACATAATTCTTTATGTTCAATATATACAATTTTTCAAAAAGTACAAATAATTTTGAATATTTAACTTACACATTTTTTTCAAAGAATATACATAATTTTATACATTCAAAGTACACAATTTATCATTGAATATACACAATTCAGTATATCCAGGTTACACAATTTTGTGAATTGAATGTATCGAAATTTTCAACGTATGTGCACAATTTTGTATATTCAATATACACAATTATTCAATGTACACAATTTTTCAAATTATATATATATATATATAATGTATGAAATTTTGTATATTAATAGTACATAATTTTGTGTATCAAGTGTATCAAAATTTTCAACGTATGTGCACAATTTTATATATCCATACACAATTATTCAAACAATATACACATTTTGTACATTTAATGTACTCAATTTTTTATTGAATGTACATAATTATGTACATTCAATAGGCATGTACACCATTTTTTCAAATAATGTACCTAATTTGTGTATTCAATGTACACATTTTCTCAAAAACTGTAAACAATTTTGTATATTCAACATTCCAAAATTTTTAAAGAATATACATGACTTATGCATAAACGATGTGTACAATCTTTCAAAGAATATACCAATTTAGCATTTTCAATGTACACAATTTTTATAAGAATATACGCAATTCTGTACATTAAATGTACCAATTTAAAAAAAAAATTACACCATTCTATATATTCTAGGTACACAATTTTGTTTATTTAATGCATATAATTTTTCAACGAATATTTGCAATTTTATATATTTAATGTACACAATTTTTCAAACAATGCACATAATCCAATACAGTTAATTACATTATTTTTCATAGGATGTATACAATTTTGTATATTCAAGGTACAAAAAATGTTCAAAGTACAATTCAAAGTATGCATTTTTTTTAAAGAAAATTCATTATGTTTAAAGTACAAATTATTTCAAAGAATACAATGTTTTATATTCAATGTACACAATTTTTCAAAGAAAGTACCGAATTTTATATATTCAACATATACAATTTTTCAAAAAATATAACTAATTTTGTAAATTCAACTCACACAATTTTTGAATGTCTTACAAATTCTGTAAATTTAACATACATAATTTTTTAAAGAATGTGCACAATTCTATATATTTATTATTAATAATTTTTCATAAATTTATATATTCAATGTACACAAATTTCCAAATAATGTGCATAGTTCTGTACATTCAATGTACATAAGCTTTCATAGATTGTACATAATTCTCTGTATTCAATTTGTACAATTTTTCAACGAATGTACACAATTTTCTACATTTTCCATACACATTTTCTTCAAAAATGTGCACAATTTCATACTTTCAATGGATCCAATTTTTTTGTAAAGAATTTATATAAATTTTTTATATTCAATGTTCACAAGTTTTCATGGAATATACACCAAATTTTTTTTTTTAAATGTATACTATTCTATACATTTAACTTACACAATTTTTAAAGAATGTACCTAATTTTGTAGATTCAATATACATAATTTTTTAAAGAATGTTAACAATTCTGTACTTTCAATGTGCAAAATTTTCAAAAAATGTAAACAATTTTACAACCTAAACATTTTTATCAAGGGATGTGGTGGGCAAAGAGTCGAAAGGGTGAATTAAGTTTGATTCTAGATCCAGCTACTATTTGCTCACACAATTCATTTTTAGAGATGGGATGCAAGGTCAACCCTTGAGTACCCATTGCAATACGAAAGATGTAAATCCTATGAAAAACTACTAGCGTACTGATTAATATTCAAGTAGGAAATTACTGAAAAAAGACTAATTGTTGGTCCTCGGGTTTAGTCCGAGGATGATGTTATAGATGGATGAATTATCTCTCTTTTTCTCTTTTCTAATTTTTCTCCCACCCTCGATCCAGGTGCTTCTTAGCTTTATATAACTTAGCAAAGATGCATCTGGATCTTACATTTGGAAGGTCATGATCAAACCATCTTGATACTCTTCCCATCAAAATCTTGCTAGAAGGTTTTTACACTTGAGTATTAGCTATGGTAACACTATTCAAGGTTATTTTCCCATTGATGCAACCAACTAAGTAATTGCAATGCATTTAATGCGGAGAGGACAGCCATCTTGTACTTCTTTTTTATTCTCTTCCTTGTACAATACCAAGTTAGCCTTGTTCCCCCTCGGGTTGCCCCATGCCCCCTTTGGCTCTGTCCCTTAACCCTCCAAGGTTAGGTAGACGTCCTCGGCATCCTCATCAGCTATGGTTGTATAGTCCAGGAGTGAGTTAAGTGTATACCTAGTAAGGACAATTTGCCTATGTTCCCCAATGTTCACCTCTATATGAACTTTGTTAGCCATTTGGATCCTTGTCCCCCCACAAGGAATATACAAAATTTTGTACATTCAACATACACAATTTTTCTAATAATGTACTCAATTAAGTGCATTCAATGTACACAATTTTTTAAAGATTATACAAAAATCTATACATTTAATATGTATAATTTTTCATAGAATGTAAACAATTCTATACATTTCAAAGAACAAATTTTTTTATAGAAAGTATACAATTTTATATAATCAACATACACAATTTCTCATGGAATGTACACAATTTTGAATATTTACTGTACACAACTTTTCATAGAATTTACAAAACTCAATAAATTCAATATATACAATTTTTCCAAAAATATATACAATTCTATATATTCAAGGTACACAATTTTGTACTTTTAATGTACACAATTTTTAAAAGAGTATTCATATTCTATATATTGAATGTACACAATTTTTCAAAGAAAGTAAACAATTTTATATATTTAACATATATAATTTTTCAAATAAGTAAT
This sequence comes from Castanea sativa, assembly GCF_040712315.1. NCBI lineage: Eukaryota > Viridiplantae > Streptophyta > Magnoliopsida > Fagales > Fagaceae > Castanea > Castanea sativa. The sequence goes on from NC_134017.1 coordinate 54,089,147, forward strand.
TCCATATATTCAATGTACACAATTTTTTTTTTTAAATGTACACAATTCTTTTTATTAAAGATACATAATTTATCTAAATTTGTATACAATTTTGTACATTCAATGTAAAAATCTTTTCAGTGGATGTACAAATTCTATATATTTATTGAATACAATCTTTTAAACAATGTATACAATTGAGTACATTCAATGTAAACAATTTTTAAAAGAATATACCAAATTTTGTATATTCAATGTACACAATTTTCAAAGAATGTAAATAGTTTGTATATTCAATGTAAGTGCACAATTGCACCTAGATCCAAAGAAATTTATGGGCTCAAGCCTAATGAGTCTTAAACAATAAAATTTGTAAAGCGTGGGCTTGAAATCTAGATTAAAGGTACTGAGAATTTGATAATAGGCTTTGGTGTGCAAACACTTATAAATAACGAATGATAATTGCCGATGGACCTCCTCGGACGTGAGCCGAGGATTACTTCTGTATTATTTCTTTTTCTTTCTCAAAGATTACAATTCTTAATTCCTTTCTTCGTTACCGACTCCCCCTTTTCTTTAACCTTCACCCCCCTTAAATACTTCATTTTCTAATGCTTTATCCACGTGTTGCTCAAACCCCCTCCCCCCTAGATATTTCTTCCCTTAGTGCCTTTGAATAGTGACCAAAAGTTTCAGCCCTACTGTTCAGGGGTCACTTCCCCATTAATGCGGCCAGGGAGGTAGGTACAGAGTCTTTAATGTGGAGGTGGCAGCCTTGGCTTATGATACTTTTCTAACATCGGTGTATCTAGTAGGTTCAGGGCTTCCCCCTCTTAACCAACAGTCTTTCCAGAATTCTGCCTTGATCTTCGTAGTGAACTTCTGACTTCTCTTGGATCTGTCCGAGGAGAAATTCACTCTCGGCCGTATCCTCGAACCCTCGGCATATGGGCCGGTTCGCAGTACTAGCAAATTCTTAGTTCAAGAACAGATCGGCCCTCCTTGTTAGAGCCCAAAGGCCCAGATGCCCGCTTGGGTCCTTTTACTCCCCACAATAGCCCCTCAAAACTCTATTTTTCAGCATCCGAGGAGAAAAATAGGGTTTTGATTCAACGAGAACTTACCCCACACGTTTTGTAAATAACCGCACGTGTGGAGATCGCTTCGTGTTCCAGAAGATGCCACTTGGCGGTTTTATTTTTCAAAAACGCGCGCATTTAATACCGTAAGTTACACCTTGTCCCCCACGTTCAACTGTAAGATGAGCACCCAACGGCCCTTGTTACCCCCCGAAAATTTGGGCGGGATGAATACAATTTCGAGGCCACTTCCCGCACGTCGTGACGCTTTGGAAACCTGCGCCTTCATTTATTTCTTCAGAGACTAATCCCATCAAAACATCAATAATCACCTTTTCTCTACAGAAATCCGTGGAAACTCGCACAACTTCAAACTTGTAAGTTCCTATTCTTTTTCTTTACTCCATTCTCCTCGGATCTTGTCCTCGGCTCCCATTTTAACCGTTCTCCCTCTTAAAACTTAGTCTTTCGTCTCTTCCTAATGGGTAGATTTAAGTGTTTAGTTGACACCGCCGCTGAGATGGAAGGTTTCAGAGCCAAATACCACATTCCCAGCGACGTAGGTTTAAGATACTGTCCGGCGGAAGCCGTAGCTGGGTCTAAGAAAACGGAAGAGGTTATCATCCCCATGATTGCCTTCATAGAAGGTGGGATGACCCTTCCTATGAGAACCGTGATCAGGGAATACCTCTGCAACCACCGATTGTGTCCTGACCAGTGTGCTCCCAACGTCTTTAGAGTCTTAGGAAGCGTCGATGCTCTAAATGAGTAGATGGGTCTGAACCTTACCTGGCATGACGTCGCCTTTATGTACGAATGCCACAAACTCACTAGGGTAGGCTATTATATCAAATCCCGCTCTAGCGTAGTTAGGTTGATCTCTTGTCTGCCCAAATCCAATAAAGGCATGAAGGACGACTACCTCATCGTCTCAGGCAACTGGCACGACGGCCTCCACTGCCCAGTTGAGTGGGGAGATCCAGGTGCGACTCCTTAGGATCTAACTTCCCACCCCACAACTCCACCTAACATCTAAAAATGTGCATTTGCATTTACTTAAGCGTCTAACTTTAGTTTATTACATGTCCCACAAATCTAACCATGTTTGTTTGTTTTGGTGTCTTTCTTTGCAGATAAACAACACGTGCGCCCTCGCTTGAGCCATTGTAACGTCGCGGATCTGAACCGAGTGTTACGCTCAGAGGTGTTCGTGAGTGAAGACTTACAACTTAGGGCGGCTCATTTGATATTAGGGTACGACCCTATCTCCTCGGACTTCCAGGAGATTGAGAACGCCATCGTTGCGGGTGACCGGAGGCGAAGAAGGATTCACGTGGCTAGACCGCACTTCTTAGCCGACCACGACCTTCCTGACGACCCCCACACTATACTGTACACACAGACCATTGCAGCAATCCCCCTCGCCACACACTCTTAGGCAACAGTTGTCCCCGAGGAGCAAGTGTCTTCGTCCAACACGTTGGACGACGAGATAGATAAATTCCAACTTGAAGACACCCAAAGGCCTAGTAGAAGCCCATTTGTCATCCTTTCCGACGAGGAAGAGGAGCTAGCCGAGACCTCTGGGATCGCGGGCCTAGTGATAGCACGTCCAGAAGACAGCTCCATTGAGGAAGACATGGACGAGCTCAAGGGCCTTATGACGGCGAGAGGCGCGAGAGTGGCCAAAAAGGGAACGAGGGGGTCCCAAGTTCCCCCAGCCTTGCCACCACCCCCTCCTCTAGCCGACCCCAAACTTCCAGTTGAGGAGCCTAAAAAGAAAAGAAAAGAGGAGGCCGAGGAGACTGGTGGCGAAAAACAAAAGAAGCCACGACAACAACCACAACCAGCTCAGCAGCAGAAGCTGGACAAGGGCAAAGGTCGGGCTCGCTCAGTCGAGAGTGGGGAGATCAGGGACATGGCCGAAGTGCTCCGAGCATCGGCCACCTGGTCTCCTAACTTAAGACTGGACGGCGCACCGATCCCCTGCCACTCCAGTATTAGGGCAATCCAACAAGGCCACGCCCACCACTTGGCAGAGGCGTTGGAGCGTCCTCTTCTGCTAACCAAGGACATGGAAACCTTGGAGAGGATGGGCCAGCCTCAGTTGTTCCTTTCACTAAAAAGGGATTTAGCTCTGGTAAGTTCCACCTCACACTTGTACTCTAGATTCATTTGTAAACACTTTACCATATTTAACCTCTTGACATTTTTTGTAGGCCATCCAAGAAGTTTTCGTGGCCGAGAAGTTTGTGGAGGATTCTCGGAAGCGCGCTGGGATGGAGCAAGAGCTACGGCAAGAGGCAGAAAGGTCCCTAGGCCAGGTCCTAGCAGAGAATGGGAAGATCAAATCGCAGCTGGCCGATTTAAAAAGAGAGAAGGATGGTGCCGAGGCCAGCTTAAAGACGATGGAAAACCAAGTGGAGGGGCAACGTAAGCTTCTTCGCCAAAAGGACGACGAGCTCTCTCAAGCCCAACGGGCACGCTCTGATTTGGAGAAAGAGCTTACGCGGGCGAAGGAGGAGGCTCGCGCCCATAAGCACGCACTGGAGGCCGCGAAGAAGGCTAGCTATCAGGAGAGCGTAAATGCAACGCAAGAACAGTTGACAGAAGCCTTTGCGGCCTTGTGCTGAGGGTACTATCAACAGGTTTGGGGAGAGGCCATGAATGCAGCAAGGGTTCCTCAAGCTTCCAAGCTGAGGAAGCCCGAGAACATTTGGCTTCCTCTAGACATACAGGAGATAGAAGACCCTCCTTTTGCTGCCTCCCCTACCCTTCCTCCTGTGGTGCAAGAACTCGTTCCTGATCCTACAGAACCTGAAGGTTCCCATAAAGAGAAGGACGAGCGTGGCGGTGTCGAGAAGGAGCAAATTCAGAACGTGGAGCCCCTCGTTCCTTCAACAGACAAAGGGAAGCAAGTTTTGTCTACCTTTGAGCTGGAACTGAAGAGCACTGAAGCTGGCAGCAGCTCCCTCCAAGACCCCCTACCCAAGCTTAGGACCTAGCATAGGACTTTCATGTACTCCCCTTCTTTTTGATGATGTATGTAATTAATGAAGAATAATTTTATTCAACTTTCACTCATGTTGTATTTGTTTTACTTTGTTCTTTTTGTGCTTGTCATGAAAGTTCTCACTAATACATAGTTAAAGGAAGAACAGAATAAACAAATCTAACTCCAGGAGTTGCACAATTATAACCTCCATACATTCATGCGCATATTTGCTTTGCAAAGTAGAACATTTAAGAACCTGGCAGAGATTAACTTAGTTTGGATATTTAACAATGCCTTAGTTAAAAAACTCATATGATGGTTAAACTTTTGTAATTTGAGGTATTACTTTCAGTAGGATGTAAGGTACGAGGGCGATTCCTTACAAAAATTTGTTTAACACTTAAAAATATAGAACTTAAGATCTAAGTTAATGAATGGTAAGATACTGATTTCCACAAAGCATGTGATAAGAATAAGAACAGTGACTAAGATATCAATTTCCACAAGGTTTGTGGTCTGAGGACCATACTTAACCAAGTTTCTATTTGACACTTAAGAATAGTAACTTCAAATGTTAATTTTCCTAAAGTAGAAGGTCCGAGGACCCGGCATAACTAAGGTTCTGTTTAACAAATGACAAGATATCAATTTCCACAAGATTTGTAGTCCGAGGACTATACTTAACCAAGTTTCTGTTTGACACTTAAGAATAGTAACTTCAAATGTTAATTTCCCCAAAGTAGAAGGTCCGAGGACCCGACATAACTAAGGTTCTGTTTAACAAATGACAAGATATCAATTTTCACAAGGTTTGTGGTCCAAGGACCATACTTAACCAAGTTTCTGTTTGACACTTAAGAATAGTAACTTCAAATGTTAATTTCCCCAAAGTAGAAGGTCCGAGGACCCGGCATAACTAAGGTTCTGTTTAACAAATGACAAGATATTAATTTCCACAAGGTTTGTGGTCCGAGGACCATACTTAACCAAGTTTCTGTTTGACATTTAAGAATAGTAACTTCAAATGTTAATTTCCCCAAAGTAGAAGGTCTGAGGACCCGGCATAACTAAGGTTCTGTTTAACAAATGACAAGGTATCAATTTCCACAAGGTTTGTGGTCCGAGGACCATACTTAACCAAGTTTCTGTTTGACATTTAAGAATAGTAACTTCAAATGTTAATTTCCCCAAAGTAGAAGGTTCGAGGACCCGGCATAACTAAGTTCTGTTTAACAAATAACAAGATATCAATTTCCACAAGGTTTGTGGTCCGAGGACCATACTTAACCAAGTTTCTGTTTGACATTTAAGAATAGTAACTTCAAATATTAATTTTCCTAAAGTAGAAGGTCCGAGGACCCGGCATAACTAAGGTTCTGTTTAACAAATGACAAGATATCAATTTACACAAGATTTGTGGTCCGAGGACCATACTTAACCAAGTTTCTGTTTGACATTTAAGAATAGTAACTTCAAATGTTAATTTCCCCAAAGTAGAAGGTCCGAGGACCCGGCATAACTAAGGTTCTGTTTAACAAATGACAAGATATCAATTTCCACAAGGTTTGTGGTCCGAGGACCATACTTAACCAAGTTTCTGTTTGACATTTAAGAATAGTAACTTCAAATGTTAATTTCCCCAAAGTAGAAGGTTCGAGGACCCGGCATAACTAAGGTTCTGTTTAACAAATGACAAGATATCAATTTCCACAAGGTTTGTGGTCCGAGGACCATACTTAACCAAGTTTCTGTTTGACATTTAAGAATAGTAACTTCAAATGTTAATTTTCCTAAAGTAGAAGGTCCGAGGACCCGGTATAACTAAGGTTCTGTTTAACAAATAATAAGATATCAATTTCCACAAGATTTGTGGTCCGAGGACCATACTTAACCAAGTTTCTGTTTGACATTTAAGAATAGTAACTTCAAATGTTAATTTCCCCAAAGTAGAAGGTCCGAGGACCCGGCATAACTAAGGTTCTGTTTAACAAATGACATGATATCAATTTCCACAAGGTTTGTGGTCCGAGGACCATACTTAACCAAGTTTCTGTTTGACATTTGAGAATAGTAACTTCAAATGTTAATTTTCCTAAAGTAGAAGGTCCGAGGACCCGGTATAACTAAGGTTCTGTTTAACAAATGACAAGATATCAATTTCCACAAGATTTGTGGTCTGAGGACCATACTTAACCAAGTTTCTATTTGACATTTAAGAATAGTAACTTCAAATGTTAATTTCCCCAAAGTAGAAGGTCCGAGGACCCGGCATAACTAAGGTTCTGTTTAACAAATGACAAGATATCAATTTCCACAAGATTTGTAGTCCGAGGACTATACTTAACCAAGTTTCTGTTTGACACTTAAGAATAGTAACTTCAAATGTTAATTTCCCCAAAGTAGAAGGTCCGAGGACCCGACATAACTAAGGTTCTGTTAAACAAATGACAAGATATCAATTTTCACAAGGTTTGTGGTCCGAGGACCATACTTAACCAAGTTTCTGTTTGACACTTAAGAATAGTAACTTCAAATGTTAATTTCCCCAAAGTAGAAGGTCCGAGGACCCGGCATAACTAAGGTTCTGTTTAACAAATGACAAGGTATCAATTTCCACAAGGTTTGTGGTCCGAGGACCATACTTAACCAAGTTTCTGTTTGACATTTAAGAATAGTAACTTCAAATGTTAATTTCCCCAAAGTAGAAGGTTCGAGGACCCGGCATAACTAAGGTTCTGTTTAACAAATGACAAGATATCAATTTCCACAAGGTTTGTGGTCCGAGGACCATACTTAACCAAGTTTCTGTTTGACATTTAAGAATAGTAACTTCAAATGTTAATTTTCCTAAAGTAGAAGGTCCGAGGACCCGGTATAACTAAGGTTCTGTTTAACAAATGACAAGATATCAATTTCCACAAGGTTTGTGGTCCGAGGACCATACTTAACCAAGTTTCTGTTTGACATTTAAGAATAGTAACTTCAAATGTTAATTTCCCCAAAGTAGAAGGTCCGAGGACCCGGCATAACTAAGGTTCTGTTTAACAAATGACAAGATATCAATTTCCACAAGGTTTGTGGTCCGAGGACCATACTTAACCAAGTTTCTATTTGACATTTAAGAATAGTAACTTCAAATGTTAATTTCCCCAAAGTAGAAAGTCCGAGGACCCGGCATAACTAAGGTTCTGTTTAACAAATGACAAGATATCAATTTTCACAAGGTTTGTGGTCCGAGGACCATACTTAACCAAGTTTCTGTTTGACATTTAAGAATAGTAATTGTAAGTCCCTGAGATATTTATAACTTTGAACTGTTAACTAAGAAAAGCACACTTTATTAATAGTAATACCTTCGAAGGTTATTTATATTCCAGGGGCATTGTACAATTCTTTCATCTAGATCAACTAAACGATACGACCCTATGCCAGCTACTGAAACAATGCGATAGGGGCCTTCCTAGTTTGGTCCTAGCTTACCCCAAGCCGGGTTCTTAGCGGTGCCCACAACTTTTCTCAGTACAAGATCCCCAGGTGCAAGTGGCCTTAGCTTCACGTGGGCATCATATCCCCGCTTAAGCTTCTGTTGATAATAAGCCATTTGGACCATAGCTGCTTCGCGCCGTTCCTCAACCAAATCCAAGCCTTTCTCTAGGAGGCCATCGTTATTCTCCGGGCTAAAAGAACTTGTCTTTAGGGTGGGAAAACCAGACTCTAGAGGTATCACCGCCTCGGCTCCATAAGTCATAGAGAATGACGTTTCTCCCGTGAACCTGCGTGGTGTAGTCCGATACGTCCACAGGACGTGTGGTAGTTCTTCTACCCATCTGCCTTTCGCATCGTCCAACCTTTTCTTGAGCCCACTGATTATGACCTTATTGACGGCCTCGGCTTGCCCATTTCCCTAAGGATAAGCTGGGGTGGAATACCTATTTATGATGCCCATATCATCACAATATTTCCTAAAAGCCTTGCTGTCGAATTGAACGCCGTTGTCTGAAATAAGCATATGTGGTATTCCGAATCTAGTGACAATATTTTTCCAAACAAACTTCTTGGAATCAACGTCTCTGATATTTGCTAAGGGCTCGGCCTCAACCCATTTAGTGAAGTAGTCCGTCCCCATGAGCAGCCATCTTTTGTTTTCTGCAGCCCTCGGAAATGGCCCCACGATATCCAATCCCCATTGTGCAAAAGGCCAGGGACTGGAGAGAGGGTTGAGAACCCCTCCAGGTTGATGAATATTAGGGGCGAACCTTTGGCATTGGTCGCACTTTCTGGCATAGTCCTGAGCCTCCCTTTGCATATTGGACCACCAATAACCTTGAGTCAGAGCTCTATGGGCTAAGGACCTTCCCCCGGTGTGGCTCCCACAAATCCTTTCATGCAGTTCCTCCAGAAGTGCTTCCGTTGATTCAGGGTGCACACACAACAAGTACAGTCCTGAAAAGGATCGTTTATACAGTTTTTGGTCCTCGAACAACCAGAAACGTGACGCCTTTCGACGTATCTTATCTGCTTCAGACTTGTCTTTAGGAAGAATGTCGTTCTTAAGAAAAGATACGACCGGGTCAATCCAACTAGGTCCAGGCCTTATTAGATGGATGCGAGCCGCATTGACAATGGTAAGAGTTGGCTCTGACAAATCCTCTACAAGAATAATCCTGGGCAAATTCTGAGCCGAAGACGTTGCCAATGTGGCCAAAGAATCTGCATGGGTGTTTCCACTCCTAGAAATGTGAGCTAAGACGAAGGAGTCAAATTCAGCTTGTTGACGCTTGACCTGGGCCAAATATTCCTGCATTCTTGGGTCCCTAGCCTCCATGGTCCCCGTGACCTGGTCGACCACTAACTGGGAGTCCAAGAACGCATGGACTTCCTTTCCACCCGTCCTATGTACCATGTTCATGCCCACCAAGACTGCTTCGTACTCGGCTTCATTATTAGTAGCCGAGAATGACAGCCTTAGAGATTTTTCGAAGACAATTCCCTCAGGGGATATCAGGACAAGTCCGACACCAGATCCTCTCTGATTAGCTGCCCCATCCACATACATTTTCCAAGTTGGAGGTGCTGCGGCTGTGATCACACCAACTGATTTTCCATCCATGTGTGCTTCTTTTAGAGTTTCTTCTAGCAATGGCTCGGTAAACTCTGCCACCAAGTCAGAAAGGACCTGGCCCTTCACGGAGGTGTGAGGCCTGTATTTAACGTCAAAGGCTCCCAAAATGGTTCCCCATTTTGCCACCCTGCCCGAGTAATCGGCGCTGCATAACACCGCCTTGAGAAGTAATTGGGTAAGAACCACCACCGTGTGGGACTGGAAATAATGAGGAAGCTTCCGCGTGGCATGAACTATGGCCAGAAGTGCTTTCTCTAAGAGTAGATAGCGCACCTCGGCCTCATTCAAAGACTTACTAACGTAGTAGACCAGTCTTTGCACCCCGCTTTCATCCCTTATGAGGACCAAGCTGATCGCGTGGACGGCCACTACCAGATAAGCAAACAAAACCTTGTCCGCCTCGGGGCGAGACAAAATGGGTGGCCGAAAAAGATATTACTTAAGCTGTTGGAAGGCTAACACGCAGTCCTTGGTCCATTGAAACCCCTTCCATTTATTCAACAACTGGAAGAAAGAACGGCACCGGTCAGCTGACCGAGAGATAAATTTGCTCAGCGCGGCAATCATTCCGGTTAACTTCTGGATTTCTTTTGGGTTCCGAGGCGGCTGCAAATTCTGAATAGCCTTGACCTGCGCTGGGTTTACCTCTATGCCTCTATGAGTAATCATATATCCCAAGAACTTTCCAGATCCCACGCCAAAAGAGCACTTTGAGGCATTAAGGCGCAACTTGTACTTTCTTAGCACCTGGAAGGTGTCAACCAAATCTTTAACGTGTGAAGGTATTGTTTTACTCTTCACCACCATATCATCTACATACACCTCAATGGTCTTCCCTAATTGCTGTTCGAACATTCTGGTCATCATTCTTTGGTAGGTAGCCCCAGCATTCTTCAACCCGAACGGCATGACCTTATAGTGGTAGTTCCCTGTTGGAGTAATAAAAGCAGTCTTCTCTTAGTCCTCCAATGCCAATGGAATTTGATGGTAACCCTGGAAGGCATCCAAAAAACTCATACGAGGATGTCCGACAGTGGCGTCCACAAGCTAATCAATACGCGGCATTGGGAATGAATCCTTGGGGCAGGCCTTGTTCAGATCCATGAAGTCCACACATACTCTCCACGTTCCATTCTTCTTTTTGACCACAACCGTATGCGCCAACCATTCGGGGTAGAAAACTTCTTTAATAGCCTCAGCCCTCTTGAGTTTGAGCACCTCCTCCTTGACAGCCTCGGAATGTTCTTTGGAAGAACGCTGAGGTGGCTGCCTTCTCGGAACAATGGCGGGGTTGACATTTAAATGATGACAAATGAAGCTCGGATCTATGCCTAGAGCCTCATAAGGGTCCCACGCAAAAACATCAATATTGTCTTTTAGAAATTCCAACAACTCCATCTTCTCCTGGTGTGGCAAACGTATGCCAACTTGGAAGAACCTCTCTGGGTCATCCGCTATCAAAAACTTCTCTAACTCCTCACAAACAGTCTCCTCTCCTATCACCGCTCCAGGTGCATCCGGAGCTGTTAATTGCTATGACTCTTGGATGAGCAAAGCCGATGACTCGGCTTCTGTCTGATGAAGCACTGCGGCCGATATGCATTGCCTGGCCACCGATTGGCTGCCGAGGATCTCTTCAACGTATTTCCCAGAGGGGAACTTAACCTTAACATGCAAGGTAGAGGAGACGGCTCCCAGAGCGTGCAACCATGGCCTGGCGAAGATGGCTGTATATGGGGAGTACCCGTCAACCATAATGAAATCCACCTCAACTGTTTCTGAGCCGGATTGAACGGGTAAATGAATCTGTCCCTTCGGCACAACGGCCTTTCCTTCAAAGCTTATGAGTGGCGAGTCATAAGGAGTAAGATCTTCCAGCTTCAACCTTCGCCCCTTAAATAAATCAGGGTACATGATATCTGTACCGCTGCCCTGATCAATCATCACCCTCTTCACATCATAATTCCCTATCCTGAGGGTGACCACAAGAGCATCGTCATGGGGTTGAATGGCACTAACCTTATCCTCCTCCGTAAATCCCAAGACGGGTAAAGTCACCTTCAACTTCTTCGGCCTGCAGCCTGCCTCTTCGGCCTGAGAATGGGAAACCGCCATCACCCTAGTGGGACCTGAACCGGTCCTGCCAGGTGCAGCGAAAATAACGTTAATTGTTCCTAATGCCGGCCGAGATGGATTATTCTTCTGATTGTTTGAGCCAGATTGACTGCCCTGCCCTTTAGGTTGACATAGGTGCTGCTTCAGTTTTCCTTCATTGACAAGCTGCTCTAAGTGGTTCCAAAGGGTCCAATAGTTCTCGGTAGTGTGGCCCACGTCCTGATGGTACTGACAAAAGAGGTTTTGATTCCTCTTCGAGGGGTCTCCTGCCATCTTACTAGGCCATCTGAAAAAGGGCTCCTTACGAACTTTTTCCAATAATTGGTGTACTGGTTCTCGGAACGCAGTGTTCACGGCCTGAGGTACTGCCGAGCCGAACTGCCCAATGTAATCTCTCCTCGGCTTGTTGTTGTGGTATCTGTCCGACTTGAAATCCCTTCTCTCCTGCGGGATAACCTTCTCCTTACCCTTTCCTTGTTGCTGGTCTTCCTCTACTCTTTTGTACTCATCAATATGATCCATGAGGCGACGTACGCTGCGGACGGGCTTTTTGGTCAAGGACTTCCTCAAATCGTGATCAGTAGGAAGACCTACCTTAAAGAGATTGAGTGCCACCTCATCAAAATCACCATCTATCTCGTTAAACATCTCCCAGTACCGGTCGGAATATGCTTTCAATGTCTCCCCTTCCCTCATGGTCATGGATAACAGCGAGTCCAATGGCCGAGGCACTCTGCTACACGTGATAAACCGCGAAGCGAATGCTCTAGTAAGCTCCCCGAACGAACCTACAGACCCCGATTTAAGGCCGTTGAACCACCTTATAACAACAGGTCTCAAGCTAGAGGGGAAAACTTTACACATCAGGGTCTCGTTATGAGAGTGCACCGCCATCCTCTGGTTAAAGTGACTCACGTGCTCCACTGGATCAGTCCGGCTATTGTAGATGGTAAAGGTAGGCTGGGTAAACCTCCTGGGAAGCCTCCCTTTCTCAATCCTCCGTGAAAATGGAGATTTGGAGAGTTGGTGCAACGCCCGACTCATAGCATCATTCCCCAAGCCCCTAGAAGGAAGTTTCTTGTGTCTGCGAGCTGGCGGGTCGTCCTCCTCATAAGAGGACATTGCGCTAGGGGGTGAGCATGACCTCGAGCTGTAACTACCTCCCCGATCCTCCTCCGAAGAAGGATTAGACGAGGACAGTGAAGGCTTGCGTCTGGCGCGGCGTAGTTTTCTTTTCAAACGATTAATCTCCTTCTGCATGGCTTTAGCACCATCCTCGTGGGTGGCGCTGCCCCCACCATAAGTATGGCTAGCCCTAGGGTATTCTGTATGGACACTTCCCTCACGATCCCTTTGACGCTCTAGACGCTCGAAAAGATCCTCCGGTTGTGATCCTTGAGACTCTGCATGGTGTGAGCCTAGGTCTGCCATAGTATCCCAGCTCCTTTCAGACTAGATTCCCACAGACGGCGCCAATTGTAAGTGCACAATTGCACCTGGACCCAAAGAAATTTATGGGCTCAGGCCCAATGAGCCTTAAACAATAAAATTTGTAGAGCGTGGGCTTGAAATCTAGATTAAAGGTACTGAGAACTTGATAACAGGTTTTGGTGTGCAAACACTTATAAATAACGAATGATAATTGCCAATGGACCTCCTCGGACGTGAGCCGATGATTACTTCTGTATTATTTCTCTTTCTTTCTTAAAGATTACAATTCTTAATTCCTTTCTTCGTTACCGACTCCCCCTTTTCTTTAACCTTCACCCCCTTAAATACTTCATTTTCTGATGCTTTATCCACGTGTTGCTTAAAACCCCTCCCCCTAGATATTTCTTCTCTTAGTGCCTTTGAATAGTGACCAAAAGTTTCAGCCCTATTGTTCAGGGGTCACTTCCCCATTAATGCGGCCAGGGAGGTAGGTGCAGAGTCTTTAATGTGGAGGTGGCAGCCTTGGCTCATGATACTTTTCTAACATCGGTGTATCTAGTAGGTTCAGGGCTTCCCCCTCTTAACCAACAGTCTTTCCAGAGTTCTGCCTTGACCTTCGTAGTGAATCCCCGAGTTCTCTTGGGTCTGTCCGAGGAGAAACTCACCCTCGGCTGTATCCTCGGACCCTCGGCATGTGGGCCAATTCACAGTACTAACAAATTCTTAGTTCAAGAATAGATCGGCCCTCCTTGTTAGAGCCCAAAGGCCCAGATGCCCGCTTGGGTCCTTTTACCCCCCACATTCAACGTATACAATCTTTTCAAATAATGTATAAAATTCTATATATTCAATGTATACATTTTTTTCAAAGAATGTTGCCAATCTTTTATATTCAGCCTAATTTTTTTTCTAAAAATATATACAATTTTATACGTCAATAAATGTGCACAAAAGAATATTTAAAACTAGTGGCTACGCTGTGCAATGTATGGGAAAAATACTTAAAAAGATTTAAAAAAAATAGTAGTAGAGTATTTTCAAAAGATTTTTTTCATGTCATGTTATCAAATTAAAGAGATTTAAAAATACTTAAAGAGATTTAAAAATAGTAGTAATGTTTAAATGTTATCAAATTTATAAAAAATATATATATATATAGAGAGAGAGAGAGAGAGAGAGAGAGAGAGAGACTATCATGTATTTATTGATATAAAATATAATATAATTGATATAAAATATAATATTTACCGTAATGTCACCAACCACAACAATACAAAGAAAAGTATATAGGTTACAAATTCGAGAATACTATGGTTTCCAATAAAATGGGTAGTAGAAATAGAAATAGCTATTATCAAAAGCTTAGATAACACATTAACAACATATATAAATCCCATATGATGATGCCGAAGAAATCACCAGTAAGCTGCGAATACTCCTCCGATTGAAGCAACACCTGCGAAGAGAAAGTAGGTGATCAACAGAGAGCACCGGTGTGGTGCCGGCCAAAGACCCTCCGACGATCAAGTTAGATCCTTTAAAACAACCCTAGAGTGCCAGAGTTGAGGTAATTGTGCGTACCTTTTGTCATGAGGGTTTTTGGGGTTTATATAGTGGTGTAGAGCCGAAATAAACGCCTTGGCGAGGAAGTACTTTCCTTTTAGAAGAGCAATTCGCGGATCTTTGCATATCGTATAGAGCTCTTTTCCTTATAGGGATCCTTTTGACTAAGACCAAACGTGTAGCGAAAGAACTTTCCTTATATTCACGTATGTAGAAGTCAAGATAAATTAAGAATGGAGGTTGGATTACCCCTTCAGCTTTTTTTCTGCCTAGGTCGTCAATCAATGTGCACCTCCTATTCCGTCGCCAGCCTAGGTACATCTCCAAAGATATCGTCAGCTAAGGACCTTCTCACCTTGGCCGTCAGTCTTGACTTCGCTATCTTGATCCCTTTAGCCTAACGTCGTCACGTAAGGGGTGTGGCCTTGAATGTCAAAAGAGGTGTCAATGACGTGCAGTTGACGGATAGCGTATTTCCGCCGCCCTTCTTCACGTGCGGTATGTAATAAGTGCATTTCCGTCGCCTTCTTAATGTGCCGTCGCCTTGTAATAACGTCACTATCGTCGCCCCCCACTTCCATTATCCCGTCAGCTATGGGCGACGGGTCATGGAGTTGGTGTTACCAGGGAAATGGTGTTTGCATGGTGATTTGTGCCATGTTCATTAAATGGTGGGACACATGTCATAGACTGATTGGCTCCGCGTCTGGACGAGTGTGTCGCTTCGTCTTTCGCGCCTCCTCTCTCCTATATATATCTCACTATTTACCTTTTTCCCACTTTTTTCGCCTTGTTCATCTTGAGAGAAAGAATTCGTCACTGCCAATTTTACCACACCGTCGATCGTGCAACCGTCACCTTCTTGAGACCGTCCTCCTATACGTAAGTTTTCTTTACTTTACCTTTTTACTTTTTCTAGTAACGCCCTTTAGTGAAGTCGTCTGCCTAGAATCTTAGAAAAACCCGTCGTTTGTAGGTAGTCAGATGTCTAGGGAGACGCCGAGTGATCAATCGTCAATCCGCGACGGAGCGGGTTACGACGAAGTTTTCCCATCAGGTCGTGAGCCCACGGAGGGCCTATCCTGGTCGTCAGAAAGAGACTCGTCAACTCCTTCTGACGGTGAAGTAGAGAGTTCTAGAGGAAGTGAGGTGAGTGGTGATGAAGAAGGGGTAGACGATGAAGACCAAGGGGTTCGTGGAAAGCCAAGTATCAATGACGGGGGTGAGAGTGACGGCGACGAGGAAGCCTTAGAGAGCACCTCGGGATCCTCTGGTGATGACCGTCCCTTCATCTTACCCTCAGAGTGGTCCGTCAACAATTTTCTCCCGACGATGTCGGAGAATGTCTTCAAAAGTTTGCGGTCCCGTTACCAAATACCAGACGACATTCCCATCCGTCTTCCTGAAGAGGGTGAGAAGTGTTACTCGGGATGAACCGCGGACGTCGGCATGCATGATGCCATGTTCGCGGCAGGGCTAAGGCTGCCGCTGACGGCATTACACCGTCAGCTGGCTAACTTCCTCGGGGTATCCGTCAGCCAGATTGCCCCCAATGCTTGGCGAACCTTCATTGGTGCCGAGATCTTGTGGGGTCGTTTGAGTGGTGGAAACCGTCAGTTGACCTTGGACGAGTTCTTTTGGTGTTATCGTCCTCAGCACATTTCCTCGTCAAAAGGAGTGTACCATTTTGCAGTGAGGGATAAGGAGTTGAAGTTAGTGTCAGATATGCCTGACTCCAATAGGAATTGGAAGGGCAGATATTTCTTTGTAGAAGGAACAAATTGGGTATGTCGTCAAGAGGAGTGGGAGTCAATGCCCAATGGTTTTGATAACACATGGGCTTATGTTAGAGATTCAGGTTAATCTCGTCGACCCTTCCCGCCTCGTCTACTTTTTTGCTATCCTAACCCGTCACTTTTCGTTGCAGCTAACAATCGTCCACGTATTACCAAGGAGCAAGAGGAGTTCATTCGTCGAGTGACGGCCATTCCTTTGGACGAGAGGAAGTGTCGGGATCTAATCACGTTAGATACTCTTCACTTATATTGTGGGGGTCCTGAACCGACGGAGGAAGCTTGCAAATTGAACGCTTATTCCCGTCGTCGTAAGTGTCTTTCAACTTCTTGTCTTTATCCTGACGCCGTCTCTTTCTAACCCTAATTCTTCGCAGAAATGGAGTCCGCCTAAACAACGGGCCCGAGCTGCCGCTGCGGCCAAGAAGAAACCGCAAGAGAAGGCTGGGGGCGAGTCAACCCCACCGTCAGCCCTCAGGCCCGTTCGGAAGCTCGCGGCCAAGACGAAACCTGACGGCAAGGAAGACCGTCAGGGGAAGAAGGTTGCCCCCACTCCTGTGGACAAGTCTTCTCGGAGGCCGTCACCTCCTAGGTCTCGCTGTGGGGCGGGCAAGGGTCCGATGACCTCGTCGTGGCCCATTGTCCAAGGATCCGTACGCCGTCCGCCGACCCACAAGGATTATGTAGAGGTGACGGAATCCATTTTAAAGGATGAGGAGACGGATCCTTGTGCGGCGCAAACTACCGACGAGACAGGGGCGTCGGCCCTTTTTGACCTCACTAGGGTAATGTGGTCTCTTTTTACTTTACTTTTGGTGTTCGATCGCCTTAATCATCCCGACGTTGTTCTATCTTTTTTAATGTAGGCTATGGTTCGCATGAAGGCCTTGTCGAATAGGTGCTCCGCCAAGGAGCGAGGTGATCACCCGTCTGAACGAGCGCGTCAAGTACCTGGCTGACGGTCAGGCGTAGTTCAAGGAGGCGAACAAAATCTTGGGCACGGAGCTGAAGGACTATAAGGAAAAGCTGACGGAGGAAACCCGTCGACGGGAGCTGGAGACGGAGGCCCAGGTGGTGGCAGAAAAGGAGATAAGGTCCATCCTAGTCCAAGTGGAAACGGCTAGGAATGACGCTGTGAAGGAGTTTAAAGATTCGTCAGCCTTCATAGACGCTTGTGCCGCCTACTATGGTGACGGGTTTGAGGACTGCCTGAAGCAAGTAAAATCTGTCTATCCTGACTTGGATTTGTCAAGGATTTCAATGGATGAGTCCATCCCGTCAACCCCTGCAGGCGACGCCGTTCCTGAAGAAGCTGACGACAACAGCCAGAGAGACAACAGCGTCGTCCTAGCTCAGCCAGCTGCGGACCACTCCGTCACTCTGACTCCGGCAAATCCTCATAATGGCGACCCAAATGCCGCCAGCCCTTCTCTCTCCTGTGCCTAGCCTTTTGATGTCGAAGACGATGGAGGACACTGACGCTCCCCTATGAACTTAAAGTTTTCTCTTCTTTTTTTTTTTTTTTTTTTTTTTGAGAAGTGTAGACGGAATAGTAATACTTGACGCCCATTTTTCTGGGCCTTTGTACAGACATTGCCTACTTTAATTTTAATGTCATTTTATGCTTCAAGTATGTGTGTTTTTTATTGTAAGTCAGAATTATGTTCGTGATGAAGCCGTGTCAGCTTAGGGGTGACGGGGTTTTTCTCTTTCAATTCAATTTTTGAACTGATGATGGCGTTAGCTTCTTTTCCATGAAAACTCAGGGTCGTTTTTTATCATTCCGTCAGTTTCATGGGCGACGTCGTTTGACAACTTAATTGTATGCCCGTTAGTTTCCTAACGGCGTCAGCCGTTTTCTTTCAGCTAATCTAGCTTGATGTATCCGTTTGGCAATACGCCCATTTTTCTACGAACAATGCCGTCAGCTAACTTTGAACATAACACCGTTATTAGGCCGTCACTTTGAACACAACGCCGTCACTTTGAACATGACACCGTCACCTTGTTGCATCATGGCAAGGTGACGAGCTCAAGAGGGAACATATCAGCATTTTATTGCCCTTGCACATCTTATGCGCTTGGTGGTAAGGCCTTCTAGTAATGAGGTCGTCCACCTTGTTGTCCTTAGATTGGGATCGTCCACTTTGTGGATTTTAGGTGTAAGATTGTCCACTTTGTGGACTTAGAGGCAGACCGTCCACTTTGTGGACTTATAAGCAGGTCGTCCACTTTGTGGACTTGGATGTAGGCCGTCCACTTTGTGGACTTAGATGTAGGCCGTCCTCTTTGTGGACCTATAGGCAGGTCGTCCACTTTGTGGACCTATAGGCAGGTCGTCCACTTTGTGGACTTGGATGTAGGCCGTCCACTTTGTGGACTTGGATGTAGGCCGTCCACTTTGTGGACTTAGATGTAGAGAACCTGTTGTTTTCTTCAAGACATAAAAAATTCACTAGTCGTTTCTGAATGAACCTCCTCTTATTATGATGAATGCATAAGTAAAATTTTGTTCAAAAATAGGAAAGATAAGTTTTCAGCCCTTTGGACTTAAAATATACTGTAGACAAGAATAAGCTAAGACAAATAATTAAGGATCATAAACTGGTAATGAGGAGTAACGTTCTGCTTGCTATCTTCTACTGGTAGTACTTTCTGAGGTGCTCGGCGTTCCATGGGTGTCGCAGTTTTTGCCCGTCAAGAGTCTCTAGGTGATAGGTGCCCTTTCTTCGCCATGATACGATCTTGTAGGGTCCTTCCCAGTTCGGGCCGAGCTTTCCTTGTGTGGGATCTCTCGGCCGCGCCCATTACTTTCCTTAAAACAAGATCTCCGACTTTGAAGTCCGGTGCTTGACTCGGGAGTTGTAGTGCTTGCTTACGAGGTCCCGGTATCGCGCGAGTCTCGCCGCCACCGCCCTTACTTCGTCAATTAGATCCGGTTGTAAACGAAGCTCTTGATCATTTCTTCCCTCGTCGTGATTGGCCACCCTATAACTCGTGAGTCCTATCTCGGCCGGAATGACCGCTTCACTTCCGTATGTCGGCTCGGAAAGGGGTTTCTCCCGTAGGGGTTCGCACTTGTCGTCCCGTATGCCCATAACACGCCGGGTAGTATTTCGTGCCATACGCCCCTTTGCCCCTCGAGCCGAGTCTTGATGATTCGAAGCAAGGATCGGTTCGTGACTTCTACTTGTCCGTTTGCCCCGAGGATGGGCCGGGGAGGAATAATGGTTCTTGATTCCTAACTCGAACAAGGCTCGGAAGGAGTCGTTGTCAAATTGTTTACCGTTGTCCGAGATTAAGACTCTTGGAATTCCATACCCGCAAACAATGTTTCTCCATACAAAACCCCTTATGTTCTTTTCGCAATTGTGGCTAGGGCTTCGGCCTTCAACCCATTTGGTGAAGTAATCGATGCCGACGACGAGGAACTTCACCGCCTTGCTCGCCATCGTGAATGGTCCCATGATGTCCAACCCCCATCGGGGCGAATGGCCGGGGCGTTTATGGGGGTCAATTCTTCCGCCGGTTGCCGAATGATGTTCGTCGAACCTTTGACACTTGTCGCAAGCTCTCACATAAACTGGGCGTCATTTTGCATTGTCGTGGCCAATAGTATCCGACCCGAATCAACTTTTGTACCAATGACCGTGACCTCGGAATGGTTGCCGCATATCCCCTCGTGTACTTCTCTCATAATATAGCTTGCTTCTTCGGGGTCCACGCACCTTAGGTATGGTCGAGAAAAGCCCCTTTTGTAGAGAACGTCCTTTATCAAGACAAACCGTGCAGTACCGGACCTTCGCCTTCCCGGCTGCCTCCTTTTCATCGGAGCAACGTGCCATCTTTTAGGTAGGAGATCAAGGGCGTGGTCCAATTGTTTTCGTAACCAATTTCGTATGCGACAACGTCAATTAACGCGAGGATCGAATGAAAGAAAGTACCTTGTCGATGGGGGTCATAGTTTCGCGATGCGGCTTTGGAAAGCCTGGTCGGCATGTTCGTTTTCTCCTCTTGGAATTTGGACTATTTTGGCTTGCAGCCCGTCCATCCTCTTTTTGCTTGCTCCCGCACCTCTTCATTCTTTCACCCTTGCACTCGTACTCGCCGTTTACTCGGCTTGTGACGACTTGGGAGTCGCAATGAACAACCACGTTCGTGGCCCCTACAACTTGAGCAAGGTCTAAACCCGCTATCGTGGCTTCATACTCGCCTTCATTGTTAGTTGTAGGATAGTCGAGGCGAATCATGCATTTGAGCTCGTCGCCTTCCGAGAGTTAAGCACGACCCCTACCCCCGCCCTTCGTTGGATGACCCGTCATGAAAATGCCCCATCGGGGATTCTTTCTCCTCTTCGCCTTCCGCGCCGGTGAACTCGCCGATGAAGTCGGCTACCGCTTGTCCCTTGATGGCGACGCGGGGCGATATTGTATATCAAATTCACTTAGTTCTACGGACCATAACGCCATTCGTCCGGCCAGCTCGAAGTGGCGCCTATTGCGCGCCGCAAAGGTTTGTCGCTAGGACGACTATTGTATGGGCTTGAAAATATGGCTCGAGCTTACGGCCGCCGTAACCAAAGCGAAGGCAAGTTTCTCCATGGGGATATCTCTCTTCCGCACCGTGCAATGCCTTGCTCGCGTAGTACACGGGGTCGTTGGACCTTATCGTCTTCTCTAATTAAGGCCGCGCGGCGACGGCCGCGGGGAAACGGCCGGATAGAGGAACAGGCTCTTCTCCCAGTTGCGAGGGGGCTTAGCAATGGCGGGGAAGAGAGGTAGGCCTTTAAATCTTCGAACGCTTGTTGACACTCGTACCATTCAAAGGATTTTTTCAATGTTCGGAAAAAAGGTAGACATCTATCTGCCTTCGACACAAATCCGTTAAGCGCGCAACCCTACCATTAAGGCTTTGTACTTCCTTAATATTTTTAGGAAGTGGGCCATCCCCATAATGGCCGAATCTTGTCCGGTTGGCCTCGATCCCTCTTTGGGATACCATGTACCCCAAGAACTTTCCCCGCCGTCACCCCAAAGGCACACTTGCTTGGGTTGAGCTTCATGTTGTAGGAGCCAAGAGTATCAAATGTTTCCTTAAGATCCTCCGGATGAGCTTCTTCCTCTTGGCTTTTGACCGCATGTCGTCGACATACACCCGGACGTTCCTTCCAATCGCGTGCAAACATCTTGTTCATGAGCCTCGATAGGCCGCGCGTTTTCGTGCCGAAGGGCATGACCCCGTAGCAAAAAAGGCCTTGGCTTGTTATGAACGAAGTCTTCTCTTGATCGGCCTCATCCATTCGGATGCGGTTATACCCGAGAATGCATCCATGAAGCTTAGCAACCGATGTTTGGGGCCGTAGAATCCACTGTGACGTCGACCCGCGGGAGGGGTAGCTATCTTTGGGGGCATGCTTTGTTTAAGTCCGTGAAGTCGACGCACATCCTCCATTTCCCGTTGTTCTTTTGACCATTACGACGTTCGCCAACCGCCTGGGTAATACACTTCCTCGATAAATCCCGCTTCTTGCGCTTGCGGACTTCTTCTCGCTATTGCTTGGTCTCTTTCGGGCAAAGGTTCTTTTCTTCTTTCGGACGGCGGAAAAGATGGCGACACGTTCAACTCCGTGTACCATGACCGACGGGTCGATTCCCGGCATGTCTTCGTGGCTCCATGCGAATACATATTTGTTTTCTTTCAAGAAAGTTGCGAGTTTCTGATGTACCGCCGGGTCGGCCAAGGTTCCGACTTTTGTCGTTCGCTCCGGGTGGGCTTCGTCGAGATGTACGTCTTCGAGCCTCTCGACGGGCTCTGTCGCCACCCGACGTTCTTCTATGTTCATGGCTTGAATGTGATTGTCCATCTCCATCATGGCCACGTAACATTCTCGTGCGGATACCTGATTTCCTCTCAATTCTCCAATTCCGTGATCAGTAGGGAATTTTATCATCAAATGGTATGTCGAGGTTACAGCTTTCCATGAGTTGAGGGTTGGATGTCCTATGATGGCATTGTAAGCCGACGAGCAATCGACTACCAGGAACGTTATGTTCCGAGTGACCTGCTGTGGGTAGTCTCCAACGGTTACCTCTAAAGTGACAGTGCCAAGTGGGTGTACCCCCGCCCCTCCAAAGCCAATGAGTGGGGCAGGAATTAGTCGCTCCCTTTCAATTCGCATCTGTTGGAAAGCAAGATAGTAAAGGATGTCTGCCGAACTACCGTTGTCTACGAGAACCCGGTGTATGTTGTAGTTTTCTGCCTGTATGGTGACGACCAAAGCGTCGTCGTGGGGATGGTGAAGGCGCTGGGCGTCTACTTCTGAGAATTCAATGGGGGGATTTCTAATCCGTGACCTTCCAAGCGCAGGACTTGCCGACTGGACGTTCTGGACCGTTTTGATGTATGTCTTTCGGGCTTTCTTGGAAGATCCGGCCTTCGCGGTGCCTCCTACAATCATCCTTATGTCTCGCGGTTGCCCGGGGCGATCATTATCTCGCCGAGGGGCTTGATTTTGTGGCGGGTCCGCCCTCTCTTTGTCGACGAACCTCTCCGTAACCTCCCCTCGCCTAATGAGAGCTTCTATTTGCTGTTTCGTGTCGTAGCAATCGGCGGTGTCATGGCCGTGGTCTTGATGAAATCGGCAGCATTTATCCCTTGGTCTCCCGTTGGGATCTCCCTTCAGCCTTTCCAGAAAGGCCAAAGTTTCCTCATCTTTAATCTCGCATCGCACTCGGTCGATGGGTGCATTCAGGGGAGTGAAGTTCGTGTACCTTCCCGTAGGCGGCTTGGGTCGTCGATCATCTCGTCCCTCTCCTCGGTTCTCCCCCTTTTTCGTCCATTATCGGGTTTCGTATCTTCCTCGTCTCTCCCTTTTTCTTGGTTTATAGTCGTCTCTCGGCCAAGAAGGCATCCTCCGCGTTCATGTACTTCGTCGCCCCGTAATATACGCTCGACATAGTCTTTGGGTCATTCTTGCATAGAGAGAACAGAACTTACCCTCTCGTAGCTCCGTTCGTGAATGCCGCCACAAGTATCTTGTCGTCCGCGTCGTCTATCGAGAGGGATTCCTTGTTAAAGCGGGCTATATAGGACCTTAACGTCTCGTCTTCTCGCCGCTTAATGCCCGCATACACGCAATAGACCTCTCGTGTCGATGACTTCCAATAAAGTGTGACACGAACCGTGTGCCCAGCTCCTTAAAGGTGCCGATAGAATTAGGCGTCGCCTTGGTGTACCAATCCCTCGGCAGCCCCTTCAAGGTGGTAAGAAAAGCCCCGCACATGATTTCATCCGGTACACCCCGAAGATGCATCGGGGTTCTAAAAGACTCCGGTGGTCCAACGGGTCTTTGGATCCGTCGTAATTTTCCACGGGGCATGCGAAACTTTGGAGGAACGGGGCATGAATTCACCAACGCCGTGAAAGGCGAATCCATTCTATGAACTAGGTCGTCCCGCATTGCGGATACCCGTCCTCCGAGGGCGTTCATCATCACATCCATGCGTTCCCTCATCTCCCGCATCTCGCCGTGGATATGAGGTGGTAGGAGTCCGAGGTGCATGGCGGGTTTGTCTCCCGCCGCTCCAACCTTGTTGGTGCGGTAAGTTACCTTCAGTTCGGCGGCATTCCTCCCTTCCGGCTTGCTACTTCCCGGTCCTCCCCCGGTGCACTTTGGTGTGCGGTCATCTGCCGTAGTTGCTCTTCTAAGTCGTGATTCTCGTTTAGTAAGGCGCTCGACGGCGGCCGGCCCAGCGTCTGAACTTGCCTTTCTAGCGCTGTAGCATGCTGTTCGTCGCCTTGGTTGTTGATTGTTGCCATCGATCGAGTGAGTACCATACAACTTTTTGTCTCAGGAATAGAGCAAGGCTGAATGTCTACTTCCCACAGACGGCGCCAACTGATGATGCCGAAGAAATCACCAGTAAGCTGCGAATACTCCTCCGATTGAAGCAACACCTGCGAAGAGAAAGTAGGTGATCAACAGAGAGCACCGGTGTGGTGCCGGCCAAAGACCCTCTGACGATCAAGTTAGATCCTTTAAAACAACCCTAGAGTGCCAGAGTTGAGGTAATTGTGCGTACCTTTTGTCATGAGGGTTTTTGGGGTTTATATAGTGGTGTAGAGCCGAAATAAACGCCTTGGCGAAGAAGTACTTTCCTTTTAGAAGAGCAATTCGCGGATCTTTGCATATCGTATAGAGCTCTTTTCCTTATAGGGATCCTTTTGACTAAGACCAAACGTGTAGCGAAAGAACTTTCCTTATATTTACGTATGTAGAAGTCAAGATAAATTAAGAATGGAGGTTGGATTACCCCTTCAGCTTTTTTTCTGCCTAGGTCGTCAATCAATGTGCACCTCCTATTCCGTCGTCAGCCTAGGTACATCTCCAAAGATATCGTTAGCTAAGGACCTTCTCACCTTGGCCGTCAGTCTTGACTTCGCTATCTTGATCCCTTTAGCCTAACGTCGTCACGTAAGGGGTGTGGCCTTGAATGTCAAAAGAGGTGTCAATGACAGTAGTTGACGGATAGCGTATTTCCGTCAGCTTCTTAACGTGCAGTCAGTATGTAATAAGTGCATTTTCGTCAGCTTCTTAATGTGCCGTCAGCTTGTAATAACGTCACTATCACCATACATATTTGTTTGCTTGGTAAGTGGAGGAAAAGAAATAACTTTTAGTCTTTTGTTTGATGTTTATTTGGAATTTAATTGTATTGAAAATTATTAATTTATTTTCCTATTTTGTTTATGAGAAAAAGGTTGAAAAATAGAATTCTTTTTGGGTATTTTATATTTTATTATTTTTGAAGAAAAGAATACTTAAAATTATAAAATAAAGCAATTTAAGGATTCCAAGCTTGACCAGCTAGAGACTATATGTTACGGCAATGACAGAGCATATATACCAATGTTATGAATTCCATTTTGATTTGTCCAATGCAATAGAATATTTCGATATCGGCCAATTTCGGCGTACTATTTCAAGGTATTTCAAAGTTTCTAAAAAAAATAATATATATATAATATAAAATTTCATATATATATCCTATAACCTTTTGTATATAAAAAAAAAACATAAAATTTATATTTTCATACATTTATAAAACTTGTTATTTTGTTCCCCAAAAAATTATTATTTTAAAATTAATCTAACCAATTAACTTAAACTACTATTACTTTAATTAAAATACTAATTAATTTTTTTAATGGAACAAAGGCAAATTTGAAACTAGGGCTGGATAGTAGTGGCTTCATAATTTGGCTAAAACACCTGTCCAAGACAACTCTATTTACAACATTTTATTATTTTTTATTTTAATATCTCCTCACCAGCCATATTTCACTTTCTTCTTATTTTTAATTTTTTTTTCCTCTTGTTTTTTCTTATTCACGCACGTCTACCCCTTTTGAATTTCATCACATTTTTATCTACTCATTAGCTGACACACAATCTTAACTTTTCATTTTTTTTTTTTTTTCTCCTCTATTCTCCTATCTCTCTCTCTGCGTGATGGAGATCCAAATTTGTTAAGCTCGTGACTGCGTGAGCCACAATATTTTGCATATGCTTTATGCTTGATTTTCTGCATATTTTTCGAGTGGACTTGAAAACAACCATACAGGAATCCATTGCTTGGATTGATGAAGCAGGTAGCTGCTTCTTTCCTAAAAATTTTGACTGCCATCAACCTAAAACTGGGGAATATCAGGACCTAGTGTTGAAGGAGCCTTATGGCCTCATGAGATCAAGCTGCTGTTGGAAATTGAAATCAATGGAATAGAGCGTTTGAGAGCTTCTTTTTTTATAGTCGTGTTTTATTTATACTTTTTAGTAGTATCAGGTTTTGTATTTGGGGGGCGAAAGTGGTTTATTTATTTATTTTTTAAAAATATTACTGACATAGAAAATTGTGATTTTTTTTATTAAAAAAAAATTAAAAAATAGTAGTTTCGGTTTAATAGTATATATATAGACGAGTAACTCTCATTGCTGTTGGTTGTGCGCGTTGGTGTTCATAGCAATCAGGGAGGTTTCAAAGATGTTAGAAATGTTAAGTTGTGACTTCCCTTAGATTCCATCCCCATGCTGGTCCGAGATGATTGGTTTGTTGACCCCATGCTGGAAACTGCAACCTTGATTTCCTCAGGTGATGAGATAACACCCGTAAGTTCTTCATTAATTCTCTTCATCAGTGATGACACAGGTTCTACGATGTGTTGGAGCTCTCGAACCAGCTAGCATGAATTTGATGGTTGAAAGAGGTACATTGTAAAAATCTACAAAAACAATTGTCTATCTCTTCTCTATCTTGAGACCCAATGTCCATTCTCCTTTTGTCAAAAACTGTATGGGCGCTTGTACAAAGCAATTGTAAATGCGGAATGGAGGACACTATAAGCTTATGTAACCTATCAGCCATTACTATCCATTCTGCTAGAAGGGCCCACACCATTCAGATTCGAAGAAAATTGGATAAGAAAGGGAAAGCCGTACTGATGTGGTTGTCCAAAAAGCATGGAACTTAGAGTCCATAGGATCCCCCAAATTCCTGGCAAAGGAAACTGAAAGGAAACTAAACAGAAGGTGAGGTGGTGGAATTGTAATTTATTTGGGTTTCTTCATCAGAAAATGCTAGAACTAATTAAGAGAAACAATTGTCACTGTCCAGAGAGAGAGAGGAACCTACCAGGAAGAAGAACATAGGGGAAAAGACAATCCTAGCATCCTACAAAGAGCGTACAAGGAAACTTTAACAATAGAGGAAACCCATCTGGCAACAAAAGTCAAGAATATCTTGGCTGTCTTTTTTTTTTTTTGAGTGAAATACAAATTAGTCGGATATTGCACAGTATACAATAAAACATAGACCTTAACCCCTTGAAAAGTCCTTAAAGAAAAACCCTTTCGGAGACCTTGAAAGTCATAGTTACGCTAAGTACGTAGTTAGTACTTAGCGTTCACATCTTCTCTCTTAATCCTTCTCTTAAAAGCCACAAAAGCCCTCTTGGAATTAACAGTTCTCAAATCTCAGTGCTCACCTTTTACAAATTGCCTTCACAAAATTACACAACAAATGCTCCACAAACCAAACTCTCAAGTCTCATGGGTTCAAATAATAACTTGAAGAGCTTCTTCTGCGCCTTACTGTTTCTTTCTCTCCTCCTCGTGTCCTTTCTTCCCCCTTCATCATCATCATCATCATCATCATCCCATGAAATCCAACCCAAAGCTCGCTCTAACGTCCCAGCCCAGTACCGAATGTTCTACCTCGAGAACACCGAAACTTTCTTCTTGAACAAACAAGAGCTCAGCAACAAGAAAAGGAGTAACAAGAAGAAGATGAGGAGAAAGAAGATCAAGAACTCTGGAACCGGACCTTTCTTTGCCATGCTACCAAAGGGTTTTGTCCCTCCGTCCGGTTCATCTAGGTGCCACAATGACTACTCCGAGTCATATTGTACCCGCTCCAACACAAAACCTTAAGAGTCCAATCTCCATAGAACACAGATGAAGATGGGTTTGTCTCAAGGTTTATGTTCTATAATGCATTTTCTTTATATCTTTCTTGGCGTCTTTGTCACAGTTTTTGTCTCTTTTCTTTAAGCTACATATCAAAAGGGTGGCTTTGAGTTTATGTCAATAGCATTGTTGATCTTGTAATGAGGATAACATGGATGATAATAGTCAGGCAATAATATAGATGAAATCAGAAGGTAAGATTTTGAGTCATTCATTCTTGAATGTCATTTAATGCATGCTATGTCTATGCACCCAATTTTGTTATTGTGTAGAAATAGATTTCTTTGATAGTTTGAATCCGACAAAGATAAAAATATTAGATAGATTCAGGCTGATAAGCGTATTTACTAACGCTTCTCTCAGTTCTCTGTAATTAATGCATCAAACTATGAATTTCATTTTCAATTGGTAACAATTAAAGTTAACCTCGAAGAAATGTTAGTTAGAATCAGAGAATCAGGCAAGAACAGTCGCTTCCACTAGTTGGATTTCACACACTCACCTTTGTGAGTGTTAGATGCCAGCTTAGAAGACATACTATATATATATAGCCTACAAGTATGAGGATTATGTTGTGAAATGACCAAGGAGAATATTATTGCAACCCAAAGGTTTATGCGAAAGGAATACATGAGCTCTAATGAGGAGGATCTAGCTGTGGCAATGCTTCATGGGTTGTCAACGGCAAAATCTAGTGGGGTGACATATTTTTCTGGCAAGCATACACGAGAATCTATCTATTCAAGGAAAACACTGAATACATCTCCTCAGCTCCATGATCTCTCACCATTTGGCCAGCTATTTTAGAAAGAAGCTCGTATCATAAAGACTTTCAAGTTATTTAATGGGATCTATACTCAAAGAACCTGAATCAACATCAACAAAACGATTAGATTGAGACAATTTCTGTACCTCCTAGTCTGGATTCTGTTGTGGAAATTTCCCTTACAATCCATGGCTTTGTATCTACCTTTAACTGGAATAATATAACTTTATATATTTTAATGAAAAACAATTGAGGGTATATAATATATTCGTAGAGAACTAATAGCAAAGATATATACCTTAGAATCTTAGATAGTTGTGCGAAATAAGAGGCCACCTTCTAAAAGTCAAATTTGACTTTGTATAGTTTTTTTCCTTCTTTAAACTTTCTCCTAAATTCAAATGGAATTTGCATTAATGGTGTGCGAATCTAGATATGTTACTGACATGTCTGTTACTTTTTGACATCTTTGTTTTTCGTTGCTCCACCTTAGAGTGAGGGTCAATACAATTCAAAAAAAGAGTGAGGGTCAATAGGTTTTTGTCAAGCAAGTTTTAGCCAAAAATACAGGAAGGAAGCATGTGAATTAATTTGCGGTGTTTCACGGGGCTCGGTTTTACATGGATTATCGACATAGTCGTGGCGTGTACTCCATGCATGCAATGGGTTGGCTCTATTTGCAATGTTTACACAAATCTATATACTTAGGATCTATATTTCACGAAGGTATTGACCCCTCTTTTAGTCAATGAACATATATATTCAATATAAAAGCTATTGTTTATATCTTAGTTCACATTTATTTTGAGTTAGTGTTTATTTGACAATATTATTTTTGTCAACTTATTTTACTATTCAGCTTATTTTTACTATTATTTATGAGTCTCACTGTACTATTTCAACTTTTACCTTTATCTACAGTATTCTAAGTATAAAGTTTTTAGTTTCAGTAAAAAGTTTTTATATTATATGTATATAATATAAAAACTATTGTTTATATCTTCATTCACATTTATATTGAGTTAGTACATGATACTAGCCTAATTGTGTGGATTTGATCGATTGTGTTATGCAAGTGTATATTGAATCCCACATTGGGTATTTAGTTGAATCTTGAATTCATAAATAATTGCAAAGAGTTCAATTATAACTTAATTAGTCATTTTGATATAAAAGCACATATAAAACTGATGCTTTTCTTGAGAGCTAACAATAAAGAATTGTGGAGAGTGGAGACCTTTTTTTTAGACAAAAATACTATTTTGTCCATACATTTTAGAGTCACGGTCAATTTGGTCCCTCTATTTTTGTAGTAGTTAATTTAGTTCCTGTTATTTTTAACTTAGAGTTAATATAGTCTCCACCATTAACTCACTAACGAAAAATGCATACGTGACTAACGGTGTGCTTTGTTGACATACACGTGGTATAAAAAAAATATAAAATCAAATATTTAACATTTAAAAGACCACATATGCATTTAAATAACATCAGAAAAAGCCATGTTAAACCAAAAACTGAAATGGAAAATTAATTTAAAAAAATAAAGAAAACTTTTTTTTAATCCTCAATTTCTTTAATTTTCTTGTGTATTCTTGCGCTTTCTTAGCTACCAAACACAGCCAAACAATACTTCAATCTGAAAATCCCAACCAAAATAAAATCTCCTTCTAGAAATCTCCTCTCTCTCTCTCTCTGACTGAACCTTGACCACCATGGCCTTTCCGTTTGTTTCTCATCGTGAAGCTCTCCCAACAAACCTCACTTTCTCTCTCACTCTAAGCTCTCTCTATCTCACTTTCTCTTACGCTCTCACTTACACAACCCAGACCTGTAATCGGGCCTCCATGGCCGATCTAGCAGCCTCATGTTTTTTAATAGGGTATTATATTGCAAATGTAAAGTGGTTGATTGGTACGAGATTCAGTGATCCCATGGTTCAAACTGATATCAATCCGTGGCCATTTAAGGTCATTGAAGGTCCTGGTGACAAGCCTATGATTGTGGTGAACTATAAAGGCGAAGAGAAGCACTTTGCTGCTGAGGAAATCTCATCTATGGTCCTAATAAAGATGCATGAGATAGCCAGAGCCTATCTCAGATTGTTGTATTGTTTAGCCGTATTTGGTAGCTAAGAAAGTGCAAGAATACACAAGAAAATTAAAGAAATTGAGGATAAAAAAAAAACATTTTCTTTATTTTTTTTTAAGTTAATTTTTCCAGATTAGTTTTTGGTTTGACATGGCTTTTTCTGTTGTTATTGAAATGCTTATGTCAGGGACGGAGCCAGAACTTCGAGTTAGGGGGGGCAAAATTCTTCTAAGATTGAATCTCACAAAAGGACTCATTTTTATTTTTTTATAAGAACAAAAGGACTAATTATTATTACTAAATAAAAAAAAATATAAGAATGCGGATAGTATGCATAAGAAATTAATTATAAATTTATTTCTTATCAATTCATAATTTAGTTTTCAATTTATAAATTTATTAGCTTGTTATAGTTAACACATTTCCCTCAACAACCCAATAGCCAACCAAATGTTTTTATTAACTGTACAATTATCTTTTTCTTTAACTATACTTCTTTTTTTAATAAGTTTCTTTAACTTTACTAAGTAACTTTTTAGTAATTACTCACTCAATCTATTCTCTTTATAAGTTATAATAGGTCACGCTCACACACACTCAACACTTCATAGTTTTGCAACATATTTCACAAAGAAAAATTTAAAATAAAATTAAAAAAAAAACAACAACAATGCAATCACAAACAAAGACACAAATAACATAAATGGGTATGGAGGGAGATTCCAAGAGATAAACAAAATACATAAATGGGCATGGAGGAAGTGAAAAGAAATGTTTGCTATTCACGTACACTAAATTGTTTGGGCTGATCTGTCTTATTATTTGGGTTGGTTTGTTGTGTTGCTTAGACTTTTTTTTTTTTAAGGGGCCAAGAGTTTGGAGATGGGGGGCAGGTTTAATTCTTCTTGGGCCTAAATTGTAACTCAAGCCTATTGCATATATATGGCTGTTGGTTTTTCAAAATCTCAGGGGGGGCAATGGCCCCCCAATGCCAAACTGTAGCTCCGTCCCTGGCTTATGTGGCCTTTTAAATGTTAAATATTTGATTATATATATATATATATATATATATATATATATATATATTGCCATGTGTATGCCGACAAAGCACACCGTTAGCCACGTATGCATTTTCTGTTAGTGAGTTAACGGTAGGGACTAAATTGACTCTAAGTTGAAAATAACAAGGACCGAATTGATTATGACTCCAAAATGTAGAGACTAGCATAGTGTTTTTGCCTTTAAAAAAAAAACATTTTTCAATATTTTTTAGCATTAAAGGTAAAATGATAATTATATATTTGTGAAAATCTCATATACAAATTTCATAAATGAGCTTTTCCTTAAACTTAACATCATAAGTGGTTATTGTGAAATTAAGGATGAATTGTTCTTTTTCACGTGCAAAATCATGTCCAGATCATGATTTTACCAAAGCTTAAACCTAAATTTTTGATCAAAGGTCTCACAATAGACATGCATGTATAAGATTATCTTAGTTCAGTTTGGTTGATCCTTAAAATGATTAATTTTAAAATTTAACTGAACGAATAAATAATATTGGCTTTAATTTTTAATTATGGACATGTAAATACTTAATAATTCCACGTGGATAATACCAATTTTTTCGATTTTCAATTTATGAATTTTTAATTGGTAGATTGAGAGAGTCACTATCAGGAGGGAGGAAAGTGAGGAAGGCTGCAATTTATAATTTTTTTAAGAACAAAATTTAGTTACAAAATTGGTTGTAGTATAAAATTTCAATCTTACTCAATATCATTAATATTACTATATATTTCAAAATTTTAATTGTTGAATTACATGTTCTTTATGCTCATAATACACATGTCAAATTTTATGTCAATCGGATTTTATTTACTATATGATCTATAAGCTTATATTTTATGTATAATTTTAAGCAACAAAAATTTACAATTTAAACAATTTATTGATGACATAACTATTAATCTTTAATTTTCTAGAAATTTTGAAAGCATGAAGGATATAAGAAAAAAATGTAATTCAACAATGGATTTATCAAAATTCACCTCTAATTCTAATAAAAAGATATTGAGTAAGAATGTATCCTAAAACCATAACTAATTTTATAACTAAAATTTGTCATTTTTTAATAAAAAGCTATAAATAAATATTTTATATATATATCAAAGTGGTTCCATTGGGCGTATGGTTTCGCAACAAGACTGGCCCCGTTTGGGAGGGCTGAAAAGAGTCAGCCTACAGAAGAGTTTTCGGCATTTTATTGGTATGTGAGGTGAAATTTTAGAAAACAGGCTTTTTAGCAAAAGCTTGAGCTCTTTTTGGGCTTTTTAGAGAAGCCCAGTTTCCGAGGCTTTTCTTGGAAACTCGAAAATCAGCTCACGCGGAATGACTTTTATAAACCACAGTTTCAGCCCATTCGTGAAGTCAGTCGACCCAAGAGAGAGAGAAAGGCGAATCCAATCTGGGCCGGGTTACAACGAGAGAGGAGTCAGGAGAGAAAGGTGTCGTTTTATGTTTTTTAGAGTTTAATGTTTAGTTAGCTTATCAAAATCCTTCTTCTCATTCTCTTATTTTCCTCATAAAATCCTCAGGTGTCTCTCTATTTCTGTGCCGTAGATTTACACAGTTTTCCTGATTAGAAGTTCAGGGTAGTTCAAACTTTGGAGAATAGAACAATTTTTATACCTTTTTTTTTTTGGATTTATAGATAAGCAAATAAATTAATAAAGAAATTAGCGCTACTAAGTGATTATATATATATTCCCCCTTTTGTCTTGGAGTTTTTTTTTTTTTTTTTTGAAACAGGTATTCACAATAGATTCTGAATACACAAGGCTGAAATAAAAACCGAAACGGGAGCAACAAAAGGTATGTGAATTCACATATGTGTGGCCTTTTTGTTTGACATCATGAGTATATAGTTGTTCATTTTACTTTTTTTAGTTTATCTTTGCTCCTAAAGTGGGTCTTATTGTATTGTCAAGTGAGTCTCATTACTCCAAAAGTCAATTTTTAGTTTTTTTTTTTTTTTTTCAACAAAAACTTTTTAGTTTATGTAAAATAAGCAGTTTTTGCTTTTATCACCTTTATTTTTCCCACACAAAAAAACTTTATCACTTGTATGTGGCAGGATTATGCCCTTTCATTCTTTCATGGAATTTAATTACATAAAAAATTGATATTATGAGGTTTCATTATTCTAAACGACCTTTCCAATGTGATAGAACTGTTCATCATTTCCGTGTTAATGAGTATGCAAGATTGAGCTATTTTCTTTACCTCTAACTATCCAATTTCATCTGAAG
Organism: Castanea sativa; assembly: GCF_040712315.1. Classification (NCBI taxonomy): domain Eukaryota; kingdom Viridiplantae; phylum Streptophyta; class Magnoliopsida; order Fagales; family Fagaceae; genus Castanea; species Castanea sativa. The sequence continues at coordinate 54,122,913 of NC_134017.1, forward strand.
GTTGTAATGATGGTTGAAGCAGGGAAGTTGGTGAGAAAGATTGGCGGAAATGACGGCAGTAGAGACACATATGTATAGATGTGCAATCAGAAGTTTTTTTTTTTTAATATATATAAAGTTTTTGTTTGAAAGGTTCTTCCAAATTTTTTGTTGTTTGCAAATTTAGGCTCAATTGACTATGGGTGTTGTATTTATATGATTTTGTTATGAGTTAGCTATGTTTGGATTGTGGAATTAAAAAATTGAGACTCCATCTTGATTTTGGAAATCAATTCTTTAAGGTATTTGTGTTGCACGCAAAATGTTTTATGAAAGCTTCCAATGTAGAAGTATTTGAGTAGTAAAAAAAGAGGCATGGACAGATAGTCTAATCCTCCACTATGTTATGGTAGAGATAATGTTTAAGCCATTTTCTCAATTTAGGCTCAACAACACTGAAAACGCTACAGCCTTAAAATTATGCCTTTTTAAAATAGGGAATTGGTTTTTTTTTTTTTTTTTTTTTTGATAGGAAAACACATTTCAATTAAACAGTAGAAATTTGGATTACATCATGGGCACACGCGTGCTCAATAAAGCTAGGGCATTCCTCTAGCCATGTGAAAAAGTCCACCACATGCACAGCATGTTGGGCAAGTAAATGGGCAGGGGCATTCCCCTGCCTTTTGACATGTGACACTTCTGCGGTTCTAAAGCAACGAAATTCTTGTGTAATGCCGCAGACAATGTTTTGAATTGAAGCAGGAACGTCACCAACGCCTTGGATCGCTCTACACACGATTAGAGAGTCACCTTCGAAGGTCGCTTCCCTTATTCCCACATCCTTCGCGAACTGGACAGCCACTTCCAACGCCTTTGCCTCTGCTTCCACCACTCCGGTAAGACCAACTCCTTTCTTACTCAAAGCAGCAACGACCAAGCCGGGCACGTCACGGATGATTACGCCAAAGCCCACCTCCTCGCTCTTGGCAAAAACCGCCGCATCACAATTTACCTTATATTGGCCTTGCTTCGGGGGCATCCATTGTGCCTCCTCTTGAGTTTGAGTCTCTCGCTTGCTTCCGACCTTATTCGCCGTTTGGAACTCCTCGAGTAGGTAGCACGAACACTTTACCACCGCCTCACCAGTTTTTCTTCTCCTCCATGCTTCACTTCATTTCTATTCCTCCAAATCCCAGCATATCATCATGACTCTTTCCATGATATCCGGGTAAGCATCCTTCCACCGCAAAGGTTGGCCCACCAAATCAATAAACTCCCATGATCGTGAGATGGTGAAAGGAAGGACAAGCTATGTGAGTCCACACCGCGCCCGTTTGCAAAACCACAAGATATGGAGCGCCGATTCCATCGCATCTCCACACTCCTCGCACAGACCATCTTGGGTGACCTTCCTTCTCCATAAATTTTCCTTTGTGGCCAGGATGTTCCGACACGCCTTCCACGTGAAGTGCTTCACTTTGTTAGGGACCTTCAAGCTCCAAATACCTCTCCAGATTTTCTGCACCATAGACTGGTCAGAGCTAGTCGCTTGGCCTCCTCCTTCCTGCATTGTTTGAGCTAGGCGGTAAGCACTACGAACCGAAAACTTGCCATTCCCTGAACCTGTCCAAATGAGCCTATCCCGTGCTTCACGTGCACTCAGAGGGATGCTAAGAATGGCTTCCACGTCTTGTGGTATAAACCACTGTTTTATGAGTTCCACCTTCCACTCTTTGGTTGCACTATTAATTAGTGCAGACACTCTCGACCCACATGGAAACGCACCCATTGGGGAGATAGCCGTGTATGTGCATGGCCTGGGTAGCCACTTGTCACGCCAAATATTTATTTTCTCTCCATCTCCCACCTGCCACCTCACTCCCTTTTTTATCAAATTCTGCGCAGCCATAATGCTTCTCCACCCATAAGATGGATTTCTGCCCATTTCTGCATCCATAAAGTCACACCTCGGAAAATACTTTGCCTTATAGACTCTGTAGAAAAGAGAAGAAGAATTGGTTTGTAGTCGCCACCCCTGCTTTGCTAACAACGCCAAATTAAATTTCTCAAGGTCCTTAAATCCCATGCCTCCTTTGTCTTTCGGGAGGCACATCCTCTCCCAACTCACCCATGCCATTCTCCTTTCATCTTTCTTCTGACCCCACCAAAATTGCCTCACCATCCCTGTAAGCTCCTTACACAGAGTCTTTGGTAGCAGGAAGCAACTCATTATATATGACGGTACTGCTTGTGCTACTGCTTTAATTAAAATCTCCTTCCCAGCATTAGATAGCAGTTTCTCCTTCCACCCAACCAGCTTGTTTGCAACCCGTTCCTTTAGTTGAGCAAAGGAATTCGTTTTTGATCTACCCACCAAAGACGGAAGACCCAAGTAGGACTCGTGTGGCTTAATGAGTTGGGCTCCAAACATTGTTTTGATTAACTCTTTTGTGGCGTCATCAGTGTTCCGGCTGAAAAACAGGGAGGTTTTGCTACGGTTTAATTGCTGACCCGATGAGACTTCATAAACGTGCAAGATTCTTTGGATTTCCTGACATTCCATAGTGGTGGCCCGCCGAAAATCAATTGTCATCGCAAAAAACAAGTGAGACACTTTTGGGCCCCTTGCGATGCCGCACCCCTTTAAGGTTCTGTTTTGGACTGCCCTATGGATTAAAGCTGACAATCCTTCTGCCACGAGGATGAAGAGATAAGGCGACAAAGGGTCACCTTGACGCAGCCCCCTGGTCGGCCTGATTGCACCACAAGGAACCCCATTAACCCGAATGGCATAGGTGACCGGCGACACACACCTCATGACAAGCTGAATCCACCGCTCATGAAAGCCAAGTTTCCGCATGATAAGTTGGAGGCATTCCCATTCCACACGGTCGTAAGCTTTGCTCATATCCAGCTTCAGTGCCATCTCCCCATACTTTCCTTTCCTTTTCCTGTGGATATGATTCATTAGCTCATGAGCCACTAAGACGTTATCAGTGATAAGCCTTTCCGAGACAAAAGCACTTTGGTTTTCCCCAACTACCTCTCTGAGCACCCCCTTTAACCGATTGGCAATTGTTTTTGAGGCAAGTTTATAAGCAACGTTACATAAGCTGATTGGTCTATAGTCCGAAACTGTCTCAGGGCTCCTTGTTTTCGGAATTAACACTATATGAGTTTCATGGAATTTTGGCGGAGCTACACCATTGTTAAGAAATTCTAAGACAGTATTAATAACCACAGGACTAACATTAGGCCAAAAGTGCTGATAAAACAAGGGGGGCATACCATCCGGACCCGGGGCTTTCAACGGGTGCATTTGTTTCAAAGCTCTCTCCACCTCGGGTGCACTAAAATCCCGTAGCAAGATATCATTCATTCTGTCTGTCACCTTGGTGTGGATGGCGTCAAGCAGCTCCCCACTCACCACGGGCCTTGAGGAAGTGAATAGACTCTCATAGTATTCAACAAAAGTTCTGCCTATGAGCTCCTCATCCTCCTGCCAAACACCCTCCCTGGACATAACTTTCTGGATTGTGTTACGTTGGTGCCTGTTAGAAGCCTTTGTGTGAAAAAAAGAAGTATTCTTATCTCCCGCCTTCAACTGCGGTTCCTCGACCGTTGGTTCCACATTTCCTCCTCGATCATGACATTTTGTTCAGCTCCAACTTTGTCTCATGAACTTCCTCCATGTCTACCCCAGGGCCACCAATATTCTCTAATACTTGTAGTTTTTTCCTCGGCGTGGAGATCTTCCTCCCTACATGGCCAAAAGTCGATTTATTCCAGTGAGTGAGTGCAGCCCTACACTCACTCAGGCATGTATCAAGGGGGTACGGCCCCCCCATGCACTCCGCATGTTCCCATGTCTCAATGACCAGGTCATCACATTGATTATCTCTCAACCACATAGATTCAAACCTGAATAGCTTTGGTTTGCGTTTCCTCCTCCAACTGGTCTGAGGGCATTTGAGTAGAAGCATGCAATGGTCCGATGTAGAGGCCGCAACATGGTGAAGCCTCAGTTGAGGGAAAACTGAAACCCAGCTGGTTGAGACGAAAGCTCTGTCAAGACGCTCTCTAATCCAACCCTGTGACCCCCATCTTCTACTCCATGTAAATTCAGAGCCTATATAACCAAGGTCACGGAGGTGGCACTTGTTCAACACCTCACGGAACTGATGCATCTGCCCCTCTGGTCTCGGGTTACCTCCCAGCTTCTCGCCAGCGAACATAATCTCATTAAAATCTCCCATTACCACCCATGGCAAATTTAGGCAGCCACTCAGATGTTCTAGTAATCTCCAAGATTCCCCTCTCTTCCCTGTCACCGGTTCCCCATAAAAACCAGTGAATCTCCATTGCGGGGAACCTTCAGCTTCAGTGATAACAGCATCAACATGACGGGGAGAGTAAGTTTGAATATCTACCTTCAGGGACGATTTCCACAACAGGGCTAGGCCACCCCCACGGTTGACACACGGCACAACCAAACCCTGCTGCCTTTCCAACTTTCTTTTTATACGAGCCATTTCCTCCACGTTGAACTTGGTTTAGATGTCCTTCTGAAGTATTTCAAGTTCTTTAATATAAATTATAGGGAATTGGTTTAGACTTCCTTCTAAAGTATTGCAAGTTCTTTAGAAATATACTTTTTACTATCAACAATTTAGTTTCATTGTAATGATTGTCTCTAACTTTGCCAAGAGTTTCAGTTCATTGTTCAAAAATAAATATTTTGTTCAGACTTTTATTGTTCAATCAAATTCTCTAAAACCGCATTGTACGTAGTGTAAACTGAATAGTGACAGTAAGAATCCTAAAATCATGAAAACGTTGTTGTTTGTTGTAATCGCATGCGCGTTGAATACTTGGGATAGATTCTGATGGGTGCTTACTAATTAGGGACCTCATGATCTCTTGGTCATTGTTTGCAGCTTGGTCCAAGGGCTTCTATTTTTCAATGCTTTATAAAATGGATTTGGTCCAGCTATACATGTTATATTTTCCTCATTTTGATTAATGGTGAGCATCATGTATCTTGAACAAGAGTGTCATATTGTTTCAGACTTTTATTTAAAATTTGCGAATAGATGTTATTACATTACTTTTCAAAATTTTTGCTATACACTAACATTGATCTGATTCTATTTTAGTAGTTTGTCTTGCTAGATAGTAGATACAGCCGATTACTTGATTTTGTTCTTTCCTATTTTACATAGAAGAATTTTGTTAGTTAGTTTGTATTGTATGTATGGTGCAGTAAACAACATTTATTCCTATATAGGTGGTCACCTTGTGTGATATGGCGATGTCAACTTATGAAGGTTTTGACTTAAGACAACGGATACTTGAGAGCCTAAACCTTTGGTAGAGTAAGAAGTGTGGACCAGAAATAGAATTAGAAGTATAAGAAGTGAAGAGAAAGATCAATTTTTATGACATATAATAATATATTTTCATTATTTCTTGACATATAATATATGTGTCTTCTTCAATTGGAATTTATTGTAGATGTGGGATTTGTATTATGGGTGAAAGCTATGGTAGGTTCTACACTTGATCTTATATCACTGTTCAACATGCTAGCTAGCACATGCCTTGCACGTGTAGCCCAAACTAGTAAATACAAAACTCCAGGGCCAACGGCCCCAACCAGAGATAAGACTCCACGTCTCCACCCATAAGTCTTATTAGATAAGACTATAATAGTATTAGAATCCGGTATCTAAAAAATATCCAATTTTACCATCTCAAAAGTTACTTTATCTATTATACCATACCATTTTACAATATACCCAATATTCCAACTTTTATTTTACCATACAACACATTAAAATAATATATTTACACAATAAAATAATATAATCCAATACCCAAATAAAACCCAAACCCAAACCCAAACCCAATAAAATATTTCTTTTTAAAAATAGCATATTGCTACAGTATCATCTTATTTATAAGATGGTACTATAGCACAATTTTAAATTTTTTGACAATTAGAGTTCCGGATAATACACACTTTTATGGTTTTAATGCAATAAATTTACAATGCCAATGCTCTAAGACTCCACCCATAATACAAAACCACGGCACCATCTCCATTTGCAGAGGAAAAATTATATAAGAAAGTGAAATAATAAAACAATTCCTCAAAGAGCACAAAGTTCAGAGGTGATCACAAATCAGATCGGAGGAAGCATGAGCCATCAATAGAAGGATATAAGAGTAGGCTTAGTGGAGAGAGAATGAGAGAGGCAGAGAGCAAGAGCTAAGAGAGAGAGAGACGGAGAACAAGAGTGAGAGAGAGAAAAGGTATAAGCAAATTTTAGGGATTTGAGATTTTTGATTTGTGATTGTTTTGTGGGTAATTTCTTAGACCGGATTTGTATTTTATCCTGTTGAATTCTAATTGGTCTAGAGGTTAAGGATGATATTTTTGGGATAATTGATTTTGTTTAGACCAAAGAATTTTTTGGATACCAATGTTTACTAGGATGTACCAAATTTTTTGTTTTTTGGTCACAAGGATGTATCAAAAATATGTAACTATATGGTTTGGCCATAACTCAGTTTTTATAACTCAATACTCATAACTCAATTTCCACTTTTTCTCAAAAACTCCAAAATTCTTGTTTGGCAACATAACCCAGTCACATAGCTCAAAATTTAAGTCTATTTTTTGCCAAAATGGTGGAGCCCACCCACTGACACCATATTGTTTGCTTATGGTTGGTGCTCACGTGAGGATTTCTCTTACCTCTCGCAAGACATTTTCTCCCAGTGCAGCATGCCCAGTCGAGAACAATCTGACTTTCAAGAACAAATATCATCTCTTATGTCAAAGACCCACACAAACAGCTCTAAAGCCAACCTCAACTTAGCAAAAACAACATTCAACTTCCCAAGACCAAAAATCAAAGTCCCAAAATCCGATATTCAAACGGACCCAACAAAAAAACTTCCCATTTTTAGATACATGATCATCAAAACAGTGACTATCGCTCTGTTTGTTTCAAAGTAAAATATTTTCAGGAAAATATTTTCACATTTTACGGTGTTTGTTTTGCAATAAAATATTTAATCAAAAGTAAAATATTTTCAGTCAACAAAAAATAAGCAAGGCAAATTTGTGTAAAATATTTTACGCTTAAAATATTGGTAAAACATTTTACATTTTGTTCTCTCTCAGCTCAATACTCTACCTATCTCTCTCACTCTCACTTTCACACTATCAGTATTTTCTCCAAAACTCAGTCCACCATGGTCCTTCTCTCCCACCTATCACCGGCTTCACCTTAGGCACCACTCAGTATCGGCTCCTCCCTTCGCCAATGCTACCCATCACCAGCTTCACCTGAGTTTTTTTTTTTCATCTTCTTCATCTTCTTCTTCTTCTTCTTCTTCTTCTTCTGTAATCCTCCATTGTTGTTGTCAGCTCCACCATTTCTTGGCCACCTCCACTGTCATCAACTCATCCACAGGTTCTTAGTTTTAATTTTTTCCCTTTACTGTCGAGTGGGTTGCCGATCTGGGTTTTTGCTCCGTTTGGGTCTAGCGTGGCTACTTTTGTGGGTTGCCGTGGATGGTTGGGACAGATTGTGGGTCATGGTGGTGGTTCATGGTGGCGGAGGGTGGGTAGCTAAGATGGTTTGTGGGTTGCTATGGTGACTGTGTTGTGGTGGTGGTTGGCTGTGAGAAATATGCCAACAATGATTTTTGTGATAACTCTGTTGAGAATTTTGCACTTTCTTTTCTTTTGCAATCATCCACGATTCTATACTTGCATTTTAAAAAAATTTAAAACACTCTGATTCTTTATTACAATTTTCGGAATTCTGCACTGTTGCAAAGGAAAAAAAAGGGCATTTTAAACAACAAAAAGAAGCCTCAAAGCCCTTCTTTTCAAAGTTCTCCCCTATTGGTGTGGGTGTGAGTTTCTGTTAAGTGATTGGGGTATTTGTGTTTCATTTTGATTAGAGATTTCGGGAATTCTTGGCATATTTGTTTTGTTTTTTTTATTTATTTTTTCTTCTTCCAGTGTTGAACTTGATTTTCAAGATTCACGGTAGTACTTTTTGTAGTCCTTGTAGACTTTGATGCTCCCTACGTCTCTATGTATTTTTTGGAAGTTAATAAAAAAAATTTAATTTTTTAATAATTTTTTCTGTCCATTTTACGTTGTGCCAAGTACTGAAAAATATTTTGCACAACATTTTCATGTACATAGTCAAACACGGTAAAATGAAAATATTTTCCTGCAAATATTTTACATGTAAAATATTTTACTTCGAAACAAACAGAGCGTATAATAACATAGATGCAATCGAAACAATCAAAGTGATAATCAAAACATGAATTCAGCTAATTACCATGGACTCATTGAGGTCAATTGCATTACTCCCAACCATCAAAACTTGTCCTTAACTCAAAAACAGCAGTAAAAGTTTTCAAAAAGCAAAAACATAGAGTAACACCCCAAGTTATAGATCCTTTGAGAGAATCAAAGCAAACCCACTTCACAAAAAGCCACACATATTTCAAAACACAAAAAGCTAAACAGAAACAAGCAACCAAACCGACCCTTTAATATTATATCCACCTCTCTCTCTCTCTCTCTCTCTCTCTCTCTCTCTATATATATATATATATATATATATATATATATATATGTCTCTCTCTATCTCTAAGATCACTTGCTTAACCCATTACCTCACAAACAAATATAGCTCTTAATTTTAGTGTTTTTTTTTAAACTTCTTTTTTATGATAATGTTAAGCTGCAATAAAACACACTCACACACACACACATAGAGAGAAAGAGAGCATATCAATTTTATCTCAACTGGCTTTGCAGTTAGCAATGTATGATCACGAGTTATGAAAATTAAGTGATATCACTTAGTTTTGTAGGTTTCTAAACAGCCTCTTAGTGTTTACATATTTATTAAGGTTAATAGCTAGCAAATTCAAGATAAAATATTGATTTTTTAGAATATTGATAATATGACATTAGCATATACATATATATGTATTGATATCTTCACGAATTTTAAGTTAGATTAAATTATTGCAATGATATTTTAATTGCAATAGATAATTACTTAATTTTTCTCAATGCGATAGATAATGAAATAATTGAAATCAGGTTATTGCAATGATATATTTATTGCAGTTTTGTGTTTGCCATTGCAATAGATTGTAAAAGAATTAATATCAAATTATTGCAATGATAACTTTGTTGCAATAAGCTATTAGTTTGAAATTTTCATTACAATAGATTTAAAAAATAGTTGGTATTAATTTATTGCAACGATTTCTTCATTTTAAGTTATTGTAATAATTTTTCCTAATATATTAAAATTTCTATTGCAACTGAAAAATTATATGTTATTGCAACTTTTTGTTGTTGATGTAATAAATTGGTGGTTTCTTTAATAAACTAAATATTATTTAAATAATATATAAATAAAAAATGAATAATTACAGTAAACTCACCTGTGGTATGACCCGTTTTCACTTTGCCTACCCGTGGTTTAATCATTTACACTTTGCCCACCTGAACTTCAATCTGTTACCCACCTCACCATCAAACGTTAGAAAAACACCTTTTTATTCAAAATCAAAACATAACACGAATAAAAAACATGAACCCACTCTTCTTTTCCTCACGAGCCCTAGAAACACAAAAATCCCTTGTATTGAGCTAGGGTTTCGATTTTTCTGATCGTGCTTTCATGTGAGGGCCAGGTTCTAACTTTGGGTTGTCTTAAGGCATTGAATGTTCGAAGATAGATCATCACTAGGTATGACATTTCTGCTTTATGTGGGTTTTGGGGTTTAAAGTTTTAATGGTAGCTTTGATTCACAGGAAGAGAGCAACACAAGAGCTAGAGAGAAATTGAATTGGAGGCGCAATATAATCAGCATGAATCTTCAGCCACCCAACGTAAATCATGTTAAACCATCCTATATCTCTGAAGTTTGTGGGATGTGCAAAGTATGGTTCTGGAAATAATGCCAACCTTTCAAGTGGGCAACCACTTCAACTGCTAGAAATGTCAAGGCCATCACTAAGAATGCTAAAATGATTCTAAACAAGAATCTTCCTTTATTCGATTTCTCATTCGCCATTGTAACTCCCTGACCAAATATCAATCTATTCTTAATGACACCAAGCAATGTCCAAAGACCATTTCCGAGCCATGCAATGGAACCGATAGCACGATGTGCCTTTAGAAGCAAAACCCATGTAAATTGTTTTGCATTCTTTCCCCTATCCTTATCAACCGTTGGAATGCAGCCTCAGAACCATTCATATCTAGTACAGAGTAATTGTGGTTCTCCATGGCTACTACTTACTACTACTGGATTAACCTTCCTTTTACTCTGTTTTGGCTAACTAACTACAAAAAACTATTAATGGAGCTATATTTACCTCTCAAGTGTATATAATTCAGACAAAGATACACAAACAACTCCATTAAAACAAAGCACACAAAGTCCATTATACAAGAACCAATCCCTTAAAACCTTAACATTTTTAGCAATTCTATAAAACCCAGATCCAATATTGAGAAACTCAAATACAAAGTTCCCAGCCTAACTACAAAGAAACAGAATTTCCATTCAAAATTTGAACTCTTCAAAACCCAGAAGCCAAAATGGGAGAACTCAAAAAACTCATATGAGGACCGACCACAAAGAATCAGGTCCACCACTCAACTAATGAAGAGAAACCCAGTTCAAGCCTTAGCATTCCACACCAAATGATCAATGCCCAAATCAAAACCCCAGCTCAATGTAAGGGATTTTCATGTTTCTAGGGCTCATGAGGAAAAGAAGAGTGGGTTCGTGTTTTTTATCCGTGTTATGTTCTGATTTTGAATAAAATGTGTTTTCCTAACATCTGATGGTGAGGTGGGTAACGGATTGAAATTCAGGTGGGTAAAGTGTAAATGATTAAACCATGGGTAGGCAAAGTGAAAACGGACCATGTCACAGGTGGGTTTACTGTAATTATTCCTAAAAAAAAAACTCACTTAAATTTTTTTGCTTGAAGACTTAAATTATATTGGGTCTATCCTCAGCACATTTGGTAAATATTAATAGCAAGTGGTGCTTTACAAACTTAGATGGTCCAAGTTCATTTTGTCAACATTGGCACAACAAATTCATATTAGGGTATTTAAAGTGGCAACAAAGAATAATAAATATTATTAATAAGGAGATTTGCAAGAAACTATTAAGGATATATAACGTATTTGGTTCTTAATTTTTAGGATGTGTCTATTAGGTCATTGGTTAACAAATTACATATTTGATTAACAAATATAACTTCAATTTTGATATTTTTAATGGCATTCAAAATTTCTAGAAAAACGCATTTCAGTAGAGAGAGAGTATGACAATGCCTCACCGTTGAAAATCACCACTCTTCTTCACTACTGTGCCTCACAGCTACTCGGGGATTTTGATCATGAAAGATAAAGGAGTCCAGTGAATCGTCTAGAGTTTAGAGATTTTTTTATCCAAAATATCTACTAAGCATTAGTATTGGGGTAGAATGTCAAATGAGTTTTGATAAAATAGATGAGATAACTTTTATAGTGTAAAATGACAAATGTTTTAAGAATCCGAATTCTAGTGCTGTTATACGTGTGGGCCAAAGAAGACAAGATAGGGAGAAAGGGATTGCAGCGGAACTCATTCTCATGGGCCATGACAGAGTCATTCTCATGCAAGTAGTAGATTTTATCGGTTTGTATGATGATGATTGTTGTTGCTGTTGTTGTTGTTGTTGTTGTTGTTGTTATTTAGTAAGTGTAATGAAAAACTATATACACCCAAATAAAATTGTATCAACACCCTCCATAACACACATACAGACACACACACACACACACACACATATATATATATATATATATATATATATATATATATGGATAGATTTTATATTATTGTTATTGTTATAGTTTTAGCATTTTTCACCTTTTAAAGGCCAAAAAAATTTAACAGATTAAATCTAAGACAAAATATACTAGTCTAAAAAAATTAGTTCAACAACAAAAAATACTAATAATAAAGCTAAAAAAAATTAAGCTCAAACAATATATTTTACCCAAAACAAACAATTGGGCCATTTAAAAAGTTTTAAACTAAAATCCTTAGCAATAAAGTAGTAGAGTCAAAGGCTGAAACTGCTGCATTTCAAATCTTGGCTCCATCTTTGCTATTATTTGACCTATATAAAAAAAAAAAATACTTATATTCAGATAGTAATAAAAACTTATTTAATCAAAGAAAAAAGAAATAAAAATAATGATAGCTTGTTGCCAAAGCTAAGCATGACTAGATAGACCCCTTTCTTTAATGACTGTTCTTGTTGAATGTATGTATATGCATCATGTATGATGTTGCGGAAGTTACAAGAAAATAAATATATTGCTTTCTAAATGGAAAAAGAAACTAAACTTCCAAATGAAAATCTCGAATCCAAAAGGGGTCCCTTGAATCCATAAGGTAATAAGGTCTTGGAATCTACCAAAGAAAAATAGAGAAAGTTTGTATTTTTATAAATTTGAACACTGAATTGCCTTGAAGGTTACAATATATTTAAATAGTAAAAGAAACCTCTAAGTAGCTATGAAAACGCCCAGAAACTCTAATATGTGGTAATAACGTAATTAGGTGGCAAAATAATGATTTTCGTCAAAAATAGCAAAATTTAAATAATTGCAAAAATTGAAAATATTGTCCCTAAAATACGTCCCAAAACAGATAAATCTTATTATGACTTTTAAATTAAAAATTATTAAAGAAAAACAGATATTTAGCAAAAATACTATTTTCGAGACATTAAGGAAGAAATTTATCTAAATTTAGGCATTTTCCTTCGACTTACCAAAATTTCATGCAATTTCCACAGGTTGCCCCGATGGCCTCTGCTAGCGTGTGTATGTATATATAATACGTTTCTTTCTCAAATCTCAGGGATAATTTAGCTGTTAATATAGTGCCGTTTTCAGTATAAATATCAAACGGTACGACGCCGCATGAGACGATGAGCTGCTACCAAATCTCTCTCTCTCTCTCTCTAAATTTGTCTTATAATTTTTTTTTTTGAAAGGATTTGTCTTATAATTTTGGTGGGATAGTTACATGCACCCGAAACGTTTGATAAAATTCCTGAGTGTTCTGTTCTGTCTCCAAAAAAAACTCGTTGCTCTCTCTCTCACTCTCTCTATTTTCTTGATGGTTCTGATACCAATACTTAGTTACATGCACACAAACTGTTTGATAAAATTCCTGATTGTTTTTTGTTCTTATTCTGTGCCGTGTCCAGTTCGCAGGTCTAATAAGTGGACTTACTGAATTTTCATGGTCTGACTGACTGCCACAGCAGTTTGCCATCTACATTGGCCAGGGTATACATTTCTAGGTGCACACAAAATGCCCACTAGTCTGTGTGTGTATTTATCTTTGTTGAAGTAAGATTGTTCTGTTCCATTTCGATGGCGAGCCAAGTCAGTAGAATATTCATTTCCGTTGCCCATTGTAGTTGTGGTTCTCATACCTCTCACCAGTCACCACCAGTTGCATTGCTCATTGTAATATCCTGCAATTTAAAATAAAAAACCTTCAACATGAGGACACTCTGTAAACATTTATTTGCTATTAGAATTAGAAACCCTTCTTCCTTATTCTATAATTTTAAGATAAATGGACCAGTTGAACCAACATGCCGGGTTCCGGATTTTGTTGCCTCTCAATGGCTGCTTCGTCCCCATATGTCATTACTACAAACATATTTTTTTGATTTAGTCAAATTTTCATACCCTTCGAGTCTGCCTGTTGTTTTCAAGGTTGGTGTGCGGCCCTTTTGTTCAGAAATTGCTCCATTGGGTCCAACATTTGATTGCACTGTGAAAGATGTTGGGGATAATAAATGTTTAGAAAGTGATGGTGAAAAGTTGTACAATGCTGTTGTCGAGCACTCTAATGCGCATCATAACATGGAGAAGACTCTTGACCAAGTTGGTGTGAAATTGACTACTGATTTAGTAGTACAGGTTCTTCATAGGCTCCGGTTTGAGGAGAAAATAGCATTTAGGTTTTTTACGTGGGCAGGGCATCAAGAGAACTATGCGCATGAGCCTCGGGCGTATAATGATATGATTGACATACTTTCTAGTACAAAATACAAGGTCAAGCAGTTTCGAATTGTTTGTGATTTATTGGATTACATGAAGAGGCATGATAAGAATGCTGTACCTGTGGAAGTTCTGTTGAAAATTTTGAGACAGTACACCGAAAAGCATCTAACCTATTTGCAGAAATTTGCCAAAAAGAAGAGGATAAGGGTGAAAACGCAGCCAGAGATCAATGCCTTTAACTTGCTGTTGGATGCTTTGTGCAAGTGTAGTCTGGTTAAGGATGCTGAAGCCATGTTTAAGAAGGTGAAAAACAAGGTTATGCCTGATGCAAATACTTACAATATATTGTTTTTTGGATGGTGTAGAGTAAGAAACCCAAGTAGAGGAATGAGGGTACTGGAAGAAATGATTGATTTGGGTCATACGCCTGATAATTTTACTTACAATACCGCCATTGATACCTTTTGCAAGGCAGGGATGATAACGGAAGCAGCTGAACTCTTTGAGTTCATGAGAACGAAAGGTTCTACCATGTCTTCTCCCACTGCTAAAACTTATGCAATCATGATTGTGGCTTTTGTCCAGAATGATAGAATGGATGAATGCTTTAAACTTCTGGGGCATATGATACACAGTGGTTGCCTTCCTGATGTTTCGACATACAAAGAGCTGATTGAAGGGATGTGTCTGGTTGGAAAGATTGAGGAAGCTTACAAGTTCATAGAAGAGATGGGTAATAAAGGTTACCCTCCTGATATTGTTACTTATAATTGTTTTCTCAAGGTCCTTTGTGACAATCAAAAGAGTAGTGAAGCACTTAGGCTTTATGGCAGAATGCTTGAGGTGGGTTGTGTGCCTAGCGTGCAGACCTATAATATGCTGATTTCAATGTTCTTTAAGATGGCAGATCCTGATGGGGCATTCGAGTCTTGGCACGAGATGGATAAGAGAGGCTGTGCACAGGACACTGACACTTATTGCTTGATGATTGATGGGCTTTTTGGTTGCAATAAGATTGAAGATGCATGTTTTCTTTTGGAAGATATGGTAAACAAGGGAATGAAATTGCCATATCGGAAGTTTGATTCATTTTTGATGCAGCTTTCAGTGATTGGTGATCTCCGTGCCATCCACAGGCTTTCAGAGCATATGAAAAAGTTCTACAATCCTGCTATGGCAAGACGAATTGCACTGAACGAGAAGCGAAAGAGCATCAGTTTGAGAGGGAAGTAATACTAGGTAACAAGCTGAATTTCAGTCTCTAATTTAAAAGCTTTAGAGAAACTCAATACAGATATGTCCGCAATTGCAATTGTAACAACTTTAGCCTTTTTGTCCCTGTTAGATGTAATTTGGGTATTTTGTAAATTGAAATAGCAACTCTCTTTTGAGCTTCATTTTGTTAAATTTAATGGTGAATTGCATTTTCCCACCATGAATTATGAGGTTAATTATAGTCTCTCTGTAAGCTTTAAATTTGAGTAAATCAAACTTCTAGATTTGGGGTCAGTTGCAATATCTCATTAACATTAAAGTTTCTCCGATTTGTGTTGTATTTTACCTTAAAATTCACATGCTTAACTATGTTCAAGAGTTTATTGTTCTTTATCTTTCCTCCCTGATATCCCATGATGAGTATGTAGAAAGTGAGGTCAAATATGAAGGAATTGAAGAGATTTTAATAGTAGTAGGATATTGTAACTAATTACACGGTTTAGGGGGTTGATTTCTCAAATTTAAAGTTCTAGGAGACATTGCAAGTGACCCTATAGTTTAGGGTTTGAAATTGCAATTTACCATAGAGTTAACCTGGAATATAATAAAATTCAATTCAACCTGTCTTTGGATTTGTATTTGTCTTTTCTTTTCCTATATTATTTGAGTATCTGAAAGTGGATGTTCTATACACATTAGAAAAGAAAAGAATTTCTAGGTTTTCTAGAATGATTATATCTCTTACCAACTTATGTGAGGTTATGCACTACTTTGAAAGCTTAGAAAAAAAATTGTACTACTTGTTGAATTTTTTATTTGTCATTATTAAAAATGGACTCTGGGATGCTACAAACTTAGTCCAGATCAGTTTCTGGTTGATGTTTAGTGCCCTAGCTTCTTATTTATATCAAGACTCTAATGGCATGGTACATTATCTGAAATCACTCTAGGAATCACCAACTGTCAAAAGATTCTGAAATTTTCCTGAATTAAGGACCTGGACTTTGTCTGTTGTTTTACAAATTGTAATGGTTGTTTTCTGGGAGATAGGCAGATTTTACTGTTACATTGACAACAGCGCACAATCGTTATCATTTTACTCTTTGTTTGACAGTATTCCTTTTCTCCTCTCTTGATACTTCTTTTTAAATATGCTTCAGGAGATAAGACACTGGTAGACATTGGGGTACAACTGTCTCTATGGATAAATGTCATGGCTTAGCACTGATTGTCCATGTCACCACAGATCCAACCCCTATCTCTTGATAGTCCCACGTGGGATAATGAACCATCAGGCTGGAGGCATTAAGGGGTTGCTTGGAGAATTTTAGTCATCTGCTGGATTTTGGAAAGCAGATATAATTCATTCTGATGATTGCTAGATGATTGATATCATCCACACATCTTTGCTCAAGGAGTTAAATTTTAGAAGTTTTTCAGCTTAAAATCCATCAAAACTACATCCTCATGTTGGAGTTTGAGAAAGGACAACTATAGGCTCTTACTGGGAAACTAAATTAGTTGAAAGATTGTTCTTGAAAGATATCAGTTGATGGGCTCAATGCAGCATGTTGAAATTGATTTCAGTGGTAAGTGTATTTGCCAAGTAGATACTCTTAAATCTTTTCAAGTTAAAGAATGAAATCATTTGAAGCATATTTTCTTTGGAGAACAATTATACGGATGTTAGCATGGATGCGCAGGGTAAATTTTGCTGATGTAGGAGCAGTTTTCATTTGAAAAACCTGATTTGCTTACATGCTTTTATTTAAGTGAATATTTAAACTGACATTTATACATGTATGATATAAACTTCTGATACTTGCACAGGCTCCTTGTGTTGAATTTTGATGTATGCATTTTGTAGTCTTTTTGTTGTCTGTGGCAAAATAAAAAGATTTAGAAACTACCTTTTATCAATTTTTACAGTGTTGTAATTTGATAGGCTTTTTTCTTTGTGAAATATAGTCAAATGGCAGAATGAACTTTAAAAATCTTGTCTTTTCATGTTTCCTAGGGCTTTTGGAGGAAATGTATCAGGTGCTCTAAAGCATTTAATGTTGACAGAACTCATCACCCTAACAGGTTGTCAAATTTTGGCTATAAGTGTATTTGTACTAGGCTTGGATCTTGAAAAGCAAAAATAAAATATAAAGAAGGCAATCTTGCTAGCTTTAACAGTGACAAATGGCTTTGGAGTAGCATTTCCAATGATTCTGAAAATTCTGAGTAATTATGCTGTATGCAATTTTTTTTATAGCTTTTTTATTTTTGCTTTTTCGTTTCCCTTTTATTTTTGAGAATCAGGTGTCTTTGGCTTTTTAAGTTGTAATATTCTCCATAACTGATCATTGTGTATGTATCATAATCTCCTGGAATCTCTCACCATGTCCTCTCAACATCAGTTTTGTGTCCAAATATGTCTTTCATGAACTAAATTGCACATTAAGTACAACCTTTTCTTTTGAGAGATTAATCAGGAACCAAAGCTGAGATCCTGGTTGAAGATAGCTAGCCTGGCAATGTTGATATGGTGGAGTGTTGAATTTTCTGTAAGTGGGTTGTGGGTATTAGCCTAGTATTGTTAATTAATATATGTTTTATTTTAGGTTAGAGTGGTGTTATGTATACAGAACTGATATAAAATGATTTGGCAGCATGTTGAATGCAGGGTATAGGATCTTCTGTTACATGTGACTGGATATTAACAACTTATAATTATTCTGCAAAGAAATTTTTTTAAGGATAGTATTTTCCTGTAATCTGTCTTCTCTCTTTGGTTTCTTTTTGGGACCCCTAACCTTGACTGGTTGAGCATTCAAGTAGATGAGTGGAGACTGAAAGTTAGCAACCTTGCTTAGATTGTGAGATGCAGCTTTCTTTCGCTGTGGTCGAGTGTTTTGTTTGAGATGGGCTGGTGGCTGAAGTGGAGAATGACCTATGTTATGAATTATCATAGGAAAATTATTCAATCTTCTGGAAGTAATGGTTTTTTTTTCCCCCTCTTTTTTTCTTTTTTACATGAATGAATGGTCCAACCATGAATTCAAGTATTCAACCAATGGGATCAAGTAGTATGTGAGAGGAGGGAGCATTGTTTCTAGAGTACTAAAACTAAATTAGTTACTCTTTTGCTTTGTATTGTATAAATCATGGAATTTGCTTTCTTTTTTTCTTTTTCTTTTTTTACTTTTTTTTATTGGCATATGGAAATTGCTTTCTTTGGTTTCGCATCATATTGTATTTAAGGAGTCATGAACATTGCTGATTTACTATCGTTTGTTTTGTGTTGTATTGTATTGACTAACTATTCATGTAGTTTTGGACATATTTGTTGTTTCATGAATGTAAATTCTGGTTAGAGTCCTAAAATGGTGTATGCTGACCTGATTTTTTCAAGCGCATATGTTATGTTGAATGAATGTTTTGCATGAGGGTTAGTTTGAATTTGTGATGTTTTGCACAAGTGATGTTAATTTTACAGGTGAATTTGTGATGTGAATTTTATAAGCTAGCTTTCCATGGGATTAGCAGTGAATTACTAATATGTCTTGCATCAGGATCAGTATTAGAAGGTTTTTTCATAGTTGGCTACTTGGCTTTGTATAGGGGTTTGTTTTAGATCTGCCTAAAATAGTAATGAATCATTGTTTTTAATAATAATATATATATATATATATATATATATATATATATATATATATATAATAAAATATCAATGTACACAACTCGTGTAAACCAGCCATTTTTGCTTTAACAATACATTGTTTAAATTAATTTGACAAAATAACACTGTTTAAAACTTAACCGTGCGGATCTGGCTAAAGCTCATATGGCCACTTTAAAGACATTTGGGCCACCTGAGTTTGAGTGTTGTCTCTTCAAGGGACAAGTTTTACTTAAAACATGGAACTCGTATTTTTAGGAGACAAGATCCACTTTTTTGATAAAACCCAGCTTTGGTCGAGATGGGTCCAAATCAAAGTCCAGTAATGGAGTAATTTTTGTGGCATATAAAGTGGCACAATATTAGCTACAACTTGCCTATGTGGTGAGTTGTGGTTGGTTTAAGGGTGTCCACAACTCGACCATGTGGCAAGTTGTAGTTAGTGGAGGGGTGTGGTGGGTCCATGTGGAGACACTCCTTCACCAATCACAACTCACCACATAGGCGAGGTGTAGCCAATATTGTGCCACTTTATGTGGTACAAGAATTTTCCCCAGTTATGTAACCAAAACTGCATAGGGAAAGCCTATTCAACATAGACATTAGTTTGTTCAAATATCTCGGTGAGAAAAATAAACAACAAGTGGCAAGAGAACAAAATTATTTCACAACAAATACAAGATAACAAGAAGCTTTTGCTTAGACGTCGCACACACTTTTGCACTTTTCAACATACTTTGGAAATTCTTTTTTTTTTTTGATAAGTAATGAAAAAAATATATTAGAGAAGAACACAGCTCCGTACATAAGAAATGTACTAAAGAGGTAAAAATATCAAGAAACCAAATTACAATGATCAAGTAAAACAGGAAGAGAAAGACAAGAAAAATATGGTAAAACTAAACACCATTCCAGAAGAGTAAAAAAGAAAAAAGACATAATCTCAAAAATGGACCGATCGCGACTCTCAAAACTTCTAGAATTCCGTTCCCGCCAAATACACCACATCAAACAGTGCGGCACCATCCTCCAAATCACTATATTGTGATGACGCCTGAAATTGCAAGCCCAACAATCTAATAGATCCACTACCCTTTGCGGCATCACCCAACAAATACCAAACAAGCAAAAGACCATACTCCACATCTCATAAGCTATAGGATAGTGAAGGAGGAGATGATCAACAAATTCCCCACACCTTTTATACATATAACACCACTCAAGAACAACAAAGTGCATTTTTCGAAGATTATCAATAGGTAAGAATCTTGCCTAGAGCAGCAGTCCAAGAGAAAAAAGCAACCTGAGGGGGAACCTTCGATTGCCATATCATTTTCCAAGGGAAAGGAGCGGCAGTGGGGGGGGGGGAAGGGCGTGATAATACCCACTCACCACTCACCACGCCTGTTGGCTAGGTTCCAACAAAGCTTGTCAGAATCTACACCCCGCACCTTTGTGGAATAGATTAAAGCCATACACGAATCCAACGAGTGTGACTCTTGATCATTTACAAAACGGTGAAATTGTAGGTTCCAAAAAATTCTCCCATTTGCATAGCACATAACCTCAGAGACCGAAGCATCCCTTGTCCTACTAATATTGTATAAATCTAGAAACGCCTCCTTAAGAGGACTATCCCCACACCACACATCAACCCAAAACGTCACACGAGTACCATCACCCACATCATATCGAAGGAACTTGGAAAAATTCAGCCAACCACTTCTAATGGACTTCCACAAACAAACACCATAAGCCCAAGACACAGATTTTGTAAACCAACCACCCCAGTCATTCCCATACTTCGCCCCAATGACCCTTCTCCAAAGGGCATCATTCTCCTCACCATAACGCCACAACTATTTGGCTAGAAGAGCAGAATTAAACCTTCTTAAGCAATTTGGAAAATTATTAAGGAGGTGTTTGAGAGAGGAATTTAAATTATATTGTTTGGGTGTTTTTAATATACGTGTGAGTGAAAAAGTGTATGGAAATGTATGTAATGTTGTTTAAAATGTGAGTTATTATATTAGAACTAACATGCCAAACATGGCCTAAATAATCCGGAAACAATGCTCCCTCCTCTCATGAGGGCTAGGCTCCACACATGGGTCCTACCATGGGACTTACCTCTCATGTGAGAGGAGCATGTAAGTATTACCTATGCTTTTATAATATGGCATTTGTTACAAAGTGCCCTGAGGACATAGTTTATAGGGTTGTTGGTATGGTTCTTATGTGTATGGAAACTTGAGATGCTAATTAAAAATATTGTTTTTTTTACTCTGCTAAGTGATTGCTAAGAATTTTTTGACATGGCCGGATTGAACTAAGCAAAATGACTAAGCTGTCATCAGTTTTTTTTAATGAGACAAAAATGTACATTAACCAAACCCTAACGTTTAACAAAAGTCATTACAAAAACTGAAATTTGAGGAGACGTGAAATGATATATAACTTGTCAGATCTCCAACTTTACTATGCCAAGTGATTGCTGATAATCTTTTGACATGGCTGGATTGAACTAAGCAAAATGACTAAGCTGTCCTCAATTTTTTTAAATGTGAAAAAATGTACATTAACCGAACCCTAAGTAAAAAGTTTTAAAAAAGTCATTACAAAAACTGAAATTTGAGGTGACATAAAATGATATATAACTATCAAATTTTCAAAAAGTTTCCTAAAATAGTTTACTAATGGGAATATATTAGTAAAACCCTTATAATATAATAGTAAACACCATCACATCAACATATATATAATTTGAACTTAGAAGCCATGATTGCGATAAGTGGCTACTCTCACAATTTTTTTAGAAGAGACTCTTACAAATTAGTAAATTAATTTTATATTATATGTTAAGATATATTTTCTCAAATTAAGGGATAATATTTAAAAATTGCTTAATTTAAGTAAAACTTTATTATTTAAATTTCAAAAAATTTAAATTCTATTCAAACTAAAATTTTATTATTAAAAAAAAATCTAAACTTAAATCCCGTTCAACAACCCACGTTTTCTTTCTAAAAGAAAAAATTAACATTTTGACTTCTACTCTAACTAAAAGTTTATTATCAATACTGTGGGGTCCGAGGACCGAGGAAGACTAGGAACGAAGTGACCTTCATCAACTCCTTTGTGAATCATATGAGAATGTAAGATTATGCCCTTGTTCGAGGCGAGGAGGAGAAAATGTACATTATCTCATAAGGTACCTGAGTGGAAGAGGTGGACTTCTTGGAAAGGGTTAGGAAGCTGGGATACATTTCCTGCAAAAGCTAATTCCCTTCCTCTGCATTGAATGATTGATAACAACTTTATTAGCTGCATTAATGAGGAAATGACATCTAAACAATGGATTCACAGCTAAGCAACTCCTTCTACCACCTTCAACAGAAGTTTAACAGGACAAGCGTCATAAGGAAAACCTAGAAGGTTACAAGTAAAGGGCTAAGATGCAAAGAAGAAAAGGGTATATAAAGGAAGAGAACTCCAAGCTAAGGGGCAGGGAGATTTTTTGGGGAAAAAAAGGAAAGAGTTTTAGAACAAAGGAATAGTGGAGAGGAAGAGAGGAAAAAGCTTGTGTAAATCATTGTGTAAGAATTGTTCTTCGGATTGACTGAGGAAAGCATTAATACAAATTTCACTTCAACTCCAATTCTTTCCTTCGTACTTAAATCTTCAGTTTTAGGCCTAGACTTAATTTATTCCACACCAGACTAGTTTTTCCATTCTTTACATTAATTTTATCTGTTTGGGCTTAATTAGGAGGTACGGGCTTCACTATTTCCAGTGGGTTTGGGCCTTCATTTCCTAGTCCTTACAAATACTTTAAGAACAACTAATTACTAAATTAATTTTATATTATTTGTTATGATATATTTCCTCAAATTAAAGGATAATATTAAACAATTGTTTAATTTAGATAAAACTTTATCATTTAAATTTCAACAAATTTACAAACTAAAATTCTATTATAAAAAATTTCTAAACTTAAATATCTCAACAAATTTAAATTTTATTCAAACTAAAAGTATATTTTAAAAAAAATTTAAACTTCAATTCCAGACAACAACCTACATCTTCTTTTTATAAAAAAAACATTTTGACTTCTACTCCAACTAAAAGTCTATTACCAACATTTTTGGAACAGTTAATTTGGCATTATTTGTTATGATATATTTCTTAAAATTACTAGATATCATCTAACAATTGCTTAATTTAAACTAGCATTATCACACGTGCTTCGTACGTGAGATGTGATTTTTTATTTTTTATTTTTTGGGTTTACACGTTTTAATCATGGTAGTTTTATTTTATTTGTTATTTTAAAAAGAAGTTGTATTAGTATTTGGTGACTAACGTGAAAGAGAAATGTGGAGGTGGGAGAAAAAACTTTTTTTTTTTATCATTTATAATTTAGCTAAAAATTAGGAGTTTTTAAATTACTAATTTACATGTCTAAACCTATGATTTAAGCTTTAAAAACAGATGAATTTGAGGGTATTTGGTGCATCAAAATTGAGGATCCTAAACAGGGTAAGCTCCTGAAATAGTAGTATAGGTAAAAAACAAAAGTCTATAATCAAAATTTTCTAAACTTAAATCCCACATAACTCACTTTTTAGTTTTTATTTTTTTCCCTCAAGTTGCATCCAATATTAAATTAATTTTTTTATTAGGATATTAAGCTATAAGACTCTTGACTAAGGAATTAAATTTAGAAAAAACTTTCATTAGAGTTTTAGAAATTTAAATTCTACTCCAACTAATAGTCTATTATCAAAATTTTCATATATATATATATTGTGGGGGGTAAAAAGATCTTAATAGGGATATGGGCCGTTGGGCCTTACTAAGGAAGGCCGACCTGCTCTTGGGTTTAGGGCTTGTTGGTACTTTAGGTCGGCCCATGCGCCGAGGATCCGAGGATCCAGCCGAGGATGTTTTTATCCTCGGACTAACACCAGAGAACCCGGGACTTCATGGTACAGGTTAGTGAATGACACGGTCAAGACCAGTGGTTAAAGGGGGTGAACCCTTGAATGTCCTAGAAGCACCGATGTTGGAAAAGTGTCAAAAGTAAAGGCTGCTACCTCCACATTAAAGACCCTGCACCTACCACCCTGGCCGCATTAATGGGGAGGTGACACTTGAACAGTGGAAGGGAAACTTCTAGTTACTGTTCAAAGGCACTAAGAAAAGAAATATCTAGGCTAAGGGAGGAGTTGGGGCAACACGTGTATAAAGTATTAAAAAGAAGAGTTTATAGGGGAGATCTAGAACAGAAATCACGACGGACTTTTTGTAACCTAAAAAGAAAAAGGACAAAGAGAGAGAGATAATATAAGAACAGCTCTCGGCCTACGTCCGAGGAGACCTATTTATATTACTTCTTACTGTTTCCAAATACTGGCAATCTTTAGTTTGTCATTTAATCTTCACTCACTTCTAACCTGGGTTTCAAGCCCACTCTTTACAAATTTTTATTGTTTAAGGCTCATTGGGCCTGAGCCCATAACTGTTCTTGGGTCCAGGTGCAATTGTGCACTTACATATATATATATATATATATATATATATATATATATATATATATATATATATATATATATATATATATATTAAGCTTGAGCTTTTTGATATAATCTCTCTTAACCATTAAAGTCATCCCTATAATTAAATCTCACACGATTGATGATTGTTGTTTTTTTTATTCTCTTTTTTTCCCTCAAGATGCAACTTACGCTTATATTTTAATCTAATAAATTCATCTTAGTTATCGTTCTTTACTTTGAATTTGCATGCAGAATATTATGTCAAAGAGAGTTTACTATAAAGAAGCAAAACATTAGACACCTATTTAAAGTTTACTATAAAGAAGCAAAACAATAGACACCTATTTAAGCTAAAGTCTAAGCTCTAAACAATCAAAACTTAAAGCAATTTTTTTTATTAAAATTATTTACTTATTTTATAATTAATTATTACTATTTATTTAATAATTTTGGTTTTTATTTAAAAAAGTTAGTTTATATATGAATTTTTATCAAGTCATGTATTGTATAGAAATATATATTTATATATATATATATATATATGTGTGTGTGTGTGTGTGTGTGTGTGTGTGTGTGTGTGTGTGTGTATAAAAGTATGTGCAAGAGTGTGTTGTGCATGCGTGTGCATCTACACTCTTGCTTATAATTTAATTCTAGACACCACATATATAAGTATGTGCAAGAGTGTGTTGTGCGTGCGTGTGTATATACACTCTTGCTCATAATTTAATTCTAGACACCTAGGCACACACGTTTAACTCATTTGCTACACACGAAATGGGAGACCTTGTCTTCCTATTTATACTTGCTTGAAGTCAGTCAAGTTACCGGCTTTGAATCTCTAGGCACTGCCTTTGTATTTTAAAGCTTCCACACAACTTAAAAAGGCGTGGTTGAAGTGCACTTGTGCAAGGAAGTCTTTAGAGAGAGAGAGAGAGAGAGAGAGAGAGGTGCTTGATTTTTAGCAAATTCGTGATAGGGGTAGAATGAGAGAAACAAAGAAGTATAGACTATAGAGAGAGAGGGATTTTTTTTTTTGGGCTCAACAAAAGGATTTTTTAAATTTGGTATTCAATGGATTTCTTGTCGTCAAGATTCTAGATCCATGTGGGGAATAATTTAATAAAGAGTCGTATTAGCCTCAAGGCATGTTATCTTGTTTCTTTAAGAATCGGAGTTTCATGTTGGGACTTGTGTTTCCAAGAGACAAAATACTAAAAGTCTATTTAGCCAAACAAATTTAAAATAGTGTTTTTTTTTTTTTTTTGGGGATAAAAGGGAATGTATTAAACACAAAAGCTACATAGCCAGATTAGGCATTGTATTGGCATAGCGCCTTACATAGTACACACCACTAGTATCAAAGTTAACAAAAGAAGAAATTTCAGGAGATAAATTTTCCTGCTGCAAGCACCCAAATCTTGGCATGGTATCTGCGCAGCTATTTGCTTCCCAAAAGGTATGGGTCACCTTGACCTGTTGAAAATTGTTGAGAAGGGACCCGCAATCAAGTAATAGGGGTGTGTAAGTTCTATTAGGCAGTGAGTTAGAGAGCAAGAGGTCTGTCACTATCTTGGCATCACACTCAACTTCTAGGTATGGAATTTTCATTTGGGCTACTAAGAGAAGGTCATCCCTTAAAGCCAAAACTTAGCAATTACACTGGTGGTGCTGCCTATGCCACGACTAAAACCTTTCAACCATTCACCCCTATGATTTCGGATTAGCCCTCCTCCACCTGCTTTCATCGGATTCCCTAATGATGCACCATTTGTGTTCAACTTACACCAGCCCGTGCATGGTTTTATCCACTGGACCTGAATTGTTCTCCATATTTTGGTATGGATAGATTTTCCAATGCAGTAAAAATAATCTATAGCTTGCTTGATGCAAATATAGTGCAGTCGAGGATTTAGGACATAATTTTCAAAAACTACCCTATTTTTATGTTTCCTAAGGTTCCACATTGTGAATGTGAAGAGAATTTTCCAGGGAACACCATTGGAAAGGAGGTCATGACTACTTACACAGTTAACTTTTAGCCATTATAACAGCTCCAGGTTGTATAAGGCTTCGAGCGAGGTTGGGATACCAACCTTCCTCCAAAGCTGCACTACATAAAAGCACTCTCTGAGGAGGTGCAAGACAGTTTCGTTGGCATTTTTGCAAAGGGGGCATATGATATCACATTCAATTCCTCTATTAGCTAACATGTCTCTCATTGGGACACTATTATAGTGACATTGCCAAAGGAATGATTGGATTCTAGGCAAGGTGTCTATCATCATCAGTACTAGCTAGCATATAGGTTGATGCAGTGTTAAACTCCCTATCCTTAGATTGCCTCCATACTAACATGTCCTCCTTCCTCCCAAATAATTGGATGGGTGTGGCTTTAATCCTATCCACAATGTGAGAAGGGAGATTAAATGACAAAGCAGCCCAGTTCCATTTATTCCTTTGAAGAACATCTGCCACAGTTAGTTTACACTAGATTTTATTGATTGGGCCTTCAATTAGCTCTCTAGGTGCACAACCTCTCAACCATCTATCTGTCCAAAAGTTAATGCTCAAGCCATTGCCTACATTCCAGCATATGCCCTGGGAGAAGACAGGGAATCCCATTTTAATGGCTTTCCGATTTGCAGAGCAAGGCAGCTTCTCTGGGTCCTTAGAGTTCATTCTGGACCGTGAACAGTACTTTTTCAGTATTACCTTAGCCTAAAGAGCATCATTTTCATGATACATTCGCTAGTTAAGTTTTGCAAGGAGTGCAATATTTTTTGCTTTCGCAGACTAAATACCTAGCCCTCCTTGCTCCATAGGTCTGATGATCTTATTCCAACCAACAAGATGATTCTTTTTTCTTCCGATGGGTGAGGAGCCCCACAAAAAGTCGCTATTAATTTTGTTGAGTTTCTCACAGAGGTGGGAAGGTAAAGCCACTCCTTGCATCACATGGTTGGGCATAGTTGACATGACTGACTTGATCAATACAGTTCTACCCGCGAAGGAGAGAAACTTGGATTTCCATCTAACAAGTTTATTAATCACCCTCTCAGCAATAAAATTGTATTGGTTTCTTTCTGCTTTTTTGTGCTTTAGGAGGAATTCTAGGTACTTTCCTAGGTTGTTAGTGGCATGGATGTTTAGATTTTCACATATTCTTCCTTTCAAGTCAGCATCTACATTTTGAGAGAAGTAGATCCGAGATTTGCACGTACTAACCTTTTGCCCTGATTCAGCATAAAACCAGTCCAACACATCCTTGATGGTTTCACTATTCTCTTCAATTGCTGTTGCAAACAACATTAAATCATTAGGAAAAAAATAGATGGGAGATGCCAATATTGTCTCTGGATGCTTTAAAGGGATTCGATTGCCTTTTATACACTCCTTAACAATGAGGCTGCCTAAATATTTCATACATAGTATAAAAATGTAAGGAGAAAGCGGGTCACCTTGGTGGATTCTCTTCGTGGGTTTAAAGGATTCCAGAGTACCCCTATTAAACAAAATGGATGTGCTAGTGGATGATATGTAGCTCATTATAATTTTGATTAGCTAGTTAGGAAAGTGAAAACCTTGCAAAACCTTGTGGATAAAATTCCACTAAAGTCTATCGTACACTTTTTCTAGGTCCACTTTGATTGCCATGTACCCTACTTTTTCATTTTTATTGTCTATTGAGTGAATTAGCTCTTGGGCAATGAGGACATTATCCAATCCTCTCCTTCTTGGGACAAATGCTACTTGCATAGGAGAGATGAGGTTGTTGAGGAGGGGTCGGATCCGAGCTATAATAATCTTGGTGACAACTTTATAGACCGAGTTACACAAACTAATTGGTCTATAGTTGTTGTCACTTGTTGATAGTGTTATTTACTTATTTTACTAAATTTCTTTTAGAAAAATAATTTTAAGCAAAAACGGCTTGTATCAATGCACCGCTTTTAATGTGTTCCTAGACTTGGTCCTAAAGTCTAGAGAGAGATTAAAACAATGGTTTTTTGCCAATCCAATTGACCAACCTTAATCGATTGAGCCAACTACATTGGCTGATCAAATGCGGTGATGTGGTACGAGCAAACAAACTCCAGCTACGAGCCTTGTATTTGGGCGGAGTGTCCTCTATTTCTATATCCGTTAGTTTTAGCGAACTCAAACATTATATAATTTTTCCAACTATCAGTAAAATTATCATCCCTTATCCAACATTTGTTGGACAAGAATATCGCATCGACACACATTTGTTTGAGTCTAGTATTTGTTGAGGAAAAAAAATTCTTTTTTTGAATGGGACACGAATCGAGCACAGTTGCAAGTTGCAACACGGTCTAGGCCAAAAAATGGAAAATAAAAAAAGAAGAAGAGGAGGAAATTGAGGATCATTGGGTTGGCTTACACTTGATTGAATCTCTACCATTTATCTTATATTTAGTTACAATATAGTTGTTAATATCATACAATATGCGATACGTATCGTATCATATGTAAAAAGTTTTGTATCATATCAGCGTATCAGCATACGATACAGTGTGTATTGTGTGAATTGTATCGTATCGTAAAATCGTACGTTTCGAATGATACATAAACAGATGCTTTAAATTGAGATTTTTTTGGTTAAAATTTGTATTTGTATTTGTATTTGAATCTAACAAGTTATTAGACTTATTTTTAACACAAAATTATTATATTCCTTATTTAGCTTAATAAAATAACATATTTATAAGTTTTTTTTTTCTCTTTCTCCTACAAAATTTAGATTACACAATACACAGTGACACTTCACTTTAATATTTATAAATTTATATTTATATACTATGAATAATATATTAATTGACAATATATTTTTTTTTTGTCATTATTGTTATAAGTCCGTTATAAGTCCAAGAAACTAGTTTCTCAAAAAAAAAAAAAGTCCAAGAAACTAGAATGGGAAGAAGACATATATACTTTTTATAAAAATTATTAAAATAAAAAGAACAAGAAGAGATAGTAAATTTTAATGATTATAAAGAAAGTTTTAGTGAAGAAATATGTTTCAAAATTAATTTTTATTTTTTTGATAAACATTCAAAAGGATAAACATAATGATAGGCTGATAGCATTGACTTAGATGAGATTGATTAGGCAATATGATGAAAATAAATTATTATTTTTGGGTCATTTGTAATATATTATCACTTTTGAAATCTAAGCAATTTGAATTTGAATGTGTATGTTTTATACACATGCTAGTTTGATTTATTTTGTTAGCTTGTTAAATATTATTACATAAGTGATGAATAAATTAGTCATTAGTTGAATATATTCAAAATTTATAATGAATATATCCTTTATATATGTATATTTATAATTTTTTATAAATTTTACTTAGTGTTTGTGTATCTTATGATACATGATACGATATTATACAAGATACAGAAAAACCAAAAATTGATTCACGATACGATTCACTATGGTCATACCCTTCTCATTTTGGAAATTTTGAGCGTTAAAGTAAAGTATAGTAGCTCTCTCCCCCTTAGAGGCTTAGGTTGGTGACTAGCTAGTCACAACATAGCCAACCTGATTGGCAACCATCAACCCAACTCAATCCCTCGCATGGACATTTGCTTTGCTTTTGGCATGGGTATGTGCATGTGTGTGAGTATGCTTTTTATGGTAAAATAAGTTGATGCTATACTCCCTCCAAGTTGTCTTTTTTTCCCCTTTGAAGATTAAAAGTGTTACAACGTTGAACATAAACATTAAAATATAACAAGTAGCGTTTTTAGAAGAAAATGCAATAGATAGTTATTATTTTTTTGAGAGTTTAACCAATGGCGTTTGCTCTTAATGTAGGCGAGGAATGAACTCCAAATTTCTTATACAACCATCAGAGACTTTATCAATTGAGCTAACTGAAATCCACCAATAAATAATTAGTTTAATAGTTTAATTACATTTTTTTTAGGGATATTAATGTACATTATAATTTAGTATTGATTTTAAATCAAGGACGGACCTAAGATTTCAAACTATGAAAGTTGGAGTTTAAGCAAACAAAAAAAACAACTTCAAATAAGTATCCACATAGCTAGTGAGACTATAAAAAATAATAAAAAATAAAAAAAATTAGGATGATTATTAAAAAACTACTTGGAACTTGTATTTGGGGGCTAAATGAAAACAAGATTTGAATATATAATATAGTAGTCTAAAGTATCATTTATATAATAGTCTAAAATGGTAGAATATAAATACTATTCAATTTATAAGTTAATTACTTTATAACTCAACATTATAATCCAAAAGTATAGTATTATTTTCTAAAATATCACCATGAATAGATCAAATAGTTTTTATCTTGCTTATGGGATTAGATTTAAAAATAAATTATAATCCATTAAGTATAATGACTAACATAAAAAAAAAAACCAACAAGTCAAAGTTGCAAAGTAGACAAACAATCCATGAAATTAAATGCTTTAAAAAAATCTAATCAAATAACGATTTACATTTTACTCATTTTATTTTTTTATTTTATATATTTTTATCTATTTTAAAAGCAGCTTATTATATATATTGTTTATATGTTATATAATAATATAATTAATTTAATAAAAATCAAGAAAAGAATCTCACGTGTCCCCGTGGAGGTAAAATAAAAGAAGAAAAAAGAGAGCTAACTACTTGAGCTAAAACAAGTGGACCTTAGCTGTAAATCTAAACCGTAAACTCGGATCATGGTTTGGACTGGACTAGCTCATAGGGCCACAAAGTTTGGAAGGGAAGGGCCCAACTATTAAAAGCACAAAATATAACTAATTTATTTATTTATTTTGGCCAGGGAGCCGAGCTCTTACTGGGTCCGTCCCTGTTTTAAATTAATTTTAAATATATTTTCAATGATTTTGATGGATGTTTACTATTTCCTAAAATCTAAAATAAATATTAAATATACTCCAAAATATATATAAATATATATATTTTTTGATATTCAATTCATTAACCCTGTCGCATGTAGTGTCGATATCCGTGCTTCATAAGTTCGTAGACATCATAAAAGTTCAACAGACAATAAACATCCAGTTGATAAAAAAAAAAGTCAATAAAATCTACTATTCAATTTTATTATAAAGAATTGATTTGTCAAATTATATATTTAAATATTTCATTTTTATATTAAAATAACATAACTGAATAGTAGATAATTTCCAAACCAAACGCCCCAATGCATTCAGGTCGGCAGGCAGAGTTTTGTGTATAACGTAAAAAAATTACAAAGCGACAATAATTCAAACAAAGGTACAATAATTGCAAAAGATGAAAAGATAGCTCAGTTAAGCACGCCATCCAAATTGAGATTTGGAGAAACAAAGAGGGTTTGGATTTTAGTCAAAATATTGTAGTCAACCAAGACGGTAAAAAAAACCAATAAAGTGACAGTACAACAGCAAAACCTTTATGCTTATGCAACCCATTATTTTAGAACACAAAATCGAGAAAGTCTACGCCTCATTTTCCGCTATTCCCTTCGTTGTCGAGCTCAAACGCCGACACCGGAAAAGACCTCGAGATCCCAGTAGGATTGGCGAACGTGATCTTACCCGAACTGGGATCGTCGATGTAGATGTCGGAAATGGAGACCCAGATGAGGAGCTCCTTGGTCTTGACCCCGGTGAGCTTCTTCATGCGGCGGTCCTCGACGAAGGCCGTGACCTCGTTGTCGTACGAGACGTTTCGGCCGATGGAGCGGAACCGGTGCTCCTTCTTGCGCTTCTGCTTGAGCCACACGAACCCGGTGGTGCGGTTGTAGCCGACCTCGACGACGTCGGTTAGAGGGAGTAGGCCTTTTGGGAGAGAGATCTCGTTGAGGAGATCCTGAGACTTTTGCTTGCACAGCTCTTCGCCATGGTAGATCTCTGCTTGCTCTCTGTGGTTTGTGACTTGCTGCCTCGACATTTTTTGTTGTTTTGTTGTGATCTGAGCGGGTCAGTGGTATATATATAGATAAGGGAATGGGTTGTGGGCCTTGAGTGGTGTGGAGTGAGACATGTGGTTTTACAGTAATGGGCTTGGGTTGGGCTTGTTTGTTTTGGTGAGAGGTTTTAAGGCATGGGTGGAAACTGGGGATAGTAATTACGAAGTGAGTGTGAATTTGACCCAAATTAAAAAATTAGCTTATTTTATTATTTAGTTTATTTTTATAATTATTTATAGATTTTATTATATTTTTTTATACTATTTATGAATTTCACTGTATTATAAATAATGTTAGAGATACAAATTATTTTACAAAATTTTTTACAAACTGCTGATATGGTAAGTAATTATTAGTAAATGAAAAAATGATGTTAATTGTGGGCCTAAATAAAAATCAATAGGCAAAAATTCAAAATTGACCCTCTAACTTTTGGCCTTTTTCATTTCAGTCCTCTAACTTTCAGTTTTATCATTTCAATTCTCTAATTTTTAATTGTTGTCGATTTAGTATTTTGTTAATCAGATGTTAAGTGTTTCCGTTAAATGAGCAAAACGAAATTGTTTTAGTTATTTTTTTAAAAAAAATTCGTAATGAAAAGAAATTAAGAAAACTGTTATTAAAAAAAAAAAAAAAAAAACATTTAGGGTCACTAGAGGTCCAATCCAGCCACATCATCATTAGAATCCAACCCATACAACATAATCCCCATCCACAACCTCCTCACGGAGCACCCATCCCTCAGATTCCCGGAGGTTCGAGCCATTACCACCACGCTCCGAGCCGTCGGCGACCTCCGAAAGCCGCTGCACAACCAATAGGCCTTGCACATAGACCTCTTGGACTAGATTGCCCTCTTCTTCGGCTTCCAAAATGACAACGCTCGCAACCAGCGCGAGCACCTCGTTTACCACCTCACCAACGCTCAGATGCACCTCTCTCCTCTGTTGGACAACATCGACGCCCTTGAAGCCCCTGTTTTGCGCAAGTTTCGGAGGAAGCTCCTTAGGAACTACACCAATTGGTGCTTTTATCTTGGCAAGAAATCTAATATCTGGATCTCTGATCACCACCAGAAGCTGCTCTACGTGTCACTCTTCCTTCTGATTTGGGACAAGTCTGCTAATCTCCGCTTTGCTCCCTAAAAATGTTTTCTTATTTTATTTATTTATTTTAATAATAAATTTCTTAATTTCTTTCAATTACGATTTTTTTTTTAAAAGCTAAAACAACGTCGTTTTGCTCATTTAACGAAGACACTTGACAGTTGATTAACAAAATACTAAATTGACAATATTTGAATGTTAGAGAACTGAAATGACAAAATTGAAAGTTATAGGACTGAAATGAAAAAAACTGAAAGTTAGAGGGTCAGTTTTGAATTTTTGCCAAACCAATAAGAAATTGGTCATATCAACAATTTATAAAAATGTTGTAAAATAGTTTGTGACTATAGCATTACTCCTGTACTATTTCAACTAATTTTTACAATTATCTACATTATTTTTAGCAAAGTAATCGAATCCCAAACAGACTATGAATGTGCAAATGAGGAAATAATGGCCTCATTCAATTTGCATGGAATTATGGAAATAATGTTCTAATGTGGTCTTGTGATGAGGAACTTGGGTCGACACGACTATGGATGCGGGTTCGAGTCCCCTTTACGCACTAGTAACTCGTTGTGGGTCCTTGTATTCCTATATTGCATACACAACGGAGGTCTAGCTTAGGAATAATTATAAAGCTAACATAGTAACACCCAAGTATCACAATTGCTCTAACCATTTTTCAATTACCAGAGTAAAAAAAAGTTCTTATGAGTCATGAGTCATGACTCTTAACTCTCTCATATCAAGATTTTATAAAGTTAAGTTAGCTCTAAAAATGACCTATTATTATAAAAAATTTCTAATTAATTTGTTTTATGTTACAATATCAATTAATTGACATGTTTTAATGTGCTAAAATTCAATTATTTTCATATATTTTTGCTGAGTAATTATTTTCATATATTAAATATCTATATAAAAGGGTACACATATTGTTATTTTTATAAACTTTTATAATATAAGAAATAATTCATTTGGAAAAAATATTTTCCTAATAAAAAATTGATTTGGAATATTGCATTTTTCCTCATGTTTAGTTTCTTAGACAACAATTGAAACAAACACTATCAAAAGAAAAATGCAAATTTAATAACACAGACGATCAAGATTATAAAAATAATTGTGTGCTTAAATTAATTAAATATTTTTGAATTCACAAAAGCATTGTGTTCATAATTTAATTATATTAAACTTAACACACACACACACATATATAAATAAACATTGTAGTAAACTAAATTTTGTGCTAATGCAATTAAAAAGAGTATTAATATGGTAAATGCATTTATTTTGATGTATAAATTATATATAAATGAATATTTAAAGTTATTTTTGGTAATATATATATATATATATATATTAAATAATAGATTTGGTGTATTAATATTTGCTCAAATTTAATTGCTTTTACAACAAATGAAACAAAGTCAAGCAAAAGATAAAAATATATTTTAATAACATGCACTCAAATAGGTTCACATTCTTAATTAATTACTAGTCTCATCACATGCGCTTCGCGCGTGCGATGAGACTTTTCTTTTTTAGTGGTCTTATTTTGTAGGAAAAAACTGTATTTAATTATTTTATATACATATATGATTTTTATCTTTTTTAGTGGTCTTATTTTGTAGGAAAAAACTGTATTTAATTATTTTATATACATATTGTGTTCATATTTTAATTATGTTAAACTTAACACACACACATATATAAATAAACATTGCAGTAAACTAAATTTGTGCTAATGCAATTTAAAAGAGTATTAATATGGTAAATGCATTTATTTTGATGTATAAATTATATATTAATGAATATTTAAAGTTATTTTTGGTAATATATATATATATATATATATATATATATATATATAAAATAATTGATTTGGTGTATTAATATTTGCTCAAATTTAATTGCTTTTACAACAAATGAAACAAAGTCAAGCAAAAGATAAAAACATATTTTAATAACATGCACTCAAATAGGTTCACATTCTTAATTAATTACACTAATTGTAATAATTTATATTTTTTATTTTATGACATGTAGTATAATTGAACTTAATTCTAAAAATATTATATATAATTAATTCTAAGATAATTTTATTTTACAAAATATTTCAAAAAGTACCACACATTGTACAAGACATTAGTAAGTTAATAATAATTCTCACACGCATGTGTTTGGCAACAAGTGATACAAAGTCAAGCAAAAGTTAATTATGTCTCTGTTCGTTCCCCCTTTTCTTTGGTGGAACTCCAAGGCTTTCATTGATGGATCCAAATTAGGAGAGGATGAAGGCCGTAGCATCACATTCACTAACCCAGATATATCATGCCTTGACAAAAGCTTAATCCATTATTTATTGTCTTTGCTGAATCTTCGCCTTTCATTTATATTAAATATTTATTGTAGAATTTTCCAGATTCACACTCAAGATTATTTTTATAAAAAAAATAATGGAAGAAGAAGAGGAAACCAAGGGAAAAAATAAACCAAAAATTGATGGAGAAAAAGTTCCAAAACAGGAAATTTTATTTAGCCTCAATCTTTCTCTATACATTAACTTATTCAACAACCAATATTGGAAAAAACCCAAAAATAAAAAACGAAGACCAGATTTTTTTCCCATTCCCTTCACACCACACAATATAGGTCCACAATATCCTCTGAAATTCTCACTAGTAAATTCTGTAAATTTGAGTCTTTTCACAGCAAAGTCCCTAAACCCATCCTCGCCCTTCATACCCACACAAATCCCAGATCCATCAATGAAAGCCTTGGAGTTCCACCTACCATTCGAATTTCAAGCCCACCACTACTCCTATTAGAGTAATCCCACCACAAGTACACGATCTCTATTCAAGAGGACATGGGTGCGCAATTAGCAAGAAAAGAGAAGTGTCTAATTTTTAGGAAGGGAACCTAACTCACAGTACACAAGGTACTATATTTGAGTTATGTTCATATATATATATATATATATATATATATATGAATGATGAATCTTAAGATAATTTGTTTTACAAAACATTTAAAATGTACAATACATTGCGCAAGACATTAATTAATTTAATAATAATTTTCGCACGCATGCTTGACTTCAAGCACTTAACAGTTATTAACCAAGGGTTTTGATTTCTTTTAATAAATATTTTTTGGACTGATAGGGGCATTATTATTATATTTCTTTTTGAGGGGAGATAGGGGCATTATTAGTAGTAGTGTGGTCATTGGTTTTTTTTTTCATCAAGGTGTGGTCATAGTCGCAGTCATTATTTATTACAAGTTATTATATTTTGTCAAAAAAAAAAAAAAAAGGAAAAGATCTTGTCAAATGCTCATCAAGAAATGAGTAAAGTGATCAATGGTAGGTGGGAAATCTTTAAAGGAAAAAGAATCAGCATTCAAGCTTTCTGCTTTAGTTATATAGTGGATGGTTTCGTCCTTTAGTGTTGAAAGAATTTATTCTTATTCGGCATTTTGATTAGTTGATGATGGTGGGAAAACTAATACAGAATCCTCAATATATACCAACTGCTAACCTTTCGGCATTCAACCTCTCTTTTAATTGGACCAATTTAGTCTGTTTCTTTTGTTGTGTCTGAATACTATAGATTGTTAAAAAAAAAAAAAAAAAGAACCAATTAAAGCAGGGAGAATTTCATATTTATTCGACCCCACTTTTTTAACCGTTTAGTGCATTAATTTGTCCATTGAATTCCAGACTCTTGGAAAGCAACTCGGTGGACCCAAAGGATATCATTTATTTATATCTTTCGTTAGATATAAAACAGTCTTGTAATGTGCTTTGCACTTGATAGGTCATTGGGTGCTCCATATAGTTAGCAAGTCATCTGCCTCTAAATTAGCTTCTGCATAACAAAAGTTGATTCGGTTTTTAGGAATGTTAGTTGCAAGTGAGAGGAATAGAGGATATCAAAGTAGCACTTCTAGAATTTCGGTCTGAGATGCTCCACTTGTGGAAAGCACGAACCAGAAGTTGGGATATAGATTCAATAATCAAATTAGAAAAATTATATGTGCGTGCGATGTCTCAAAAAGAAGTTCCTAGAAATTTAGAAAAATATCCACGAGATCCTGAATTTAAAATACTTAGACGTACGTGTGATCCTAAAAACTTTCCTAGAAACTTGACCAAATGCGGCACAAATGCATGAAATGAATCAAATGCATAATTGGAAATGATTTACATACTAGGCAAAGATTGATACAAATTTTTTTTTTCTTTCTAATCTGCAATTTTGTTCATGTAGAAAATAACTAAGATTGATACAAGTTTAGGTTTGAAGCTTTTATATATATATATATATACACACACACACAAGGGTTTTAGTTCTAGTGTATAATCAGGACTACGTATACTACAATGAACTTTAATATAATGGACTTGAACCTTAATATCTCTAATAGGAAAAAAAACTTGATTCTAGAAATTGAGAGAACTTAACACTAGTGGAATGGAAAGATAGCACTGCATGAACTATATAATTTGATCGGCTACTAATTGCGATAGTAATATTTAAAATTGGAGGTTTTCCTAGTTGATTTTGAATCTCTCATTGGTTAGTAGAATAATAAAGACAAGCATCAATTCATGTTGATATCAAATTCTGAGCTGACTCCTTGGTAAAAAATAAGAACTAATGTTTTAAGAACATATTACAAAGTGAAGTCATCGTTACCATTCAAATAATTTTCTAAGGTGATTTGGAACCTATATATTGTCAAATTGATTTTATTAGAGGAATAGGTTTAAGATGGTTTAGCAAAAAAAGGAATAGGTTTAAGATGGTTGGAAGTCTCCAATCCTAAATTAGACAATAAAATATCAATTAACCATTAAGTTTAGATTGAGTATTCATTTATTTATGGGAAAGGTGTTATGCATAATGTTTAGCGTATTTTAATTAATTAACGCATAAATTTTAAAATATTCAAGGTATTTTATTGATTAATAAATATAAGCATGCTAAAGGGAATCAATGATGGGATTAGTTGCTTTGGATTATATAGCTTTTTTATATCTTGATCCCGCAAAATCATTCCTATCATGTTCTGTTGTTTGGATTTTGCAATAACGCTGGACAAGCCGCAATCCAATGTTTGAAGTGGGCTTAAGGCCCACCATTTATATTAGTTTATTAAAAAAAGGAAGATGGAAAGGTCATAATAAAAATAATTTATAATTGGCTTACTCAAATGCACAATCTTGCTTGGGTTGGTTACCACAAAAAATACTTTAGTGTGGAAAATATTTTTAGCATTTTATTGTGTTTATTTTATGATATAATTTAGTTAAATTTAAAGTTTTTTTCATTAATAATAAAATCCTTTGTAAAATATTATAAAACATTTTGGCTTTAAACATTTAGGAAAAATATTATACAAAAATATATGGTGGCTCTCCCGCATTTGGAAACTGAGTCGTTGGTCTGGTTGGGTGCCAATAGTTCCGATGACTGATCTACTAATTTTAATAGTTTATGCTTGTCACACAAAACATTTAAAAATGTGCATAAAATAATTTATATTTAAAATAATGTTTTACCGCAAAATAAACTAAGCGTAAAAAGGTAGTAAAAGCCTTCAAGACACCTTGAGCGATGTGTTATAATTTCATTCAAATTCTGAGTTCTGATAGCCGCCACTATACTAGGATTCTTGTCTCTGTACCAAGAAAAGCACAACCTATCTGATCATCCCACTTTGTTTTTTTAAACTGGCTAAAGCTTTCACGACCCGTCAACGCCTACCAGATAAGAAAAGCAATTGAAAAAGATAAAACAAGTAAAAAAGAAACATCCCTGACAACCTGCTATTTCTTGTCAGGAATTTTTCTGTGAAATGCAGTTTGTTAGATTCTTCACCTTTTTTTATTTTTATTTTTATTATTATAGAGTCCGGATGTATGTTATGCATTAACAATTTTGTATTTGAAAAAATTTTATCGAAAATTAAAGGATTTGTCAAATTTTTTTCAATTTTTAATAAAACTTTCAAGAATGGTATGTTATATTGTGTGCCTTTAAACACACATTAATAATATTATTCTTTATATCATATAATATTCCCTATTTTTTTATACTAGTATAAGATTTTAGAGACAAAATCATTTATGGGATTCATCCCACATTTCCAAAAGATACTTCTGGGACAAAATCATTTATGGGATTCACCCCACATTTCCAAAAGATACTTCTGGCACTTGCTACAGCAGCTGCCATTAACATACAACAAATCTGAGCCTGCCCTTTTGGTTCTTTTGATCTTGGACCTTTTGGACCCTTCTTCTCTGCCACCAGTCTCACCAATGTGCTTAAGGTTGTGCCTGTACTCCATTGCTACCTGCTCAAATACTTCAACCTCGAACATGTTAAGCTTTAGCTTTGGTTTCATGTGATCTCTTACATATGCAAAAGCCAACTGATCTCTTGGGTTAAAAGCTTCCAACTCATTGAA
This sequence comes from Castanea sativa, assembly GCF_040712315.1. Taxonomy (NCBI): domain Eukaryota; kingdom Viridiplantae; phylum Streptophyta; class Magnoliopsida; order Fagales; family Fagaceae; genus Castanea; species Castanea sativa. The sequence goes on from NC_134017.1 coordinate 54,163,055, forward strand.
CATTAGGCAGGAAAAGAGGTTGCTGCTCAATTCATGTTTCCTTAAGATCATAGCACTATCTGGTACATCTGAGAAAAAAAAAAAAACTCAAAAAAATCAATAATACATAATTTGTAAAAGAAAATATTCTAATGTTTCTGAAAATGAAATCCATGATTTAAATCTTGTTCCCCAATTATCGAGTCATAATAAATACATATACAAAAGAGACATCATATTGGCCATGTATTTGATAATAAGGAGAGAAAATTTAAAGACACAATAAATTTGACAAAACTTTTCATAGTTGTAAATGTGGTATAATGTTAGTGATAAATTTTTTTTTTTAAATGATATCTAATTAGCCTAAATGAGAATTGATAAAAACATGTCAACTCAATTGTTGTGAAATTTTATGTATACTCATAAGAAATATTAGTTTGTATGGGCATTTAACCTACAACATGGGATAGAATAGTCTAGAATTCATGGGGGAATAAAAAGAAAAATATAAGAAAAACTTTAAAATTGCATAAAATGATATAATTTGTGCCACAAATGTTTAAGTGACCGATTGTAAATAGTGGAGAAAGAATGATGAATTCACATGAAAATGACATGCAATTATAGTCTGATACTTAAGATAACTGTGATCAAAATTGTAACAATTTATATAGTATTAGAATTACTGATAATATAAATAAACAAAATTTGTGTGAATACGTCTGCATGTGAGATACTCAACCACCATAGTTTAGAAAACTGTGACTGTGCCATTTTTTTTTTTTTGCTGAATAAAAATCTTATTGAATAGCAACAGATACAGAGTCCTGGGGTGCCTCAGCCAAGATCACATTAACAAAACTTGGAAGGCCAAAACCCAGATCAAAAGAACCAAACAAAGATTGGTTTAGGGACCAATTGGCAAGCACATGGGCAGCCTGATTAGCCTCCCTATGAACCCAGCTAAAAGATACATGACTATAATCACTAATTACATTCTTAAACGAGTTAACAAAATTCAAAAGTCTCCAAGGAATTAGATTCCCATCAGCTTTAATGGCATCTATACAAACTTTAGAGTCACTCTCTATAACATAATTACAAAAAGAGAAGTTAATAGCAATATGAACAGCTAATAAGATGGCAACAATGTGAATATTTTTATGGACCACACTTGGATCAGCTGCCAATAAGGACCACCCATCCGCAGTGCACATTTCTCGATTTCATGACCTTCGATTATTTTTAAACAAAAATCGTACCTATTACTAAATCCTTAAATTTCATGCAACTTTTAGAATATAGTTTGAAAAGATGCCTAAATTCTATAAATTGTACCTTTCCCAGTTCTTGCCCTGACGTTGATAGAAAATCTAATTATAATTTATTTGTTTATTTCGCCAAATATATTTACTGAGATATTTCTTCAGCCTTTTTTTTTTAGGCTTTGATAATTATCTATTCTTTCTAGCAAGTCTATGAACACAATAATTTATATATATAAAATATAATTATTAACATAATTTGTAATTAGTGTATAATAAAAGTGGTATTAGTGGATACATATAACGTTACTTTTATCTTAACAAATTTTATTAACAATTGTAAAAGTAATTGTGTCTACAACATTACTATTTTCTAAAGCTTATTTAATCTTTCACACAATTATTAAAATAGTTGAAATGGGTGCTTGAACTAGAAAAAGAAAGCTGTTTTAATCTTTCACACAATTATTAAAATAGTTGAAGTAGGTGCCTGAACTAGAAAAAGAAACAGTTGTGATACACTCCAAGACTAACTTCAAGGACACCGACCATTTTTATTTTCTGACCTTGTCTTATAGAACCTACCCATAAAAACAATTAGACCAGTCACCTAACAAATTTTTTAATTTTTTCCACAAATGTTAAAAGTCAATAAATTATAATTGATACATAATAAAAATGATTTTTGTAATTAAAATGATGTTACATCATTAATTCAAGTGAAAGTGATGTTGTCCTCAACAAAAAAATACCAACACAATATCCTTGGATTCATATATACACAAATGGCCAATGAACACACCAACTTGCACTCATGTCCGGACACACAAATGCAAAAACAGCTGAAATCATGAGGTGGAGATACAATTTCAAAGTGAAAATCATGTCTTTCATCTCATAATTTCAGTTTTTGTTGGACACTTGTGCGTTTGTCAACAGGTTTTTCTCTACAAATAATACGAAATATATGCCAGAGTAGGTAAACCCCACAAGAGTGACCTTTATACAGAATCATGAAAGAAGGGTATTAAGGAAACTTCACGCATACAACAAAACACCCCGACCCCACTACCTTTTATACGCAGTCATTTTTGGATTCTGAAAACAGACTGAACAGTGGAGTTGGGACTTACCTACGTTTGAGCCTCCACCAGGAAAGATCTCATAGGTTATAGCTTCTGAATGATCAAAACAAAGTCATGTACGATCTTTGAAGTTATCATCTAAGGGAGGAAGCTAGCTTTTAGCCGAAATTGAAGTTATCATCTAAGGAAGCTTTTAACCTAACACACTTTGAAGGTGGATTTTATAAATGATCTGGGTGGACCCGTTACAACTAGACCTAACGGTCAGACTTTAATAATTCTTATACTACAGCTCATCACATTAAGGAAACGCCTCATCAACATCTACTTTGTATTTCCCAACCATATTGGATTGAAATAACTCTCATATTTCAGGCCCGTGAACCTTTTCATTTCCTTAAAACTTAGCTTTGAAGGCACGTAACACAATTTGAAATGATAAATCATCATGAGGTTTCCAACAATATATAGTTTCAAAACAAATAATCAAGCCAAAGTGCAACAAGAAAACAATTAAATATATTAATATTGTGATACCTGATGTATAGGGGAGCTTCTTGCGACTCCATGGCCGCAACCCATTGTCACAATATGTCTCCATTTGGGTCTTCAAGGCATCAACATCCCACCATTTCTTCCACCTTGCTGTTGCCATTGCTTCATCCATGGTATGAACATAGAATGGATGTTTGGATATGGCCATATCCGCATTCTCGGATACAATTAATGTATGAATTAACAATAATGGATCAATTATTAGCTGCAGCTTCGCGTCTATCCAAATGCTGAATTTGGTGTTTGGGAAAAGCCTATGGACTAAATATTTAGGTATCACTCCGTTCATGGCTGGATTCTCATATAAGTCCTTGCTTAAAACTCTAACGATTCTCCATACGCCTACCTTATGTTGGGGGGATTCTTTTGAAATTACTTTGTGGTATTCAAGCCCATTGAGGGTAACATCATCTATGAACATGAAGAAACATACGTTATCTAAGGTTTTGGATCCTAGGCCTTTCGGCTGTCGAATTTTGTCGTGGTCATTGAAGATTGCCGAGACTACAACTACTCCATTACAGCTTTCCATCTCAACTTGATCTGAATTTGACACAAAAGAACACAATTCAAACAGACTTGTATCAGTTATATCAAGAAAAAATTGAATTTTTTTTAATGAATTGTGTTCCATGAATTGAGCAAAATTCAAACAGATATCAGCTGATAGGAAAAGAGAAAAAAAGAAAAAGAAAAAAAAAAGAGCTGAATTCCCGAGAATTATGGTCAAAACTAACCGTAATTACTAATCGGAAATTTCTTCAAGAATCCACAAGGAACTTCTAAGCTAGAGTTTTCATGATCAAAATAAGAAATCCTTTTCTGGGTACTAAAATTCCCACCAAAACTATCAGCCTGTCCCTGCATATAACTCAAAACCGGCGAAGCCAACGAAGAATTCCTACACAAATCTCGGATCTCCTTCAACACAGTCCAATAATCTGAAAAAAAACGAAAAACAAAAACGAAAACCCATTACCCCAAAACAAAAATTACAGTCATTGAATGCAAAAATTCAAAAAAAAAAAAATGGAGGGCACGTACCTGTGAAAAAGACAGGGGAGGAGCAAGTGGAACGATGGGTTGGGAGGGCATACTTGTGTTCTCCATAGGAAGAAGGATAAGAAAAGAGAGGGGTCTGGAGGGGATCGAAGGGAGAGGATCTGAAGAGGCATTTGGATTGAAATAGAGAGGTGTAGAGAGCGAGAAAGAGAGCGGTGAAGAGGTAAAACAGAGAGAAACAGAGGAGCTTTGATTTGAAGAGGAGAGGTGTAGACGTTGTTACCTTCCCCATAAAGTGATATCTCATCATTTTCCACGCCTTATACTTTAACTACTTACTTACTTTTTGTTCTTTCCTTTCTCTAGTTTTTGCACTTTTGGGATCGTCATCTCCAAGTGTCAGGTTTATCATAGGAGTTTTGTATGTACCGTCTGTTGAAGAAGCCAACGATGTTTGCGAATGACGTGTTTGGGTCTCTCCAGAGATATATATTATAAGCTCAGTTGGAAATGCACTGAAAGCTTTAGAGCATTCTTATTAAAAGTTTCAAATCTAAATATGCTATTTCTTAGCACCTGATTCTGAAAAAGTACACTAAATAAAGTGTGTTATTCTTAAAAATTTTAGCATCTTAGCTACAGTATGTCATCTTTGACATCTTACTATAGCTGAAATCTTAAATAAAAAATATTTTATTATTTGTTGGGTTGAGAAAGAGAGTGAGAGACATCGGAAGAGGGAGACAGAGGGAGAGGAAGAATAAGAAATAATATTTAAATAAAGTGGTAAAAAAAATAGAAGTTCGATGTTAAATGTATTGTAAAGTGAAGTTTTAAATATTATAAAGTGATTTTTTTAATTGGTAAATGCTAAAATTTTTAAAACTTTGGATAGGAATGCTCTGAGTCTCCTATCTGTAGGGGAAAAAAAGGAAATGTTACGTGAAGGTACATTTACAATATTTTCTGATATTGATGGGCATGTGATTGATGGGACTATGGTATAATGTCATAGCAGAAAGAAATTCTAACCCATGATTTCCAATAATTTGAGGCCTTGACGATTCACTACTATTTTTTTTATCAATTATGATGATGGCCAACAAAAAAAAAAAAAAAAAGAATAGAAGAAAATGAATATATATATATATATATATGGTGCAAATGTAACGCTTGAAGTTTGTTTTGTTTTATTTGTTTGCTACACCTACATGCATATTACTATTTATGGGTACATTTTTATTTAATTTATTTTTTTGAGATAGTTTCAACCTATAGTGACCGTTTCTGTTAATAACTTTTTATCATTAGATCAAGACATTAATTAATTTTTGGTGTAGGCGAGAATTGAACCCAGATCTTTTATTCAACAATAAAAAACTTTACCAATTGAGCTAGCTAGAACCTACATGTGTATATTTTTAATTAGTTTTTTCATGAAAGTTTACAAAATTATAGTTTACTTAAAACAAAATACGGTTCTATCTTTTCCATAATAATAATAATAATAATAATAATAATAATAATAAGGATCTAACAAAAAAGAGTTAGGTCCATAATGCTTAGGTTGGCAAACTGTGAACAAATTCAAGTTTAAAACAAAGTTTCTGAATAGCCTAAGAAAAAGAAAGCTTTTGTTTTCTTGACACTTCTTTCGACAGTTTGTCTATTTATCGAGATCAGTCTTGAGAACTTGTTGGTCGATTAGGAATTGTGAATCTTGATTCTCAACTAGACTCATTAAGTTGGGCCATTCATACACACACACACACACACACACACACACACACACACACACATATATATATAAGTACACATTAGGGGAGAGAGAGAGAGAGCCATAACACTAGAGCTCTAGATGGTGCTTTCAAGATTAGTGATTCAAAGTTAAAGCCATAGTGTTATCATAGTGTGTTTGTTATGGAGTAACTCTTCAAGTGGTCTTTGGAGTTGGTTAGAGGTTTTGGAGGTGAAACTTACGTGTGTCATCCATGAAACATCCAGATAATAAAAAAGTTTAAAAGTTCCGAAACGGGAGAAGGTTTTGGTGTAAGTTGATCTATTGAGATTATAAAGTCTAGGTAAAGGTTTTATGCTAGATTGTAATAACTTTTATTGATTATATTGGGTTGCTTTTTGGGAAGGTTAACTTCCTAACCAGTTTTTCTTTTGAAGTATTCTCCATTGGTTCTCCACTTTGTCACCATATCACTATCTCATAGTTATTGTTGCAATTGGTGACATCCTATGCCATATCCTTATACTATTTTAATTGATTAAAACTTAATTGGTTAATTTGACACAAGCAAACTAAATTGACAAAATCGTTGCTTATAACTTAATTGGTCATATTAAAACTTAATTGGGTACTTTGAGTCTTTGACATACTCAGACTAAATTGTCAATTTCCTCTGCATTTTGACATAACCTAACAACAATTTATACATAAAAAAATGAGTTAAAAAGTTAAAAGGAAAAAAAGAAACTTAATCTAAACTCAGCCATATATGCTTATAATTTTGGGTCCATGCATCAATTAGCTGAATGGGTGTACGTCCAAGTTAGATTTAAGTTTATATATGGGAGTAAAATAAGTTATCTAACAGTATATCTACATGAGAAAGCCTGAAAAGATGCAAGTTTTGACATGACACTCAAACAAGAAATGAAGAAAGTGATATAGGACATGAAAAAGACGCACATTTAAACAAAAAGAAGAAGCTGATTGTTGAAATAACACAAGATGTTCATGGAAAACCCTAGAAAAGGGATAAAAAACCATGGTTTGACATGACACTCAAACAAGAAATGAAGAAAGTGATGATAGGACATGAAAAAGACGCACGTTTAAACAACAAGAAGAAGCTGATTACTGAAACAACACAAGATGTACATGGAAAACCCTAGAGAAAGGATAAAAAACCACGGTTTGAGCAAGAACATAACATTCTTGCTCGACTCAGCTTCTATTATGTATGAAAAAGAGAACAGTTTACAATGAAGTTGTCTTTCTTTCCTACCAACTCTCTACTTGGATTCTTGCCCTAATAGCATAGTTGTATGTTCCTCTTATACTTTGAGGAATATGGATAAGTGCAAAGGACAGGTGTCAAGTCTTCATATTCTCTTTTGGATCTTTTCACAACTGTGATATTATTTGCTGACTAAGGGATAAGAACTGCACCAACGTGGCATTGGGACTCGTAGGTAGGTAGTTTTACCATTGCTTGGAAGACAAGTCTTGGTCATTAAAAGGGACATCAGGAGTATTGTGATTGGTATATGTGTCTCCAAGGTGACTCATTGTGCATTCAACCAATAAGGGGTGTCCTATAACTTCCAACCTTAAAAAGTCACTATGTCCCTTTTTGGTGAGTGTTTGAGTATCGTGTTAGGTGTAAATCTTACTTCCTTCTCAAGGCAGTCATGCCTTTAACACTAACCAAGACAAAATCTCTTAGCCAACACCCACTCTCCCTTTCCTTACAGTTGCTCCACGTGTAAAGTCTAGACTCAATCATTTACGCATTCTCCTATGCTTTAATGGTGTTATGTACATTAGCCCCCCGACTGTCAATGGCGTTTAATGGCAAAGGCCTTCGACAGTCACATTGGTTCAGGCATTAACACTCCAGTAATCTTGCCTTGTGATGCTCAAAACGGACATGTGGCTCAAAAGGGTGCTCCTACCTGTTTTGACGCCTCTTTGTTTCTTGCATTTTGGCAAACATATATTATTCCTCATAAATGTCATGTCTCTTCACTTAATTGCAGTTGAGGATTTAAATAGGAAATGTTTCTTCTTCAACCTTCATTCCTTTTATATCTTTCTGATTTTTCTTCCAAAAAACCTTAACCTCTATGAAAAATGTCAAACTCTTCTTCTGATGGTTCTAACTCCCCACATCACTCCTCAAGCTCCTTTGAGAGTGCTTCTAGTGATCATACTCCTTCCTCAGCACTAAGCCCTGTGCACCCTCTTTTCCATTTTCCCATTCACCCTCTACCTCCTCAAGTCTTCATTCCTGAGGAAGTTGGTCCTTTTGACTAGAGTGATGAGGAGAAGGAGAACTCTGAGGAACTTTGGTGGAAGGCCGAAGATGATGCTAAGGTAGCAACTGCTGCATTCATGGATGCTCCCATTCGCCGTAGGAGTAGGCGAAGGCTTGTTCGGCCAAGCTCGGAGTCTAGCGCTTTAGGGCTTTCTAACTCCAAGGAGGCAGATTCCTTTGACAGCTCTTTTGGATGCTCTTTTGATGGCTCCGACTTGGGGGATGCTGAAGGCGAAAAGGAGGAGGAGGAAGAAGAGGATGATGATGATGATGAAGAGGAGATGGAGTATTTGGCTCCAGATTACCCCCAAGAGGACTTTGGGGATGACATTGATGCCTATGCGTCAAGGTCTCCTTAAGTTGCTCACTGTTGAATCTGCTGTTGTTTCTTTTCTTTTTTGTTGTTGTTGCTGTTGTTTGTTTTTTATTTATTTTATTAAGTTTGTTTGTTTTGTTTAGCCATTTTTGGCTTAAGATGTAAAAAAAAAAAAACTTTATCTTTCTTATTTTGGGTATAAATTTTGTGTTTCTTTTTGTAGTTAGAAAAGAGGTGATAGGCTATAGGGGCCAAAATATGTAAATCCATTTTTCTATTTTGTAGAAAAAAAACTTTAAACACAAAAATATATGAAAGAAAGAAAAGTTATTTATTAATTGTTTATAGTTTTTCTTTTATGTTGTACTTTATGTTTATTTTATCGTATATCAAATTCTTGCATAACACATAAGGATAAACATATCAGTTAATAAAATGTGAAATGCAACGAATTAAACCATACCTATTAGTGAAGGTTTGCACCTTTGCCCTTGGACTATAAATGCGGTTTTCTTGATTTTAGCACCATCAACTACCATTCTTTGTCAGAAATTCAGTTTCTTCCCTATGCTAATATGTGTCAATTTTTAAAAGATGTCTCCCTTTTTGAACCACTCTCTTTTGGAGGGAAAATACTAACTTCTCAAAGTATAATAAGAAAACAAATATTTCCTTCTTTATTTTTCTCCTTTTTCCCTTATCTTCTTCTTCTCATTCTTCAACCCGAAACCTAGAGTTCTTCTCATAGATCAAATCATGGGTGTGAAACGTGGTCTACGATCTAGCTCTGCTAAATTTGCAGAACCTTCTGCCTTAGAAGGTAATAAACCCCTTCTAGGAGGAGATAAAAATCTTTCCATAGAAGAACACTGGATCATCCCCCCCTTCTTTGAAGATTACCTATTCGATAAAAGTCTCGATTGGGACTCAACTCCCTACTCTAAAGACCCTCCCTACATAGCATGTGGGGAACTGGATAATCTTTTGGCTATATAACTGGAATTGAAGCATATTCCAAGGCTTGACACTTGCAAGAGAGATTTTTCTTCCAACATAGATGTGGTTTTCAAATCTCACACTTTGATTTAAGAGGTTGGAGAAGCTAGTGTCAAAGAGTGTTGGCTTATCCTTCCTTTATGGACATCCTGCAAAGAGTAAAGCTTGTGGAGACGATTTTTGTATTCTATAATCTAGAGATTATCAAGTATAGTGAAAGTTTTTTTTCTCTCTCTCTCTTTCTCTCTCTCTCTCTCTCTCTCTCTCTCTCTGTTGTACTAATGGAACTCTGTCACTCATACATTCTTCATAGGGTGTCAAGAAATCTCTCTGTCTCTAAAAGATGTCTATGAGATATTGAGACTTCTCCTGTTTGGAGATGGTGAAGTAGTCAACATTTCTTTGTCTCCTGATGAGTCTAAAGTCGTGAAGTTCCTTGAGGATGTAGTGAAGAAAACTTTAAAGAAACCAATTCTAAAAGCGAGAAGGAAAGGGAAAGCCTCCAGTGAGGAAGTATCCGAAGACACCAATGTTGGCGGAGACAAAGGTTCTAGAGCCAACTTCTAGGGATGGATTAGATACTTTTGGAGGGAGTATGCCGATGGTGTGGATGAGAAAGCCAATGGAGACTCCCTAAAGAAAGGTATCGACTTTGTTGTTGGAGAAGGTAACTCTAGTTCTTATGAACTTGAAGCCTTTATTGCCTTTTTACTTTCTTGTCATCTATTAGAGGGATACTCATGAAAAGATTCTAAGTAGACATTTCCCTTTAGCCGTTAAACTAGTTAGAGGACAATCTTTCCCCCTGACCTTATATTTTCTGAACTTTATATTCTGACTTAGATCATTTTACTCTTGACTTGCAATACTCCTACTGTAGATTTCAAGTTGAAATTTTCATACTCGTTGCTTTTTTACAAATGTGGTTATGGGAACACTTTAGGAACACTTTAGGAACTATGCTTCTGTTCCTAGAGTGTTAAGCTCTTATAAAACCAGTCTGTTATCACCCCAAGGTTTGCCACGCCCTTGGCGTTGGAACAAAGTGGCAGTATCTTCAAAAAATTTCCTTAGCAAAGTGTTAGATGACTTTACTAATTGGACAGCTAGACTTTACTCTGCTTTGGATTATTCACTTCCCTAGAAAGAATTCTATTTCTCATTACAGAGATACCCTTTGGTCTAAGGAAGAACTTTCTTTTATCGCTTGTGCTTTTCCTTCTCACCTTTAGGCACATTTTCAAGATGAGTATGAGACTCAAACCTAAAACCCCCATAGTTTGCCCGCCAACTTAGTTTTGACCAAGGCATACTGGGACATCTTTCTACCTTAACTTTACTTGCTGTAGTAGCTTCTCTAGCCTTTAAAAAGGAAAATATCATCAAGATTTTAGTGTCAAGCCCTGAGATCCCCTTCACTTCCCCCAACAGAATTGGACCGCCTTCACCCAGGTTCAAGTTATAGTGGTTCGACATTAGAGATCATGTTGGGAATTTTGGGGAAAGTGGTGCCCAACAAGTGGATGTTCCACCTATCTTTTACGGAGATTTAACTTTGAAGCCCCTTCCAAAAGCCAAACCTTCAAGCACCAAGAGAAAAAAAGAATGCAGAAACCTCTTCTAGTAAGAAGCCCAAGGTACACTCTTTTCTCTATAGTGATTGTCTCTTGTAACCTCTTCTTTTATCCCTGGACTCAAGTAACTTTTCTCCATTTTTGACCTTTGATAGGTTATAGGCTTTATTCTTTAAGCTCGACCCAAAACCAAAGTCACTTCATCAATCCAAGAGGTTTTTGTACGAGAAATGACTTCCAATGAAGAAACAGAGTCTAACACTGAAAGGGAGGATTCCAATCGGGTGTACATAAAAAATCCTCAAGAGAAAGAAGACTTAACAGAAGCTACTTCTAAGGAGCAAAGGGGTGAAAGTGCCCATACAGAATCTAATCCATTGTTCTCATTGGTTTCTCCCAATCTGAGAGCTACTTGTTCTCTATTGCTCTCTAAATATCCCGAAACCATGAGGATACCAGCAAGTGGACCCTGTCACTTAAGGGCTTTCTCTTACAACAAATTGGGTCTATCATATTCCAGTTACAGTCAAAGGGTAAAGAGGATTGTCTGGCTCTCCCCCTTGACAATTTCCTTTCAACATTGAGTGAGGCTGAGAGCCTACGTGTCAATGTCGACTAGTTAAAGAGCCGTGTCACTGCATTGAGGGACTTAAAGAAGGCAAGACCCTCTGTTCATGATTCCTTGTCCTTACTTCGTGAATTAAGAGTTACGGAGAACTCATGTATCAACAAAGCAAAGTAAGCAGAATCAACGTTATAGGTGCATGTCACTTTAATCATTCAGTTCTAGGAATCAACCAAAAGACTTCAGGTGGAATTAACATCCCAACAAGAAGCAAGTTCTGCTCTTCAAACTCAACTAGAAGGTGTCACCGTAGAACGTAACTCTTTGAGAAAAGAGATTGAGAAGTTAGAAGGCGAGCTAGGAGCTTTAAGCGATCTAGACTTCTCGTAGGAATACCCAGAGAAGACATTGGAAATTATGAAAGAAATGTGTGATAATGCTGCCTCTCATAACCGCCTTTACCAGGCTAACATGAAGGCTAGGCATGAAGACCAAGTTAAAGAAAGAAAGTTTCAAGTGGGAAAACTTGTTTAGAAAGCTACCCTGCATGTATGAGGAGTTGCTGGAGCTGTTAAACATAAGTTTTCTCCAAAATAGGAAGGAACATACATGGTAGAGAAAACACATGCAACAAGACATTATTGGTTAAATTTAGATCAAGTAGGTATAAAGGCGTATAACCCCATTAGCGGAGCTCACCTTAAAAAATATCATGCTTAACCTTATAAAAAACATTTTTTGTGGCCATCATGTCAAAATGATTTTGTGTTTTGCAAAACTCATGCTATCACAAACAAAGACTTATATGCAGTTATGCCATTTTCACAAGGCCTTACTAAATCTATTGGGATGATAGCCTCTGTGCCATAGACTAGAGAAAAGAGTAAAGCTCCTGTAGCTTGTGATTTGGCTATTCTATGAGCCCACAGAGTTGTAGGAAGCGCCTCCTTCCACCTCTTTCCATTCTCTTTAGTCATTTTTCCCAATATCTTTAGTAATCTTTTGTTAAAGGTCTCAACTTGACCATTTCCTTTGAGATAATAAGGTGTAGATGTTGTGTGAGAAATGGAGTACTAGTCTGTTAAACGGTGCACATCCTTGTTCAGGAATGGTGTGCTATTATTAGAAATAATTCTGTTGGGTACCCCAAAATGACATATTATATTCTTTTTTAAGAAATTAGCCACTGAGCTACTTGTTGCTTTCTTCATAGCCAAAGCTTCTACCCATTTGGTAAATAGCTCAAGGGCTAACAGTATTCATGTACATCCTTCAGAGGGGGGGGGGGGGGGGGTTATAGGTCCTATAAAATCCAACCCCCAACTGTGGAATGGATATGGAAACATAGTTGGATGAAGACTTTGATAGCTGGTGTGTATTTCTTCTCCCCACCTTTGTCATTCTTGACACTTCTTTGTAAAGTCTTGAGCATCCCTTTGCATTGTGGGCAAGTAATATCCCTGGTGCAAAGCCATTTGCCATAGCTTTCTCCTACTCGGGTGTCTTGTTGGCTCTCCTTCATGTAGGTCTAAAGAGGTTTGTGTTTAGTTCTACTTCAATAGAGGCTCTTAAAGCAAAATATGTAGAAAGCTCTGGCTTATAATATCTGCTACTGATCAAGTTAAGTCTGAGTCTGAAAGGCTCCACATAATTCTTTATGCAGTGAATTTGCGAACGAGGATGTATCCCCCACTACCTGACCATTCTTTTGGAAATTTATTCCGAGTCGCAACAGCCATAGTGTCTAAAGAAACCAGCCGGGAAGAATGGAATAGCATTGTGGGCAAGTTAAGAGATGCAAAAAGAAAAATTGACAAGGATTACGTGAAAAAACTACAAGGTATAGTGAGCACTTGAATTTTCACAAAGAGCTGGGTGGAAAACTCATGAAACAAGATTCTTTTATCTTAAATTTTTACAGGATTGTGTGCGGTTTTCCTATATAGGATGTTGACTTTGGGTAGGGAAAGCCTTTGTGGGTTGGTCGGGTTAGCTTGCCTTCCAAGAATTAATCTAGTTACATTTACAAACACCAAATTTGGGAATGGAATAGAAGAGTAAATAAATTTGAAAGAGGAAGATATGGCCAAATTTGAAAGAGACAAGAAGCTCCATTCATGTGTTTCCACGACCTTCAATGTCATATTAGGAGCTCCTAGTAGCTACAACATATGATTTCACAGTTTCTTCATTGGGCGACACCATTAGCTAAAATAAAGGATTTTTTAAGTACAAAAATGGTAAGAAGGAAGAGCAGTTGTTCAACCTTGGCTACGACAACAATAATGTCAACTTCTGCTTTAAAGTAAGTGATTAGTTAGTGTTTATGTTTGTATGGCATGTAATGTGTTAATGCTTTTGCTACTGGCAGTATAGTCAGATCTTCATTTCTTTGTATGCTGCTGGTTCTCCAATTTCTTCAATAAAATTTCCTCTTGCATAAAAAAAAAACTTTCTTACATATCTTTTTTATTTTTGCCAATGCTTATAGCTTATTTCTTGTTAAATTCAACGTGTGTTAATTTTTTGTTTTTGGTGAATAAAAAAAGGGGTCTCTCGTGTGAATTCCTTGACCTCATGTTACGTGATGGTAATGGATAATAACACGTATACCACATGAGTCTTGCTGGGGCAATTCCTTGAACTGCTTTTCTCTGGGTGCTGGGATAAAGACTTTTATCATCAAACTACATCCACGTATGGTAATTCAACGTGTGTTAATTTGATTTTGGAAAAGCAGAGCAAAAATACTTGGAAAATCATAAAAGTTTCTCTTGAGAATTTTCTCTAACTTTCTTGAGAATTTTCAAGTTTAGACGATGATAGGGAAGAAAGGGACTGCAATTGAATGTTTTGGAGGAGTTTGTAGGGAATTAGATTAATTTGAACGGATAGAAATCCTCGCAAGGTTGAGATAGAGGAATATTTTGAGGCCACTCTAACTTGAGATTGACTTTCACGCTCTGTTTGTTTCAATAATGATGTTTTCTAGAAAATGAGTCATTTTCTAAAAAGCATTTTCTATAAAACTATCTCATTTTCCAATGTTTGGTAGCAACTTTAAATAAGTTGAAAAACAACCTCTTAACTTCCTTTATTTAGCTTGCTGTGAGATAGAGTTGTTTTCCAAAAAAATTTAATGGAAAACAATCTTTAAAAATAAGCTATACTTTTTATATTAACCAAAGATAGTTTTCCTTTGGCTTATATTTTTTTTATGTTACCAAACATTGGAAAATAAAGAAAACTATCTTTACACAAGGTTTTCTATTGAAATAAACGGAGCGTCGAGAGTTATTTGGGAGTCACTATTTGGCTATTGAGTTCCTTGGTTTGCCTTTTTGTTGGGAAGACTCATTAAGTAGTTAATATAATATATAGAAATACCACTTAACCTAAAAGACTTAAGTCCAATGAGTATAAGTTCAACTATGTTATATTAACCATTTACTCTTCTCTTTAGTATTTAATATGAGACTTCACTACTTAACCAATCATATTACTCATACTTGAAAATTCCAACAAATCCTCCATTTCATGTGTGAGCCTTCTACGTACCAAGTCACTTATGACACTTAACAATCCAAGTGTCATGTTTCACTAGCACTAATAGTGTGCCTTTTTCTTCCTCGTTCTACTTGATGGAATCCACTAATGAACACTTGCCAACAAGCCTGACTCTGATATCACTTGTTGGGGAGACTTCTTAAGTAGTTAATATAATATATAGAGATACCACTTAACTTAAAATGTATGAACTGAATTATGTTACTATGGATACGAGCTTAACTATGTTATATTAATCACTTACTTTTTTCATTAGCATCCGGTACCGTGAGACTTCACTATTTAACCAATTAAACTACTTACAGGTCATATTTTTCAATAGTTTAGTTTGGTTTGAGTCCCTTTAAGAAAAATTATATCAATAATCAAGATCATGGCAAGTCTAAGGAAATAAAAGCTTCTAGCAAGAATCGAGGACCAAATGATGATAGCAAGGTCCATATAGTTAAGGAGTCAATTACATAATCAGCAAGGTCATGTAACTGTGGAGCTAGTTACATAATCACAATTAATTGTATATATTGAATTTGAATTTTTTTTTTGTTGTAAATTTTCTGTTTATAAATACATACATTGTGAAGCTATTTAATGGCTTGAAAACCCATTTTTTAAATCTTGTGCTAGTTTATTCTTTCATTGTATCACCTCAGAGTCGCATTAAATCTTGTGACAATGGCCTCTCCCTCATTTCGTAATGTCTTCAAGCTTGATCAAGTTTCTTAAAAAAAAAAAATAGAAAAAGAAAAAGAAAAAAGAGACAAGCAAAGCTTGATTGAACAAACTATGATTCGTGGTTTGCCCAGTTCCTCCCCCATTTGAAAAATCATAATTTAATCAGTTTTTTGGAGAAAGTGGGCATTTGTCTGTTTCGCCAAAACTTTTCAGCAAAATACCACATATCTAAAACTAATTAGAGAAATGCTCTTGTTTTGAAACTCGATTTTTGGACAATCGAGTTATAGCAAATTGAAAAATTAAATTTTTTTTTTTTTTGGAACTTGAGTACCATGTGAAGTACTCGAGTTTAGGGAACTCCGAGTTCCTTGAAAAAATTCAAGTGGAACTCGAGTTCTATGAACTCAAGTACTTTACATGACCTAAATCCCCCTGGCATAAAAATGCTACCAAATATGGGGCACTAAGGTTTTTTTATTTTTATTTTTTAATTAATTAAAAAAAAAGTGCGAGTTAGGTGTAAATTTTTTTTCCAATCTTAAGAAGACCTAAAATATTAGAGTTATGCTAGTATATTACAAGTTTTATTATGTAGGTCCTACAAATTGATATGTCACCAATGAAGTAATTCGATACTCATTTATTTTTGTTGAAATACCACATCATTGCCACATCAGTTTATAAGCTTTTTGTAGTAAAATTGTAATAAGTTTAGCATTTTCTCCACAAAAAATAGAATTAATAGAAATACAACACAATCACCATTGAGTGTATGAAAAATGCTAAAACTATTACAAATTTTAAGGAAAAAAAATTTACAAACTGATGTGACAGGAACATGATTGTTGTTACTTATATAATATAATAAAATGAATATTTGAATAACTTTTCTTTTATTGTTGATATGCTAGTTTGTAAAATCTATATAGTAATTATCATTAGTTCACTTTGGGTGAATTAGTCATTTTAACAAGTGAGAATTAGTAATAGATTTGAAATTAAATAAAAAAATAAATATTATTTAAGTGATATTTAGATGTAAAAAGGCCCTGTAAAATTCTCGTCTTAGGCCTCAAACAATCTTGGGCTGGCCTGAATATTGATATGATTTTTCTCTGATTCTCTTTCTCCACACCATACGTTTATAATTTGTGTGAATATGTGATTGTGGTGTTTTTTTGTTTGTTTGTTTTTTTTTTTGTTGATGATTGTGAATTAAATATATGAATAATTGATCTGTGAGTCTGTTATTGTAAATCTGTGATTGTGTTTGTGAGTCTATCTCAGAGTCTGAAAATTATTTTTACTGAGTTGTGTGAGTGAAGCTATATTATATGTAGAGAGAGTAGAGGCGGTAAAGGGTATCTAGTAGTGTTTATTTGTTTGACTGTTTGTTTGGTAGTGGGGAAGCAATAGGGAACATGCACAGACATACAAACAGAGGAAAGTGATTCAGGAAAAAAAAAAATGGTAGAGTAAGGAAAAGTGCGTTAGTATTGCATTATAACAGTGTGTTTGGGACCGTGGGTGAGTAACAAAGATAAAAAGACAAAATAAAAATGTCACACAATTTTTCTTATTTTTTGGTTATACTCCGGCACTCTTAACTTGAAATCCCCTATTTTACTAGTTATGTGAAATTCAATGATAATTTGAATTTGAATTTGAATTTGAATTTGAATTATATATATAAAAAAGTTTGGTTACAAACTTATTTGGATTTATTTTGCTCCAAACCTAAGATGTGGTAATTAAGAGACTATTCATATATAGTTTTATTCATATCACGTGTGAGTTGTTAAGGACAAAGTTCTTGCATCTTGAACAAAGGGATGGTTCGGTGTTTCAATTGTGGTTAAAGATGCAAATGCGATAAAAGAAGAAAATGCCACAGGATGGATTTAATTCGCAGGAGCTTGACTTGATACGTTATAATGGAATCCAAATAGTTATATTGACAGGAAATGGGCTATTTGAAAACATAATGAAAAATATAGCCATTTGGGCTATTTCCCTGTAAGTTAAGTGAATGAAAAATTTGTATTATCATTGATTTTTTACATTTACAAGAAAAAGAGCCCAAATGGCTATATTTCATTAGCTTAACTTGACACGTTATAATGGAATCCATATTTCTGATGAATATTAGATATAAAAATCAATGATAATATAAATTTGAATTTTGAATCAATCGTCCCAATTCCACGAGTTCCCATCATTGTCTTCAGCAATTAATGTCTTGATTTAGTTTTCAATGACATGTGAAATATAGTAGTTTCCTATGTGTTAAATGGGTTAGGTTGGATTGCATATCAGTAGCTTATAAAGAAAGATTAGACATTGATAAAAGCTCTGGTTTTGCCCCTAAACACGTCAAAATGATGCAATAAAGTGAATGCAATCTCTTTGCAAGGCTTGAAAATTTTTCAGTGTAACCTTTTTCTTTTTTGGGGGGATATCATGTGTAACCTAGTCCATACCAGTGTAGCAAAAATTTGAGCATAACAGAAATCCAGCTTGATAGAGCAGAAAGAAGACCTAGGGATAAAATGCTAACCATTTAGAGGTGGTAAGGCTTTCGGGACATGAATAACCTCAAAAAAAGAAAAAAACACATGGTAATGGCAGTCAAGTTCTATGATCAAGTTATTCATGGCATTGATATGAATCCTGAGATACGAGACATAAATTTAGGTGCGCCTAAATTCAATGTGAAGCTAGAGACAGATGGAGCTCACAACTCAGTCCTGTGGACATAAAATTGATTATAGATATATAGCGTTGAGAAAGACGGTTGCCAATATTGGTATGTTTGTTCTTCACAAGTACAATCTTAACCCGAAACGAAGAATGAACAAAGCAAAAGTAATCAAATTAGTCGGTAAGGAATTTTATATCTTATTTGTTACTTGCACCTGCTATACATTAATTTATTATTTCAGTGTTTTCTCTCTCTGAAGGGCCTGAATCTCTTTAATATCATCTTTGAGAAGATTGACTACCTCCTTGAATTTTTTGAAATCAGAAACAACTTCCTTGAGTATGTCTTCTTCCAAACTAGGTTGCCGATTGAAGTCTTCCCGAATATTGGTAAAATCTTCCCAACAAGCTAAGGCTTGTTTATCATTGTTCTCCAATACGAGGTAAAGAATAGCCTGTGAATTTTTCAGAAAAGGCACAAAATGTAAATATCAGTATATCTTCCTTTTTCTGTTTTGCTACCTTATGGAACCTCGTGGAGAAGGCCATCTAATTCAGAAAACAATGAACTATACTGATCAAAAGCATGGGTGGGATATGGACTTTGTGACTAGAACAAGAAGAGCTATGAAATTGAATCTGATTAATTTGAAGAAGTCATATTCTCTAAATTGTTTTCAGAAAGTGCCTCAACTCTAGAAGGATATACCTTATAGTGTGAAAGACTATAGTGAGTTGTCTAAAGAGGGGGATATACCTTAAAGAGTGGACGCCGTGCATCTGAAATCTCTATATTGTTGAAGCATTTGCGATCAAAAGCCTTTTTGAACTCTCCCTGAATTCAAAACAAAGGGTAAGTTGTTTTTGACTCAAACCAAGTGCAAAATCTGTGTCCAAAGTGATGTGACAAAAAACAAAATCATAAAAAGAAGAGGTTGCTGCTTGTACTTAGTGGACAAAAATCACTGTAGTTCGGTTGATCAAATAACCAAATTAATCTATCAATAAGATATTGAAACAATAAGAAATTGATATATCATTGTCAGATAAATAATGAGGTTCTGTGACTCATACCACTAATTGCTTAACATGAATGGACCTAGGATTCTTAAACTTGGAAATCAAGTTATTTAATTCCTCACATCATGCCTTTCATAGTTCAGCCAACTTGGTTGCTGCTTATTTTGATTCTAAAATTATTACTATAGAATGCTTCATGACATCCTGATTTGTGGGTCTAATTTCTATTGCTGACAGTCCAAGACACTTGAGACCTGACTTAATGGCTGAATTTGGCTCATTCTCTGGGTGGTACTCTACTTATTGGCCACACTACGCGGCACTGAGGTCATGGGCTTCACAGAGGAGCAAACGCCAATGTTCAAGCACTGGGGGGAGATTGGGAATGAATTGAGAAAAATTTCACCATCATCACCAATGTTTGCTGCCCTGTTTTCTTCTGTATTTGATTGCATTGCCCCCTTCCATGGAGGTAATTCTCTAAATTTAATAAACCCCGGTTTTCAAAATGAAGAGCAGTCTTATCAAGGATTATCTAAATTCATGTTTCGAAAGGTGCAATGAGGTTGACAAGTTCCTCAAAAACATTACAATTAGCATTTGTAAAGGAAATTGAGAAGTGAAGAGTCTGTCACCTGGTAGATAAGCATTTCCACGAGTAACATTTCAATCTCGTAGGCTTCATGTGGTTTCTTTTGCTTCGTGGCCAGCTCATATGCTGCTTCTAGTACTGCCGCTGCCTCAGCTTCTTTTCCTGTCATTTCTAGCTTTGCCACAGCACTCTTTAACCAAAACACAAAAAGCTCATAAAAATTATATACCTTAAAAAAGATTCTTAAACTTTGAAGAGTGTTCAAATAATTAATGTAGTCTATTCAATTTTTATAGCAAAGTTATCCAAATAAGAGATCTAGCAAAGTATATCTTCCCCCTTCATGAAAAAATGAAACTAATTTCCCGAATTTTAATTAAAGATTCAGAAACTTTGGCTTCCATAAATTGTTTCAAGAAAATCTGTAAATAAGCTTAGGGGAGTAAGTATGTTTAAT
The DNA here is from genome assembly GCF_040712315.1 of Castanea sativa. NCBI lineage: Eukaryota > Viridiplantae > Streptophyta > Magnoliopsida > Fagales > Fagaceae > Castanea > Castanea sativa. The sequence goes on from NC_134017.1 coordinate 54,183,458, forward strand.
GAACTTCAATTATCTGGAATAGGAGGGATGGGTGGAAATGATAAACTATGTTATCAACAAGTAACAGAAGTATGACTGAAATGTTGGCAAATAGGAAGTAGAGACCCCCCTAACCTTCAAATGAAAGAAATCAGGTTTTTCCTTTACAAGTGCGTACTTCAAATTTTTTACAGCTTCATTTGGTGTTTTTGCATCTAGTCGAGCTTTGTGAAAATCTATCAATCTCTGCAAGGCTGGTTTGCCACCGTGAATAACACCAATGGACATGGACCTTGTAAAAACAGGTCGATTTCTTTTCAGAGAACGACATGCATAACCCCAAGCAATATAAATGCCGGCAAAGATGATGATGGGTGTTGCAGTTGCTGCCAATCCATATTTAGATTGTATGCTGAGATTTTTGAACATGTTTGTAGCGTAGATTTCAATGCTTCTAATCATATAGCACATGAGAAAATATGCATATTAATTATTCATTCTAGGTGAAGGAAAATTTAATGAATGCTCCTCCCAAAATACGTGAAAGGAGAACTTTGTGAAGAGGATGAGAAATAAAGATGGATATCTTAAAGAAAAACATTGAGGACTACACTAGTAGCTTGTCAAAGCCGATGAAATGGTTCTGATTACAAACTTGTTCCGCTGGTAAAGAAATTAATGCTTTTTCAGGCATCTTTCAGATTGTATGAAGCAAGAACTTTTTCCACTGTTAATATTAATTTGGAAAATAAATTGAAATGGTTCTGATGAAAACCTTACTATGTGGGTCACGAAACATGCTTGATAAGGAATATTTAAGGCTGTATGAGAGGATTGTTCCTCTCCTACACAAGAAGCAATAACTTTATCCTTGTTTTCTTTGGAAATTCTATGCTTTGAAGTAGAGCATTAGACCAAATGTAGGGTTTGTTTTATTTATTTTATTTTTTCACATGAAAAAATAGACAATCTCATTGAATTACAAGGATTTTGACAAATGTCTAGTTACACATAAAACAAAAATTAAAAATAAAAGAAAGAATAAAATAAAGAACATTAATGATGTGACACTGATACACTTGTAAATTTATGATACCTAATATGAATTGTTAAGGGCATTTATTTCAAATGAAGGTGATCATTTTCTGATTAAAGGTCCATTTGTTGGAGTGATTTTAGGGGAATAAAAACTGGGGAGAGAAAAGTGGAGGAATTTTTTTTTTTTTTTTCAGTGATTGGTTGGAAGGATTTTAAGAGGGAAAATTGATAGGGTCGGGCTGTTTTCTCTTCTTATTCACCAAGTTGTTTTCTCTGCAAATTAGAGAGAAAATTGGATAGAAAATGGGTTGCAAAATGGTTTTTCTCCCCTTATGTTTTTGAAAAATCGTTTTCGTTTTCTTGTTAGTGATATATTTTTTACTCATTTTTTCTTTTTTACAAATGAAGCACTTATCCATATGCAATTTTTTAATAAAAATATAATGTGTTTTTTGTTTTTGTTTTTTTTTAATAGAGCCATGAGAGTAAATTTATATAAACCATATTTTCCATCTTCTTATTTTTCTTCTCAACCAAATAAAATAGATTTTCATCCCTCTACTTATTCACCCCAAACCAAACACCATGAAATTTCTTCTGTCCCCCTCTTTTCCATCCCCCAATCAAGAATCAAAGGTTCTTGTTAACAGTAATTTATGACATCTCCAAGACAGATCCTTCGGAAGGATTCCTTCCTGTTCGTGTAGCACCTTGTTTCTACTTCTAGGATAAAAGCAAAAAAATGATGCCTTGCCAGTAAAATTATACCTTACTTAAGTACAAAAAAGGCAATGTGTTGGGCGTGACCACTTCTAGTTCATGACCAACTATTTTAAATAGTGGTATCCTGTATGCTACACAATGCAATATCCTCCTAGTTCCTGAAAGCACACAGTTCCATGGAATCCACACTTTTCCTCCGCAATGCTCCCCTGCCTAGGGTGCCCCTACAACGCATCTCTTCCCCGGTGAATCTGAGTGCTGCAAGGGTAACCATGCCTAATTTTGGCCTTAACCATTTGACTCTTTTGCTTGCAAACAATTCCTACCCCCGCCCACTTAGGCATGACTTCAGTCCCATTGTTTGTGCGGTAAATAAATTCTCGACACACTCAACAAATGATGAAGATGACAACAAAATTGTAAGAGGGTCCATAGGGGCGTCTTTGGTAATGGCATGTGTTCTTGGTATAGTTAGTTGCGGTTGTTGGATGAGTCCAATAGCCAATGCAATTCCTCCGTGGAGTTCAAACAATTCATCTCGCCAAACGGCAGCAGGTTCCCAGAAGCACAAGCCGTTGACAAGGAAAAATCTTCCAGACGTTGAAGCCCTTAAGGTATCATTCTCTTCTTTCTTTAGCTATTTCTATTATTAATGTGCGCAAAGTCCTGCAGAGTATTGCTTATCCAATTTTGGCCTCAATTTCATCAGTTGAAAAATGAAGCCTAAATGATACAGGACCCTCTCCATTTCAAGTCAAATATATTTTGCGTTAAAGCAAATTAACTATGATGATTTAAGATAAATTAAGTTATACTAGCAATTTAATTTAAGTAGGTGACTCTTTCAAAGCTATTAAACCATTTAACTATTTTTTAATCCTAAGTTTCCCTTGTTAATTAGTGAGGATAAATTGGAAAAATAAAATTAGCAGCAAGCTTAAAAGCTAACCACTTACCTCACTGTTATACAAACAAGAAGAAGGCTGATTGCGGTATATATACACTTCCACCTCCATACACACACTCCATTGATATTTTTCTTTTTTGAAATTTTTTTTGACACCTAACCTTGGAGTGCATATATGTCAATAAAAGGACAATCAAAACCTCATTCCTCTCCCCCGTGTGTGTGTGTTTGTTTATCCAAACATTAAAAAAAATTGTCAAAGTCTTTTCTTAGCAGAGACAGTTGTGTTCATTTAGAGAAGATTCTTATATCTCTACCTTTTGATAGTTTGGCCTTTGTCTTCAATTTTGACTGATAAAAATAAGGATTGCTCACATTTCAAGCACCCTCTAAGCGAGTAAAAATCCTATATCTTGTGATAAAAAATATTTATTGTAATTTGTATTCAACATTATGTAATTCCATACACAATTTTTTGTACACCTAGCACCTTGCGTGCCTAATGTAACATAAAATTTTCAACTTTGTCTTGATACCAACTGATCTAGAGCTGATTTCCAGATTGTCTAAATGCCTATGATTTTTCTTTTTTCTTCACAACTATGTTGTAGAAAGAGGCCAAGATGCTAGCAAATTCTGGACGTGATGAAGAAGTATTGAAGCCACTGCGACAGGCACTTGATGAAGCTAGGAGTGATCCTAGATACGGGGATACTCACTACAATATTGAAATGGCATTGGTTGAAGTTCTCATATATCTGGTATGACACAAAATTTCCCCACTCTAGTGCACAAGAACATCAGACATTACAACTTCAAGCATAGACCCTACTGTACTTTTGATTGGGTGCAACCTGTGATCTCTTGCATCTTTTAATCACTTAAAATCAGAATTTGGGTACTGCACCCTTGAAAGTTGACAAATTAAATTTTTTCATAACCAAATTCACCTTAAAAAAATAAAATAATGTATTGAAAAATCTGTTTAGACCCCATGTGTTTTGTAGATTGTGTAGAATTATTCAAGAAAAAACCACTCCGGGTCCTGGAGATCCAATGTCATAAACAATTCACTACAAGAAAAGTAGTTACAACAGTTTATTTACAAAATTTTTGTATAACTACAACTAAGTTTGTAGCCAAACTTTGTCCTTGGTTCTAAGTTCTAACCATGCACCACAGACTATCATGTCAATGCCATAGTAAAATTCGCAAAAAAATAATGTGGCTGTGTACCTATTGATTCCATATGCACAATCCGCATGATGGATAAAAAAATGGTGACTTTCATTTTTTAGTATGATGTTTTGTGCACTTTAACATCGAAATTCTCAGTTAGGAGGAAATCATTACGAATATTATTTATTTATCAGCCAAAGCATCTGCATTTTGAACTATAACTCCTTTTGACATGATTCCCTAATTTAACATCTTTGTGTTTACTTAATGAACACTATCTTTTAGTATAATCACATTCAATATCTTTCCAATAGTAAACTGCAAGGATAAGAAAAGAAACACGACTGGTTTAATCCTAGCTAATGGTCAATATAAAATGAATAAAAAATGTATGAAAGCAGAAAAAAAGTCCGTTGCTTGAGGTAAACCTGATCCGTTGAGCAGAATGGGTACACCCCCAAGCATTCTTCTTATCTTCATTTGCCTTCGCTGTTCATATTGTTTATGTCTGCTTATACAGGGAAGATATGAAGAAGCCAAAGAATGCCAGTGTCTCAATCTCAGCAAAGAATACTTTATCAAATCAGATGCTCGAGTTCCTCTTTACAAGGTTCGTAAATTTCATATTATCAAGAATACTATATAAGAATAAGAAAAAAAGTTATTAAAAAAGTGAATTTGCAAAATGTCTGGCTATGGCTTCTCCCACTTCGTAGTTTGACAGATGAAGACTTCAATATTTAATATTTTTTATTATAAAAAAAAAAAATGGCATGGCAGTTGACCAAGCAATCAAAAGTTCAAAACCATAGCTGTCAATAACTTGCATGGTAGGAAGCATGGACACTTTATTTAAGGCACATTTGGAGTGCTGTATTCATGTTGTATCCATGTCAGACCGTTTGTTTCATGTTATCATTTTTCAATAATTGCTTGTGTCACCATGTCATACTGGTATCCATGCTTCCTAGCTTGCAAGAATATGTTTTCAGCTATAAGATTTTTTATATTTTTTACTTGACTAGGATATTTTTCTGAAGAAACAAAATTGGCAACATGATGGTTTTTTTTATTTCTACTTGTACAGGGTATTATACATACTATGTTGGATGAAAAGGACAAAGCAATGGCGTGCTGGAAAAAATTCGCAAAGATTGTTGGAGATGAATCAGGATTACCCCTTTTTCGTCCCCCAGAATAGTAGCAAGTTGGTTGCGTAAGAAAAGGGTTTTGGATATTTCATTCCGTTTTTTACCTAGTTGGTTTCAGCAAGAAAAGGATTTTGGATATTTCATACCGTTTCTTATAGAACTATGTATTGCAATAATTGAGAAAAAATGCATAACTGATTCTTATTACTGAATTGATAATTGTATTTGTACAAGAGATTCCAAAACACAGGGCTGTAACTAACTAACTAACAGAAAAAATAACTAACCACTCCACTAATAACTGACAGCACTAACAAACATGCTTTACATGTGGGAAATAGCACCACTTATTTCATTAAAGGGAAAACTACTTTTAGCTTATCAACCAACAGTAAAATGACTTGTAGCTTATAGGTGTAGGATTATTTTCTCAATACTATGTGCATAATATCTTTATACAATTAATTTTTTTTTAAAAAATGAATAAGAAGGATTCATGGCATAATTTAACCTTTGTGTTTCCTATTTACCCTTCTTTTTTAATATAATATGATTTGAATGCGCAATATTGCTCATTAATAGTTGTTCCTTGCATACACCAAATAAGTGAAGTGTTATGACTTATGAGTAGAAGTGCTCCAAAATAGTTCTTCCTTGCATACGTGAAATAAGCTAAGTGTTATGATTTTAGTGTCTCACATGGCTTAAGTAAGAGCTTAATAATGTGTATATATGTTCTTGGACACATCTCCTTGCAAGCTGATTTTCAAGGATGAGTTCTACCTATAACTTTGTATCATTTTTGTGGTTGGATCTTGAAGTGGGCAACCTAGAGGACACCTTAAATTGTCTTGCTCAAAGTTATTGAATAATTTCTCCCAGTTTATTATATTATAAGCTCTAATACGAAAGGCATGATGTTGGTCCTGAACATGCAGAGGACTAACAGCACACAAATAGAAAGGAAAATGGAAATTGCTTCGACACCAATCTAAATTTAATGTGTTCTGGCAATAAAAATAGCTAGTTTTATGTCTACATTCATGGATTCAACATCAACACCATGAATAATTTTTAATAATCGAAACAAGCATCACAATATACAAAATTTAAAGGGCACTAAAAAAATTCTTTGTATGTTTAGCTAATTTGATCATTATTATTCATTTCTTTTGATTCGGTGCTTAGGACTTTGTTATAAATCCTCATATATTTATAGAGAAAAGTGTCTATACACCTCCTGGACTTTAAAGCAGTGGCCATTACACCCTCTGGATTTTTATTTTGGCCAATTTACTCCTTAAATTTAACACATATGCCATATCACTATCTCAGTTAGGGTCTGTTTGGTAATGTTGTTCTAGTAACGTTGTTTAAGTGTTGTGAAAATATGTGTGCATAAAAAAATATTGCAGAAATACGTGTTGTGTTGTTTAAACAACACTACCAAACATGCCTATAGTCTCAATTAAAATTTTAATAGAATATGCATATGAGACACACATGATGTTTAACATACCAAACTTGAAATTTGAGAAGAAGAGAAACGTTCTAAGTGAGAGAGAGACAATAATCAGAAGTTAGAACCACTGTGGCATTCCTCCCTCTGCGCCAGGAGTTTTGTCCTGCCGTCCATGGTCCGGTCACGCTATTCAATTGCATATCCATCTCTTGTTCAACGACCACCATGTTACTGACATCTGTATTCCAAATATTTTCCAAGATGCATCAATTTTGAGACTTTATTATCTTACAATGAAGTCTGATTTACAAGGCTGGATGTCTTCACTGATGTTTGATGACGAATTCCTAGGAAGCTTAAGCTGCAATCAACAACTAGACCAAATCCAATAACCCAAATAGCCAAGTCCCTGAAAGAGGAAGAAGCATTTCACTGATTACTGATTCAAATACAACGGCTACATCCTAATGGTAACTTTTCCAACGGTGCCGTTTCATTAAAGTTCAATGGCATTGTTTGGTTAAGTTAGAACGTGTTTAGTCTGTTCTCTAGACGACGTCGTTTAATATAAGTTGTACGACACCGTTTCATGGTGAATGGATTATTATTCTTTCTGGAGCAACACGATGTCGTTTTGAGTCTTCTTCCACTCCTCTGCTTCTGGTCTCTAGGCCTCCATGTTTAGAGCTTCATATATTTTTCAGCTACACTAGATATTTTTTGTAACTGATTAGATATTTTCTGTAACTAATTAGATATTTATATAGTTTGTTAGATTAGTTAGATATGAGTTTGTTGAGGTATAAACCCACGTGCTTATTTGGGAAACACTATAAATAGAGTATCAGTGTACAATTTCTTATTATGCTTGTAATACGATTTCTCGAGAGAATTCCTCTCAATTTTCCTCTACCTTCTTTTGTTTTCTGTTAAGCGTCGTCTTTCTTCCAAGCTTTCATCTTTTCTTTCATGGTATCAAAGCCAATTTCCATGGCTTCTACTGCAACCACCACACCTTCCTCATCTTGCACTAGCTCACTTTCCACAACTCACACTTCATCGTTACAATCACCACTACTGCTTCTTCTGTCAAACATATCAAACTTGATGTCAATCAAGCTTGATTACACAAATTACATACCATGGAGGCATCAACTTATCACCATTCTTGAAGCTTATTCACTATTTGATCGTATTGATGGCACTGTGCCTCAACCATGCCAAATTTTTCTTGATGCTCAAGGTTTTCCGCTGTGAATGTGAATCCTGAGTACTCAGCTTGGAAATCAAAGACAAGGCTTTACTGTCCTTGATCAATTCTACTCTAACACCACAAGTTTTCTCTCTAGTGGTTGGAATTACAAGCTCTCGAGAGGTTTGGAATACTTTGGAACAAAGATTCACCTCTACCTCAAGAGCAAATATTCTTAATCTAAAGCTTGAATTGCAAAACCTCAAGAAAGGGAGTGATACTATGAATGTGTTCTTGCAGAAGATCAAAATTGCGAGGGACAAACTTCTTGTTGTAGGTGTTGCTGTTGATAATGAAAAGCAGTTTTGCATTGTTCTTTAAGGCTTGCCTAAAGGGTTTGCTCACTTCTGCTCAGCTATATGCACTAGAAGTGATCCAATCACATATGAACAATTGTCTATTATGTTGCAAAGTGAAGAACTGGCAATGGCAGAGAATCTTGTGACAGTTCCTCAATCTCTAGCAATGTTTGCTTCTAATTCAAGGCCAAATGGAAACAGCTCTCAAAATCAAGGTTCTGGAAGAGGAAGAGGTTGAAACAATTCCAATAGAGGAAGAGGTGGTGGTAGATTCAACAATAACAATGGAGGTGCTTCACATCAGAATTTCTCTCCACACTAGCAGTCTAACTCACAGTTTGGAAATCAGTCCTATAGAACTGATTCTACTCGTCTTGTGTGCCAAATTTGTGGAAAATCAGGTCATCTTGTACTGGAATGCTATCACAGCATGGATTTTGCTTACCAAGGAAAAAATCTACCTACCAAACTTGGAGCTATGGCAAGTGTTCTAATGTTGTCATCACTAGTAACCAAGATCCATGGCTAGCCGATCCTAGTACTTCAAACCATCTCACAGCCAATTTGTACAACCTTACCACTCCAACTCAGTATAAGGGTGCTGAATAGGTCACTGTGGGGAATGGTCAAGCTCTTCCAATCAATAGCATAGGTAACTCTTCTATCCATACCAAATATCACAAATTTATTCTCAGAAGTGTCTTACATGTCCCATGGATTGCTAAGAATCTGTTATCTGTTCTCAAATTTTGTATACACAAGAATTGTTCTTGTCATTTTGATGCTAATGAGCTCAAAATTCATGATATTCCTATAGGGAGACTCCTCCACAGGGCCTTGAGTGAGAATGGAGTCTATCCTATCTACTCAAAGCTTCATGCCAAGCTTCCTTCTCCCACACGCAATCCAATCACATCTGCTCATGCCACCTCTCTATTCTTCTCTACATAGTTCACTTCTACTTCAGCTTTTCATGTTAATAGGTCAAATAAATGGTTGCTATGGCACCATAGATTAGGTCACCCTAGTGATAATATTCTACATGCTGCTATTTTAGCTATTGAACATTCTGATGTATTCAAATGCACATCTACCTTTGTTTCACATTGTAAGCATTGCCTTAGTGGCAAAAAGCACCAATTACCTTTTGTGAAGTCAACCATTTAATCCAATGCACCTCTTGAACTCATTCATTGTGATGTATGAGGTCCTGCCCCTTTTGTTTCTATCAATGAATTCAAATATTATCTTGTTTTTGTTGATGACTACTCTAAATTTGCATGGGTTTACTTGCTTAAACTCAAATCAGATGTCTTTAATATTTATAAATTTTTCAAAGCCACTATTGAAAATCAGCCCAATCTTAGAATTAAGACCTTTAGGTTAGATGGTGGTGGAGAATTTTCATCCAAAGCCTTTGCTGAATTTTGCTCCTCACAAGGCATTGTTCACTAGTTTTCCTGCCCTCACACACCACAACAGAATGGGGTTGTTGAGACGAAACATAGGCACTTTATTGAGTGCTCACTTACTATGCTATCCCTTTCACAGCTACCTATCTCATATTGGTCTTATGCAGTTGCCACTGCCACCCACATTATCAATAGACTTCCCATTCCTGCTCTGCATAATAAGTCACCTTGGGAACTCCTTTTTAAATCTATTCTAGTTCTTATTCATCTTTGAGTCTTTGGTTGTACATGCTTTCCTTTGCTTAGACCTTACAATACTCATAAGCTACAACCTCACACTAAACCCTGCATCTTTCTTGGCTATCTAGCCTATTCTAAGGGCTATATCTGCTTTGAGCCATCTTCTCATAAAATATATATTTCTAGACATGTGATTTTTAATGAGAATGAATTCTTTTATTCTAAAACTTCCTTTGACGAGTAGTGTAAAATGGTTGTCTATAAATGACCGTCATTACTAAGGACAACCATTATTATTAAGGACGGTTGTTATTATTAAGGACGGTTGTTATTATTAAGGATGATCATAAGCACACATTAATACTCAGATATAAATTCCTCACTTAAATGGTGCAAGTGTAACAGACATATAGCTTTTCCAACCACTAGCTCACAGTTGTTATAACTACCTCAATTTGATCATTACGCAACTGTTATAGAACATTGAATGAAAAAGTTAAATGGCTATTAAATGAGCATTTAAGCCTCCAACTCAATCATAACTAATGGATAGCGATAAAACACTCGTTCATATTGCAAATTGTCTATGTTAATGCGCATTGTTCCAAACAGCATTTAATGTCCAAGTGATAAATGAGCACAGAGCTGTTACTGTCGTCCAATTATGTGCATTTAATGGTCGTTACAAACATTAAAGGGCTGAGGATAAATGGTCATTATTAGGCCATAAATCCTCCAACTGTGGTACAACATTAGAGAGGCTAGTAAATTGAGCATTTACTCACACAAAGGCTATAAAAGCCAAGAGAGGCAGGTAAATGATTCATGTTGAACACACACACAAATTACTTTAAAGATTACAGATTTCTAAAGAGTTTAAGCTAATTTAAAAATCGGAGGGTCCTCGACAGGCCCCAAATCGGTGTCATTATCTACTTAGTGCTTACTTTGGTACAAGATCTCCAAGTCATCCATAGTACTAACGAGGAACATATTGACAAACTCCAGGTCGTCCATTGTACTAACTAGATATATACTTACGAGCTCCAAGTCGTCCATTGTACTGACGAGGTGAAATTCTGCTTTATCATCCTCTTTACCCATTGGATCCTTAAATTCAGCTGCTACATGTCAGTATTCCACTTTCCCTGCATGGTTGTCCTTTCTCTTACACACTTCTCCATCATCTGCACACACTACTCATTCACACACCACTCCTATTCCTATCCACAAGTCACACAACCAAGCACTTCAGCTCCTACACCTTAGATATCACAACCTACTCTATCTGTTACCTTACCTCAAGTGTCATCTCCACCTAATCCTGGTTCTACACCACGTATCCCACAGTCGGTTGTTCCTACTTCTTCACCATAGGTGTCACCACCCTCTGCTCCTTCTTCACAACCCAATAGCTCTTCTCTTGTTCTTGTGTCACCTCTTTTTACTTCAACACAATCCTCACCCACTGAGCCTACTGCTACTATTCTCCCTATCACAAATACACATCCCATGGTCACTAGATTAAAAATGCGGTGAGAATAGTTTTCAGGAAAACCAATTCACTTTAAAACGTGATTTCTATTTGAAAATATTAGAAATTCATCTAAACAATAAGGAAAACATGATTGAATTTATTGAAGGCATGAAAGAATTAATACATCAAAAGAAATCTAATTGAACAATCAAATATGTTATTGTTTAAAATTTTAGAAAGAATCACATTGAATATTCATACCGTATAGAAGAAACATAACCCCTAGCCCTAACAAAGAGTTTAGAATACCATTAGAAAAAGGAAAATACAAGGTTTTCTTTGTTAAATTCGTTCTACACAGCCTCCCTTCAAAACCCTAACGTCCAAGTGTCCAAAAAAAAAAAAAAATAAATAAAACTTCTATTATTTTAATTTTCGTCCAGATTTATAGCAGTAACTTGTGAGTTAATTTCGGCCTTCAAAAATTGAGAATTTTGAAAAACTCAAAATTGAAAGGTTGTAGATATTTAAGTCACGGTTCCAATCCATCTGGGCTTGTGTCAATTGAATTTTTGAGGAGAGAGATACACCCAAAATATTGATCAATGCTCAAATTTGATATTTCCCTTTCAGATTCTGCCTCTTTGATTTCTTTCCTTATTTGAAGCTTCCAAACATGGTAGACGACCCAAGCACTCTAGCTGCACCTCTTTAAACATTTAGGCATGGTCCTTTAGCTCATTTTTAATTCTAGTTTGGCCTCCATTTTCTCACAGACTCCTATAAACTCATCTTTTTCACATGATTTCCTAAAAGTAAAAAATTACACGCAATGAATGACGTCTTATTCAAGAAATTATGTAAAGATAAATAATAGGGACTAATGCAAATCATGGCTTAATTATACAAATTAAGCATAGTAATAAGGAGATAATGCTCACATAAATATATAACAAATATACATTTTAAGGCGTTATCAGTTCTCTAGATGACGCCGTTTAGTATAAGTTGTACAACATCGTTTCATGGTGAATGAATTATAATTCTTGCTGGAGCAACACGTTGTCGTCTTGAGTCTTCTTCCACTCCTCTGCTTATGGTCTTTAGGCCTCCATGTTTAGAGCTTTAAATATTTTTCAGCTGCTCTAAATATTTTCTGTAACTGATTAGATATTTTTCAGCTGCTTTAAATATTTTCTGTAGCTGCTCTAAATATTTTCTGCTCTAAATATTTTCTGTAACCAATTAGATATTTATATAGTTTGTTAGATTAGTTAGATATGAGTTTGTTGAGGTATAAACCCACGTGCTCATTTGGGAAACACTATAAATAGAGTATCAGTGTACAATTTCTTATTATGCTTAGAATACAATTTCTCTAGAGATTTCCTCTCAATTTTCCTCTACTTTCTTTTGTTTTCTATTAAGCTTTGGCTTTCTTCCAAGCTTTCATATTTTCTTTTAGTCCCCCACAATCTTTACCAACCCAACAAAGAAAACTAACCAAAACCCACCAATCCAATACCAAATCCCAACAACGCACACCGAATTTATCAAAACCCTTTTCTTTTTTCTTTTTTTTTTGTAAAAAAAATTACTAAACTAATTGGTTTTAGAAATTCGATACTTTTTTTTTTTGGGTTTGTGATGAGGATCCATATATGCTGTTGAATGGCACTGCGAGACCATGGATGGCAAAATGGATTTCCGCAGTGGAGGGAGGGATGTCGTGGTGGTTTTGACCGATTTTCTCTCTCACTCAAAACGTTTCTCTCTCTTCTTCCACTGAGTTCAGGTTTCAGATTTGGTATTTTAAATAGCATGTGTCTCACTTGCATATTCTATTATGATTTTAACAACAAATAGTGATTTGGCACATGAGTAAAGTTGAAGGAGCAAATTGGCCAAAATAAAAGTTTAGAGAGTGTAATGGCCATTACTTTAAAGTTCAAGGGTGTATGGGCATTTTCCTTATATTTATATTATTCATCATACTCTTGTCATGTAAAAGTTCTTTAAAAAAAATTTGGAGAACAAATACTTCTATATATAAACATAATCATAATAAATTCACGTTAATAACTATCATGGTTATCAAATTACATATTTAGAAGAAAAAAATAGATAAAAAATCATAATTTGTTGGACTTTCCCGTGTGTACATGGCTTACTAGTTAAACATTTTTTTTTTTTATACTTTTTGTTGACTTCATTTAAGATTGTTACTATAAGGATGCAAACTGATCCACAACCCAAGGTGTTAGGCCTATGACCCAATAAGTCCAAAACAATAAATTTGTTAGAGAGCAGGTTTGATGTTGAATGTTCAGTGACCCCAACATGAATCACTGCGGGTTAGTTTAATCTAAGAATGAAAGCAAATAACAAGTTGAGAAGAAAAGTTCTCATCGGTCAAGTCTGAGGATGGTATATTCTTATATATATATATATATATATATATCAGGCTTATATAAATATTCAAGTTCTTGGTTACAAAGAGGTTTTTCTCTTCTCTTTTCAATCCCCCTTCTGTAAGGGACTCTTCTCTTTTATACTTCTCCCTTCCTCTCATCTTAACCTTCCATCTATTGATTAAGTAGCTCATCTTGCTGATATTTGTCCTATTAGCACTTTCGGAAAGTCCTTGGTGGGTAGTTGTAAGGCTAAAAATCACTGTTTAAGCATCACCTCCACATTAATGTAGTCAGTTGTTTAGACACAGATCATTCAATGTGGTGGTAGTAGCTTTAATCCTAGATATTTCTCAATTCCCTGTTGATTCTTCTCTCTCCAAAGCTTATCCTCCTTCCGAGCATGACTGTCCCCCTCCTAGTACTTGTTGGGTGATCGGACTTCATGCATCCATTTCGTTTCCTGAGGAGGTTTGTCTCCTTGAACAATACCTCCTTCTTGTCCTGACCAGCCCTTGTCCTCAATTTGACGACCCACTTTCCTTTACTAACACTTGTTTGTCCTCGGGCTCAATGACGTCCTCGGGCACAGCCCATGGCTCAATACCCTTATCCGAGCTGTTGATTCCCACAGTTACATAAGCTTTTAAAAACTCACATTTTTTTCATGTCATTATTCTAATATATATTTAATTAATTTTTTTTTAAAGTTACAAACAATGTTAAATGTATTAATTTAAATTGATTAGAAAATCTTCTTTAAGAAAAAGACTAATAAGAACTCATTATATTCTTATAAGGGTTAATCACAAATTACACCCCTAAAATTTGAGAGTATTTGGATTTTACATCCTGATATTTTATAATTTAGATTTTACCCTCTAAAGTTTGAGAGTGTTTAGATTTTATACTTTAACGCTTTAGACTTTGGATTTTATCTCCTAAATTTTATGGGTGGATTTTACTCCCTAAAGTTTGAGGGTGTTTAGATTTTACATCTTAAAGTTTTAGAATTTTGAGGTGTAAAATCCAAACACTCCCAAATTTTAGTAGGGAGTAAAATTTAAATTTTAAAACGTCAGGATATAAAATTCAAACACTCTCAAACTTCAGAAGGTAAATTCCAAATTTTAAAACATTAGGGTATAAAATCCAAATACCCTCAAACTTTAAGGGTGTAATTTGCAATTTACCATTTTTATAAAGTAACCCAATACATTAAACCAATTTAGATTAGATTAGGTTTGATATTTTCAAACAAATTTCTAACTAAATTATGTATGTTCTTCTATATAAATTCTCTGATTCGATTTTTCATTTATAAATACTTATTAATTACATATGTACGATATATAATTTTTTTTAATGAACTTTAGGTATTGCACCTGTTGGTAACCAATTTACATCTTAAAGAGAATCTATAAACTTGTGGCACTGTAACAAGTCTGAGTGAAGTGTGGCTCAATGTATCGCTTTGGTGGTGCTTATGTAGCATACTTGGCACTTGGACACATTTGCATGTGATGTGTGTGATCAAATTTAGATGATTTTTCCCCATCCTTTTTTAGGTATTGAAATAAGATGAGATGCACTCAGATTATAACCTGGGAATTTTTTTTTTTTTTTTTCATACAGACATAATAACGAGTAATAACTCTTTTTTGAAGGATTATAATCTAATTTGAATAGAAAGGAGCCAATTAAAATGACAATTTATGTTTTTTTCCCTTACTCTAGTCAAATGCAATTTTGTATGAAATTCTTTTAGGAGAAAATTTCAAAATTGCTGTGTAGTTAGTGGTTTTGTTTTATCCTAAAGGTGAATTGCCTATAACTTAACAACAAACTCTTTCAAATATGTTTAATTATCACCTTGAATATAGCATTAATTCCACACACGCTAATTTCAGATAATTGCTTCCAACTCATTTTTTAAACAATAACAAACATACTAGCTTGCAAACTTTCATAAACATTAACAATATATGAATACCAACAAAATCCTCCACGAAGGATAAGTATTACAATCACCACCAAAAAGCTATCTTAAATATATATAGACTCAAAATTTCACACTGAGAAAATCTGCTATCAACGATTTAGATTGCATTCAAACAATCAAACTCACAAACTTTTATAAACTTAACAAATATAAATTAACTCAACTCACCACTACACCCAAAGGTACTCTCATATTAGCCTACAGTGATACCTAAGACCTATGTAGACACCTCAGTTATACGTTTGAAAGGATCCCCTAATTCATCTACCCTAATGGTGTATAGATGCTTACTTTCCTCAGTAGCTGTAACCTTAGGACGGATACACTCAGGTAGGGATCTCATGATCTTCTAAAAATCCTAGGTTCTTCTTTGGTTTCTCCTAGGTCAAACATGGAATTTACTATATCATTAAGGTCTAGATAAAATTCATCAAAAGATTCATCTTTAGCCATTCTTATTTCTTCAAACTTAGAAGTCAACATCTAAAACTTGGAGGCTTTAACAACTTTTTTGCCTTCATGGAAGTAGCCTTAGCTATCTCTACATTGGCAATTCTCCCAAATTCCTCAAGTTAAACAACCATGAAAATGACATTCAAGGCTTTACTATTAAAATTGGTCGCAACCAACTATTTTGCAGACCATTCAAACTTGGAATTTAGGGCTTGGTCCATCCTTGTTCTACAGGAAGCCACACATTTTCGTTTAAAGACTTCAAAAAGGATTTGATACCTACTTTACCCACTTTCTGGCATGCGTTGTAATTTTTGTCTATGCATAGAAGGATACTAAGTAGGGATGGAAGTAGGACTTGGAGTTAAAGGAGATGGCTTTGTTGTTAGTTGTGTGTAGTAACTCCGGCCTTTAACTCTACTACTTTATCATTAAGGATTTTTGTTTAAAATTTTTTCAATGGCCAAGTTGTTTGTTTTGGGTAAAATAGATTGATTGGACTTAATTTTTGTTATTAGGCTAATTTTTTTGGACCTGTATGTTTTGTTTTAGATTTAATCTATTTATGGCATTTAAAAAGTGGAAAATGCTAAAACCATAAAATTTTTACAAATTGCTAATGTGGTGAGTGGTTATTGATAAGTCAAAAATGATGCAAGTGTGTGAACCAATAAAAATTTGCTACCTCAATAGTTTGTAAAAAATATTGTAAATAAGTGTGTGATTATAACAATACTCTTAAAAGAATTGATGGCATTGTTAGGAGGGAAAAATGTAATTTTATTGAACAAAATTACTAAAATCAATACTTATATACAAATATTTTCTTAAAAAAAAAAAAAATAAGGGGGGGACCATTGCCCCCTAGTCAATATATAGATCCGTCCCTGATACTAAGAGAGTGACCAAGATCCATTGACATTAGGGGTAACGGATCAAATTAAAAATAAATGTCTAAACTAGAGTTAATCTAGCTCAGATACTAATTGAGACGTTACATTTACACCTAGTTGATTAAATTAAATAAATTGTAAAAAAATTTAGTAAATTAACCAATTATGGTGATGACAATATTTTTGGTTAATAAGGCTACAACAACAAATCATAATCTAAATGAAAGTGCAGGAAAAGTAAAGCATTCAAAGATTTGTTGACAATACGAAAAAACTATCCCCCTCAAAAAAGAAAAAAAAAAAAAAAAACGAAAAAACTATAGTCGAAACATATATAAGGAAAAAAATTCACTGAGGGATACCACCAACCCAAATGAAAAATTGAATGTTAGAATCAAATTTTACAACTGAAATAGACCCGTATTTCTAGTCACTATCTACGGTAAAACTTACAATATGACCGCATATTGCTTCAAGCACTTTTGAACTCTTTTAATATGAATTTTTCTGCACGAATTGTGTCCGTGACTCCAGTAATTGCCTGGAAGATTTCTTCACAACAACTATCTATAGATGAATTGTGGCTTCAACAATTATTCACCAATCCTTAATGGAACATTCTTTAAATGAATTTTCTTGATCTTTGGTTTGTGGTGACACAGAAAGAACTAAAGGTTTTGAAATTTCAAAGCAATTTATAGTCTCTTATTTTTGCTTTAGTCGACTATTGGCTCTTATATACTATTCCATGTAGGACTCAAATTCCCACTTGATAGCTGACTTAATGTGCCTATGAGAAAATCAGGATTATCGATTTTCAATTGGTTGAGACTGAATCGAGAGTTAATCAAAAGGCATATCTCAATTGATCAAGAGTTTGTCGAGATGCAATTGAGATTCCAAAGACTGCAAAGACTTGAACTGATTCTTGGACTTTGACAAGAACTTTTAGGTTTCATTGTTATAACCCAAATATGCATTACATTGTTATACATTTGCCAACAATAGCATAAAATGTTTTTCAGACATCTTTCGGATTGTATAATAGGCTTGAAGCAAGAAATTTTTTCCAAGCTGCCCTTGAAAATTCTATTGTTTCAAGCAAAGCATTATACCAAATGCCAGCCCATTTGTGAATGTTCCTCAAAAAACAGAGAGCTTGTGAAGAGAACGATTGATGGTGAAAATTGTGTGAGAAAAAGAACATTAACGGAGAGAGAAAGAGAGAGAGAACCTGGACTGCAGTTTTAGCGTGGAAAAGGAGAATATCAATGGTTCTGATGACAACCTTGCTGGTGTCTTCACTCTTCAGGAATCTTTTTAGGCTGTATGAGAAACTTGCTCCTCTTTGTACACAAGAAGATAGAACTTTGTGTTTTGTTTGAAAATTCTATGCTTTTAAGCATAGCATTACCCCAAATATCGATGTCTTAAAAAAAAACAAATTAAGTGGGGAAGGTGATTGTATGGATAACTTTCACTTAAACATGTAAGATGTGTCAAATGTGCAGTCGCGCATGAAATTAAAGTTGAATAAAAAATAGGTTCCAAACTAGTTTGAAGCAATTTATTCCAATCCATTATGTGATTATTTATATGAGTATGATTTGTATTATATATAAAAGTTACACAGCCTGTTAAAAAATTATGTTATTAAAATTATTCATGGATAGTCTCTTCAGTCATTATATATTGGATTGGATAAAAAAAAATCTTAAAATCAATTTGGTCCTTAAATTTTAAGATCCTGGTTAATTAGTCAATTTAAGCATGCTACTAATTTGGCAAGAACCAAAATGGTCTCTATAGTCAAATGTGCAATTGCACAAGTTTATGCACTCTAACCCATTAACTTAAGAAAATACTTACATAGTTTTGGAGTTGTGTTCTTTGCTCTTACATAGGGGTCGACTCCAAACATAGATCCCATGGGACCCATCCTTATGTGATAGCCATTAATTTGAATTTTGGTTCTAATTGACAGTAATTTATGATCTTTCTATCAATATTATATATATAGGCCAAAATGAGATTTTGCTCTTTTCATGAAAAAAAAAATCAGCATGTTGCCCTCTTTTTCAAACTAATTAGGAAAATGCCTTTATTTTGAAACTCGATTTTCTCAAAATCGAGTTAAGCCCTATAGCGACGTTTTAAGGAGCTTATAGTGATGTTTTTAAGGACATATAGCGGCGTTTTGTAACTTGAGCTCCAAGAACTCGAGTTATAGATTAAAAAAAAAAAAAAAACTTGCATGTAACTTGATTTTATGGAAGTCGAGTTACAAAACGCCACTATAGACCCTTAAAACGTCATTATAGGCTCCTTAAAACGTTAAGGTTCTAACTTTTTTTTTTTTAAACTCGATTTTGAGAAAATCGAGTTTTAAAAAAGAGCATTTTTCTAATTAATTTGAAAAAAGGGACATTTATACATTTTTATTTTTTTGTGCGAAATGGGCAAATGCCCATTTTCGCCTCTCTCTCTCTCTCTCTCTCTCTCTCTCTCTCTCTCTCTCTCTCTCTCTCTATATATATATTCCTCTCACGTGTAACAGATTCTTTCTAGTACACAGTCTTGAAAATGATGCCTTGCCCGTTAATTACAGAGACTTCAATTCAAAGCAGTAAATGATACCTTAATTTCATCCCCTCTGAGTGCTACAAGCTTAACCAGCCCTAATTTCATCTCTAACCATTCCTCTCTTTCACTACCTAACAGTTCTTACCAACGTCCACTTAGGCATGCCTTCAGTCCCATTGTTTGTGCAGTAAATAGGTTCCCAACACCATCAACGAATGATGAAATTAACAGCAAAATTGTAAGAGGAACCGTAGGGGCGTCTCTGGTATTGGCATGTGTTGTTGGAATCATCAGTTGCGGTTGTATGATTAGTCCAAAAGCCAAAGCAATTTCTCCGTGGAAGCCAATAGCTTTATCTATCCCGACACATATGTTAAAGCCAGCGGATACTGTAGTAGAGTCCAAAAAAAAGCCTCCAAACATTGAATCCCTTAAGGTATCATTCTCTTATCTCTTTAGCTGCTTCTATTATGAAGCCGAGCTTCAGCTTGTGCTTCTACATGTTTAATGCACACGACGAAATTCTTTAGGGTATTGTTATATCCAATTCTGTCCTCTTCATTTCAAGTCAAATTTATTTTGTGTTAAAGCTATTAAACCATTTAAATTGTTGCCAACTCCAAAGTTACCCTTGCTAGCGAGGATAAATTAGATAAATTAAATTAGTAGCAAGCTTAAAATATAGGCAGAAATACTATTTTAAGGCCATAATTAATTTAGTGCTAACATTTTTGTAGTAGTCAATTTAATTTCTATTATTTTTAATTAATTTACAGTCAATTTAGTCCCTAATGCTAATTTATGACAATGTTATACGTACAAACAAGAAGAAAAGTAGCAAAGGTATACATACACTTCAACCTATACACTCACATTCTATTAAATATTTTATTTAAAAAAAAAAAAAAAAAAAAAACCTTAAGACCTAGCCTTGGAGTGCATCTATGTCAACAAAAGAATGATCAAAAGTCAAAACCTAGTCAAAGTCTTTTCATAACAGAGACAATTGTCTTCATGTAGAGAAGATTCTTATATCTCTACCTTTTGATCATAGTTCGGCCTTCGTCTTCAATTTTGACTATTAAAAATAAGGATTGCTTACAGTTGAAGCACCCTAAGCGAGTGAAAATCCTATAATTGTGGTGAAAAATATATTTATTGTAATTTGAATCCAACATTATGTAATTCCATTCTCAATTTTTTTGTACACCTAGCACCTAGGGTGCCTAATGTTACATAAAATTTTCAACTATGTCTTGATACCAACTGAGCTAGAGTTGATTTCCAAATTGTCTTATATATTGTTTATGATTTTTCTTTTTCTTCACAACTATGTTGCAGAGACAGGCCAAGATGCTAGCAAAATGCGGACGTGATGAGGAAGTATTGAAGCCAATGCGAAAGGCACTGAAGGACATTGAGACCAAAGATCCTGAATATGGGGAACCTAATTACCAAGTGGAGATGGCATTGGTTGAAGTTCTCATATATCTGGTATGACACAAAACCAAATTCACCTTAAAACATTTAAATAATGAAGTGAAAAAATCATTTTAAACTACTACATGTTTTATAGAGTAGAATTAATTATTCAATGTAAAGCCACTCTAAAGACCCAATTCCATAAACAATTCACAATAAGAATGTAGTTACGATTAACTAATTACAAAACCATTGTACAACTAAAGGATTTTCTACCTTTTGAAAAAACCCCACTTGCCTACCTACCACAATTACCCCAAAACATTTGAAATCTTATGAAATGATTTTACTTCACAAACTACATATTTGCGTGAACCAAAACCTCTGGCACTCCAAGAAACCTACTTGAGAATTTGCAGTTGTGAAACTCATTGGATAGAATTATTTGTGGCTAAATTCTCTTCTCAAGGATTTTACAATTGGAGAGGATTGGAAGACAAGAATGGGTTCACAGAGTTTTTCTTTAGGTTTTGGTAGTTGGCTTCCTTTTTGGGGGATTAGGGTTTGAGATATTACATAATTAATCTAGGCAATGATTTTGACCCCCCCCCCCCCTCCCCCCAAAAATTGAATTTTACGTCTAATTTACTTCTAGGCTAAACTAACAATTAAAGCCAAGTGAAAGTATTTAGCAAATGAACTAAGCATGACAAACAAGCATTGCATGGATGAGTTAAATCAGCAATTACATAAGCAATAAAGTAAAGTAAATAAAGAGAAGCAAACTCAAGAAAACACTAAATGTGTTATCGAAGTGAAAAACCTAAGTACCATGCTTAAAAACCTCTCCATGAAACAATCCAATATATATATATATATACACACACACACACACACACAATTAGCCCTCCAAACCTAAAGCTATCCTAATACTTGAGTCTTCCGAGCTTCTGCTCACAACCAACTACATCAAGTCGTTTCTCTAACTTAGGCACTGGATAACCAACCAAGCACCAATTGTATCTTCAAGCTACCATGGCTAAAATTGGCAAGCTCCAATGGTTTCCTAGGGTCCAAAAAACACTCACAACACTGAAGTGATGATGGGTGTGTAGGATCGAATCTCCTCTCAAGGATTTGGTTATGCGTGTAGTGAGAGTACAATGTAGAGAATTAGTAGTGCTTAGCTCTCACATCAACGGGTACAATTGTCTCAACTCTCTAGTGGGTGCTTAGGGTAAAATTAGTAAGAAATAGGGTGTGTATATGTGTGTGTGTGTGTATATATATATATATATATGGGGTGTATATGTATATGTGTATATATATATATATATATATATGAGCTGGAACAACTGTGGATCTAAATAACTAATTTTTTTGCTATAGTGGCAGTTTTGCGAGTGCAAATTGGTGGTGTCTAGCGAGTTTTTGTGTGCAACTGATTTTTTTAAGTTGTGAGGTACCACTTTGCAGGTGCCATTGTCTTGACAGTGTCCTGTAAATTTGTACTTCCAGCAGCACTACTTCAAGGGACGTCTAAACCTAACCCAATTACAAAAAATTAAGCATAAATTACAATCAAATTTGATATGGAATAAGGCTAATTAACATAATTACAAATAAATTATAACTTAACAAGTTTAATAGTGTGTACACATATGTGTAGGGTTTGGACTAGAATCTGTCATGAAACCGATTGTTGAAAAGCAAATATTAGAATTTCTCACAATAGGATTCAAGTTGAGCAAGAGTCTATAGAGATTAGAGACTCTTCAACTTTAGTCTTCATTACCCAACGTAGTAAAACCCAATAATTATAAATAAATTTGTCATGAAATTAGCCATATTTAAACGAAGATATTTATCCCCTTGGCTTCCCTTTGTAATGGAAGTCAGATTCCTAACAATAGAAAAATAGTAATTGCTTTGCTTTGTACAATAATAACTATAAATTGTTGATATTGGTTCTAACCATGCACCGCGGCTATCATGTCTTTTTTATTTTATTTTTTTGTGTGGTAAATATGGAGAAAATGCATTAAGTACTAAAAGTAGTTCCACAAACAGAGGGACCAAGCCTATCACGGTGCTTGCCTAGAAAGTCAAAGTTCAAAAGGGGGATAACATTATGGGGAGGGGTAACAAAATAACTATCACCACCATCACCAGCAACTCCCATTCCGTGCCAAGACGTCAGCGTATGAGTTGGCCTCGCGGTAGCAATGCAGCATCTTAACTTGAGGCAGCTGCAGTAACAGATTCCTGTAATCATCAACAAGGCCAGAGAGGTCCCCATTAGCGTTGCTATTACCAGAGATAAAGGAAATTGTTGTAGATGCATCATGTTCGATCTCTACTGCCTGAGTCTGCAATTCCAAACAAAGGGTGAGCCCCTCCCTCGGTGCCCACATCTCAGCTGCTAAACTAGAACTAACCACCATGGCCTTTGCAAACCCCCTGATCCACTGCCCATTTCTGTCCCTGAGGAGACCTCCACACCCAGATGAAGCACCCTCTCCCCCAAAGGAGCCATCCGTATTTAACTTAAGCCACACAACTTCTGGTTTGGACCACCTCACATGCTTGATTACCTTGTTCTTCGTCTCCTCCTGGTTTGCCACACAGTAAAAGAACTTTCTAACTTGCATTTCCATAGCTTGAACGAGGTTGGGGCTTGTGCCTTGCTGTTTAAAGGCCTTGCGGTTACGTTGCAGCCAAATATTCCAAACCCTAAACAGAAAAAAAAAAAAAAAAAAAAAACACTTCCATGGGTAATCCTTGGGGACTGCCTGGTGTGGGCTATGGGCATTTGCGTGAAGCCATCTCGCAAGGTCACCTGAAAAGGAAGGTTGGACCTGAGGAGGGCACCCAGCCAAACGCCAAAACTTCTGTGCGATTGGGCACTCACTGAGCACATGCAATATGCTTTCATCAGTGTCTGTGCAAAAGGCACACCCTCCTAGCCCTTCAATGCCTCTTTGTGCCAAGATACTTTTGACAGGGAGACTATTGTGGTGACATTTCCAAAGAAAAACGTGGATTTTTAGCAGAGTCTTAATCTTCCAAACCCACTTACCATGAAATTCACTAGCACCCATGTCATCTCCAGTAGCCCACAAATAGGCATTCTTTGAATCAAATTCACCATTAATGCTCGAAATCCAGCTCAATTGGTCCTTCTTCTCCGAGATTCTTCTAAGCATGGTCGCATAAATAGCATTCTGGATATATGGACTCAGCGGAATGGATAGCATGTGCAAGTCCCAGTTACCATTTGTAATAACATCCTTGACCATCAAGTTATCCTCTCCTCTAACTAGAGGGCCTTCAAATAAAGATCTCAGTGTGCCTACATTGAGCCACTTGTCATGCTAGAAGTTGAGACTACTATTGCTACCAATAGTCCATTTCACTCCTCTATCACAAATACCGTTTCCCTTTTCCACAGCAGCCCACACTCGGGATTGTCTCCCTTTGCCGCTGTGCCTCCGACACTGGTATTTCTTTGAAGGACCTCAACCCAACCAGCACCTCGACAATTAGTGATTCTCTAGTAAAGTTTGGCTGCAATAGTAAAGTTCCTTCCCTTGGTTCCCTGAATGCCCAACCCACCTCTTGCCTTGGGCTTAGTAATCTTAGACCAGCTCACCATGTGCATTTTCTTCCCCGACTCACTCACTCCCCCATAAAAAGTCTCTATTAACTCTATCAAGGTGGTTGAGTAACCTGGCCAGAAAAACACAACCTTGCATTACATAAGATGGGATAGCAGATACAACTGATTGAGACAAAATGACCTTCCCTGCCATTGAAAGCATATTGGCTTTCCAACCTTGAAGCTTTGCCCGGACCCTTTCAATGGTAAAATTAAAATCTCGAGAAGTTGAACCCGGGTGCTTTAAGGGGAAGCCCAAGTACTTGCCCAAGTTAGGAGCAGAGTTAAAACCCAAGACCTCACTCAATTCATCCCTAGTATCTTGGCTGACATTAGGAGAGAAGTAAACCTTAGACCTGTAAAGGCTAATTTTTTGCCCGGATAGTTCACAAAAATAGTCAAGCGCTTCTCTAATATTGCAACAGTTCTTCAAATCTGCTTTGACAAATAAAATCAAATCATTTGCAAAGAATAGATGAGAGAAAGTAGGGCCATTCCTTGAGGCTTTCACTAGATCCCAAAGCTTTGACTCACATTTTTCCGAAATAAGAAACCCCAATATCTCCATACACATAATAAATAGGTAAGGAGACATCGGGTCTCCACGCCTAATTCCACGGGAGGGCAAGAAGGGTTCTAATTTCCACCATTAAAAAGCAAGGAGATGGAAGTAGAAGAGACACAACTCATGATGAGTTTGACTAGCTGATAAGGGATCTTGTACAGGTGGAGAATATCACGAATGAAGTGCCATTCAATTCTATCATAGGCTTTTTTTCAAGTCTATTTTAATCGCCATGTAACCTTTTTTGCCCTTCTTAAGACTCATGGTATGAATGATTTCCTGGGCAATAATCATATTATCAACCCCTAGTCTGCCAGGGACAAAGGCCATTTGAAGAGGGGAAATAAGATTAGGTAGCAACGGTCTAAGCCTCTTAACTATCATTTTGATGACCACCTTGTAAATGGTATTACACAAGCTAATAGGCCTAAACAACCCAAGGGAATCAACTCTTGGACATTTAGGAATGAGAGTAATAAGTGTTTCATTAAGGTGGGGAGGCATAGAAAAATCATTAAAAATCTCCTTAACTTCTTCAAACACGGTATCACCCACAGTGCTCCAATAAGTTTGGAAAAATCCAGCATGTAGCCCATCAAGCCCAGGGGCTTTAAAAGGCTTCATACTCCAAAGTGCCACCTGGACTTCAAAGATATTAATCTCTGATGTCTGCTGCCCTCTATCATCTAATGGCACACAGTGTGGCCAAGTGGGGAACTCCCAAATGGCTCTTGGAGCACTAGGGGCACTGGAAGCAAAAAGTTCTTGATACTCATTTCTAATCAAGGTAGCAATATCCTCTTCACTGTGCACCCAGTTACCTTTGCTATCCTTTAGGCAAGAAATCCTATTTCTTTTTCTTCTAATTACTGTAGAAGTATGGAAGAAATTTATGTTCTTATCCCCTTGGATAAGCCAATTATACCTAGACTTAACAAACCAAAATTCTTTTTCTTGCTGAAGAATCTCAAAATATTCCTTTCTCAATTGAGCTTCAAGATTCAGAAGGTGATCACTGGGACAAATGGCTAAGCTAATTTGGATACCCCTTAACCTTGCTTCCACCCTATTCTTCCTATAAAAAAGGTTACCAAAGAATTCCTTGTTACAAATCTTGACATCAGTTGTAAATTTGTCCACATTTGGTTTAAGGTGTAAGTCATCAGCCCATGAATCCTTCACAACACTAGGGAAGAGGGGGTGGGACATCCACATAGGCTGGAATCTAAACGGTCTGGTCAACTTAGAGGCAGGAGCATTCTCAAGGTTTAACTAAACAGGATAATAATCAGAGTGAGTTCGGCCAAAGTGATGGATAGTAGCTTCCGAGTAGAGATCACTCCACATGGGGTTGGCAAAGCCTCTGTCCAACCTCTCTTGAATAAATTGACCCACTTCCCTTTTATTAACCTAGGTATATTTTGGTCCATGAAAACCCAAATCAACCATACTACAGGAATTTCAGCACTCCTTAAACAATTGAACTCGCCTAGGATTAAGAGGATTTCCTCCAAGTTTATCATGTTTGGAGAGCAGCTTATTAAAATCACCTAGCATGAGCTAGGGCAGTTGATGAAAAGATGCAATAGCAGACAAATTATTCCAAAGTAATTTTCTTTCCTCTAGCCTAAGACTTGTGTAAATAGAAGAGAGAAGCCAAGTAAAGTTTGTAGGGCGTACCTTGACCACCGCATGTATCTCTTGCTCTGTTTTTTCCAACAGCATAATCCCAACGACATTAGAGTTCCATAACACCCAGATAGCACCTGAGTAGCCAATAGTATCAGAATGAATCGCTCCATCAAATGGGAGCCTGTCCGTAATTTCCTTAGCTCTAGCTCCACCCACTCTAGTTTCCATTATGATGACAATGGAAAGGGATTGGGTATTGATTAGGTCTGCCAACACACTTCGAAAATGGGAGTTCAAAGCCCCTCTACAATTCCATAGTAGGATATTCATTGATAGGGATTGTGAAAAGGTTGAGGACCAATCATTGATGGTCTAAGCTTCCATCTCGCTCAGTATCCTCCATCTCATCAACATCAATGCCTTTCTAGGGACCTTCTCCCCTTTCGCACAAAAGATTTCATGATCCAACACCCCCAACATTCTCTCGCTTGAGCAAATGAGTAGATTGAAGCAAGGGAGAGGGGCATATACCAAGACTAGCTTCTTGGATATTAGGTTTCCCTTACACCGCACCGCAATTATCTAGGAGTTCAACATTCTCCTTTCCTCGATTTCTTCCTCCTGGCCTAATTCGCTCAAGCTTTGCTCCAATAATTACAGTGATTGAGTCCTCCAATTGAGGATCTAAGCTTCTGCTAATGTTGACCTATCCGAGAGGAAGATCTACCAAGGGTTTCCCTATTCCATCCATGCTGGATCTGCGAGGGGAAGACAACCCAGCTTCTGACTCTCCGATGTTAAAGGAAAAATATGACTCCATGCCTTCATTTTATCCTGGTCGAACCATCCCCAAATCAACGCGGGATTGGACTTTATCTTAGCTAGCATTTCTTTTGATAGCACTAGATACTCCTCTTTCACATCAACGTCCGTGTCTCCCACATCTTGGGAACAATACCCTTCAGTATCATGCTTCCTCACCTGTTGACATTTCTTCCTCATCCGCTCTCAGCTCAGATGTGACCACCTTCACCATGTAAGGGCAACTTTCTCGCCGATGGCCCATTCGCCCACAAGAGAAATAGAGAGAATTGATCCCCTTATACTGGATATCCTGAATCTTCCCCTCCAGGAGGATTTGTCGAACAAGTGGTTTGTTGAGATCAATTTGGACACAAATCCTTGCGTATCGGCCCCTTTCTTCTGAGGCAGTATTGGAGTCAATCTGTAACACTGGCCCAATCGCATTGCCAATTTCCTTGAGGACACGCAAGTCATAGAAATCAATGGGAAGCTCGAGCAGCCTAATCCAAACAGCAACCATATTGCACACGGCTGTAGTAGGCTTGAAATTTGGCTCCCAAACTCTAATGTTGAGGAAGTGTCCACTTGCAAACCAAGGGCCAACCTTGAGGACATTATCATAGTCTTCAACCAATCCAAACCTTATCAGATAGAAGTTCTTTTCCAAGTCCACACAGTCCATTCTACCTTCTGGTTTCCACATGCTCATCAACTTGGAATGAAGGAACTAGTACCCTATTGATCTCCCATGGACTTTAACAATCAATGCGTGTGCCCATTTAGCTTTAATAAGGTTCCTCATCTCTAGTGTCAAGTTGACAGTCATCAAACCTTTGCTTAGTTCTCCTATAAGTCTGTCTGGCCCGGGTAGCACCGCACTACAAAAAAAATGCCTATTAGCAACCAAGAATTTTTGACAGACCCAAAAAGCCCTCTCAAAAAATCTTATTTGAGATGGAAAAATGAAGCCCTCGCAAATACTTGGTAAAATGTGAAATATTTGTGACCAACAAAAAAAGCTGTCGCAATTATGCGTTATAGCCGTCACAAACACTAATATTTTGGAGGGAAATTTTCCCTCCATATTATTTGCGAGGGACAATTACAAATCTCTCGCAAAAAGTGTATTATTTGTGACGGTTAAAAAAACCCGTCACTAATACTAAATTATTTGCGAGGGCTAAGATCGACCTTCACAAATAATCATTAAAATGTCAAAAATTTTGGAGGGAAATGTTCCCACCAAATTATTTCCGAGGGACCATAAAAATCCCTTGCAAAAAATTTATTTTTTGTGTGGGTTAAAAATATACCCTTACTAATACTAAATTATTTGCGAGGGCTATTATTGACCTTCGCAAAAAATCAATAAAATATTAATTTTTTTGGAGATAAAAGTTATTCTAAAATTTAAAGAAAAATAAAAAGAAACTCATAAACATATAGCACTTTGTATTCTTTAGATGAACCTTTTGTTACAGTCTATAAAAAAACCTTTTATAGACATCCTATATAAGAAAGGTCGGTCCTTATTTTCTAAACAATTGTACCCATAAAAAAATGATAGCACTTTTCACTTCAAAATAGTAGCCTAAAATTCAAGAATTTCAGTCTTTTGTACTCTCTCTCTCTCTCTCTCCAAAAGTGAATAAAAATTTCTCCCCATTAAAATAATGCATAAAAGATGAGTTCATAAATTAAATGGTAAATTACATTCAATTGGCATGAAAATTGGCATGTATGTTAATAACACATAGAACATGTAATCCATGGTTGAATTTTCAAAAAAATGAATTCAATAATAAGTAATTGGGTGATGTAACTTTTTTAGAGTTACAACACGTGTAACTTAAACCCAACTCTATATTTCTTAATTCGATGTGAATTTTGACAAATTTACCGTTAAATTATATTATCTTCATATATTTTTCAGGCTTATAAATTTCAAGGTGATCAAATATTAATTTTCATGTCATCAATCAATTGTTTAAATTCAAGTTTTTGTAGTTTAAAATAATGCATAAAAGATGAGTTTATATATCAAGTGGTAAATTACATCCTATTGACATAAAAATTGACATGCATGTTAAGAACATATAAAACGTGTAATCCAACGGTTGGATTTTCAAAATATGAATTCAATAATAAGTTATTGGGTTGTGTAACATTTTTTAGTATTACATCAAGTGTAATTCGAACCCAACCTTATATTTCTTAATTCGATGTGAATTTTGACAAATCTGCCGTTAGATTACATTATATTCATATATTTTTCATGTTTACAAAATTTCACCGTGATAAAAAATGAATAGCTATGTCATCAATCAATTGTCTAGATTCAAGTTTTAGTGGTTTAAAATAATGCATAAAATATGAGTTTTTAGATAAAATGGTAAATTATATCCGATTGGCATGAAAATTGGCATGTATGTTAAGACCATATAGAACATCTAATCCAACGGTTGGATTTTCAAAATATGAATTCAGTAATAAGTTATTAGGTAGTGTAACATTTTTTAGAGTTATAACAGGTGTAACTCGAATCCAACCCTATATTTCTTAATTCGATGTGAATTTTGACAAATCTACCGTTAGATTACATTATCTTTATATATTTTTCATGCTTACAAAATTTTAAGGTGATCAAAAATTAATAGCCATGTCATCAATCAATTGTCTAGATTCAAGTTTTAGTGGTTTAAAATAATGCATAAAATATAAGTTTATAAATTAAATGGTAAATTACATCCGATTGGCATGAGAATTGGCATGCATGTTAAGACTATATAGAACATGTAATCCAACAGTTAGATTTTCAAAGTATGAATTCAATAATACGCTATTGAATGTTGTAACATTTGTTAGATTTACGTCAGGTGTAACTTGAACCCAACCCTATATTTCTTAATTCGATGTGAATTTTGATAAATTTATCATTAGATTACATTATCTTCATATATTTTTCATGCTTACAAAATTTTAAGGTGATAAAAAATTAATAGGCATGTTATCAATCAATTGTCTAAATTCAAGTTTTTGTTGTTTAAAATAATCCATAAAAGATGAGTTTAAAGATGAAATGGTAAATTACATGTGATTGACATGAAACTTGGCATGAATGTTAAGACCATATAGAACATGTAATCCAATGGTTGGATTTTGAAAATATGAATTCAATAATAAGTTATTGAATGGTGTAATTAGAGTTACGTTAGGTGTAACTTGAACTCAATCCTATATTTTTTTAATTTGATGTAAATTTTGATAAATCTACCATTAAATTACATTATCTTCATATATTTTTCATGCTTAAAATATTTTAAGGTGATAAAAAATTAATAAGCATGTCATCAATCAATTTTCTAAATTTAAGTTTTTGTAATCTAAAATAACGCATAAAAGATGAGTTTAAAGATCAAATGGTAAATTACATCCGATTGTCATGAAAATTTGCATACGTGTTAAGAACATATACAACATGTAATCAAACGGTTGGATTTGCAAAATATAAATTCAATAATAAGTTATTGGGTGCTGTAACATATTTTTGAGTTACATCATGTAACTTAAACCCAACCCTATATTTCTTAATTCGAAGTGAATTTTGACAAATCTAGGTGTATGATGAATATTATACATTTGTGAGTGAATTTTTTTTATCATTCTTTAGTTTTTTTTGTAATTAAAAAAATGTAATAATCTCAAATTATAATAGATACAAATTATTAACTTTTGCCTCTTAGCTACTACTACAGTGTAATAATATTAAATTTCAGCAATTTTTTTTTTTTTTTGCCTTTTCCCACATAGAATTTGGTTTTTCCCGCCCACTTAAAATTTTTTCAACACTCCCTCTAAACCTCACTCACTCCCTCACAACAAAACCCTCTCCTTTTCCTTTCTCCTTCTCTCTCTCTCTCTCTCTCTCTCTCTCTCTCTCTCACAGCCTAGCCACCGTCACCGCCGTCCAGCCCAGCCACCGTCGCCACCCCATCTCCCTCTGCCGCCGCCTGACTCCCTCCCTCACAACCGTTCCCTTCTCTCTCTCATGAACTCCTTCACCCCGATCTGCCCTCCTCTCTTTTTCCCTTAGCTTTTCCCTCATTGTAAGTTTTGATTTTTAAATTTTTTCCATAGAGAGTGGCTTGCCTAAGTGTTGAGGTGAGTGCTTGGCTCACCTTTGACTACGCTGAGTAGTAGGAGGGGATCTTGGAAGCTACTGTAACGTCTCTGGCAATATCACTCTCTGATACCTATTGTGTTTTTAAGGTGATAGAAAGTTTTAATTTAAAAGAAATCCCTAGTTCCTAAGTTTACAAAATGGCTAAACTTAACTTCTATTTTCTTGTTTATCTGGAAAGGTACCAAAGCAAATGAAGCAGCCTATATATGTGTACTAACAGCTTGACAATTTCTACCAGAATCATCGCAGGTATTCTCCCCTGCCTTTGCCATACCCTCCAAATATTGTCTATATGATTAATGCAAGATACTATTTCATGAAATATGTCATCCTTTCTACAACCAAAAGATTTGCATATAGAATAGCTAGTCCTTTTGCATTTATTTGTTTATTATTTTGGCTGAGGAATTTGGAATAGCTACTAAAAAATTATTGGTTTTGCATCTATTTGTTTATTACTTTGGCTGAAGAATTTGGAATAGCCACTAAAAAATTATTGGCTATGCCTTAGATTCCACTCCAATCCATCCATAATAAGATTCAGATTTCATATAGCATATTAAGTCTTTGGCTGTGGTTAGAGACACCAATTGAGTCAATTGACCCAAAACTTAAGCCATTAGATTTGGATATAATTTCTTCTAAAAAAAGAAAAAAAGAAAAGAGAGTTGGATATAATTATATTATATTAACCTTATATTATATTAACCAATCTAACTACTCATTTTTGTCATTAGTTTTCAATGTTAAACTCTATTACTTAACTAACCATATGGCTCATATGTGAAAATTGTAACAGTTTAGACATATAAAAATACTTTTTTTAGAACTGTTGGGATGTGGTAAGTTATGAATGAAAAACAACAAAGGGACGCTAGTAGTGGAATCATGTGGGAAATCAATAACAAATTATCACCTCACTAGAGTATGAAAAATTGTAAAAAAATGTTGTGTATCTCACATTGCTAATTTGCTTTGCGGCTATGGATTAAATTGGTCATTATCCTTATACACCAGCTTTATGCCTAACGTCCCATCTCTACTTTTGGGAATCAATACACCCACATAGAACATTATCAAACATAGAAGCCTATTATTTTACAATTATTAAGTTAATCTTTTTTAGGAGTTAAATATAGGCAAATTAAATCATATATGTACTTAAAAGTGTGGTAAAAAATCCAAATGGTCGCTAATCAAGGAGTTTGCTAGGAGATTAGCCTACATAGTTTTGATTTCCAAGTAAAATAATATGTAAATTATTACACTTCTTAAACCCAATTTATAGTTGTAATCTGTGAGATTTTTTTATAGGGGACTTTGGCACTTTGCCTACCAAAATGCCATCCAATGATGTCTTTGATGAAAATAAAAATAAAATAAAAACTATGTAAATTTGGGAAACCATGCTTTTATTTTTATTTCATGTATATTTTCTATATTCTTTTTTTATTTTTTTAGTGGCCTTTGAAACTTAGATCTCTAAAGAGCAGGAAGTTACGGGTAGACAATAGATCATGGTTAATCCTGTCAATAATGGTATGTAGTGAAGAGTGCACCTTATTAAATTGTTGTTGCACGTTATGATTTAAGAAAAGATTATTGGATTTGGGGGTTTAGTAACATGAAATTTTTTTAATGATGGTTTTCTTACCATTTGAAAACACAATATTGTGCCTGCTTCTTGGTAGGTAAAAATCACTGTAGTTTGTACTACAGGGAAGTGATTCCATTCATTAATTTGTGAAAAATAGCATCACAGAACTATTGGAGCATAAGAATGTGCATCTTATCAACTTTTGTTGGTTTTTTAGTCATATATATCTATACTGATATTGATTGAAGCTATTTATTTATATATTTTTTTATAATTAGTTTATTTATTTTTTATGTCGTATACAAGCAAATTCAAACTTTTGTATCTTATTGAAAATATATATATTGTGGTAATTTTCGGAACACTATAAGGAATGTTAAATGTAGAAATTTTGTAGAGTTCTCTGATGTGAGTTTTAAATGTATAAGGCTTGTAGTGAGCTGAAAATCTATAGATTACTTGAAAAAGTTAATTAGGATGACGATGTTGACAACATATTTGTCCAATCTCAATTTTTTGGCTTGAGACTTGCTTTAGGTTGTGTTGATATATCTATTTTGTGGCCAGATATGCAAATCCTTGGTATTTCTATTTATCAAGACCCAATGTTAACTGTGCTAGTTATTTTTAAGAGTGAATAATTATGCATGTGTTAGCAACCATTATTGTTGTTAGTTATATAATATGATGCTTTATAGAGAGTAGATAAAATGTCAGTTGATAAATTTTGGATGCATCATTCTACTAGATATTAATGGGGTTGAAAATTTTCTTGAGTATTTATTTAAACATTCAATAAATAAAGATATGAAAATCAATTATTTGTGTGTTGATTGTAGCAATAAGTATTGTTGGATTGAGGATAAGGTCTAATATCATCTTATACTAGAGTATCATCTTTTACTAGTGGGTCATGTCTTTAACATAATCATACTGGAAATACATATTTATACTATATACTTTCATCATATTAATACTAACTAATAGTAGGTAGACATGGCAACGGCTTATAAAAAAAAAAGGCAGACATGGCAAGGGAAGGTAAAAGTAAATGTAGAATCATCACACTAAAAGCTACTCAAGAGATTACTATTCTTTTTTACCAAAAATTGAATGGAGCCTGGACGACTTTTAGTGAATACCCAATATCTGAGCTCGAAACTTTATATCCTTGCTATAGAGCTCAACATTTTAAGTATAAGCAACCAGATGAGGAAGTGAAGAAAGAATTTGTAGAATTGGTGAAACGCTGTTATTCTGATTGGATGTTTCATATTAAAAATCCTATTTTTAAGAAGTACACAGGGAAAGAAGATCGTTATAAGAATGATCCTTCCTTCATTCCTACACTCTTTTGAAAAAAGATGATGGACAAATGGATGGATGAAGATTAGGGGGTGAGTATAAATGAAATACATGTCATGAATTCTCTCTATCTCTCTTGCACTCTCTTTAACCATTATTTGTTATTATTTTTATAAAAGCCAATATTCTAGTGTATGAATTATGTTTAATGTTTTGTTTTTTTAAGGATGGTACTAGTAGAGATGAAGAGGACAATTTAATCAATAACATGAGGGAGGTTGAAAACAGCTTGGAGGGTAACTCAGAGGAAGACTAGTATAGATCTTGTCATAATTCTAGTTGCTTAAGTTTAAAACAAGGTTTAATTTCAGGATTTCTTTGTATATTCTATATTTTAAAGTTTGAACTTCTATAAATTTTTATCTTTCAATTGATCAATTTTTAGTAATTATTGGACTATCGTAACATAATAGTTAAAAAAAATTATATAAAATAATTAAAAAATTAAATATTACAAAAATTATATAAAATATTATCACCGATGACACAACAATTTGGTCATAAATAATTTTATAGTGACGGCAAAGTCCCTCGCAATTTATAGAATAGCGATGCCAATTAACCCCTTACAAAAACATTTTAAGTGATAGCTTAATGTCGTCACTATTATTCCTAACTAATTGTGAGGGGTTAAAAGTCCTCACAAATAAATTTTAAGGACAACATTATTTTTCTTTAAAAAGTATGTCGTTAATTTGAAATTTGCAAATAACTAATTGCGAGGGTATAAAGGTCCTCACAAATAGTTGTTAACGACAACTGCTTCCCCTCGCTAAAAATAAATCGTCAATTTTTCTCGTTGTTTGATAATATATTTGTGAGGGTAGATTTGTTCAATAATGACGGTGGATTGCCCTCATAAATTATTTATTTGCGAAGAAGGTATGGTCGCAAAATAATTTTTAGCAACAAAAGCAAATTCGACGGCCTTCAAAGGCCATATACCCTTGCAAATAATCTTTTGCGACGATATTTAAATTTTTGCGAGATTATTCTATCCTCATAGACTATTTTTTTTGTAGTGACCTTAACACCTGAATCAAGATTAAAGGCTTGCGCAAAAGCCCCTGGGATCTCTCCGACCAGCTTGTCCTTGTAGGAAAGAGGGGGTTCAAAAGCAAAAGCCTTAACTGAATCTTTGACTTTCTTTATACTCCGTTGAAGTTCAGCGTCTTCCTCTCGGTACCGTTCACACTCAGAGAACTCACACTTCATGGACATTAATATTATACAATAAAACTATATATATGATCAGACGGCTATCATGTCAATGCCATAGTAAAATTCTGCAATAAAATAATGTGGAACAGTGATAGTGTACCCCATGACTTTACATGCACAGTCTGCATCAGTCAAATTCGCTGTTCATATTGTTCATGTCTGCTTTATATATACAGGGAAGATATCAAGAAGCCATAAAAAGCAAATGTCTCAATCTCAATAAATCGTCGTCTATCAAATCAGATGCTCGAGTTCCTCTTTACAAGGTTCGTAAATTTCACATTATCAAAGAATATTATAAAATAATTAGAAGAAACTGTTACTATTAAAAAAGAGAATTTTTAAAATGTCTGGCTATGGCTTCTCCCACTTCGTAATAATTAAAAAAAGAAATTAGCATGGCAATTGACCAAGTAATCAAAACCATGGTTCTTTTATTTGCAACATGATGGTTCTTTTATTTCTACTTTTACAGGGTATTATATATACTATGTTGGATGAAAAGGATAATGCAATGACATGGTGGAAAAAATTCGCAAGGATTGTTAAAGTTGAATCAGAATTACCCCTTTTTCTTCCCAATTAGCTCACCTTATTTTTTCATATATGCAAAGTGAGCAGAACCGTAGCAAGTTGGTTGCAGCAAGAAAAGCATTTTGGATATTTCATTGCGTTTTTTTTTTTTTTTGAAAAAAAAAATACATGCACTCATTTCTTTGTATAATTATATCATTTCTTTATCTTTTTGAAGAAAAAGTACAAAATGACCATCAGAGGCAGAGCTAAGGGGACCATGGCCTCCCTTTACCTTTCGAGAATTTCATTTATAACTATAACAAAATGATAAATTATAGCTAAATTGTATGTAAATTAACTTATTACCTGCCCCTCTAAAATTTGAGAGGAAAAAAAAAAAATTTTGTCTAATACCCTATTATATATATATATTTTCCCTCAAGTCTTAAAATTCGTTAAGATAAACCCAAAATATATATTAATTTGTCGTCCGCTCTTCTCCGCTCCGGCCTCTAGTTAAGGATCAGCTAGCAGTGTGGTATCCGTATATCTCTCTTTCTATCTCTCTGCTGGTTTGCTTTTGTTTTTGCCGAAATCTCTCTGTTAGATTAGTGGTTTGTACCACTTTGCATCCTGCACCTCCTTTTTGTTCTACTGTTTTATATTATATTTAAAATATAGCACTAGAGGTTTAAGTAATTAAATTGTGTTATTATCTATATATATATGAAGTTTTTTTTTTTATTGATTGCACATAAAGAATAATCTGCACTTTTTTTAATGAAAAAAATTGGTTATGAAATTAATTTATAAAATTTAATATTCAATTTTTGAATCTTATATAATTTTAATGGGGGAAAACCATCCACATATTTTAATAGAAAAAAAAATGTTCAAGATTTGAAAACTACTGCTCAATCCTAATTCCTCTATCCAAAATTCTAAATTTCAAATGTTGGACCATTTCAAGGCTCAAAGACGTGAACCTAAAAAAAGAGATTACTTTTTTCGGACATTATTGTTTAACTGTGTATACAGAAAACAAAACTGCTTAAAAATTTAGTTCATGATTAATTATTTTATAAATGGTTTTAATACCATCAAGGTCGTACAAGTTTATTGACTTAAAGTTAATTTATTTAATAATTTTTTTAATATAATTGTATTATATTTAACTTGGCCCCTTGAAAAATCTCTTTAACTGCGCCACTGATGACTATAATGCATAGAGGAAGCATAATTTAATATTAACATTATGAATAACTATTAAAAATTAAACAATACGATTATGATATGTTGTGCATTTGTGTTAGAATTTCAATCCTCCTTTTGTGTGTATGTTTGTTTTTCATAAAAATAAAAAAATAATAATAATGATGTCTTGGTCCTCGTGCAAGGTTTGTTCATATGTTTGTAAAGATCCCATTAATTCTTCAACCTAATGGTGTCTAGTTCCTTACTTTCTTTAATGGATATAATATAGGACTAGTTCCTTACTTTCTTTAATGGATATAATATAGGACTAAAACACTCAGGTAGGGATCTCATGATCTTCTCACAATACTTTTTTTTGATATAATGTAGAATTCTACTCTAGTCTAATCTAAATATATGTGTGTGTAAAACTCCATCCTAAAGACTTAAATTCTGACCCTTACCCTCTACACCTTACAAGCACTTATACTTATAGAGTGACCATCGTACTAAGGATATGCGGTGGTGATCTTCTAACAATACTTAGTTCCCGTATGATTTCTCCCATGTTAAATGTGAAACTGACTATGTTATTAATATTTGCATAATAGTCGTTAAAGGATTCATCTTCAGCCATTCTTTTTTTTTCAAACTTCAAGTTAGCATCTGAAGCTTGGAGCCTTTAACAACTTCTGTGCATTAAAGAGTACGTGGCCTCTAACATTGACCAAGCAACCTTAGCTATCTCCACATTGGAGCACCTCCTAATTAAATTCCTCATGTCAAACCGCTACGAAAATGGCATTCAAATTCGCCACAACCAACTATTCTGTAGACCATTCTGCACTAGGAGTTGAGGTCTACTCTTGGTCCATCCTTGCTTCTACTGAGAACCACACCTTGTCATTTAAAAACTTCAAAATGGATCTCATACACACCTTCTAATATGGGATTCAGATTCTCTAGAGTTCCTAGGGTACTCTACCAAGTAGAGTTCATTAAATCCTAACCACTCTTTAATGATTTAATAGTCTAGATTTTGCCATGTCACCATTTTATTAACAATCATCTTAATTATTTTGTTTACAACATTATTTTATTATTTTAAGAATATTATTAATGAAATGCTGACATGACAGAATTTAAACCATTAAATCATTAAAGAGTGGTTAGGATTTAATGAACTCTACTGGTAGAGTACCCTAAGAACTCTAAAGGATCTGAATCCTCTAATATGCGCAATTATTTCTATCAAAATACGAAGGAATACATTTTCCCAAAAAAAAAAAAAAAAAACGAAGGATTACTTATAGAGTGATAGTGATCCATTGACATCAAGGGTCAAGGATGAACTTAAGAATAAATGCCCAACCTTGTTTTAATGTAGCTCGAATACCAATTGAGAAGTTACGGTTACACCTCGTTAATTAAATTAAATCAATTTAAGCCAAATTAGTTAATTAACCAATTATGATGATGAATGGATTTCCAGTTAATCACACCACAATAACAAATTGCAATATAAATTGATGCTTAGGAAAAGTAAAGCACACAAATTTTGTTGACTATGTGAAAAATATATAAATAGTTAATACTCTCCCGTCCCAGTTTATTTGTCATCTATTCTATTTTGGGATGTTCCAAAATGTTATCTTGTTTCTAAAAATAAAATTAATTAATTTACTAATATTCCTATTATATTCCTACTTTATTTTCAAAACTATTTGAAAAGAAAACTAACAAATATTTAAAAAATCAATCTAATTAGGTCACCTTTTTAGTTATCTCATTAAGAATAACTATTTTTTTAAAAAAACTGATAATTATTTAAGGGCAGTTTTGCAAATTTATACATATTTATAAGATAGACAAGACAATAAATGATGTTCACTTAAAAAGTTTCACTTTTTAAACAGGACAAACAAAGTGAGACAGATGGAGTATAATATATAGAGATACATTTAATTCAAAAGACTTAAGCCTAATGGGTATGAGCTCAACTATATTATATTAACAATTTATTCTTTATATTACTATTTAATGTAGAACTTTACTTACACGTGTATATCCAACACTAAAATCCTCACTTGATAGTCGACTTAATGGGCCTATGAGAGAATTAGGATTTTTTATTCTCAGTTGATCGAGACATAGTCGAGAGTCAATCGAAAATCACATCTCAATCAATTGAGAGTTAATTGAGATGTAGTTGGGATTCTCGAGACTACAAAACTTGAGATGATTCTTGAACTTTGAGATGCATTTAAAATTTCATTATTATAACTTAAATAAGCATTACATTGTCATTAATTTACCACACAATAACATTACACTTTTTCAGGCATTTTTAAGATAGTATGATAGGCTTGAAGAATAGGGTTTTTTGTTTCTCTTGGAAAATTCAATTCAACCGAGAGTTTATTGAAATGCTATTAACTATGATAAAATATATTGAGTTTTAAGTAAAAAGTTGATATGACAATCTTTTATTGGTAGTATAAAACATGAGTTTTACATTCCGTCCTTACTAAATTTGTACTTTTATACTAAATGCCAACCCTGCCATTAGTGAATGTTCCTCCGAAAACACGTTGAAAGAGAACTTGTGAAGAGAACGATTGATGATGAAAATTGTGCGAGAAAGTAAGCATTGGATATTCACAGAGGGAGAGAAAGAGAACTTGGACCGCAATTTTAGCGTGGAAAGGAGATAAAAAATGGTTCTGATAACAATCTTGCTAGGTGGGTAAAGAAACAGATGCATCTTCAGGCATCTTTTAAGGCTGTATGAGAAACTTGTTCCTCTCATACACAAGAAGCAAGAACTAAAGCAAGACTAGATCCTTCTCGTACGTATTAGTAACACTTTCGTTCTAGTACATAGACTTGAAAGTGATACCTTGCTCATTAATTACTGAGACTTCAGTTCAAAGCATGTAATGATACCTTACTTAAACTCCTAAAAGGCAATTTGTGTGGGTTATGGCCATTTCCAATTAGTATAAAATATATTCAACAGTGTGTGTTAACAGTTAATAACCATGACCCTTCCAATGCTAGCCTCCTAGTTCCTGAAAGTACACACAGTTCTATGGAATCCACACTTTTCCTCCGCTATAACCCCCTGCCTAGCATGCCCCTACGCATCTCTTCCCCTCTGAGTGCTACAAGGTTAACCAACCCTAATTTTA
Source organism: Castanea sativa (assembly GCF_040712315.1). Lineage (NCBI taxonomy): Eukaryota > Viridiplantae > Streptophyta > Magnoliopsida > Fagales > Fagaceae > Castanea > Castanea sativa. The sequence continues at coordinate 54,224,267 of NC_134017.1, forward strand.
GCTCTAACTATTCTTCTCTTTCACTACCTAACAGTTCCAACCAGCGTCCACTTAGGCATGCCTTCAGTCCCGTTGTTTGTGCCATTAATAGGTTTCCAGAACCTTCAACAAATGAAGAAGCTGGTGGTGACAACAAAATTGTAAGAGGGGCCGTAGGGGTGTCTCTTGTATTGGCATGTGTTCTTGGTGTCATCAGTAGCGGTTGTACGATGAGTCCAAAAGCCAATGCGATTGCAAGTACTCTTTTGAATCAGCGAAGAACTTCATCTTTCCAGAAACCTATCTTCTACCCAGCGGGTGGAAAGGTCGCACTGCAATCACTTTTCGATACTACTGTATACGTGTCTTCACGTCTAGCCGAGCCAAGTAAGTTCAGGCCGTGGAGCACCATTAAAAGGCCTTCAGCAAAAGACGTTAAAGCCATTCAGGTCTCATTCTCTTCTCTGTATCTATTCCGGGATATCTCATCTGATAACACCAAAAAGTACCAATCAATTAAGCTATCTACAAGACTCTGGAGAATTATTACATACTCTAGGAGTATGTAATAATTTCCCCAAGACTCTTGGCATGTAGCCGAGCTTGTGCTTGTGCTTCAATATGCTTAATGTACATAGAAGTTCTGTATAGTGTTGCTTTTTTGGGCCTCAATTTCATCGAATTAAAAATGAAGCCTAAATGACCTTAACCAACCCATATTCTTGCAACTCAAAGAACCTATAAGCCATTTTGGATGGTTGTATGTGTGTGTGTGTGTGTTGAACCACTATAAATGGTTGAATTTTATGAGAACTATTTTAGGTTCATATTTTAATCCGTTTATATAACATTTATGTTATGTTTGAAAGTTTTGATTCATATAATCATTTGTGTACATTTTTAGACCCCTTAAACACAACCAGATTAACCTAGTTATTTAGTCAAGTGATTAATTTAGGTAAATTAAGCAGATTTAGGTTAACACAAATATATCATATCATGCAAAGCAGTAGAAAAATAAAGAACGCAATGATATGATGACCCAAGAAAACCAAACCGGTAAAAAACTTGAGGAGGATTTAACTTAGCTATCCTCAAGGTAAAACTAAATCCATTATGAAATAATTGAAATTTACACAATAGTGACTTAAATCACTAACATCCTATTGCTACTTCGAGTAAAAAACTTATTACCACGATCACGTGACAGCTCCAAGTCCACGGATTACTTCTTTCTTGAATTCCCAACAAGCACAAGCACTCCTGCTTGTAAATCTTTAAGCTCTTGAATCTGCAAATGAATTGATCATCAAGTTCTTGACATAGTCTTGATCTTTGATAATCCTAAGTATGTGTGAAGGCAAACACCTCTAGATCTCACAGAAGATTTATACACGCAGCATCAACAACACTAAAAACGTGGCTAGGGTTTTTCCTTTCATACTTAGGGCAAAACATAAAACTCTACACGTAAAACGGACTTGAGCTGAGTTGGAAAATTTTGCTGAAAAACAATCTGCACAACTTTCAATCGGTCGAGTCTAATTCTTAATCGATCGAGCCAGGCAGAATTGCATAGTAAATTCTGCAGCAACTCGATTCCAACTTTACATATAAAACACATACTTTAAGCAGTCTAAACAATACTAAAACGTTTTAATCATGGTTTGCCAACATTACAAATTAGTGTTCTAATACATTTAAATCTAAAGGTCTTAGAACCTAACAAACTCCCCCTTTGACAATCCATGACAAAACACAAACATAACAAAATACTCAAAATTTACATATAGATAGGCCATTACAAAAACATAGCCCAAACATAACAAATTCAACCTAACTACCATCTATCAGTTGCAAATGTAAACAGCAGCACGACTAAATCAACCTGTATATTCCTGTAACACTTAACAAACACATAAACGCATGTGTGGAAAATACAAGTAAATAGCATAACTTCTTGATTTCACATAAACATAAACTATAAGACATATATCATGAATAACCTCATGTATATAGATCAATAACCAATGTAGCACAATGTGAAGCAAGAAACAGATAAATAAATAAAAAATATCTCCCCTTATCATAGATAACTCAAACACAAACATCATGAGCCAAAAAAATAAATACAGAGTGAAGCACCTAGATAGAATCTAAAAACTCCACAGCTCCAATCAACACAAAATCTCCCCCTAACAACAAAAACACCTAAACAATCATGACAGTCTCCAACATACGCCAAATGGTCTGAATCATCTGAAGTAGAAGGCGGAGGAACATCAGCAGCTGCAGCAGCAGAATCGACAGATGCCTCAGCAAAAGTATCACCTGTAGAGGAGGGAGGAGGAGGAGGTACGACACCAGAAGACTTAACCCTATGATGTTTAGAGCTTGCTCTCAACTAAGCAGCCCTCAACTAAGAAAGGTGGCACCTATAGGAGCAATAATATGGACAAGCTGAAACGCAGAAACTCCTCTAAACCAAGATGTAAAAAAATCTAATGAATAAAAACGGAGAAGAAAAGAGCATGAGCAGTAGAACTACTCCTATAAACCTCAGTCAAGGAATGAATAAATAGATAAGGAAAAATGATAGGAGCATTAGTAACAAGGGCATACAGAAACACACATTATTCAATAGGGATGGTGTGTAAATGAGATATAGGCCACAAGGAATGACAAGCAATCCGAAATAAAAGATAGTGAACCTCAGTAAGGTCAGCAGTAGTGATCCGAGGATTAGAACCCCACTGGATAGAAGACCTAGTGATGTAAGACATGATGTCGTCTAAGAGAGGAGACTGATCATAAAGGTAGACAGGATGCTGAATCACAGGATACCCCAAGAGCTTTAGCCACTACCAGAGGAGTAATGATATACTTTTCACCTTGTATCCAACTCTTAAGTAAAGTGTTGGAATCATAGACGTGGATAGAGAGGTTCAAATAGAACTCTCTAATCAAGGTAACCGGAGGGGGGTGAGAAATATCTAACAAAGGTAACCAACCCCTACGCTCAAATTTTCTCTTAATCTCGAGATCTAGCTCATCTAAAAGAACCTTTCTCTCAGCCCAAATGTTCCTCTTAAGGTTAAGTGTCTCAAAGATCACTTGGTGTTTCTCACTCAAGAATCTCTCACTCTCAAAGAATGGAGCAGAGGAAGAGGGGGATTTTTTGTTGGCTCTAGTTTTCCTAGGCATGATGCTAAGGAAAAGATAGGATAAACAAAAAAGAACCAAAAAAGAAAACAAGAAAAAACCAAGGATAGATTGAAAGTTAGCACAAAACAATATAGAAAATAACAATCTATATGATACATGAACAGTGTAAGCAAATGATGCATGCCTTATTGCAGTGAGAATAAATTCAATATAACTTTAAAATCACAAAATTGGCTTGAGCATAGAGTTTATATCAAAAACCCCAAAATTATGAAAAACCACTTGTACAAATTTCAAGAAATTAACCAATTGATCATTAAACAAGATAGAGAACACATTAAAATGATCAAATTAATCAATCCAACAAGCCAATTTTATTAAATTAAATTTAATTGGACAAAATCCCCAATTCGGATAGTTTCTAGCCCTAGAATTTCCAGTTTTACAAGGATCATGTTTATAACATCCCACAATAAAAACCCAGTGATCAAACCCAGTGGTAAAAAAAAAATTAACAACTAAACTTTTTTTTACCTTTTTTACCATCTTTAGATCTCACAAAAAATGGTGAAAACTTATCTATCTTTATAGAGACTAATGTCCTAATTTAAGAAAAGATTCTTATATCTATACTTTTTGAAGTTCGGTCTTTGTCTTCAATTTTGACGGTTAAAGAGTTGCTCACATTTGAAGGCTCGTGAGTATAAATCCTATTTTTGTAAAAGGTAGTATACAATACACAAATTTCCCACTTTTTATGAGATTAGGATGATATTTGGAGGAGTAATTGGTAGACAGTTTTACTGTCTTTCTTTTTCTTTTTCTTTTCCTTTTTTTTGTTTTTTGTTTTTTGTTTTTGTTTTTTTTTTTTTAAGGGTGAATATAAATCCTATTCTTGTGATAATTTTTTTTTTTTTTAAATCTTGTAATTTGTATCCAACATTGTATTCCTAACACAAAATATTTGTACACCTAGCACATCGCCTAATGCATATGGTTTTCAACCATGTCATGATACCAACCGAGCTAGCGTTGTTAGCCAGATTATCTTATGGTGAATGATTTATCTTTTTCATGACAATGCTGTAGACAGAGGCAATGCAGCTAATAAAATCTGGAAAGGGTGATCAAATAGTGAAGGAGTTCCGAGAGGCATATAAGGCTGTCCAGGGTGATCCGGAGCCTGAATTCAATGTGGAGATGGCATTGGTTGAAGTTCTCATGTGTCTGGTATGACATAAAAGTTCTCCACACTACTAAAACATAAGAACATCACACTTCAGTTTCAAAATTTTACAAAATAGTGAATTTAATCACTTAATTATAATTTTTATAAAAAAAATTACAATTAACAATAGAAAAACAGTATTTGCTCTGCCTTGTATAATAACTTCTAGACACTGTAGATATAGATTCTAGCTATGCCATAGTATAATATTTCTTCAATAAAATGGTGTGGCAGTCTGCAATGATTTCCTATGTACAATCTGCATGGGAAAAAAAAGGGTGGCACTTTCATATTTTAGTCTTCTTTCTTTTTTCGTTGAAGTTAACTTTGAAATTCTTAGGTAGGAAAAAATCAGTACGATCTTTTTTTATAGCAGCCAAAGAATTCTCATTTAGAACTGTAATTTCTTTTTGACATTGTTTGTTTGTTTAGACCTCTTAAAGCAGATTGTTTAATCTAATATATTAATCAAGTGATTATTTAAGTTAATTATTCAGATCTAAGTTAAAAAATAATAAATCATATCATGTGAAATAGCGGAAAGTAAATAATACCCTGATATGATGACCTAAGAAAACTAATGAAACTAATAGTTTCAGGGTAAAAACTTAGGGAGGAATTGACTTAATTATCTTCAAGGTAAAACAAGTCTACTATAAAATAATCGAAATTTTTACAATTAGATTTAGCCTTAAATCTATTGTTAAACTTACTAATACGACCACGTGCAAGTTCTGAATCTACAAACTCCTCTTTTTAGACTTACTGCGACACAAGTACTCACACTTGTGACTTTGAGTTCCCGCTCAAAGGTTTCAAATCACCTTCAGTTGTTGATCGTTGTAGCAACAACTAGGTTCTACCAATGCTTGATTGTAGGTCTTACTTCGGTAGACACTTGTGCGGTTAGAAGATATAACATCTCTCAGATCTCACAAGGAATAACACACACAAGTCTTCCAAAGGTCTTCAAACTGTAGCTAGGGTTTCCCTTTTATATGTCAACTAATTGGATTGAAACTCTAAATGTTTTCATGGGCTTGGGCCTTGTTTTAAAATTCTGCAGAATCTGATTTTTTCTATTCTCGATTGGTCAAATCCAATTTTCGATTGATCGAGCTTGGCAAATTCTCAACTCTCTTTTCTACACGTACTTGAAGCTTGAAACACACATCTTTGATCAATGCCTAACACAAAGACTAGACATGTTTTGTTCTCGGTTTGCTAACACATACAAAATAGAATTCTAAACATTTAATCTTAAATCTTTACAATCTAATAGACATGATTGCTAAATCTAATATCATTATGTTTATTTTTTGAACACTATCTATGAGCATATAATCGCATTCATTATCTTTCCCAAGACAAAGTAGTGCAAGAAAGAAACCAGGCGGTTTTAATCCTAGCTAATGGTTAAAAAAGTGGATGAATAAAAATTGAAAGGACCAAAAAAAAAAGTTTCATTGCTTTAGGTAAACCTGATATTTTGGGCAAATTGGACATCGCCATGCATTCTTCTTATCTTTATTGGTTGTTCATAACGTTAATGCCTATATATATATACAGGGGAAATATGAAGAAGCCTTAAAATGCAACTGCCTCAAGAGTCCGAATGTCCCAGCAGATGGTCGAGTTCCTCTTTACAAGGTTCGTAAATTTTTGTTTGTTTGTTTAGAATTCTATATATTCAGATTATTTAGCCTAACTAATTAACTAAGTTGATACTTAGATTTATTATTCAAATTTAGATTAAACACAAACAATCATGTCACTAAGGTAAAAAGTAAAGAAAACAATGATATGATGATCACCAATGAAACTGCCTAGTTTTAAGGTAAAAAACCTAGGAATGGTTTAACCTATATCTTCAAGGTTAACAAATTCACTATGATAGAATGGAAGTTTACAATAGATTTTCTTACTAAAATCTAAAGCTACTTCTTGTAATACTTACTCACACGACCATGTACAACTCTAAATCCACGGACTCTTCTATCTGAATTTGTCACACATAAGCACCCACGTTTATGACTCTGAGATCCCACTCAAAACTTTAAATCATCAATTATGTATGATCTTGTTGTCGCAACTTCAAATCTATTGGTTCTAAAGATGTATAGATGGAATTTTGGTAGTAACTTTGAAAGGAGAAATCACGGTACCTTTTAGATCTCACAAAAGCACCTCCAAAATCATAGCAAAACATGCCTTAGAGTTTCCTTTAAATACTAGGAAAATTAGATCTGAAACCGTAATCACTTAATAGGCTTAATTAGTTGTTGGGCTATAATTACATTTTGCGGAATTCGTCTTTCAATCGATCGAACTGTTTTCTCAATCGGTCGAGCTTGGCATGTTTCGAATTTTGGAACCCGTAGCTTCATTTTTCTTGTATCCTAACTTGCAACACCTTGAGCATTGTCTAATAAACCCTATAGACTCTAAGAGCTATATTTAGGCAAGTTTATACTCACAGCTTGCCAATTGTTCTAAACTTTTAGAACCTAACAATCTTTCTCTTTAGCAATCTATGACAAAACTTACATGCAAAATGAAATACTCAAATACATGAATAACCCAATTACAATAACATACTCAAATACATGAATAACCCAATTACAATAAAATACTCAAATACATCACAAATTCCAATCTAATACTTCTAACCCAAAAGTTGTAAGAAGAGGCAGAAGGTCTTGATTGGAATGAACCTGTCTCCTAAAACACTTAAAAGAGCACATCAACACGTGTAGAAATAAAGATAGATAAAACATATGAATAAAAAAAAAAAAGTAATAACAACAAATAAAAAACATGCAAACTCTCCCCCTAAGTTAGATACATAAAAAAAAAATAAAAACAATGCAATGCAATGCAATGCCTTTTCTCAATTAACTCTCCCCCTCTTTCAAACCTTTTCTAAACTAACTCTCCCCCTAAATAAAAATAGTTAAAACCTTTTCTAAATTTCATCTATTTCTCCCTTTTTTGTAACGTATTGACAACGATAACCCAATCAGAAGGTAGACAGTATATATACACAACATATGTCAAGAGAAAATAGGGAATCATGGAAACATAAAAGAATTCAGCTCTATAGAAAATAGAGGCAACTCCTCCTATAAAGAGCAACAACTCCCCCTATAAATAGCATAGGTTCTAAAAACAATTTTCTTCCCTTATAAAAATAGGAAAAACAAAACAAGTTTGTGGGAAAAAAGTGTATGGGAAAAAATTTAGGAGGTGGGGAAAACTAAAAGGATACAAACCTAACCAAAAAAATAAGTGAGGATACACATAAATACAAATATTCTCTCTTTCAATGTATGCAAACTTGACACTACATGACCCATAAATAGATGCATGTAAACACTTCTAGGCACAATCAATTAAGACTATACAAAATACATCTCACTTATATAAAAATTTAGCATGCAAAGTGTTTTCACGTGTCAACGTATTTTGAACTCAAATAAACCTCAATAGTAGAGAAAATATTTGCACATTCATTATCTACCTTATCTTCTTCTTCTTTTTTTTTTTAAATATTCTCAATTTTTAACAGTTCACACATTAAGAAAAATAGCACATACTAAAATGTACAGAACTCAAAAATTAATTAATCAATTTTTAGATGAAGTTGAGTACCCATTTTAGCAAAGTGTATGCATGTTGTGTATGAAAACAATCTATGAGAGATATGACTGCAAAAATGCAAGATAGATAAAAAAAAATTAAAAAAAAATGCAATGCATGTGAATCCAAAAACAAATGATGCATAAAAAGACTGATCGGTCAAGAACTTAAAAAACTGAAATTTTTCGAAGTTCGATCGGTCGAAAGTAATCGATTTTCAATCAAATGAATTTTTAGAGAATTTTCAATTGATCAAACATCGATCAAACATCAATTGAGAGAGGCAAAGAGCTGATAGTTTCGATCGGTGGAGGGAAATTTTTGATCGGTCCATCAACATATAAATTTTAAAACTTAAAAATCTAAAAATTTTATGCAGAAAAACAACTTAAAAAGAAGTTTTTAATACTCAATATATATGAACATGATCCAGAAAAGTTTTAAAAACATGATACCTCTTAAATGCAAATATCAAAACCAATCAAAAAGTTAAAAACACAAATTTTAAACTTCTAAACACATTTTACTTCAAATTACAACCAAAACAAAAAAAAAAAATTGCATTTACACATCAAATCATATGCATTTAAAGATTGCCTGATTAGTCAAATAGAATTTAGCAAAGATTTGCATGTAGTGTGTGCAACTGGTAAGTGTACAAAGTACAGAAAATGTGATATGTAAATAGTAATCAAACAAATTTTCTACATTATCAATCACATTGGCTTGAAAGTGACTATTACCTAAAAAGTTATATCATATAACTCTCACATATTTTATAAAATACGCTTGCAATCATGTAAAAGCATTTTTTTTTATTTGATTTTAAATTTTTTTTTCTTTTTAACACAATAAAAAATATCATGCATGGGCATATAGGAGATAGAAAAGAAAATACCCTTGTTACATATTCCTTTTTTTATTCATTCTTTTTTAACACCTCATTTTATCTTGTTGTGCAAGTGTTACACTTTACCAAGTACAACTTTTATGATTTGCACATAGCTATTCATGATTGGCGAGTACTAGTGGTGAGATAGTATTTGTACCTTTCTCCTAGGATTTTCTAGTCTTGACAATCAAAAGAATGTGACATCAAAATCAAGATCATTTGTTTTAAAATTATAAACAACTCACACAATCATGCACTACATAACACAAACTAGTAAAGTGCGGAAAATAGCTCATAAAAAAAAAAAAAAAGTACATAGTCATGAAATGAAAATTTCATTGGCCAACCTTAATTACACTTTTTGTTTTTATAGAGAATTTCAACCTATGACGTTCACTCATGATAATAGCTCTATTATTAGACCAAACACCAATTAGGTTTTGGTGTAAGCGGAGATTGAACTCCAGATCTCTTATTCACCTATTAGAGGTTTGACTAGTTTTTGTATTGCACACTTAGTTGTGTGCAATACAAAAAAATAAAAATCTTTTTGTGTTTTAATTTTTTATGACCAAATATCAAAAAGCACACATTATGCTAAATGAATAAAATGCAAAAATAATGTTCATACAAAATCAATTTTTTAATTAACCCATGAGTACATGTACTATCTAGTACATACTCATACAAAATCAAAAATAGCTTATGTGCTCAGTTATGCAATACATACTTTTCAAGTTTCTCCACAATATCAAGCATGTTCTAAATCAAGAGAGAGATATTATAATTCATGTAATTCTTCAGAAAACATAAAACTAGAAAAAAAAAATGTTTTTGTCTTTTTTTAAATTTTCAATATTTTTGGATTTTTGTTTTTGAATAAACAAAACAACTTAAGAAAATAAAATAGCCAAAAACTAAAAAAAAAAAAAATGTCCACAAATAATTGAAAGAATCAAATCGGGGACTAGTAAGCAACACTCACCTTAGCGAATCTTTTCTCACCCATACAACATAAGTCTTTGGCTTTGTAGGCAAAGAACCATGAGAAGCAGAGTGTATTTGAGAGCTTACAAACTTCTTTTAATCAGAGAGACTGAAATCTTGCAATTTTCTTTTATAAGGCAACAAGCTTAAATTTTCAAAAGCATATGAAGCAATTTATTTGGACTTATGATTGGAGAAATATCATCATATATCCTAGACTAAAACACAAATTGCTTAAATTTCAATTTATGACAATTATGATGAATTTGATCACAAACACCACAAAAGAGACAAATATGAACAAATTTAGGAACATCGGCTTTGGTTCTTGCCTCAACAAAGAACAATTTGGTCTAATGTGATCAACAACACCACAAAGTTGACAAGTATGCACAAAAACAAATTTCTTTTGCTCTCTAACAAGAGATTTAGACATAGGTTTAGAAACTTCAGCGTCTACATCAGAACTTTTACCTTTGTCTAACCTAGCAGAGTAAGTCTTTTCCTTATGGTTCCTCTTAAAATGAGGAATATAAACATTTTTTTTTATCTTTAGGCTTAAAAGGAACAGAAACAGATCTGTTATCAATAGTACGCTTGGTAATAGTCAAATTTTCAATTTTAGCTTTAGACTCAATTAACTCTTGTTCTAATACTTTCATCTTGAGAGGAAAATTGATTTCTCAAAGCTTCATTCTTTTTATTAGATTTATCTAATCTCACAATCAATTCAAATTTTTTGAGATTAGCTAATTTTAACACTTCCTTGAATTTCTTAGTAATTTTTATAGATTTAAATAATTCCTTACGAAGAGTTTCATAGGCATCAACAAAATTAATAGAAACATTGGTGTCTTTTTTATTCAAAACATCATAGCTAAAAGCAGTAAGACACTTAAAATTATCCAAAATATCAAGGATCAAGGATCTTACTTAGGATGTCAATGCAATCATAGTAAACCCGTTCTAATACCACTTGTTTGCTTGTTTAGACCCCTATATTCTCAGATTATTTAACCTAATTAATTAACTAAGTTGATACTTAGGTTTATTATTCAGATCGAAGCTAAAAATAAACAATCATATCACTAAGTGCGGAAAAGTAAAGAAGACAGTTAGGAAAACCAATGAAACCGTCCAGTTTCAAGGTAAAAAACTCAGAGAGGATTTAACTTAGCTATCCTCAAAGTAAACAAATTCACTATGATAGAATGAAAGTTTACAATATATTTTTTTTCTCTAAAATCTAAAACTACCTTTTGTAAAACTTACTCACACGACCACGTGTAACTCAAAATCCACAGACTCTTCTATCTAAATTTGTCGCACACAAACACTCACGTTTGTGACTTTGAAATTCCACTCAAAACTTTAAATCATCAGCTATGTATAATTTTGTTACAGCAACTTCAGAACTATCGATTTTAAAGATATATAGATGAAATTCTGGTAGTGACTTGAAAGGAGAAGGCATAGTATCTTTTCGATCTAATAAGAGCACCTCCAAAGTCATAGCAAAACGTGCCTTATGGATTCCTTTAAATACTAGGAGAATTAGATTTGAAACTCTAATTACTTAATGAGCTTAATGAGCTATTGGGCTTTAATTAAATTTTGCAAAATCCGTCTTTCGATCGGTCGAACTTGTTTTCTCAATCGGTCGAGTTTGTCATGTTTTGAATTCCTGAACTTGTAGTTTCATTTTTCTTGTATTTTGACTTGTAGCACCTTGAACATTGTCTAATAAACCCTATGGACTATAAGATTTGTATCTAGACAATTTCGTGCTCACAGTTTGCCAATTGTTCTAAACTTTTAGAATTTAACAATTTTATATTATCAAGAATACTAAATAAGAAATATTTATTAAAAAAAAAAAAAAAAAAGAGAGAAGGTAACTACAAAGAGAATTTGCAAATTTTAATTTTTATCAAACTTGTCTAGCTATGGCTTCTCGCACTTCGTAGTTTAACAAGTGAAGACATCAATATGTTAGTACATTTGATTTGAGCATGGTAGTTGACGAAGTAATGAAAACCAAAACTTGACTTGCAACGTGATGGTTCTTATATATGTATCTACTTTTGTACAGGCTATTATATACACCATGTTGGATAACAAGGTTTCGGCAAAGCATTGTTGGAAAGAATACATAAGGACTGTTGATGGAGGAATCCCGAATTAATCCAGTTTTTCCCAGTTAACTCACCTCATTTTCCATATGGGCAAAGTGATGAGCAGAAAGATAGCAAGTTTGGAAGCAGCAACAAAAGTATTTTGGATATTTCATTCCGTTATAGAACAATATATGCATAACAATATAATTTCTATTTTTTTTTCTTTTCTAATATAAGAATGGTTGATGCATAGAAGTGTTGGAAAAAAGCTATGGAAAAACACGTTTTGATTCAACAATATACCCTAAAAAATTAGCAATAATGTTATCCTTAATGGCCTGTTTGGGAGTATAGAGAAGGAGGAGAGTAGAGGGGAGTAGAGGGGAGGGGAGTAGTGGGGAGGAGACTAGAGGAGAATGATTACCCTCCACTTTATTTGGATGTTTTTATAATTAGTAAGGGGGAATGAAGTAATTAGCCATTCCCCTTGTTTTTAACATTGTAATTTTATAAATATAATAAGGGTAAATTAGGTAATTTACTTTATCAATAATTTTATGTGCTCTACTCTCTCTCCAAATCTCTCTAATTTGGAGGAATTAAAAATGAGGGAGTTGGAAGTAGTTGAAACCCCTTCAAACCCCTCCAAACCCCTCCCCTTCATTCCTTAAAAAACTCACAAACAAGATAATTGAATTACTCCCCTTTCCTCTACTCTACTCCCCCTCCTTTTTTAAACATCCAAATAGGCCATAAAGGTGGATTCATATCATCCGTAGTAAAATCTCTCAAAATAAGATTATAGCAATTTCTTCCCGTTTGACGCACACTCAAGCAAGAAAAACAAAGAACAAGCAAATAAGGGGCAAGTGGGCTCCAATGGAGCCAAAGGCCCTAACGAGCTGCTTGGATAATACCCAAAGGGCCAAATCAAAATGGGCTGGAAACATAAGATAAAGGTAAGGCCCAAGCAAGAACCATTGGGTTTTAAGTGTGGGGCTTATGGTCAAGCTCTAATCAAACCACTAGGCCCACTAACTCTATGTATCACTTGAGGAGGACAAAAACTTATAAATACTAAAGATACTTACTTCTAACCAACGTGGGCCACAACGTAAAAGCTAAGGAGGATAAGTGTTTGAAACACACTCACCCATACTAACAGGAAGAAACATAATATAACTTGATTCATTATTTTATGTAATATCAAGTCCCACACATGACATATGTTGCGTTTCATGATTAATTGTGAGGTCATCTACATCAGAAGAGGTGGTATTATGTATAACCATTGTATGCAACATGTTACACAAAATAATAAATCTACGTGAAAGAAATGTTATATACGACCTTGTTGCACAAATTAAACATTGGCTAATGATTATAACACATATGATGTTTGCACATTTACTAAATAAACACTGCCACATAGAATGACGTCATGTTTTCAAAATATGATTTTAGTAAAAATTATGAAATAGTGTTATGAAATCCCAAGATTAGTTAATTTTGTTTTCAAATCATGATTTCAAAAAGAGCGTGTAAGGAGTACTACGTACTATAAAAAAAAGTTGGCTTTTTTAAGGGTTAAAATATATTTTTTTCTAAAGAAAATTTTTAGAAAAAAATTACTTTAACGCCTTCATGACCCTCAAAACAAGTGCTTTATCTTTATCAAGATGGTCAATCCTTGAAAAATATAAAAATAACCCTTGATAAACATCTAAAAAGGAATAACCTTTTTTGATGGTCTCCTAACTCTGAAAATAAGGATTTTCTAATTAAAAAAAAAATTTGCACATATACTTTAAGATCTAGTACAACAAGACATTGGATCCAAGCTAAATCCACTTTAAAGAACCACATATTACCAAATCTATATTATACTAAAATACAATATTATATAACTGGGTTCAAATTTCTTTCAATATGTGCTACAACCACACGTACATAAAATACCAAATATTACAAATTCTACAATAATTCCAATTCCTAAAATGAAAAAGAGGGTGGGGTGTGGGATGTCACAAATAATGATCATTTTCTTACTAAAGTATGTCCCTAAAGAAACCAGATATTGCCACTTTGTTTAGGCTGGCTACAGGTTATTTGAAAAAAAAAATAGTCCTAACTTATAGTTGTACTCATCTCAACTAAAGTGACTGAATTACGATAATCATCAATGAAGTCCCTGAGCTCTGTCAATCTTAATCTCCAAAATCAAAGCCACACAATCCACACACACATTCTTAGAACATGTGAGAAATTTAATGAGTAATTATGTGGAGTAATATAAAAGCAAAAACAAAATACTAACAAAATTTCCAAAGCAAGGATGATTTAACAGGTGAGCCTTAAAATCAACATATCATTCTCATTTTTCAAATGATCACAAAACACTGCTAAATAATGATCTGTTTGTTTTGATATAACATATTTTCAAATGTAAAATATTTTACATTAAATATTTCCTATAAAACATTTTCATTATAAATATTTTATCATGTTTGGTCGCATACCTAAAAATGCTATGAAAATCATTTTTTGTGTTTGGTTCATTGTAATTTTTTTTTTAATTCCTTTAATTAGAAAGGACTTAAACTCAAAATTCTCACCAATCCAAATAGAAATTCTCAAATTCCTTTAATTAGAAACATAACTATGATTCAAAAACAAAGGCAATTCAAACTCAAATTGGCTCAAAAACCTAGATTGAAAGGGAACAAAAAAAACAAATTTGCAAAAAACCCCAGCAGTCCAGCAAATCCAACACCACAACCAAACTCACTAAACCATTAACACCTCACAACACTACCAAACTACCACCTCCAACACCATCAAAGCCAATGCTGCCATGAGTCACCACCCAAAAACCTAGATCAATAAGCAAAAACAAAGAAAAAACAAAAACAAAATTGTGAGAAGAGGAAGCTTTCATCTTACGTGATTAGCAAGATTAGAGTAGCGGCAAGCAGTGGAGATCAAAGCAGTGGCGAGTGGTGGTGGTGAGTTTTAAGTGCAAGATTGGGGTAACAATGAACCAACATTTGTTGTCTAGGAGAGAGAAAGAGAGAAAGAGAGAAGAGAGAGAGGATTTTGCAAGAATTGGGGGATGTTTGTCAGATTTTGGTAAAATGTTTTACTTTTGTTTTTATTGGTAAAACATTTTACATCTTTTGGCTTGAGTTTTAAAGTTGATTGAAAACGTTTTACCTTTGACTAATATTTTACAACAAAATAAACACTAAAAAATGATAAAATTATTTTACTTCAAAATAAACAGATCATTAATCACATATCAATTTTTGAATTTTAAGTAGCAAAATTTGTAATATCTTTATCGCCATTCAATTTTTTGGGACTTTCTTAAATAGAGGAAAAAATAATATAAGTCGTTGCAATCCATTTGGGGGCCTTATCTAAGAGGGAGCCCCTAAGCCACGGCCTAAGTGGACTTGAAAATGATGCCTTGCCAATACTTTAGTTCAAAGCAGTTAACGATACCTTACTTGACCCCTAAAGGGCAATTTGTGTCGGTCATAGCTACTTCCTATTTATGACCAAGAATAAGTAATGGTTTCCTTAATGCAACTGAAAGCACACACCGTTCCATCTTCCATGGAATCCACACTTTTCCTCCGCAATGGCCCCCTGCCCAGCGTGTCTCTACGCATCTCTTCCCCTCTGAGTGCTACAAGGTTAACCAAGCCTAATTTCAGCTCTAACCACTCCTCTCTTTCACTACCTAACAGTTCCTACCGACGTCCACTTAGGCATGCCTTCAGTCCCATTGTTTGTGCAGTAAATAAGTTCCCAACACCATCAACGAATGATGAAAGTGACAGCAAAATTGTAAGAGGAACCGTAGGGGTGTCTCTTGTATTGGCATGTGCTCTTGGTATCATCAGTTGTAGGATGAGTCCAATGGCCAATGCAGCTACTTTGATGAATCAGAGAAAATCTCCAATTGTGCCATCATCTGATTTCTACCCAGCGGGTGGGGGACCCGCAATGAAATCTTTTTTGGATACTAGTGCATACCTGGCTTCACGTCTAACAGAGTCCAAAAAGACAAAGCTGTTTGCGGCTAATAAAAGGCCTTCAGCACAAGATGTTCAAACCCTTAAGGTATCATTCATTCTCTTCTCTTTGTCCTTTAGCCCAGCTTCAGCTTGTGCTTCTATATGTATATGTTTATGGTTTATATTTTAAACATGACATGTGGATAATATGTTCGATGATGTCAATGCCTAAGTGCTTAATGTACATAAAGAAGTTACGTGTGTGTGTGTGTATATATATATATATATATTTTTTTTTTTCAATAGTTATCATGATGAAGAAGTGGGAATTCAGATCTAAGACAAAATTAAGTTCCTTTAAATTAAATTTGAGTAGGCTACTCTAGAATCTAGTAAGAAATTTAAATTTGGTTTTACTCCTAAGTTACCCGTGTTAGCGTGAGAGTAAATTTGAAAAATTAAATTAGTATAGCCTCCCTTATAATAAAATAACAACCCGCCTCATTGTTATAAATATAGAAAGAAGGGTGATGATTATGGTATACAGACACTTTAACCTATACACACATTTCATTAACTTTTTTTTTTTTTAGAATAATTTCAAGGCCTAGCATCTGAGTGCATCTGTGTCAACAAAAGGATCATCAAAACGATTAAGGATATTTAAATCATCTAATCCCTCAAATTAATTTTAATTTAAATGTAAGACATGATATTGAAAAAAAAAAATCTATGTAAACCACATAAAATTAAATAAGCTCCACTTGGTTTATATTTGGCTAAAAATAAAAGGAAATTAGAGAATTTGAATGGGAACGGATCTTATTATGATCAAAACCTTGTCAAAGTCTTATCTTAACAAAGACTAGTGTCTTCATTTAATAGTAGATTCTTATACCTTTACTTTTCTAAGTTCAGCCTTTGTCTTCAATTTTAAGTTTTGACTGTTCATAAAAGGATTACTCACATTTGAAGCACCCTAAGTGAGTTAAAAATCCTATTATGTACTTTCGTTAAAAAAATTTCTTGTAATTTGTATCTAACGTTGTGTAATTCCATACACAAAATTTTTGTACTCCTAGCACCTAGCCGAATGTTACATAAGAATTTCAACTGTCTTATTAACACGAACCGAGCTAGAACTAATTGCCTGATATGGTGTATGATTTTTTTTTTATTCAAAACTATGTTGTAGGATGAGGCAATGGAGCTAATGAAATCTAAAAAGGCTGATGAAGTAGTGAAGGAACTGCAAGAAGCATATAAGTTCTTAAAGAATGATCCGGAGCCTGCATTCTATGTGGAGATGACATTGGTTGAGGTTCTCATCTATCTGGTATATATGACATAAAATTTCCCCGCTCCTAGAACACAAGATCATTATATATTAGACACTACAACTTCAAGCATTAGACCCAGTGAACTTTTGTTTGGGAGCATACCTGTGATCTCTTTGACCTTTTGATCACATAGTATCAGAACTTGGATATACTACATGCACCAGTCAAAGTTGACATATTAAAATTTCTCAGAACTAAAATAACCTTAAAACATCTTAAATAGACAATGAGTGATTAATGGATTAATTAGGGCCTCAAGCATAGCAAGATTTTACCATCATTTAGGAACTAGATTGTTGTTTCAGGTTTTAACTAAATTCTGATTAAAAAAGGTATGGCACTTTCATATTTTAGTCTTTTTTTTAATTCTTTTTTTTTTTTTTTTTTTGTTTTGTTTTGTTTTTTGTTTTTTGTTTTGTTTTGTTTTTTGTGGAAGTTAACTTTGACATCTTAGGTAGGAAAAAATCGGTACGAGGGTTTTTTATATCATCCACAGCATCCGCATTTAGAACTGTAATTTCCATTCACATCAATTGCTAAATTTAACATCTTTATGTTTTACTTAGTGAACACATTCTTTGAGGATAATCACATTCATTATATCTCCCAAAACAAAGTAGTAAATCGCGAAGATAAGAAAAGATACATGACTGGTTTAATCCTAGCAAATGGTCAGTAAAGTATGAACAGAAATTGTAGTAAAAATAAAAGTCCATTGCTTGAGGTAAACCTGATCAGTTGGGCAGAAGGACACCAACAAGCATTCTTCTTATGTTTATTCGCAATTCATGATCTTTAATGTCTTCTTATAAAGGGAAAATATGAAGAAGCATTAGAATGCAAGTGTCTCAAAAAGCCGGCTATCAAAGCAGATGCTCGAGTTCCTCTTTACAAGGTTCGTAAATTTCAAATTATCAAGAAAATTATCTAAGATTTAAAAACACTTAGATACTATTAGAAAAAGAATCTGCAAAATGTAACTTCTTTAAAGTTTGTCTGGCTTTGGGTTCTCCCACTTCGTATTTTTAAAAGTGAGGACTTCAATATGAATGTTTTACAAAGACCAATATTTATGCATTTGTGAAAGGCAGTTGACCAAGTAATCAAAGCCAAAACCTTAATAAGCAACATGATGGTTCTTATGTTTCTACTTGTACAGGCTATTATATATACTATGATGAATGAAAAGGAATCTGCAAGGGAATGCTGGACTGTATACATAAAGGCTATTGAAGAAGGATTACCCGGTTAACTCACCTAATTTTGTTTGCATATGCACAAAGTGAGCGGAATATTAAGAGCAAGTTGGTTGCAGCCAGAAAAGCATCTGGGATATTTCATTCTGTTTTTAATAGAACTATATTCATATAAAAATATCATTTGATTTTTCTTACCAAAAAAAAAAAAAAAAAACTTTAGAATGGTTCATGACTATAATGCATATATAGAGGAAGCATTAGTTTTAAATTTTGTGTTTCTTTCTCCCCTTATTTTCATATAAAATATGATCTGAAATGCGCAACCTTTGCTCCTTAATATTACTTCCTTGTTACATAGATGAAATCATCTATGATAGCTTCTTCTTCTTCTTTTTTTTTTTTTTTTTTTTTTTTTTTTTTTTCTTGTAAGAATTCCATGCTATATAAGTTCGGTAATGGTACACTATATGGACTATGGAGTGGCCGGGAGTCGGAAATTTTTGTTGGCATGGGGGATTATGATGATATTGATAAACCGGTCAAGATAATAAAAGAATTTATCGTTTTTTCTAAATTTTAATGAGTACAAAAAAGTTGCCTAATTTCCTTGAACATGTAAAAAAATATCCAAAGTAATTACAATAATTCTCTATTTTATTAATAAAAAATATATGGACATAAAAAATAAAAATTAATGATATAGAAATAACAATTATGATAAAAAGAATAGTTGATAAGAAATTAAAGTTCTTTTTTTTTTAGTTGAAAAAGAAACATTTTTAGATGGTTAACTATTTGGTTTTTTGAAAGTCACAAATTCTGTTGGCCAATATATTTTAGAAGGTCATTAGACTAGTTCAAACATTTTAGGAAGGGCCAAGTCAAAATTTTGAGGTCAAATTGTCAAAAACTTCAAAATTACAAATATTATTAAAAAATCAATTTTGCGGCCCGGGGGGGTCACAGCCCCATGCATTGGTTTCATCAATGCTTTTATAGTATTCCATATTTGTAGTTCAAACCTTACCCTCTTTTTTCCGTTATTTACATGCCTCAAAAAAATAAATTAGTAAAAAACAATATGCATTTTATAATATTTTAAGTTGTAATAAGAATGGCATAATGCTGGTCTTGAACTTTGAGAGAACTAGGCTGCACACATGATAAAGAGAAGATGATTGTTATCCTAGTGAGTTTGTGTAAACAAATGGTGTGTCATAGGTAATCTTAGGAATAATGTGCTCCTCCATTCCAAATTATTAGTGTTCTCTATTCCATTTTAAGATATCTCAAAAATGTAATCCTCTTTGAAAAGTAAAAACTATTTACTTTATTTAAAAAAGTCAATATTACTCATTCATGATTAGAATTTAAGTTAAAGATGATGTTTAACAACTAATATATCATTTTATTTAAAAGACAATGTCTTATATAATATTCCACTAAAACATTGAATTTTTTAAATATGACAAACAATATGGGACGAATGGAGTATAACACAAATGGCACATGCATAAATATGTGATACATTCATGAAACTTAAAACTATTGTCCTGAAACAACACGTGTGTAATAAATATTAATGATAGAAGCAAGAATCTTAGAACAAAATTTAATTAATGTGAATTGGTAATTTTTATGTTTAGTGGCGAAGTCAAGATTTTAGTTCAAAGAGACAAGATTAAAATGCATCATTAGAAGCAAAATTATGCTTAGATGCCTCTTCCAACTTGGTTTGGCAAATGGGGGTAAAGAGTTTTTGCAAAGGGTCTGGTTAATGTAAGCCCTTGTGATATACATTAATTATCTATTTTTAAAAACTTTTTATACAAAATTGAAAAAGCTATAAAAAAAAATATAATTATTTTTTTCATTTTCCCATGAAAACATTTTCTAAAATAGTTTATAAATGTATATCCTAAGCACATACACGTTAGTAAAACCTGTTTATAAAACGAAAAAAGTGACATAATCTCAATAAAAGAGAGCAAGAAGCAGTTGGTGCGTGGCCATCATGCATGCACCTGGGCCCTGGCACATGGCAGAGGCAAGAATTTTTTCCAGAGGGGGCCAAACAAGATATAACAACAATTCTTAAGTAAAATAATTTCCCCCTCCCAAAAAAAAAAAAAAAACTTTGTTTTACATAATAACTTTTATAATTCTAAGAAAGCAATATCTATTTATTTATGTTTATATCTTTTTTAAGAATTTGAAATAAAGAATTAAAAAGTAATCTCTAAATCATGAACATTTTTCTCTTAAAATATGCAACAATTGTGAATGGTTTCCCCGTAAAATACTAACACAATCTGAAAGTGAATTTGTCTTTTATCTCAATACCTACAAACTAGTATTAATGATATATATATATATAGGGGTGTGCAAAAAATCAAGGAACCGAAAAAATCGCTTCAAACTGACCGAACCGGTGCAAAAATTTCGGTTCGGTTTTATTATATGAAAAACTGAAAATTTTTCGTTCGGTTTTCGGTGGCAGATTTGAATAAACCAAACCGTCCGAACCGAACCAAAATATATTATTATATTATATTATATTTTATATTAAATATATAATATAAAGTTTATAAATATTTGAGCTTTGGGCCTCTTGACTTATTATATATGCTTTGCGTTGGGCCTCCTTTGGTTTATATATACTTTGGGCCTCCATCTTATTTTAAAACATTTGGGCGTTTTTTGTTTATATGATCAAACATATCATTGATCTATTCACATAAAAAAAAAAAAAAAAGAAAAAAAAAAAAGATCATTGATCTCATGATCTATTTAATCTGGCCCAAGCTTAATGGCTTTTCTCATTTTTTGCCTTTTCATTTTATCTTTTTAAACATAGCATTTTAAAACATATTAAATTAATTAACTATAATTAAACTAAGTAAATATCTAATTAAACTAAAACTAATTAGACTTTAAAAACAAAAGTTTAGAAACCCTACCCTACATACCCCACACTTTTCACTCTCACACTTTCCACTCTCACATTTAGACAGCCACAGCCTCCACTCCACACTCCCTCTCACGCTAAATCTGCCTCCGCCGCCTCCACACACCGCCCTCCCCACGCTACCCTCTCTTCTAGCTGTGACTGTGGTTGTGCGACGAATATGGCATCAGCAGCAAGGTCTCCACCATTGCCGCCACTCCAAGACAACGTCGACGCCGAGCGTCGCTTCTAGGAAGCCGAAGACTGTCTCCATGAAGCCATCGAGGAGCTCCAAATCTACTTGATCATTGGCTTCTCATCTCAAGAGTCAAGACTCATGGTGAGTCTCTTTTGAAAATCTCGATACCCTCTCTCTGTTTTGTGTTTTAGGTTTTGTTTAATACTGAATCTGAATCAATAAAGTTAGGACTTTGAAAATAATGAATCAAGATCAAGATGTTTATTTTTTCAAGTTTTATATGCAAATAAAGTTAGGGATTTGAAAAAATGATAACCCATGTTCTTGGCTAAGTCTCTGTTTTGTAGTAACAACATATTGATTACTGCATTTTTATAAAATAAAAAAATATATATATGAAAAAAAGCCCAAATAGAAAATTTTTGGAAAAAAAAAAACCAAAGGCCCAACTGACCCAAACTCAAGGCGCCAAAACCGAACTCCGACCGAAACCGAAACAAACCAAAACCGATTGGGTTCCAGCTATTTCGGTTGGTTTTGGTTGGCCAAATAAAAAAAAACCGACCGAACCGAACCGATTATAGCCCTAAATATATAATAAACAATATTTAAGAGTTACTTATTTTAATTCCCAAAAGTCTCAAAAATAATGTCAAATATAAACGAGAGAGTGTAGGAACACAACTTATATACCACAATTTTTGTTCAAAATTCTGACATAAAAATCGACTGTGAGTGTCAAAGAAAAAAATAGTGAGTTTATTTGAAATTAATTGACCAACACTCATATTCGATAAATTTATTAAATTGTGACAAAAATTGTAATGGTAGAAGAACTTAATATAAAAATCAAATAAATAAAACAAATAAGAAATCACCATTATCAAAACAGACAACAGTGACACACTTAACACGTAAAATGCAAGTTGAACAACACTATACACACTAATCAAAACATTACATAGTTTAGTCTTTTTTTTTTTTTTTGGTTTCACATATACCCACAAGCACAGTCAGCCATAGCTATAAACACCCAAAAAAAAAAAAACACTTGTAATCTCAAAAATTATAAATAGAGAGAGCCAAAGAGACATTAGTACCATTACACTCATGGAGCTAAGGACAGTGATCGAGTGAAGGCTTAAGCCTTTATCGTAGTCTTGTTAAGGCTTAAGCAGCAGTTTGGCATCGCAAACTGGTGAGTGGTAGAGGTAAACTGTCAAATACTCGACGGTTTAGATCAAGGAAGTCAATACCATACCGGTTTGGCCACTGGTATGATATATTTAGGATACCGGTGTATCGTTTCTGGTTTACCGTTATTTTATATATTTAATATATACACACACACACAAAATCTCTATTTACCATAAAACATTACCTCAAAAATCTGTTTGTTGCATATAAAGAAAAAAAACACACAATATTAAAATAAAAAATAAAAAAACTTAATTGTTCATTGTACACAAACAAAACAAATAATACAAATAATTAAGTTAACACAAATAATAATTAAGTTAAACACTCGGGTAGAGAAATCTCTCAAAAACTAAAAATAAAAACCAGCTGCTTGCTTGCACAAACAATCATTCTCATTGGACCACAGCTGTTTCAATAATTTATGTAGTTACTTCCAAACCAACCTTCAACCTCATAGCTTTCGCTGCCATTCCTTACCATCTGTATTCTCTGCCTCCACCATCACCTAATCCACAACCTCACACCCATTTACTTCACACACAGACACATACCCCATAACCAAATTGCACACAAAACAAAAACAAAAACAAAAACAAAAACAACCCAATACAGCTATACCATATATTCCCTCTTTCTATTTGGATTTTTCAACAAGGAAAGTGGAAAAAAAAAAAAAAAACCGATATTGATGGGAACGGAGGGTTCATCCGTGCGATTAAAACAAAGGTAGCAAACTTATATACCTGATGAGAGTATTAATAACAGAGCTGGGAATTTTGTTGCAGATCAGAAAGAGTGAGAACGAGAGTGAGGGAGAAAAGAGAGTGAGGGGCTGAGGGCTGCGGCTTCGACTTCGGCTTCGGCTTGGGTAGTTTTTAGGGTTAGAATTAGGAATTGAAATTACCATCATGCCCTTAAAAAACTGCCACAATTACCAAAAAAAAAAAAAAACATTTCACGTTTCAGTCCGGTATTCGTTTACCAGCCAAAAAAACCAAAATTCGCCGGTACGGCTGGTATTTTTTCCGGTACGAAATAAGGGGTGTACCTATATCGGTGCATTGGTTGTACGGTAAGGTATCGTCTTGCTTGGTTTGGATACTTTGGCCGGGTAATGGATTTTTTTTTCACATTTGGGTTTTTTGTTTAGTAAACGACGAGATTTTTTTTATTAAAAAAAATAGATATTACTCATCTAAGGATTTGTTAAATCTAGTTTTGTATTTGTATTTGGAGGTATTATGGGCATTAGGAATGAACCAAATGTTTTGTTTTGTTTTGTTTTTTGTATTAATTTTTTGGGCTTTTATGAATCAATTCAAAAATTTGAGGAGGCCTAAATAAGTGAGTATCAATTTGAAAAAAAAAATACTATCAGTTTTGTTAATTAATCACTCCCTTTGTCCCAATTTGTTAGTCATCTATTCTATTTTAAGATGTCTCAAAATGAAGTCCTCTTTCTAAAATTAATAACTAAAATATCTATTTCACCACAAAATTCATTCTTTTTCTATAGTTTAAATTAATGAGTGTAATTTTGAAAATTTATACAATTTTATAAGATAAATAATATAATAAATGATATTTTCTTAAAAAGTTGGTAGATAAATTAAGATGGAAGAGTATTTAACAAAACTGGCAGTATCTTTTTTCTCTCCCAAAATCCAAGTGGGCCAGTGGGTGTATTTATCTCGAATCTGTAGATAATATAAGATTTTACTGGTACATGTTAAAAATTCATGGCCCCCGCGGCCCCACATGTCCATGATGATCCTGGCGCGTGATGGTAACATAGCAACACTTCTGGTGCGTTTCCATAATGTGCCAACTCCCGATGACTTTCTTACTTTGCCCTCGACTTTTGAGGGTGTTTTAGGAACCTTCTGAAGCTCAAAACCAATCATATTATATATTAGTGGAAATTTTATGAAATTAATTTTCCAATGACATCAGGGTTTTACTAAATTAAACTCAATGTGAAATTTATGTCTGGTGAAAGTTTGTGACATTGCAAACATTTTCGGTTTATCATAGTGAAACAGCATATGTTTGCATGGAGGCCTTCCAGAACTCAATATAGGGCAAGTTGTACATCATTAGAAAGATTATGACTCCAACTTTATGATCTTGCTTCCGTTTGGGTAGCCTTTACGTTAATTTTGGGAGCTACCGGCTTTCAAAGTGTTTCTTAAGTTTTTTTAGCTTTCAATAATTTGTGAACTTTCTTGAGAATTTTTAGTTGCTCAAAACTACCCAATATAATTTTATTGCATAAGCCTTCCAACAATATATGGCTCGCCGGATTAAAAGATTGTTTGGTCAAGTTTCAATAAAACCCTAATTTTGACCAACTTAGGGTTTCAGTTTTGGTTAGTGTTTTTATTTTCCTAATGTCTCATTCGTTTTACTTTTGATTTTGATGATCCACCTATTATTTTTAAGGGGAATAAATTATCTGTGTTAACACAAGAATCACTCTGATCAAGTGGTTGGATCTTTGGTCAAACTTCATTTTTTGCTTTGAAACTCATGAATTTGACCTAAATTGTGTAAATTAAGCCAAGTGGAGGCATTTGAGTGGGTTTCATGATCCCAATTCATGTCTTGGGTTGGGAGGAATCAGAGTTTTACTTGAAATCGTGGTTTTTTTTTTTCTCTGTTTTTTGTTTCTACGTCATAATTTTCTTTCAGGAGTGCAAAACGATGTAGCAACATTGCTAACATATAGGGTTCGTTTGAATACCATTTATTTTGCTAAAAACAATATAAAAAAAATAATAAAAAAGTTACTGTTCACGCGCTTGACACTGTTCATGGAAAATGAACAGTGCCAAGCACACTCAGCTGAAAAAAAAAATGCAGGAAACGCAAACGCAGCTTGAATCCAAACGCCACCATAATATTGTTCAAGAATACATTCTGTTTGGAGCTCTTTTACGCCACCAATAATAAAGCGTCACGTTAGCCAATAACTTTAAATTTAATACACCTTACTACACACGATTACAAACCACATAATATCCCAATTTTTCTCCCAAACTCAACACGTTCTTCTCTCTGATCCCTCTCATCTCTGTTTCTCTCTCCTTGTGGTAAAATTTTGATATCCCTTTCTTTAATTGAATTTTTTCCCCTTCCTCACTATAGATATAGATTTGGTAACTATAGTTAGGTACAAGACTCTCTCATTTTTCTTTCTCTCTTTAATGTCTTTTTTTTTTTTTTTTGAGAGTTTGTTTAGACCCCTTAAACCAGATTGTTTAACCTAATTTACTAACCAAGTGATTACTTAGATTAATTTTCAAATCTAGGTTAAACACAAATAATCATATCATGCAAAGTTGCGGAAAAGTAAATAATACCACGATATGATTACCTAGGAAAACTAATGAAACTAACCTGTTTCAAGGTAAAAACCTGGTGAGAATTTGACCTAACTATCCTCAAGGTAAACAAGATCTACTATAAGAGAATCGAAGTTTTTACAAAAGATTTAACCCTAAATCTAATGCTACCTTATGTAGTAACTTACTGGCATGACCACGTGCAAGCTCCAAATCCATGGACTCCCCTTCTTGGATTAACAGCAACACAAGCACACCCTTGCTTGTGACTTTGATACTCCACTCAAATGTTTCAGATCACCTTTTCTTGTTGATCTTGATGCAGCAACTAGTTCTACCAATCCTTGATTGAAGTTTATGCTCCGGTAAAATCTTGTGTAGTTAAAAGGTACAAAATCTCTCAAATCTCACAAAGAGTAACACACATGTCTTCTTCAACTCCTCTAAAACAAGGTTTTCCTTTTATATGTAGAGAAGTTTAAGTGAAACCCTAAACGTTTATGTGGGCTTGGGCCTTTTTAAAAATCTGCAGAAAAACTGTGTCTATGATTTTTGATCGGTCGGGTCTAATTCTCGATCGGTCGAGAAAGGCAGAACTTGACTTCTCTTTTCTGCAATCAACTGGACTTCAAATCTTGAAACACACTTATTTAAGCATTGCCTAAAACACTTAGACTAGACATGTTTTGCTCTCGGTTTTCCAACACAATACAAACATGATTCTAAACATTTAATCTAAATCTTTAGAACCTAACAATCTCCCCCTTTGGCTATCCATGACAAAACACACATACAACATGTAATACTTAAACGAAAACCAGCTCAAATACAAGTTATTGCCCTAATACAAATCTGACACAACTACTAACTATTAGTTGCTAATATAGACAGCAGCTGTTGAAAGATTTAAACCTGTAAATTTCTGAAACACTGAAAACACCTCATAAATGCATGTGTGGAAACTATAATTAAACATTCTAAACAAACTTTAAACTTTGAAATCACCAAATCAAACAATTAGATAGTGAACACATCAAAATGAATAACCTCATAATCATCAACTAAAATCTCATCACATCAATGTTTAAGTGAAACAAAGAAAATAACTAAAAACAATAATATAAATACATCAAAACAAATAAAACTGAAAAATTGAAACAAGGTGAAACAAAGTACTCCCTCTAGCCAAAATACATGTACTCTCCCTATAAACATAAAACTACTCTTCCTTTTTGTTACGTATTGCCAAAGGCAATGTCAGTCCTCAAAGGGTAGAGGAGGTGGAAAAGAACTCCTATAATCTGAGAAGTCAGCTCTTAATGATGCAACCTCAGTTAATAGCTCATCAAGCAGCTATTATTGAGTAGCCTAAGTCATCATGATAGACTGCACCATGGCTCGGAGTGACAATGGAGGATCAACATCTTGAGCATGTCTAGTAGGATATACAGCGGCAATCAGATCCACATAAGTCTCCTCAGCAGCAAGCATGGCACCAGAGGTAGTAGAAGCATCTCCTCGTGGTCTCTTAGACGTCCCAATGCTTAGCTCAACACTCTTCATTTGTGCCTGTCGTTGTCTAAGATAGAGAGTTCCTATGGGGGCCATAATATGTACTAACTCTAGGGAAGGAAACTCTGACAACTCTTAAAATCTCAAAATCTTAAAAATGAACAAAGGAAAGAATAACTTTTGACCTTTACTCTTACTCCTATAGACATCAACAATGGTCTGAATAAACATGGAAGGGAAACACATAGAACCATATGTGATAAGAGCATATAAGAAAAAACTAGGGGTAAGCAGAAAGTCACCGGCACCGATCCAACCGACCGGCACCGATCGTCCTGCACTGCCATTGCAACCGATCGACAAAGCCAATGCCGGCGATCAAAGCACAAAGGGAATCCCGATGCCGGTGTGGTGCGGTCACCAAAGCTAGAAATCCGAAATCGATACATGCCTAACCGAACCGATACCTGTATGTATATCATTCTCCACTTCTCGGCTTCTCCAGTTCTTCTAATCTGAGTCTAGTTCTAATAAAGACAATGATGCTATGAATCTATGATTCTTATTTCCTAATATATGACTTAATGAAACGGAACGTTTCAGTTTAATAGGGCTATTTAAAAATAAAACAATTAAACAACGTAGTTTTACTTTAGGGTTACAAATTTTAAGAAGTATATAAATGGTTCTTTTCACATAACCCACCTCAGAACTCTCTCTTTCTCCCTCGCCTCTCTGCTACTGCTGCAACACTAAAGCTGCTACTCAATGCTCACCCTTTGCCAGTCCATCGCAACACCGCCAGTGAGTTTCATAGTCACAAACAATTAACCCATTTCTTCTCTCTCTCTCTCTCTCTCTCTCTCTCTCTCTCTCTCTCCTCTAAGTCCATGAGAACTGACATCTTTTTCTCTCTTTTTTCCAACAATTTGATTTTGAGGGAGACTGAAAGAGCTATCAGTCTTCAATCATTCACTGAGAAAGATTTTGAGCTATAATCACTAATAATTCAAAATATTGCATAGTATTTTCAATTTTTTTTCATTATTTTTGTATTTTTATTTTTATATTTTTTAACTTGGGGATTCTGAGCTATTTAGTGTAACTACTATGGTACTGCCATACTACCTATTAGGCATTGGCTTTTGTTTATTTCTTGTAGTATCTATTCATTGTAAAGCATTTCTTTGGTCAAAAAAATTATTTATTTATTTATTTTTACATGGAAGTCGATATTAATTTTATTTGCAATACATTCTGATTATAGTTGTTTAGGTTATATATATTGAGATTGCGTAATGTATATTGTTAGTGTCTGATTGAGTAATGAGTAATTATGGTATAAGTATGAGTTGGAATACGCTTTTGTGTGTTGGCTGGATGTAGAAAAATATTATTTGGCATTTTTACTTTTTTTTTTTATTTGACTTTTCTTTTGCTTCTGTTTTATGTGTGACTAGATTTTTGATGGCTTGCTAAATAAATAAAAAACAGTTTGCATTTACTTGAAATCTTGAATAAGTTGATATATTGATATTGGGCTTGAAAGCCCAATTTTTTTATTATTAAAAAACAGTTTTTTTTTTTTTTTAATATTTCAAACCGACCAAACTGACCAAAAAACCGCACCGCTATAGGTTGGAAAACTGACCCTATGCGGTGTGCATTGGTTCCAATTATGAAAAAATCGATCTCTATTGGTTCGGTAATAAATTTGGAAAAAAACCGCGCACACCCCTAGAAAGAACAACGCTCAATAGGTACTATATGAACATGAGAGATAGGATAGATGTTATGACAAGTGATCCATAAGTATAATGAGTTAAGCTTAGTAAACTCACAAGAGTTGATTCTTAAATCTGATTCCCAAGAAATAGGATGACCACAAAAAAAGGACATCATATGATTTACAATAGGAAACTCAGTGCATGGATAAACAGGTTTACGAACTAAGGGTACTCTTAAAGCCTCATAAAAAACTTATTTAGTTATGGTAAACTCTTGGCAACAGATCCAAGTAGTTAAGTAATGACCACTGGTGTCCTCCGAATACATAGAAAGATTAGAGTAAAACTCTCTAATCAAGGCAACATGAGGAGTTTCAGACAACTCACACAGAGAAACCCAGTTCCTAGCCATAAATGTCCTACGTATAGAAGGATCTAACTCACTCAGAATTATCTCCCTTTCACCCCAAATTGACCTATACTTGTTTAAGGTCCCATCAGTTTCCTCGCATTTTTTAGTCGAAAACCTAACTCCTACGGCAGAATATGATGAAGAGGAAGACCCAGGGTTCCTTTTGGCTCTAGTTTTAAATTTCCCACCAAGTTTTGAAGCCATGTCTAAGAATAAAAAAAAAAAAAAAAAACCAATGGCAGGCTGCATAAGAAGGATTAGAGACAAGATAACATGTAAATTTAAAAACTATATGATGCAATGCATTTAATCTTACCTAATGCATGATCTAATGTTCTTAAACAGTCCAAAATCATCACAATTTGCAAAATTGACAAGGTAAATTTAAGAATTATAAAAAAATTCCCAATTTTTGAAAAACCTAATTCTCAAAAAATCCTTATATTGATCATTTGAACAGCACAAAAGGTATAAAACAAGATATAATCACTCAATTGATCAACAACATTAGCCAATTTCACTCAATTTTGCCCAATTTCAAAAAATCCACAAATTCTCAAGAACTTAGAACCCTGATTTCAAAATTTCCTATAAAACTTAAAAGTTTTGAAATTAAAGCATGTGAATCATGTTTAAATGATGCATGAACAAAAACCCAAGGTTCAAAATTGTTTAAAAGCCCAATTTTCATAAAAAACCCCCCAAATTTTCTAATGTGCGAAAATCCCTAAAAATTTCATGAAAAATGCATGTAAACATGTAAAATGATGAAAAGGAAAGGGTAAAAAGGTCTTACCAAGTATAGATGAAGAAAGTATTTGAAGCTTTAACCACAAAAAAAAAAAAAAAAGGATGAGGGATCGAGAGAGGAATCTAAGAGATAAACAAAATAAGCTTTTGAAAAAGTTAGATCTGATTCCTATATGTTTTAAAAATTCAAAATCCGATCAGTCGAGAGGAATTGGGCAGGAATCGAAAATAATAGGAAAACAGGCTCGATTGGTCTAGAGGAATCGACAAGGAATTGAGGCAACCCAATACTTTTAAAAGAAAATCCATTTTTCTCCATTTCATTTCGATCGATCTAAGAATAGGCTAGATCGGTTGAGTTTCAAAGAAACACAAATTTTGAAAATTCTAGAAAAATTTTTATGCAGAATCATTTGAAAACCTATTTTGATGATATGACATGAACGTTCACGATTTCAAATGATCTTCAAAATCAAATTTTCAAAAAGAAATTCAACTTTAACAAATTTCCTCACTCTTATCTTTTCTCACACCCTAAAAATGCATTAAACACTTCAAGAAATTTAACTTTGGTAGGCCACAAAAACATCATAACTCAATCAGATGTACCAAATTTAACAAAGTTTTGCTTGTGGTGTGAGCAACTAGCAAGTAAGTGAGAGACTTACAAGGTGATAGGTAAACAAAGAATAAACACACTTTCTACATTATTCATCACATAAGTTTGAAAGTGACTATCACCTAAAGAGTTACATCATATAACTCCCACATCTCTTAGAAAACATGCTTGCAACCATGTATATATATTTTTTTATTCTTTTCTTTTGAAGCATATTTTTCTTTTTGTTTTTGATTTTGCTTTTTACTTCTTTTAACTAATGTACAACAACACCTTAAGTATTTTGCTGTGCAAGTGCTACACCTTACCGAGCACACATTTTATGATTTGCACACAAGTGTTCATGATTGGCGAGTAACAGTGGCGAGATGGTTATTTATGCCTTTCTCTTAGGATTTTTTAGTCCTTACAGTCAAAAGAATGTGACTTCAAAATCAAAAGCATGTGTTTAAAAATTGTAAGGTTGAAATTTATCAACCATTTTGTTGGCTTTATTCCGTGCCAATTTGCTTGTAATTTAGCACTTAAAAACCCTGTATTTAGATGGGATTCATGTAAGGGTAGTGTGTGAGAAAGTGTGAAGAAATGCTCAAGACTGTGCAGTGAAGCAGGGACTCACGGCTGGATCTCGCGGTGGCTCGCGGCTTGCAAGCCGCCAACTGATGCACACAAGTGAAACATGTAGAGAAGATGAACAGTCACGCCAGCTGGAGCACTACAGGACAAAAAGTCCAGTCTGGCCATTTTGTTTGCTTGCAGCTTGAACTTGCAACTCAATCAAGTTGCGTGGCCAAGTCGCTAGTCAGCTCTGTTTTGAAAAACTGACTCTTCGCATTCCTTTCTCTCTCTAGTATAAATACCCCTTATACCCATAAAATGTAGAGAGCTTCCAAAGAGAATTTTTGAGAGAGAAACCCTAGAGAAAAACAAGATTGACCCATCCACAATCTTCACATAGAGACTCTTTAAATTCATCTACTCTCTATCTCTCCATTGTTACATCCTTGAGAGGTACATTACCAAAACCTTTTCTCACCATACCCATATTTGTGAGAAGGTTGTTTGGTGCTTTAGGAAGCAATTAGGAAGGGACCAATTTCATATTGGTTGATGCTATGGGCTATAGCGGAATCCGATAAGCTAAAGAAGAAATAGGTTCAGCGCAACCTCGTTGGAGTAGGAGCTTGGAGGGGTTAGGTACATTGGGTAGATTAGGCTTGGAGGGTCTTCTGCTATTCATGTATCCCAACTACATTCTTTAGTGGATTATTGATCGCTTGGAGGGCGGCGGAGAGGTTTTACGCCGAGGGCTTCAGTTTCCTCTTCGATGACACATCGATGTCTTGTCCTTGTGTTTGCATCTCTCTTTCCTTAATCTTTGCCATTTAATTTCTACTATGGATGAGATTTTATTTGGTTTAGATTGTTTATCAATTCTGTTATAAGCTTATGTTCATTTTCCGCACATACTTTGTTTGATATTAAGCTTGAATTGGTAATTTGTAATTTGGGGGTCTAAATGTTCATAGGTGTTTTATACACATTTTGCACTTTCAATTAGTATACATTTGTTATGGTTTAAATACCTAAGTGTGATCCTTGACCACTTGTGTTATTTGCTATGGATAGTGCTTTGTATGCTTCTATGCGTGTTTTGGATGTTGATGAATGTAACATGCCACGTGTTTGTGAAAATGCTTCTATGAGTGATAATCCTCATGATTGTGATGCTATGTTACATGAATCCTTGGGTGTTGATGATATTCCTAACATTAAACTCTTTAAGAAAAAGGCTAAGAAGTTTCATAAGGATTTGAGCAAGTTATTTTGTGAAAATGATGATTTGATTGCTAAGCTCAATAAATCCAACAAATTAGTTGAAAAATATAAGAAACTTACTGAAATTTCTCTTGAAAAGCTGAAAGAGTTTGAATGTTTGAATATGGACTTGGATGCTAAACTTGTTTTGTCTAACAAACTTGTTGATGAGCTAAAATGTGAAAATGAATCTCTTAAGATGCATGCCAAGTGTTTAATTGCTAAACCTATTGTTAAAAATGATGAAAATATTTGTTGCAATCATGTTGTGGTACCCGATTTTGTGCCTAATGTGTGTTCTACCTCTAAGGGCAAATCAGTGTACATTCCTCCACACAAAAGAAATCAAAAGGTGGAGAGAAAGACTCTTAAGTCAAAGCCACTGTTTAGGTCTCAACCTAAGGCTTTGGATGGATCTAAGTTTGTTCCAACTTGCCACCATTGTGGTGTGATTGGTCATATAAGACCTAAGTTGAAGAGGGAACAAAACCATGTTGCTAGATCCCTTTCCAAAAAGCCTAGTGGACCTAAACACATTGTGTGTTACCATTGTGGTGCTTCTGGTCATCTAAGACCTCATTGCTCTAAGTTTCATACACTTAAAAGAATCAAAAGAAAAGAGAAACTTGAGTTTTATGGAAGTTGTGCTAAAAAGGGTAAACCGGATTTGAGTGAAAATAGTATGTTGTTAAAGAAAGTGTTTAATGCTCTTAACTCCTTGTCTATATGCATCTCCAGTTCTCATTCTTCCAACCTCCGTTGCGTTTGGATGAGGAAAGGTACCAATGGTTGAGCTTTTTCTCTTTTGGTCCTTGATCTAATTCTTTCGATCTTTGTAGGACCTTTCATGCATTGAATGTCATATCTTCATGCATTTTGTGCATCTTGTTTTAATCTTACTTTTATGTTTTAGTGTGTGAGAAAGTGTGAAGAAATGCTCAAGACTGTGCAGTGAAGTAAGGACTCGCGGTTGGATCTCTTGGGTGGCTCGCGACTTGCAAACGAGTGAAGCATGCAAAGAAGATGAATAGTCACGCTAGCTGGAGCACTACAGGACAAAAAGTCCAGTCTGGCCATTCTGTTTGCTCGCAGCTTGAACTCGCAACTCAGTCAAGTCGCAAGGCCAAGTCGCCAGTCAGCTTTGTTTTGAAAAACTGACTCTTCGCATTACTTTCTCTCTCTAGTATAAGTACCCCTTATACCCACGAAATGTAGAGAGCTTCCAGAGGGAATTTTTGAGAGAGAAACCCTAGAGAAAAACAAGATTGACTCATCCATAATCTTTACATAGAGACTCTTCAAATTCCCCAACAAACCCTAGACTTGTCTTATCAAAAATAGACTTTTGAACATGTAACATCTAATCTAGTTTAGAGGTAGACGTTCTATCTATTTGTTCTCTAGACAAATAATTCTAATTGTAAACTTTTTTACTTTTTAAAGCAAAGACATTCTCAATCTTAACAGAGTTCAGGAGTTCATTAGCACCAAACAACTTAGCAGCAAATTTTTCTTTTCCAATACAAGAGTGTTTATCTTTTTCAACCCTGATTCCAAACTCGTAGCATCTTTAGTTGCTATCTTGCATAGCTTGTTATAAGCTTCCTGCAAATCTGCATTTTCTAAGAGTTCTCCATCAAAAGGGTTCTCATCAACAATCTCAATTCCACTTACTACAGCAGTAGCAGTTAAAGCCATGAAATTTCCTTCTTGATCACTTTCAAACTCATGATCAGATACTTCATCATCACTCAAGGTAACAGCCATAACTTTACCTTTTGACCTTAAGAAAGTTGGGCACTCAGATTTCGTATGACCATAACCCTAAAAACCATAACATTGTTGTCCTGAAGAATTATTTGAAGATTGACCTACTTTTTCTTTTGATTTTTCACCATTATTGTTCTTAGTAGTGTCATTCTTTTTCACATTCCTAGTTTCAACATTGTTTCTGTTTCTTGCCCTCCTATTATTGTGTCTCAGAAAGTTTCTAAAGTTCTTGGCAAGATAAGCAATCTCAGTAGATGATAGCTCATCATCAAATCCACAATCATCAACATCATCAACAACTTTAAGGCCATAGATTTGGATTTATTCGTCTTTGGTAAATCAGATTCATAGGATTAAAGAGATTCTACAAGTTCATCTACAGGATAGAGTCAACATCTTTACTCTCAGTGCTGACAGTCACTTTAGGTCTAAAGTCCTCAGACAAAGATCTAAGAATTTTCCTAACAATTTTAGGTTGATCATAGAATTAACAATATCATTTAATTTAGCATAGAATTCATCAAAAGACTCATCTTCAAACATTCTAATACCTTCAAATCTAGATGTCAACTGCTGCAGTTTATTAATCTTTACTGCCTTAGTGCCTTCATGCACAGTTTGTAAGATGTTCCATGCAATGTGATCAATCTCCACATTTGAGATTCTCTTAAACTCTTCCATGGAAACAACATTGAATATCACATTCATAGCTTTGATATTAAAGCTTGCTGCTTCCTTTTGGGTAGTAGACCATTCGCTAATAACAGTGGTTGGTCTTTTCCAACCGTTCTTAACAGACAGCCATATTCTCTCATCAATGGATTTCTAGAAGGCTTTCATCCTAACTTTCTAGTAAGCATAATTATTTCCATCAAAGTGTAGAGGGATCACAAGAGAGTGACCGTGTTCCATGACAGCAGAGGTCAATGATCAACTCTAGGTAAAGATACTTAAAAACAAGAACTAACCTGCTTTGATACCAATTAAGAGTTTATTTAGACCCCTTAAACCAAATTGTTTAACTTAATTTATTAACCAAGTGATTACTTAGATTATTTTTCAGATTTAGGTTAAACACAAATAATTATATCATGCAAAGTTGTGGAAAAGTAAATAACACCACGATATAATTACCCAAGAAAATCAATAAAACTAACCCATTTCAAGATAAAAACCTAGGGAGGATTTGATCTAGCTATCCTCAAGGTAAACCAAATCCACTATGAGAGAATTGAAGTTTTTACAAAAGATTTAACCCCAAATCTAATGTTACCTTATGTAGTAACTTATTGACACGACCACGTGCAAGCTCCGAATCCACGGACTCCTTCTCTTCTTGGATTAACAGCAACACAAGCACACCCTTACTTGTGACTTTGAGACTCCACTCAAAAGTTTCAGATCACCTTTTCTTGTTAATCTTGATGCAGCAACTAGTTCTACCAATCCTTAATTGAAGTTTAAGCTCTGGTAGAATCTTGTGTAGTTAGAAGATACAGTACCT
The DNA here is from genome assembly GCF_040712315.1 of Castanea sativa. Lineage (NCBI taxonomy): Eukaryota > Viridiplantae > Streptophyta > Magnoliopsida > Fagales > Fagaceae > Castanea > Castanea sativa. The sequence goes on from NC_134017.1 coordinate 54,260,637, forward strand.
CTCAAATCTCACAAAGAGTAACATACAAGTCTTCTTTAGCTCCTCTAAAACGTAATTAGGATTTTCCTTTTATATGTAGAGAAGTTTAAGTGAAACCCTAAATGTTTACGCGAGCTTTGGCCTCTTAAAAATCTGCAGAAAAAGTGTGTCTGCGATTTCTGATCAGTTGGGTCTAATTCTTGATCGGTCGAGAAAGGCAGAACTTGACTTCTCTTTTCTGCAATCAGCTGGACTTCAAATCTTGAGACACACTTATTTAAGCATTGCCTAAAACACTTAGACTAGACATGTTTTGCTCTCGGTTTGCCAACACAACACAAACATGATTCTAAACATTTAGTCTAAATCTTTAGAACCTAACTCTTTTTTTTTTGTTGCTAAAACCCTTTATGTCTTGTTTTGTTACAGTTTCGATCCTTTTAATAGCTAGGTTTTATTATGGACTGTAAAGCTTGATAATTTTTCTTGGGTTTGAAAATTGGAGTTGTTGGGTATGGCCAAATGTGCTATGATTGAATGGAAAGTGCCCTATAGTGGCTGTAGATCTCAGAATTTTAATTCTATATGATTACTCACATAGATTAATTCAATACTCAAGTCCATGGCATAAGGTGTAGGAGATGACGGTCAATTAACATAGATTATGCACAATTTTCTACTTGCTTGAATTGAATATGAAATTTTTTTTGGGGTTTGGCACTTTGGATATAATGAATTTAGAAATTTGCTTTTATGTCTTGTGGTTTCTCTACTTTCTAACTTTAAATTATATATATACTATACATTGTGCTTTCTATTTGCATAATGCCATTATTTTGGTCATTAATCTTGTTGGGCACGCTGAAAGTAGGTTCTCATTCTCTTCTCTCTAGCTCTCTTTCTCTCTATTTTTGGATGTTTCAAACCATTGTTGGGGTTCTTTTTATTGGATTTTCTGGGGTTTTTGTTGGTTGGGTTGTTAGCGGATTTTTGTTGCTAGATGCACAGAATGATTGGGGGTTTGTTGATTGGGTTTGCTAGGTTTTTGTTAAATCATAATGGAGTATAGAATGGATTTAAGTAATGAAATGGAAAAAAGAAGAAAGGAATGGAAATGGGGTTCTATGTTTTACGTAGAAACCACATGGGGTTTATATATTTTTCCCTTATTTTTTTTATGGTATTACTATTAGTATTATGCCATTTTTTGGATAAGTAATGGAACTTTGTTGATGTCAAAAACATATTTACCCAAGCATATAAGATGTATACAATTGGGGACATTACCCATGTTTCTAAAGGAAATTGTGATATCAAATTTATGGTTTTCTACTTTCTTTCTTTTTTTTGTTGTCTTTGCCAAGATCACCATTTTCTTTCATTTATAGCACGAAATATTATGCTTTTATTTAATTCAATTTGTTTCCCTTCTTTGCTATAGATTAGTGGTAACTATAGTTAGTGTTAAGGATCTCTCTTTGTTTTTTTTTTCTTTAATTTTTATATTTGTTTACTGAACCCTTGTATCTCTCTTCTTCTTCTTTTTTTTTCTTTTTTTTTTTTCCAATTTTGATTTGTCTAATGACTGAGTTTTTATCATTAAGTATAAAGCTTGATAGTTTTTCTTGAGTTTTAAAATTGGGTTATTGGCTTTGGCCAAATGTGCAATAATTGAACTGAAAGTGACCTGCTTATAGTTGGTGTGTGTAGAAGTCTCTTGGCTTTGGCATTAACCGAGAGTAAGTTCCAAATTTCTACACATTGGCTGATTTGAATGCCTAATGATGTGAGTTTGGTAGTCATCAGGATCATAGTTGCAACTTGAATGAGCTTTCATATGTAATTGATTCTTATTAGGATCCCCTTTGCTTATATGGACAATAACAACAGAGATAAGTAACCACACATTTAATGGCTTTGAGTTATCAATCCTTGAGCTAAAATCTTTATTTTTGTTGTAATTGTATAAGTATTCTACTAGGTTTTGTAGTGTTTGTATCCCTTCCTTTGTAGATTGTGTTAATAATTTGAATTTTAGGTTGTAATTATTTAGAGGGAGTCTATGTATGCAGCTTGCATATACTTATAGAAAAAAAAAGTATGCTACTTTGATATAGATGTTCTTGTTTATTAATACAATTTGTATCACTGGTCAAATAATAAGTTTACTAATATAGTTTGCTACTAACTTGAGTTTGTATGATCTCATGCTTGAAGGTGATTGTACTAATCTATTCGTAGCTCTCACTACAACAAAATGTAATTTTAGCGACGAAAATTAGTGAGGAAATATTTTTCATCACTAAAAATACAGATTTAGCGACGAAATATGGATTTCATCGCTAATAATGGAAAAAATTATAACATTTAGCGATGAAAAGTAATTTTCGTCACTATTGATAATCTAAAATATGAGCGCCAAATGGGAAAATTATGGCGGGAACTTAATTAATCTATAGCGACGAAATATTTCGTCGCTAAAATTGAAACTTTTAGTGACGAAAGATTTCATCACTGTAGGTGTTGCTATGAATAGTATTAGTGATGAAAATCATTTCGTTGCTTAAAGGGAGCATTAGCGACGAAAAACTATCGTCGCTAAAAATATTCACACAAAATAGGTTTTTCATTTCATAGTTTTAGCGACGAAATCATAATTCGTCACTAAAAGTATGCTATAGCGACGAAATCTACATTTCGACACTAAAAATATTCACACAAAATAGGTTTTTCATTTCATAATTTTAGCGACGAAATCATAATTCGTCACTAAAAGTATACTATAGCGACGAAATTTGAATTTCGTCACTAAAAATCATAACAAAGTCCGGCTGAAAGTATGCTATAGCGACGAAATTCTATTCGTCACTAAAATTAAAAAATTTCAGCCCTCCCTCTTTCATTATCACTCACTCCCTAACACAAACACAAACTCACATACAAACACAAATACACACATTCCTCTATCTCTCTCTCTACCAAGTCTCTCCTCCCTCTTGGTTTCTTGGTTAGCTTCTACTAGAGTTTTAGTCATCAAATTATTATCCATGGTTTGACTTCTCCTAACATGAATCTAAGGTAAAATCTCCATGACCCACCTTCTAATATCTTTGGGTTTTTATCCTATATAGTTAGGATTGCTCTTTATGTTGTGGGTTTTGTTTTAGAAGTAGTTTGTTGTGTTTGTTAGTACATTTAAAATCTTATTGGAGGTTTTTAATTTAATGGAGTGAAATGGATTTTGTTGTTTGGCAACTATGTGAGTTGGGTTTCTTAAGAAATCATTTGGGTTAATTTTAGAAAAAAGGTTTTCTTGCATTTTGAAATGCCTTTGACATATGTGGTTGTGATTGTGGTGTTAACTATAAATTTGTACAAGTAATATAAGCATATATCTTTTGCTTACCAAGTGTTTGAAAAATTGCCTATATGAGTTATGAAATGGATTTTGTTGTTTGGCAACCATGTGGGTTGGGTTTCTTGAGAAATTATTAGGGTTTTTGATTTATATGAGAGATTGGGTTAATTTTAGAAAAATGGTTTCCTTGCCTTTTGAAATGTCTTTGGCATATGTGGTTGTGATTGTGGTGTTAACCATAAATTTGTGCAAGTAATATGAACATGTATCTTTTGCTTACCAAATCTTTGATAAATTGTCTATATGAGTTATGAGATTGAATTTCTTGACTTGTATTGTAACGATTTTTATATGAAGTTATGGGTTGTAATCCTAGTTTTTTATATGTACTAACACATGTAGCTTTAAGGTTTAATCAAGTCTCAAAGCTTTTGGCATAGGGTTAAAATTATAGTATTTTTCTTTTGTGACTTTATACAGATTTGAGTCAGATGCACTATATGATTTTTAATAAATTATAGAAAAATTATTTTGAACTGAAGTTTTGATGGTACATACTAGACATATAAGGGCTTCTGTCTATTTAATTTCAAGCTTTTTGGATAGAACTAAGTGGACCAAACAAATTTTTAAAAAGGGCTGACCTGTTGCAAATTTCAAGCTTCTTTGACAAGTGTTTTACTTTGGCTAATTTTATCATGGTTTGGTAATGAAATGCTTTGTATTAAGTTGGTAAATGCACATTGTTTGTGGTAGGAAAATAAAAGGTTTTGGTTGTGTTAAAGCCTATAAGTTTCTTGTATGCTTGCTTGGTTCCCGTTTGGGTAGGAGTATTTGTCTTAGGATGGTAAAGTTAAGCTTTAGGGCCTTAGGTTTTGATTGAGTTATATTTGTTGATTACTTTTTTTTCAATACCTGAAGCATTTGGAAGTCTTGGTGGTGTGGAGAGGTGAGTATATGATAATTTGATGGTTTGGGTGCTATGAACTTGTTTTAAAACAAATAGGTAATGAAGTGTTAACTGTGGGGAGTAAAAGGACCCTAATGGGGATGTGGGCCTTTGGGCCATGCTAAGGAAGGCCGACCTGCTCTTGGGTTTAGAACTGTTTAGTACTACGGGTCGGCTCATACGCCGAGGATCCGAGGATCTAGCCGAGGATCCGAGGATCTAGCCGAGGATGAATCTCCCTTCGGACGGACACCGGAGAACTCAGGATTTCATGGTAAAGGTTAGGGAATGACACGGTCAAGACCAATGGTTAAAGGGGGTGAACCCTTGAATGTCCTAGAAGCACCGATGTTGGAGAAATATCAAAGATAAAGGCTGCTACCTCCACATTAAAGACCCTGCACCTACCACCCTGGCCGCATTAATGGGGAAGTGACACCTGAACAATGGAAGGGAAACTTTTGGTTACTATTCAAAGGCACTGAGAAAAGAAATATCTAGGCTAAGGGGAAGTTGGGGCAACACGTGTACAAAGTATCAAAAATAAGAGTATTTAAGGAGCAACTTAGAACAGAAATAGGGATTCACTTTTTTGTAATCTAAAAAAAGAAAAAGAAACAAAGAGCAAGAAATAATATAAGAACAACTCTTGGCATACGTCCGAGGAGGTTGATTTACAACATTCCTTGTTGTTTCCAGGTGTTTATAATCTGTGGCTTGTCATTTAATCCTCACATACTTCTAACCTGGGTTTCAAGCCCACACTCTACAAATTCATATTGTTTAAGGCTCATTGGGCCTGAGCCCGTAACTGTTCTTGGGGCCAGGTGCAATTGTGCACTTACATTAACCATGAAAGTTTAAGTGCTTTGAGGTTTTGCTTTTTGCACATAAAGTGATTGATATATTACCTTAATGAGTTATGAAGTTGGGTTTAATTGTTTGTTGTTGATTATTTAATTTGAAGTTGGACTATGTGATATATATATATATATATATATATATATATATATATATATGTATGTATATGTATATGTATATAAAGTTTGTGAAATCTAAAATTTTGTTTAAATTATTTTGTTCTAGAGGTGAGTATGTGATACTTTGATGGTTTGGGTGCTAGAAACTTGTTTTAAAACAAATTTGTAATGAAGTGTTAACCATGAAAGTTTAAGTGCCTTGTAGTGTCTCTTCTTTCTCTTGGCCTTTTGGTTTCTTGCAATGGGATATTCAGTTATCAACCTGCCCTACAAAAATTTTGCCTTCTCCCAACATGATTCCAAGGTAATTTTCCTTGATTATTTATCTCTATGATTTATGAGTTTTGGTTTCTTGATTTGTTGTTGTGGTATTTGTTTATATGAGATAAAAGGTTTCATTCCATGTTTTTAATATTCTTTAACATGTAGTTCTAACGTGAATAAAGTACCAAAGCATTTGGGCTAGTTTTAAAACTATAGCAATTTTCTTTTGGGAACCTAAATCTATCAAGGGGAAATTTGAGTCAATTGCAATACGTGATTTTTAATAAATTATTAAAAAAAATTATTTTGTTCTGAAGTTTTTATGGTAAATACTACACGTATAAGAGCTTATCCTTATTTAATTTCAAGTTAATTAGATAACTTTTCATGGACCAAATGATTTTTACAAAAGGGCTGACTTTTTATGTAGTGAATCTGTCAAGGGAAAATTTGAGTCAGCTGCAATACGTGATTTTTAATAAATTATAAAAAAACATTATTTTGTGCTGAATTTTTTATGGTACATACTAAACATATAAGAACTTATCCCTATTTATTTTTAAGTTAATTAGATAACTTTTCATGGACCAAACGAGTTTTACAAAATGGCTGACTTGTTATGTAGTGAATCTATCAAGGGGAAATTTGAGTCAACTGCAATACGTGATTTTTAATAAATTATAAAAATATTATTTTGTGCTAAATTTTTTATGGTACATACTAAACATATAAGAGCTTATCCCCATTCAATTACAAGATAATTAGATAACTTTTCATGGACCAAACGAGTTTTACAAAAGGGCTGACTTTTTATGTAGTGAATCTGTCAAGGGGAAATTTGAGTCAGCTGCAATACGTAATTTTTAATAAATTATAAAAATATTATTTTGTTCTGAAGTTTTTATGGTACATACTAAACATATAAGAACTTACCTCTATTTAATTTCAAGTTAATTAAATAACTATTCATGGACCAAACGAGTTTTACAAAATTGCTGACTTTTTATGTAGTGAATCTGTCAAGGGGAAATTTGAGTCAGCTGCAATACGTAATTTTTAATAAATTATAAAAATATTATTTTGTTCTAAAGTTTTTATGGTACATACTAAACATATAAGAACTTATCCCTATTTAATTTCAAGTTAATTAAATAACTATTCATGGACCAAACGAGTTTTACAAAAGGGCTGACTTGTTATGTAGTGAAGCTGTCGAGGGGAAATTTGAGTCAGCTGCAATACGTGATTTTTAATAAATTATAGAAACTTTATTTTGTGCTGAATTTTTTGTGGTACATACTAAACATATAAGAGCGTATCCATATTTAATTTCAAGTTAATTAGATAACTTTTCATGGACCAAATGATTTTTACAAAATGGCTGACTTGTTATGTAGTGAATCTAAAAGTATGACGAGTATGTTGGAATTTTGTGAAATTTTCTTGAAACCTTTGTTGAGTGGGTTGGCTTGTAAATTCCTACATTTTTCTCAACATGTGTTTTACTTAGCTAATTTTAATAATGGTTTGATTTAATCATTTGTAGTAGTGTATTAAAATGCTTTCGTTGTGTTATGGTCCTTTGGATCACTTTTTTTTTTTTTTGTGTGTGTGTGGCAATTGATTCTGTTTTAAATATGAAATTTGTTGCAAGGGTTATGATGACGCTCTTACCTATGGGGGTGGTTCATTTTCAAGTTAGAACACTTATTGGTTAGTACTATATTTTAGCAATTGACCCGTACTACATGGTGTGACTACTTTTTTTAATGCATATTTAAAACTAATTATATTATATTACACTTGAAAATCTATATTTGTTTTCTACAACTTATACATTAGGAGTTGTGATTTTAATTCATTGGTGTGGCTACTCATAATGCATTGTTAGAAATGTTTCCTATAACATATTTAATGTTTTTACTTTACGATTTTAATGTAGTATTGTTTTTATATTTGTGTAGATTTCTTATTGGTGGCTTTTAGGGATTTACTTTTGGCATTACTTGAAGACATATGAGGACATCTTCCGTTAGTTCTAATTATATTATGCTACACTTTTTGTATTGTTATAAAACATCTTGAGTTATTGTATGTGTTGCAATTAATTATTGTATGGAAGGAGTTTGAATTGGATGCTTCTTTTATTTTTTACTTGTGGAAATATAGATCTTTTTATATAAATGTGTTGTTGAAATAAATGTGTTATTCGAATTTAAGGTTTTAATAATGTAATACCAGGTTATAGGTTAATATCAAAGCTATGAAAAAAATAAAAACAGAAAATAAGTTTTAGAAACGAATTTTTTCGTCACAAATATAACAACAAAAAATTGTGTTAGTGACAAAATATTTCAACAACACATTTATATAGCAAAATTTTGTAACACTACAAGAAATCTGAGTTTAGGCGACGTTTGTAAAACGTCACTAAAAACCCAAAAAATGTCACTATAGACACAAAAGGTCTATAGCGACGTTTGTTTTTGCGACGTTCAAAAACGTCGCAATAGAGAGGTCATTATAGGTTTATTGCGACGTTTCAAAAAACGTTGCCATATGTTACTCTTTAGTGGCGTTCAAAAACTTTTAGTGACGTTTTTTAAAATGTCACTAAATAATATAACATTTTTCGTATATAATGTAGGAAAATACATTTAGCGACGTTTTTAAAACACTGCAAATATTCACACCTATAGCGACGTTTCAAAAACGTCGCAAAAACTGCTCATTATTTAAAAAAAAAAAATTAAAATGCTATATAAACCTGCTTTAAATTCAACAATAACTAACACAAGATTGTAATATATCAAATATACCTACTAATCATTGATATTCCACAATAACACATTAACCATAGATAGATAGATATATATATATATATATATATATATATATATATATATATTTGTTTAATACCAATACATGTATCACTTTAACTAAGTGGGTTGGTTGCCTAAGATTAATTGTAGCTATTAAATTAAGTTTCTTAGTTAGTTAAAAACCCATTAATATATATGTTTGGAACATAGTCTATTTTGCAATCCTATTGTCCATCCCCTGCCACTGCTAGAAGGTATAATGTTGAAAAACAAATACTAAGACTCTAAAGAAATACTTACAATGATTCAGCCCTTGATCCTCAAGTCCTTTCGCCCAAGAAGCCAAATCTGAATAAGAGATTTCTCTACCAATTTCCAACCAAAATAGAAAAAAGCAAAAATTAGTACAAAACTCCATGACCCATTAAAGAAAAACCAAATCAAAGCAAACCCATAAGCAAAAAAAAAAATACTTACACTCTAAAGAAACTTGAACAACAAAAACTTTAAACCAAAACTGAAAAATAGCAAAAATTAGCACAAAAGCTCCATGACCTATTAAAGAAATACCATATCAAAGCAAACCCATAAGCCAAGAACAAATACTTACACTCTAAAGAAAATTGAACAACAAAAACTTTCCAACCAAAACTAAAAAATAGCAAAAAAGCTCCATGACCCATTAAAAAAATACCATATCAAAGCAAACCCATAAGCCAAGAACAAATACTTACACTCTAAAGAAACTTGAACAACAAAAAAGAGGGAAAAAAGTATGGTGGTGGCAGTGGGCCTTAGTGGAGGTTGATGACGGCCGCGGTGGCAGTGGGTGGAAGGGAAAAGATGTGTGGTGGTCCTAGAGAAAATGGGTCACAAAGAAAACACTAGGAACAAAGAACAAAGAAAAGAAAAGAAGGGGACAATGAATAGTGAGCCTAAGAAAGAAAAGAGTGGGACACGGAGTGAGTTAATGAAAAGAAAGAAAAAAAAAGTGTAGGCCAAAAAATAAAATAAAGAGGGAAAAAAAGTGTGGGAACCCGAAAATGATGGCAGAAAGTCAAAAGTTTAGAACATATAGCGACGTTTTCGAAACGTCGCTATAGAGTATTTGAAAGCGTTTTCTTTAATCAATATAGCGGGTATTTTTTTTTTCACCAACAGGCGGAGACCATTTGCTGTAATCACTATAGCGACGTTTTCAAAAACGTCGCAATAGAGTATTTCTTTTTTAGACACATGCTCAGTACATTTTCTTTAATCACTATAGCGACGTTTTATTAAAACGTCACTATAAACGCGATATGCGCTGCTAAAACTATACTTCTTGCAACGTTTTAAGAAACGTTGGTATTGTTTTGAGTTACAGTGACGTTTTTTAAAAAACGTCGCTAAAATCTCAATCTTTAGCGGCGTTTTTAGAAAACGTCACAGTATGCCACTTACAGTGGTGGATTTAAAAACGTCACTAAAAAAAATGCCGCCTAAACCCAGATTTCTTGTAGTGTAAGAAATGGGAAAATTTTCGTCGCTATATGTGCCTAGATTTTCTTAAAAATAGTTTTAGTGACAAATTTTTTCGTCACTATATGTACCCGAAAATAGTTTTAGTGACGAAATTGTTCGTCACTAAATATGATTTAATAAACTGGAGTGTTTTTAGTGATGAAATATTTTCGTCACTGAATAGTATTTTTAGCGAGAAAGACATTTAGTGATGAAAATTCTTTTTCTTTTTAAAACAAATCGGACTTTTAGTAATGAAATTTTTCGTCGCTATGACTTTTAGCGACGGGGTTTCAGGGAAAAAATGAGTTTCATCGCTAAAAGTCCGATTTCGTCGCTAAAGGTTCTTAGTGACAAAAAATTGGACTTTTAGTGACGAATTTTTCCCTCACTGAAAATTCATTTTGTTTTAGTGTCTACAAAATCCAGAGAAATGTCTTTGCCCCTTTTAGAGCATTGGTTAAAGACATCCAGTGGAGAGCATCACGCTTCAGAAATTTTTTTTTTAGTTTTACAAATTCTTTATGTAATCAAAGAGCTCATGTAATAGAAAAGGAAACTCTCAAGAGAAATTCTAAGGGAATTTAAATGGAGGAATGCCCCCTTTCCTTCTTAATTTTGTATAGATAGACAAATATATGGTAGACTAGGAAGATATTGTATCTACTCTAGAGCATGTCTTGTATGCTAGAGATTTGATATTGTTTCAAAATCCTTTCAGTCGGAGGTGTCTCATATTGTACCAAGCAAGTTTGCTTTGTTTTGAATAAAATTTCTGCCATTTAACCTCAAAAAAAAAAAAAAAAATTTTGTTTCACTTGTCAAATAATAAGGCTTAGAGAAGATGCTGTTATCATCTCTTCTTGTGGTCTGGTTTTTTGTTTGCAGGAATTGGATTATTTGAGAAATCCTCTTGGTATTGATCGAATCCATCTTTGCATGATTGCCTATTTACAACCACTACAAGGCAATTTCCATTCAATCACATCACATTTGGCCATACCCAACAATCCCAATTTTCAAACCCAAGAAACATTATCAAGCTTTATAGTCCATAATAAAACCCAGTTATCAAAATCAAAACTGAAACAAAACAAGATCTAAAGGGTTTCAAGAAAAAAAAAAAAGAGTCGAAATGAGAGAGGCTCATACCCAACTACAGTTACTAGAGATCTCTAGCAAGGAAGGGGAAAAAAATTCAATTAAAGAAAGGGATGTCAAAATTTTACCTGATCTAATAAACAGAGGTGTGTGGCTGAAATGCACAGCCAGTTGTTGGAGCATCATCGTTGGGTGATGGCAAATTGGAGGTGGTGTGGGTGATGGAAAATTAGAGATGATGTGGGTGCAGGCTAAAGACTGTCACTGGATTTTGATGAGAGGGAGAGAGAAATAGAGATGAAAGGGATCAGAGAGAGAAACAGAGAGAAGAACATGTTTGAGTTTAGAAACATTTTTGGGATATTATGTGGGTTATAATCATGTGTAATTAGGTGTATTAAATTTAAAGTTATTGACTGATGTGGCGCTTTATTATTGGTAGCGTAAAAGAGCTACTTTACGCCAACTCCGAAAAAAAAATGTATTCTTATATTGTTCTCCTTGCTATAAAAAATGCAAAAATGAAGAAGAAGTTATTGTGATTAAAAAGCTTATTGTACAAGATAATAGTATTTGTAATGCTACAATAGTTGAAATAATAACGAAACATCAACCAGAACTATGTTAGTATGGCACTGCCAAAGAAGTTTTTGGAGAATATTGACAGAGTCAACCGAAACTTTCTATGGGGCTCTTCAAAAACATAAAAAAAGATTCATTGGGTGGGATGGCATAAAGTCACAAAACCTAAAGTGGAGGAGGGTCTAGGGCTACAATCTGCAAAAGAAAAGAACTTAGGTCTTCTTGCAAAACTCAACTGGAGATTTCATACGGAGAAGGACTCAATTTGGGCTAAAGTGCTAAAGAGTAAGTATTTCTCGAATCGAAGAATAAATTCCAAAAATAGAGACAAACTCCCTTGCTCTAGGGTGTGGAAGGTTATGAAAAAGGGTTAAGAGTTCTTTAAGAAAGGCACTAGATGGATTCCGGGAAGGGACTGCAAGTTAAGCCTTTGGTATGATAACTGGACCACGAAAGGTATCTTAAGACCAGTTATTCAAGGCCGCCTCCTGGTAGAATAAGACTCTTTGCAAGTCAAGTCACTGGCCCAGGAGGGTGGGACTAGACTGAACTATCCATCCAACTTCCTGACTCAATCCTTACGGAAATCAAGTTCATCCCTTACTCCACAACGACAGCAAGAAGGGAGGACAAATTGATTTGGAGTGGCTCAAGTCATGGGGAGTTTGATCTTAAATCCGGTTATGCATTGGCCACGGGTTGTCATGAAGATCAGATGCAGTTCACAGGTTGCTGGGTTTGGAAAACAGTCACACTTCCTCGAATAAAATAATTCATGTGGTTGTGCTTCCACAATAGCATCGGAGTGGCTGAATGCTTAGTTAAGAGAGGCCCAAGGGAAAGTGATACTTGCCAGCTATGTCAGAGGGAACCTAAGACTATTCTTCATGGGCTGCGAGATTGCATGGTGGCAAAAAATATCAGGGGTCAACTAGGTATCAACCCCGCTAGTAGCTTTTTTGAAGGTGACATATAGTAGTGGCTAAGCAAGAACTGCAAGGACACCACATGCCGATTAAATAGCTATCCTCCATGGAGAATTATCTTTCCCTTTGCCATCAAGCTAATATGGAAACACAGAAACGACATGGTGTTTAATAATTGCCCCATCCAGTCCAATGTTCGTAAAAATATCCTTTTCAATGCCTCGGAATTCCAGCATTGTGCCCTTAATCCTAAAAACGCAGGTAATAGGAAGGTGATGAGAGTCCGATGGAAAAGACCTCAGCCGAGTTAGGTTTGTCTAAACACAGATGGAGCATCTAGTGGCAATCCGGGAATGGCAGGAAATGGAAGAATCGTAAGGAATTAACATGGGGAGTGGATCCAGGGGTTTTCAAGGAACATCGGAATCACTTCCAGTTTCATTGCCGAGTTGTAGGCCCTTAGAGATGGGCTTACTTTGTGCAAAAACCTTAATCTGTGTGCCGTTGATGTAGAAATTGATGCTAAAGCCATTGTTGATCTCCTTACTAATCTCTCCTATTCTAACAATGTTGCCATTCCTGTTGTTCTCAAATTCTCCAAGTTCGGATCGGCCACTGCTTTCATGAAGCTGATAGCTGTGCAGATTTCTTAGCCAAGAAGGGGATTTATTAGAATAGGGACTTTATTTTATATGATGATCCGCCTATGGATATTATAGAGCTTATAAGCTCACACAGAATTGGGTTGTACTATAACAGGCTTTGTCCTGAACCTGTTGTTCCTCAGTCTTTAATGCATTTTCCAGTTTATCAAAAAAAAAAAAAAAAAAGAAAAAAAAAGACAACGAAACAAATATGGAACTGCCATGAACTAGTTTTTATAATTGAAGAATTTCTACTTTACTTCCATTTTCAGTTCCCTGAAATCTCAGGAGCTTGATATCTTCTTGGACAGATTAGAGGGTGTTGAAAACATACAGCAAATTAAAAAAGATAACATGTATTTCATTACTATAGTAGTACTTGCAAATCTACAATAGATCAAATGCCAATCAAATTACAAAGAAGATGGATGCCATAAATCTTTCAAATTTCATATTCACCGATTCTATCCAAGGAGGAGAGAGGAAAGTTCAAAAGATTAAGAAAAAAAAGGGATGGGGGATGAAATATAAATATGGAGTACTCCACCGACCCTAGTCACATCTCTTGTTGTTTTATTTACACTTAGTGACATACAAATACCATCCATTACTAGGCCTGTGTTTTCTTTGCGTGTGCCTTGGCGATATCATCTTTAAGCAACTTTACTTCCCTCTCAAACTCATTGAAATCAGTAATAACTTTATGGGCTTGGATTTCATTCGAACAAGGTGGCCATTCAAAGTGTCTTTGAATCTCCATAAAATCTTCCCAACATTTTTTGGCTTCTTTCTTGCCCGTGGGGCGATCTAACATGATGTGAATAATAGCCTGCGTGTTTTTTTTTTTTAACAAACAGCGCATATGTCAGTATCAATTAATCCTTTTATGTCCATAAAAAAGTAGCCTTTTATTTTCATAAATAGATTTTTTTACTCTCTTTTCTAAATAATTTGAAAGTTACAATGGAAGATGGGGATATTTAAACATGTTTTTTGATATCTCCATTGGAAATATTAAAAAAAAAAATGTTAATTGAATTTCAAGACTCCTGGCAATAATTCATCCTTGCTAAACATGTTTTTTGATCAAAGCAAAGTGAATTACGTGCCCAAACCTTTACACATGGAAGTTGCATATTGTCATTGCTAACACGTGATTTGCCCTATCTCAAAAAATATATATAATAATAATAAATTTTAAAAAAAGAACATGTCACTTATCATAGTAACTTATACACATAAGCTTTGTCAAAACCTAAGAAAGAATTAGTTACATCTATGTTATACTTTAAAAAAATTAGCAAAGTTATAATTAGGTAGCCACACTCTTCTAATCTAATCTAAATTCAATTATTTGGGGGGACTTTTTTAGGTTTATATTGTATTAGAAATGTAAATTCACATTGTAGACACACAAAACGTGTACAAAGTTGTACATTATTGTATACTTTTTGCAAATATGTACAATTTTGTAAGTTTACATTGCTAGTACAATATAAAGTAAGAATTTTCCAATTTTGAGTATCAAAATTTCCTCTATTTAAATTCTTGACCAATGTTATCAAAATCCTACACAGAATCTGTGAGAGGGTTCTAGGATCGGATCATAGGATCAACACAAGGATTGTAAGGTCCTACTTTCCAATTAAAAAAATATATTAAAAAATATCTATACTTCTAATTCATAATATATGTTAAAGAAACATTGAGCAAAAGTAATTTTTTACACAAATTACTAATAAAAGGTAAAGTACCAAATTACAAATATATAAACAAATTTCAAAGTTACAACTTACAAATATCAAGTTCTAAGTTCTAACACCACAAACATAAATATGTCTAACATAAACAACACAAAGAAAATAATAATGTTTCAAACATCACCACTAACGTACACTTAATCATCAAGACCAAAGTTTTGGTTACCTTGACTTGGTTCCACAAAGTAGAGTTGATCATTATAAACAACATTTTCATCATTGTTAGCAACAGTCACATGGCTCACTTCATCCATTGGATAATCATCAAAATATCTTAATGTTGCATTTGGAAGTTCATTTACTTTATTTTCATTTGCATAACCAAAATCAAATTCATCACTAATAACATGAACTTCTTTATCCTTCTCGCACTCACCTGTTACTCTCTAGTCTATTATCTTCTCTTCCATCTTTCATGATTTTTTTGAATTAGATTAAGGTGAGGTGAGACTTCGGGGTTTTTTTTTTTGCATTTTTGCATTTTTGTTATATATATTTTTTTTATCAATTTGGCCTAAGGCCGCTAGGTTTGTCTGTTTATTATGTTTTTTTTTTTTATCAGTTCAAGGCCTTTGGGCTCTATTCGAAGGCTCAAAATAAGTTTTAAAAAAATTGAATTTCCCTTCAAAGTATAGGAACTTTAGTATTGCTATTGGATTGCGATCCTATAAGATCCTAAGATCCAAATTGAGATCCTATACAGATACCACTTTAGTACAAATCCTAGAGAGATCCAGGAGGTATTAGGGATATAGGATCATACGATCTTAAGATCTGATTCTTGATAACCATGTTCTTGAAATCATTTGTCAAGGCCCCATATTGTTTTGTAGTGCCCCCAACAAACTATGTTGACTTTGATATTCATTAAATTATCATAAATAAAAATATTAATTTATAATTTATCGCCTTTTTAATTCTGTATGCAATTAATATATATATATATATATATATATATATATATATATATATATATAGATAAGTCAACATTTGACCTATATTTTGGAGCTGTGACTTAATTTTCTTAAGTATTAATTGTAAAATAGTAAGGGTGGAGTTAATGAATGCCAAAGTGCATTGATCAATGTTAACTTATTTTATTGTTATTGACTGACATATTTTAGGCATGTGACTTTTAATGAAGATAGATCATTAGAATTTAATTGTTATATGTAATATGGAGGGATAAAATTCTAGGGTTACTAAAGCCTATTATAAATTGCCTCTTTTGAGTCATTGTGGTAGTCTTTTGCTATCTATTTCAGGAAATTTTATATTTGAATGTTTCTTGAACTTTTCGACCCAAAAAAACTGATATTTTATTGTTTCGATTTCAATCTTATTATGTTTTTTTTTTTTTTTTGGCCTTAATCTTGGTTCTCGTCCCTGAATTAGGTGGTATCAGAGTGATTATCTTAGAGCTAAGCCACAAAATTCATAATGAGTCAACTGTTGAAACTTTAAACTATGGCTGGTTGTGGGGGTAAAGGAGATCAAGGTCAGGGATAATAGATGATGGTTGAGATGAGGCGAATGATTGAAGATTTGACGTGAGTTGTACAAGTTCTTTAGTGATTCTTCACTGATGGGAACTGTGAAGAGCCTGTTTGGAGATTCCGGAAGGCAATTGTGAACCCTTGGACATACTAGAAGTTGGTCTCAAGGATGAGAACAATAATATAAAAGATGAAAACTCCTTACATGATGCTTGAAATTGTAGAACATATATTAGGCACAAGACAAATTGGAGGATTAGTTGATGTGTGCAATCGAATTGAAGGACAAAACTTTGGAAAGAGTTTGCCCCATAGATTGGGATTCTCCACTAGTTTCTGATGACTATCCCTAAAAGCATAGTCAAGTAGACAAGATTGGGCTTGATGAAGATAAATGCATATGCATACAAGGTGAGCTCACAACCCACACCGATAATATCACTTTCTCTTTTCAGAAAATGTTCTCTGTTGATGAATGGATTTTCAATTCTTTAGAGCTTAAACACATGCAACGATATGATTTCATTGTGTTTGTAGAGTTTCTCTCAAATTCCATATTGATTAAGTTAATTTACTTTGGAAAAATTAATGGAGAACGTTCTTGATCTTTTTTGGGAAGATTTTGTAGAATTGGAATTTGTAAAGGTGAACAAGAGGAATGAAAGAGTGATGTTTGGTTAACTTTGTAAAGGATAATTTGATATTTATAGATGTGTGCAGGGATTCCTCTTTTGTATTTTCTTCGCAAATTCCATAATGGTGAAAGGGGTTAATAATTAGAATTTGTCAAGTCAAGAATCATAATTCATACAGCAAGATTCATTATGAGTGAAAACAGATTGATGAGTAACATATTGATTTGTCTTGCCTTGCGGAAGAGAATAGGATGGAAAAAGTTGATTGTCCATTTGTGACATCATAGGGATGGTTTGAACTTGAAGACAAGTTCTTCCCCAACTTGGAGAAAAATTTTGCAAGAAACATTTAGCCCCAAAAAAAATAGGACCCATTTGTCCCATCTCATTTATTTTTATATGTTATGTTTTATTTATTATAATGTCTTTAGTTCTTTTTTTTTTTTTTTTTTTTGCTAGATAGTTTTAACTTATGATATTGGCTCCTGATAATTTCTCTTTATTATAATGTCTTTAATATTTTAAATATTCATGTGACCAGCATATAACTTTGAATAAAGTTGAATGGTTAGAATTGTGTTATATATAAATAAAGGGTTAGGATTCTAGCCTTACTAAAGGTAATAATAAATAGCCTCATTTGAGTCATTGTAAGCTGCCTTTTATTTATTCATGAAATTTTAGATTTGAATATTTATTGAGCTCTATGAGCCTAAAAATTTAATTCAATCCTGTTATCTTTTTCATTTCCTTAATCTTGTTTGTTGTTGAAATTTCTCATTTTAACTCTACTTCTATACAAAATCAAAGTTTTAACTACATTACTTCATTTTCAAGAAATCCAAAGAGGTATCCGCACCTTATATAGTGGACGTCGTGCGTCAGAAATCTCTTCATGTTTCAGGCATTCACATTTATTAGCCTTCTCAAAATCTCCCTATAGATATATCAAAAAACAAAATTGAAAAAATCATGTGTTAGATTTGATATCAAACAATTACATGAGAAACTTTTACATCCCAAGGAGAAAGGAGGCAAAAAAATTAAAACTAAAATTGACGCGGTAGTCACTTTACAAATATAAGTATTTGTGGTGTGTAAGGGGCAAGATCCAAAGTTCAAGTCTCTAGGAGGGAGTTTCACACATATGTATACTTAGATTAGATTATATTAAAATTTCTATCTTGCATAAAAAAGAAATATAAAGTGGTTCTTTTAATCACAAAATTTCACTCAAATCCGTAATATATCCTTAAATAAGTCTATTTATGTTTTACTAACGGTAAACCTACCTAATTTTTTTGCTAATCAATGTCCCTCCTTTTCCATCTTATAAATGGATACATTTATTTTTTATTTATGCCATAACTAATAGAGTATTGTTTCTTTTTAAATGTCAAACTTAGTTTATACATAAGAAAGAAAATCTTTCCATCTTATTGATGTCCTCTAAAGTTTAAAAACTATAAAAAGAAAATAAGGTTGAAAAAAAAAATAAAATAAAAAAGCAAGACTTTTAATCTCAAAATATTATAGTAATTTACATCAGCAATACTTGAGATTTGTCAAAACTAGCTACTATATCCGGGTCTAATTAACACATGCTCTTAAAGCATTCGTTAATAACCCATTTTAAGAAAGTTTTGATATCATTTTCATGAATATATAAAAAATTATAATTTCTTTTTTCTTTTCCCATAAAAAATTCTAAAGATTTTCCTAAACTAATACTTTTAGGCATCTGTTAACTTTTCTCAATATATTTTCATACAAATCACGACTGCAATTTTGACTTTAAAGAATTACAAATAACTTATTCATGTGTACCCAAGCATTATAACGAATGAGTTACTTTTCTCCTAATGAAATAGCAATTGGTCATATCCTAAACGTCATCAGCTTGCTCTAGAAAATGTTAGATCTAGAGATAGAAATGTAAGTTAAACGGCTTTTTGTGTGAAGAAGCTGGGATCGAGGATAAGAAATAAAGACCTTGTAGATGAGCATCTCCACAAGCAACATATCGGTTTCATAGGCTTCAAGTTGTTTATTTTCCTTCTTCATCTTCTCCAATGCCTTCTCCAATTTTTCCACTGCATGTTCTTCTTTTCCGCTCATTTCCAGCTTTGCCACCGCTCGCTGCTTCGTTAATGGAAAGACAGAAAGATGTTAAATCCATCTGTGGAACAGGTTTAAGCATAAAAGAAAGCATCCATGCAAGTACTTCTCTTTCATTTCTTTTTATTTATTTATAGAAGAAACTACATCAACATATAAATGAAAATTTTTATCAACAGCAGGAATTTTTCTAAAATATATTGCATGGTGGAAATCTAAAAATGCCTAACCTGCAGCATATAAAAATCAAGTTGTTCCTCTTCAAGTAAACGATCTAATTCTGTCTCAGCTCTACGCAGTGCTTCTGCATCCACTTGAGCATCATGATAATCAACCAATTTCTGGTAGGCTAGTTTGCCTCCGTGGAGAGTCGCAAGGTTCAAAGTCTTGCTACTAAAACGCTTCATAGGTTTTCTTGTTTTGCAAGAACGATTTGCTAAAGCCCATCCAGCTAAAATGCTGCCAAAGATGACAAGGGGTGCTGCAGTTGCCACAATTGCTATATGTTTATTTTTTCCAGTGAAGTAATCAAAAAAAATTGTCATAATCGAGATTGAAGTATGTCTCTTCAAGGGTACTTTTGTTATTGCCTTATCTAGATGATGCACATATTAGATGAATGCTTTTTTCAAAAACAAGTGGAAGAGAAGTTTGTTTAAAAGAGAGTAGGAAAAAATGATCGTGCAAATCAGTTGAACCAGTTAATAAAGCTAAGAATGAAGTTATTCCAAGTCTTCCCATGGAGGTTTGGTCCAGTTCCTTACCTACATAAGAAGCAAGAACTTAAAAAAAAAATGTTTTCATAGGGAATTATCGTGCTTGGAGCAAAGTATTATGCGAATTTCCATCTATCAATTGAGGGGGAGGGGAAAAAAGGAAGACATGGTTTGCTGCCAAATATTCCTTCATAAAGACTGGAATATCTTTAGCCAATGAATGTTGAAAGGGTTACCTAATGTTTACAGTGATTTAAGAGCTCTCCAACTTAGATTCTCAGGCATGCACATGTGTAACACGTTTTCTAGTACGTACATGAATGGAATTGACATTACAAAGTTAATGGGAAAGACACCTTATCACTGCAATTTCGTATCAAAGCAATGCGGTGATACCTTGCTTCACCCCAAATTGCTATTTTTTCTGCATATCTTTGCATTTTCAGGTATGATCAATATTATGTGTATATATATTCATTGTTGGATGTGGGTGTTTACCTTGCCTCCCAAGAGTCAAACACTAAAACGCCTTCATTTGATCAAGTTGAGTTGAACTCTCTCCGCTTTCCTAAAACGCCTTCATTGGAACAAGCCAATACCCTTTATAAGGTCCTCTTCTTTACACTCTAAGAATGCATATCCTGCGAATAATCTGCATAACATTGAAACTACGTACAATGACATAGAACTCAAAGTTTGTACCATCTATTTTTGTAAATTTCTCTCTACTTCTGAAAGTCATTGAAATACCTCCATTTGAAATTATATTTGCACCAAGAATAGGGCTGCACCATTTCTCAGTATCATTTCAATAGGTAGACCCTACGGATTTTTAAGAAAAATAGTTAGTAAGTGTAAAATCAAACATACACATGAATTATGACCTACTCCGACCAACAATTATTTATAATTAGGTTTGTATGTGTCATTATTTATTTTGACATGTGTTAGAAATACTGAACAATTGTATTGTATTTCTCAACTAAAGAATATACATGTGTGCCTTTATATAGGAGGCATAGGAGTGCAGTACAAGTAAATGTGTAGTACAAGAATGTGTGCTATACAAGTAATCTAGTTGGGCCTAAAGCTTATAACACTATACACGTTAATAGCCCCCCTCAAACTCAAGATGGATGTAAGACCAACTTGAGGTTGTCAACCAAAGTACGAAGGCGTCCCTTAAGATGTGACTTGGTGAAGATATCTGTAAGTTGATCTGTAAAAGAGACTGAGATTAGCTTGAGAGCACCATGGATAAGATGATAACGGATAAAATAACAATCGATCTCAATGTGTTTAGTCCGTTCATGGAAGACATCATTGTGAGCAATATGAATGGCACTCTTGTTATCACAATAAAGAGGAGTAGCAGAGGATGTAGACACGCCTAAGTCTTTGAGAAGCTCAGATGTGGTATCAACAAGGGCACGATATTCTGCTTCAGTACTAAAGCGGGCCACATGAGTTTGTTTCTTACTTCGCCAAGAAATTAAAGAAGAACTAAGAAGAAAGCAATAACCAGTGGTAAACCTGTAATCAGCGGGATCTCCTGCCCAATCAGCATCAAAAAATGCACGGAGAACAAAAGGGGACTGAGTAGAGTAGAAAAGACCATGGAAGAGAGTGCTCTTTAGGTACCGAAGAATGCGCAGAACAGCAGCATAGTGAGTTAATCATGGAGCAGACAGATACTGGCTCACCTGGTGAACAGCATAAGAAATATCTAGATGAGTAACAGTGAGATAAACTGGGCTACCAACTAAACGTCTGTAAAGAGAGGAATTAGACAATGGTTTCCCTCCTGAGGAAGTCAAATGCGCATTAAGCTCAACTAGAGTGTCAATAGTCTTGCTATCAGTAAGTCCAACTCGAGACAAGAGTTTAGAGGCATACTTGGCTTGAGTAATGTAAATTCCATCTGTAGAATGAGTAATTTCAAGACCAAAGAAGTGGCTGAGATGTCCAAGATCTTTCATCTCAAACTGTTAACTGAGAAAATTCTTGAGTTCTTGAATGCCACTGAGGTCATCACCAGTTATGATCATATCATCTACATACAGGAGAAGTAAAATAATGTCTTTGTCAGTGCAACGAAGAAATAAGGCAGAATCATAATGACTAGCCATGTAACCCAAACGAGAGATAGTAGAGCTGAATTTGGCAAACCAAGCTTGTGGAGCTTGTTTAAGGCCATAAAGTGTACGCCGAATGTGACAAACCTTGTTTGCTTCAACAGAGAGACCAAGAGAAGGTTGCATATAAACTTCTTCACTTAAATTCCCATTAAGGAATGCATTTTTTCCATCCATCTAGAAAATGTCTCATTTACTAGCAGCAGCAACAGCTAAGAGGGCACGAACAGATGAGATACGAGCAACCAGAGCAAAGGTCTCTTCATAATCAATCCCATACTCCAATGTAAAACCTTTTGCAACAAGACAAGCTTTGTAGCGCTCAATGGACCCATCAGAGCGAGTCTTAATCTTATAGATCCACTTATAACCAACCACAGATTTCCCAGAGGGGAGAGTGACCAAGTTCCAAGTATGGTTTTTAGATAATGCATCAAGTTCCTCTTTCATTGCAATCTGCCATAAAGGGTCAGTGGAAGCCTTACGATAGGTGTGAGGCTCGTGCAATGTAGCAAGGGCAGTGTAACAATGATAGTCAAGTAAATGTGCAGGGATGGATCTTACCCGAGTTGAGTGACGAGCTGGAATGTCTTGAGCAAGATCTTCAGGCGGAGCAAAAGCAGGGGACCCAAGCTCAGGGTTGGGTAGCTCGTCTTCAACCGATTCATCGTCCATCTGTTCATTAAAGGGGGAACTAGGAAAGGGATCAAGGATATCTGGTGGTTGGACAGAAAAGTCTACAGGAGAATCAGGAGCAGCTACAGGAGAATTAGGAGTAGCTACAGGAGGATCAAGAGTAGCTACAGGAGGATCAGGAGCAGCTATAGAAGGAATATGTGCCTCATCTGGAAATAGATCTAAGACAGAGGAGAAAGACAGAGAAGCACAAAAGTGAGAGAGCTCGACAAAGAGGCGATATTCCCAAAAGACAACATTACGGGAGATAAGAAGACGATGAGAAACAGGATCATAACACCAATACCCCTTTTGAGTTTCGCCATAGCCAAGAAAACAACAAAACCTTAACCTAGGCTCAAGTTTGTTATGCTCACGTGGCTCAAGAAGAACGAAACAAGCAGAACTGAAGAAGCGAAGGTGGTGATAGTCTGGAGGTGACCCAAAAAGGCGCTCATATGGAGTTTGATTTTGGATGACAGGACTGGGAATGCGATTAATAGCATGAACAGCATGAAGAGCAGGTTTGCCCCAAAAAAGAGCAAGAACTTTGGCAGAGAGAAGGAGAGCACGAATAGTGTCAAGAATATGACGAAATTTTCGTTCGGCTCTTCCATTTTGCTGAGAGGTACCTGGACAAGTTAGTTGATGAACAGTGCTATAGGAATGCAAAACAGCTTGGAAAGCATATTGAGTGTACTTAAGAGCATTATCAGATCGAAAAATTTTGATACATTTGGAAAATTGGGTTTCAACCATTTTTGCAAAATTAGAATATACTTGCAATAAGTCAAAACGATGTTTCATATTAAAAATCCAGCTATAGCGAGAGTAATCATCAACAAAGACAACAAAATACCGAGATCCACCAATGCTAGAGACAGAAGAAGGTCCCCAAACATCAGATGAATAAGGTCAAAGATAGCAGTGAATATTGATTCACTAGTATTGAAAGGCAAAGCTGGTTGTTTTCCTAACTGACATGAAACACAATCAAAATTTTCTATAGACACTGAACCTAACAAACCTCTAGAAGCCAATTGTTGTACTCGAGAAGAAGATGCGTGACCAAGTCGAGCATGCCAAAGTGCAAGGGAAGGAATAGAAGAAACTGCAACAGCTGCTGCAACAAAAACAGGAGCAACAAATGGAAGACGAAGGTTATCCATGGGAAACATACGCCCAACTCTAGGACCGGTCCCAAGCTCCTGTCTCGTCCTTGGATCCTGCACTATACACCCAGAGTAATCAAATATAATGCAATAACCCAACTCAACTAATTGTTCCACAGAAAACAAATTGTAAGAAAGGTCAGGAACATTAAAGACCCAGGAATTGAGAGGTTGGAGGTCGAAACAGAACCTATATTATGACCAGACATTGTGGAACCATTTGCTGTGTGAATATTAAGAGGGTGTGATGCAGGTTTAAGTTCAGAAAATAAGGATGAGTGAGGTGTCATGTGATTGTAACAAGCAGAATCCATAAGCCAAGAGGAAGGAGAAATACTAGATAAAGCTGAGAGAGAAGAGGAATAAGATGCATTACCAACCATACGAATGACATTGGCGATGATGTTTTTAAGGTCATCTGTGGATATGGTGAAAGTGCGACCTGAAGACCTAGACTGTATAGAAATGGGAGCCATTGGTTGGACACTCTCAGTGTTAGTAACAATAGCAGCAGAAAGTGAAATAGTTGATTTGTTGCGATGATAGCAAGTCTCAATATTGTGACCAAAACGTTTGTAAAAATTACAAAAATGTTTGCTGGATTGTCGGCGACAATTATTGCAACAAGAAGAAGACATGTCCTTATTCTTCATTTGGAAGCAAAATATGCAAAAATGGACTGCAAAAATGAAATCTACGCAAAAAATTGGGTAAGGAGCACCTGGATTGTAAAAAGTCAACCCTGGTCAAAGTCAACTCTAGTGTCAATGGTCAACAGAGGTAGTCAACAGATGACGTCAGCAGGCTGGCTGTGGATGACGTCAACAAATGATAGGATGCTGACGTCAGCTAGGGCTGACGTGGCTGACAGTTGGCGCGTAAGGCGCGTGGCGCGCGTAAGGCAGCGTAGACAGCGCGTGAGACAGGGCAGGGTATACTGGCAGCACGTGGGAGCGCGTGACGTATCCGATGAAGCTGATGCTTTTCCAAAGTTGTAGATCAGAGAAATACAGTTCCGAAGGTGGTGGCGGCTACAAGATCGGAGCAACCTGGTGGCGCGTAGGGCGCGTGTATGATTTTGCCGATACTTTTACCGGCGCGTGGCAGTGCGTGGAACCTCCGATGACGGTCAGGATTCCACCAAGGAGTAGATCGGCAAAGGACAATCTCAGTGGTACCTACAAAAAGTTGATCGGAGTAGGATTCATGGCGGTGCGAAAAAGGCAGTGGTTTGTGTGAAACTTCTCAACGGCGGCTGCGACAGGTCTGGAACCCAAGGACGATTTCTGGAAGACGTCAGAGGTTCAACGGCGAAAGGCTGTGGTAGTTGCTATGACGGCGAAAGCGAGAATGGAGTAACACTAATAAAGACAAGACTTCTAAGGAAAAGGTCAGAGCAGCGGCTCTGATACCATGTTAGAAATACTGAACAATTGTATTGTATTTCTCAACTAAAGAATATACATGTGTGCCTTTATATAGGAGGCATAGGAGTGCAGTATAAGTAAATGTGTAGTATAAGAATGTGTGCTATACAAGTAATTTAGTTGAGCCTAAAGTCCATAACACTATACACGTTAACAACCTGGTTTATCAATATCATAGTTCGGCCTCCCTAGTAAAATTTATAACTTCATCACTGCATGCTGTATTGTATTTATTTGCTATTATGTTTGTAGAATGAGGCAATGCGGCTACTAAAATCACGGAAGGGTAATGAGGCTGAGGAACTATTGCGAAAAGCAATTGAGGAATATGGTTATTCTGAGTTTGATTACTATTTGGCCATAATATTAGCAAAAATTCTCATCTATAAGGTATGTCACTCCCTTCTAACCCCTGGTGGAGACAACTTCTTACACTGCAAATTTGAAACATACTGATACCATATACCATTCTTCAACTGCTCAAACTCAGCAACAAGTCTTTATTGGGGAATGAAAGGGTAAACAATGAAAGAAACAAGCTTAATGAACAAAAAAGCAGGAGGCTTTAGTGGATTAAAGGCACAATGAAATCAATATCCTTAGACAATATATACCCCCCATATACAAGTTTTGATAACAAGTTACTGTAAATTTGTCCAAAGATACAATCAAGTCTATTGGATTCTACAAAAAGCAATTTTGGAAAAGATCCACAAGATGTCTTGTGGTTTTTAAGATAGATCAATAGGCATTAGAGTTATAGCACCGTATACTAACATCCTCACCAATAGCTCTCTAAGCTCACTTTCTGAAATACACTGAAAATAATAACAAAATTGACCGTATTCTTGGCTCATTCGAGAATTTTGATATAGACTGATACCTACTGATGCACCCAATTAATCACTAATCTTCCCTTTCTTATCTCCTTCAAACTCTTCCATTTTGGCCTAACTTTACCGACTAGGGGGACCTTGATATTATGTAATCATCTTCTGCTCTGAGTACCACAATGTTTGCACCTCCATCTCCCAACATTCAATTAGTATCTAACAGAATTGAGGTTTAATATGCTGAATTTAGCAGCATCTTATTAAAGTATCTTCCTTTCATACTCAAATGGATTATTAATAGATAGGGAAAATTACACTTTACCATCCTAAACTATACCTTATATATATTACACTTTACATTCTAAACTTTTTGAATGCACGTTTTGCACCATAAACTATGACTTTTATTACATTTTGCACTCCAACGTCAAGTTTGGTGTTAACTTGGATGGAAAAGTACGACACTATGTAAAAGAACCTAATTACCCCTCTTCTCAATCCTTTGAAAACAAATGAAAAATTACACTTTACTACCTTAAATTATATTTCTTATTACACTTTGTACTATAAACTTTAAATTTTCATCCAAATTAACACCAAACTTAATGTCAAAGTGCAAAGTGTAACAAGGGTCATAGTTTAGAGTGCAAAACGTGCACTTGAAAAGTTTAGAATGCAAAGTGTAATATGTAGTATAGTTTAGGGTGATAAAGTGTACTTTTCCACAACAAATAAGTTGAAATTAGCATTATTATCTAAATCTATTCATGGGGGCTTATACTGTGTTCCATATTGACTAGCAAATCACTTTGATATGCTTCCTTCTCTTGGGCATATTCGATCTCAAAATGATAAATTGTATGTGATCCTTGAGGGCTCAGCATACTTCAGCAGCTACATCCTCTAAGTAAAAATATTTGTCCAAATTTAGCTTTAGTTAGTTCGATTTTGTTTTGAATTCAACCTAGTGATGGGAAATAAGTTAGAGCATTAAAAATAAAAAATAAAAAATGTTCTAGCACTTGACCAGGACAGAATAGACAGATTCAGCATTTTTGTTCTCTTCTTTTAACTTTTTCTTTCTTAACTTTATCTTTTAAATGAAAGTATACGGTTAATTGTAAATTACATTCCTAAAGTTTTGAGGTATTTGAATTTTACACCTTGATGTTTCATAATTTGGATTTTACTCCCTAAAGTATAGAAGTGTTTGGATTTACATTTCCAAATTTTGAAACTTTAGTGTGTAAAATCCAAATACCCTTAAAATTTATGGGGTAAAATCCAAATTTTGAAACGTAAGGGTTTAAAATTCAAAACATTCTGAAAATTTAGAAGGTAAAATTCAAATTCTAAAATTTCAGGGTATAAAATTTTCACACCCCCAAACTTTAGGGACGTAATTTACAATTTTTCCTAAAGTTTATCATTTTTATTAAATATTGAATTAATATATGCTTATACAGGAAAAATATCAACAAGCTCGTAGCTGTCTCGAGGAGCAAGTTAAACACCCATCAGATGGTCGATATGCTCTTTACAAGGTTCATGTGTTCCGTATCATTAAGGTCTTGTTTGGATTGAGGGGGGAGAAAATGATGAGTAGGGGAGAGTAAAGTAGAATTAGCTGAAAATAAGCTAATTTTAGGTCAACTCTACTCCTCCCCCTTCTCCTCAATCCAAACGGACCATTGATAAATTCAAAAGGAGAGAGAAAATAAAATAAATAAATAAAACTTGTTAAGTATGTATAAAGACTACTAAAGTTGAATGTGGTCCATATTTCTTAAGTTCGACTTGCAAGTTGCAACCATATTTTAAAATGAAAAAGAATCTTCATAAACTCTAATTTTTTTTCTAAATGACTCTTTGTTCGAAAGTTTACGTTTTTTTGGTGGTGAGATTATAAGAAGATTTAGTAAATTAACAATAACATTTTTTTTAATTTGAGATAAAAATTCAATTTCAGCATAATCTATATATATATATATATATATGTGTGTGTGTGTGTGTGTGTAAAACTCTTTCTTGTAGACTTGTCCCCCCTCTTCCCACTTCACAAAAATTTATATTTGTGAAACAATTATCACACTAAAGATACACAATGATAATTTTCAATAATGGACAGTGAAAAGTTTGGCTACAATTCTTGCTAGGTTTACAAAGCTGACAACCTGATTAATGATCAGACAATAACATAGTAGACAACATAACATACTAGTTTTCTTATTAAGAACCTTTACTTTCTCTTTATGACGGTTCTTTTGACTTTTGTAGGCTATTGTATATACCATGCTGGATGAGATGGGCGAGGCAGAGATATGGTGGAACCGTTTCACTGAAGGAGGATCTGATTCTGATATACCTAATCCAGGGGGACCCCCTGAATTTTTAAATCGAAATTAAAATTAATTATACTTGGCCCCTTAAAAATTAAAAGTTCAGTGTAGAAAGGGAAATCCTGTAAAAATAAATATTCTGATAAATATATACATATTCTGTAGATAATTTGTACAATAGGCAATTTTTTTTTTTTAAGAAAAAAAAATGAGGACAACCCTGTAAAATTATATCTTTAACTCTACTTAAAATATTTACAAAATATAACAATATCCTAGTAATTCATGTTTTCAAAACAAATTTAATCAAAATTAAAAGAAAAATATATATATATATATATGACCCTAGAAAAAAAACAAAAACAAAACGTATCGCACCTGCTACTCATTAATGTAATGCATTGCAGGTTTTTTTTTTTTTTTTTGGGGGGGGTGGGGGGGGGGGAGAGAGAGAGAGAGAGAGAGAGAGAAAGAGAATAATGCATTGAAGCTGTGTTAAAAAAATAATAATAAAAAAAAACCATATCAATTTGGCCCACTGGGCTGATCTTGTAATCTGGTGGGGACCATATCTATGTCTTCACTGTCGAACCTCCTTCGGCCTCTTTCTCGGGGATGGGCAAGCCCAAAAATGAGATATTTCAACAATCAATGAAAATAAAAACATTCCAAAAATCTTACAAGCTATCATCATATCAATAGAATCTCTATAAAAATCCTAAATGGTCGTAGATGGGTGATTTTGAGTCGGAATATACCTCTAACATACATATGTTTAAAAACTAGCATCCTCACACGTGCGAAGCACGTGTGGTAAGGCTCTTTTCTTCTTTTTTTTGGATTAATGTCATCATAACCAAATTTTTTATAACATCTTTCATATAGTTCACGCATCACAAACTGTCATAAAGTTACAAATCCACAATATATGCAGTTGAGGAAGTACGGTACAAAATATAATTAAATTGAAGTAGCATATAAATTTAGATCAAAGGCTTACCAATTTTGACATGAAAATTTCTAATTATTGAGAAGAATTTAGTATATGAAACAATGAGTGCGGAAGAAAATAGTGTTGGTTAGAAATAGCATGAAAGAAGAAATTGAAGGAATATTTTGAGTTTGGAGTTTCATGGGATCTAATATTATTATATGGTCCTAAGTTCAAGAAGTTAAAAATCTCACTTGGTGGGTTCTATTTTTCGGGGGAAGGTTTGGGCCACAAGTGAAGAAAAGTGGTAGATTTTTCTATACTATCTAAAAGAGGATTTTCTTCTTCGATCTAGACTTTTATGTGGTTCAGAAATACCCTTAAATCCTACGTTTAACAATAACAAAACTTGAGGATAATCTGGTAAAAATATATCTTCAACTCTATTTAAAATGCGTACAAAATAGGACACCCTCCTACTAATTCATGTCTTCAAAACAAACTTATCTACAATTAAAAATAAATTTTTTTAAAAAAAATTCTTAGTCCACTTTGTATATTTCCTTCAAGATCACGTCCCAACTTTTTTTTTTTTTTTTTGTACTTTATCAAAACTCATTAGTTTCTTTTTTTTTTTAATTTTTGGGTTATGCCATAATCTAAAAACTGAGATGAATGGAAAACTATGACAATAAACCCACCCAAAAAAAAAAAAAAAATTTATTGCACACGCAAAGCGTGTGTGACGAGGCTAGTGGTTAAATAATTAAATTCAACTTTCCTAATAGCTAACATATTTGGGACAATCAGTAATTTATCAGTATTATCCAAAGTCATAATTTTTCTTTTTATTTCTTTAACAAGAATCTAAACTTATGGTTTAATTAGACTAAATTGCAATTTTCACCTTCCAAGTCTGAGGTATCTCTAATTTTGCCCCCTAGAGTTTCAAATTAAATTTTAAATCCATACTCTTAACGTTACGCATAATTTGGATTTTAAGTCCCTTCATATAATACACCATGATGAGGTGCCTATCAAATGCCAACTAAGCCCAAAATGGTGTAGTTTTTCTTTAATCAAAACTATGTTGGTTTGAACCCTATTAAAGACACGTGAGTTATTATTTTGACTAAAATGTAATTTACATCCTTGTAGTTTGGGGTAATTTGGATTATGCCTCTTAAAATTTTAAATTTTGCATCTATAAAACTACTTCCTTTTGAGTTTGGGTGGCACTTAATGTACACATCATCACAATGCATCAATGGAAGGCAATCCTAACAATATGTAACTTTAGGGGTACATAGAGGTGGCAGTATTTAACACAACTCATGAACATAATACAAACACGACGAGAAGTTAGCCAATTAGGCCTTAGGATCTATGTCAGATTAAGGTTAACACAAATTGATTCATTTAATAAATATGTCAATTTGAATTTGATACATGAAACCCATCTAACTCGTTTAACTAAATGTCAATTTTACCAATTTATCTTCAAAATTAATGATTGTAATTATAATTTAATTATTGATAACTTTGTTTGAAATCTAATTATATACTTACACATTTTGTAAAATATGAGAATTGATAACAAGTTATTTATGTCAAGTAAACATGTTAACTTGACTACATGACCTATTTATCAAATGAGTCATGTTAACCCTAACACAATTCATTTCTTAAACAATTTAAGCAAGTTGTGTTGTGTTAACCTATTTAATAAATAAGGCATCTTAGGATTGATATAGATCTTAACAAGATTAATAAACATGTCATGTTCATGTCGACCTATACAGTCAAATACTCATGAGTCAATATGACACATAAACACTAATTATCATCCCTATAACAAGTGGAAATTTAAATTTGAGGTGAGGTGTCCTTGAACTCTTTTACCATATTAAATTATCGATTCTCCAAAAAATATAAGTTGTTAAGACTTAGGAGATTGTGAATTTATTTATTTAATTTAACAATTTGAAACTTTAAGCCCTTGTTTGGGACGAGGGAATGGAAGGGAATGAAGAGAATAATTTTAAAATATTATTCCCTTCCCTTGTTTGTGAGTTTTAATGAAGGGAATGTAAAATTCATTCCCTTATTTGGGAGTTTAAGTGGGAGAGAACGGAATGGGTAAGAGAGAATACGCATTCTTCAATATTCCCTTAAAATCTCAAATTTTCTTTCCTTCTTAAATTGGGAGGAATTGGAGGGAATGAAATTAGATTTAATAATTTTTTTACTAAAACTCCTAAAATACCCCTATGTATTAAGTTATTTATTTTAAAATATGGGGTCTAATAGTAATTGGCGTAAATGCACTTTTAGTCCCTACATTTTAACCCGATTTCTATTTTGGTCCCTACATTTTATTTTTACCACTTTTAGTCCCTAAACCAATTAACGCGTAACGTTTAAGTCCTTACCGTCACTCAACTAATAGAAAATGCTGACATGACTAACGGAACACTCTATTAGTTGACGTGGCACTGATGTGGTAAAAAAAAAACCTTAAATCTAATTTAATTTTAAAAAAATATTACTTATCATTAATAATTTTCATAAGAGCATTACAACCACAACCTGTGCTTCTTGTTCTTCCCAATCAAACCCAGCAACAAGAACTCAAACCCAGATTACAAGAACACAAACCTAGCAACCAATAACTCAAACCCAGATAACAACAACACAAACCAAAAAAGAAAAAAAAAAAGAGATCAAACACAAACACAAACCCAAATCACAACAACACAAATGAAAAAAAAAAAAATAGTGATCAAAAAATTTATTCATGTTCTTCAACTTGTTCTACATTTAACAGCTTGTTCTTCCCAAATCAAACCCAGCATCCAAGAACTTAAACCCATCACAAGAACACCAAAGAAAAGAAAAAAAAAAAGATTATCATCTCTCACTCTTTCATTGATGAACCCGAGTTCTCCCATTCATTCCCAACAAGAACAACTCTCACGGTCTCAAGACCTAAACAGTATGACCCACAAGACAAACCCCAGCAAAACCCAGCAAGACCCAAACAAAATGACTGATCTGAAGAAAAGCGCTGTCGCTTCGGTGGTGGAGGTGGACTCGCTGGGATCTAAAGAAGAGCGCCGCTGCAAGATCCATCCCTGTCCACCAAAACCCCAAGCTGCCATCCCAAAATCACCCTAAGCCGCCATCCTTATCTTCTTTGCCTTCGCCCACTACCGTTCACCAACGACGCCACCCTAGGCAGTAGCTGCCAAACCCACACCTCCCTCTCTAATTCTCTCGCCTTTGCCCACTCTCTCTCTTTTCTATCTAATCTGAAGGGCCAGTAAGAGAGGAAAAGAAAGCCCACTCTCTCTCTTCACGATCTAATATGAAGGGTTAATAAGAGAGGTAAAGAGAGAGGGTGAGTTAAAGAGAGTCTGAACTTAAACAAGTTTGGAGAGAAAGGGCTTAAGACAATTTTGAATCTATATTCCCAGTGGGTTGAGATTTTGATCTAGGTTTGTGGGGTTTCAAAAGTTTTTTTTTTTTAATTTTGTGTCTAAAAACTGGCATATTTAATTTTGTGAAAAGAGAGAAGAATGAATTGACAGAGTCGCAAAGTGGGAAGAAGAAGAAAAATAAAGAAGAAAAAGAAACTAGGCACAAACATAACATAACAGATCTAAGTTCCCCCATTTTTTTGTTATTAATTATGTTTTTTTGTTTTTTATAATTTTTAAAGTTGGTAAATTTATTTTTTAAGGTTAGATACTGATGTGGAAACTGACGTAGATGGACACGTTAGCATTTTTAATATTATTTCAATCGACACATCAGCATTTACCGTGCCAACAGTGCACTCGTTTGTCACATCAACTTTTGCCATTAGTTGAGTGATGGAAATGACCTAAACGTTACATGTTAATTGGTTTAGGGACTAAAAGTGGTAAAAATAAAATGTAGGGACCGAAATAGAAATCGGGTCAAAATGGAGGGACTAAAAATGCATTTACGCTATAGTAATATTGTCTTAAAATGATTTCATTTCTTTTTCTCTATGTTTCTTCCAAATAAAGTTACTTACATTCCATTCACTTGCATTACTTTTTATTCCTTTATTTTAAAACATCAAAAGAAAGTCTGTTAGGAATGCTATAACCATATGGATAATAATTGTTGTATTGAGATTTAGTTAGTTAGTTACAATTCCAAGCATGTTAATACTTGTTAGGAACCTAGAGGTTCCTAATGTGGATGGGTATGAATTGTAGGGGGGTTGATGGGAATTGTAGGGAAATTGACTTAATTCGAGGTAATCACCCTCCATAGAGAGAGAGAGAGAGAGAGAGAGAGAGAGATGCACTAATGCACTTAGAAATTGGTTTATTCTTCAATTGTTATCTAATGTTGAATTACAATCATGTATTTATAGGAGACTAGCCCTAATCTTATTGGCCCACATGACCTTATCCTATTGATTTTATTATTCTCCATGTGCATTAATAATTCCAACATGTGCTAAATGTAATTAACATGCGCTAAATGTAATTAACATGCTTGCAATTGTAACTAACTAACTAAATCTCAATACAATAATTATTATCCATATGCTTATAACATTCCTAACATTTTATTATTAGGAACCCGGTGGTTCCTAATGGAGATGGATGGGAATTATAGGGGAATTGATGAGAATTGTAGAGAAATTGACTTAATTCGAGGTAATCACCCTCCATAGAGAAATAGAGAGATTAAAAGAGAGAGAGAGAGAGAGAGAGAGAGAGAGAGAGATGCA
Source organism: Castanea sativa (assembly GCF_040712315.1). Lineage (NCBI taxonomy): Eukaryota > Viridiplantae > Streptophyta > Magnoliopsida > Fagales > Fagaceae > Castanea > Castanea sativa. Next base: position 54,294,756 of record NC_134017.1, read on the forward strand.
CTAATGCACTTAGAAATTGGTTTATTCTTCATTGATATCTAATGTTGAATTACAATCATGTATTTATAGGAGACTAGCTCTAATCTTATTGGCCTACATGACCTTATCCTATTGATTCTATTATTCCCCATGTGCATTAATAATTCTAACATGTGCTAAATGTGATTAACATGCTTGGAATTGTAACTAACTAACTAACTAAATCTCAATACAACAATTATTATCCATATGCATATAGCATTCCTAACATTTACCTTCCCTTGAAAACACCTTGCCCACAAGGTGTTGTTGTAATCTTCATGAGGAGTGATCGGCCACTACACCAATACCTTAAGGCATCTTGACCGTTGAACACGCCAACAACTCCAAAGCAATTAATCGCAGCCCAAAATTTGAGTTAACAGGTTTCATTTCGAATTAGACCAGCAAACTGAATTAGACTAGCAAATGAACACTCCCAGCAAAACCTTGACCTTTGATTTGTTGGATGATTGAAGCCATGCACAACAACCCCAACAAGAAAGTTTACTAGTACACCATCACATATGAGAGTGTGTCCCTCTAGACCAATAAGGCTAAATTCTATCATTCTTTGTTGTCCGTAGTATACATCATATTCTTTTTTTGCGTAGACCATAGCCAAAGCACCAAGGAACTTGAACAATTTTATACCTTTCCACATAGCCAATATTTCCTTGTCCTTTAAAACAAATTCACCACTCCATTTTGTAATTACAAAAGCCAACTTCTCAAAAACTTCATACCCACACATCATTCTCAATGCCAAGGGGTTTTCAAATGAATGGTTGGTGAATGGGAAGTACATATCAATCCAAAACATTTCTATAGTACCAACTATATCACAAGGTTCAGAATTTCTCACCTTTGGACAAATCTCCTTCCCATGCAATGGACCATAAGCATCCGGTGTGATTTTGATCTCTAAGTGATCCGCATTGACGAAGAATGGTGGAGTTATTCCAAAATGATAACCCACGAAGAAACTATTATTCAATTTTCTTTGTTCACTAAACACAATTGGTTTACTATTCTTAAGAACCATTGTTTGTTCTTTGAGCTTCTCAGGACTTTTGCTTAATGAACAACAAAGATTATCACATGGATCTTCAAAATCATGGGCAAGTTCAGTTGATTCACGAAGCTTTAACTTGTCGCTTGTACCTTCAAGAAGTTGTATCTCTTCTTCGAACATATTCTTAAGATCCTCTTGCACTCTTGAAAGTTCTTCCTTCATGGTCATGTTAGATTCATCCAATGCCTTCATCTTCTTTTGAAATATCCTTGACTTCTTCTAAGGCTTTGTTCAACAATTGCTGTATTTCTTTCAAAAGTTTCCTTTGATCACAATTGCTCGACTCCAGATCAACAGCTCTAATACCGATTGTTAGGAACCCGGTGGTTCCTAATGGAGATGGATGGGAATTATAAGGGAATTGATGGGAATTGTAGGAAAATTGACTTAATTCAAGGTAGTCACCCTCCATAGAGAAATAGAGAGATTAAGAGAGAGAGAGAGAGAGAGAGAGAGAGAGAGATGCACTAATACACTTAGAAATTGGTTTATTCTTCATTGATATCTAATGTTGAATTACAATCATGTATTTATAAGAAATTAACTCTAATCTTATTGGCCCACATGACCTTACCCTACTGATTCTATTGTTCCTCATGTGCATTAATAATTCTAACATGTGCTAAATGTGATTAACATGCTTGGAATTGTAACTGACTAACTAAATCTCAATACAACAATTATTATCTATATGCGTATAGCATTTCTAACAAAGTTACTTAATTTCATTTTTTTCTTTTCTATTCATTTTATTTACTTAAATACATTTCATTCCATTCCTTCCCTTTTCATTCTTTTATAATTATTTATAAGCTCCCAAACAAAGCTTAAGGATGTAGATAGTAAATTTAGTCTTCTAGATATGTTAGTACTTAGTACTTCTTAACAAGTTATTATTAAGAATCTAACACCATGGCCATGCCTACCCCACCCCACGTGACTCTTTTGGCGACCTAATTGAAGTCACCTAGAGCTACAATTCATATGAATTGAAGTTGTGGGCCGGCGACCTTGGAAGACCTTGATTTCCTACAAGGTACCAAAACAAGGTTAGGCAGAAGGACTACTCGGATATTTATGGTATTGAGGATTTACGACAATTTATCTTATCCTATCACAACCAACTATCTATCTGCTAGGCTTTATATGTAGCTTCGCGTGCTTTGGCAATCTCATTCTCTCTATCTTAGGATCCCCACGTGTTTGCATGTCTTTGCCGACAGAGAACTATTAAGGAACCAACGGAAAACTTTGATTGCTGTACAACCTATTAGGGTGCAATTCATTGTCGACGCCAATGTCCCATGCACGTGATGTCTTGTTATCTCCAGCGGGGTTTACTATGAACTGAACTCACTCACACGCCCAAACGAAATTCAATCTTGGTTGGTTATGTTCAAAGGAGATGCTTGCTTGTCGTGGATGTCTTTTTCCCTATTTTAATCAGTGGTGTTTTATAAAAAGAGAGAAGGGAACTCTTTTATTTATATATATAATAAAATTTTCAGTCTTCATAGCATATGACACATGATTTAACATATAATACAACATCGATCTACGAAATGATTTACCTTTTCAAAAAAATTTATATGTTTTTGTGAATATTTATGATATTCTTCTCATTTTGATTGTGATGGATGTTGTTTGTCTAGTTATTGTCGTACCAAAGACGATTTGTGCTCTCGTCATAATAGTTGAGAGGACCTTCAATCCTCGACTGCATAGCTACTAGATAGAGGGCGCAGAGTTGGTGAGGTAAAAAGGGTTGGAATCACCTCTCATCAGTACAATCACCGAAACCAAGGTCCGTTTGGTAATATTATTCTAGTAACGTTATTTATATTTTTTAAAAATACGTGTTGGTGAAAAAGTGTGTTAAAATACAAATAATGTTGTTTAAATACTAAAAAATATTGTTTAAACAATGATAACAAACGGTCCACAAGATGTCATAAATTTTTTTTTTTGGGTAATTAAAAAATGGTTAAGAGGTGACTAGAGTGGCTTTCTTATCTGAGCATAACCATAATATAACACCTTAACCATTCCTAGGCTTGAGATGGAGATGAGATATAAGAAACACCAACATACAGTTGGTTATTTGAGATTCAAATCCAAATCTTGAGACTTATTAACCCGATTTCTTACCAATTAGACCACCCGAATGTTGGTAAGATTTTATGAAACCGCATCTACAATTTTTTACCCTTGACATTCTGATATTCGTCCATCTTGTGAAGATTACAACTAAGAATGGGAGTTAATTGATGGGTATTGTTTGTCTACTTATTCTTGTATTAGACATTTCAGTCATTAACATGCCCAAGCACCGCCACACACTCTTGGTGCGATGGTCACTTTGCAAGTATAAGTGCTTGTGGGGTGTGGGGGGTAAGGGCCGGGGTTCGAGTCTCCAGAAGGGAGCTTCACACACATATACACTTAGATTAGACTAGAGTAGAATTTTATCTTGTAAAAAAAAAAAAAAAAAACACCCAAGCCGTGGTATTTGACTTTTAATTCCCAATTCCACAACGCAGGGTTGGCTTGATAAATTTTTAGCCTTTTTAATAAATATCAGTTAAATACTATTTATATAACTTTCTATTTTGTATAAATTTTCTGCATTAAAACTGTTATTATTTTTTGAGAGGTACGTAAAATAATTGATAATTAAGCTTTTGTATTTAGGTGCAAGTGAACTGGCACAGACACAGCAAAATTAGGGCATGTACAGTTGGCAGGGTCCCTTGAACCCCAATAAATGTCAATATTCAGTAAGAATAACCATATACATTCTTTTCCATGTGAAAATGCTGAGCCACTGTCGTTATAATGTGATTCTCATAATGTGATTCAGTAAGAATAACCATTTCTCGTATCTCTTAATCTTAATAACTTTTTCCTACTATAAAAAATATGACATGAAGATCGATGTAACATATTCAATTATTCTGTCTTGTGATAATTCAGCCATATATATATATTCTGTCATGTGAAAAATCATGGATGGGCTCCACCTATACTGAATTAAGATTCTAGATTCAATTTCTATCATATTCGCATGTTCAAACTCAAATCACGATTCACGAATAAAAAACAGAAGAAGCCATATCACTCATTGGATGGGCATAAATCTAGAGAGAGACGTACACTTTTCTAATCTTTGATCCAGCTCTATTAATTCCAAAATGACATCCAATAGTGACATGGCCACCACAAGGACCATAGCTTCTTATTATCGTCAATTTAAATCCCAAAATTGAAAATTCCTTCTTCTTTTTTCTTTTTTCTTTTTTTTATAGTAAAGGAAAAATTTTAGCCACAAACTTGAAAACTCTACTCAATATTTTTATAATAGCTATATATTTTGACCATTAGATTAAATGTACTTTATATTCTTAAAATTTATGTCAAATTTTGTGCGAATAAGATGTTATTTACTGTTTGATCATGAAACTTATTTTTTATACATAATTTTAAATTACAAAATTGTGAAACTTAAACATTTAGTTGATAACATAATTATTAATCTTTAATCTCTAAAAATTTTGCAAATATAAAAAATTTAAAAAGAAAATATAATAGAATGGTAGGTTTTTCAAAATTTACTTCCAATTAAAACATATTAAGTAAAGTTATAATCACTTACTACAAGTCTACAACTATGTTGCTATAACAAAATTTGTAGTTGATTATCAAAAAAAAAAAAAAAATTGTAGTTAAACTTTATCTTATAGTGTAATAAATAGTTTTTTCTTCTTCTTTATTTTTTTTTTCATTTTGCTTTTTTTTTTTTTTTTGTAAAGAGTTTGAAAAGTAAAATAGAGATTTGAGAGGATTAATTGGGGAGACTTGTTGGCCAACCCGGAAAGGATACGATGAACGACTGCCCCTAACAAAAAAATTATTCGACCAACAAGGAAAGCAACGAATGAGGGATAGCCGCGTCAACACCATTAACAAGTTTTAACTTTTAATAATATCTATTAACTATATAAAAAGCGGCTATGCTGCTACAGTGTTTTGCCACTGTTCATACAACGTTTTGCACTGTGCAGCACTATAACTGCAACAGTGTTTTGGTTTAGTGAGTCTTTTTTTTTTTTTTTCCCGTTTATTCAACCCTTTTGTTTATTCAACTGGCACTGTAGCTATAGTGCCTAAAGTTTTTTTTTTTTTTAGTAATCGGTTTGTGTTTTTTTTTCCCCTTATAAATATTGATGTAAGCTGACATTTATATTGTTATATTAACACAACAAATTTCACAATATTTTCACAATTATTGACCTGTCAATTTTTTACAAGTCGAAATAAAATAAAATATGAGATTAGTTTTTTTTTTTTTAGTAATCGGTTTGTGTTTTTTTTTTTTCTTTTAAATATTGATGTAAGCTGACATTTATATTGTTATACTGACACAACAAATTTCACAATATTATGTATTGACATGTCAATTTCTTACAAATCGAAATAAAGCGGCTATGCCACTACAGTGTCTTAGCAATATACATCCAGTGTTTTGCATTGTGCAGCACTATAGCTACATCACTGCTTTGGTTTAGTGAATCTTTTTTTTTTTTTTCTGTTTATTCAACTGGCACTGTAGCTATAGTGCCTAAAGTTTTTTTTTTTTTTTTTTCAAGTAATCAGTTTGTATTTTTCTTTTTCTTTTAAATATTGATGTTGTAAGTGCACAATTGTACCCGGACCCAAAAACAAGTGTTGGGCTCAGGCCCAAGAAACCTTATACAATAAAATTTGTAAAGTATGGATTTGAAATCTAGGTTCGGGATGTTGGAAGTTTGATTAACAAAATATAGTGTCATAATCTATGCAAACGGTAAACGAATATGACAAAGAGACCTCCTCGGACGTAAGCCGAGGAAGATTTGTATATATATTCTCTCTCTATGCCAAAGTTTACAATTCTCAATTCCTATTTTTCTTAGCAGAAAGTGCAGATCCCTCTCTATTTCCTCTCTCGTTTCCTTATATACTTCTTCCTCTTCACTGGTTCATCCTTGTGTCATACAAATCTCTCCCTTGGATACTTGTCCCATCCACCACCTTCTTGAAGTCTTCAAATAATAGCAAAAATGCTTAATTCTACTGTTCAGAGGTCATTTCCCATTAATGTGGCCAGGGAGGTAGATGCAGAGCTTTTAATATGGTGGTAGTAGCCTTTTCCTCTGATATTTCTCACACATCCTTCCTTCTAAAGGGTGCTTGGATCACCCTTTTACCTATTAGTTCTTCCAGCATTCTACCTCTAACCCATTTAGCAAGTCCTAAGACCTGTCCGAGGAGACACTCCTCCTTGGACAACTCCTCGAACTACTACAATGTAGATTGACTTGTAGGTCTAGAGGCCATGATCAAAACAGACTAGTACCGACCGATTAAACCCAAAACCCAAACATTTATTCAATAACTGTTACCACCCACAATAACCCTTCAAAACTTTATGTTTCCCTCCCATCCGAGGAGAGAAATAGAGTTTTAAACCGACCAGCATACCTTTCACGTGCTTTGCAAACCGCCACACGTGTATGGGTCCTTTCATTCCCTGAAAACGCCTCTGACGCTTCGAAACCCGGAACGCGCGCATTTATGACCGCAAGTTACATCCTGTTCCCCACGTTCGACGGTGGGATGTGCATCCAACGGCCCAGATTAGCTCTAAAAATTTGAGCGGGACAATTTTAATTTCGAGGCCACCTCCCGCACGCCAAAAACGCCTGAAAATCCGCGCCCTCATTCATATCTTCAGAAATCAATCGTGTCTAAATGTCAATCATTACATTTTCTCTCCAGAAGCTTGTGAAGAATCGCATAACCAACTCTCGTAAGTTCTTACTTTCTTTACTCATTCCTCTTCAGCTTCTATCCTCGGCCACCATCTAAACCTCTTTTCTTCTTTAGACTCTCATTTTCGCGTCTCCCAAATGGGTAAATTTAAGTGTTTGGTAGATACTGACGCCGATATGGAGGGTTTTAGGGCCAAATACCAGATTTCCAATGACGTAGGTCTAAGATATTGCCTAGTAGAAGCCGTAGGTAACGCTAGAAGAGAGGGAGAAGTCCTCATTCCCATGATCGCCTTCATAGAAGGTAGGATGACTCTCCCCATGAAAAATGTGACCAGTGAATACCTTCGCAACCATAGATTATGCCCGGACCAATGTACACCAAACACATTTAGAGTCTTAGGTTGTGTCGACGCTCTGAATGAGCAAATGGGTCTGAACCTCACATGGCACGACGTTGTCTACATGTACGAGTGCCATAAATTTAAAAATGTAGGATATTACATTAAATCCCGGTCTAGCATAGTTAGGCTGATTTCCTGTCTTCCTAAATCCAACAAAGGCATGAAGGACGACTACCTCATCGCCTCAGGAAACTGGTATGACGGTCCTCACTGCTCAGTCGAATGGGGAGAGCCAGGTGTGACTCCTTAGGAGTTAGATTTCTTAACCCATGATTCAATCCCGTTGCCTTTACCGCCTTTAATTTTTATTGCACATTATTACTCCTTGTCTTGATGTTTATCACTATTCTGATCATGCTCGTCTTCTCGGATGCTTTTTCTCACAGATAAATAACACGTACGCCCATGCCTCAGCCTTTGCAACGTTGCTGACTTGAACCGTGTCCTCCGCTCCGAAGTATTCGTCAGTGAGGACCTACAAGTGAGAGCCGCCCACCTGATATTGGGATACGACCCCATATCAGTGGACTTTCAAGAAATTGACAACGCGATCATTGCGGGAGATAAGCGATGCAAAAGGATAGATGTGGAAAGACCTAGCTTCCTTTCCAACCGCGAACTCCCCGATGACCCTTCCATCATTCTATACACACGCCCTATCGTCGCGATTCCTCTCTCGGTGCACTCCCAGAAAACTGCCGTCCGAGAAGAGCAAGCGTCCTCGCAACAATCGTTGGACGAGGAGATAGACCAATTTCAACTCGAGGATGTTGAAAGGCCTCGAGGAGATCCACTTTTCATTCTCTCGAATGAGGAACACGCGCCCGCAGAGACTTTGGGGATACAAGGTCTGGTGATTGCCCAACCTGACTCTAACTCCGAAGAAGAAGAAGACATGGACGCTTTACGGCAGCTGATGCACAAGAGGGGCATGAAAGTCTCTCAAAAGGGAACAGGTGGGTCGCAGGTCCCTCCATCCCTACCCCCACCCCCTCCTCCCTCCGATCCTAAGCCTCCTGTTGCGGAGCCTAAGAAGAAGAGGAAGAATGGGGCCAAGAAGACGGATGCGAAGAGCCAGAAGAAGTTGAAACAACAACAACAACAACAACAACAACAAAAGCCTAGCAAGGGCAAGGGGCGTGCCTCCTCAATGGAAAACGGGGAGAACAAGGACCTTGCCGAGGTACGACTTGCCCCGGCTAACTGGTCTCTCGAGCTTAAACTGGACGAGGCACCAATCTCCTCCCAGTCTTGCAACAGGGCGTTCCAGCAAAGCCATGCCCTCCACCTGGCCGACGCCTTGGAACGTCCTCTTCTTCTGTCCAAGGACATGGACGCCCTGGACAAAATAAACCAGCCGCATCTGTTTCTTTCGCTAAAAAGGGACTTGGCTCTGGTAAGTATTTGAGTCTTATGCTCACCTCATTTTTTCATTACACCGTATCGTAAGAAACGTTCTTATGCACTTGATACTTGCGTTTCTAATAGTGTATTCATTTTCATATTTCACCACAGGCCATCTAGGAAGTCTTTGCTGCTGAGAAATGGGTGGAAGATTCTCGGAAGAAGGCTGGACTTGAACTGGAGCTTAGGCAGGAGACCGAGAAGTCCTTAGGCCAAGCTCTTACGCAGAATGAGAAGCTAACCATACAGCTGACGGAGCTGAAGAGGGAAAAAGACGGTGCCGAGGCTAGCCTGAAGACGATGAGGACCCAAGTGGAGGGGCAACGCAAGCTTCTTCGTCAAAAGGATGAAGACTTGTCCAAAACTCAACAGGAAAACTCCGACCTGAAGAAGGAGCTTGCCAGGATGAAGGACGAGGCTCGTACCTTAAAGGACTCCATGGAGGCAGCGAAGAAGATTGCTTACAAAGAAGGGTTGGTGGCGACAGAAAACCAGCTGACTGAGGAGTTCGTTGGGCTGTGCCAAGAGTATTGCCAACAGGTGTGGGAGGAAGCCTTAAATGTGACAGGGATTCCCTTAACTTCCGAGCTGAGGAAACTCGAAAACATTTGGCTCCCCCTTCACATCCAGGTGATAGAAGAAGTTCCTCCTGTCACCCCTGCCCCTGAGACAGCATCTTCCATGCTCCCTCCTATGATCCCAGAGCCCATTCCTACTCCTATAGAACCTACGAGTTCCAATAAAGAGAAGGAACAAGGTGAAGGTGCCAAGAAGACTACGAGCCAAAGTGCCGAGCCCTATGTCCCTCCACTAGTGGCAACAGACAAGGGAAAACAAGCCCAGTTCTCATTTGAAATAAAGCTGAAACGCACAGAGGCTGCCAGCACGTCCAAGCAGAACCCCCTTCAAAAGCTTAGGGTCTAGCCTAGTTAGGACTTCTCTTTTTGTTATGTAACAAAATTTTTAAATTTTTTGCTTTGAATGTACATTAACAATAATTAATGAGAAATTGTCTGGTTTAATTTTCATTTGACTTGCAATTTTTAGTATAAAAATACCCCTCAGCACAAAAATGAATGAATGGAACAACTAACTCCACTTGCAATATTTCAATTTGTTATGACTTTAAATAGAAGTACACATACTTAGCTTATACTTTGCAAATCATGCCTCAAGAGCATAACATATGTGACGTAGCAATATACAGTCAAAAACTTAACTTAGAATTTAATTTAGGGCATAAAGCAATCCAAGTGTTTCATCAACACCTCAATACTAATGTGATATGGTTTTTGCCAATGTTCTCAAAGTAGAGGGTTCAAGGACCGAGCATAATCAAACTTCCTTTCAACAACAAGTAGGATGTCAGTTTTTTACAAGGCATGTGGTCCGAGGACCATGCATGACCAAGTTTCTATTTGACACTTAGAAATAATAACTTGAAATGTTAATTTCCCCAAAGTAGAAGGTCTGTGGACCCGACATAACTAAGGTTCTGTTTAACAAATGATAAGATATCAATTTCCACTAGGTATGTGGTCCAAGGACCATCCATGGCAAGGTTTCTATTTGACACTTGATAAGATATCAATTTCCACAAGGTATGTGGTCCGAGGACCATCCATGGCCAAGTTTCTGTTTGACACTTACAAATAGTAACTTGAAATATTAATTTTTCCAAAGTAGAAGGTCTGTGGACCTGACATAACTAAGGTTCTATTTAACAAATGATAAGATATCAATTTCCACAAGGTATGTGGTCTGAGAACCATCCATGACCAAATTTCTGTTTGACACTTGATAAGATATCAATTTCCACAAGGTATGTGGTCCGAGGACCATGCATGACCAAGTTTCTGTTTGACACTTAGAAATAGTAACTTGAAATATTAATTTCCCCAAAGTAGAAGGTCTATGGACCCAACATAACTAAGGTTCTGTTTAACAAATGATAAGATATCAATTTTCACAAGGTATGTGGTCCGAGAACCATCCATGACTAAGTTTCTATTTGACACTTGATAAGATATCAATTTTCACAAGGTATGTGGTCCGAGAACCATCCATGACCAAGTTTCTATTTGACACTTGATAAGATATCAATTTCCACAAGGTATATAGTCCGAGGACCATGCATGACCAAGTTTCTGTTAGACATTTAGAAATTTGCGAGAAATAAACCCAAGTACATATTGATAATTTGAACAACGAACAATAAAAGTACTCTTTATTAATAATAATACCTTCGTAGGTTGTTTACATTCCAAGGATGTTGTACAACTTTTTCATCCCAAGGACGTTGTACAACTTTTTCATCTAGATCAGCTAATCGATATGATCCTATGCCCGCTACAGAGATGATCCGATAGGGTCCTTCCCAATTTGGTGATAGCTTTCCCCATACTGGATTTTTGGCAGTACCCACGACTTTCCTTAACACCAAATCCCCAGGCGCTAGTGGCCTTAGTTTCACATAAGCATCATATCCTCGTTTAATCTTCTGTTGATAATAAGTCATTTGGACCATGGTGGCCTCTCGCCGCTTCTCAACCAGATCCAGGCTTTTTTCAAGGAGGCCATCTTTATTTTTCGAGCTAAAAGAACTTGTCCTTAGTGTGGGGAAACCAGATTCTAAAGGTATCACCGCCTCAGCCCCATAGGTCATGGAGAAGGGTGTTTCTCTAGTGGATCTGCGTGGCGAAGTCCGATACATCCATAAAACATGTGGTAACTCCTCTACCCATTTACCCTTCGCATCATCGAGCCTCTTCTTAAGTCCACTGACTATGATTTTGTTAACAGCCTCGGCCTGCCCATTTCTCTGAGGATAAGCTGGGGTGGAGTATCTGTTTGTGATGCCCATGTCACTACAATATTTCATGCAAGCTCTACTATCAAATTGGACGCCATTATCTGAAATAAGTGTGTGAGGTACCCCAAATCTAGTGATAATATTCTTCCAGATAAACTTCTTGGAGTCGATATCTCTAATATTTTCTAAGGGCTCAGTTTCGACCCATTTGGTGAAGTTGTCAGTTCCCACGAGTAACCACCTTTTGTTTGCCACAGCCCTCGGAAAAGGCCCAACTATATCCAGTCCCCATTGAGCGAATGGCCAAGGACTGGACAAAGGATTAAGGACTCCCCCAGGCTGATGAATGTTGGGAGCGAACCTTTGGCATTGGTCACACTTTTTCGCGTAATCTTGAGCTTCCCTCTACATATTGGGCCACCAATATCCCTGAGTCAGAGCTCTATGGGCTAAGGACCTTCCCCCAGTATGGCTTCCACAAATTCCCTCACGCAATTCTTCCAAAAGTGCCTCCGTTATTTCAGGATGTACACATAGTAAATATGGTCCAGAGAAAAAGCGTTTATACAATTTCTGATCCTCGGACAACCAGAAACGAGGCGCCTTTCGACGAATCTTATCTGCTTCAAACTTGTCCTCGGGAAGAATATCGCTTTTTAGAAAAGATATCATAGGGTCAATCCAACTAGGTCTAGGCCTTATTAGATGGATATGGACGGCATTTGCAATGGTCAGAGTTGGTTTTAGCAAGTCTTCAACGAGGATAATCCTAGGCAAACACTGAGCCGAGGAGGTCGCCAAAATGGCCAACGAGTCCGCATGTGTGTTTCCACTTCTAGAAACGTGAGAAAGTATAAAAGAATAAAACTCGGATTGTAAACACTTGATCTGGGTCAGGTAATCTTGCATTCTTGGATCCCTAGCCTCCATGGTCCCCGTCACTTGGCCCACAACTAACTAAGAATCCGAGAATATATGAACTTCCTTTCCCCCCATTCTACGTACCATGTTTATACCAACCAAGACTGCTTCGTACTTGGCCTCGTTATTAGTTGATGAGAACGCTAATCTCAATGATTTTTCGAAAATGATTCCCTCAGGGGATACCAAAACAAGTCCAACACTAGACCCCCTCTGGTTGGCTGCCCCATTAACGGACACCTTCCAAATCGGAGGTCCTTTGTCCATGATCGTGTCAACTGATTTTTCATCCATGTGTGATTCCTTCGCAGTTTCTTCCAATAATGGTTCAGCGAACTCTGCTACCAAATCCACGAGAACCTGGCCCTTCACCGAGGTGCGTGGCATGTATTTGATATCAAAAGCTCCCAAAATAGGTCCCCACCTAACTACCCTTCTCGAGTAGTCAGCATTTCGTAACACTAACTTGAGAGGCAGTTGGGTCAAAACCACAACGGTGTGGAACTGGAAATAGTGAGGAAACTTCCGCGTGGCGTGGACTACAGCCAGAAGTTCCTTCTCTAAGGGCAGATAACGCACCTTAGCTTCATTTAAGGATTTGCTAACATAATAGACCGGTCTTTGTACCCCGTCGTCATCCCTTATAAAGACTAGGCTGACTGCATGGACGGCCACAGCTAGGTATGCAAACAGGATTTCATCAACCTCCGGCCGAGACATGATGGGTGGCCGGAAAAGATATTCCTTAAGTTGTTGGAAAGCTAAAGCACACTCCTCGGACCATTGGAATCCTTTCCATTTGTTTAATAGTTGGAAAAAATGTATGCACCTGTCAACTGATCAAGAGATAAATCTGCTGAGAGTAGCAATCATCCCGGTCAACTTCTGAACTTCCTTTGGATTCCGAGGTGGTTGCAAGCTCTGAATGGCTCTAACCTATGCCGGATTCACCTCTATTCCTCTATGAGTCACCATATAACCTAGGAACTTTTCGGAACCCACCCTAAAAGAACACTTTAAGGCGTTAAGGCGCAGCTTGTACTTTCTAAGTATTTAAAAGATGTCGTCCAGATCTTTCACATGCGTAGGTACTGTCTTACTTTTCACTACCATATCATCCACATATACCTCAATGGTCTTTCCAAGTTGTGATTTAAACATTCTGGTCATCATCCTTTGGTAAGTAGCCTCGGCATTTTTCAATCCGAATGGCATCACTTTATAGTGATAGTTCCCTGTTGGAGTGATGAAAGTAGTCTTCTCATGATCACCAAACGCCAATGGTATTTGGTGATAACCCTAGAAAGTATCTAAAAAACTCATCCGAGGATGCCTAACGGTAGCATCCACAAGCTGATCGATGCGTGGCATTGGGAACGAGTCCTTTGGGCAGGCTTTGTTCAGGTCTGTGAAGTCCACACATATCCTCCACTTTCCGTTCTTCTTTTTCACCACAACTGTATGCGCCAACCATTCTAGATAGAAAACTTCTTTAATAGCCCTAGTCCTTTTGAGCTTGAGCACTTCTTCTTTGACAGCCTCGAAATGTTCTTTGGAGGAACACCGAGGTGGCTGCCTCCTAGGAACAATGGCAGGATTGGCGTTCAAATGATGGTAAATGAAGTTAGGGTCAACCCCCGGAGCCTCATAGGGATCCCAGGTAAAGACATCGATATTGTCCTTCAAAAACTTCACCAATTCTATCTTCTCTTGGTGTGGTAACCATATACCAACTTGAAAGAACCTTTCGGGGTCATCAGCTATGAGAAACCTCTCCAGATCTTCACACATGGCCTCCTCCGCTGCCACCGTATCGAGCGCAGCTAGAGTTGTTAATTGCTATAAGTTCTTCCCAGCCGAGGCCGATGACTCTAATTTGGCTTGATGCAGTACTGCAGCCAATATGCATTGCCTAGCCACTGATTGGCTGCCAAGAATTTCTTCGGTAAATCCCCCCGAGGGGAATTTTACTTTAACATGCAAAGTCCAAGAGACAGCACCCAAAGCGTGCAGCCAAGGCCTGGCAAGGATGGCCGTGTATGGGGAATATGCGTCAACCACAATAAAATCTACCTCGACCATTTTCGAGCCAGACTGTACAGGCAATCGAATCTGTCCCTTTGGTATAATAGCCTTCCCTTCGAAACTTATTAATGGCGAGTCATAAGGAGTGAGATCCTCCAGTTTCAACTTAAGCCCCTTAAATAAGTCGGGGTACATAATATCCGCACCGCTGCCTTGATCGATCATTACCCTTCTGATGTCGTAACTCCCTATCCTCAATGTGACCACCAAGGCGTCGTCATAGGGTTGAATAGTCCCAACCTTATCCTCATCAAAGAATCCCAAGATAGGCACATTTCCTCTGATCCTCTTCGGCTTTGAGCCTGACTCCTCGACCTGGGAGTGTGACATTGCCATCACCCTGGTAGGACAGGAACCGGTCCTGCTAGGTGCAGCGAAGATGACGTTAATCGTTCCCAAGGGTGGCCGAGATGAGTTGTTCTTCTGATTATTTGAACCTGACTGACTGCCTTGCCTGTTAGGTTGGTATAGGTGCTGCTTCAACTTCTCCTCGCTAACAAGCTGCTCCAGATGGTTCCAGAGGGTCCGACAGTTCTTGGTAGTATGACCCACATCCTGATGGTACTGGCAAAAAAGGTTCTGATTCCGTTTTGTAGGGTCCCCCGCCATCTTACTGGACCATTTGAAGTAGGGTTTCTTACAGACCTTTTCCAGCAGTGGGTGCACTGGTTCTCGGAATACAATATTAACTGCTTGAGAAGTGGCTGGACCAGATTGCCCAGAGTAATCTCTCCTCAGCTTATTGTTATGGTACCTGTCTAACCTGAAATCCCTTCTCTCTTGTGGGATAACTTTCGCCTTACCCGTACCCTGCTGTTGATCCTCCTCAACCCTTTTGTACTCGTCAATACAGTCCATGAGGCGATGTATACTCCGTACAGGCTTTTTGGTCAAGGATTTCCTTAAATCATGATCAGTGGGAAGGCCCACTTTAAAAGTATTAATCGCCACCTCGTCAAAATCTCCATCTATCTCATTGAATCTCCCAATAGCTGTCGGAGTATGCCTTCAATGTCTCACCCTCCCTCATGGCCATAGATAATAGCGAGTCCAACGGTCGAGGAACTCTACTGCATGTAATGAACCGAGACGCGAATGCCCTAGTAAGTTCCCTGAACGAACCGACAGACCCCGACTTCAGCCCATTGAACCATCTCATAGCAACAGGTCCTAGGCTAGAAGGAAAGACTTTGCACATCAAGGTCTCGTTATGAGAATGCACCGCCATCCTCTGATTAAAGTGGCTCACATGTTCCACCGGGTCTGTCCGGCCATTATAAATGGTGAAAGTGGGCTAGGTGAACCGCCTAGGGAGCCTTCCACTCTTAATCCTGCGTGAGAAGGGCGATTTGGAGAGTTGGTGTAACGCTCGGCTCATAGCGTCGTTCCCCAAGCCCCTGGAGGGAAGCTTCCTATGCTTACGACCCGGTAGGTCATCCTCTTCGCAAGAGGAGGTTTCGCTGGGGGGAAACCTGGACCTTGAACTATAACTGCTTCCCCGGGATTCCCCTGAAGAAGGATTGGGTGGGGGTGAAGCCCGCCTTCGTCTGACACAGCGCAGCTTCTTCTTGAGGTGGTCAATCTCCCTCTGCATGGCCTTGGCATCATCCTCATGGGTGGCACTGCCTCTGCCACGCGTATGACTCACGCCAGGATATATGGTATGAACACTTCCCTCTCGATCCCTTCGGTGCTCAAGACGCTCAAAAAGATCTTCAGGCTGTGATCCTTGAGATTCTGCATGATGCGAACCTAAGCCTGCCATGATGTTCCAATTCCTTCAACGCTAGATTTCCCACAAACGGCGCCAATTGTAAGTGCACAATTGTACTCGGACCCAAAAACAAGTGTTGGGCTTAGGCCCAATGAGCCTTATACAATAAAATTTGTAGAGTATGGATTTGAAATCTAGGTTCGGGATGTTGGAAGTTTGATTAACAGGCTATAGTGCCATAATCTATGCAAACGGTAAATAAATATGACAAAGAGACCTCCTCGGACGTAAGTCGATGACGATTTGTATATATATTATCTCTCTATGCCAAAGTTTACAATTCTCAATTCCTATTTTTCTCAGTAGAAAGTGCAAATCTCTCTCTTTCCTCTCTCGTTTCCTTATATACTTCTTCATCTTCACTGGTTCATCCTCGTGTCATACAAATATTTCCCTTGGATACTTGTCCCATCCACCACCTTCTTGAAGTCTTCAAATAATAGCAGGAAGGCTGAATTCTACTGTTCAGAGGTCATTTCCCATTAATGCGGCCAGGGAGGTAGATGCAGAGTTTTTAATGTGGTGCTAGCAGCCTTTTCCTCCGATATTTCTCACACATTCTTACTTCTAAAGGGTGCTTAGATCACCCTTTTACCCATTAGTTCTTCCAGCATTCTACCTCTAACCCATTTAGCAAGTTCCAGGACCTGTACGGGGAGACATTCCTCCTCGGACAACTCTTCGGACTACTACAATGCAGATTGACTTGTGGGCCTAAAGGCCCTGATCAAAACAGACTGGTACCAACCGATCAGGCCCAAAGTCCAAACGTTTATTCAATAGTTGTTACCACCCACAGATGTAAGCTGACATTTATATTGTTATACAGACACAACAAATTTCAAAATATTTTCACAATTATTGACGTGTCAATTTCTTACAAGTCAAAATAAAATAATAAAATAAAATATGAGATTGGTTTTTTTTTTTTTTTTCAGTAATCGGTTTGTGTTTTTTTTCTTTTAAATATTGATGTAAGCTGACATTTATATTATTATACTGACACAACAAATTTTACAATATTTTCACAATTATTGACGTGTCAATTTATTACAAGTCCAAATAAAATAATAAAATATGAGACTGTAGCCAATCACAACTGAAAATAAATGTTTTACAAAAATGTTACAACACTTATTGTTATCATAATACACTGTAGCACTGTAGTTACAACAGTCCTTTGGTTTAGTTTTCACAATTATTTGGCATGTTAATTTCTTACAAGTCGAAATAAAATAATAAAATAAAAATCAGTGTCCATTCGAAACTTTTTCATGTTTGCTTATTTACTTTTTCTTTTTGTCTCAATTTAAAAAATAAAATAAGTGTGAGTTTGTTGTCCCATATTTAATATAAAAATTATAATTTTTTTTTATCTTATATTTAGCAAAAAGCTCTGGGCTTGTTTTGTGTTGTTGTTTAAACAATAGTTTTCATTGTTTAAATAACAGTACACTTATTTTTATAATATTTTTTCATTCACACATATTTTTACAACACTTAAATAATGTTACTAAAAATCTCTTACCAAATAGACCTTTTATTGCCAAATGGATACTCAATAATGTGATAATACACAATAAATTTCACAACGGAAAATAAATGTTTTAAAAAAATGCTACAACACTTATTATTATTACAATACACTGTAGCATTGTAGCTACAACAGTGCTTTGGTTTAGTTAGTCACTTTTTTTTTTCAGTAATCGGTTTGTGTTTTTTTTTTCTTTTAAATATTAATGTAAGCTGACATTTATATTGTTATACTGACACAACAAATTTCACAATATTTTCACAATTATTGACATGTCAATTTCTTACAAGTCGAAATAAAATAATAAAATATGAGGCTGTAACCAACCACAACTGAAAATAAATTAAAAAAAAAATGTTACAACACTTATTGTTATCACAATACTTTCACAATTGTTGAGATCTCAGTTTCTTATAGGTCAAATAAAAAAAATGCTAAGTCCACAACATTTTAACATTAATTTCTATAGTGCCTAAAGTTTTTTTTTTCCCAGTAATCGGTTTGTGTTTTTTTTTTTATTTTAAATATTTATATAAACTGGCATATATATTGTTATACTGACACAATAAATTTCACAATATTTTCACAATTATTGAGGTATCAATTTCTTACAAGTCGAAATAAAAAAAAAAAAAATATGAGACTGTGACCAACCACAATTGAAAATAAATATTTTAAGAAAATGTTACAACACCTATTATTATCACAATATTTTCACAATTGTTGAGATCTCAGTTTCTTATATATCAAATAAATAAAAAAATGCTAAATCCACAACATTTTAACATTAATTTCACAACAAATCATAGGTAAGCTATTATTGATGGATAGCACTAGAGTTACAGTGCTTTTGGTTTATTCAACTACAGTGCCTAAAGTTTTTTTTTCCCCAGTAATTGATTTGTGTTTTTTTTTTCTTTTAAATATTTATGTAAGCTGGCATATATATTGTTATACCGACATAACAAATTTCACAATATTTTTACAAATATTGAAGTATCAATTTTTTACAAGTCAAAATAAAATAATAAAATATAAGATTGTGACCAACCACAACTGAAAATAAATGTTTTGAGAATAACAATATCAGTTTAAAACCAATAATAACTTGTCATATAGAATTTGTTCTAAAAATGTTATGAATGTAGCATTTACTTCAAATAAAATAAAAAACAATATCTATTCGGATCCTAAATTGAAGATATTGTGAAAATATTGTGATATTCTGTTGTTTTTTTAGACTTCTTTTTAATATAGTCAAATTGAGTGAGCCAAAATTCACGGTTTCACATACAAAATCTATATTAATTTTCTCATTACTGGGGCAGCACGTGCCTTGCACGTGCAGCCAACACTAGTTGAAGTTAAAAGACTCATGGCTCAAGAACAAAATTTTATTATAAAATAAAATAGAGAAGAAGAAGAAGAAGAATTCATCATTCATATGAAAATGGGTGTTGTACATTTTAATTTTATCAATGATTTGGGTGATGAAAAAAAAGTGATATGGATGTGAGCATTGGTTGGGATGATTGAAGTAATCAAAGTGGAAGAATATAAAAAAATTTATCAATAGTATGTCATGATTGATGATGATAAAAGTGGACTTCGTAATAAAAAAGTTGTAAAGCACTGTGGGCATCCACTTGTTCCTTTCTTCTTCTTCTTCTCTCTTTCTTTTTTTTTTTTTTTGGTTGCAATTGATGGGAGCCTCCATTTATTAATATTCTGCAATTAGGAATCATGGAAAACATATTTGTGCGATTTTTTTGGGGGGTGTTTATGTGAGATTTTCTCAGTTTTGAAGATGATTGACAGTCTACCTCCGAATCTGAAATCTCTCTTATAAAGCAACCTGTATGGGTGTAATTTCTTATGTCCCAATACAAATCACAATAGTTATTTCTTTTCTTATTAAATGATAGATTAAACTCTGTGAGGTTAAGTCTACCAACCTTCACTTCATATACCATTACTACAAACCAAAACTTAAGGAATAGGATTTTTTTTTTGGTTGATAATTAAGGAATGGGAATTCATTGTTGAAAAGAAGGTAGCTGCAAGTACAAAAAGAATTTGATCTCAAAATCTAATCCTAAAAACTACCAGAGAAATCCTAATACACCAACGGTTGAATGTTGCTACAACAGGTATAATAAAACTAAGAAAGCACCTTACATAAACAACAAATATTAACACTATTAAGTGGAACCATGCACTAAAAAATAAAAGCCTAAAATTAGCACTCTTCCAAATGTTGAAATCATTTGAGTACGTAAAACCTGAAACCCACATGAATGTTTTGAATAATACCTCTTTTTTCTAAAATATGAATCTGAAAAAATCATAAAGAATCGACATGAACTTCACAGACCTTATAATCTCAGTCAAAGCCACATTCTAGTATATAATATATATTGGTCCGGTTAATATGTGCCCTTAAGGGCACACGTTAAGTCATCCATTTTTAGAAATATTTTTTTGAGAATTGAAAAAATTGTCAACACTTTTTTAATTTTTAAAAAAATATTTTAAAAAATAATTAATTATTGTATGCCCTTAGAGCACATATTAACAAAATCATATATATATATATATATATATATATATATACCCTGTCTGTCCACGTGCCAGCAGCTGGCAAAAGATCAGCAGAGAAGAGAGCTTGAAATCTTAGCACGTGTGCGGACTACCCAACTCAGAGAAAAAGAAGGGAATCTAAGGGGTGTGTCCTCTCAATCTAGCATTATTGTTTTTGTTCCCAAAATGAATCGAGAAAGGCAGTGCATGCAGCTTGCTAGATTGACATTATAGGTTGTCATATCGTACCTGGTACAGTGGTAGGGAGATTAAAAGAAAGTGAGAGAAAGAGAGGGAGATGTACTAATGCACTTCGAAATTAGTTTATTCTTAGATGATATTTAATGTTGAATTACAATCATGTATTTATAAGAGACTAGCTTTATTTTTATTGTCCCACATGACCTTATTCTATTGATTCTATTATTTCTCATGTTCATTAATAATTCTAACATGTGCTAAATGTGATTAATCTATTTGAAATTATAACTAACTAACTAATTAAATCTCAATACAACAATTATTATTCATATGCTTATAGTATTCCTAACAAAGTTACTTAATTTTATTTTTTTTTTCTTTTTCATTCCTTCTCTTTTCATTATTTTATAATCATTTATGAGCTCCCGAACGAAGCTTAAGGGCGTAGATAGTAAATTTAGTCTTCTAGATATGTTAGTACTTAGTACTTCTTAACAAGTTATTATTGAGAATCTAACACCATGGCCATGCCTACCCCACCCCACGTGACTCTTTTGGCGACCTAATTGAAGTCACCTAGAGCTACAATTCATATGAATTGAAGTTGTGGGCCGGCGACCTTGGAAGACCTTGATTTCCTACAAGGTACCAAAACAGGGTTAGGCAGAAGGACTACTTGGATATTTATGGTATTGAGGATTGACGACAATTTATCTTATCCTATCACAAACAACTATCTATCTGCTAGGCTTTATATGTAGCTCCGCGTGCTTTGGCAATCTCATTCTCTCTATCTTAGGATCCCCACGTGTCTGCATGTCTTTGCCGACAGAGAACTATTAAGGAACCAACAGACAACTTTGATTGCTGTACAACCCATTAGGGTGCACTTCATTGTCGACGCCAACGTCCCCATGCACGTGACGTCTCGTTATCTCCAGCGGGTTTTACTATGAACTGAACTCACTCACACGCCCAAACAAAATTCAATCTTGATTGGTTATGTTCAAAGGAGATGCTTCCTTGTCGTGGATGTCTTTTTCCCTATTTTAATCAGTGGTGGTTCATAAAAAGAGAGAAGGGAATTCTTTTATTATATATATAATAAAATTTTCAGTCTTCATATCATATGACACATGATTTAACATATAATACAACATCGATCTACGAAATGATTTACCTTTTCAAAAAAAATTTATATGTTTTTGTGAATATTTATGATATTCTTCTCATTTTGATTGTGATGGATGTTGTTTGTCTAGTTATTGTCGTACCAAAGACGAATTGCCCGCTCGTCGTAATAGTTGAGAGGACCTTCAATCCTCAACTGCATAGCTACTAGATAGAGGGCGCAGAGTTGGTGAGGTAAAATGGGTTGGAATCACCTCCCATCAGTACAATCACCGAAACCAAGGTCCATTTGGTGATATTATTCTAGCAATATTATTTGTAGTTTTTGAAAATACGTATGGGTAAAAAAGTGTATAAAAATACCGGTAATATTATTTAAACACTAAAATTGTTGTTTAAACAATGGCAACAAACGGCCCACAAGATATCAAAAATTTTTTTTTTTGGTAATTAAAAAATAGTTAGGAGGTGACTAGTGTGCCTTTCCTATCTGAACATAACCACGATATAACACCTTAACCACTCCTAAGCTTGAGATGGAGATGAGATATAATGAATACTAACACACAATTAGTTATTTGAGATTCAAATTCAAATTCTGATACTTATTAACCCGATTTCTTACCAATTAGACCACCTAAATGTTGGTAAGATTTTGTAGAACTGCATCTACAATTTTTTACCCTTGACATTCTGATATCCGTCCATCTTGTGAAGATCACAACTAAGAATGGGAGTTAATTAATGGGTATTGTTTGTCTACTTATTCTTGTCTTAGACATTTGAGTCATAAACGCGCCCAAACCGTGGTATTTGACTTTTAATTCCCAATTCCACAATGCAGGGTTGGCTTGATGTATTTTTAGCCTTTTTAATAAATATCAGTTAAATACTATTTATATAACTTTCTATTTTGTGTAAATTTTCTGTATTAAAACTGTGATAATTTTATGAGAGGTACGTAAAATAATTGATAATTAAGCTTTTGTATTTAGGTGCAAGTGAACTGGCACAGACACAGCAAAATTAGGGCATGTACAGTACTTGGCAAGGTCCCTTGAACCCCAATAAATGTCAATTTTCAGTAAGAATAATTATTTACATTCTTTTCCATGTGAAAATGCTGAGCCACTGTCGTTATAATGTGATTCTCATAATGTGATTCAGTAAGAATAACCATTTCTCGTATCTCTTGATCTTAATAACTTTATCCTACTATAAAAAATATGACATGAAGATCGATGTAACATATTCAATTATTCTGTCTTGTGATTCAGAAAAAAAAAAAAAAAAAAAAAATCTGTCATGTGAAAAATTATGGATGGACTACACCTATACTGAATTAAGATTCTAGATTCAATTTCTATCATATTCGCATGTTCAAACTCAAATCACGATTCACGAATATAAAAAAAAACGCCATGTCGCTCATTGGATGGGCATAAATCTAGAGAGAGACGTACACTTTTCTAATCTTTGATCCAGCTCTATTAATTCCAAAATGACATCCAATAGTGACATGGCCAACACAAGGACCATAGCTTCTTATTATCGTCAATTTAAATCCCAAAATTGAAAATTCCTTTTTTTTTTTATTATTATAGTAAAGTAAAAATTTTAGCCACAAACTTGAAAACTCTACTCAATATCTTTATAATATTGTCACAAAACTCAATTGAAATAAAATAAAGTTTTCAATGAATCAATGAAATAGAAGAAATAGAACGATAACAATACGTATAGCTATATATTTTGACCATTAGATTGAATGTACTTTATATTCTTAAAATTTATGTCAAATTTTGTGCGAATAAGATGTTATTTACTGTTTGATCATGAACCTTATTTTTTATACATAATTTTAAATTATAAAACTGTGAAACTTAAACATTTGGTTAATAACATAATTATTAATCTTTATGGTCCATTTAGATTGAGAGAAAGGGAGGAGAAGTAAAGTAGATTTAACACAAAATTAGTTTCTTTTTAGTCAACTTTACTCTATTCTCCTCACCCCCCCTCCTTCTCTCTCCATTTAATCAGACCATTAATCTCTGATAATTTTGCAAATATAAAGAATTTAAAAAATATATATATATAGTAGAATGGTAGGTTTTTCAAATTTTACATCCGATAAAAACATATTAAGTGAAGTTGTAATCACTTACTACAAGTCTACAACTATGTTACTATAACAAAATTTGTAATTAAACTTTATCTTATCTTATAGTATAATAAATAGTTTTTTCTTCTTCTTTATTTTTTTTTCATTTTGCTTTTTTTTTTTTTTTTTTTTTGTAAAGAGTTTGAAAAGTAAAATAGAGATTTGAGAGGATTAATTGGAGAGACTTGTTGGCCAACCTGGAAAGGATACGATGAACGACTGCGCCTAACAAAAGAATTATTAGACCAACAAGGAAAGCAGCGAATGAGGGATAGCCACGTCAACACCATTAACAAGTTTTAACTTTTAATCATATATATAATATATATATGCCCTATCTGTCCACGTGCCAGCAGCTGGCAAAAGATCAGCAGAGAAGAGAGCTTGAAATCTTAGCACGTGTGCGGACTGCCCTGCTAAATTGGAACTCAGAGAAAAAGAAGGAAATCTAAGGGGTGTGTCCTCGCAATCTAGCATTATTGTTTTTGTTCCCAAAATGAATCGGGAAAGGTAGTACATGCAGCTAGCTAGATTGACATTATAGGTTGTCAATGTCATATCGTACCTGGTTTAAATGTTTTCAAAGTAGGCCAGTTGATTCCTTTATTTTCTTGTAGAAGAATAAAAGAATTGGCTTTGCTTCACAACCAAAAAAACAAAAAACACCCTGCCCTTTTTCACCTTTGGAGTTTTAGTTTAAGGGTGTGTTTGGTTGAACCTATTTTTACCATCTATGTTAAATAAATAAAAAAAAGTTTAATGAGAGCTGTGAGAGTGGAAACAAAAGGTTTATATGTTTCGGCTTTGTTAAAAATATCCAGTTTAAACAAAGTAAGGCCCAAGTGTGCGAATAAGGTATTCTAGTACAAGTCTAGCAACAACGGTTTGGTGTATAATTAGCATAAGATTTAGATCCTTATAAATACTTTACACCAGTGGCGGAGCTAAGATTCTAGTTTGGGAGAAGATGAAATTAAAGAGTTAAAAGCAAAATTAATTTCAATTTTTTTAATTAGTATATATAGTTTAAAAAAATACTTAACTAATTAATCAAAAATTTTGATTGCAATATAAAATATAATGTTAGTGTTAAGTTTTTTTTTTTTCCTTGTGCATAGCATTAGATTTATTTATTTATTATATAAATAGATTGTATGGCGCTTTTTATTTTTAAATCATAAAAGTATTGATGCTTATTAATTCTATGCTATATTGTGTTTATCGTAAAAGCATTATAGAAGAATTAAAGAAAGCAACATAAATTTTTGGCATATTGGTTGGAGATGTTGTGGTTGTGATATTATACCATTTTTTAATTTCAAGATTACATAGAGTACATATAAGAATTTTTCTCTTCATTATATTAGACGAGTTTGAAATATTTTCAAAATAAAATTTCAGGTCAAAGCTATTATTATTAAAAATGGTATGTTTAGGGGAATATAATGAGCTTCTTGATAATTATCAGCTAAGAAAAGAACATTACAATTGGAGCCAAAAGTGACAGCCTAATAGCACAATATTATATGTAGAGTTGCAGAATATATGCTTAAAGCAAATAGAAACATACACACAAAAAAAAATATAGGAAGATATATATTAAGGGGGTGTGGGTTTGGGTAAGGTCGGGGGGGGGGGGGGTGGGGAAATGCCCCCTCTTGACCTCTCTTCACTATCAACAAACATTTTCAGTGTTACCCATTGTTGCCAAGCCACTAGCTTACTCAAAACCACCATCTCAGAGGCTCTAATCACCACACTGCCACTGCCATGCGAAAGAATCCAATCAATAAAACGTCCCGTGTCATCATGCGCTATCAGAAGGTTCTGACAACGAATTCAGACACTAGTATGTGTTGGCAACCTCCTTCCAAGCACATGAGGCTCCACACGAAAGTCTTGTGACCACTCTGATTTGCAAAAATAAAAACGGTGTATATATACTCTTGCCAAAAAAAATATTATACGCTAAACTAACCTTTTGTGATTACCCTAATAAAAATGTTGAACACCTTAACTTAAAAATCACAAAAGATTTGGGTTCAACAAAGATGAAAGTAATGCTACATTTACAACAAATTCGCAATAAATCTAATGTGATAAGCTATTACTGATTCTAATTTATGTGAAACATTGATTTTATTTTTTTGCCCACCGATAATAGCTTTTTGTCTAAGATTTATTATAAAAATGTTATGGACGTAGCATTACTCCAAAATTAATTCTGCCTCAAATATATAAATATAAATATATATAATTTAAATAACAACAATAAATATTAGCCTAAATAACGACAAATATAAATCAAACAGAAACAAGACAAGACCAAACAACAAGAAGTGAACAAATTAATAAAAAAAAAGTCTATTATAAAACAAAAAGATAAAAATTGCTAATCATTCAATTTTGAAGCTCATTCAACCTATTCAATAAAAATAATCTCTAAATTCATTTTTCTTTAAAAAATGGTGCCAAGAAATACATATTTGTTGTAAGTTCTCCTTGATGGTGACAACAGTTATACTTTTTTTGACTTTACAGTCATAACAATTTTGCTCTTTTTAACAACTTGACTCGTAGTTATTACAGATATTTAAGTTATCACTTTATTAAATTGGATAAGGCTTCTGTCCAGTGAAAATTTTCACTAGACACGTCCAGATTCAGGCATGTGTCTAAGAGTGGACACGTGTCCACAATCCAACGTGTCTAATAAAAATTTCCACTGGACACAAGTCACACCCTATTAAATTTTGTATAACTTCAATTTTTTAACGGCCACAGTAAACAAAAAAAATCCTAAAGTCCTAACTACTTCCAAGTGAACCACGCACTCCCACGCGCTTGCCATCTATGCATTCTTTCACGTGTCAACATTGAGTCTTGCGACATCAGCCCTAAGCCCACATGAATAGCACGTCACTACGTGAGTACCATTATGTCACTTTAGCTCTATCACATTGGGCCCTATGTCACTTCATAGCCAACATGCCACGCAAACTCTTGCTTGGGAGTTGGGTCAGGTTGACCCAAATCTCTTATCTTACCCAAGTCCGAACCAAAACCAGTAATCCAATTATATGATAACAATATTAATATTTTCAACCACAAATTAGCAACTTACCAAATCATAAACCAAAAAAAAGAAAAGAATAAAAGGGATAGGGACCAAGCCCCCTTTGCTCCAGAGTCTGCTAATGTTAGATAGATCAAAATGCTAGAGTTGGTACTTGCTTTCTGCCTTCTTGTATTTCAATCTCAGTTATTAATTAAAAGTTTGAGTTTCATTTCAAAAAAAGAAAAAAGAAAAAACAGTAGACACACGATATGGTTACAAAGTGAAAAACTGATGGAAAAGTCAATAAAGAAAAAACCACTACAGGACTATTTCACCCAAACTAACGCAAAATTGGGTCTTCACTTAAGCAAGCCCTTCAGACAACAGTTCTTCAAGCTCTTCAAATTCATATTTTAACCCTTTTCTACAACAAATAAAATACATTAATAAACGGAATTTGATTACAATTAAATGTCAATGAATGAGTCAATACTAAAAACATAATATGATCAAATAGCTAATGTACCTGAATAAGGGTCTGTTTGGTTTCAAAAAGTGGTGTATCCACTTTTCATTTTCAATTTAAATATAGAAAAAAATATATATTTATTTTCACATTTGGTAGTATTTGATAGGTTGTTTTGAATACATAATTTAGAAATAGAATACATCAAACCTGAGTTTGGTAATTTTTTTTTCTATTTAAAAAACAAAAATGAATTTTTCTCACTCACATACATCACATTAGTGAAAAAGAAGAAGAAGTAATTTTGTGTTTTCACAATATTTACGAATATGCTACCGTATTCGTATTTATAGAAAACAAAAACGCTAAAAAGTTGTATTCATTTTTTATATTAAAATCCAACTTTTAGGATATTGAAATTGAAAACTGCATACAAATGCTAAGACTAAACCAGTTTTTTAATGGTGGGACTCACTAAGACTGAAAATAAAAACAAAAAACAGTGTTTTTTAAGCTAACCAAACAGACCCTAATTGTTCTATTGCACAATCCCTTAATACTACGTGCCAAACTTAGTGTTAGTTGATTTTGTTAGATGAACTTTGTAATTTACCCTTGATGCCTTAGCACACATAACGGGAAGTTCTTTCTTTTCTTCTTCTTCCTTTCCTTTTTTTTTTTTGTTGAAATTAAGGCATACTGGAGGAGGTTCTTTGCATAGCAATTTTTAACATTTTGTCAAATTTTTTTTTAGTAGCAAAACCATCTCTGTTTCCTACTTAATGTGGTGGATCTGAGATTGTGGCTAATTCTTGAAAAATCGAGATGATTCTAATTAAAACTGCAAATGCTAGTGGTTTATAAGTATTTAAACTTTTTAGCCAATAGATTTATTCTTGCCCAAGAGTATTAAGCCAACAAAAATAAATGAATAACAAAACAAACAAAAACAAAAACAACCAGCTGGTCGAGTTTCATTTGTTATATATTTCATAGATAAGAGCAGTTATACAATGACCCCTATCTATACTGTGGTAAAATCACTAGTACGGCTTGCATTTCCAACCCTTTTTGCACCAAGGCTTGTTAAATTAAGCCTTTATAGACACAACTACAACGATTAAAGCATGTCTAACTTTCTTTTCTGTAAGAATGACAGCTGATGTTGCACTACATTATTTTGATATTCCCTACCGTCAATCATACAAGAATAAGACTTAGACATGGTCCATCATCTATGGACAGCTCCACCACCGGTTCCCAAAAGAGATCGGAAAGTATATGAAGGTTGAAGAGGTCTATATCAGAGCCAGAGTCAATGTTACACACAATTCGTATCAACTACTCAATTTAATATAGGGCCCCTGTTGATTTAATATATGTAGCAATTATTTGCAATAGTTAATGGCAGTATTTAGCCAAAAAAAAGTTGTAAGTAGTGATTAAACCTCTTTTACAATGGAGAGAAAATCTGAGAATTAATCTCTTTTACATCATAAGGTTCCATGTCTTATCTTTATAAAAATAAAAATAAATAAAAAGAAACTTTTTTGGTAAGGTCTACATTCCCACTCACTCAAAATGAGTTCTTTTCTTTTTTTGGAAAAAAAAAAAAGAGTTATTGTAATCAAGTCATTCAACATAAAAACCATAATTGCTCGGTACAATAAAATCATCTTGGAGATAAAGCTACAGACTAACCGCAAATAAAATCAAAGAATTAAACATATTTCAAGGGGCACCTTCTTTGCTTCTTATCAAGGGCAATTGTACTCTGTTTTGTAAAGAATATTCTTTACAAAAAGAGTACTATAGAAAGTTTGAGAACTCTATTGGGTATATTTTATAAATTATTTACGTTTGTGATTATGCAAACAAGAACAATATTCACATATCTAATCACAATCAATTATACAAATAGATTCAACATATAAGTACACTACATAAAAGAAATCTGTAAAATAATTAAACACTCACATACCAGATGCATGAATAATGAAAGATGCAAAACTGATCAAGTCTTGTGTTTGACACAATCTCCTTAGAGCAGATTTCGTCCATTAGACAATCAGTGGTACTTAGAAACTCATGAACATCTACCTCATAGGATAAAATGAACAACATCATGGAGAAAAAGTGATGTTGCGAAAGTCTGAGGAAAGCACACACGATGTTCTTTTAATGGAACATAAACTAAACTATTAGCTCTTGGTAGTAACCCTCAAATTTATGAGGAGTTTCCTTAAATCCACAAGGAGATAAACTAGAATCCACTAGAGAAAAAATTTGACAAAAGCATGTGTTTATTGATAATAATTTAATTTGCCCCTAATGGCTACAAAACATATAAACACTAAAAAAAACATCTAAAACCCTAATTCGCACTAATTATGCAATTAGGTGACAAAATACCGAAATTTATTAAAAATGGAAAAATTGAGTTAAATCCAGAATCATAAACTGCTGGCCTAGAAGTTCGTCCCAAAAGAAGCAGGACATTATTCTAACTTTTGAGCAAAAAGTTATTGAGAAAAAAACACTATAAACGGCAAAATTGCAGTTTTCGAGGCCTAAATGAAGGACTTCGCCATTTTCAGGGGTACCTTGTGGCAAAGCAACGATTATTGCTCAAAAGGCCTTTTCGCTTCAGCCTGCCAAATTTCATGCAATTTTGACTCCGAGGCCCATGATTTCTACAAGTGCCTTTTTACCTTGCGCGACGATTTCAAGTGCAAGTGAGAGTCCAAGGAGGTCATAGTAGTCTGTTCTACATCAAAAAGCGCTACAAATTCCATGCTCAGCAAACTGAACAATGTCTCTTACTCTCACATTGACTCTATGCAGATGTATGCACAAATATATTTTCTCTTAAAAAGTTTCTCTATCAAAAAATAGTTTTTTTTATGAATGAAAGACTATGAATATGTATGTTAGTGAACATTAACTGTCCAAGTTAAATTGTTGTGCATAGACTTCTTGACTCAACATATAAAATAATAAATATTATTATTTGGAAAAAGAGCCTAGTCCACGAATGCCTAAACCCAATGACTGGTTCATGAGCATATGAACCCATATATTAAAAATTATTTCTTCCATTTCCTCTTTTTTTTCTTTTTTTTTCTTTTTTGAGATTCAATTTCTTCCATTTTCTATGTAAGGAGCAAGGATTTTCACCACTTTAATATTGTGTTCAAGTGGACATATTAGAAGTCAATTTCTTAACATGTTTCTAACAAACCCCTCCCCCACCCCACTCCCAAAAAAAAAAGAAAAAAAAAAAAATCAAACTACCCAAAATGCCAAAAATCCAACTACCCAAAATGCCAAAAATCCAACTAAAAAAAGAAACTGCTAAATTGTAGATCTGACCCTTGATGACCATGAACAGATGCTTTTGTGGGGTCAGTGTTATCCTATACCTCTCTCAACAACTTTGTGCAATTTGTCCAAAGAAAGGGATTTTTTTCCCCTGAAACAGTGAGTTTTGGCAAAGGAATTATTTTCTTCATTATTTTATTTTATGCCTTTATAATCTATATATAATTATATAATAGTTTACATTTGTATATAATATAATAGAGTAGTGTTTATTACACACTCTATTATGCACACATTTAGACATACATGAAAAAACAACTGAAATTCTAACTTAAAGTCACAATTTTCAAGTTGAATTTCTTCCGAATTAACTTGAAAGAAAAATTATAAATATTATGTAAATAATTGTCTTAAATTGTGTAGTCCAGGTAGAAGTAGTTAATAATCAAGAGCTTAAATACATTAATAGACCAAAAATTGATATAAAAAAGAAGTATATTTTTTTTTTTTGTTCTCATTAGAAATATTTACCATTGTTATGTTTGCAATCTTGTTATTATAATTAGTTGTGTTTAAGAATATGTTCAATGGAATATATGAATGAATCAAAAATGTATGATGTTGGAGACCTATTTCAACTCCAAATTATTTTTTGGTCAAATATACTCTTTATAATTTTAATCAAAATATTGACGATGAAAATGTTTATAAGACAGAAGAACATGTATGATATAATGTGGGTTGCCCCAATAGAAATGGGATTGTCGGCCTGGTAATTCTAGTGCTTTTTATAATAATATGTTTTCCTATCCTCAGCTCCATTTCCTTATTACTTTATAGGGAAATATTTAAACATCAAGGATGGAGGTGGAGCAGCAGCAATGAAGAAATTGTTGCAAACTTTATTAAAAATTCTTTGTTCTTAACCCTAATTGAGAAAATCAATTCATAGAGAAAGTTTGCATTATATTGGTCTTTTATATTATTCTATCCCCTACAAATATGCCGCCTTAATGTATTATGAGACGAAATCTCTCACACTTGACGTGTAGTATTAATCAGACAACATCCTTGAGACTAAAAAAGGCAAACATAGACTAGATTCCCTATTTTTCTCTCTCTCTCTCGAAATAATTATGTTTTGGATTTGTTCCAAGCCTAAAAGAAAAACATAATTTTCAATTTAGAGAACATTGAATTGAGGTGGATTAAAAATAGAGCAGAAATGGTTTCTTTAGTTTTGCCATTTTTTTAATAAATCAAACCTTATTACTAATATAAAATAAAATAAAAATTATTTTTTTCAGAAGATTAGAAGCAGATTTCTGCATCAATTAGGCAATATAAAAAATGATCGGAAAGCAATCAAACCACTGAGTTCATGAACTTGTTAAAAATGATTTGGAAAATTTCATACTTGTTACTTTTCTCTTCAATGGTAAGAATGAGTGACCTGTTATATAGATATCATTTAAGTATGATGACTTCCAACCCCCACACCCTCCTTTAATTGAAGTTTCAGAGACAAGGAAAATTGATGCATGCTTGCTTCATGCCTATTCATATATACAACAATAATGAGTACAAACATATTTCCAAGCTATCTAAAACATATTTCTACACATATATTGTAACAATTGCTTATACAAACATAATAAATCTATCTTCAGTCTCTGATTGGTATCCAACATCATAAAAATATCTTTTCAAACGAGAATATGATTCATTTTAATATTATGTCTATACATATGTTTATGTTAAAATATAATCTAATTTGTCCTTCAAAGTATTAGTGGAATTTATGAGAATATTTTATAAATTCTGATTTCTTCCCTTTAGTTTTCTTGATAAAAGAATTAGTAACTCATTATTTCTTAGAATAAAGCTTTAAAAATTTGTAACTAAATTATTTTTGAACCTCCTCACTTGTGTATAGAAGCTGATTTTATATCCCTAAACTCATGAGTATGTTACTTATACGTGTATTTAGAAATTATGTTTTAAATTCAAAATAGATTTACAAATGATTAAGTATAAGTTGCTACTTTTTATGTATTTAAATTTATCCATATGTGGAGTGTAATTCAAAATTCATACATTTGAGTAGTTAAGTTTAAATAGTCATTCTTTGATTGTCAAAATCCAAAATTATAAACAATCTTTGCAAGTTCAACAACGTCTGTGTATGGATTTTTGAATTGGGATGCAAAATTTTGTCATTGGAGTTTTGAATTGGGTTTTTATAAAAAAAAATTCAAAAGCATTTTTTTAAATTTTGGAATTTTTAAAATTTTGATATTTTTTATTATATTTTTAACTTTTTCAAGAAATAAATTTTAATTAATTTTATAAATTCTTATAATGTAAGAAATTTTTTTTTAAAATGTGGCTTTAGATGCTTAATGGTGATCGTCTAACGGTATTGAATAAAGTTAAAATACTAAATTGAACAAAATTAAAGTTACAAAACTAAATTGAATTGAATTTTAGGCAAAATTAGAGAGCGTAATTTTAATTTATACTATAAAAATTTACTGTTGATGTTGATGTTTATTAATTTTTTATTAAATATTGTGTTAAAAAAAAAAATCTTAATTTTCTACATTGTATCCTTTTAGGTTTTTAAAAATGGTATATGAGAAGTAAACATGATGTCCACCTTATTAAAAAGGGAAAAAAGAAAATAAAAATTAAATATTGAAAAATAGAAAGTCATTGCCTCATTGGGCACCTATATACTTGAGGTGTATGTTAAGTTTTTCTTTATCATAAGTGTTTGGATTCTAAGCAAATTTCTATATTTGAAAATCATATTTTGCTTTATCTAGTTATATTTTATAGGAATGGCAATTGCTGCCGGACCCGCGAGTACCCGACCCTAATGGGTAGGTTTTACCCGACCTGATAAAGAATAAGGTTAGGTTTGGGTTGAAAAAAAAAACCCGAAGCGGGTCCAGGTTTTGGTAAAACTTGGCCCGAACTTGGACCTGGACCCTACCTGGTTACAACTTAAATTACAAAAAAAAAACCCTAATACACACACACACACACACTTATAAACCCTAAAACTAATCCTTTCTCATTTCAACTCACACACTCACTAGCCGCCCCACTCTTTTTTCCCACTCTCACTCACTCTCAATCTCACCACCAGCCCAAGCTGTCACCGCCCTCCCTTAAGCGGTTAAACACCATGCAACTTGCAACTCACCCAAACCACCACAGCCAAAACCAAGCCCAAAAAACAAAATCCAAGAAAATCCTCACCGACAAGCCCATCCACAATCAATTGATCAAGCACCTCACTGACAAGTTGAAAATTTCTACAACCACCGTGAACCACCCCTCACCCATTACAGACCCACAACCGGTTGGGTTTGGGTTTTTTTTTTTTTTTGGTGTTTTGCTGCTAGGATTTTCAGATTTGCTAATTTTATTTATGGGTTTGCAAAATTTTTGGGA
The DNA here is from genome assembly GCF_040712315.1 of Castanea sativa. NCBI lineage: Eukaryota > Viridiplantae > Streptophyta > Magnoliopsida > Fagales > Fagaceae > Castanea > Castanea sativa. The sequence goes on from NC_134017.1 coordinate 54,328,976, forward strand.
TTTGTTGGATTTTTTGTATAGATTGGTTTGTTAGATCTTGGCATCCATTTGGATGGCAAGAAAATTGCCAAGAAAATTACATGTATATTATGTGATTTGTGATTTTGGGTTTGTATTGAATTCTATGTTTGTGGTTTTGGGTCAAGGCCTGCGGGACCTGCAGACCCTAATAGGGCCGATTTAGGTGGAAAAAAAAAACCCGTTTATTAAATAGGCTAGGTTTGGGTAACGAGTACAAGCCTATAGGTCGGGTTTAGGTATAAAGGAACCTAACCCGTTGCTATTCCTGTTATTTTATTTCAATATTTTGCTTATTTCTGCTACTTGAACTACATAACCATCTATTTATCACTATTGGGGGGGGGGGGGGGGGGGTTAAAGGCATGCGGAGGCTCTTTGCATGGCAATTTTAACATTTTATCAAATTTGCTTTTAGTACCAAAAGCACCTCTGCTTCCTTCTTTAAGTGGTGGATCTGAGATTGTGGCTAATTCTTCAAAAATCAAGATGATTCTAATTAAACCTGCAAACGCTAGTGGTTTATAAGTATTTAAACTTAAAAATCCACAAAACTTTTTAGCCAATAGATTTATTCTTGCCCAAGAGTACTAAGCCAACAAAAATAAATAAATAATTTAAAAGTTTCATTTGTTATATAGGCTAATTTTGCCAAATAACATGATTTTAAGAAAAATTTATTAGAAACACATCTAGTCAAACTTATTTAATTATATTGCACATTTTTTGAAACTCAAGTTTGTTAAACTTGACTTCCAAGTGAAACTCTGAGTTTACCAAACTCGAGTTTCAAGCATTATGTGTCACTTAAACTTGCAATTTGAGTTCCAAAAAAGTATTACATAACTAAATAAATTTGATCAAATGCATCTCTGTTAAATTTTTCCTAAACTGATGCTATTTGGCCAAAATCAAAAAAGCAAAACAAAACCAACTCATTTTGCACCAAAGCTTGCTAAATTAAGCCTTAATAGATACAGCTGCAACGATTGAAGCATGTCTAACTTTCTTTTCTAGAAGAATGACAGCTGATGTTGCACTACATTATTATTTGTGATATTCCCTACCGTCAATCATATAAGAATAAGACTTAGACATGGTCCATCATCCATAGACAGCTCCACTACACGTACCCCAAAGAAGTCAGAAAGTATATGAAAGTTGAAGAGGTCTATATCAGAAACACTCAATCTTACACACAATCCGTATCAACCACTCAGTTTAGTTTCTATCGCTATTACTTCAAGGAAGGGATATGCACCAATAATATAGGGCACTTCTTGATTTAATAATGGTAGCAATTATTTGCAATAGTTTATAGTTAAATGGCAGTATTTAGCAAAAAAAAAAGGTTTTAAATGGTGATTAAACCTCTTTTACAATGGAGACAAATTCTGGGCATTAATCTTTCTTTTATAACATCATAAGTTTCCAAGTCTTTTATAATAAAAAATATAAAAATATATATTAAAAAAAAGGGAAAATTTAAGGTAAGGTCTACATTCCCACTCACTCAAAATGAGTTCTTCAACTTTCGATCAAGTCATACAGCATTATCTTCTCGGAAAAAGAAAAAAGTAAAAAAAAAGAAAGAAAGGAGGTCATACGGCATTACAAACCATAATTGCTAATCGGCAAAATAAAATCATATTGGACATAGAGGTAAGACTGACCGCACATAAAATCAAAGAACTAAACCTATTTCAAGGGGCACCTTCTTTGCTTCTTATCAAGCGCATGTAGACTTTCTCTTGTACTTGTGATGTAAAGAAGCCTGGATAGATAATTTCAAACTAACCAAATAAAAATTCTAAACCCTATTGGGTACATTTTATGAACAATTTGCTTTTTTGATTATGCAAACAAGAACAATATACACATATCTAACAAAAGACTACCATACAAATAAATTCAACAGATAAAAACAATAAATAGAAGAAATTTGTAAAATAATTAAACAATTCACATACCAGATACATGAATAATGAAATATGCAAAACTGATTAAATCTTGTATATTTGACACAATCTCCTTATAGCAAATTTTGTCCATTATACAATCAGTGGTGCTTAAAGACTCATGGACATTTGCCTCCCTAAATAAAATGAAAAACTGAACGGAGAAGAAGCACTGCAAACTCTGTGCTTAGAAAACTAAACTATGTCTTTTAGTCTCACTTTTGACTCTGCAGATGCATGCACAAAAATATTTTCTCTTGGAAAGTTTCTTTGTCAAAAAATAGTTTAGTTTAGTTTAGTTTGGTTTTTTTTTTTTTTTTTTTTTTAATGAATGAAAAACTATGAATATGTGTGTTAGTGAGCGTACGAACTATTTAAGAAAAATGGTTGTGTAGACTTATTGACTCAAAAAAATAAAAAATTATTATTTAGAAAAAGGACTCAGTCCACAAATGTCTAAGCCCAATGACTAGCTCATGAGCATATAAACCCATATATTACCTCCCCTAACCTACTCCAAAAAAAAAAAAAAAATCAAACTGCCCAGAACGCCAAATGTTAGGACATATGTGGTTCACTTGTTAGGAACATATGTCATTATTTTATGTAATTGGCTAATCCTTTGACAAAATGCACTTTACTTGTATTTGGTTAGATCTAGGATGTTTTTAATACTTCAAGAAACAAGGTTTCAAGATCAAGTGTTAAAGCCATGCAAGTCTGCCCAAGAAACAAACTGAAGAAGTTTCTGTCATTAAAGCTCGACAGCTAGCATCTATCAAGCTTAATAAGTTGTTCCAGACCCATGGCTCGACAGTTTTTCGACAGATGCTATCTGTCGAGGTTTAAGAATAACATAATTTCTTATCTATTTTCTTCCAATCCGTGAATATGTCTTTGGGTCTTCTTTTCTCATAACCCTAGACATATAAAAGGATTATTTTAAGGGCTGTATCTGGTTACACAGCAAAGAGCACAGTTGCACAAGAGCATAATTCCACAAGTGTGACTGGAAACCTAGTTTTGCCCTAGGTCTTGAAGAAGCTGCTGTGTTTGTACACCGTAGGGTTTTGTGACCAAGCAACTTCACGATCTTCATCTGTTGAAGAGAAGAAGAATTTTGCAGCCAACATCTTTCTCAAGTTGGTGATTGAAGTCGCGTATTGGGATCTGTACAATTGGTTAGTCATATACTGGGTGCTGTGCAATACAAGGAGAGATTGTCACTACAGAACAAGTCCAATTGAGTATTGGGGTAATGGTTCAACTGTAGGTTAGTATAAGGTACTAGGATTCCTTTACTTGTAACCGCTTGTTTTGATAATAGTGGATTCTCGAGAGTGGTGACCTTAAAATCATTCGGTGAGGTTTTTGCCTTGGAGGTTTTCCCCATTCGTAAACAAATCACCATGTCAAATTTAATTTTTGCTGCATTTATTTATTTGGTGATATGTTTGTACTACCACGCGTTTGCATGTTAATTTGATTAATTAATAAACTTGGCCAATTAATCAATTAATTTATCACAAGGAGTCAATACGTTGTTGGCCTATCAAGTGGTATTAGAGTAGGCATACTCTGATTAGGGTTTAATCCTTGTTGTGAGATCCATTGACCCCTGTTTGTCATGGATAGAGTACAGTCTCTTATTGTACCTCATTTATTTGATGGAACTAACTATGCATACTAGAAAGTATGCATGGGAGCTTTCTTACAGTCCTTAGATGAAAAAGTGTGGCAAGCTGTGAAGATACGCTGGACCAAGCCAAAGGAAGTGCTGGCCAATTAGGATGATGCAAAGATCAAGGCGGCTAACTTCAACAGCAGAGCATTGAATGCCCTATGTAGTGTAGTCACAAATGAGGAGTTCAAGAAGATTTCCTCTACTGAAACATCAAAAGAGGCGTGGACCATTCTCTAGACAACCTATGAAGGAACCATGGTTGTCAAAGATTCGAAGCTTCAGAGGCTCACTACTAGCTTCGAAGAAATTAAGATGGAGGAGGATGAGTCGTTTGATGAGTTCTATACCAGACTCAAAGACATAGTAAACTCAACTTTCAATCTTGAAGAAACCAGTCTCATACCTAAGATTGTAAGAAAAGTGCTTAGATCTCTGCTCGAAAGATTCCATGCCAAGATCACTGTGATTGAGGAATCAAAGGATATTGATAAAATTCCTCTGACAGAGCTGGTTGGAAATCTACAGACCTATGAGTTGGGTTTGTCTAGAATCGGGAAGTCTTGCAAGAGCATGGCACTGAAGGCCAAGAGTAGTGAGACAGAAGAGTCATCAGACGATGAAGATTCTAAGATGAAGTCCTACATCACCAAGCAATTCAAGAAGTTCATAAAGAATGCCAATGGGAAGGGCTTTGACAAGGACCGTAGGCAATCCAATTCTTCTCAGTTCAAGGGCCAAGACAAAGGGAAGAAAGATGCTAGGGATGACAGTCAGTACACTGTTCCTACAGGACCTAAGTGTTTTGGGTGCCAAGGCTTTAGACACATGAAACAAGAGTGCCCTACATATCTCAAGACTATTGGGAAAAGCAAGGCACTTGCTGCTACATTCAGCGACACCGAGCCTGAAGATGATTCCGACAATGAGGATGACAGAATCTTGAATGCCTTCAATGCCACAGTCAATCCTACTAAGGGGATTGTTGAAGATGTGGATAAAGAAGAGGAATTGGTGGAGTCCAAGTTTGAGAAGATGGATGAACAAGATGACATCCACATAGCCTATGCAAAGTTGTACAAGATCTCAGAAAAGCATGAGAAGTTGTATAGGTTGACCTCCAAGAAACTCAGTGATGTGGAGCTTGAGTGTGAAGAGCTTTCCACAAAGATTGATGAAGCCAATTAAACTATTGGAGCACTAAGGTTTGAGAATAACTTATTGGCTGAGAAAATCAAGAAGCTTGAGGCAAAACTGTTCCAAGTTAGAGCTCAGCTGGAAAGGACCTCAAGTGTTAAGCTCGATGAGATGCTCAATCTTCGAAAATCTGTTTTCGATCGAACTGGCTTAGGGTATGATCTCTTTTCTTCTAATAATGCTTCTTCTAGTACTACTGTTTTTGTTCCTCCTAGTAATAATGTTGAAATTGAGAACACTAATGTCAAAACTGAATTAGCTAGTAACAACATAGATAAGGGTAAATCTATATTAGGAGCACCTCCTAAGCACGATAAGAAAGAAGTTAAAAACCCTAGGGCTAAAAAGGCTAACTCTTAAAAGCCTAAACAGAAAAAACAGCATCTCTGTCATCACTGTGGAGCAGTTGGTCATACTCGACCGAATTGCTATAAGTAGTTAGCCACTCAAAATAGCAATAGCATGATGGCGTCAGGAAACCAGAATTAGTTTCCATCCTCTTTTGCTCCTCTTGGAGATCTTTTCAAAGCCCCCATGTTTCTTTCAAACTTGAACGGTCTTAATTCTTCCTCCTCACCGCCGCTTCAAGGGTTTGCAAAAGGAAAATGTTCTTCTAAGGTGTGGAAATGCTCCAAGTGATTTAATCACTTTCTCTCTCTCTCCCTATCTTTTTTTTTTTTTTTATTGCATTACTTGTGTGTCTTTACTTTCTTGTTTTGAGTCAGTCTAGTTTTATGGATTGCTTTGCTTTGTTTATCATGTTTTTGTTGGTTATTTTTTTTTTAGTTTGTTTTATTTTGTTTTTCATAAAAATTAAAAAAAAATTGAAAAATACAAAAACAGTGTGTGTATGTGTACATTGGTTTTTGTGAACCTTAAAATGGCCATTGCTTTGCTTTGTTTATCATGTTTTTGTTGGTTATTTTTTTTTAGTTTGTTTTATTTTGTTTTTCATAAAAATTAAAAAAAATTGAAAAATACAAAAACAGTGTGTGTATGTGTACATTGGTTTTTGTGAACCTTAAAATGGCCATTGAAGCAGAGTTCTCTAATCTTTGTATTTCTTGTAGTTTAGATGAACATCTCTATGCACAATTAAGCAAGTGAACTTTGTGGCTCTTTGTTTATGATGAGTAAGGTTAAGTGATCTATTGTACTTAACACTTGTATCACTCTTTATGATGGGAAGGACTAGAAAATTCCAAGAGAAATGCATAAATAATCATCACATCACTGTTACCCACCAATCATAACATGACATCTGTATGCTTCGGCATAGCAAAAGTGCAATGTCAAAAAGCTTAAAATAATTGGATATTTCTTTTCTCTCTTTCATATACCCATGCATGATATGCTTAATAAAAAGAAAAATATGCAAAGAAAATAAAAGCAAAACGAACAAAATGCTTTAAAACATGATTGCAAGCGTGTATTCTAGGAGATGTGGGAGTTATAGGATGTACCTCGAAGGTGATAATCTCCATCAAACAGTTATGATCGTGTGTGAGTTAAATTGATTTACTCATACCCCAAATCATCATAACATAGAGACACTTATGCAATCTTGCGATGTTTTCACACACAACATGCAATATTATTTGCTACTCTTGATACATGTGCAGGTACAATGTGATTTAACCATCACAAGGTTTACATGTGTTAATGTATGCTCATTAACCTGTCTTGACTTGTTTTTGAAATATAAAATCGGTTAGACTTGTTTAGTGTGTATATGTGTGTTTTTGGGATCAATGTGCTTAAAATTGTTGTTGAGAGATGATTTTGAGAACTTAAAATGTTGCTTGGATCCTTGGTTGAGTTGCATGCTTGATTACATTCATGTCTATGTTTTTCTCATCTTGAAAAACTGTTTTTAAGCAATCTCGACAGCTCCTTGACACCTGGCTATCTGTCGAGCTCTTAAGCTATTCCTTATCGCAATCTCGACACCTCTCGACAGCTAGGTGGATTGATCGAGATTTCTTTTGGATCCTCGATAGCTTCTCGACAGCTGGTGGATCGATCGAGCTTCTTTTAATCATATTTGATGAATTGTTCCTCGACACCTTCTCAACAGCTACATCTGTCAAACCTGTTTGCTCGACACCTGTCTTGACACCTCTATCTGTCGAGCTTTATTGACCTTTTATATAAAGGTTTAGCGTGATCCGTCTCTCACTTTTCTCAATCTCTCTCTCGACAGATCTGCCCTTTCACCTCCCAAATCACTCTCTCTCACCCCAAACCTCTTTCCCAAGCGTCTTTCAAGCTTTCTCAAGTTTTTTATTCACTTGGTAAGTTTTTAATCTTTAATTTACATGCATTTCATGTTTTGAAACCTAAGTTTTAGGGTTTTTTGGAAAATTTTTGGGTTTTTCAAAATTGAGGAGTCATTATTGAAATTTTGGGATGGGTTTTTGCTTAAATAAGTTTAAAATCTCATACGTTGCATTACATAAGCATTATAACAGTATTATCATGCATTTAGATGTGTGCAATTTTATTGTGTGTTGGTAGGATTGAATTGGGCTAAGCCCATGATGCTTTTTATATTACATGTCACATGTTCATGCATTTCTCATGCATACGTACTCTCTTTTCAATATACTTGTTATATTTGAACTGCTTGGAACTTTTCTAAGTGTTTCTTTCTCCCTCTCTCTTTCGGTTTACGTTAGTCGTGTCTATGGCACCTAAATGTAAGTCTATTCTGTCTCGGAATCCTCTGCATTCCAGGGTATCTACTTCTTCTGATCCTACTCCTTCTCATGTCTAGTTCTGTGATGATAAAGCCCGCAAGGACTTTTTGGAGAACTTTTCTAGACGAGGCATTCATTTGGAATGCCAAGTCATTTTGTCAAACTTCTCTGACACTGACCTACCCAATGTCATTCACAGTCAGGGTTGGGAGTCAATGTGTGATGTCTCGGTCACATGTCCATCCGTGCTGATTTAGGAGTTTTACTCCAACATGCATGGATTTGATTGTTCAGTACCTTATTTTATCACTCGCATTCGAGGTACACGCATTGTAGTCACACTGGAGTTGGTATCCAATGTGCTTCGTGTCCTAAAGGTAGACTTTCCTGACTATCCCAGTTGTGAGCGTCTGAGAATCATTTCTAAGAATGAGCTCAAATCTGCGTTTTGTGAGTGTCCCTCTGAGTGGGGTGATCGCCAGTTCACTTACTGTTCGAGCTTTGTAAAATGCCCTCGGTTTTTTAACATGTTTATGACCTTTGTACTTCATCCTCTCTTTCACTATAACTGATGAGAATCAACAAGCATTCAAGGATCCATTGCATGTTCTAGTTGGGCCTATTACAAGAGCAAGATCTAAGAAAATCAAAGAAGCACTTAATGGGCTGATTCAAGAGATTTAGGCTGATTCTAACCTAGGACATTCCAAACTTGGCCCAAAGGAAGCTGAAAACGTAATAAATTTAATTCAAGCTATTTAGGGCTGATCTGGCTTAATTGCGAGTGATTTATGGCATGAATTAATGGCTGATTGACTTTCCAGCTCTATATCAGTTTAGGCAGATTTTTTTCCTATTTTGGATTTGCTAATTTCAGACCAAGTCAACTTTTATTTAAGGTTTTATTATTTAGTACGTTTTTTAGGTATTTTCCTTGTTTTTAGGTGCATTTAATACTTTTTAGGTCAAATTTGATTCCTGATATGGTAAGGAATCAATTAGGAGTTATTTTAGAATATATTTTCTTGTCTGTCAAGTTTTATGGAGCCTTTAAATAGGCTCTGAAGTTTGTAAACGTTTTTCATCATATTATTGAATAAAAATCAG